>NC_133578.1:68925393-70189889 GCF_964106895.1 Numenius arquata | reverse complement strand
TATCTATGCTTCTCCTGTCTACTTTTAGCATTTGCTACAGTTTCTTGAAGAATGCTGTGATTTGGGATGGCAAGCATGTGGTACTCAAAGTTGCAGATCCTAGAAGTCTTTTCTACTTCAGGAAAACAGCAGGATATCCTTCAAAACACAGTTCAGCTTCTCAGAGATCTAATCCCCCATCCTCAGGTTTTGTTCCTCTTCCCTTTGCCCAATCACTTATCACAGGAAGGAAGATTATTTCATTCTATTCCTTGCCTCATCCCTCATGAACTAGTCTTTTTCTGTGCGTGTATTACATTCGATTTTTGCCTTCCTCTCAGCATCTGAATTTATACAATTTAGGGCTTGTATGGTTTCAGACAGATAAAATATGTTATTTGTGAATGGCTTGGACTGTGCTTGATGTGTTTCCCTTCCTCACTCAGAAGGTGAAGAGTTTCAATAAAATGATGTCTTTTTTTGTCTAATTTCCTGCTTTGACTTGGTCTTTTCACTCTCCTTGAAAGCAGAGTGAGTAAGTACTTGGGGACTATGTAATTCACTTATAATTGAAACAATAGACCATAAAGGCTCCTTGAGAGCAATTACATCTATCGAGCCAAACGAGTCAGTTGTGCATTTGCACTAAGTCCAAGCAGTAAAATATATTTATGATTTTTTTTTAATGAAAGTTACTGCTCACTTAGTCTTAGAGGCAGCACAAATGCATCTGAGACAGGGATGCTTAAATGGGAATCTGCATGAGCAATGTGCGTGACTCGTAATGAAAAAAGAACACAATATGCTTTGTCTGGGGGCGCTGCATCCAACCGAAGAGTTAGTACGTGTGTGATTGGAACCAGTCCAAGACATAATGGTTAATCTATAAAAACTAAAGTAAAAATTAAAGTAAATTTGAGAAAGTGGTGCTCAAGACTAGATAGTGAGAGGGGGATAAACTGTATATTACTAAAATTAGAAGTGCCTCAATTCCTTTGTTTGCTTTTATCCTCAACTACATCATAGACTGACTCTGCTGACAAAGCTTAGTTCAGGGTGGAAAAAAGCATTTAAAGTGTATTAAGCCATCCATCCAAGAGGGATTCTGGACAAATGAAATCCTGTGCAAGGCACTGGACTACAAATGAAGGAGCCTGGGATCAGCTACTAACTGTGTCAGAAACATGGTTGTGTGTATGATCCAGCTGTGTCTGTGCCCTGTAACCAAATTTCTGTGATCCGTGGCACGCCACTTAGCGGGTACCCATACCCAAATGATGGTCTCCATAAAATGGAGAGCAAAGAGCAATTTTTGTTTTTTCTCTGCCTTTTTGAGGTCACCAATAGGACACTTGCTCCTTCATTAGGCAGTACAGAGGCTGTAAACTCCATGGGGGCTTTGCACCGCAGCCCAACTCAACCACAATGTGTAGGAATTCAGCCTTAGGCTGAAGGAGCACACCCACCTTGTGCAAGGCAGAGCCAAGGAAAAAACATATTCAGGGCCTCACTGAGTTGGATCTCGGAGGTCCAACCTCACTGGTGGACCTCAGAGGTCCACCCAAGCTCCATTGCGTACCTGCAGATTAGTGCAGTGGGAGTTTTGCACTTTAACAGGGCTGTGCTGCTTCCAGCCTCTGAGCCAACGGCCCATGTCTTCAGAGCCATGTAAACCCATTTGGAGGCTGCTCAGATGTCGCTGCAAGAAATATGTGCTTTATATGCTTTATGTGACGAGACTTGTTCTCTGCTCCGCAAATATGCTCTTTTCCACGGCAAGTGTTTCAGCTCCCTTTTAAAAGTAAGCCTGCGTTAAAGTGCTTTTCACAACGGAGATAATTGAGTACATGTACAACATCTATCACAATAAAAGCCAAATCTCTGACAGATACTAGGGCACTATGAAAGACAAAAAAATAATAAATAAGAATTCATAAGGCTTTCAGTCCAACACTTTCTGCCAGCACTAAATCCATTAAAAAAAAATCAAGTGCAGCACTTAATTCTACAGAGTATACGGGCACTGCTGCAATACAAATAAAACTTACAGCTATTACTACTAAAAATAATTAACAATGTTGTCATTTCTAGATTCTTCTGTCTTTTTTAAAACTGCTTTTCTTTTTTGCCTTCTGAAACCTTTTATATTTTTCTACTTTAAAAATTATCAAGTCGTTAAAAAGAAAACAATGTTTTTATAACGAATATCAAGTAACAGCAAATGTACACCTCCAGGTTATAAAGATGAGGTTTATAATGGCAATGCTGATATAGACCGTTCCTGTTACCACATCAGCGGGGCATCACCAGAACATAGTGCTCCACAAAAATGACATACCGAGCAGTACTGGAAATAACAAGAAATTTCTCAGTAGGTCTGGGGTTTTTTTACTGTTACATCAATGAGCAAGAAAACCTGGTTTTCTTAGTTTGCTTTTTTGGTTTGTTTGGGGAATTTTCAGAGATGGGAGGGAGCTTACTAGAAAATGTGTATGCTTTTTTCTGCCCCATTTTAATTTTTATATTTCCCCATAATTATCAGGGAGAAAATACTATTTAAATACCAGTTTTACAACACTGGTAACAAAGAGAAGAGAGACTATAACTCTGCTTTCATGAAGTCAGATGTTCTTTAGAAAAAATGTAGGCTTTTTACAGCTTTTTACAGTTTCTTTCTGCTTCTTCACAGAATTCTTGAATTCTGAAATTTGAAAGGGAAAATTCTTGAAAGGACAGACCACCCGCAACTCCAGCTTGAAAAAGGGATGGCGGTACTTAGCACTTTGCCGGATTCAGGCCAGATTCTGTATTTGCAGTGACATTTATTTAAAACTGATTAATGGGTCTGTGCTGACAGAGCTAATGCTCAGGAAGAAAACCACCTGTCACCAAGCTGGGCACCTCATCCAAGCTCATGTGCCAGGTGGTCAACCTCATTGACCATCCGTTTCTGTATCCTCCAAGCCTATACTTCTATGAGCATCCCTGGCTCCTCCAAGCATCAGTACCCCTTCCTGAACTGGCATTCCCAGAAAGTTTATGAACGTTTTTCCTAAGACATAGATCTGGTGAAATTTTAAAAATAATAATAAAACCCCTTAGAACTCAAGATATCCTAATTTGGAGTATGCATAAGGGCTCCCTCTTAGCTTCTGAATTTCACAAAGCTTAAGATATTTCATACAGTTTTTGGATAACTGCCTCAAAGAGATGCAAATGCCTCCCCCCTGCTTCTGAAGAGCTCCATTCATTAATGAGCTAAAGTGTACAAAGCAACTTGACTTCAAAAGAAAGAGTGCAGTGCAACACAATACAGCTATTCCACATCCAGTATAGAAAGGAAAACACGGGTAAAATAATTTTCATAAGCTTTTTAAATGACATAAATCTGGGGTAAGTTGCAATGAGCTAGAGTCAGTCAAAGATGATTAGGGAACTGGAGCATCTCTCTTAAGAGGAAAGGCTGAAGGACTTGGGTCTTTTTAGTCTGGAGAAGAGAAGACTGAGGGGGGGATCTGATCAACGCATATAAAGAGTGGGTGTTGAGAGGACGGGGCCAGTCTTTTTTCAGTGGTGCCCAGTGACAGGACAAGAGGAAACGGGCACAAACTTGAACATAAGAAGTTCCACCTAAACATGGGAAGGAACTTCTTTACTTTGAGGGTGGCAGAGCCCTGGAACAGGCTGCCCAGGGAGGTGGGGGAGTCTCTGTCTCTGGAGACATTCAAAACCCACCTGGACGTTTTCCTGTGCAACCTGCTCTAGGTGGACCTGCTTTGGCAGGGGGGTTGGACTAGATGATCTCCAGAGGTTTCTTCCAACCACATATCATTCTGTGATTCTGTGATTCATGGTGACTGGCTTTCCAATGCGTGGCATAATGAAAATGTATCTGTGAAATCTGCCAGTGTGATGCATCTGTGTCTGTTTGTATCTGTCTTGAGCACTCCTGCAGCAGCACTAACGTGCACACCACTTACACACACACGTGGACACAGTGCATGACATGCTATGACTGAAAAACAAATTGGGATTAGGACAATGGATGCAAAGCTTAAAGCCAACTGCAAGATGCCTGTCCTGGTTTGAGCAATACAGGACTAATTTCTCTTCTAAGACCTGGGAAAACTGCACTTTTAGAAGACTCTAGTGTCTGAATTCATTAAAATATTTAGCTTATAGTCAGCCATGGTATGTGGGATTCAAGGTCTCAGTGTTTTCGAGCCTTGCCAGATGCAGGGACAAGAAGGAGCGAGACCTGGCCACTTGACCCAGGCTGGCCAACAGGATTATTTCATACCATGAACGTCACATTCAATATAAATTAAAAAGTTCGCTGTGAAGTGTTCACTCTCCCTTGATGACAGCCGTCCAGAGAACTCCTTGCCCTGGTGCCAGAGCCCTGAGCCCTTCTCTTCCTCCCGAAGCCACAGCACTGGCAACGTCCCACATTTGCTGTCCCCTGCTGGGAGTGCACAGCTTCCAGCTGATAGAATAGGATGATTATAATCCTTGTATATTTTATATGGGCATTAGGATCAATACTTTAGTATTATTGTTAATTATTTAGTCTCATCCTATTAAATCTATTTATATTTCAACCCTCGTGTTTCCTTGTTTTTCCCCGATTTCCCTTCCTGGGTGGGGAGGGGTCACTGGGTGATAGAATAATTATCTAAGTGGCAATAAATTGTTGTGGGTTTTTCAAACCATAACAATGCCATAAATGATTTGCAAAGGTGACATTCCCTTCTCTTCAGGCTTAAACAAAGCTTAGGTTGGGAAGGTCATGAGCCTGTTGACCACAGCCCCACTTCTACTCTCCTGCAGGGCATGGAGGAGACAAATGCAAGAAGGTGCAGATTGAGGCAGTTCAGAAAATAGTAATGTTTGTTTTGACAACTCCTGACTTCTTGGGCATGAGTTGGTAGGATTTTCCTTGGCTTTAAAACAGTAGTTTCAAAACTCATTATGCCCAAGATGACTGTGCCAACAAATTAACGTAATTTCAGATGTGGGGGAGAACAGTTAATCAAAGTAGGAGGGTGGAGGAGCTGAGAGATCTTAAAGAAGAATATCCCGAAGGAAGAAATTGCTGCCCTTTCTTGTAGGTATTGTTGTGATTGCTTTCTTGTTGCTCTTATGTGTTCTTCACACTCTTTTGATGAAAGATGTTAAAAAATATAGCACAAAAATAGGCAATACTTGGAAATACAATGTATCTGCCAGAGGAGGTCTAGAATTAGGAAGAGAAAGGTTGTACATTCACTTCTTATTGCCTTTTCTTTAGGCCGAGGAAATTATGTGAGCTACATCTGCCCTTCAGGTCTTCTCCTGCTTCTCCAGCCACCCACCTCTGCCTCGCCAAGCTGCTTTGTGCTTGTGAGCCCTCCTCAGAGAAACTGTTGCTGACCCAGCAGCTGCTACCGGGGAGCTCAGGACTGCAGAGAAAACACTGGTTTTCTGTTCCCTCACCCTTCCGGATCCCCTGGGCCTGCGGACATGGATCTGGCCAGCTTCCAGAGAGTGAACGTGGTGATAAGGCAGAGAGGTTTTGGAAGGCAAAGGTATAGCGTTACACTGGGCACCAGCAAGGAAGATAATGTTATTACTGTGATGCTGGCATGCAATACTAAAGGGCAACATCATACAAACTCAACCATACAGTCACAATTTATCCCAACTCCTGGAAATGACTGAACTAAATATTCAGTCCAAAAAAATATATAAATTGTCATTTGTAATAGTACCAAGTTGAAAAAAGTAGCAATTCTTAATTCTTGCTTTAAAAACATTATCAATGTGAATTCAATGGAGAGTTTAAGAATAACCTAAGGGATAGAACAGAGAACAGACATCAAAAAAAAGAAAAAAGCCTCCTCCTGTTTGTTGCTGCTGGAAATGTCTCCTGCCCTGCTGTGGAGCCTGACAGAAAGCAGGGAAACGGGTAGGCTCCTTATTCGGGAACCACAGTGCAAGAGGGGAACTCGAACTACAGCACTTACTCACTCCAAGGTGTGATGAAAGGTACCTTCACCCTCCAAAGATGCCTGCCTGGGATTTCATAGCCTTCCCAGTAACGTGTCCCAGGATGCAATTATCCTCCTAATTGCTAAGTGTTTCCTAATGTCTAAACAAGGTTGCTTTTAATATATAATAAATGCTTCTTTAGTCCTGTCCTCAGCCTGGGGAATAAATGGTGAGTACCCCCTTTGTAGCACTGCTCTCTATCCGAAGCCTCTTTCCACATCCATATTTGACGCTCTCCTTATTAAGCTAAGCAAACCCCACTTTGGTCACCCTTTCTTGAATAGGTCAAACTGTCTAAATCTCTCAGCACTCCTGTCGCTCTCACGGGGGTCTCCCCCATCCACACAGATGTGTGCGGGCACATA
This sequence comes from Numenius arquata, assembly GCF_964106895.1. NCBI lineage: Eukaryota > Metazoa > Chordata > Aves > Charadriiformes > Scolopacidae > Numenius > Numenius arquata. The sequence goes on along the minus strand of NC_133578.1, from coordinate 70,183,515 downwards.
CACACACCCTGCTGCTCAAAGTATGTGTGCCCAAAACGGGACACATACCCCAGGAAAGGTCTTGCCCCTGCTAAATAGAGTGGAATAACAGCCTTTCATCTCTTACACGTGACATACATGAGAGTGGCTCAACAGCATCTTATCTGCTGGCTTATATTCAGCCTCTGGTCTAATACAGCCCTGTACTCTTTTTTTACTGTACTGGGGCATAGACCAATATTCACTATTTTGGAGGGGTTTTTGCATTTTATTTTTCTTTCAAAGGTGAAACACTTTGCTCTCACTTTTATTGAATTTTGCTTTATCAATTTTAGGCTATTCCTCAAAGTTATCACCATTACTTGAATTCTAACACTGTCTTCCAAAACACTTGCATCTCTTCACAGAATGTTATCTTCTGCAAATTGTATAAGAGTATGCTCTATATCACCAGGAAACCTGGCAACAAAAACACCCAACAGCTCTGGAATTGGGGCAGACCTGTCAGCCCCAAATGACCTTGATTGTAGAAAGTTAATAATTTATAAGTTCTCTTTGAGCATTACTTTTCCACGCAGTTGTGCTCTTCACCTCCTAGCAATTTCCTCTGAATGAGGATGTTGTTCCTCCTCTTCAGACATTTTAGCCTCCAGACACTGAAGGCTTCCTCACGCCTCATCACAGAAAGGGGTCTCAGGGACTTGATGTGCTGGACTTTGCCTGCTGATGTGGGGTATCACCTGGGTTAAGCAGCACTCATCTAGACCAGTTCTCTTCGTCTGTCAGTGAGGACATTTCTCAGGGCTACGCCAAGAGTTCAACTACAGCCAAGACAAAACTGTTTTGCCTTTATCCGCCGGGTTAAAGAACTAAACTGAATTCATCTGATATGCTTTATTCTTAACAAATCCATGTTGGCTGCTTCTCATAGGTTCATAATCCTCTAGGGATGAGCAAATAATTCATTTCAGTATCTTTCCAAGTATCGGAGCTGCAATGTTTGATTCACAGTTGTGGGTCCTCCCTTCCCCTGTTTTTTAAAGACAATTTATTTTAGCATAAATCAGCAGAGCTGCCATGCAGGTTACACCCATACAAATGGATGGAACAATGCAGGGAGAGTTCCCGGGCACTGCGACTGAATCCTCCCTATCTCACACTGCGAGAAGAGTGATGGATTTATCTCAGCCAGTTAGCATTTTCCCAAACAATTCCCGTACGTGATGCGAGAGCCGATGCAGTCTGGATGAGGCCATCCTGTTTTGGATGGTAGAAGTTTAAAAATATAGCTGTAGCCAACCATGCCAGTCAGCCCTGCGCAAGATAACGTCCCCAATGTTGTTTATTTTGTAGATTTTGCCAATGTTGTTTATTCTGTAGGTTTTGCTTCACTGATCACCGCAGAAAAAAAAAAACAAGAGAACACTTTCAGATATCTGAAATAATTAACCAGGAAGGTAAATGAAGGAATATGGTCCACTTTCTACAAAAGAAAGAGTCTTTGGGGAAATGGCTGATGCCAAAAAATTTTGTATATTTGATATATCCCCATCATCAGGGGTCTGACACAGCAAAACAGAGCATCACACTTCACCCTACATGACTGCAGCTCAGTCACTGGGGCTGAATTGCTCCCTCTGCTCTCCATCCAGACTGTCCTCAGCACCTGAGACTTCTCAGAAGAAATTTTGGATGGGGTAGAGTTAGCCGTAGTAATTAATTCACAGCCAGTCTCTGGAGCTGCATTAAGCAATGTTTCCAATAATGCTTCCAATTAATTTTTAGGTAATAGTGGTGCATGGCGTTCTGCGAGGAACACTGAACGCTGGTAGAGGTCCATTCATCAAACAATGATGGGAACCATGGCCTCTGTAGTGTACACAGATGTTGTTCTGATCTAGGGAAACATCAGAGAGAAAAGTTAACACAGCAAGACAAAAGATATATCACAGTAAAAGATTTCTACCCTTATAATTAGAAAGAGAAGAAGGTAAAACCATATCTGTTCAGAAGAGAGAGTGGGGTAATAACTAAAGATAATCTAATTATGGTCTAAAACCAGAAAGAACACCTATTTTTTTTCAGCTTTCAGTGAGACAGATGATTCTGTGTTGTGGAGGGGGCTCAGAAGTGAGCAGAGACTATACTGATCTCCAGCAAAGTGCTTGAGGCACGAGTAGCAGGAGAGCAGAGGTGTGACAAGGGTGAGATGTCATGGCAGGTTTGGGGCTCGGTGATGGGACCGGAGCAGAGCCAAAACCTCGGTGGAGATCCACTTGAAAATTGTCCTCAGTGAGCACATCAAACCACAAAAAGAGCATCGACTATGAAAAGTTTGTTTTTGCTAGAAGACAAATTAGAACAATCAGTTTTTAAAATAGAGAAAATTGGATGTTCTGGGTGAGAGACTTCAGTGTTAAAAGATTTTCTAAGTAAAGTTTTCCTCCATATGCTCTCCACTTGTGAAAGAGTCAACGAAAACTTCTCAAGGGCAGATCTTGCCTGAGCAGCCTCATGTCATGAGCTCAGGGGTGGCTTTGATGGAAGTTGAACCGCCCGGTGTGTTCCTTTGGCAGGGTTTGGCCATGCCCAGTGTCTGGCAGTGGGGCTGCCGGGCGGCATGTGTGTGGAGCGGCCGGGGCTGCCCCGTGCCGGACACAGCCGGACACAGCCGGTCCCAGCCGGCTCCAAGGGCCCCACCGCAGGACACAGCCGAGCCCCTCAGCCAAGCTGGGGGCGCCGGGAACGGGGAAAAGAGGTTTGGGAAAGGGCGGAAGGCGGCCCAGGCAGAGGAGGAGGAAGGCAAGGAGGGAGCAGCAGCAGAGGGAGCCCGAGGGCGCAGGAGGAGGAGGGCAGGAGGTGCTGCAGGCCCGGAGCAGGGATCCCCTGCAGCCCTGGAGAGACCCCGCTGGAGCAGAGACCCACCCTGCAGCCCGGGGAGGGGGGATATTTCCTGCAGGAGCTGCGGCCCTGGAGAGCCCAGGCGGGAGCAGGGTGTCCCTGAAGGACTGCAGCCCGGGGCAGGGCCCGCGCTGGAGCAGGGAGAGGGGTGAGGAGGGAGGAGCGGCCCAGAGGGGCTGCCATGGACAGACCTCATGGCAGTCTGCACCTTCCTCAAGGGGGACTGTGGAGGGGAAGGTGCTGATCTCCTCTCTCTGGTGACCAGCAACAGGACATGAGGGAAAAGGTTCTTCACTGAGAGGGTGGTCGGTCAGTGGAACAGGCTCCCCAGGGAAGTGGTCACAGCACCAAGCCTGCCAGAGTTCTAGGAGTGTCTGGAAAACACTCTTAGGCATATGGTTCAGTTTTAGGTATGCAAGGTCCTGCAAGGAGGAGAGTGTTGGACTCGATGATCCTAATGGATCCCTTCCAACTTGAGATGTTCTATGATTCTATGACTGTAACCTCCATCCCCACCCCCTGGGCTGCTTAGGCGTGAGGATTTAAAGGAGTAAAGCTGGGCCTGGGAAAGGTGAGGGTGGGAAAGTGTTGTTTTAGTTTTTTCTCTTTGTTTCTCACTACCTGAATCTATCTTAATTGGCAACAAATGAAATTAATTTTCCCCAAGTTGAGTCTGTTTTGCCTGTGATGGCATTTGGTAAATGGTCTCCCTGTCTTTATCTCACTTTTTCATCCTCTTTTCTCCCCCTCTCCTGTTGAGGAGAGGGAGAAGCGGGGCAGCTGAAGGGGTGCTGGCTGCTGGCCAAGGTTAGCACCAGGTAAGAGTGACTTTAGGACAGCTTTCGAGACAGTCTCCCACCACAGTCTCACCTGGGAACTGAGGAAACCCCAGCTCAACCCACACAGGAGAAGCTGAGCTGGAAAACCAGCTGGATCACTGGCTTACATGGCTACAATCAACAACTGAACATCCACGTACAGGCTGGCAAGGGAGGTCCTCAAGGGCCAGCACAGGGCTCCCAACAAACTCAACAGCACCCAGGGAGAAGACACAGATGGCACCTCAGCACACTGGCACGTGACAGTGGAGGGGACAAAGAAGAGGGGCCTGACACAGTGAGTGGCAGAGCTTCTACTAACAGAAATAGACCATGATAAACCTGAGGATGGGGCCAAAAGAAACCTCATTGGATTAAAAGAAGAAAAAGCACAAAGCTCTGCACGCAGGGCAGAAGAACCCCAGGCACCGGCACATGCTGGGGAGAGCTGGGTGAGTAACAGCCCTGCTGGAAAGGGCCCAGGGGCTGGGGCAGATCCAGCTGAAACAGGAGCCAACGTCTCACTGCAGAGAAGGCAAACTGCAGAGAGGACCGCAGGGAAGGGATGTTGTCCCTTCTCTGCCTGCCACTGGCAAGGACACTCTGCAGACACCAGGTGCTGAGATCAGGACCCTCCCTCACTTCAAGGAGGATGCTGAGGAACCAAGGAGGGTCTAGCCCTGGGCTACCAAGGAGGTCAGTGCCTCAAGGGCATCACCCACAGGGAGACATTAAGGGAGATGGGTCTGCTTTCTCTGGCAAAGAGAAGGGTAGGGACCATCTCAGAGCTGTCTACAGCTACCGAGATGGGAACTCTGAAGACAGCCGAGACAAACTCTCTCAGCACTAGCAGCCAGGATAAGAAAGCAACGGCCACAAAAGGCAACATGGAAAATTCAGGTTGGACACGATGACAAACTTTTTCACTAGGAGGGTGGTGAAGCCCAGGAACAGCCTTCCCAGAGAGGCTGTGGATTCCTGTCCTTCGGGGGTTTCATAGCTTAGTAGGATAAAGCCATGGCTGACCCCACCAAATGCTAGTTAGAACCCTGCTTTGAACAAATGGTTGGACCAGAGACCTCTAGAATCCTCTTTTGACCAGCACTTCAATGGCACTGTGATTATAACAGCTGTAAACCAAAAATGTGGTGGACTAGTTTTGATAAGAAAAGAAAGTAACATAAGTCAGGAAGAATATTTGCAGTCACTGCAAAAGAGCTCCCGTGCTTGGAATAAGGTGTTTGAAGGTTAAGCCCTCTTGAGGAAAAACTGCAATAAAGATAAAGTCGGTATAAAGAAAGTTGGTGAGATCATAAAGATAGACGATCTGGGGGATCATACCTTCTTTATTTTGAACATTTATTTAGTTTTTTTCTTATTTTTAGTAAAAAAAAAAACACCCTGCTGCTGTCTTTTCAAGGGAGGCATAGCAGGGAATGCTCCTTGCAGCAACGTTATGGCTGAGCAACTACTGCTGTGTTCCTGCAATTGCTGGAGGGCTGGCGGGCCGGAGATCCCTCACAGAGCTCTGACAGTGTGGCTCAGCTGTGTGGCAGCATCTTTTCCCCTTGTACTCCGAGCTTTTGGGGCTTAGGCAGAGGAGGTGGATCCAAAACTAAGCAGGAGCTGAGAGATGCCATCTTAAACACAGGTATGAACCCAACTCATAGATTCATAGATTGGTCCAGGATGGAAGGGACCTCCAAAGGTCATCTAGTCCGACCTCCCCGCAGTCAGCAGGGACACCCCCAACTAGACCAGGTTGCCCAGGGCCTCGTCGAGCTTCACCTTGAATATCTCAAGGGAAGGGGCCTCAACCACCTCCCTGGGCAACCTGTTCCAGTGTTCCACCACCCTCATGGTAAAGAATTTTTTCCTAATATCCAATCTAAATCTCCCCTTCTCCAACTTAAAACCATTGCCCCTCGTCCTGTCGCTGCAGGCCTTTGTAAACAGACCCTCCCCAGCCTTCCTGTAGGCCCCCCTCAGGTACTGGAAGGCCGCTATGAGGTCTCCCCGGAGCCTCCTTTTCTCCAAGCTAAACAACCCCAGCTCCCTCAGTCTGTCCTCATAGGAGAGGTGCTCCAGCCCCCTGATCATTTTGGTGGCCCTCCTCTGGACCCACTCCATCAGGTCCGTGTCCTTTCTATATTGAGGGCTCCAGACCTGCACACAGTACTCATCTTGTGCAAAGGTTTTCTGTATTTCTAAAAGTGAGGAGGAGTAGGAATCACTGCCTTCCTGGATGCAAGTTACCACCAGCAAGAGGATCTGCAGGGTCCTGCTGCTGTTAGGGGGAACAGCTGAGTCTGAAAACCCATGTTCCCTCAAATACTCCATTGGGAGGAACCGAAATGGGATGTAGGGGCCACGGCTCATAGCTGCTGTGGATGCTGTAAGTGTGTAATGACTGGCAAGGCTGAAAGCAAGTCTGGGGGACCTGTGGTGTGCAGCTATGGTTTCAAGCAAATGCTGCCCTCCATCCAGCCTCTCTGAAAAACTGTGATCACATCTGACTGACCGAGTTCAGAAATGAACTTCGGCATGGACTAGGTGAAAGGAAGGGCTTTTTGAAGGACCATGGGAATGGAGAGTCTATTTTATAATGTCCTGTTTCATAAGGAGTCTTGTTTAGCCTGGCAGAAGAGTGGCTGAAAGGGAACATGACTGCTTTCTATAAATACAGCAGGGAGGGAAACACTGGGGGGAACTATTTAAGTGAAAAGCCAATTCTGGTGCAAAAACAAATGGTATAAATTGGCTCAGAAAAAAATTAGTCCAGAAGATTTCTAACCCGCAGAATAAGGATGTCCTAAGGCTGGCTAATAGCTGCAGTGTGTTGAGGGGGAGTGTCCAAACTATTTTTCTGACAGTTTGAGAAGTTTTGAACCAGATTGTGTGGCTGTTTGTAAGAGCAGATGATGGAACTCAGTCACCCAGGAGCTGCCCTGCCCCTGGACCTGCAGGGCTGGTGTGTCAGAGAGCAGAGATGGTGCATCCCACATGCTGTTCTGCCACCAGGGCAAAATTACACTGCCCTTTAAATTGCTTTAGTAAACACAGCCTAAATGTTTTCTTTTGCTTTCAGCAGTTTCTTGTTAATCTCAACACTGTTCATCCTCCTTTGTTACCCTGGTGTCCTGGGGAGATATTGTAGTCCAGCCAAAGGACCAACACCTTCTTCTGTGCTTCTATTTTTTCTGCCTCTATATTTTCCAGCACCATGTGACATCGCCTGTCAAGCAGCCTACCTGTTACTCTCTCTTCTCCTGTATCTCCATGCTCTCCCATCCATCTTGCTCTTCCTCCTTATTTCTTTTCTTCTGCCCTGTACTACACCTGCTGGATCTTCCCTATCGTTCTGGATCTCTGACTTCAACTCCCAGCTCTTCTTCCACCACCATCCACCGCTTGCCTCCCATGTCTTTCTGGAGAGGGTTTGATATCACTTACCTGCAAATTGATATTACAAGGGAATCTATACCTACCAGATTCTGTGGAGTGTCTGCCTAACAGGAGTATCGTATGTTGGAGAACATAAATTAAACAAGAGCAGATGGACATTGATATAAAGTGTGGCTTGAGGGACTACAACGGCTCATTTATATGAATGGACTGTCAAAGACTCCAGGAGGCTGCCAAGCATGTGTTGGGCGACAGAGAAGCAGCACAGTTGGGTAAAGGAGGATTTTTTGCTTGGGAATTTGTCTGCCTTGTTGAGGTGTTGGCCTTCTAGCTGGAAAGTCACGGATCCTCAGTCCCTTGCTACATGGCTCCTTCTATCTGGGACCGTTGTCTGCTGTGCAGAGTGTTTAAATCGGTTGCCAGAGTGCTCACTACAGAGCAAAACACATCCTGCTCTGAAAAACGTGGCATCTGAAAGTCAAGCAGAAAAGTATGATGATTATACACCCTAAAATGGACACCTACGATCTGGTAAACTGGATGCTCTCTAGGCTCTACTGACTGGATCTCTGTTGACTCTAATGGGAATTTAGACACCCAGCTCAGAGACAGATGCCCACAGGCAGACACTTATATTTAACCATTTGATATGCACGTATCAAGTGTCACTGGAGGTGTCCCGGGGTATCTCAGATGTATTTATGGGACTGGCAGAAATTACACGGGATCTACAGTGGCCTTGTGACCTTCTGAAGCAGGAGCTGGAGGTTAGGCTGAGTCCTCTGGGACATTTTAAATGGCACTGGAAGTTCTATGTGTGGGCAACCGAATCAAGCCCTGTGTGTCTTAATCTGGAGCTGGATCAGCCCCAAGAAGGTTTACAGCTAAGATAAAAATTTCCATGTGCGGCTGAAGAAACCGAATAAGCTGGTTTTGCAAGCTCCAGAGTTGCAGTGCAACACTTGCAACTCAATATTGATTATCCACTAAGAACAACACAGACCTACAAAGAAAAAAAAAAACAATCTTGTCTCCAAAGAGGAGCAAAAGTAAAGTCTGAGTGAAAAATGATAAAGGCAGGTGACTGTTAATTGATTTATATCACAGGATACAGCGGCTGAAGACTTTGATACTGTAAATAAGAAAACAGTGTTAGAAGTGGCCTAAACTGAAAAAAAGACCCACCATTAACTTGGCTGCTGATTCAATGGATCAAAAATTGCATTGATCTAATGCCTCTGACTTTCCACGTTATGTCCAGAAAGTGTAACCTAAGTACACCCCGACTGGAAGATTGCTGCCTGACAAACGGGGTTTTTTTTTTTTCCTCTTAATGGAAAATTTCAGCTCCATTTTTCCAGTGGTCCAAAATATTCTCGGCTTCCCACATTGTGAGATGACAACAATGCTCAGCTGTCTTTGGTCTGAGCTATGGCGCCCTGCCAGAAAGTATCTCAAGTTGTGAAAAGTCTTAAATCAACACGTTTTACCACTGACGAGTGAGGAAAAACAGTTTCTAAACCATATGAAATATTCATGTCTAGCATCTTGTGAGATACCATCTGGTTAGATCAAACCAAAGCAGAGCTTGATAGTGACACAGAAACACGCTGGATAGAAAATAGGATGGTGTGACTTGAAGATTCATTGTTTCGTGACCTTCAAAAGACCGCTGCAAAACCAGCAAGTGTTACTTCAGGAACAATTAACTTTTTAAACAAAGAAAAATCCAAAACAGAAGTGTGGTTGTCTGTTATGAGGGTCTGTTATGAGGAAAATCATAATGTACTTCAGATAAAATCATACTTCCCATGAAGGCATCGACATTTTAATTGCAACTTAATATTTGCCTAAATATTAAAGCATCTAAAAAAACCCCCAAACCCTAAAACTATCACACAAGCACTTCTACAGCCAGAAGAATAAACAAAGGGCAAATCCTGCTGCATTGTGATCTCCCAGCATTTATATATATATTCCTAGAAGTAAATATGTCCTTTTTTCCCTAAAAGCCATTGTTCACAGGGCATAATACTGGGACTTGGGGGACCTGAGTTTTTTTCCTGCCAGAGCTACTTTTCGGAAATATGACCTTGAGACAAATATTTTGCTTGTCTTAACTGCTTTCCCTCCCGCTTTCAGTCTCTTCCAGGCAGGAACAGTTTTACTGTGCCTTATACGGTGGGGTCTGTAGGTGCTATTGCAATGTAAATAGTGGCAGCACAGGTGCCATTGCAAATGGAATATGGCTTTTATTATCCAGTTACAAGGTCACCCGTTGGGTGAAAGGATTGCTGCATAAAACACTACTGAGCCATCGGCCTACGGCTGCCTCTCAGTTAAATAATAATGTTATTTCAAACGCAGGGAAAGTATCTGAGGCTCTCCCAACCTCACCGAGTTTGTGACGCTGTGGAACATCAGTGGTAAAACGGCCCCACGGAGGTGAGTACGAACATGTAGATGCTTAAACTGCCAGGGCCTTTCCCACACTGCCCCTGTTGTTTGTAATTTACCCGTTCCTTTTCTCAAAGTTAATTAAGCCTCCTGACACCTTGGAGGATAAGAAAATATGGTACCTAGCTCCACGGAGGGGAAAGATGAAGGAAGCAGAAAAGGAACGGCTGCCTTGGAGTGGGAGAGGCAGAATCAGAACCAGGGTAATCTCCATTCCATACCTTGTGATAAAAGTAAAATGCTGCCGCTTTAACAGCAGTGTCAGTCACACAGTATGGGCTCTGCACAGGCTTTGAAAACCAGGGAAGAGAGCATCAAGTGTTCCAGCCCACTTAATTTGAAAGCTGCCTATAATAAACCCTTGGGAACATGTAAAACAGACAGGTCAAATTACACAGTTACACAAATATCACTGGATTTCTGGCATTTAGGAATAAAAGGCTTTGATCTCTTCAATTTAAAAGTGCCTAAAACATGCCTACACTGTGTTAAAATCTAACATTAAATGCTTTTCTTTTTGTATTTTCCAAAAGCTTAGCTAGAGACAATTTGTACACAGCACGACAAAACTTTGCCTTAATAACGTAAATATCTATGCACACGTAATCTGGCACAGTGTGCCATTGCAAAATATTTTATAGTCAGTAAAATGACAGTTCTTATCTAGTTCTTGTACACAGAAACCTTTAGAGAAACAATCTATTGCCCTTTAAAAGCCTCTCTCTATTCCTCACTTTCCCATCTGTCTTATTTATAGCTCTCTCCTTTGTGAAGCCCTCCAAGATCTAAGAATGAAAAGTCCTCATAAAAACTCCGTGTGAGCCGGGATTTGGAATTAGCAGCACTTATGGATGTTATGCATAAGGAAGGAAAGACTTCGGTGCGACGCTCAGGTATTTAAAACCCACCCTACCTCGCCGCGTCCTCGTCAACAATTTAGCTTGAAACCAGCGCTCGCTCAAAGTCTGTGTCAACGCATCGAAACGCCTCTTAACCCTCCTCCCACTTACTTTCGGCAGGCGCTTCACTGCGTCTGCGAGCAGGGCTCCCCTTTCCCCGTTTTCCCTCATTGCACAATTGGCTTTCCATGGGCCTCTCTGGCAGCTCCAACCCTTTTGGAAAGCGGAGTTTATTCCTCCCCTCCTCTTTCAGCCTGGCATTGAGGAGGAGGAGGAGGAGGTCTGCGGCAGGGACACCGTGCTGCAGAATGTCAATGCCAGAAGTGGCCTTTCTCATGGAAATCAGGCGCGGGAGTCCGGCATTGTCTGTGCAAGAAGGAGAGACGTTGCTTTTCCTTTTTTTTTTCCCTCTCCCTTTCTGGGAGATTATGTTTGAACTGATGAGCTCTGGCTCCCTCATGCCTCGTGAGTGCCAGATCCTTCCTCAGGATTGATTTCTCCATCTCCTCCCTCACCTACATTGTTGCTCCATCTCCTCTTCCTCGTGTCCGATTAGTCATCAAGGGCTTATGTTGCTATTTTCAAGATTTCATGGATAAAAGTGAGAAATAAGTGGATTTGACATGAATTTACTCAAGCCAAGGACCGTATTTATCTACCCCAATATATGGGACACAAGCACTGATTGTACCATTTCACCCCACAGGAGGAAAGGAAGTATTGTCCCTGCCAAACTGGAGGGCAACAGGAGGTGTGCAGGAAGGAAACCCCTCCCCTGGGGACAAGTCAGTGTCATATCAACATATCCCTGGTGGGATATTTAATTTATGCCCTTCCCAAAAGTTTGCTGTTCAGTGTCTTTCTCCTGATTTGACTCCACAGGGATTTTGGGGGGGGAGATCAGTAACAAGGACACTGCAGTTTTCCACCATTATAAATATAAGGGCCCGAGTCCTGGTGTCTTAATATGCAGCTCATGGTGGCTGACAGTCACACTGGCCCCAGACGGTTGTCTGCTACATTACAATAAGGTCGCTCCTGGTTCCTGATGACTGACCACACTCATCCCCTTCACAGCCCTGTGAACCGGCCACATCAGGCTCATGGTTTGGAGACTGGAAGGAAAAAAGAGACCCATGAAAAAAAGAACACCAGATGATAAGAAATAAGCCATGTCACAGATTCAGTGATAGTTAAAAAAACTCTCAAAAATAATTTCCTTATTAGATCTCTGCCTTCAAATGAGAAAGCCCCGGACCATGTATGAATTCACAAGGCGGATCCTGGTCTTGCCGTGACAGGATTTAAACTGGTTTGTTAATACTCGGGGAGAAAGGCATCACGCGTTTCAAAGGCGGGGAAACGGTACCTGTGGCCTTTTATCCACCTTCAGGAAGGGTTTGCTGAGTACGTCTCGGTGTGCGTTTCTGAGGAGCCTTGGACTGTATTTCTGAGTGAATATTTCTGATTAAAAATCATTTGAAACTCTCGCTTTGGAGCTATGGCAGATAATGTGGCACATAAAAAGTATGCAACGTGTTCTGGGCTCCCCAGTTCAAGAAGGACAGGGAACTGCTGGAGAGGGTACAGCAGAGGGCTACAGAGATGATGATTGGCCTGGAGCATCTCTCTTATGAGGAGAGGCTGAGGGACTTGGGTCTTTTTAGTCTAGAGAAGAGAAGACTGAGGGGGGATCTGATCAATGCCTGTAAATACTTAAAGGGTGGGTGTCAAGAGGACGGGGCCAGTCTTTTTTCAGTGGTGCCCAGGGATAGGGCAAGAGGAAATGGGCACAAACTTGAACGTAAGAAGTTCCACCTAAACATGAGGAGGAACTTCTTTACTTTGAGGGTGGCAGAGCCCTGGAACAGGCTGCCCAGGGAGGTGGGGGAGTCTCTGTCTCTGGAGACATTCAAAACCCACCTGGACATTTTCCTGTGCAACCTGCTCTAGGTGGACCTGCTTTGGCAGGGGGGTTGGACTAGATGATCTCCAGAGGTCCCTTCCAACCCCATATCATTCTGTGATTCCGTGATTCTGTGTCAGGTAGATGAAAGACGCCGTGTAATTGCTAATTGATAGCGTAGTTAAATACCATGCCCACCTACTTATCTCGATGTAGAACCTGCAATACGGAACGTGCCGTGAATGCCCGGCACCTTTCAGGACACGAGGTACAAACCCAAAGATCTCCGTGACACCAGCCTGGCACGGAAGCCCGCGCGTCCTGCTTGTGTCACCTTTTCACAGCTGACGGGGCTTGAAACAAAGGATTTACACATAAAAAATGTATCCACGCATTGTGTAGTGAGGCATCGAGACGTGCACCCTACCATATGTTGTATATATTACGGAAATGATATGGGCGCCATATATTTGGGGGAAATTAAGTGCAATTGCCCACATGCTCCCCAAACAATGGGAACGTGCCGTCAGTTGTGGGACCGGGGAAGGGGCTGGATCCTCAGGGAATACTGAAGGCCCATGGGATGAGGAGAAACACTAGAGATGGAAAGGAGAAGGCAAACTATGACGGCACCAGCTTGGCGGGGTGTGTGTGTGTGTGTGTGTGCGCGCGCACGCGTGCAGAGAAAAGGCGGCATTAAATTCGTGTGTTAAGGTTTCCCTTCTCCCGCAGGGAAGGAGCCCCATGTGCAGCCTTCACAGCATCACAGAGTCATCTCGGATGGAAAGACCTTTAAGATCATCAAGTCCAGCTGTTAACCTGCCACTGCCAAGTCCACCACTATACCACGTCCCTCAGCACCACACCTGCACATCGTTTAAATACCTCCATGGATGGTGACTCCACCACTTCCCTGGGTAGACTGTTCCAATGCTTTACAACCCTTTCCGTGAAGAAATTATTCCCAATATCAAATCTAAATGTCCCCTGGCGCAACTTGAAGCTGTTTTTTCTTGTCCTGTCACTTGGAGGAGACCAACCCCCCCATCTCTACAACCTCCTTTCAGGTGGTTGTAGACAGCAATAAGGTCTCCCCTCAGTCTCCTTTTCTCCAAGCTGAACAACCCCCAGCTCCCTCAACCGCTCCTCATAAGACTTGTTCTCCAGACCCCTCACCAGCTCCGTTGCCCTTCTCCGGACACGCTCCAGCACCTCAACGTCTTTCCTGTAGTGAGGGGCCCAAAACTGGACCCGGCACTCAAGGTGGGGCCTGACCAGTGCCAAGTGTTCCTCCTGCTCCTGCCCCACACCCCTCACACACCTCAGCTCCCACTGCAAGATCTTCATTTTCCCTCTGACACCCTCTCCCGCAGCCTCCACCACCCCCCTCCCTCCGACAGCGCCCACCGACATTTCTGGGGCTCGTGGGGTGGAAGGGCTGGGCTGCAGGCTGGTGGCGGCTGTGACACAGGACACGTGACAACGTGAGTTACATGCACAGGTCACCGCGCACACAGACAGTGAACAACGTGGTCCATAAAGACCATCTGCTCCGTGCATCAGGCACACCATGCACACCATGCACCACGCACACCATGCACCACCTACACCACGCACCACCCACACCATGCACCACCCACACCATGCACCACGCACACCATGCACCACCCACACCATGCACCACGCACACCATGCACCACCCACACCATGCACCATATACACCATGCACCACCCACACCATGCACCACCCACACCATGCACCACCGACACCATGCACCACCCACACCATGAACCACCTACACCATGCACCACCCACACCATGCACCACGCACACCATGAACCACCCACACCATGCACCACGCACACCATGCACCACGCACACCATGAACCACCCACACCATGCACCACGCACACCATGCACCACGCACACCATGAACCACCCACACCATGCACCATGCACACCATGCACCACCCACACCATGCACACCCTGTAGTCATACACCCCGTGTACCATATAGACCATCCACACTATACACCCGTGCAGCCTGTGCACGATGCACCCTGTGCACCCCACGCACACCCTGCACCATATACACCATGTACCCGTGCACCATGAACACCACGCACCACACACAGCGTTCATCCTGTGCACCCCACGCACCATACACACATACACACCACACATGCCATACACAGGCACACATACACACACCACACACACGCACACACCATACACACACACGCACCGCACACCCCCACCATACACACACGCACACCATAAACACACATGTACACCATACATATACACACCCCCACCATACACATGCACACCATACACACATGTACACCGTGCACATACACACCCCATACATACACACACCCCATACATACAAACACCATACATACATGCACATATACACACACACCATACACACGCACACACCATACACACACCATACACATGCACACACCAAACACACATATACACACACATACGTACACACACGCACAAATACACACACCATGCACACACAGCCCCCACACACATACACGCACATGTGCACACACCATAAATACATGTGCACACACTGTACATCCATACCCACACAACATATACACACCGCACGTTTACACACACACGTGCACACACCGTACATACACACACATACACACATGTGCACACACCATACATACACGTGCATACACCGTACATACATACACACATAGCATACACACATAAAACCACCATACACACGTATACACACACACGTGCACACACCATACATACACAGACACACATACACACATACATATACACACATGCACACATACACACACCACACACACACATGTGCACACACCATACATACATATGCATACACCGTACATACATACACACATAGCATACACACATACACATACCATGCACACGTATACACACACACATACATACACACACATGCACACACATACACACACGCACACACATACATACCCACACACACATATACAGACACACACGCAAATACACACACATATAGAGACATATGCGCACACACGCATATACACACATACATACACACACATATACAGACACACACACATATACAGACACACACACGCACACACGCACATACATACATACACGCAGATACACACGCACATACACACACATATACAGACACACACGTGCACATACACACATACATACACACACAGACACACACGCGCACACACACGCACATACACACATGCATACACACACATATACAGACACACACACATATACAGACACACACACACGCACACACGCACATACATACATACACGCAGATACACACGCACATACACACACATATACAGACATGCACACACGCACATACACACATACACGCACATACACACGCACATACACACACATATACAGACACACACGTGCACACACGCACATACACACATACATACACACACATACACACACACACGCACACACGCACATACACATACATACACACATACATACACGCACATACACACACATGTACAGACACACACGCGCACACATGCACATACACACATACATACACACACATATACATACACGCACACATATACAGACACACATGCGCACACACGCACATACACACATACATACACACACATATACATACACGCACACATATACAGACACACACGCGCACACACGCACATACACACATACATACACACACATATACATACACGCACACATGTACAGACACACACGCGCACACACGCACATACACACATACATACACACACATATACATACACGCACACATATACAGACACACACGCGCACACACGCACATACACACATACATACACACACACATATACACACATGCGCACACACGCACATACACACATACACACACACACACATATATACAGACACACACACACATACAAACATACACGCACCCGACACACTCCGAGCACGCGCCGTCGGGGGGGGCGGGGTGGAAGCGCCGCGGCGCGCGCTCATTGGCCGCGCGGGAGGTGGCCCCTCCTCTCCCGGCGGCTTGTGCGTGCGTGCGTGCGCGCGCGCGTGTTGGGGAGAAGGCGAGAGCGGGAGGGGGTGAGCCGGGGGCGGGCAGCGCGCGCGCGAGATGGAAGGGGGCGGGGATTGGTTGCCATGGGAGTGACGTCAAAGTGTGTCGGGGACAGGGAGCGGAGACACGGAAAAGGTCAAACTAAAGGCGAGGAGCGGACGCGGACGCCGGGGCCGGGGCCCAGTCGGGGCGCAGCCGAGGCCCAGCCGGCCCGGGCGGCTCCCTCGGACCCGCCGGCCCAGCGAGGGCGGCGGCTGCCGGCGGGGGTCCGCGGTTGGGCCGCGCCGGGCGAGGCAGCTCCGGCGGCGAGGCGGCTCCTCCGGTCCCCGCGGCGGAGCCGGCCGCCCCCCGCCGCCTCCCCTCACAGGTACGGGGGGAGCGGCGCCCCGGCGGGGCCGCCCGGCTGTGGAGGCGGGCTGGGGCGGGGGGCAGGCCGCGGCCTGGGGCGGTGTGGCAGGGGAGCGCCCTTCTTCCTCCGCCGAGGAGCGGTGAGGGGGGGCTGCCCTGGGCGGCGGGGTTGGGGGGACCGTTGGAGGCCGCCATCCCCCGGCCATGGCGGGGAGCCTGGGGAGGGGACTCCCCGCCGCCCGGCACCTCGCGGGGTGGGACGGGGCTCCTGCGGGGAGGGAGGAGAGCACCGCGCCCTCCGCCGTGTCCCCCCTTCATGCCGGGGGTCCCTTTCCCTCCGCAGAGCCCTCGGGGGATGTGCTCCCCCCTCGCCGCGCTTTGACCCCGTTGACCTGGGAACAGAAGTTGGCTTTTTTTTTTTTTTTCTTTTGGCCTTCTTTTTTTTTTTTTTTTTTTTTTTTTCCCTGTGGGCTATAGGGGCTTCTGCCCCCAGCCCCGGCCCCCAGCTTTGCATAACTTGTCTCCCGAGTTGACTGTCCCTTACTCCCTGCACTTTGCCCTTGCCCGGTGGTCTGTAGCATGAGGGAGTAAAACTATTCAAGGACTGGCTTTTTTTTTTTTTTTCTCTCTAGTCAGAGAGCTGGATCACAAACAAGGCAGGCTACATAATAATATATATACACGTATATACATCCCTTTTTTCCCCCACAGCAGCCCGGTGCTGAAGCAGGATTCTGTGATAGTGTAGAACAAGGCCCTTGGGTGCGATTTTTTTTTTTTTTTTTTTTAGAAAACCCTGGAGTGAAGCTGCTGTTAGCATGTAGAGTTTGAATGCCACAGGCAGTCTGTTGTCTCTTCATGTTCAAAGAATAATTTAGAGGAGCAGCAGTGACTCACCAATAGAAAGTATGAGTTGCATGAAGGCAAAACCGGGTGAAGTTTCTTACTTTACCACCGACTCACTCTGTGACCTTGGATCAGCCTTTCTGCACCAGTCCTCTGTTTGCTTATGAATTGGGAACAGTGGTGCTTTCCAAAAACGTACTGTGAATAAATAACTATGCTAATGACTGTGAAATGCTTATCTGCTATAGTAATAACAGGTAGATAGTGGTGTTATTTCTAGTATAGAAGCATAGAGGCTCTAGCCAGGATGTGAGTGTTTTGCTTGCAGAATTTTCCTCTAGTAGCTGTGCTTAGATGGAAATAGGCACTTGCTTAAAAAGGCAATTAATAGCCTTTGGTATTACATGTTCTGCACTGTGTGGTCATCTTACACTTCATGTTTTTATGAAGCCTGCGCTCTAATATCCTTTCAAAGAGCTGCCATTCCACAGTGGAAATAGTTTGTGGGTGGTTTTGCCCCTCCTGTTTTTCTAGAACAAAGCTGGTGTCCTCTTTCCTAAGGAAACCTTGTGAATTTCTAATGTGGCTGATTATCTCTGATAGTTGGCATCTGAGCTATGTGATGTTAGACTTGGTGTTTTGGTAGGAAACTGGAAGAAGTATTCTGATATACTTAATATGATGAAGAAACTACATCTGGGTTGGTTTGTCACTTACTGTGATACCATTCAGTTGTACTTACCAGGGTTGGGTAGTTAGTTGCATTACCTCAATGCTATCTCAGAGTGCCTCTGTATTTGCAAGAAAATAATAAAACTGTGAAGGAGTTACCTGTAGTGGGTCATGCGCTGCTCTGAAGTGGAGTGTGGCCACTGCAATAACAGGTGAAAGCAGCCAAGCACAGAGCTGGGAATTGCTGCCGGGAACACTGACCTGAGCTAAGTTTTCCCTCTTTACAGCTTTGCTTTATACTTGTGCAGCTGGGTGACTTGTCTCTTTTTTTTTTTTCCTTTTTTTTTTTTTTTATTTTTTTTTTTTATTTAGTAAATCTATTGTAGAAGGATACATCAGGAAGAAGCACTATTTGGCTGATACCTTAGGGGTTTTTTGAAAGTAATTCCATCTGTAGTTTCTCTCTTGTCCACTCAAGTTAATATTGAAACTTCCATAATCAGTTTTACACATTAAATAGGAAAGCTTCTACGTGTTCAGGAGGAGGTAAGCACAACACTAATGGGTTTGGTTTTTGTTTGTTTGTTTATTTTCTTTTTTTCTTCAGGAAACTGAAGGCTGCTCTGGTAAAATGGCAATTCATTGTTAATTCATGATATGTAGGTGCCCTGGAAAAATCAAATACCCAGTTCATAGCTACCCTTAGGCATCCTTAATTTATGCAAGCAGGGCTCACTGAGTAACTACTCTAAGTCTCATTGACCTTAGTAGGTTTGCAGAGGTCATATTTTAACACGGATAAGTTGTGCTTGAACTATTTTTTCAGTAAGTATTAGGAGCAAGTATTTGTGTACATAATTACAGGCTTTTTCCAGTTCTCCATTACATTTTCTATTTTTCTTTAGATTCTTGCTTATAAGCACTACAGTAATTCTAGAGTCGTCTTGGATTATTTTTTTTTTTTTTGGTCCCTCATCTTAATATTAGGAAGAAGCACAGGTTTTTTGCAAACAAGTTCTTTTTCAAGACCTCAGTGAAACAGAGCAAGCTGTGAGGTTTTACAGGAGAAAGGCCGGTTTTAGGTTGGGAGAAACTTGACGTATCAAAAGCCGGCGCAACCCAAATGTACGCGAGTGACATCAGCATTTTCCTGAGCCGTTTATGCTGTTCGCCTCTGTTGGTTCCCAGCAGTGCCTTATGTAAGCGTGCGCTGTACATCCTGTCCTGCTGTTCCCGGGCATGAAAATTCATTGGCGTTATCTTACTGTAGGTTTGCAGAGCCGAATAGTTACTGGCTGCTGCTTGTCTCAAATGTCCACATGCAAATTTCTCGCGAGCGTGCCGAAGAGATCTATGCCAGGAGCATAATACTGTCCTCCTAGGAGACATCGGAGGAGTAACTTGGAGCGAGATGCAGCTCGTCCCCCTGCTCCTTTTGGTAATGGGAGCTGTAACCGCTGTGAAATAGTGTGGCTACGGAGATAACTGTGAGAGAGGTTTTGCTGGGCAGAAGCCTTGATCTGTATCATCCATAGATGGACCACTAATGCAGTTTTGATGGCTGGTGATAAAACAGCTATAAAAACCAAAGGACTAAAGTTTCACCAGAAGCTTCGATAATGCCAAGACTGGAAAATAAAGGCTTTTATATACTATTTCTGTACGCTTCTTGTTACAAGGTCTTTGAGAGGAATTGTGCCTTCAGATACTGATGCTTGAAACCTGTTCTTGTAGTTAGCATTTAGACAATCATAATGAAGATACTGTCACTTGATGGGTGAAATTGAAGGAAACCCCCCTTATAAGCTTTAAAAAATAAACATTCCTTCTGTTTTTCTTGCTTGCTATAAATCTAGCTGAAACTTGCTGACATTAAATCCTGCAGTAACCCAATGTTTGTAGCTTAATTCTGAGTAAATCAGGCATCTTCTTTAAACAGTGTCTAATGTTTCAGGTTTTTTTAAAAAAAAAAAAACAAAAACAAAAAACAAAACAAGGCATTTCTTAAATACGCTCTAGTCCCTATTGTCAGTCCTCTAGCAGTGTGAGGGAGCCACCAAATTCCTGCTTACCTGGCTTGGTGAACGTGGTTGTCCTTGTCTTGGAATATCTGGAAAGTTTCCTTCTGAGCACTGACGTAGTGCAGTCATGTACATGACTGTACAAGACGTAGAGCTCTGCAGAACCGTGTACAGAAGGGTTGACATGGAGGAGAAGCTCATCTGGAGAAGAGAGCTGATGTGGACATCCCGTGGAAGTAACGAAGAAATCTTCCCCGTGACTTTCCACAGGCGATCTGTTCCATACTGCACGAAACAATTTCTCATTGTAAGAGAGAAACAAGGGGAATGTAGGACTTAAGGAGGAGACTGGTTATCTGAAAAGGAACAGGTGCGGTGCTTTGACGCTTAAAAGCTAAACAAATTCCTGTAAGTGAGCTGTTCTTGCAGAGCTTAAGGGAATTTATTGGCAAAACATCTAAGAGGGACTTGAATTTTCGTTTTGAGTAGAGAATTGAATTATCGCTATTGCTTTTATAACACGAATCTAGGAATGCATGGGCTTTTTCTAGTGCTTTTGTTATTTTTGGAGGAAATGCAAATCTGTTTTAAAACCCCATGCAGGAAAATGGACAGCAATGCAGTTATGTGCATTTTAGAAGAGACTTTTAGCAGCTGTAAACCTCATTTAAAAAAACCAAAAACAAAACAACAACTTCAAAAGCACCTGCATATAACACATCCAAGATTCCGTTACATTATATTGTATTGCTTTACAGATACTTATGTGAATATGGAAGCCCGCATATGTGTTGTCATTATTCAGTAGCTTTTCATGCTGTAGATGTAGGCAAATAAACTGTAGTCTGGATGCTTAAATCTGCTAAAACATTTATAAGAAAAGTTGGCTCGTAGAAAAAGTTTCCCACAGGATGCAGTGGGTGTCAGGTCTAAAGGTCAGTGGCAGATGAAGTGAAGGCTCTTTTGAATTTATTTTTCTACTTTTTTTTTTTTTAAACAAGTCCTCCTTATGTAAGGAAGCATGGAACCTTTCTTTGTTACTTCCTAAATTTAGATTTCCAAATGCTAACAGGCATTTGCAGGTTTGTTCGTACTGAAGCGTTTTGTTGAAAACTTTGTGGTTTTTTTTCTTAGGAAAAAAAAAAAACCTAATCAGTTCAGTTAATACATTCATGAACTCTTAGCGTGGAAGTTCCTGGTGTAAATCAAAAAAGCCAGATGGAGTTTTAAGTGACTGTCATGTACAACTTGGGAAACGAACATTCCTGATACTAATAAAAGGGCCAGATTGGAACTACATAATTAATCCCAGCGTCCTTTTCAACACATGATAAGATTTGGCTATAACAGCCAAATATATATATATATATATAACAGCCATAGAGTTAATGGAGACAACTGTCAAGTTCTACGAAGCAATAGACTGTTTGCCCAAAATGAGAATACCTGCATGTTTCCTCTTGTACATGTCTACTGGTGATTAGTGCTCATACTGCAGTTTAAATGGGAAAATAAGTGTGAGTAGTGGCTGACTTGGTCTCGAATCTATTTCCTGTCTTAAATATGTATGTAAATATATTTATATACATATTTAATATGTATAATTTATCTGCGTACGTTTTTTTAATGTCTCTAAATATATTTAAAGGCAGAAAAAAAGTATATAGCGTCTTTTAAGTGGTACATGGCAAAACCTTCTCTCCATAGGAGCCTATTTGGAATATAATCGCTGAGGATCCCCAGGAAACAATCTTGCAATTAAGTTTATTCACTGAATTTATCAGTGGCCTCGAAGAAGTGTGCAGGAAGGTGCTAAAAAAAAAAAAAAAAAAAAGGCTTATGAGACGGCACAAAGTCTGTGTCAGAGAGACGGGAGGAGTGGGCAGATGGCAGTCAGTACAAAACAGGTGAATAATCAGATTGAGAAGAAGCTGAATAGACTGTGCAAGTGAGTGTGCTGTTTGCACGCTGCTTGCATTTTTGGTTTAGTTAGGGATAGGGATTTTTCCTATTGTGATCTGTGGAACAGAGCGGTAAAAAAACCTTGTAGCTGAAAGCATATATAATGGTGTAAGCATGCCCGCAACTGGCAGAGGGAACTTCTGGAATGAGTAGAAAGGTCAGTGCTTTCAGAACTATCTGGACTGGAAAACCTTAAAAAAACCAGTTCAGTTTTATAAACTTCACCTGCAAGTTTATTTAGATTGATCTTTGGTGTGAGTAACATGGGATGTTATTAAAATGATCTAAAAATCTTAGTGCCTGGATAATATGGATGTGCTGCATGATGATGGATTATTATTTTTTTTCTGAAATGGTCTAGAAGGTATCAAGATGTATATGTGATTTTTTTTTTTTTTTTACATAATTTATTTTGCCTAGTTTGAGAACTTTTTGGCTGGCTGTCTTGCCTATCTGTGTTTGTTGCCTGGCTCGGTGACCTTTCCCAGCTTGTTGCTTGGAGGCACTGTTGGAGTGGTAAAGGTAAAGAAGAACAAAAAGATGGTTGTGCTGATGGATGATTGATCCTGTAACAATGCTAAGGATTATACCAAAAAAATAAATCCAGAAACGGAAAAACTCCCCCACTGATTCTAGCTTCAAAAAGGTTTTAATATCAATTTATAATAACAATAAGTCAAACACATGGAACAGAGTGTATTTAGATCCTGTTGATCAGCCTATCAGTAACTTTGTCAGTATAATAGCAATCGCAGTCTTTCCTGTTTATATTTGTTTCAAAATGTTCCTGCTTTTTTCCTTTTTTTGGGAGTTCATAAGTTCCAACAGCAGGGAACTGGTCTAACTGGAGAATGCCCTACTACCCAATAAAGAGGCATTGCTTTGTCTGAAATGACACTTAATGAGAAGCAGCACAACCCACCTTGCAGTTTAAAATTTATTTAGTACAGATAAGTTTTCTGTGCCAGAAGTTACCCTTTAATAATATCAGTTTGCTCCTGAGGTACTGTCTTCTTAGGATGCCTGAGTCTAAACAGCACCAGTTAAGAGTTTTAACAGCACAAGAAGGTTGAGGGGAATTAGGTCTATATTTCTGCAGAAATAAAGGTTAGAAAGATAAAGGGAAAAAAAGATTAAAATATTCTCAAGAAGTGCCCTAGATAGGATTGTTTCATGTCTGAGGGCATGTTGAATCCTGTGGGAATGAGGAAGCTAAACTGCTAAAAGGCTGTTTAATTCTTATGTTTCACGCTGAATCGATGTGATGTTAGATGCGAAAGTGGTATTAGTGGAACATGGACATTTTCTATAAAGAATATAGAAATAAAATAGGCTAGTCCAAATCTTTTGCTGCGGAAGAGCTGTGTGGAGAATGAACATTGGAGGCTTAACATGAGTATAATAAATCAAAATACCAGATGAGCCTCAGAGGACTTCTCCTCGTTCACTTCATTGTTTTCTCTGCAGATAGAACGTGGTTCAGCCAAATGCAGTGTCATCATCCTCTGACGTTCAAAGTGTTTCCGAATGTTCCCGAAGACCGAGCTCTTTTCTATGCGCTATCTTAAACTGCTCAGTTCATCATTTGGAGTGGTCAGTGCACTGACCGAGTAATTTTATATGCAGAAATCGCAGTGTGAGGCCACGGTTTTGGGTGAGTGGCGAGCTATGTTGTGTACGGCTGATAACCTACAGAAAAGGCTCACGTTTGTACCTTCTGGAAAGTACTATTTCCCAAAGCTGATGCTGGGCAGCAGAAGATGCCCTGCTGACCCCCTGCAGCTTGGCAGAAAATGCTCCTTGGTGCGTGAGCTTCCTGAGCGTATATCCTGGCTACAAAGTGCTCAGGGCTACTGGCACAGAGTGGTTTCTCTCTTTTTTTTTTTTTTTTTTTTTTTTTTAACCTTCACCAAACTGTCTCCTTTCCCCATATCCTCAGTACCAGGCAAACAGAGTAGTAAAATAGAGGATGGAGTTATTTACTAAGATGGAAATCAGAACCAGAAGGGTAAAAGTAGAACAGACTGTTCTGGTTTAAGCCGCTGGTGCCCTGCCTGGCTGCGGAGCTGCTCTTACCTAGAATTTCCAAGGCGCGTCTCAGCTGTTGGACCTGGAGAGTCAGTAGCAATTAGTCTCTCATCACTGTTAGGTTTGGTTAAGTATTTAAATTCAAAATTGCTGTGAGTTTTCCATTGCATCTTCCTTTCTTTTGTCTCATCCTTACTAGTGCCCTGGCCGGGGGCACGAAAGCTGCGTGTTGTTCATGGCTCTTCCTGGAGATGGGCGTCTCCTTTTATCCTTATTCATTCTGCTGACTGGTCCATATTTGACATGCACCATTATTTTAACGTACGTTCTTACAACATACTCATATGCTTGGTGTAATGTGTTCTTTTAACCTGATGTTTTCTGAGAGTATCTTTATAGAGACCGCATGTGATATGTTATTAGCACTGCTGATAAAATTTTTAACTAAATGATCGTGCTTGTAAATAAATTCTTTCTCATTGTTGCCTCTCAACCTACTTCTTTTGAAATTTGCTTATCTTAAATTATTGTTCATTAAACTTAACCAGTAAAACTTTAATCAGTATTGCAGTCACTTCTGGAAGGATAATTAAGCACATTTTCTCCATCAAATTTGGTTAAGACAAGAACTACTACAGCTAGCTAATTTTTAATATTAGTTTGACAGATGTGTACTTTATCCAAATAAGACAAAGGCGGGGTTTTCAAGAATGTTTTTTCTTGATGGTGGTTCTGTGAGCCCAACTCCCTCACCTTTCTGTGGGTCAAGGACATCCTCATTTTCACACAGCCCTTTGCTGCGGGATAACTAAGCCTTGTGCATGGGATCAGGCACTTTGGGGTCACTGGAACACCATGAATGTTCTGGTACCAGGGAAGCTAGTTCTTCTGCAGCCTGTCCCTCATCTGTTCTGAATATATCAAGGGAGTGTTTCAAGGAAATACCAAGGAAAATTAAGGTGACTTCTAGAGCTTTAATGAAGATTGATGTGCTGTATCTCTAGCCTTTGTAGCAGAAAACTACAACACTGAGCAGAGCTTGCCATCTTCAAAACTTGAATCAGCTGTGATAGAAGACAGATTCTTTAACAAGGAAACTTGGGATATTTTCTTTACTTAAAATACACATCTGTCTGTTTTGACTCTTCCTTCTCCTCTGATTTTTTTGATTACTTTGTAACTTGAAAAATGATTTGCATCTGATCGAATGCTTTTAATATTATTAATTACAAAATTAATGTAGTAGTTGATATCCTCAGATATTATGTGATTGGGCATGATTGTCTGGTCTTGTATTTTTCATTTGATTTCAGCCTCTATGACTACTTTGAGTTCAAAAGCCTAATCAAAATTTTACAATGAGGTTTTTTCCCTTTGAATATGGTAATTAAATGACTCGTCGCCATAAGCACACTAGTTGGGTCAGGAACTGCTAAGCTGGTGGTTCAGTTAAAAGTCAGGTTATGCCAAATATTAACTAGAGGCAGTAAAATCTCGGGAAAGTAAAACAAATCTACGTACTTAAACATTCCTTGGCTCTAACAAACTGATTGAAGCTGTGATTCTGTATGTTAATGTGCAGTTGCACACTGCAGTATCAGGGAGAAGTGCTGGTTTATTTGTTGCTCTTTCTTACACAGCACACACTTCAGTGTGAAGTTCTTTATTGTTGTGGTTAATGATATCTGACTTCTTATATGTAAATTAAGAAACAAGACCTCTATTTACCAAGCTTGAACTGCTGTTACACATAGTATTACTTAAAATTTTTCCTAAGAACACCAGCCATCCCAATAAAACCAAATCTCTGCTGCAGTTCTCAAAGACTGTTAATCATTAATTATTCTTCTTTTTGTGAAAAGGGAAATATGTTTTCCTAAGTCACCTGCTCTAAATGAAAAAGTGAATGCTGGTTTTTCTGTCAGTTTGCTGGTACGCTACAAATCTGCTATAGCAGATTTTTCCTTGATAATTTAGACGGTTAACAATATGCTGTTAACTTGAGCTACGTGGCTGTCTGCTCCAGTCATTTCTTCACCCCCTGTAGAATGAAGCACTTATTTTAGGTGTCTGGTTAATCTTTGCACACACAGCACTTTCAGATCACTGGAGACTGCAGCACTGGCATAACAGGTTATTGATAACTCTCTGATGTTGCCTGTCTTTTAAGCTACTGCTTTAAGTTGGAGAACATAATTAGCTTGAGGAATTCTACTTTTAAATAATGTTGTAGTTAAGTTGGAATTTGAAAGATTAAATGTGAGATTTCATTTGCACGTGTAGCTTGACAAGTATTGCCAATGATACTCTCTTTCTTGCATTTAAGTGGAGCCTCAGGCAGCTGATTTGTGCGGACGGGGGCTGAGTTCTGGTCTGTTGGTGGTGCCTGAGTTTATTTTATACAATGACTGGAAGCCTGTATTTGCAGCACTTCCTTAAGTGGACCTTTGTTGGTCCCACTGTACAGGTTAACTTTAAAACTATTTTCACGCAACGTATTTGTTCTAGAAATGCTATGGCTGATGCTTACTATTCTTGTACCAGTTATGTTTTAATTCTTCATGTTAAAGGAAGACAACAAGTTACATGACGTTGATTTCAGTAACTTGTCCCACACTTGCAGGTGAACAACATAGAAGAGGTTGAGGAAAATCACTGATTGACGAGTCAATCTCCAGACACCTTGAGAGTTTTCTTCAGTTTCCTATCCTGATTTCTTTTGCTTACAAAAAAGCAATTGAAACAGATGGTAGCCCTTGTGGAAAGCTGAATGAAGATACCTTTCAGCTCTTTCAACAGGTGAAATAAGTCTTAAGGACTGCAGCATCCTTGCCCTTCAAAATTTTCAGGAAACGTCACCTGGTTTATGAAGTGAGCATGGCAGGATTCCTATGAAGAGCCACGCATTTGCTTATTTGTTATTTTTGTAAACACATTATTTTTTATATGTAAATGTGGTGAAACAAGGTGGGCAGCTTTAATGTCTTTTTCCCTTGGTTCATTTGTTTTAGGACATGCCTGGCTTTAATATTAGAGATTTTGGTGTGGGCTCTAGTAAAGTTCACTTTAAAATCCTGATAAAAATCAAATTTATAACGTAGAAACTCCAGAGTTAATGATGGGTTTGTGTGGGAGCTCCACTTCTGGGCCTGATTTCCATCTCTCATGCAAACTTTTCTGCAGAGCTGTACCCTTGACCTAATGAAGTAATTAATGTTAATATGTTAGTAGCTGGCTAAGGCAGCCACCAAAGGAGGGTTGAACCACATCCTTGGTTAGAGGTTTTCACAAATATTTTTCAGGAATATTAATATTCAGAAACATGTTACACTGCCAAGTTCTTCAAGGGAGGTTTTTGCCTGCGGTGATTTGCATGCTTCTGAATACTTGGCAACATTTTTGTTTATTTTTGCATTCTTTTGGTTTGTCTTTGCGTCTATGCAAGGTCAGGATGCTTTCTGGACTAACCTGTGGTGTCCACATACCGGCAGGTGGAGCATTGATAACATAAGGCAGACTTCTCACTCCTCCAGTGTTTAGGAAAAGTGATTGCCATGGAAGTCCTGCTCAGTTGGTTTCCGTGGAGGTGGAGTTTGCTGACTGTGCTTGGCAAAGACGTCCATGGGAAAAGCTCCACGTTTACATGCGGCGTTAACAAAAAATGCTGAGGAACAGTTTTTAGACTTGCAGTTGGGGTGAACTTGGAAAGGCAACTTAGTGTTCTTCTGCTGGGTTTTTGTTTTGTGTTGGTTTGGTTCTTTTAATATCTCTTTCCTGTTGCAAGGCACTATTGAAGCTCCATTTAAATGGTTATAAAGTTGATACTACCTTTAAGGGAGCATGATTTTGCCAAATTAATTTTTTTTTTTTTTTTACTGTGTCTTTGAGACATACAGCTTGCTCATGTTAGCGTTCCCCACTCAAAACGTTGATGCCAGAGGTCTTAAGTATTGTTATCTTTTTCTTTTTGTGGGAGCGTGGTGTGGGAAGGTTCCTGTTGTGGTTAAACAATGCACCTATATTGATTTAACGCTGTGTTGCCACCAAAACAGGCTGTCTTGCCCTATACAGTGCCTTCTTGTCGGTGCTAAGGATTGTCCTGCCATCCACTAACTGAGGTCGGCTGCCTGCTATAGCACAAAACTTACCTCTTCTCTTTTTTTTCTTTTTTTTTTTTTTTTTTTTTTGTTTTCCAGGATTAGTTTGCAGCTAATACGGTGGTTGTCAAAGTAATTTGCATCATGAAATTGTAAAATTCCTATACCAGTGGAGGAAGCAGGAATCCCTCAGCTGGAAGATGGAAAGAGCAGGACTACTCTTATGCCACAGTGCTCTTACCGTGGTCAATTTAAACCATCCTGAGAGTGCACCAATAGTCAGGCTCTGTGGTGTGAGTATTCTCTTTGTGTTTTTTGGAATGGGCATTGTGCAACAGCCTCCCTCATTAAGATAATTATAAAGCAATACTAAATGATGTTCTTATTGCGCAGTTCTTACCTATTTGAGGTGTGGTGAATATCTTGGCTGCATGTAATGGTTGCATTTGTGCATTGCTCTGCATTTTGCAGGCCTGCATAAAATCCAAGTGTTTAGGTTCTATGACTTAAAATGCAGCTAATAAAATTTGCTTCAGGATTAATTTTGGGTGTGCTATTATCTGCCAAATGCCTCTTGCTATAGGCTGGATAATGGCATTCTTTGCTGCTGATCCTGTGGTTTTTTTTTTTCCCCTAAGAAACAGATTACTTTTTTTTTTTTTTGCTTTCATATGAAAAACAAAGAGGAAGAAGATGAATCCTGAATAACTCTCTTTGAGAGAATAGTTTGCCAACAATGAATGTAGGAATAATTTGTAGCAGACCCTACACATTTTTTTTGAAATCCTGCTCAGAGCAGCGCTTTCCAAACAGCAGAACTGGCTCTGGCTGGGTGGCATTTGGCAATGCAGGTTTAGGATATTTCTTGACATTGTGAACATCGATGTGAACCCCAGAATGGACCTGTAAATTTCTAACTTTTCTAAAAAACTTGTTGCCAAATGAAACTGCATTGGGATATTATTATAATTCTTACTGCTGAATTATCTAATGACTAAAAGCTTCCGAAAGGATTTCCTGCTGTATGTGTTCCTCCTGCCGTTTACTTTGGCACTCAGTGGACATATCACTAAACTGATTCAACCAGCACAGCAGCTGAAAGGTCACGTTGTGAACTACATCCAGGTTTTAATTGGGGTCAGGAATGCAATTTTGACATGACTGTTCTGATGGTCTCCAATTACTGTTCCGCAGTTCTTGTGGAGCATGATCTTTAAGGTCCCTTCCAACCCCAACCATTCTATGATTCTGTCATTTGACTTTTGGATGAAACAAAATGGAAAGGTGTCCTTCTGGACTGGGTTAATGAATTTGGTTTAAGGCTTTTTATACCATAGGTAGGACTAGAGCTAGTTCTGAAGCGAGACCCCCTGATATATATATAGTTTGAGTATTGTCTTCAGCACAAACTCTTTTGTTTTGCAGCTTGCCTCCTGTTGCAGCGCACTAACTGCTAGTATGGGCATAGGGGTTTTTTTACATGAATACATTTATTAGCTCACCAGAAAGTGTGAAAAACACCAGTCAATGCAAAGAAGAGAATTCATTTTAGCTACTAGTCTTACTGATTAAACTGAGTACCTTTCATTCTCATTTTGAAACTCTGTGACAGCATGGGAGAGTTCAAGGGTTGCTGGACCAAAAGTACCCAAAAAGCAGGATTATAATGTGGGGTGAATGACCTGGGTTTCCCCTTCACCACACTGTTTTGTCTATCGCATTGAATCGTTGCTTAATCTGTGTGGTCCTGGGAGTGAGTTCTAGGAACCAGTCCTTCTACTCCTAAATTACTCCTAAACTGATTGCTGTAATTGGTTTAATTCTGATTATCACCAAAGCTCTGCATTTGCAGTGTGACAAAAGGGTCGTACTGTCCATCTCCTACGTTTAGTGTATTATGATTTGAAAAGCCTTATTTAATACCTGGAGGAAACAAAATTGAGATTTGCTAAGGAAAAATGGAGTTAAAAATCTGTAGTCTGCCCTTAAATGTGAAGCATCCTTGTGTATTGCTTAAGAGCAACATCTTAAAAGTTTAATGTTCAAAATCATGTCTCATGAGAGAGTCTGCTGTCTTTTTCAAATTTGAGGGATGTTCCATAAGCAAGCTAAGTGAAAATATCTTTCATATTGCCTCTTCTTAAAGATACTGGCATAGAATTATCGTCTTGAAGGGATTTTTCTGGAAGAACATTATGAGTAATCTACAGAGGTGACCCTGGGATAGTGTTTGGCAGAATATTTGAATTCAATAGACTTAGGTATGCAGCTTGTATTTCTCTGTAGTTTGTTTTAAAATATTTGGCACCAGCTGATTAAAATAGTTTTAACATTAAATATTTGTGATTCCAGAACTGTCGGAGCTGTTAGCACTATAGTCTATTGACAACACCTGGCTATTTATAGGACAGTCAGTACTGATGTCATCTATGGGTAATTCTTTTTCCAAAGACTTATTGACTTCGTCATGTCTAAGGATAATTACTTAAACAAGGCTATAGTTGCTGGAATTATATTGCAGGAATTAATGAGATCATGGAGTCTCAAGTATAATGGTCAGAAGAGGCTTCTGGAGCTCTCTGGTCCAACCATTTGTTCAAAGCAGGGTTCTAACTAGCATTTGGTGGGGTCGGCCATGGCTTTATCCTACTAAGCTATGAAACCCCCGCAGGACAGGAATCCGTAGCCTCTCTGGGAAGGCTGTTCCTGGGCTTCACCACCCTCCTAGTGAAAAAGTTTGTCATCGTGTCCAACCTGAATTTTCCATGTTGCCTTTTGTGGCCGTTGCTTTCTTATCCTGGCTGCTAGTGCTGAGAGAGTTTGTCTCGGCTGTCTTCAGAGTTCCCATCTCGGTAGCTGTAGACAGCTCTGAGATGGTCCCTACCCTTCTCTTTGCCAGAGAAAGCAGACCCATCTCCCTTAATGTCTCCCTGTGGGTGATGCCCTTGAGGCACTGACCTCCTTGGTAGCCCAGGGCTGGACCCTCCTTGGTTCCTCAGCATCCTCCTTGAAGTGAGGGAGGGTCCTGATCTCAGCACCTGGTGTCTGCAGAGTGTCCTTGCCAGTGGCAGGCAGAGAAGGGACAACATCCCTTCCCTGCGGTCCTCTCTGTGGTTTGCCTTCTCTGCAGTGAGACGTTGGCTCCTGTTTCAGCTGGATCTGCCCCAGCCCCTGGGCCCTTTCCAGCAGGGCTGTTACTCACCCAGCTCTCCCCAGCATGTGCCGGTGCCTGGGGTTCTTCTGCCCTGCGTGCAGAGCTTTGTGCTTTTCCTTCTTTTAATCCAATGAGGTTTCTTTTGGCCCCATCCTCAGGTTTATCATGGTCTATTTCTGTTAGTAGAAGCTCTGCCATTCACTGTGTCAGGCCCCTCTTCTTTGTCCCCTCCACTGTCACCTGCCAGTGTGCTGAGGTGCCATCTGTGTCTTCTCCCTGGGTGCTGTTGAGTTTGTTTGGAGCCCTGTGCTGGCCCTTGAGGACCTCCCTTGCCAGCCTGTACCTGGATGTTCAGTTGTTGATTGTAGCCACGTGAGCCAGTGATCCAGCTGGTTTTCCAGCTCAGCTTCTCCTGTGTGGGTTGAGCTGGGGTTTCCTCAGTTCCCAGGTGAGACTGTGGTGGGAGACTGTCTCAAAAGCCCTACTAAACTCAAAGTATGTTACATTCACCATTCAACTTTCATCTAAGTAGCCCCCCAGCTCTTTATGCGAGGTTGGTTGGGTACATTCTGCCTTTGATAAAACTTCTAATTGTTCATTATTATCTTTTTTTTGTCCACGTATTCAAAAATGAGTTCCAAATGGTTGTGTGCCATGTGTCTTCCAGAAGTTGGTGGTACTCTGTACATCATCTTTTGACCTTTTCAGGGTTGAGTATGGTAGGTTTTTGTGCTTGTCACGAACCTTCTGCAAATTTTTTCTAGATTATACTAGTAATTCTGTGTAGAATACAGCAAAAGAGGACTAATGCATTGGGTAGTTGGCAAGCAAAACTTTTTACAGTCAGTATGAAAATCAAGGCTTATTTTCATGGTTTAGAAAAAAGTTTCTGCTAAAAGTCACTTCTGTCTTCTCAAAACAAAAAAAGACTGCCTGTACTTATTGTAGTCCAGTAACTAATTTTTAAATGTTACATTGCTCCAAGTAAGGAAACATGACTCAAATTTGTCAGATACAGTCCTGGCATATTTACAGACTAGGAAAGTCTATTTTAATCCTTGTTGTGTTATAAATTATTGAAGGAGGTGGCTTGATTCTGAAGGAGATGATGTTTGAGAGAGAGGCTATGAAAGTAGTAATTTTCCAAGTGTATTTGTCAGATTCTGTGTGAGATTGATCTGAGAATATGGAGTAATGTTCTCAAAATGAACTGTTTTGCCATCGCATTATGTCTGTTTCCAATTACTGTCAGTAAATCCTGAAAATTACTTTCTGAAAAGAACTTGGTGGAATCTACATTTTAAATAGAGGTAATCATTCTGAGAGTAGTTGAAAGGTGTTTTGCATTCTTTTATGGGTTGTATGGGTTTTTGTTTTATTGGGGTTGTTGATGCTGCAGTGGATGCCATGACTGCGCGCTGTGGTTGCGCGGACTCTTTCCTTTGTGAAAGCAGACTCTATGTGTGTATTTAAAAGAATAGGTCTCTTGGGCATTATTGCAAAACAAATAATTAACTTTTTTTTTTTTTGAACTTGTGCCTAAGGACAGAGATGCTTTGTAAAACAAAGTGCCATGCACTCATCTGATGTTTGGGACTTGCCGGATTGAGCTTGTTTTCTTTGAAGTAATTAAAAAAAAATAATTGTATGTGCTCTGGGAGCAAGGTGAGGATTGATATCAATGTACAGGTCACTTCTCAGCCTGGTACCCTTCAGGATTTAATTGCAGTGGAGGAGTCGAGCTCACTTTATTCAGCAGGGGAAATATGAAAGGAGGTTGTAGAGGGATGGGGGTCGGTCTCTTCTCCCAAGTCACAGGCGATAGGGCAAGAGGAAATGGCCTTAAGTTGCACCAGGGGAGGTTCAGATTGGATATTAGGAAAAATTTTTACACTGGAAGGGTTATTAAGCATTGGAATGGGCTGCCCAGGGAAGCAGTTGAGGCACTATTCCTGAAGGTATTCAAAAGATGGGTTGACATAGTGCTTAGTGACATGGTTTAGTGATGTGGTTTTTTGTTTTTGTCAGAGTTAGGTTGATGGTTGGACTAGATGATCTTAAAGGTCCCTTCCAACCTAGACAATTCTATGATTCTATGATTTTTATCAGCTGTTTAAAAGAAGATGATTCAAGGATTGGAGCATCTCCCTTATGAAGAAAGGCTGAGAGAACTGGGACTCTATAGTCTGGAGAAGAGAAGGCTGAGGGGAGACCTTATCAATGCTTCTAAGTATCTGAAGGGTGGGTTGAAGGAGGAGGGAGCCAGACTCTTTTCAGTGGTTGCCAGTGAGAGGACGAGGGGCAATGGGCACAAGCTGGAACATAGGAGGTTCCACTCAAATATGAGAAGAAACTTCTTTACGGTGAGGGTGCCAGAGCCCTGGAACAGGCTGCCCAGGGAGGGTGTGGAGTCCCCTTCTTTGGAGATTTTCAAGACCCGCCTGGATGCAGTCCTGAGTAACATGCTCTGACATGCTCTGGGCAATCCTGCTTCAGCAGGGGAGTTGGACTAGATGATCTCTATGGTCCCTTCCAACTCTAAAAAATTCAGTGAAATTCAGTGAAAAAAATCCAAATTCTATGGGCTGCAGGAGCAATCTCCTGCCTCCGCCTCCCAAAACTGAGAGTTTGAGAATGCCAGGATTTGTCATGTCTGCAAGGATCGGAATGTGGTCATACAGGATTAGCCTTAAAACGGGAACATTTTGTCTTGTGTTGCCCGTAGGTCTCTTGGTGCCCTGGCCCTTACCAGCTTCTCCAGCAATATAGGAACATGGTGTAGACTTAATAGTTGGATTGCTATGTTAACAGATGATCCAAACGTGCCCTGCTTCAGCAGAGGTGAGCAGAGGGACTCTGCAGTATGAATGTCCCCTTGCAGTGCTCCGCTTGTTTCCATCGCAGGGTTACAGAGAGCTATTGTTGGCAGCTGATATCACCAGAGAATTACAATTGCAAATGTGAGTGAAAAGTCATTAAGTGAAGGAGTGTGCTAAATGTGTCATTGATTCGGAGTCTGCTACACCAGACTCAATTGATAGCCACTCAAAAAAAAAAAAAAAAAAAAAAAAGAAGAAAAGAAAAGACAACTTAGCCTAACAAATTACGTACTTGTATAGCTTTTTTGGGCTCGATGTTTTTAGGGAGGTTTTTCCATGCATGCTTCTCATGTTTGAGTCGTCGGGCACAAAGGGCTTCAACATTTTAGTAAGCTTCCTACTGGAAATAGTAAAGACTGAGTTACTTGTATTTAGGTTAATTTTTTATGGGTAGAGCTCTTCTGATACTACTACAAAGAACATCTATTAAATTTATTCCTTGTCAAGTGTTAGGGCTGGGTTTTTTTTGCCCTCCTGCTTCTGTCTTCTGCTCTTTTCAATAAGAGGTGAATTTCTCTGTATTTTCCAGACTGGAGGATCATCTGAATCTTACGCTTAAAGATGCCCTTAAAAATAAAGATCGCTTCTTACAGACAGCTTTTATCATCTTGGACCGGAGACATTGGTTGCTTTGAAAGAAGAAAAGGCAGACTATGGGCCTAAATTAGGAACTGGAAGACTTTTCAGGATAACATGGACACATGTCATGTAGAGGTAGCTGTAAAATATTTTAAAGTGATTTGTTTTATTTTAATAGCTTATAATTAAGTATCTCCAAGAATCTACCCCAGATTAAACAACCAACTTTCAGTGTACTTTACCAGGAATGAGGCAAAAATTCCTTTCCTGTAAAGAAGGACCAAAAGGAAAAGGTAAACAGCTGAAATGAAGAAATTGGTACTGTACTGTGGGCAGCAATATTGAGTTATATGTTAAACTCATTGAGTTTGTATAATTAAAATTTCTTGATAAATCCAAAAGAGTGCTTTTATGGGAATGTAAGGAAAGGGATTGGATCTTTATGTGAAATCTGGCCCAATACATTCAGAGTACTCACATTTTTCCTAAGTTTGTCGTTCTAGTTTTTCAGGTTTTTCTTATGGTCAATGCACTGATGTAGCTATC
This sequence comes from Numenius arquata, assembly GCF_964106895.1. Taxonomy (NCBI): domain Eukaryota; kingdom Metazoa; phylum Chordata; class Aves; order Charadriiformes; family Scolopacidae; genus Numenius; species Numenius arquata. The sequence goes on along the minus strand of NC_133578.1, from coordinate 70,147,924 downwards.
CTGCCAGAAAAGCTTAAAATGTAAAAAAAAAAAAAGTGAGAATAGCAGTGGATGTTGCTATATATTATACAGCAGTATAAACTGCTGAATGTCTGTGCTCTAAGGAAAAGAAATACAAGTAAGGGTGCTTTCTTCCTTTTTCTGTTCTTGATTGCAGGTTAACCTGCTGGTTGGGATTTTTGAGGGTAATTCCTACCCTCTTAGTTCTTAGTGTTGTAAATGGATTTTTTTTTTTTTTAATTTATTTAAAGCAAAATGATCTTGGATTAGCCACTTCTAGCCCCCTTCAGATTACTGCAGAACTTCACAAGTTACTGAAATAAAGACTTAATTTGGCTCGATAACTTCTTGGGTGTATTTATTACTCCACCTAATGGCAAGCCAAGATGGTATTCAGTAAAAAACAGTTTTTTCAGGCCAAGCTGAGTTGCGCAGCCCGAGGAGCATAAGACTGAGGTGGGGGGTGTCTAATTGCTGCCGTCGTTCTCATCCATACAACAAAATCGTACATTTAATCAGCTAACTTGGTTCAGACTCAGATGTGGCGCAATTGGGCAGAGCCCCTTTTGAATCAGGATCTGAACTTTATTTTGGCTCACACCATCATCCTTTTTCTGTAGTTTTTCCTCCTTAGATCTCCTTTAGTCAGATAATATTATTTTACAACAAAAACTTCTAGGTGTTTGTTTTTCTGAAATGATTGCCCATGGCGTATGCATCCAGCCCTCACTTGAATTCGGTCTCAGCTATGTTAGTAGCTTTCTACTCTCCTGCTTTCCCATAGATTTTTAAAATATCAAGACACTTTTTTTCCACTCTTTCTTTACAATTCATAATGTTAGAGTCAATCTCTTTCATTGTTTCAGAATCCACTGCTCAATTAAAAAAAAAATCCTCCCTCTTATACCCAAATTGCTAGTTGTAATACCTGCCTATGTAGTAGTGACCGAAGGAAGCAGGGTGTGCGCTTTCCTGAAAATACACAGGAAATGCAGTGTTAAAACTACTTGCGTACGCTTCCTTCTGCACCAGAATTCGTCGTACAATGTTAATTTCTGTTCTCTGGGGGTGTCAGAAGCTCCCTACAACACACAATCAATATTCAAGGCAGTAACACGCGCCTGAATCACTGCGTGACACGAGTGCTGTTGGGGATGGTGTGGCTGGGATTACGTGTGAGCTGCGGTTCTTAAAATGTAACGCTGATTCAGACACAGTGTGTGACCCAGGGCAAACAGCTTAATCTATCCTTTGTGATCCCTGAAAAAGTGGAATAAAAATGCATATGAACTATAAGGCTAGTTAAAAATATGTAAAAATTGTGAGAATTTAATCACTTCATACTTCAGAGCTGGATAAATTTCTTTGAGCATTTAGTTTAGAAACAAACTATCTAGTGAAAAGAAGTTGTTCTCCCCTCCCCGATTACCTCACCACCACCAAAGAAAGACAAATAGGGACTCTGAGTATATATTCTGCTCTGGCTACTTAACTGTAGTATCAGAGGAATGGGTTTGTATTTCAATTGTTTGGTATAATTTACATTAATAGGTCCTTTCCCTTTTTTAACTTACAGTAAACAACAAATGTTTGGATTTATTCTTTTTTTTTTTTTTGCCTAGATTTATACTTAGGAGGAGTTTGTGGGGGAGGGAGGAAGGAGCATACTGAGAGCATATCAATTCATGTAGTATTAATCTTTAAACAGACTATATTTTAGTATACTATGGAATTATTTTAAAATCCAGATTTAACTTCTAGAAAACTGGTGAATGCTGACTGTTGATTTCCACTATGAAGTTCTTCCTACTATTTTTTAAATTTGTGTGCAGTTCAAGATTCCTTTTTTATATTTAGGATTAAATGTTTAATTCTCAATTCTGTTCTGGCCAAGATGCATGACCTCAAAAAAACCTGAGTGCAATAGCGAGCATCTGTCTCCCTTTATCAGTTGGAGTCACTTTTTTGCTTGCATCAGGCACCTGGGGCTGATCTGCTTTGGTTGATAGAGGGGCTTGGCAAGACCTTGACTCCAACACACACACACGAGCGTGCGCGCACCGACTCACTCCTTTGGCTCCATTCTCTGGGGACACCTTCTAACGGCCATCCAGTCCCTACAGGGGGCCTGTGGGAGAGATGGGGAGTGACTCTCTATGAGGGAGTGGAGTGATAGGACGAGGGGTAATGGTTTTAAACTGGAAGACGGGAGATTTAGGTTAGATCTTAGGAAGAAATTCTTTGCTGTGAGGGTGGTGAGACACTGGAACAGGTTGCCCAGAGAAGCTGTGGATGCCCCATCCCTGGAGGGGTTCAAGGCCAGGCTGGATGGGGCTTTGAGCAACCTGCTCTAGTGGGAGGTGTCCCTGCCCACGGCAGGGGCTTGGAACTTGATGATCTTTAAGGTCCCTTCCAACCCAAACCATTCTGTGATTTACATTTGACTGTATGTGACAACCAAAGCTTCAAATTCAAAGAGTGACAGTGGTCATGCCGGCTGTAGAGCGAGAACACCTGAAGAGGTGGGGAGAAGAGAAGGAAGAAGCTCTCTTCAGTTGCTTGCCTCTTTGCCCTCTTCCTTTCTCCTTCCTCCCCTCCTTCCTCCTCTCTTGTTGTGCTCAAGGTGCTCATGTCAGGCGCAGTAAAAGTTCAGCCTGACTGGTAAAATAATGCTTGAGGCTCGGGAAAACTGCAGCAAGTCTCTGCCCTGCCTGGCTTCGATTGGGAAATTGTGAACGAAGGCAAATTTTAGGTATCATAATGGTGTCCCTTTTTTAGTATTAAACTGTTTTTTGTTATTCTGGAGTATTGAGAGCTGAAGAACAGTTCCAAGGCGGGTGATGGTACATTGCTGTTGGAAAATGACAAATAGGTACATTTCCTGTGTCAGAAGGACTTCACGTAGTCCTAAAGATTTGCATCGTTCTGTGTGTTCTCTCCAGGTGGAGTTAGGAGGGATTTTCATGCTTCAAAGAATGATCTTAATTGCTGTTCTTAAGAAAACCAGGTAAAGGCATTAACAGAAGCCAGCAGTCAATATTCTTCAGTTTGTGATGACATTAGAATAAATCCTGTTTTCAGTGTTTTTAAGCTTTATGAAAGGGCAGTGCCTATAAGGAAAGCTGGAGTACCCTGTCTGCTTATGTTGGTTTAAAAAAAGAAAGTGTTTGGGAAAGTAGCTGAAGATGCTTCTTAAGAACGCATGGCTTCAATTTTGGTTATAGAAGTTGTAACTTTCAAGCGTATAGTTGTACAGAGGGATCTGTAACGCCTCTACCTTTTTTAACGCCACATTTGGAAAGGAAAATTTCCATTCCTTTTATACAAGATGCTGTGTAGGTATTTGTAGTTGATGATGAGTTTGATAAGGCAGCAAGAGACTTCATTGTCACGTATACTGGCTATTTTGTGATGATTCCCATCTTAAAACAAAAGGAGGTTGTGGGGAGTGTTCTTTTTGGGCAGGTGACATTGTAGTAACCTTCATTATTCCTTAAGAAGTAAGTGTTAAAGGAAAGCAGTATAAGAAATGGTTCGTTGCAACTTAACGCTCAGCAGCCTAATTAGTCAAATACCATGCGCCTACCTCTGCATGAAATAGCCCATTTCTTTCCAATGTAAAATAGGAATTTTCAGTTTTGGAACAGTCTGAAGAGGCCTTTGTTGCAAATGACCACTGGCTTTTTAACTATTCTCAAAAATAATGAAGGTCAGCATGGTATCCATAGTGACTGCATGCAGCTTCCTCGTTAATCTTGGCGCACTGCTCTCATAACTGCATTCACTTACTGCTGACAAGTTTTCGTGTCTCGGGAGGAAACCTTTGTTTGAAAATTGGATGTGATAGGTTTTTTCTAACACTAATCTTTATTATTGTAGTTTTTCTTCACTTTTAAATTCCTTGTCATAATTTTTTTTTATATGAGTTGCTGTGGAGGCCTAAACAGAAACCCCCCAAAAGAAGCACCCTTAAATTGCTGAAGTCTACACATAATCTGGCAGTCGAAAACTTTTTACAAAACTTTTTGCAAAATCCTTTTTTTTCTGAAGGATAAAGGCTGCTAAAAGGGAATATGTCATCAATCTGCTTGCAGTTCTGTTAGTAAAAGGAAGACATTCCACTCAAAACTGCAAAACTAAGGCATATAAGTATCATTTGAATATGATCAAGCCAGAATTATATGGGTTTTTTTAAAAAAATTCGGCTGATAGGAGTCTCAGACCCTCCACCTCCACTGGGAGCTCCCCAGGAGTCCTTTGAATTGTGACTTTTGGGGTTACTTCTGTGCAGAGCAGTGGGGAATCGGAGCATTAGGACAATATGCAACAACTCAGTGCAATGCACTTAATTTAAACCAAAGTAATTTATTATTTCCTCTCTAAATGTTAAGCATTGTAAGTATTAAATATTACAAAGGTTCTTTTAACTTAGAGGAAACTGATTGTTGAAGAATAGCATACAGTCCGGTGGGAGTTCTGGTAGGAACTTGTTGAAGATGGGAAGCAAAATGGTTCCATCCTGAGGCTGTTCTTATTTTCCCTCCCACCCTGACCCTCTCCTTTACTGCTCACCCAAAGAGAAGGGAGTTGGGTTTCGGGGTTGGTTTTTTCCTTTTTTTTTTTTGTTTTTAATTAGTTGGGTTATAATAGAGCTTTAAACTGATCAGGTAGGATTCTGACACTGAAAGCAAATGTTTTCAGAATTCTGTCTAGCTTGTGTTTCTGGTATTTTCTTTATATGGCAGACCATTTCCTCTGGTCCTGTCATTATTCCCTTGGGAGAAGAGGCCAACACCCACCTCTCTACAACCTCCTTCCAGGTAGTTGTAGAGGGCAATGAGGTCCCCCCTCAGCCTCCTCTTCTCCAACCTAAACATGCCCAGTTCCCTCAGCTTCTCCTCACATGACGTGTTCTCTAGACCCCTCACCAGCTTGGTGGCTCTCCTCTGGACACGCTCCAGCACTTCAATAAAGAAAGAAACATAAACATGGCTTGTTTTGCTACTGTCTTTAATTTTGCGTATAGCTTTACTTAAAAATATAAATAATTATGAAAGGAGGGTGATCCGCAAAATTTATAATATGATGGAAGTGGAAATCTGTTTAGTTTTGAGAGCTCCAGGAATGAGGGTATAAGGAAGTGAAGTCAAGGGATTAAAACAATGATAATCTGTTTTATTTATATATATTTTAAATGTATGAGTAGTATAGATAAAAATAAGTACACTTGAAACTAAAGAGGTCTTAAAATGTATATTAAAATTTGAGAATTTGTATTCTAATATTGCATTTAGAAACTTTGTTAATTTAATGTAAGTTGAGAATCTAGAACTGTATTTTTGTTACTGAATGTGAACATGAGGTTGTGTGGGTTTTTTTGGGTTTTTTTTGTTGTTTGTTTTTAATTAGCTGGGCAGTAATGGGCTGGAATGTTACGCAAGTGTGTCTTAAATATTTTCTTTTTTTTTATCTCCCCTCCTCTGAAGGTGCCGGGCTGCTCTGCGCTGTGAGAGAGCCGCAGGGATGCGTAGTGGTCTGTTGCTGTAAACATCCCCGACTGGAAGCTGTACCAGGCCTAGCTTTCAGTCAGATGTTTGCTGCACCTGGCCATCCTTGGGCAGCAGCAGAAGGAAAAGGTCTTATATATATATGCACGTATGTATTTATATATATATATCTAAAATGCTTCTATGAATTTCCTTCTGTGATTCCTGAATGAGTTGAATTTCCTCCAAATGAATTAACCTGGTTGCTATTAGTAGTGTAGGTGTGATTTCTTGAAGTCTGGCCCGCGGTGTCGGTACCGAGCTGTTGGGTGTGCATGGCTCGGAGCAGGGTTCTTCGCTGCGCTGCGGGGTGAGCCACGGAATTGTGCTTCACTGGGACGTAACGGCACGTGGTGGTGAATTTCTCGTGCAATTATCCATAAACCGGACTTGCTTTATGAACTGTCTGGTTCAGCAGCTTCTGATACTTATTACTCTTAGGGAAAATTCTTATGACTTCTGTCAAATACTTAGCAGGCGTTTTATTTTGTGTACCTTGCTTTTTGTTGTTTTTCTCTGAAATTCCATGTTCCGAGTCTCCTATGAGTGGGTGGTGCTCTCATTGTTTGTAAGCTGGATGTAACCCAAGGCCAAAATAGAGGTCAAAAATATGACAGAAGATGTATTTTTGCGCTAACAATGCATAGCGTATACACTTCTTTGTGGTATGGTCGTCTTAGTTTGTGCTACCCCCCACCATGGCACTACAAAGGTTTATTTTTCATGTAAATAATGGCTTCTGAAAGTCCTTCTTCAGAATTAACTCTCCAGTGATTCAGTTCCAAAAGGACTTAAAGCGACAGGAACAGCTCTCTGCAAAAAAGCTTCAGGAATGGCTTCTGTGAGTAACTTCTGCCGCTGCTGAGACAGAAAATATTCTTGTGCTACTTCAGCTCTCCATTCTTCCCCTTCTCTAAATGTTCTATTTTTATTTCCTAATACTTAAAAGAAAGACTTTATTCAATTTATTTGATAGTAGGTGGTATTTGTTCAACTTTTCTATAGTGATTCTGTAAAAGAAGATTACATCCAAAGATCCAAATGCTCAGAAAGTTAAAATATTTTCTCTTTAACTTATCAGAATGAAAACTCTTAGAATTTCTTAGCCCTGGGAAAGCTGGACTAACGAGCACTGGAAAGGTAATGATTTTCAGGCAGGCGGTGAGTGACCAAACATGAACCGAGGACATCCATTCTTCTTCTGGGATGGTCCCCTGCCCGTAACTGTTGTGTTCCTGTTCCCTGGGTGTTCTGCCTGGTGACACGGGAACACCGGTGGAGACAGAAGGTGTTGAACTTATTTATTGACCTAACTCATCGCTGGCACCTCTACAAAGATATTTTTTTAAAGCAACTTGCACGCTTAATACAGTCTCAGTTAAAATCATGGGGTTTTTTTAGATATTACATTTGGCTTGATAATTCATGGAGGTATATTGATAAAAAAGGACTTTGAAGCAGAACCTTGATTTCTTTAAAAAATAATAATAAAAAAGTGCTGGTAGTTGTTTTCAAACCTTTCTTTGCTGTAAATATTCAGTATTTCCTGTTCTGTGTAGATTTGGACTTAGAAGAAAGGAAGCGTTCTGTGTTAACAAACTTCTGTGAATGATCAAAGTAACCCCGTTATCTCGTCATTAATCTGGTAGTCGCTGGGGTTAGTGCTGTCCTGGCCTTTCCAAGGGCCGGATAACAACAGTGCAGGTGGTTTTGTTTTTTTTCCTCTAAGCCTCGTTCATGTGCAGTTTGTGGGTCCAGTCTTGTGGAATTTTTCTTATTCGCACATTTATATTGTACCGGTGTCTAATAGATGTACTCAAACACGGCTGTCGTATGTCTTCACGTGAAAACAAACTGAAGTGGCTTGTAACTGCAGGAAATAAATAAATTTGAAAAAAACCACACTGCACTTTTGTTTGTGTGAGGTTTTTTTGCCAGGTGTTTTGAAATACAAGGATCTCCTTTTTCTATACGTGAAATACAAAGTACTGAACAACTTCACGCGTCTCAAACGTGGCTGTTTGCACCTGGAGAATGTGAGGTCTGTTAAAAAGTTGTCCAAAGGCATATTTGTGCCGTGGTTCTAGGTGAGCTGGCAGCGCTGGGGTTGCTGGGAAGGGATGGTGGGAACTCGGCACGCTCTGCAGCTCTGCTGGTGGGGAGGAGGTGATGAAGCCAGTGTTGAAGAACGAGGCAGCCCAGGGCCACGACTGTAACAACGAGTTTTGGGAACAGAAGAGGAAGATTTGTCACATCAGCCTGGTGGTCACCAAGCAAAGTTCCCCATCTCGTTAATGTCAAGCCGGGGACTGTCGCTTGGATTATACAGAGCCATGGATCAGTCTCTGATGGTTTGCAGTGCGGTGGTTTGGAAGCGGAGGAAAATACCTGAATGAAGGCCAGGCTGGTGGTGCAGAGGCCAGACTGTCATACGCTGTATCTGCAGGTGCAACCTTCAGTTTCCTTTGGAAATGGAAGCCTGGGAGAAGACAGAGGTTCCTCACTTGGCAAGGAAGTGAAGTGTCTGTGAAGATCAGTGTTTGGGGTCCAGATTATTTGCCTGTGATTGTTCCTCTGGATGGTTTTATGACCGCTTAAAAGCAATACATGAAAGTCCTTGGTGACTTCAGGCTGGCCTCCGTGAAGCACTGTCTTCCCTTGCTGTGAACTTGCAGCTGCGTTTGGCAGAAATGCTTGAGCTCCTGTTTTTCTTCATACAAAGAACAACTGTTAAATATTTGGAGGGCTTCCCCCGCTCCTCTGTGTATGAAATAATCTGCATCTGTGGTTCCTGCTCCCCAGTAAATCTGCAAAACACCTGCTCAGACAAGCCCTTTGGGAAGGCTGAGGCTTGGCCTCTTGGCTGCTGAGTTTATGGAAGCATTCTTCTTCTGGACTGCTGAGATTTGCTTTGTTTGAGACTGTAGGTGCTGATTTTGCAGGTACGTTTAATTTAAAGATAAGACGTGGAGGCCAAAGTAATAGTGTTCTGCTCTCTTGCTGTTATAATGACTTGTATTTCTGAGTAACTAAGTCCATGTGGAGGAAAATAAGAGTGAAAAAGATTGAAATAATAGAAGTGCCTTGAAAAAGTTCTGGAGGAGGAATGGGAATTAGTTTAAGAAAATGCAACACAAACAAGAAGACGTACAAATGTAACACCAAGAGCTGTGGAACTTGGCACGCTAAGGAAACACTTGAAATGTTCACCATCATTATTTTCTCTTTGCATAAATGGTTTGAGTTGGACATCTTTGAGGACTGTTACCCAGTTTGTACCACCCCGTTAATCTCCCGTGTGTGTTTTGGTGTTGAGTTTCGAATTTGAAAATTACTTGAACTTGAGTTTTCTAGAAGGTGTCGAAGACCTTGGCAGGTAAGTGCACCAGAACAATCATCTCCACGGGCTGCCAGAGACTTTCTTTTCCTCCTTGTACCCCTGCAGGGACTGTACATGTATGTGTATTACTGTCTTCTGATATTTAGAAGATTTAACTGTTAAAAACTGGTGTTCCGACTTCATAATGTTAGTTAGGCTTAATTAGTGTTGCATGTGCCTTACGAGTTGCACAAATTGTAGCTCGCAGAATATACTGAAATGTGTCTGTGCAGATTCATTTTTGGATATCTTGAAAGCCAATGCTGTATTTAGGTTGTTAAGCTAATTTTTAGTTCCTGTAAACATCCTACACTCAGCTATAACACGTGGTAGGGCTGGGGGGTGGATGTTTACTTCAACTGACTTGGAAAGGCAGCTTTCCTCAGTGACCGAGTGACATGTTGGCAAGAACGGAATACTATTTTTTTTCAGTAGTATTCAAATAAGCTTATTGTATTGCAAATACTCTAATTCTGTGGAAGTAGTATATATTCCTATAAATGCCTTAATACTCCAATTATGATTTATGTTGACTATATAAAGGCATGTTTATTGTGAAGCAGTCTTTAATGGATGAAATCTGTATCTTTTTCTAATTGCAAATAAACTCCGATTAACACATTTTTGGCTTGAAAAGTAACTTCTGATGCCCCTAGTTCCCCTGGGATACCCTGACGATAGAGAAATAATCTTAGATCCGATATTGGATGGTCAATTCTCAATTGCAGCAGTGACTTATTTCTTGTTATCTACTTGCCGACTGTCAAAAGAGGAATAGGTATATTGGGTAACGCTAAAAAAACCCAAACAACTCCAAACAGATGATTAAAGTAGTAAAAGTATTAAGATTTAACCATTCCCATTGCCTTTCTTAGATATAGTAACAACATGAGAACCATCTCATTTTGATGGGGAAAATCTGGCCAGGAGAACAAGGAAGGAGACGAGCACCTTTTGCTTGCCTTGTAATTCTTCTTACCTCACGTCTTCTCCTGGAATCCCATTCCTACTCCCGATGGATGTGTTGGTAAATAAAGCACGGCTCCGGCACTTGGAGAATGTTTAGTACCAAATTTAACTCTTCAAAAAAAGCCCAACTATTTTTTATTGGAATGGAAGAGTGAAGGAGATGGGATTTACCTTTGTTGTGCAGCAAAACCTGCTTTCCTGGGGCTTGGTCTTCAGAGTTTTGTATCCCCGTTAATATGCGAGAGGCCCAGACCGAGATGTAAAATTTCTTACTTAATTTTCATAATGTATTTATCAAGAGGATTTTTCCTCATTTAAATTCACTTACATGGGCACTTTCATGGCTACAATTAAGCTTTTTGCCGTGCTTTTATCTTTGCTTCCAAACCGAAGAGGTTGTCGTCGTTTGCCGAAGCCCTTGTGGGCAGGTGAGATGCAACATACGGCGCCGCAAACAAGTGCATGCAAGAAAATGCATCGAATTGCTGTATTTACACGGAATTCCGGTGTGTGAACACTGCAGTACAACCCTGTCCGTGCTGTGGGGGCACGTCTGTATGTAGGAAAAAAAAAAAAAAAAAAAAAAAAATTCTACTAGATTTTGATTAAGTGTGTGTCTTTAATTGGTACAAAACTCTTGACTTCTCCAGTTGGGGTAGAACTCGGGAAGCATGAGGGATGTGAGTTGTCCTCCTCAGGAGAGATCATGTCATTAAAAAAGCTTGCCTCTAGAAAAGATGTGATCTATTCTACACTTGATCTTAGCCAAAAAGCCAAGAAGTGATTCTATTCCTCACAGATGCCTCATGGCACCCCTAACTGTGGCTGAGAGAACTTCACTCCGAGTTGGTGGTGTATCTCTTCATCCCGAAAAAGCCTCCCACTGAGTTGCCGCGCTCTGGGAATGCTGGATTTTGACGGCGGGCTGGGAGCGCAGAGTAAGGGCTGAGGTGAGAAGGTGGTACCGGTGAAGCCGTAACACGTTGCAGCTTTGCTGTCCTGCGTTACGCGGTGATTAATGTTGACGCGTGCTCTTGAGCCGTTTCGCTGATGATTCCTACCCTTGCGCGCATGTAGGAACGGGCGGCGTTATGCGTGTGGCTATACGTGTATCTATATTACATCCCTGAGGGGGCAGTGAAATGCTCTTGCTGTGCTTTGTCAGTCCGGATCAATTCCCTGGGGTGGCGCGTGGCGCGGTGCCACAAGCCGGAGTAGCCACGGGATAGTGCAGTGGCAAAAAAAAAAAAAAAGGGTTGATGGCAAGAAGGAATCCTCAAATCCACGTTGGTGCCAGCCAGGAGGTGCGGAGAGTCATCTTTTAAGTGACTGCCTCTCTCCGGAACGAATTTAATGGGTTGCACGGAGAGCGGGTGAACAACGGGAGCAGATCGATGCGGGTGGGTGTTTGGTGTTTCAGCAGGTTTGGTTGAAACGCTTTCGCGATACAGAATTCACGTTGCAGAAAGATAAGTGCGAGCAGAACTAGAGTGGTGTTTATTTTAGAAAGAAGGGTTGTGATTGCTTTTTAAAAAATCGCTTTAAAAAACTAAGTACTTAAAAGCACTTAAAAATTAAGTCGGAGTAAAATGTTAAAATTCGGAAAACCAAAGAGAGGATTGAAGCTTGAAATCTAATGAACCTGTTTTGACTAGTTGGGATTCACGGTAGTTCCAGTTCTCCAGTGGCTTCAGGTTTGGGGCGGAGGGGGGGGTCAGTTTTGTTCAGCTCCTCCTTCGCTGAAACGGGCCGTGGAGCAGCTCATAATGATGTTCTTCTCAAACAATTTCCTGGTGTTTGGCTCTTCCCGAGAGAGCCAGCGCACTCGCTGAGCGGTGGCAGGGCCAGCACCACGAGACGACATTTCTAAAGCAAAGCCCAAGTGTTGGGGGGTTTTATTTTGGTGTTTGGGGTTTTTTTTGGGGTTTTTTTTTTTTTTAGGAAGGATTTGAGAGGAGAATGAATATTGTGCCTGTGCATCCTTCCACGTGCGTGGCCGCACGTACGGGTGTTGTAACGGCGCAAGCTGTGAACCTGTTTTACTTTCTGTGAAAGTCTTCATTTGAGAATTAAAGAGACTAATTCTGGCGCCGTTCCTCCTCAGCCGCGTTTCTTGGGTGACGTTTGTCAGTCTCATTTGCGCTAATAGTAAAAAAGTTAAACTTCTAGAACACGTGTTCAGAGATTCCAAGCATAAAATCCCACTGCGGAATTTGAATCTCTGTTTTAAATCACGTAGTTCACTTTTTTTCTTCCGTTGTGTTGGTGCTTTTTAAACAGAAAAGTCATAATTCCGTGGTGCCGGTGACGGCATAAACCAAAATTGGATAAATAGCTGGGAAAAGGCTGCAGCGTGCGTGAGTTATAAGGTTGTCTGGAAGTTTGACATAGGTACAGCGGCAACGGTAAGTCACTTAACATTAGTCAAAAACTAAATTCTCTTTCTCTTGAAAATTCTGTTTCTCTTGAAAAACACATAGGCTCAGTTAATGTGGTTTTTTCATGGTAGTTTTGAAAACATGCATTTACTCTTCTGTTTAATTTCACTGAATTTCACTGAATTTTTAGAGTTGGAAGGGACCATAAAGACCATCTAGTCCAACTCCCCTGCCGAAGCAGGATTGCCCAGAGCATGTCAGAGCATGTTACTCAGGACTGCATCCAGGCGGGTCTTGAAAGCCTCCAAAGAAGGGGACTCCACAACCTCCCTGGGCAGCCTGTTCCAGGGCTCTGGCACCCTCACAGTAAAGAAGTTTCTTCTCATATTTGAGTGGAACCTCCTATGTTCCAGCTTGTGCCCGTTGCCCCTTGTCCTCTCACTGGCAACCACTGAAGAGTCTGGCTCCCTCCTCCTTCAACCCACCCTTCAGATACTTAGAAGCATTGATAAGGTCTCCCCTCAGCCTTCTCTTCTCCAGGCTAAAGCGTCCCAGCTCTCTCAGCCTTCTGGGTTTTTTTAGCCTCATTCCTCCTGGTTTTGTCTTATGCTAAAAATCCAAATATTGATGTAAATAAAAGTACATTGATGCCCGCTTTTCTTGTCTGTTACATCCACTGAGATTGTTCTCCCAGGAATCCAGAGCATCCCTCTTAACCAGCTGTGCCAGCGCCAAACCGGCCGAGTTCACCTTTTATCGGGGTTCTGTCCGTGGGGTGAATAAGGGCATAGTTAAAACCACTTAAAACTTCCATATGATTCTACAGCAGTTGAGTTTGAGTAGTGGGATTCCTGGCACTGATGCTGAAGTCTGTTCAGACAGTTTGGGAACGCTCTGCGTTTGATTTTTCTCTCTTCTCTGCCTCTTCGGAGAGCCCTCACCCCCGGAACAGCGCGCGGGCTGTCCCCGCAAGCAGAATGAAGGAAACGCAGCTTATGTCAGTCTGGATCATTTGCTGTCGGATAACATCGCTTTCTCAGGAGAAAAATGATTTCCTGTAAACAATATGGCTTACTAAGATAGATCTATCTTAAAAATCGGCTGTTTTAAGAAAGTGAAAAATTATTTTTCCAAACTTTACGCAAGCCTTATCTTTGTCTGACAGGAAAGAAGGGAGGAGGCAGGGATGAAAGACGCTTTGTGAACTCAACTCTGTTTACTTAAGGCTCTGGGAAACACGCTGAAAACGTATACATTAAGTGCATAGCCTAATGCATTTTTCCTTATAATCGCATTTCCCCACATATTAATAAATTACTTGAACTGATTACCAACTAGTCGAAACCGTGATCTAGTAATAATTGTTTTGGGAGATCTTTCAAGCTTTAAGGAATTCGTAAGCTTGCGAAACTCCTTAACCTGGACTCCAATTTATAGCATTAATAGTCGACAGAAATGTTATTTCTGTTCTAGTTGAGTGTGATCTCGCGAAACAGGATTTTTTTTGTGCCCCCTGCACACCAAGTCTTGTCCATCCCATTAAACCTCCTGCCGTAGCTACCGTAGGTGCTTCCCGCCTCCTGCCTGCAATGGAGACAGAACATTCCGGTATTTCCGCTTCCACAGCTCCTCTGGTTCCCCAGGCCTGGGCACCTCTCGGTGTCATCACACGCCGAGGGTTTTACTGCTCTGCCTCTGTCAGCGGGAGACACAAACGTCCTACAGACGCCTTCAGAGAAGTGTTAATGAAATCTTGCTTCTGCTATTAAATAGAGAAACACCCCCTGCCCCTTCCTGCATAAATTACACTCTGTGAGAAAAGCCGGTGGCGTGGGATAGAGGCAGGAAAACGAGAAGCAAACTGGATCTCATCAGAAGATGGGATCTTCATGAGGAGGAGGGAAAAAAGGTAATTTAATAGAGTTTTCAGGTCAGAGGCGCTAGTGCATGCGTGGTGTTGGTGCCAGAGGCCGGGTCCAAGAGAACATCTGTTGGCTTCTGCTTCAAGACACCGAAGGAAGTGAAGTGAAACCTGCAGGCACGGCTGGGATACACGCTCTGAAAAACCGCTGCTTTGTTTTTCTTTGAGAAGCTGAAAAAGGGAAAAAAAACCATCCCCAAATAGCTGTCTTAACTGAAATAACCTGTTCTTTTTCAGAGAATTGAGGTATTCTCCTTTGTATCTTAAATGTACTGTTCCTTCCCATTTTTATTTGCTAAAGCTGATTAAAAATCATAGTACATCACAAAAAATAACCCAAGAAGAAACCCCTGTCACTTAAATGTATAGAGGTTTCTTTACTAGAAAAGTTACGAAGGGAAGGGAAGGGAAGGGAAGGGAAGGGAAGGGAAGGGAAGGGAAGGGAAGGGAAGGGAAGGGAAGGGAAGGGAAGGGAAGGGAAGGGAAGGGAAGGGAAGGGAAGGGAAGGGAAGGGAAGGGAAGGGAAGGGAAGGGAAGGGAAGGGAAGGGAAGGGAAGGGAAGGGAAGGGAAGGGAAGGGAAGGGAAGGGAAGGGAAGGGAAGGGAGCTAAAATTCAGAACTAAATTTTTTGAGAAGATTGTACACGCGATGTTAGTTTTAATTCAGAGGACAATTGCAGAGCTTGAGATTTTTCAGTCAACTTTAACTCTTCAATTAGTTTTAAGATGACAGCTCTATGCTGATAACAGGGGCCCTACTTTGCATAAGAAGTTTCATACAGGACTGTTTGTCGCTGCACCTACGTGGTTAAACCATATCATCTGGAAGTTCTAATGGTCAATCCTTAAAATGCTCGACTTGCATTAGAGATGACGAAATTTTTATGCTCATTTTGAGGCATGTTAATAAGCTTCAACTTTTTATTCTTAAAATAGGTTGTTTATAATTCCAATCAAGGAGCATTCAGAAGATGCTTAATTTTGGTTAATAAGATTTTCAAGACATTTTCAAGAATGTGAGAGATTCTTGTTTTTTTCAAGGGAGCTATGCGTAAGTGGGATTTATACTTATTAGTCTACTATGTAAACAAAGCTCTTGAAGCCAGTTTAAGCTCCAGGGAGGGCAGGACTGGACTTCTGGTTTTGTCTTAACTTCTTGGGATGACATAAAGATACAGACACGTCTTTAGTTTTGCTGAATTTTGCCATATATAGACTTTCTTTTCCATTCCCGATGCCTAAATACCACAGTTTGTGCACTGTGTGCTGCCAGAGAATAAGTGGGTGGCAGCATGATAAGAACATTTTCCCTTATTTCACTTGTAGATCGTGCTTTATATTGAACTTTGGTTCCAAAAATGGCTCCAGATTAATTTGATATGCATTTATGCCAGAACAAGTGAAAGTGTTTTAAGATAAATGGGAACAACACAGTCATTTTCTCATGTGGAGCTCATCAGAAACAGCCAGGGTTTTTTAACTACTAGAATCCATGCTTTCAAAACAAAGAATCATAGACTAGTTTGGTTGGAAGGGACATTTAAAGGTCATCTAGTCCAACCCCCCTGCCATCAGCAGGGACATCTTCAACTAGATCAGGTTGCTCAGAGCTCCATCCGACCTGACCTTGAATGTTTCCAGGGATGGGGCATCTACCACCTCTCTGGGCAACCTGGGCCAGTGTCTCACCACCCTCAGCATAAAAAATTTCTTCCTTATATCCAGTCTGAATCTACCTTTTTGAAATTTAAGGCCATTACCCCTTGTCCTATTGCAACAGGCCCTGCTAGAAAGTCTGTCCCCATCTTTCTTATAAGCCCCCTTTAGGTACTGGAAGGCCGCAATAAGGTCTCCCCGGAGCCTTCTCTTCTCCAGGCTGAGCAACCCTCACTCTCTCAGTCTGTCCTCATAGCAGAGGTGCTCCAGCCCTCTTATCATCATGGCCTGCTCTGGAATCACTCCAACAGGTCCACGTCTTTCCTGTGCTGAGGGCTCCAGAGCTGGACACAGTACTCCAGGTGGGATGTCACCAGAGTGGAGTGAGAGAATTTTAATCCACTCACAAAATTAATATTCAGATCTTTGTCCAAACTTAGAAATTGTAGAGCGTTCCAGTTGGTCCCTTTCAGAGAAAAGGAAACGGAGAGTTCCTTTAATTGCAATAAAGGAGCTCGTCATCTCTCACTCCTACTTGTCTCCACAGAAGTGAAGGAAGAATTCTCCCTCCCAAGGAAAGAGAGCAGGGAAGCAAGTGCCAGGAAGGCAAAATCAGAGGCAGTGTCTTGGGCTCAGAATACAGGAAAGAGAGGAGTGAAACCTCCGAGTTTAACAAAGAGATAGGAAGGACCTTTGTTTGCTGTGTACAAACCTTATTTGGAGACAGTACAGAGAAGAAGGGATTATCCACTGAACCGGGTTCACTAAATAATGTCCACAAGGGACCAGAAATGTGCCCAAGGATCTCTTTCCTTTTTCATTTGTTTTATGGGAGGTGGCTTTTTGTTTGGTAGTTACATTTGTTAGATGCGGTTTTGAAGAGCTGCAGTGGGTTATAACAAGGGTTATTGGTAGGACCACCTTGGTCTCCAAGGACTGAGTAAGTTCAGGCTCCCTTCGCTTGGGTCTTGTACCAGGAACAAGTTATTTTTCACTGCCTTAAACAGAGCCTGGTCTTCACTCTGAGCTGTGAATACACGGAGTAGGGAATATCCTGTGGTTTGTGTTTTGAGGAATTTGCACTGTCAGGATTAGTCGCAGCTGAGAATATTCCACAAGGGTGACTTCTACAGGGTTCACAAGATGGATTTTTCTTAGGTGCGGAAAGACACCAGACAAGTCTTACAGGTGATGCTATCCAAGAGGATTCACCAAATCCACCGATTCGGAGAATGCTTTTGTGAAGATCTCAGAGGTTTCTGGACACGTGGGGATCACAGAATCACAGAATCACCTAGGTTGCAAGGGACCTTTTAAGATCATCTAGTCCAACCGATTAAACAAAAAAAAACAAAACAAAAAAAAAAAAAAAAACAAACAAAAAACCACTAACCACCAAACCCAACAAAAAAAAAACAAACAAAAAAACACACACAAAACACCACCCAACACTAATCCATATCCCTGAGCACCATGTCAACTCCTCTCTTGAATACCTCCAGGGATGGTGCCTCAACCACTTTCCTGGGCAGCCCATTCCAATGTCTGACAACCCTTTCAGTAAGAAATATTTCCTAATATCTAACCTGAACCTCCCCTGGGAGGTCTCCTTATTTTAGGTAGAATAGGAAAACTTCACAGAGTGCAGGATTCCACACTTTTTGAGATTATGAATAAAAAAGAAATATATATACATATATCAAAAAGATGAAAGTGAATTGGGTGAGAATATCCCACTTACAAATGATTTACTAGTTCTCGAGGATTATAAAGTGATTAAGTGCTGAAATAGCCCTGAAAATGGTATTTCCCAAAGTCAGCATGACGTGTGAAAATTTTGCCTTCTGCTAAGGGAAGGTTTGCCAATGTGTGGTGTTCTTACGGCTTCTACGGCAGCGATATAACAAAATATTAAGCAAAAGAAATAATTCTGAGTACTGTTTTATCACTCCTGGGTTTTAGTACATTAGACACCATGACACAGACCTACTCAACTGACTGGTAAATATGGGAACGCAGGGAAACGTGCTCCTAATTTATTCTCAATGTTACAAAGCCACTTTAATATTTTATAAGGATTTTAAGTACTTTGTAGGAATAATTTAAATTGCTCCCTCAGTAATTTTAATCCTGAGAAAATTTGTTTTTGCTAATTAAACTTCTGTTGGCTGGCAATACTTAAACACAGAGTTGGCAGGGAGAGAACAAGTAATATATCTCTTTACCGTGAAATGGAATAAAACTTCCAGATATCTAAGAATTTATATTTGACCATACCTGATTTTTCTCAACCAAAAATGGGGTGTAGCTTTACTGAAATTTATTAAATATAAGTACTCTAAAGAAAAAAGTATCAGTGGTAGAATTTTGTTGCCCACTTCTCTTAAACTAAGATACTAAAAAAGGCAAGAATGCCTTCCATCCCTCCCAAAAAAAGAGAGCTTCATGCCCAAACTAAAACTATATTTATTTTCTAGTAAATCATGATGTGACAACATACACGCACAGCCCATCTGTATAACGCCATCTATTTACTGCCACTGTCCTGAGCACAGCTGCTGTTCGGAGTGGCTCCTTCTCAACATCTGTTAAAAACAAACCCGTTTCCCTTGGAAACCTTCATTAAAACTCTGTCTTTGTGTCAGATCCGAGAAGGTTGGGGGTTCATCGGGGTTAGGTGCTGTTCATGAGACAGCTGCCGGTCAGACTCAGTGGCATCCCGTTGGACTCTCGGATTTGTACGGATGTTGTCTCTCTAATGCCCTATGGTAAGACGGTGGGCAAAGCACCTTTTCACTTGTTTATTTATATTCTTGCTGTTCTGCAGGAATTCTAACAGTGATGTCACATCTCCCTCCAGTAAAGATATTTACATCTGTGTTTAACCCTGGCTTCTTCCCATTAGAAAACTTAGTGATAAGTAAGTTAAGAAGCTGTGAGGAATCTTTTCCATGTATGTTCTCTACATGATAATTATACGCTCCTTGTTCAACCAAATTGATTGATTTTCTTTAGGTTTTCAGTGCAGCACGGGTTTCCCAGATTTCTCAGTTTTTTGCTCCTTTCTGAACCTTTTTGAGTTTTTGGTACTGCACTTAAAAGTTCCTATTTTTAAGCAGTGAATTCAGGAAACAGAAACTTTGTTCAGCCATTTCAAATGTTCAGTAGCAGGCAATAAATGGTTGAATAATCTTGGAGTGTGTTTCATGGTAAGAGTAAAGTTTTGGACACAGATTTTTTCCGCTTTATTTTTTTAAGACTAGAACTACCTGTTACATGTTGAACAGATCAGAATTAATTTTCATATAGATCTTAAGCTTACACTTTTTTCTACTTATTTTGACTGCTTAAAGTGTGAAGTTAACGTATTGTGCCATAAAGACTAAATATATAGTAGCGGTAAGAAAAATCAAGATCTAGTGCATGTAAGGTTCTCCTAGAGCTATGTTGATAAGAAGGTTAACTTGGTACTACTTCGGCTGATGAAGCAGTAGTTATTGTGGATTGCGCAATGAAGTCTGCAATACCTTATTAAAATAGCCCCTTTTGATGTAGAAGCATTTTAATTAAACCTCATACTACTTTTTTTTTTTTTTTTTTGATGTAAATACCTTTTTTTTTTTCTTAATTTCACAAGCAGGCAAGTGCACCCTGTGCATCTCTGAACTCTTGTATAAAGTTAGGAGGAGTTTTATGCTTTTTGCTTTAGCGATACAGAAGTTTCCTCCAGTAAATAAGCTGTAGGCTAAGACTTGTATCTCTCCAACTTACAGGCCGCATCTATACTGATAACTACGCTTGCTCCAGGCAGTGATTCCTTCCCCCTGGCTCTTTTCCCACCACCCCCCAAAAGATTGCACCCACAGTGCTCAGGGCTGTTCCCTCTAGACTGGCTGGATCAGCGCTTGACTCTGGATCTCCATCACCGGTGTAGTGCCCCCATCATAAGACAAACACATGGCTGTGTCTTCCCTCTGTTCCTTTTTGGAAGCGTCTGGTACCCACGGGCTGTGCTGTAGCTCATTGGAGCAGTGTACTCGGGGCAGGAAACTGGGGTGTGTGCTGCAACCTGGGGGTGATGGTGGGGGTCTCTTCTGGTGGCCGAGGGTACAACGGTAGTGTTGCTTGGGTGATGTTAAAGGACTCCAAGACAGGAGGAGCCTGCTTGGTGGGCTAGTAGAAAGCGTTCCTCAAGCACAATGGTCTTAAAACTCAGGGATGACTGTTTTGGAAGGAACCAATTCTGCACAGTCCAAAAGAAAGCTCAGGGATCGATATAATCATCTAAGCAGTTATGTAATGCCATTAAATGGACTACTCATTCAGTTCCTGCTTTGCTATGGTCTGTTTTTTGCCCTCCTTACACTAACTGTGCCATTCAGCCCCCCTGTCTTGCCACCAGTATGTCCTAGTTATGTCCCTGGTTGTAGTCATCATCATACCTCAATGTGGACGGACTGGGGAAGACACTCAGCTGCTTGCATTCACCTCAGTGAATGAGGGCAATCCCTTCTCCACAGCCATGTTACAGCTCTCCCCGGGACTATTGATGGTGCTGTGTTCCTACAGGAGCAGAGGAACAGGAGAAACCCTAGGGCGTTACATATATTTTGTGAAAGGTGTCTGAGAAAGGTTGTCAGGGATATGTATGGGCTTGTAGATGGCGGAAAGAAAAGTTGAGTTTCCAGAGTTCCAAACTGATTGCTGGGGGAAGGAAGCGTGTGTCAGAGGAGCTAAGAAGTGGGTGGGTGAGACAGACCAGATAGGACAGGAAGGGCTACAGACCTTTGTTGCCAGACTGGTCATTTTAGGTAGGCGTCAGGTCTTTTCGGAGGCAAGGGGAGAGAGAGAGACAGTGATATCGTAGAATTGTCTAGGTTGGAAGGGACCTTTCAGACCATCAAGTCCACTGACAAAACATGACAAAACACTGACAAAAACCATCACTAAACCATATCTCGAAGCACTGTATCTTACCCGTCTTTTGAATACCTCCAGGGATGACGATTCATGATGATTCCACCACTTCCCCGGGCAGCCTGTTCCAATGCTTAATAACCCTTTCAGTGTAAACATTTTTCCCAATATCCAATCTAAACCTCCCCTGGCACAACTTGAGGCTGTTTCCTCTTATCCTGTTGGTTGTTACTTGGGAGAAGAGACCGACCCCCACCTCTCTACAGCCTCCTTTCAGGTAGTTGTAGAGACAATAAGGTCTCCCCTCAGCCTCCTTTTCTCCAGGCTGAACAACCCCAGCTCCCTCAGCCGCTCCTCGTAAGATTTGTAAATATCTCAAGCCTTCCCCAAAGCCATAGATGGCAGGCTTCGATTTGCCAGTATGGAAAAAGATCATACCTGGGCTTCCCCGGTGATGGGGAGGAGAAGCCTTCCTCCCTCTCAGGAGTCAGGGAGAGGCCCGACACTCATATTTCTGTGTGACGGTGGGCATGTGGAGGTTTGCATTGTGGCAATTTCTGACCTTTCACTGACAGCTTCGGTACTGCAGCTCTTGCAGACATGACCTGCATGCATGGGAACCGCAAGGTACATGAAGGTTCTGCTGGTCCTTGGACAGTTTTCCTCCAGAGCGTCCAGATGGGATACTAGAAAATCCTGGAGTATCAAACTTCCCTGAATTTTCGCTTGAGCTGCAGCATTTCTGCTAGAAAAACAGGTAAGTGAGGTCACACAAAACTAATGGCTTCCAATGCTTTGTGCTCAGTGATAGCTCCCATCTGTTAATTAGATTTGATGTTGCTTTTGCTGCAGAATAGCAGTGCTGACTTGAGAGCATTTAATCAACCTGCAGTTGTGACTAAAGGCCAGATTCTGACTCCAATAAATTCCATTACATCCGGGTGACTTCACTGATTTCTAAGGTGTTTTATTCTGGCTTTTATTAATATGAATGCGATTATAATGAGGCTTCAGTTATGGTTCAGAATATATCTGGAGATAAATATGAGCAAATGTAAACAGTCATGTAAAGCATGTGAAGTGTACACAACATATAAGTGGGTTTAATCATAAACAAGCTTTGCAAAATTGACAGCTGAGATATGACAGGGATGAGTAATTCATTAGCATTAGCTTCCCTGTACGCACATGGAAACTCAACTCGTGTATTTTTATTAGTCATTTAAGTAACGGTGTCTGTGTTTCAAAAATAAAACCCAAAAAACCAAACCCCTCGATGTGATGTACTAATGAAAGCAGGCTGAGCAGATGGTTTTTAGGGACTGCACTTCACATATTATGCAACTGTGCCGTTCTGTCAGAGACAGAGCAGTGAGGCAGAACGAAGAGATACAGCTAAACCTTCACAGCTTAATTTTTCACTCATTGTTAAAATAAAACAGAAAATGACCTGAAGAACGCTTCAAAAATAGGGGAAATATTCAGGTGTGCAAGCTACAGAAGTGATTTTCTTTTACCTTCCAATTTGAGCAATTATCTCATTAGAGCACTGGAGTTAAGAACTTGTTGAGTGTGTTTAAATTGTATCAGTGAGGAGGGAAGAAAAGAATAATTCTTGGAAAACCCTGGTAGCATGGCCAAGGGAACAATCCCAGATAGAATATACAGTTGCTCGTTTTTTGAGATATTACAGAATGAACCCTGAAAATACCAGCTTAAACTGCAGGAGTAATAAAAAAGGAAATTCAAATGGTTTATACCAACTTAAGAGTATACCTGGAGCTTCTAGATGGAGTTTAGAGAAATGAAGTCATCTTCTCTTACACAGACTTCCCGCAGACAATCCAGTGCTGTTATCAGTACATTTTAGTAGCTGCTGTATTCAGAAGAGGAGCAATATTTGTGATTTTTAGGAAAACTGTAAAACTGTAAATTTTCCTTAAAACATTTTGTGATGTAATTTCTATATTACCTTCAAAGTTCATCTGTAAGGGAGATGGAGGGTGTTTGGTTAAAATTTCCACAAGCCTTGCACAGTGCATGTGTTTTCCTCCTTGTAAGGGGCAAAGAATGAATAGGTGGTGATAGAACTTTTTGCTAGTCAAGAAGTGATGTTATGGTGAAAAAGGATTTATTTACAGCTTTTCTGTTTTTGAGGATTTTTTGCTATAGTCAATATCTACTATGTCAAAGAGTGAATTATCAGGCTGTGGTAACTGTGGAAGTTGCAATACAATATGCAAAGACTAGTGATATCAATTATACCAACCCTGCACGTTAGACTGATACTTTAACTTTTTTTACCTTGTTTCAAAAGCAGGCATGTTTTGATTTAAGGTGTTGTTTAGATGGTCACAAGTAGTCCCATCAGTCTCCTTCTGCAGTAGTCAGTGGGAAGGTTCAGATGCTTCTGAAGCCCTCGAGAAGCTGTGGGCGGAGAGGCTTTGAGGAATTTAGCTGCAGATTTTTTTCCATATATTAGCATGCTCATCCCTGTGGAGCCAGGAGAGGAAAGGGTGCCCACGCCTCGGTCACTGCGACTCAAGGCCCAGCACCTTGACTTCAAGTGCTGGTGAAAGTGGGTTTGGAGTTGCTTGTGAGCTGAGGACACTGAAAAGTGCCACCTCCAATCCCCAAGAACGGGAAATTCTTAATCACCATATTATGTAAAAAAAAAAACAGTTAAAGTAATAGAGATAGTGAATGTTACACTTTCAGGCTGCCTGAATCCTGTGGTGATTTTGTATGAGAAGGAAGAGTGGACTTTGATTTTAAAAACATTGTTGTGTGTATTTGATAGACAACCATCAGAGTTTATAGCTAACAGGGGTATTTTTTACCAGAAAAGGAGAGCTTTCTGTAAACAGAAAAAACAAACTACCTTTTATTTGTTTATAAGGAAGTCCCCATTACTTTTCCTTTTTCCTCCTCTGGGTGAACGTCCTAGGGATACAGTAATGTATTATACTCTTTCTTGTAATTTTAAACCATTTTTACTAATGAAGCAGTCAGTTCTCAACAAACTTATATTTGCCTTTCCCACTGAGCTTGATGGATAGATGAAGGCGTATCGTATTCTACTTAAGCTTATTGGAGCAAAAAAAAAGCACCAGCAGTAAATCAAGCCTGAGACATGCATTTTAGTAGCACAAATAAAGTGTGCGTGGAAAAGAGAATGTAGGTAATTGGGTGTGCATGTAAAAAATAAATATATATGTATGTATTATTTAATGAAGTAACTAAAATTATTTAGGTAGGTAGTGGTGGTGGTTCTCAGTTTCCTAGGAGGGAACTTAATGTATGAAGTATTTAATGACATGCTAATCTTGCAGAAAGTTGATGAAGATTAAGAATAGAACAGTGGTCTGCTGAAGCCACCATTACATATGCTGCAATGCCTAATCAAATCAAAATCACACAAATCATGTAGGAACTGTCAGATTTGTATAGTTTGCAGTTTGGGTAGATCATGGATATCAAATTCCTACTGTAGAGTTAATAAATCAAACCCAGCATGACTGGTGCTGTTTTTCCTCTCTGCTCTACTCTCCTATAAATAGCTCACTGTTCAGTGGGAGCTGTGGCAACTTTCCCAGCAGGAATACGATAACAAAGATGTCTCTTCTACACCTGTCTTTGTGTCTTTTTCAACACCACTGTCTCTTGCTAGCATTAAGAATATGCTACTCGTACTAGGAATTTCTTTTTTCTATTTGGTCCCTTTTCCCTGAATTGCAGAGAATGAAATCAGGGTGTTGTTTGGATGTTGCACTGTATTTTTTTATACATCAGCACAAATATAAATAATCTTCTATTTTGACAGTGCTACATTTGGAAAAGCTTCTGGCAAAGTTTGCTTTCTCACATGCATTTCTATCTCAGTCCAGCTGCGTGAGGTTCATTTTGTACTAGACTGAAGAAATAGCACATAGTAACATTTCTTCTTAACTTCCATTTTTTTAAAATGTAATTTCTTGTCTCGTAGGAGCCTGTATAAGAAAGCAGCCCCCAATCAAAAAATCCTTAAAAGAACAAGGAAAAACAGCATTTAAATCTCCACAGTGTTCCAGCTGTGCTGCTGTCTCCGGATAGTCTGACATCACCTTGCAAAGGGAAAACACGCTGTACAGTTGTAATAGGATTAAAACAGTATAAAACCTGCAAGCTGAAATGTGATTAATATGGGGTATTTGTGAGTCCTGCAGTGATTATATTGCTACACTGAGAAAACTAGAATCTGTTTATTAGAAGCATTTTCAGTAAGTATAGATTTTTTTCTGAAGTTATTTATAATTGTTGCCTTTCTCTCAGGCCTGCAGGAGATAATTTTTAAATTAACTGTGCAATGTAATCAGTATCAGTAGACTCTACAATCTTGAGATGGCAAGAATTATGATAAGCCTCATACTAAGCTCTGGAGAGATTTGTACATGTGCAGTTTGCACTGCCCCATTTTTATTAGCATTTCCATTATAAAGTTGTTACTGGAAGCATAAAGTTAATGTTCTGTAACAAGAAAACAGCAATTATGCTGCCCTAAACACAGAACTCCACATTAAACATAGCAGATAAAAATAACAAGCAGATACAGTTACTCCAGACAGATACTGTGGAAAAGAAAATGAAGCATTTACACCAAAGCAATAACAACTTTTCTTTCTTAAGCATAAAACCAGTTTCCAAAAGACCTCCTATAATTTCTGAGTATTCATCTCCTTTGCATTTTCAAGTAGGACTTCCAAAAGCACACAGCATCAGCTTGAGTTATTTTCCCTTTGATTTCAAAGGGAAAATAAAAGTGAGGTAAAAAATACGTGCTGAATAGCTTTGAAAATTCCTCTTAAACTTGTATAGTGGTGGACTGGCTTTTGCCACACAGATGATCAAACTGACTGAATAGGTGTAAGGGCAGTATTATTCACAAGAAGGTGAAGATAAATTCACTTTAAGCAATAAAAGTTAGGGGTTTGTTTGTTCGTGGTTTTTTGTTTTGTTTTGTTTTGTTTTGTTTTGTTTTGTTTTTTTATATAGTGCTTTGAGCTTCTCTGTGGCGGAATCCATGCTTTTATTCAGATTTTTAAAAAATAAATTATATACCTTGTGTACCCTAAATTATATATTTAGAATACTTTGAGAACACGCTCCTTCATGTCCTCTCCCAGAATCTATCTTGAATGGACACTGTTGAATACCTCCGCAGCTGTAAATAGGGCTAGAGTTTTCTTAGTGGAAAAACAATTTATAAAACCCAGAAAGAACTACTTAATTACTTAAAAAACTTCAGCTTTTGCTCTCATTAACCAATGATACTTTTATTTAAAAAGTAATAAAATGTGTTCCCTCGGTGGTAATACATGTTTGCCCAGGTCTCTGAGTTGGAGGTGAAGGTGATGGACTCAGATTGTCTCTACAGGGTAAAATGACAGCTGATAGTTGCACTGATTGGCTTAAAACCTGTTTAATTAAATAAAATTAAAGAAGAGATGTTATGGATGGATGCCTGGTGGAAGAGCTCCTGCTCCCACTCTCTCCTGCCTGCTCAGTTGTTTCAGTGCAGTTGTCTGTGGGCTGCTTGAGAGAACGAATTCAGGTTACAAATTACTCTTTTTAAACAAGTTTCGCACGTAGATTGTTTTGCAACTTGAATGTAGAGCACTTGGCTGCGCAGAGAGAACAGGCAGAGTGAGATGGCAATAAACTTACTGTCAAGGAGGACTGGCAGGGAAATATGAACTGCAGTGACAGGTGGGGAATGCAAAATACTAAAACTTATGGTACGGTACTACTGACAAACTGGGAAATATTTTGGTAAATATCTGTATTTTTGGTTCCAAGCATTCAGTAATCTGGAAGTGTTGTGGTTTTTTTTTTAAGTTCAGTAGTAATGCAGCTCAAAGTGGGAACATGCAAAGGGGGCTTCAAGTTGTAAATACACTAATTTGTATTAACACATCAGCTTGAAAGAACAGTTCTAGCAAAGACAGTTATGTTAAAATATTTTTAACTACATGAAAGGATAGCAATTTTATATATCAATGTTTTAGTCTTCAAATAACATCCAATAACATACTTCTTATCCCTAGAGAAAAAAAATCCTAGTTCCTGATGCACTAATCAAAAGGAGAAAAAAAACCCAAACATCTAAAAGTAGTGCTGTTCATAAGATTTTCTTTCTGAATTGCCTGATTTAGTTCATGACTGTCCCGTGCTGCAATGCCCTTTGGCATGAAAGAATTGGGAAAATCTTCACGCGAGTTTGTAAAGTGATATTATAAGAATGTAAGTGATCTGATAAGAATATTCCTTCCATGTTTGTTGGTCAAACTGTTCTAAAAAATATGGAATTGGAGAACAACGCTATGAGTTCAGTGAGAATTTTGTACTCCCCCCAAAAATTGTTTGCGAGTGCAGCAAACTCACATGCAATGAAGTGCACGTGTACCGTAGGATTCCTTGTATTAGTTAAGAACCACAACAGACATTTTGGGTTGGTTTCTGCAATAAGTGTACACAAAGTTGATTTGAAGATTTTTTTTTTTTTTTTTTTACAATATTTCTTACAATATTAGTTTGTCATATCTATGAATTCTGCACTTCTGTTAAAACGCTTTATGCATTCTACTTCATAAAATGTGAAAAGATTTTTGTCTTAAAAATACTGATATTATAATAAAAATCAGTAAGTTTGGAAAGTTAAGCACTGGAAGCTCTTAAAGTTTCAAAGTCAAAACTGTCACCATAGTTCTCTTTTTATCCTCTTGCTGATATTTTTTGTTGCAGATCCTTAGGCCTATGATCACATAATTTACTGTTTTCTCTCCCAGGACTACTGGTTCATTGAAGCAATTAAATAGTACTTGGTTTGTACCCTATACAGAGCTTTGCATCCTCCCTGTGGCTTAATTAGTTTTCTTGTGGGTGCTTATGGGGCATTTTTATTGATTTGCTTCTTCAACAGAAACAGCTTTTCACAAAATGCTTGTGGGGAAAAAAGGGAAAGTGAACGATTGAAGGTTAGGGTAGAAAGTTTTCCTAACTTTCTATGTTCAATTTAAGATATCGAGGATGAGGGGGTTTGGAAGCAATTATCACATTTAAGCACAGATGCTAAAATTTTCAGCTATAGAAATACACAATACTTTTCAAAGCACATTGCAAGATGGCATGGTGAGCAACCAGAATGGGAGGAAGTCACAATTAATGAACGCCGTTTCTATATCATAAAGGAACTCTCTGAGAAAAGTATTATCCTCCTGAAAAATCTGTTCCTAATTTCCCCTTGTGAAGCCTCATGTTTACTTCTCAGCATTATCTCAGCTTCTGTAAAAAATGAGGCAGAGTCTGGTTTTACAGACAACCCTCTGCTGTGTAGCCCTAACTCATATCTAGGTCAGGTCCATCAACAATGCTCAATGAGTCAGAGATCCTGCGCAAATGCAGTATATATGGCTGTGATGTTAAAGATTCCCAGAAATAGCTCATGCAAAACCAAATGGAAATGAAAGCCATACGAGGCAGTACTAATTCTAACGTTTTATTGATTTTGCTACTTTAATTCTGTGGAGCCACTCTTAGCTTACAAGGTGCACTCTGATATGACACCTGTGAAAACACATTTTCAGTAAAGTGCTTTTCCTATTGTTTGTGAATAAAGCCAAACCACCTAAGTGGGAAAAGGAGTCGGTATCTGCTGTGCCCTCACTAAAGGGCATTGACACTCTCTTCATGGATTCCAGCTCCACAAGCAGGCTGAAGCCCTACGCAATGCTTGACTTGCTCTATATGTGAACTTTGTGTTCTCTAAGCACTCTGTAAGGTTTTTCATTATTAATGTACAAGAGTTAGCTAAGGGGAAGTCAATGAGATTGGTCTAGACATGGAGGCTAAAACAAGGAACTACTCAGTGGACTGAAGAGAGGGAACTGGTAGCCGTATTTGATGAACACTTGTGTGTGCAGGAGCTTGTCTGCGAGCGGCTAGACAGAAGTTGGGGTGAAAGAAAGTACCTGGAAAGAGCCTTTGAGGAAAATAGGAAAGATACACTTGTGAATGAAAACAGGGACTGGGAGCTGAAAGGTAGCACAAGAGGTCAAACATGGAGATACGCAAGACAGGCCGGGAATGCATGGCTAGAGAGTGCACTTTGAATTTAGTTGATAAGGAAACCAGAACAGAATGAGATGAATAAACAGACCAGGATGGATAATCCAGACCAGATCTGGATCACCACCAGATTCCCTCTTGAGGCGAGGGGAAGGAACAAGTGTATAGAGACCGCCTGACTAGAGATTCATAAATACTCCTCTGTTTTCGGAAGATACCACTGAAACTCCTTTGTATCTTGACATCTTCTGTTGACTGCTTTGAGAGGGCACTTAGAGTTGATGCTAGTTCTCCTGTTGGCTGGATTAGCTGTCCTGTGTGGTGCATCTGAACTCATTTCGGTGATGAGTTATGCGGGCTTTAATATGGTGGAGTTTCTGGAAGAACTTGAGGGTATTTTTGTTTAAGCTGTGGAAATTGTTACTCAGAGTTGCAAAGACTTTGCTTTAATCTGGCTCTGTGCCCTGGCCAGGCACCCCGGCAATGATAGCTGTTCTCTCCTCACCTCTGACAGACGGAGCCCCCAGCACATTTTGACTAGGCCAGACATCAAAACTCAGAGATTCCAGCTCTGGGGTTTTTTTATCTTTGGTAAAGAACAAGCCTTTATTAACGTGGCCTTTTACACAAGCTTGATATTGTGCAAAGTAGAACTCTATGCAATAACTATATAAAAAAGTAACAAACCATGTGTCATATTGATGCTCAACCAGTGGTTCTAACTATGTGAAAGATTTGTGACGAGCACTTTTCTTGGCAGAAGAATCCACCCTACTTGCTGTAGTAAGGGTTGGTGACTCAAGGACCAGAGAATGTTCTTTCAATGCCAAGGTGAGGATGAATATTACTCATGTCCTAAAAAGAGCACAGACCTTTCCTTTCTTGGGTGGCGAATGCCTGAGCAGGCATGTGCTTTCATCTTTATTGCTCCTAGTAGAAAACGTTCTCTAGAAGACTGTAGGTGCAGTAGTGAGCAGGGATGGGAAGAGGGGCAAAAAGGGGCACTAGGAGTCCAGAATCACAGAATAGTAGGGGTTGGAAGGGACCTTCAGAAATCATCTAGTCCAACCCCCTGCCAAAGAAGGGTCACCCAGAGCAGGTTGGACAGGAACACATCAAGGTGGAGTTTTGAGTATCTCCAGAGAAGGAGACTCCACACCCTCTCTGGGCAGCCTGTTCCAGGGCTCTGGCACCCTCAAAGGTGAAGAGGGTGAGTCAAGGCAACAAGCTAAACACAAAGGCAGACTCCTAAATTTTGCTTCTCATAAGGTCAGAATATCCATGTGTGACTGTTATAATGTTGCTCTGTCATTCAGGTCAGAGGAGACAAATTAAGTAAATTAGCAGAGGATTGTGACCACAGCCTCTGGAAAGGTCTGGTCTTCCTTCCCTTCTGCCTTGTAGTTGGGTCCCTGACATAAATTCTCAAGAACACGTTTCTGTATTAGCTGTCTCACGTAAGTCATTCTGAGCAAGAGGAATATTGGTGGGGTGAACACTGGTAGAGTACAGCTGCTCAGCCAAAGCCTTTCTGCTGGGGCCCAGGACTCAGGCTGGTTCCGGCCAAGCTCTGCTCGGCAGTAACCTTTCTCTGTACCTTCAGTCTGCATCTGTAGCAACTAAGGGAGCAAAACTCAACAGAAGACTGTTTAATGCTGTGACTAGTGTAACAGAACGTGACACCAGCGAGGAGAGGTGACTTTGTGTGACGCACAAATGATCTGACTTCCTCACACTCACCCTGTCATACGTGTAAGCTGCAGTTCGTTTGCTGTCGTCTTTCATGTCTGGTCTAAGGGCATTTGCTTCACTGAGCCCTTGTACGTGACGGATTCTTCTGTCCAGGCTAAAAGACTCTTCCAAGAATAAAGGAAGGGGTAAAACTGTGAGGCTGGCTGTCAGCTCCTAATTATTTCAGCATCTGGTAGAGAAGCCTAGGAAAAAAAAGAAAAAAGAAAATAAAAAATAGGAGAAATGCTGACTGGAATACAGCAGAAATGGTCAGAAAATGCTGAAGCAATGGCAGAGATGGCTCAGCCCCAGAGCTGTGGTGAATCAGTTTTGGGGCTCTGGAGTGAACATTTATGATGTGGATCATCATACAGGTTAAACCTAGGTTTCCTACGTTAAAAAATGTTTTGTTAGACTAAGAAATATATAGGTTTTGTGGCTTTCTGCTTGTGGCTGAATTTTACTTGTCACAAGAATATATAATCAGTGATGTTTAAAAATATTTTTATAAGCTATTATGTTAATATGTACGCATTTTTTCTCTTACAAAAGGAAATTATTTAAGTTTATTACTGTAACTAATACTGAAATGAATTCTTGCTTTCACGAGTTTTACTCTTTACACTTAATTGAGTACATCTGCAGTATGGCAAAAAAAATAATGTAATACTGTTAATATTTAGGGAGGATAATGAGATTCCTACACAGTCATTTGTACTGAAAATAACCACAGTAACAGACACTATGGAATTCAGCATTAAATTCATTAATATTGAAGGCAAACAACATTTATGATGATTTAAGAGTGAAAGTGATAAAGCTGGTATTCAGTCGTTGTTAGTGTAGAAGCAGAAGAGAAAAGCAACAAAATAGAAAAACATGAGGCAGAAGTGAGTGTTTATCAGGAGTGTAGTGGCGTGAGTTGCACTGTGCCGTGGAAGTACCTGTCTTCAAGCTCCTATCAAGAAAAAAATCCTAAAAAAATAATTCAATACCCAAATTCATAAATTAGGAGCTGAATAAAAAAAAAAATAAAAATAGCGCATTGATACATGCTGGTATACGGCTTGCTGAGGCAAATGTAAAACTTTTGAGGTGCACGCAGATAAAAATAAACTTACAGAACCGTTGTCTTAGGCATGAGGCTAAATATCCACCTGAACTACATCAGAAATGTTTATGAACTTGCTAGTATGGTGGAAATTGTATTTTCCTCCAAACTTGCCCAAATATATTGTAGTAAACAAGCAGCTTAATCTAAGGCACACGATTGTAATTATTGGTGGCAAATGAAAACGGCTTCGGTACCGAAGGGCTGTGTCAGTGTGAAGCGTCTTTTCAGAAGCGTGACAGAACCCCCACCCTCCTCAGGGCCCTGGGGCAGGGATGAGGCTGCTCCCGGCCCGGGCGGTGGAGAGGGGGCGGGGAGACTTCACCCCAGCGGGCAGAGCCTCGGGCCAACCGCGGCTTGGCCGGCGACCGGAGGAAAATCCCCCCTCGTCTACGCGTATCCAACCCCTCTCCCTCCGGGATCCCGGCCCTTTCCAGCCGCCGGCTGCTCGCGCCTGAGGAGATCCGGACGCCCCTGAAGGGATCGGGCGCCAGACCGCCGCTATGCAGGCACCGCCCAACCGCCGCCGCTCAGCCGTTGGGCGGGGCGCCCCCCCCCCCCCCCCGACCCCTCCCGGAGCCCCGCCCCCTCCCCCGCCCTGCCCTCGCGACGCCGCGGAGGAGGAAGAAGCCGCCGTGTCGGGGGCGGCAGATTCGCCATAACCCGCCGCCCGGCCAGGCTCACCCCCACCGACTAAAATTATACATTTTAATTTATTTTATTTTATTTTTTACCAAAGGGGGAGCCCGACCCGCTGGCACGACAGTGATTTTTTATTTTTTTCCCTTCCCCGCCCCCCCCGTCTTTTTTTTTTTTTTTTTTTTTTTTTTCGTTCTCAAACCAGGCCGCGCCGCTCGGCTCTCGGTCCGCTCCCCCGTCCCGCCCAGTCCCCGCCGCGGTTATGGAGGCTGCGGCTGCAGGTGAGCGGGGCGGCGCGGGGCCGGGGCGGGCGGGGGAGCGCGCAGGGATCCTCTTACAGCGAGGGTGTGTGGGGGCAGAGAAAGTAGTTCCGGCGAGCGTCTGTCGTCACGCTGCGGCCGCACGAGAAGTAGTTCGCCTCAGCGGCCGGCTGGCTGTTTCTCTCCCCGGCCGGGCTGTCATCGCGCCTCCGCTAGCGGCAAAGCCGGGGAGACAGCGGCTGCCGGGCAGCTTGGGGGGTTGTGGAGCCGGGTCGCCCCACGGAGGGGTGAGGGAAGGCCGCCATGTGCCCGTGGGGAGGCGCCGAGGCTGCCCCAGCGCGGTCTCTGTAGAGGAGGCGGCGGCCCAGGCCGGGCTACGCTGGGCCCGCCGCGGTCAGGGGGCTCAGGGTGGTGCCCGGGAGGTCGCCGAAGGGCTGGGGCGTCCCGAGGTCCCCTGGCTGCCTGTGGGGGTCACCTGGACAAGAGCAGCTGCTGGGCTGCCTGCTGTTTGTATTGAAGTGGTGCGCCTCTGGGTTTTAAACACTCGTGCTTTCCTTTGACAGCCTGTGTAAATAGTTTTAGCTCAAGAGCCAAAAAGTGCAGCTGCAGACAGGAGATAACAAGTTAAAGTTAGATGCTTCCACTGCATTGTCATCTCTGTCCTTTATGTGCCTTATAATGGCCTGACTTTCACAGGGATTATACGTGTAAGTAAAATTATGCAGACATAACCATAGTAACATTGTGTATGTGCTTTGTGCGTTTCACAATCCTTACGCGTTTGTTGCAGGACAAGTTTATGAAGTGATGTTGCAATAATTTAACACTAGTTAATTACCCTGTACACTCAAATTTGGCTTTTGATAGTCATTCCCTGATGTGACATTTTAATTTTTAGAATCCGAAGGTATTTCTAGCTGTCTTATGAACTATTTACAGGCAGTTAGTTTCCAACTTAAGATTTTATGCAAAAAGAGCATCACACTATGAGGAGAATTGCTTCCATTTGAATAGCAGAATATCTAACAGGTGCTTTGTTACTCAAGTACTCTTGTAAAAGCATTCCAGGACTGCTTTATATTCTCTGATCCAACTCTAGATGAGAAGTTAACTCTCTTACTACTGCTACTATTGCTATTAATAAACTGGTATTTATTAAATCACGTTTGTCTTAATAAAAACTGTTCTGAGGGTGGTTGAATCCAGAACTGTCACGAGTGTCCGGTGTGTTTTGATACTGGAACTGCTGAACTGTATCTGACTTCAGATGCATTTCTGTTCTGTGTGCTTCCAAAAATCAGGTTTGGAGCATTTCGGTCAGGGCATCCTGAAGTTGGTGACTGATCACATGATTCATGCTTATTTTTTGAGGGGTTCTGAGTGTTTTTGGTATCTCTGGTAGCATGTTTTACAGCACAATATTATTGTACGATAGTGTATTTTAGTGGTAACTTCAACACTGTTGCATTTAACCACATGAGGGCGATCTTAGAACATTAAAAAAGACAAAGTCTTGCTAGGAAGACATCTATTACAGCTTTTTTTTTTTTTTAATGATGGAGAAGCTATGTTTATATGTTTGATAAACTGTTATAAACTGCTGCAAATAATTTAATTTCCTAGTTATTAGAGCATCCTTTTTAATCCACTTCTGAATTGTGTATATTCTAACCAAGACAAGTGTGTGTATGCAGGTGTCTTCTTTTGAAGAACTTGCTGTAAGTTTTTCCAGGAAAGTTTGTAAAGCTGATATGTGTAAAAGAAAAAAATGCTTTTATTAGTTAAACTTCAATAGTTTTAAACTCCAAGTTTCTTTTGACAAATCCAGTAACAGACTATTAAATAAAATACGTTTGGTTACGGTAAGAGTGTGAGGACACGCTTCAGACAAAGAAGGCAGACAAGAGCCTTGTGGCCTTTTCCTGTTGGGGCGACCGTTTCATCATGTGGCGTGGGGCAGGGTCTGGTTTCTGGTGATATCTTAGATAACTCTGAAGCACGTCAATGTAGCCTGGATACTTAGCCTTCCAGTAACTCAAGTTAACCGTCTAAAGTTGATCTATCAAAAGGCACGACTCTACTATGTTAATACTCCTTTTCTCTACCTTTGCACTGGAGATAATGATGTCTTTATGTCAAGTATTTGGAGATTTTCAGAGGTACTGTGCTGCGTTGGTGAAATATTACAGTATGTGAATGCTAGAGTGACTGAGTTAAAGTCTGCATTGTGTAGTGCTGATACTGCGATTTTTTAAAAATCTAAGAAAGTATCAGTGATGTGGATCTTAATTTTGTGGCATGCCTGACACATTATGTCTCTTAAGAGTGACTCATGATGGATGTCTAAATAGAGAAGTGTAAGAACAGGGCAAGCACACAGCGGTATTTGTCCAGAATACTCTCTAAGGCTTTCTTGTGGACTTGCTGAGCCCCAAGTAGTGTCTTTCCACTTACTAGTTCTTGATGGACTTTGCTTCCAAGAATTATTAACACCAACTGGACGAGTACCTATCTTACAGTTATGTGAAGAACTGCCTCCTTTCATGTTCTCTGCTTCTCCCAGTGCAGCTGCAGGGAGAGATCAACTGAAAAGAGCGGATAGTAGTTTCAGAGGGATTATTTGCTGACCATCTTTTCCGTGACATGCATGATCGCATAGTTCTTCATATTACTCTTGCCTTTTCTCTACCCCCCCAGCTCCATCCTTTCCAGGCAGAAAAAAATTCCAGTTTATTTAGCTGCTTCATGTAAGGAACTGTGCTGTGTAGTTGATTGCCCTTATCTTTGTATCTTTTAAGGATATTATTATTGTTACTGTTGCTATTATTATTAGTTTAGGGGGGTTTATTTTTTCAAGTTAGATGAATGATACCCAAACATTTAAGCCCAGTATGGACTTTTGCACCAGTAATCTTTTCTGGTTGTTATAGGCCTATGTGCTCTAGGACCATCTGTTTTATAGGACTATTATATAGGTCTATTATAACTGTAAGGTTTTGTTTTTGAGTAGTGCACTTCTTAGCTTTGTTTTGAGACTGTCTTTAAAGTGTTTGCTGAAATTGAGAGGTCTTTCATAGAAAACCTCTCCAAACCCTTATAGAGATACAGCAAATTGAAAGCTTGTTTGGCTACAGGCTCATCTTCTTTGAAGGTTTTATTTGTACACAGGTTACTTTTAACAGCACAGGTTCTGAGGCCTGTCACTGTTGGGGTGTTTTAAAAAAAATTGCTTCATTCTGCTAATTTTTCAACTTGATAGAATTGTGCTTATTGACCTGCCTTACTGTGTTTTTACATGTAATTTGACACAATTTACAATCTTTTTGTTTTCCTCATCTAACAACATTAACTTTTATAAAGATGTTTTCTTCTACTAAAGCTTCATTTCACTGCTACTTAGCTGTGCTAGATTATTTTTTCTTCCCCTTCCTAAAATCTTCTTTGATGATTAGCATCAAATATGATGCTTTTAAATAGTCTTCATGCTGCTTTCAAGGTTTTAACTCTTCTTTGAACCTTTTTAGTCCTTTTTGTAGTTTGTTTTGTTAAAGTTTGTTTTTTGCTTTTGTTTGTTAAAGTTGCTTTTTATCTTTGTATAGTTCATGTTGCTGTTGTTAAACACAAACATTTGACTCTTTGTCACTCTTTTAAAGGATTTTTGAATGCTACTTCAATCACGGTTACAGTGACTCTCAAGTAGTGTCACTTTGAATGCTGTCTTCTGTTACACTTCGGATAAAGTCAAGAACTGTTTCTCCTCATGTGGTTTCCCTGATTACTTGCTGGGTGAAGCAGTCATTCTAAAGTAATTCTAAAATATTGTTTAAACATTTAATCTTGGCATCCTGTCCTGACCTGACATTTAACCAATCTGCATAAGGGTAATTGAAGCCTTCAATATATTGTCGCTTCTGTCTTTGTGACCTCTTTATCCCCTTCAGTGTGTCACAGTCTTTCTTACCATTGTGGTCAGACTGTTGCTCATGGAGTCATAACACTGCTTTTCTGTACAATCCAGGTATTTCAGTCCTCAGGGATTCTATTACTCGTTAAAAAAGCCTGTTAATCAGATTTGCCCCTAAGCTGCTTCTAACAGATGGCGTTGCTTCACAAACAATACATCCTACTTTACGTCCTCAATATTTTGAGGTGGTAGTGTCCCACTGGCATTACAGCAATATTTTTCAGAAACTTGTTTGAATGCACGTCTGTCAATAATCCTCACCTACAGCTAGGCATTCTGATTTTGACACCTTATTGGGCTTCTTGCATTATTGAAGTAGTATGTAGATTTATCGTCTTAAAAGCAACTACAAAGAAATGGAAGACAAACCCAACAATTTCTTCCTACTGTTCTTTGTGTTAAAATCTTACTAACTTCTGTGTCATCTTCCATTTGAAAACAGTCTTCATGATTTTACCACTGCAAGGTGAATCACCTTGGTCTTTTTGGTCTTTTGTACTTGTCACCTACCCTTCAGTCTTTAATTTAAAAACATTTTCATGATCTCTTTAAATTTTGGGTTGGATGAAGCCTGATGCTCCTCTGTATTTTTTCTCAACTTGTAATGTTTCCTTAGGCGTATAGAAAAATATCAGTTGAGTTCTGCTCACACCACCACCATCATGCATTCATGACCCAAGCACCTTAATGAGTTTCTTTCCCCTGCTTTTGTTTTCTCTGTGCTAGTATATTTGTATGGTGTAGATTTTTTTGATTCAATTTATTTCTGAGTTGGAAACATTCACAAACACCAGCGTAACTTAGTCTTATGTACTCTGTACCTCTCTGTAATGTCTGAGAGCCTGCAGTGACGTGACTTACTGCAGAGTTGGAAAACCTGAGTGGTGAAGAGTAAGCGGTTCTGGGGACCTGAACGCCAGGTGAAGCAATGGAGCTTTGGGGCTGCAGTTTGCTCCCTCTTGGCTCTTGCTGAGCTGCCCCGTGAACTGGAACAGGGAGTTATGTGACCTGCAACAAATTGGGAACGCAGCCAGACACTGGAGAAGGAGGTGGTGGTGTGGAACTAGAAGGCAAATAAACCCAAGGGTGTGATTCTGAGCTGAGGGCGTGTATTTGTGTTTCTAATAATTCTAGTGGGTTCTGTAAAGAAACTAATGCCACCGCAGGGCCTTTCTTTGCAAACCTTGATGTGCTTGTAGATAGGAAGATAGAAGCAACGGGAGTTTAGGATCCAAGGATATGAGGAACCACATCTGCGGCTAAGTACATGGAGATCCTGCAGCTGTTTTGTTGCAGTAGAAAATGGCAAATCAGTGACTTAAATTGTGCCTTTACAAGAAGTCGTACTGCTGGTGAAGAGACTTGGTGGTTTTCTCTGTCGTGTAACTGGCTGTTAACCCTGGAAATAAAGATATATTTTCTTTCTTAATCTGAATTAAGAATACCTGAATCTTCTGGCAGGATTCAGTAGGACAGTGTCCAGTAGCCATATGGTATAAAATGTTCAGTGAGGACTGTGGTAGCTTTAGATCTCACCTGTCTAAATCTTTGTGAAACCTGGAAGCTATGTTTACATTTAAGATTTTAAGCTAAGAATGAGTACTGTTGGATTCCAACCAGGCTGCAGCAGAGAAAGGCAAAGTTCTTGTAGCTGCATGAAAAAGGGAGGCTGGAAGCACGAGTTAATGTCAGTAGTTATGTTGAAAGCTTGGAAGTGGGTAATAAGGAGCAGGGAAAGAGAAGAGACAGGCGGGTAGAAAGCATGGTGTGAGGGATGCAGGAGACAGAACGGAAAAGGTTAAAAATGTGTGATAGAAAGTGGGGAAAAAAAAAAAGAATTGGAAACAAACACTAGTATAATGAGAGATAAAGGAGTTGGCAATCTAAGAATGAATATTATATTACACATGCTGAAGATGGAAGAAAACCTTTTAGATTTCATATACTTCATTCTTTTTTTTCACTTTCACCATTAGCATTACTAATTGTCTGTAATACAATCATAAATACCTAATTGTCATTAAAGAAAAAAAAAACACCTAAGAAAAAAATCCCAACAAGATAAAGTCCCAGTCTAAGAATGAGATATAAGAATTTTAATTGCAGAAAGTTCTTGTCTTTAAGGATTTGATGGTGATGAGGCAGCACCTCAGTTTCAGCTCTGTTGTAAGTTTAGAAGGAAATAAGTAGTTATTCATATTCTGAACTTTATTGCGATATATTCTAGCAAGGTTGACCAGGTGCATATCTATGCAAACTGTTAACTTCGTTATTCCATAGGCTGATAGATACGCAGTGACTTTTAATTTTTGCATTTAACTATGGAGTTGTAGTTCCTTTTAGCAGTTGCAGAACTGCAAAGGCTGTTAACAGAAGTTTTTAACTGTTGCCTGCATTGAAAAGAGTGATGAAAAGTTTTTGGATAGATTAGAATGATTTATGGCATATAAATGCAGATTTGTTTCCTTGCTCTGTGTTTCTTGTAAAATTAGTTATTTAAAAATAAAACCATATCCAACCCCTAACCTACCTTTTATGCAAAATGAAAGTTTTTGTTTAGTTAAAATTAACTCTAGACTAGGTTTTTATCATACAATGATCAAAAGTATATATGACCATAATGTATTATCTTGATTTCCTCAAATACTGTTAATTTCAGTGATTTTTCTAAGACAAGCGCTGCTTTCTCCCCCCTACTCTCTTCACTTTAAAGTGAAACGGCAGAGGTACTATTTTGTGCTTTGTGAAGGGGGTTGGGAATAAAGGACAATTTTTTTCTAGTCTGCAACTTGCTGTTTGTTTTTAGTCTCCCTTTGTTGTACACATGCTCAATATAAAGAAAAAAATGACTAATTAAGAAGTATGCTGAGATCTTGGGAAGAATTAAAAAAAAAATACTGAAATTGCTTCACTTACAGTATGGCTTAATTTTCCACTTTTCCATTAAGAAGAAAAGAACTGGTATTATTTATTTCAGTCTACACATAGCACAGTTTATATGGGCAATCTGAAGATAATGAATTAACAAAGAAGCATGTTTAGTGAACAGAATGTTCCAAATTGGTTTTGGCTGAAGTTCCTGTTGTTTGTTTACCTGCATACTTGATTACTGTTCCTTTCTTTCGCTGCATATTTAATTGCTGTCTAATTAATTGGTCTGTTGATTTCCTACATAATTATTTATTCACTAATTAATCATTGATTCCCTGTATAGTTAATTAACTTATTGCTTATTTGATTTTTACACTTAATTGACTATAATTCATTGCTCTATTGCTACACTACCTAATTAGCAACTGTTTAATCAATTTTTGTTTGCTTATTCCTGATCTAGTTGTTTAGGCCTGCGATCAGCACGGTTTATCCTCTGCTATCTGACCTCCTTTGCCAGTCATTCTGCCTAAAATAGTTTCTTTACTCAGTTTTGTTTCCATCTCACCACTGAGCAAAGCATGTGCATCTTCTGCATGTTCTCCTGATGCACCTTCCCTAACACTCGCACTGCTCTCTTGCCACCTGGTCTCTTCACTCCTGGTTTTGTTCCAGCTTTACTTTGATGGTTTGTGTAATCAGGAACTTCAACCAACCTCATAGACTTCAGGGGATTCTTCTTGCTCTTCTGACCATCTCCACGTCCTCAGTGGGAGGAGGGAGAGAGAAAGTGGTGCCTGAGTACTGATTGCAACTGTTGAAGGAGAGACACGAGACACAAAGCAGTGAGCCTGAACTATTAGGGAAAACAACTAGCAGGTCAGGCAACAGAAACAGTGGCAAATAAAACCTCAAAATAGAAGTTTCAGCTAAATTGTGGAATTCCAATGTATTAGTTAAACCTTTAGTTAAATGCTGATAGGTTTTGTAGTATGAATCTTAAATGTGCATTTACATTTAGAGAGAACAGTTGTTATCCACTGAGTCAATAACAGGCTTCATTCTTTCTTTTTTTTTTTTTTTAAAATAAAATAATAATACTAACTAGAGCAGAACTAGCTCAAAGGAACTGATTGAAAGGAACATTTCCATTATAAACATACTGCAATCAAAATAGAAATGTGTGTGTGCTCAAGACAGCAGAATGCCCGAGAAGGAACCCTACCGAGCTCCTAAGAACATGTTGAGTGTATTATGCATTTTACATAGCTGCTTGTGGGTGTAATACAGAGTATATTTCAAACGACGGGAACAATATTTGAGTTGTTTTTCAGAGATGTTTTTAAAGAGTTGAAGGCATAATCTGCCTTTTAGTTTTGAAGTAGTTGTATTACTTCTGAAGATGAGGATGCTCTTGTTAGAGTTTCAGGTGCAAAGAGCTGTAAGAGCGATACAGTTCTGCTGTTCATTCAGAATGCCTTAAAGATGGATTTTTTTCTTGAGTGGGGTGAACCATAGGATTAGTGTGTCATAAAGGGAGGAGAATAATGTTGAATAGGGGTAGGTCCCAAAGTACAGCTTCCTTGTTCTCTTTCTCCAGATTCATCCCAAAGTTCACAAAATATCACTTTATTTCTGTACTTATCTGGCTAATCTGTGGTTTAGTTTGTACCTCAAATAACATTGGTTGTTCCAGTTTGATTTCAGTGATTCAATATCCCTAATTTTCCTTAGGGAGGCAGAGGGAAGAGGAGCAATTGAAACCAATCTCTGGGCCAGGAGTTCACAGATGTAGCTGAAGAACACGCGAACTGTTAAAATTGGTCCCTGGTTGTTGTTAAGTTTCATTGGACACAGAAGGCAGCAGGGACTGCTGAAAAATCAAACCATTAAAACAAATGACAAGAGTTTTAGAAAGCAAACAAAGTCCTCTAAATTAAGTCTCTGCCAAAAGTTCATGAACTTTTTTTTTCTTAAGCAGGATTTTTCTGAATTACTAACTTTATTAACCCTTCTTTATTGTTATTTACTCTCTTCTGGCTTTGCTTTCACATCACACCTCTAGTACCCGTGAATTAAAAAAAACCCAACAAACCCACAAAATTGTGTCTAAAAAGTTCTATATAAAGTAAAATTTCTATTTAAAGCATTGACCAAGGAAAGTTTTAATGAAATTATTCATTTGCTGCTGCTTTGAAAGTTTTTAGTTTGTGGAGGGTTTTTTTGGGAATCAACGGGATTTTTTCAGAAGAACTTGTATGTCAAATTGTATGGAATACTAGGTGTTTTTGTTAATGTCAAATGTTAATATTGCCTCTGAGGCTGATACGATGTGTTTTGTTTTGAGAACAAAACTTTGTGTCCCCCTCCTTAAATTTTCTTCCTGTTCCTGCCCATTTTTTTTTCCATGTAGATGCGTCAAGATGAGGCCTGATATTTTTTTCAGATATTGGGATAAAAGAAGAAAAAACTTTGTGTTTGCACAGCCCTGAAGTGAGTGGCCAGAAGGAGAAAGGAAGGCGATGTCATTGCATGGCTGTGACTGTCATATGATGCAACGTTTTGTGCTCTACAGCACTGCAGATGTTTTGAGCTCATTCCCTACTCTGTCATTAGTGGCAGAGCCACATCTAAAGAGAATGACCCCTGATACCACACACTTAACATTTTTAGCTTACATTTTATGCTTATGGTAACGTGCTAAGGCAAAAATGACACATCAAAGCACACATTTTTTATAAAACATATTTATTTTCTAACAAACGTTACTATAGTGAAGGAAAAGTTTCCTTTTATCTTTTGTGTTTTTTAATTCTTCCTTCCTCCTTTTGTTTCCAGCACTTACGCAAGTAATTAGTGAACTAGATTTGCTTAGGTGAGGTAAGTAGAAAGGTTAAGTAGATGTAGGAAAGAACAGTGAGGTCTGTGAACATAAATTAGGATTTGGGGTGCGTCTTCTCTGCATTTAAGAACTACTTTGTAAAGAATAAAATGGTTTGCATTTATACCAATGTGATACACATCAAATCTGGACAATGACTTAATGTCTTATATCGTTTTATCAGCTGTTTGAAAAAATATGAAATTGTAATGTCTGAGGCTGGAAGGGAAACAAAGGCGTTCCTACTTCCTCTTGCGTCTTGTTATTTCTAAGCTTTAAGCCAGAAGAAATTTTTTGCCCTGTGAGGATCTGGGCAGAAGTTTAACCATTTCTTAAATTAATTCATTTTGGGATTTATTATGAATTTCTTCATTTAACGGTGTAACATTCTTCATTTCAGGTCATTACTGTCAGTCAAGTGTATTAAGTTAACTGATATTTACGGTGTTAGCTGACATGAAATCTCAATAAATAGTGTTAATATAAACAAACAAATTTGGAACTATTAACTCCTCTTTTTAAACTTACCTTTCAGGGATCAATTCCATCTTCATGTGTAAGCTTTGTAACTTATTTTCGCCAAATCAATCTGAACTGTTGTCTCACGT
The DNA here is from genome assembly GCF_964106895.1 of Numenius arquata. NCBI lineage: Eukaryota > Metazoa > Chordata > Aves > Charadriiformes > Scolopacidae > Numenius > Numenius arquata. Next base: position 70,104,991 of record NC_133578.1, on the reverse strand, counting down.
CTCTGAGAAGCATACAGAAGAAGGGATCAACGTGGATGACATCGTTATTCCTCTCCAACCTCTAACGGTACCCACAAACGTAAACAAAGATGCAGAAGGTACATTCATAAATTGAGAGCAATGTAATTTTCAAAGTCATTTTGTTTTTTAATAAAAACTGTGGTGTGATGATTCTGCATTGTGTATAGAAGGATTTACATATCTTGTTTTTGTAATGGTCACTGTACGACTGCCAACCTGAATTTCCTTCAGAAGAGATCGGAGGACAGATGTGGATGAACTCAGCATGTGACAGGGGATGATGACATTGGTCCATTAACTTTGAATGTCAAGTGTAGCGAAGTCTGCTTCCTACAGCTTTAATTTGAAGCTGTGTCATAGCAGAGGGAAGATTGTGCCATAGCAGTAGAAAGCAACCAGGACACCATGGATGGGTGTCTTGAGGCTTAGGAACGGTGGTGTGCTTTGAGTTGCCTAAGTTGTTGCTTATTGTGTAGCGGATAATATTAATAGTTCTATTCCAAAAAGGAAATGGCATGGTTGATAATTTATAACTATACTTTGATATTGGCACTAGTAAGTAAAGTAGTAGTCAAAGGTTGAATTATTTATACAGAACAATTTTGCCCTGCAGTGGAAGAAGTTCTGTTAACTCCATTTTTAACTGATGATAATTGCAGTTTTTTGTAATATTAGCAATGGGTTCAAAATAATTCCGACTTCATAATTATGTCTTCTTTTAGACCGTTATTGAGCAACGGATTTATGTTGTTGGCAAGCCTCTTATTTGACGCAACTACTAGAATTTTCCAATCATTTTGATTTCTGGATTTTAAAAAGTATGTGCTTATGAATAAAAACCACTCTAATATCGTACTTAAAAGTTGGAATTTTTTTTCATTAACATATGCATGTGGTATTTCTTCATTTATTTACCAGCAGAGATTTGGTAGTTGAATTGACTTCATCAACATAAGAAGGTATTTCTAATAATGGGCATATACTGTTCGACTGTAGCTGCTGGCTCCTCAGACGGTTGGTGAGGAAAAATTGCACCAGATTATTATTTCACACAATGCCTAAGATTAACAGTGCATCAGAAGAAGATGAATAAATATCAAATCTAAATCAAGTTTCACAATGCCTTTCTAATCTTATTTTAATTCTACAGAATGAATTTCTCAGGCATGCAGAATGCATCTTCTTTCTTAAATCTTTGTTTCCTTTTAGTCCTTCATGAAACTGTATTTCTGAGCACAGTAAGACTGCTATTTTGTAACATTCTCATTCCTTTTAGTACAAAAGCTCTTCTGTAAACTTTTTTTTGCATTTGTATCAGAGACTGTCTGTGCTTTCTGTATTATATGTTGTTAAGCATGCATCATACATTTATGAGAATAGTATGTAATTACCATTATAATCTGAAGCTGCAGCAATTAGACATATGCAGCTTTTAAGAAAATAACTTTGCTAATCTAATTATGTAAAATATAACATTCATATGTGAAGTTACATATTCATTAGTTACCTTTTTCATTATTCTTGGTGAATGCTTCTCATCATCTGATACAATCATGGTGCCAGCTTTTTCAAATTAGCCCGATTCTTTGCCTTCTGCTGTCAGTAAGAATGTCAAGGTAAATTACTTTCACATAGATTTCAACTTATAATATAAACATAATTTAATGTTACTTCTTTCCCATCACACAGGTTGATTGGAGAAGAGGGTAGTCTGTTGTGAAGTCCTATTCAATTATTTCCTGAGTTCTTTTTGAAAAAATAGGGTATTTCACAGTTGAATATAGGGATTTGAAGAGTTCTTCTATCAAGGCATCATTATTTGCCTCTTATTATGGAATACTCAACAGATAGATAAAACTCTTTTAGTTTATAATATACAATTTTTTTCTCAGTGGGCCCTTCTTTGTAGGAATTTGGTATTGTCACTAAAAGGGGAAGTGATTGATGAATGATAGTCTAGAAATTAGAACTTCCTTTTAGTACTCATTGAATGAGAGATGAACCTTGAAAGCTTTTGTCCCTTGAAAGCACAGTTTCTCTTCCAAGTATTGGTGTACAATGTAGTGGATCACAGAATCACAGGGGTTGGAAGGGACCTTTGGAGATGATCTAGTCCAACCCCCTGCCAAAGCAGGGTCACGCAGAGCAGGTTGGACAGGAACACGTCCGGGTGGGTTTTGAGTATCTCCAGAGAAGGAGACTCCACAGCCTCTCAGGGCAGCCTGTTCCAGGGCTCTGCCACCCTCAAAGTAAAGAAGTTCTTCCTCATGTTCAGATGGAATTTCCTGTGTTCCAGATCCAGAATTGGTATAGAAGAATGAATGCTGAGTTGATAGTGGAACTCTGCATTCTGCCTGAGTAGTAAATTAATTATAAGTACTGTGAACAAGTAAAATGCTAGGCAGGTAACGTGTTTATTACTCTAATGTTATTTTATTTGCAGTGCTGTCTGCTGAATTTTATTTAGTCATGCTACTTTCCCATAGTTGTCATGATACATTTAGAGTTGATTCGTCCTAACCCTTTTGGTTAGATTTTTTTTTTTTTTTTTAATCAAATGGAACCCAGAGTACCAGCCAGATGTTGCTGTTATAGAAATTATTCATAGTTCATATTTTGTCCAGTGTTGGAGTGTGACATCTTTGTCCGTTTGGTAGGGATTGCTTACATCTCCTACTCTTCCAGAGACAGAGGTATTTGTCCCGTTACAACATTAAAATGGTTTATTGAAGATGTTTTTTACACGTGTATCTTGAGTTATACATGTAGTTGAGTTAAGGCTGAGGGGTAGAAAACCAGAGGAGAAAAATCCATGATATACTTACAGCCTATAGTCTTATCAATTTATTGCATTTTCCTGTACGTAATAAAGTAACTTTGGAAAATCGTACCCTCTAAGGGTGTTGTCCTTTAGTGAACCAATTTTGCAAAGCTTGGTTTTGAGGCAAACACTGTACTGAGGATCATTAAGCCCAGTGGAATCCACAGTGTTGAGGTGCCATGATCTACGTGGTCTACAGTTGGATCTATGAAGAGTTAAAAATTCTAAACAGGGAAGTTACTGTTATTGTATGTTTCCTTTTATCCAACTTCGTTTATTTTAAAAATAAACTTTAAAAAAATGTTGTCTAGACCCTAGTGCTCTGAAGGTCTGGTTGTGGATCTCTATGTAGCCTGATCCTAGACAAGTAATTAATGAGAACAATCACAGACCTCAGTAGAATCTGATTGACATACAAATATATATTGCTTAGCTAAACTTCAAGGGATTAATTAAATATAATTCTGCTCTATAATAATATGAAGGCCTCATAAATGGAAATGTTCTGTGTTACTCATGTTCTGAATATTTTTGAGACAATTGATTATTAAATGGACCGATTCGGAGAAGCTTATGTGAATAATTCGTATGAAGGAACAGTATAAAATTAGACATATAGTTTATTTCATTATTCTCTTTTTGAAGTGCCTTTTTTATGTCCTCGAGTACATAATTACATAGTGTAGCACATAAAGTCTTCCCAGAATATTGCCATTGCACATCCAATACCAGTCAACGTAAAGATTGGTTCCAGTGAGTTTGTGTTGAGCGTAAAATTCCCAGAAAAATCTAAGATATTCTTGAGGGAACAGGATCTTATTTTAAAATCTTTTTAATGACCAATTTAAAACTTCTGACTAAGCATCCTTGAAATAAGTGGGGATTTTATTTATTTATTTAATAAACTATTTTTAACAGTTAAGCAGTTATATTGATTTTTTTTTTTTTTTTTTAGCAAGCGGTGATGTTTCTGATGGACTCGGTTATGTGCTAACAGGAACGGCAAAGTACAACTATTCAATTACTGTGTTTTGTTAATCTTGGGTGATGCTTTGAACTGTGATGAATACAATGCAGCGCGAATGGCTCGCTGGTGGCAAGATGGGTAGAGAGAGACAGCTGGAATTTTGTGGTCCTGTGCATTGTTAAAAACTTAAATCTGGCATTGCTAATTCAAAGTAGCTTGTGATATGTTTGGCCCTGGAAAGAATAAAACAAAGAGCGAGGAAATGAAATGACTGTCATAAGCTCAGAAATTCTGGTGGTGTATCAGTTGTCCATATGAGTCGTCCTGTTCCTGTGTATGTTGCTATGCAGCGCTTGCCACCAAGCCTTTTTAAAATGTCTGAGAATTACTGAAAATTCTCCTACTGGTAGGCTCATTTACAAACAAATATAAAATTCACACATTCTTTATATGTTTGCCGCACCATCAGTAGTTGCAATGATAGGAACTGCAGTTATGTAGGCCATAGAAGTGGATGTACCACCAACCTTCTAAAGGAGCAGTTTTCACATTTCCACTTGCATACAAGATTGTGTTTCCATTTCTTTCATAATGTGAATGTGCTGCTCTGTTTTTCATTAAGTTTATATTAAAACAGTCAAGAAGCTGCTCTTTTATCTGGTTCTGCTTCGTTTCTTTTTGGGTAACATATTGGGTAATCTGATAATTGCATTGTAAAAAAGTGAAAAGAATATCGTACACAGAGAATATGGTGGTTGCATTCACTCTTCAAATCCCAGGATTTAATTATTTTATAGCAACATGAGCAGTATCTCCATCTGTATTCCTCATACTGTGTTTGACGCTTTGGCAAACTGTGACCTTTTTACAGGTTGACATGAAGATAAATGTTACTTGTTTGCTTTTTTTAATTGCATGGTAATTTCATTAGCTCAAGGCACCAAATACTGATTGCTGCAATTGATGGTTATCAAAATTACGTGAATGGTAGCAAAGAGAAGTTTTGAGAGCATTGAAATCACCCTTCTCTTTTTGGCTGATAATTGACCAAACTACTTTCACAGGAGAGCAGTAGCACAGAAATTCAGAACACTGCTGATGGAGGGTTGCAAAATTTATGTGAAAAGGTTGCTTTTTTCCTGTTTATAACGAGGCTTTTAGTATTCTTTTTACTTTATATTTAAGCACACAGGTACTCAATCACTCCTGTAACAAGAGAGAATGCTTTCTTTTTCACTTGAAACCAATTACGTGATTAGTTCAAAGCTGTGGTCTCTGTATGTGAGGTTTTGTTTGTCTGGAATGCTTAAGGGAAATACTGAACAGTTTTTGAATAAGGTGCTGCCACCACCTCCTGTTCTTTCACATCATCGTCCCTTAAGCCATTTATTTTTCGATATGCTCTGAGTCCACCAATTTAGTAAAGTCTTTTAGCCCATGTACTTGAAAATTACTCATAGGTTTTTTTTTAATATTTTCTCCTTTCATGATTTTTCAGATTTTTACATTGTCACTCTCAATTTATCAGGCAGAAGGTAGACTATTGGCTTGATGAAAACTTGATAAAAATCTTTAGACAGTTCTTGCTCTTTATATACCCTGGTTTTGGTGAAAGTTGCTGGAATAAGAGCAATAGAAATGTAAGTTTCTCATAAGGAGCACAATTTCTGTGCAGTACTGCCAGTCTGTTTTAGCTTGAATAATCTCAAGATATTTTCAAACCTTTGGAACTGCAGCACTTTCTTAATTACTGGGCATTTCTCTCTTTTAACCCAGAAATGTATTTCATACTTTTCCCATTTGTGCTGTGCAAAAAACCCCAAACCAACAGTAAAAGTATGAAATTCTGAGGAGAATAATTTTATCTTTATTTCTGCACAAGTCTTAGGATTTGGAACTATTTTAGTGTAAGAAAACTTCAAGGGTCCTCTCTGCTGTGACCACTCTAAGATGTGCACGTGCGGGATTTAAATTTGCTTGTTTTTTCCTGAGCACTAAACCCAGAGTTCTTTACAAAATTTTAAGTATGTACCAGTCCATTGTCTTTCCCTATGATATTATAAAGATGGTGGCTGACAGGTGCTTCATATCAGTTCTATTTCACTGAGCACATTTTCATGCACATTATACTTTGGGGATTTTTTTTTTTTTTTTTTTTTTTTTGCAATTGCAACGACCATATGAAGCTCTTCTACCTTTTAATTCTCAAAGCTGGAATTCACTGCACATAACTGAAGGTTCTTAAACAGGGAACTTGGTCACCCTGGGATCCAGAGATAATTCAAGCCTTGTATGGTCTGAACTACACTCTGTAGAGTAGTTCCTCTGTTCCTTCAATATGGAGGACATATATTAACTAATTTGAGACCTAAAGTGTCTAACATTAGATAAAATGAGTCCTAAAAGCCTGGAAGAAGTCTGGCTGTGTCCCGTTTTGCCACACACCATCAGGCAAGCTCTTCTAGATGCACCCTGATTGTTCCTTCTCAGAGCTACATATCTTTATGCAGATACACAGAGTAGATCTGATACTTCTCCAGATGTCTGCTCAGACTTTAAAAGATCATTTAAATGCTACTGTGCTTTGTGAACTGACAGTTTCTTGCAGAAGAGCAGCTTCAAAGTAAATAACTAAAATGTATACAATAACAATGGGATTATTCCTCAAGAACCACAGTGTAAAGAACCAAAAAACCAAGCAAGCAACCCCTGAGATTAACAGGAAAGACAGAGACTGAGACTGAGCCATTTCATTGTATTAAACTATAAGATGAAAGCAACTTGTAGCTAGGCTGGAATCTCCTACAATCGCTTGATCACCATTTGGAAAATTCCCCCCTTCCCTCTGAGTATCTGCTTCTGGGGATCCAATTGGCTTGGTCAGTCTTCAACAGTTCCATCTGTGAGCAGGTGACAGCAAGCTTATTTTGAACGAACTACAGCAGTGATGAGAGAAATCTTAAGCAGGAAATAAAAGTGAAGTTTTTTGTGTTGTCATGCATTTCTGTCTGCTACATCTTATTGATTTTATCAGTTTCCTCTACAGAAACATGGAAATGTAATGTTATGTTGTATTTATTATGAATTGTGGTTTATTTCTGATTTTGATTATTTGAAATACTCATTAAGGAAACATTTTTTGCATGACTTCTGGAATTTATTTGTTGACAACAATTTTTTATACCAACCTTTGTCTGGAAAGTGCTAACAATAAAGAACCACTGGAAATATTGGAGAGAAATAATTCTATTTATTAAAAGGACAACGAGCTTTTGGTTTTAAAACATAAACTGTTGTTGTCTGAATACATGTCCATACTTAACCAATTTCTTTCAGAGTGATTTTAAATTAAAAAGGCTTTTTGTAGAGTGTCAGAACACAGCACAGCAACTTTGTAGAAGATGCACGCTGATACAGTTACACAACAATCTAAGAGTGCTTGCAGTGTAATTTCTGTAAACTGTGGCACTTTGACATCTGCTGATCACAGTAACACAAATGGTTTTGCTTTGCAGCCAGCAGAAAAGCCAACAAATACCATTGCTTAAAAATAAGTTTGTGTGAAGCTAACCTTTTTTTTAAGCTTCAGGGATAGAAGCCCTCAAACTTCACTTAATATTCCTATTTTTCAAAGATCAGCTGGATATTAGATAGCTGTGGAATTTAATTATAGCTTCTTTTTTAACTTAAACTTTCTTTTTTAGAGCTTCTTGTAGTGAAGAGGAAAAGGGGCAGACCAAAAGGGTCGACAAAGAAGTTTTGTGTGGATGAAGACGTGGCAGAAAATAATCCTGTTCCAAGTGAAGAAACTCCACCTGGGACAGAAGAAGGTCTGGAACTGTCCGAGGTCTCACCGGGCAGCTTGGAATGTAGGAAATGCAATCGGAAGTTCTCCAACACACGTCAGCTGAGGAAACATATCTGCATTCTTGTTTTAAATGACGGAGAGGAAGAAGGAGATGGAGGTAAGAAAACAGCCAAGAAAAATACCTGAAGCATGTCGTAAAATAGTATGTCTCCATCCTGTCACCTGATTGGTAACAACGCCTAATCCCCAGTGTTAATTTTAAATAGAATAGAACTGTCTGTTTCTTTTAACATAAAAAGCATGTTGAAACAAAACGGAGAATAAAGTCAGAAAAAGTTATTTTAATTTTTTTCAAAAAGGTCAAAATGTTTATTGCACTAATAATTGTCTTAAACTCCCTGAAATGCTTCTTTTGCATAAGGAACTGTTCTGTTTCTCACAAAGAGGATTACAGTTTTCCAGAAAGAAGTGGTAAGTATCACACATAAGTGAGGAAGGATGATCCTGTACAGGTATTTCTTTCCTGTAACTTGGGAATCCTGAATTAGTTCCTGTTCTTTTGATAGATTTAAAGACTGTTTTTCTGGATGGCTTGTTTTGCTGTATAAAAAATGATGCCAAACTCGCCTCTCTATTTTATAAAAACTTTGTGTATGTCTGTCTTTGGAGTATGAGAATTCATTCTTTAAATTTAGCTTTAAGATTGATTTGAGTATATTCAGCCTCTCAAAGTTTTAGAATAGAATAGAACAGAATAGAATATTTTAAATTGGAAGGTATGTACAACGATCATCTAGTCCAACTGCCTGATCACTTCAGGACTGACCAAAAGTTAAAGCATATTATTAAGAGCATTGTCCAAATGCCTCTTAAACGCTGAGACGTCTGGGTCATTGACCACCCCTCTAGGAAGCCCGTTTAAAAAGACAACAGTGAATATTCAAATAGAATTAGAAATAGAATAGGTTGAAGGGACCTGCAATGGTCATCTAGTCCAGCATTGCTCAAAGGTGAGTGTCACATACATACAAAGTAATACTTTTGTCCAAGTTGACTACCTTTACGCGAGTTTTGTGTTTACGTTAAAATTAGGTTTTTGCTTTTGGTATAGTTGCTTGACATGAGTTGATTCTACTTGTAGACAAAATTTGCCATTAATTTTTCTAGAGTTTTCTATTACCTTTTTGTGCCCAGTCTGTCATTATGATACACAACTGGTGTGGCTGTTCTGCGTTCAGTGAGATGTAGAGTTTAACTTCTGTGGCAAAGGCTAATTAAAATGAGCTTAGAATATGTTGACAGAGCACAGAAACTCTTGCTTTGGTAAAGTACCTAGTTATTTTTTTACTATCTTTAGTGGTAGGATTTTTCAACTGTACGTAGTGACCTTTACTCCAGCTGTCTCACTTCTGACATCACAAGCGTCTGTGCCCTTTGCTGTTTGTGTGTGCAAGAAACGATGTTAATATTTGCATTATTTCAGCAATGTTGCCTTTTCTAATGTCCTTTTAAAATAAAATCTCAGATCAGAGTATAAACTCAAATTAACTGTTCTTGACCTGTTAGCTCATTAGAGCTCCTAAATCTTACCTTGGTCTGTTTTGCTACAAAACACACTGGCAGATTTTTCAAAGTAAATTGCTTATCCTTGTCCTTCTTTAAAAAAAAAAAGCCTGTTTTGCGCAGATGAAACTTTTTTCATTTATTCTCTGGCAAAAGCAAACCAATCAAGCAAAGTAAGTCCTTCTTGAGCAGCAAATAACAGGGGCTTCCAGTTGTTGGTGACTAGTGCAGCTAGAATGTCTAGCCCAAAGCTTCCTACCTCAACTGCCAACTGTGAAAGGTACTGGGAGTTGTTTTTGTCCTGAAGGGATAATTCTTCCTTGGAATACATCTGGGAAAAATTCAGTCTTCAGCCATCTACTGGTTACTGTCCTATCACAGGAAAACTTTTCACTTCTGCTTTCACCATATGAACTGCTTTGGGACAACTTTTCAGTTTCTGAATATGTAGATGAAAGTAGTGTGTGTATTATTATTATTGTTTAAGAAAATGTGATTACCTTGAGTAGGTCAAAGCTTTCTGAGGAGCGGACAAGAACAATATGGTGTATGCCTAGGATTGTTTGTCATACTTGTCTTGCTGTACCGGCTCAGAGAACACGTTCTTTAAAATTTGAGCTCTTGCAGTTGAATTGTTATTCAGAATCAGTTTTCACTATGAAGATGGGTGAACCTTCTAAATGTGAACACAAAAGTCTAAAGTTGAAAAGGCAAGCAAATAATGAAATTATAAATGTATTTGTTCATGTAATTTCATGAGGACCTTTTCATAATTACGAGATATCCAAATGCATCAAGATTCTTGGTTGTCAAAGTTGTTGACAGGGTCCCTGAATTAGAGTTTTTCACCAATATCATTGGCAACTGAAAGCTGCTAAACTTGTTAATTTATCTAAGTGTGTTACAAAGCTGTCTGGTTTTCTGGTTTTCAATATGTTCTGTGTTAATGAGTTTAAGGGCACTATTACATCGTCTGTGAAATAGTGGTACTTTTGCTTTGTTCTTAAACTCGACGCTGCTCATTTCATTGAGTACCATCTTACTCTATAATTCTGGGAAATGGGGAATAATAATTCTGTATAACCTCTTACATGAGATTAATAATTTAGAAATATTCGTATTTGTGTTTAAGATTATTCTTATCCTGTTTGAGTATTAAGTAACAGATGAACTAGATCATATGGAAATTGCTTTATGCATCTGGTCAGTCTTATTCTTCTCAACAGCTCTGCTGTAACTGTTCTGAGATGGAGGACCAAAATGACAAGCAGTGTTCAAGATAAAAGAGCATCCCTTGTTTATACCATGGCATAATTTTTTTTATTTTTTTTTTCTTCTGCTCTTTTCTTGATGATTCCTCAGATTATGTTTGATTTTTTGACTACTGCTGAGTATTAAACTCAGGTTTTCAGGGAACTATTTAGAAAGACAGCCAGATCTTTCCTGTGTTATAGGAATCGATTTAGAGCTCACTGTTTTATCAGTAAAGTTTTTTCTACACGTGCATTGCTTTGCATTTATTGTCGCTGTAGGTGGGAGTCTGTTCTAAACTATTACGTCTGCATATATGTGTTTATGCACTGGGTTTTCTAAGCTCTAATTACCCTCAGCAAAGATCAAGTCAGTACTTTCGGGGAGCCTGTGGAGCGAGTTGCTTGCGGCCTCCACTGACTGTGTTAACTAGAGCTCTGTCGATAATGGCAATTTAGAAATGTAGCTTGTGGGTGCCTTAATCTGGTTTAATTGTAGGTTATTCTGTCACCAGGTATTGAGAGATCTTTCTGTAGCTTCATTGTCATCAAACGGTATTGAATCTAAATATATCATACACAGATAATGTTGTAGTTGTCTCGGCACATAGTACTACAAGTGTTACACCAAGTATTTATTTTGTTTATGTGTTTTTGTGTGTGTATAACATTCAACAGATATTTCAGTTACTTGAGCAGACATGGTGGATACCAACATTTTCTACAGTAAACTATCCCTGAGACAAAAACTATTTGAAATTACACTTATTTTGGTGTGTATGAGAAAAGGAGTATTGAAACTTCTCATTTGATGAGATTTCTGCGTTGCTGAAACTTTTAGAGCTAGATAGAGAATTTTATTGAGGCTCTTTGAACCTCCAAGAATAACAATACCTTCTTTCTCATTTCACACACAGTAGTTCAGAGCAGATGGCTAGAAATTGTAAGGAGCTTTGACTGCAGTTCTTCCCCCTTAGTCTTGCACCTCTTACCTGGTACATATGGGTTGGTTTTTTCCCCCTTTTAATCCATATATTTCCAACTTGAAATTACTTTTATCTGTTTTTCTAATGCTTCTGGTATTTTTTGTAGTATTTTTTTTTTTACTACTTTCTCAAGTTTTTAATTTCTTGCAAAATTTAGCACTGTATGGACATCTGATTAATAATCAAGTATGTTTTCACTTTGCACTGGGGCCGGCTCGGATGAAGTTAATTTTCTTCATAGCAGCTCATATGATGTAGTGTTTTAGATTTGTGACCAAAATAATGCTGATAATACACTAACGTTTTAGTTATTGCTAAAGTAAGCTAATCATATAAATATTGAAAAGGTATATATTGATATTCTGCGTGATGTTCTTTATTGAGAGAAACTTAATACATGTATTGAGCTGCAGTTGAAATATTAGGAAAGATTATCAAGTAATAAAATGCTGTATTTTGCTGTATTTTATAGATCCATAAGGGAAGTGTCGAAATCCTTATCATACTGGATGTTTAAAATTACAGTGAATAAATGACTATAAAACTGTATTGAAACTGCAGTGTGCATTGGTGAGAGGAATAATTGGTGAATGTAATAGGCCTCTGCTGTTGTTTGCTGCTGTGATCAGTGATCCACATTGACCTCTCGGAGATCAGTGTCTCATTGATAGTTCTCCCACTCATTCAGGTGTCACCAAGACGCACTGGTTAGTGGCATCTGATTTAATCCTTTAATGCATAATGATTGCCTTCACCTCGTGGGTCCAATCAGTAAAACAACAAGAAAAATGTGCGTTAATTCTTTCGCACAGAGTTAAAAAAATGTCCATTGTGCTTACAAATCCCCTATATACATGCTTAGTAAGTGGTTTTTTTTCTTTAATAGAGGGCTTTTTTGCCTAACAAAGTTGCTGTGATTTAAGCAGAGCTGTGTGTACACCTATTTCTGCTTTTATTTGGTTAAACCAAATTGAAGGTTTTGGCTAATGGATTGGATCTGGCTGTCTGGAGGTACTACCATCCATTCTTTTTGTCCTAGAAGAGTTGAGAATCTTCCTAAGCAGCCATGTGTCTTCACTGTGTCTGCTCCCAGTCAGGAAGCGGACCTGCTTCAGTCCCGGCTGCTGGGATGGGCTGGGTTAGAGGATTTTGACTATGTCTGGATTGGATCGGTTCCCCAACGGCTGCCTCTAAACTCACTGGTTTTGAAAGCTAGACAACAGGTAATTATTTTAATCAGCATCCCTCTCCCACGCTGCTGCACACCTAAACCTCTGGCAGTTACAAGAGAGGACATTTGATGGCTGGGGAGTGGGATTTGAGTGGATGACAGATTATACAGCAGTGGACAGCCCACATTCTCTTCTCTGGAATAAACCATTAATTCCTAATGAATTGAGAGCCTGCATAATTCTTAATGATGGCACTTTTGGCCTTAGCTTTAAATGTTTTTGCCATCAACTGGATTCTAATTTAAATGAATTCTGTCTGTGAGTGGTATGTCAATCTCTGCAGGAGAAGCAATTGCATGTTTCCATTTTGAATGGCCGGTTTACTTTTTTCCCAGCTGCTGTCTTGCTACTATGAAATACCAGCATCTTTTAGGGGATAAGAAGTAATTTGAAAGAAGAGCAGTTTAAAAACATGCCAATTAGGGATGTGTAGCTGTGCCCGCAAAATGTCGTACATCCAATTACAAATGCAGAGAGCAGTACCTTCAATTAATGACTGAAATAGAATTATGGGACAGATGAACAATCTAGTTTGACGGGCCTCTGAAAGCAGTGATTCGTTCAGAGTTGACAGGAGCTGTACTCATCAACACAGACACGACCATTTCTTAAGCGTGTGAGAAGGCACAGGCACGGCACGGTATTTGTTGCACAAAGAGAAGCAGGCATTTAAAATGCCAGTCGCCAGACAGGAGAGGTGAGTTTATTTGGCCGTTGAATGGAAGCGCCAGCTGACAAAGTGCTAAGCTACTGCTTAGCAAGGCAGAGTACGGCAGTTTGCCTAAATAAATCTGTTTAGGAGCAAGCGAAGACCCTTACCACTTGGAGAAACTGTGCTTAGCTATTCTAAGTTGCATATACTCTATTTTCTCGTAAATCATCTTAAAATCACTTATGAGTGTTCATTTATAATACAACAAGAATTGTTTTATTATATGGGTGAAATGGCTTAAGTCAAAACACTTAATTTGACTTTAATCCACAATGGTAACACTTAAGTAATTTTTTCCAGGAAGACAACCAAATTACTGATGAGATGGTGCCATATTACGGAGAGGCAATTTGAGCCCTGTGGTCAAACTTGAAGCTCTTGGTTTTCATTAAAACATGCTTTTGTTTCCCTCTTAATCCCTTCCTCAAGCACACCTTCTCGTTCAGCATGTTTTGGTGTAGAGAGAGTTCAGGAAGAAAAGCAGCTGTCGCTGGGAGTTAAGAGGGTTTTTTCGTTTGGTGATTTGATGGAGAGTGTTGGATATGGAGGGGTTTTAAGTCTCTTTCAGGTTACACACAGATTGTGAAATAGTTCCGTTTGTAGCAAAAAGTACTGGCAATGTGTGCACCCCCATCTCCTTATCAACAAATCGCTTCTGGAAGATGCAGGTTCCTCTCAGAAAGGGGAAGGATGGGGCTACTTCCATCAACATGTCAGATTAGTGAATGAATTTTAATGTTTAAGCATCAGAACTTGACCGCTTTGTAGCACATCAGGAAAGAAAAACGGCATGAAACTTTTGTTACCTTGTTGTTGTGGTAATAGCAGTCAGTTACTCATCATTTGGATCACTAGCAAACTCAATTCTGTGGTTTATTCTTTTCTTACTTTTCTTTTTTTTTAGTAGAATTCCAATATTCAAAAATGAGTTACAGGTTGATATGAAAAGCATGAAAAGACAATAAAACGTTTTTGTCTCTTGGTTTCAACTGCTTTATTTACTCTCTAAACTGACTCTTACTTTGTAATGGTTAAAAAAGAAAATTCAGGAGTGTGGTGCTTAGATTCTACTCATACGCCTGCTGGGAGTTCATTATGTGATCCCAAGCAAAATGAGGAAAGTTCTGTTGTCCTAATCACAACTTTCCCTTCCATCTATGGTTCTGGAATTTTGTTAGCTAAAACATACTAAAAAATGACTTTGAGTTTTGTCCAAAGGTCTGTCAGATCTTTTTTTTTTTCCCTCAAACTATCACTTATTCTTACCATCCACTGAACAAAAGCAGTGTAATTAACCCAATTAATTTCTGTATTTGTTGTTTAACAGTATGTGAAATAGCCTCAGGAAAACACAATTTAGTAAGCAGTTTACATTCTTTGTGTATGCTGATTCTTTATGAGAAGACTTTCTTCTGTTGCTTGCCTGGTCCTACTGTGAAATTTGTGATGATTCATTTTCTAATTGATAATGGAGGCTCTTTGTAAAGGAAATGTGGAAAAATGTTTGTTTCATCCCACCAAAAGAAGACACTGCACAGGCAGTTTCTGGTCGAAGGGGATATTTCTTTATATTCCAATATCCCTTTGAAGTATTGCTGTGAAACATTAGTGTTAGAATTATTTGGTTTCAATATCAATCAATAATCAACTATATTAAGAAGTTAAATGGGGACTTAATGAGACCCTTTATACCTATAAAGCAGCAGTATTTCCCAAAATCATAGAAATCTACAGAGAAAAAAGGTGGTTGAGAAGAGGCACGTGTCAAGGATTTTTAGCTAATGAAATGGAAGAAATCATCCTGCGCTGAAAAGCAGGGGGCTCTCAAGGCAGAACATAATTTTCTGTAATCTAGAAACTAGAAGCTGGGGCAAAAACATCGCTAATGTGACTCCATAGAAAGATGGCTTGCAAACCGTGTTTGAATTCAGTTTCCTGTGTGAATATTGCTTGTTCTAGGTATTGTAAATATGAATTTCAGATTTACAGATTAGCATCAAGTCATTAACAGTTGTCAGTGTACACATTTCTGCCTCAGTATGCGTGAGAAATCTAGCCTAATTCCTACATACCTTGTTTCCTTCTGGTTTTGTATCTAGTAAAGAGCTTGTAGTTTATCCGTGTGCTGGTTACGTGATCGGCCCTAACTATGCTACTTTAGTTTGTCCTTCTGCCCTTCATTTCTTTTAAGGATTGTCCAGCACTCTTTAACCCATTGTTCTGTTAAGGTAAGACCATGGGAGACAGATTTGTTTGAATCTCAGCTGAATATTAACAAAATATTACTGAAAATAAAACACAGCCATTCCATGTAGCGTGTTTTGGTCTCTTCTCCCAAGTAACAGGCGATAGGACAAGAATTAAAAAATGAAGATTGGATATTAGGAAAAATTTTTGCACTGAAAGGGTTATCAAGCATTGGAACAGGCTGCGCAGGGAAGTGATTGAATCGCCATCCCTGAAGATATTTAAAAGACAGGTAGACATGGTGCTGAGGGACATGGTTTAGTGGTGGTTTTTGTCAGTGTTAGGTTTATGGTTGGACTAGGTGATCTGAAAGGTCCCTTCCAACCTAGACAATTCTATGATTCTGTGATTCTGTATCTTTCCACTACTTTTGCTATTTGCATGTCGTGAACAGACCACAGCTTTGCTGTTACTGGTTTTTATTTATATATTGTTTCCTCTCAGTAGAGCAGCTAGAGCACATTATGAATATACATTGAATGACTTACTCTGGAGATTACAGAATCACAGAATCTTCATGGTTGGAAGGGACCTTTAAGATCATCGAGTCCATACACACACACACAAAAAAACCCCAAACCAAACAAAACAAAACAAAAACAAAACAAAACAAAACAAAAAAAAAACACAAAAAACCCACAAAAAAACCCACCCCAAAATACCACACCCACCCACAGACACAAACCAACAATCTCGGGCACTAGAGCATGCCCTGAAGCGCCATGTCTACACGTTTCTTAAATACCTCCAGGGATGGCGACTCCACCACCTCCCTGGGCAGGCTGTTCCAGTGCCTGACCACTCTCTCAGTAAAGTAATTCTTCCTAATATCTAATCTAAACCTCCCCTGATGCAACTTCAGACCATTTCCTCTGGTCCTGTCATTATTCACTTGGGAGAAGAGGCCAACACCCACCTCTCTACAACCTCCTTTTAGGTAGTTGTAGAGGGCAATGAGGTCCCCCCTCAGCTTCCTCTTCTCCAAATTGTGTTAGCTGCTTTTTATTCAGGAATAAAACCCCCAAAATTCACTGGATTAATTGTATAATTTTCTTTCTTCAATCATTTTTTGCTTTCCTTATTCATTACCTCTGGAATGTTTGCATAATGCCTTAATTTGTCAAGAATATTTTCTCTGGCCTGAATTTTCTACTACTTCATCTAATATAAAGAAATTTTGTGGGTATAAATTTGCAAGCCTCTGTTTTTATTCTGTATGCTGCTAATTCTTTATATGTAAGCATTATTTTTTTTTTTTTTTTTTTTTTTTTTTTTTTTTTTTTTTTTTTTTTTTTAGAATTTTGGTAAGGAATTCCTCATTTGCTTTAAGTAAGAAATAGCTTCATGGAACAACTTAGCTGATTACTGCTTCTTCATTCTTATTTCAGATGAGTGCTTTGAATGCAACTATTACATTGCTTTCTAGTTATCGTGTCCAAAAGTTATCCAGTTTAAGATGCTGAAGACATTCTGTACAGCAACAGATAGGGGATGATTTAGAAGTGCAGGTCTTCAAAATGAAGAGCTACATCTCAGGAGTCAGGTTGAAACAAAGAACTGGCTTGCACCTTAATTCTTCTTGAATCTGCACTGGAAAAGAAAAGTATGTTTCTGGCTATTGATTCAGAGTAGCAGTGGGGAAAAAACACCTTATCCAGAAAGACTGTTGGAGTCTATCTCAATGGGAAAGACTATCTCCATTAAGTAAGAGGGATAACGAGTATTTCTTCCTACAGTAGCATTAATTTTCTCCTAATTCTTTCTTGTGGTGTTAGTGACTGTTACCTGCATTTCTTTTGTACATAGTTACATTTTTTTTGATGTTTGCTCTTTAGGTAATGATTCTGACGTTGACCTTGACAGGAAGGAAGATGAGCGAGAAAAAACTCCAAAGAGGCCAAGAGTTCAGAAAACAGAGAAAACTCCATCAACTAAGGAGACTGAACAAGTTTCCGGAGCTAAAAATCCGATTATAAGTGTGGTTTTGACAGCCCATGAAGCTATTCCAGGTAATGAGAATCACCAATTATGTAATCAGTTTTGGTTTTGTCCATGCTGACACTGTATAAAATAGTCATTGGTCTGAGACTGAACTGCTTAGGATATTTATTATCTGAAAAATATCTAGCAATATTTGGTTATCTTGATACAGAATCTCTGCATCTGACAGCTACATCATTTTAGACCTACTGTCAGATATCTTCATAGCTATGACAAATGCTGGACCTGGGTGAAGTTATCTACATTAATATCAGTTATTTTTAGTCTGTGAGTGATTTTAAAGAAGAAACTGAAAAAATCAGTGATCAAGGAAAAGGAAAGTATTTTTTACCTGCAATATCTTAGCAAACTATTTATTTTAAAACTAGTCTTGCATTTGCCTGTTCATATAAACCTCACCTGGCTGACAGAATCCATTTTGAATAGTTTTGTGCATTATTTTCAGCTTTATAGCTTTATTGTTCTCGTTTTCCTTATTGCTAACATTTATGAATATTTGTTTTGCTTATAGCTCTCAGAACAACTGGAATGTATTTATTTATTTTACTGTTGTTGGTTGGAAACTAGCTGGGTTTTCTGTGTTGTTCTTTAATGTCTTTTGATATTGAGATCTGTGATGTGCTTGGACTTTGTTTGCTAAAATGCATTTCTGATTGTGATGATAGAAGACACTGGATGAGCTCACCTGCAGATATCCTGTGTGCTTAGAAGGGAAGTAAAAAACACCTTCACATTCATTGTTTGAGAAACATCACACAGGGTTTTGGACTTACACTGACCTGTTAAAAATTTGGTCTTGCAATATTGTAAATACAGGGGAAGGTGGAAGAGTACTGGGGAGCACTGGAAATGTGGAAACCTGGCTTCAGGGTGTTTTGAGGTCTGCACCATTTAGTTTCGTGAACCCCAGGGCCCTTTCTCTGGTGTGATGGAACCCTGGGCTCTTTCCTAGCTGTTCCTAAACACTCATTTCCCCACTGTGTCTCGCACCCTTTGTGCCTCTCTCCCACTGCACGTAGCTTCTCCCCCATCCTGGTGTCCTTTCCCCTCACTGCCACACGTGAGGTTCCCTTCGTGTCCTCTGCTGCTTCATCTGGGCAAGAGCAATATACAACCACTGGTTATGGGCTTTGTGTCGGAGTTAGTAAATAGTTTCATATAGATGTTCATTTATGGATTTATATACACATCCTCCCTTCCTCAGGGCTTTTGGGAAATGCTGTAATTGGGGTTTCTTCCCTCCAGGTGCTAAATTCTATGAAACTTGTAAGAATTTTTGAGATCTTTATGTTTCTGGCAAGGGCTAGAACAATTTTCAGGAGAGGAAGGAAAGACATGGTAGGCAGTGTAATTGAAGACCCATTTTCTTTGGAAACTAATCTAAAGAGGCAAACAAAATAATAGTAAGAAAATGTAGTAAGTACGTGTTGTGGAAGAGGAAGCAAAGATCTAGAGGAGATTGTTGCTTTCATTACTACCTAGTAATTTTTTTCTTCAGACAACAAAAAGTTCGGGTTTTCTCTACCCATGCTTTTTGAGTGACTCAAAATATTAAAACGACTTCAACTTGGGAGCTAGTTGTGTGTAGTACATGTTGCATTCAAAAGGCTTTAATGAACCAAAGGGATTTACAGTCAAATGCAAACCTGCAACGATTTTTGAAGGTCCTCTCATTTATTTGGTTGACAATTAGTAATATTGCTACATTCAGGATCCCAGCGAGAATTATGTAATAAAAAAGTCATTGCTGTTAAGAAAGTTACGAATTGTCATCCTACTTTTCAGAATTTGGAAATTATAGAAGGTATTATATAATTGGTTAACTCTTTGATGATTCAAAGGAAAAATATTTCATTTAATACAATTATGTTTTAATTTATTTTTCATTGATTTTCTTTCTAGTTTTTCATTAATTCCCATAATCTAACTAAATTTTAGTGTGACTAGCCATTCTTATGCTGTTCCCTTTCCTCAGTAATACTTCAATGCCTGGAGTTTTTATAAAGATCTTCCATTTTTCTGGAGATTTATCATGTGCTGAAGAGATGAGTTATTGCTATAGACTGCTGTTTAAGAACATGAATAGATAAAACATTTCTCCCCTGCTTTCTTTGTGCTAGATCATCTGTAAAATTAAGTTGAAATAAAGCTCAGAAGTGCTTAAGCACTATCAAAACTTAGTCATCTTTCTGCAAGCATTAGCATTCTGTAGCCAACTGTTAGCTAGCGCTAAAGATGCATGGAAATATCCCATTTCATGTCCAATGCAGTAAAATCCTCTTGAAGACACCAGATAAACATTCTATCCATTAGAAAAATGGAGAAGGCTATAAGATTTAGTTGTATTTTATCCACAATATAGAGGAAATATTCAGGTTGTATGTCTCCCTTCTTAAATGAAAGATGCTTTTAGGAGTATCACGTAAAGAGCTTGCTGTAATTTTGCTATACACTATTTAAGTTTGGGACACTGCTTTACATCATGTGTTCAGTAGATTATGACAAAATTGATCTCTTCAAAATCCCTTCAAACAAACAAATCAGTTAGTTTTTAACTTACCAGAAAGGACAGTCGGACAACATTGATTTTTCCCTGTGTTGGTTTTTATAATGTTTACTTGTGAAGCAGATGAAAGGTAATAGATTTACAGCTTTAGGAATCTGAAAGCTTGCATTAACCCACAGAGTAAATTGTTTAAATAAAAGCGGTAGATTTTTTCTGTGCAGATGTTGGAAGTGCCTTGACAGGCCTGAGAGGTGGGCCCATGCAAACCTCATGGAGTTCAACAAAGCCAAGTGCAAGGTCTTGCACTGGGTTGGGGCAATCCCAGGCACCAAATACAGGCTGGGTGGTGAGTGGATTGAGAGCAGCCCTGCAAAGAAGGACTTGGTGGATGAAAAGCTGGACAGGAGCTGACAATGTGCACTCGCAGCCCAGAAATCGAACCATATCCTGGGCTGCATAAAAAGTGGCATGGCCAGCAGGACAAGGGAGGTGATTCTGCCCCTCTTCTCTGCTCTGGTGAGACCCCACCTGGAGTACTGCATCCAGCTCTGGAGCCCTCAGCACAGGAAAGACATGGACCTGTTGGAATGGGTCCAGAGGAGGGCCACAAAGGTGATCAGAGGGCTGGAGCACCTCTGCTTTGAGGACAGGCTGAGAGAGTTGGTGTTATTCAGCCTGGAGAAGAGAAGGCTCCGAGGGGACCTTACAGCCCCTTCCAGTACCTAAAGGGGCCTACAGGAAAGGTGGGGAGGGACTCTTTATGAGGAAGTGTAGCAATGTGACAAGGTGTAATGTTTTTAAACTGAAAGAGGGGAGATTTAGATATTAGGAGGAATTTTTTCACTATGAGGGTGGCGAGGTGCTGGCACAGGTTGCCCAGGGGAAGTTGTGGATGCCCCATCGCTGGAGGTGTTCAAGGCCAGGTCTGATTGGGCTTTGAGCAACCTGGTCTAGTGGAAGGTGTCCCTGCCCACGGCAGGGGGTTGGATGATCTTTAAGGTCCCCTCCAACCCAAACTATTCTATGATTCTAAAACTGGAGGGACCCAGAGACCTTGAAGAGGGGGTGTGCTGTGTTCATGAACAGGTGCCTTGTATCAGATTAAACGAAGTACAGTTTTTCATAAGCATCGCAATTAAGAATGAGAGTGAATGACTACAATTATATGAGCATCTAAAAATACTTTGTTGTGAATGGCAGATACTTTTACTCATAGTCTATTTTTAAGAACCAGTGCGTAAACTCTGCCAAATATTCAATCTTCTGGGTTTTTATGTATTTTATTTCCCATGTTTAAATTCTGTAATAATATCCAGGCTTCTAAAACCAATTTATTATTCATGTTTAATTAGTTTGATTCAGGAGAGAGTCTACTTGGAACATTTAAATTGCTGTTTTATGTGAGTCCTGTAATATTTTAAAGACTCAGCTTGTTAGTAGTAGAGTTGTTTTAAGTTCCTGTGAAGATGGTCAATGGTAGGATTCTTGGTTTTTTTTGGTAGAGCTCGAGATACACAAAAATAGCATAAAATATTTAAATTCTTGATGCTAATTACATTTTTTTTCATTTCTAAAGGAGCTGTATTTTTTTATCCTATAAGTTTTTAATACAGCACTCTGCAGGTTTTTTCTCTCCCCAGTTTCCACTGAGGAACCACTATCCGTAAAAAGCCAGCTGTGTTCTCCTGCTGTACCCTGTACTGCAATTTACGAACACTTGGTTCCGTCTCCCATCGAGATTTTGGGAAGCGGGGAAGAAGTGGAGGAATGTTGTTTTGCACTGTTTTGGGCCTCACTTAGTTTAACTGATGACAGTCTTTTCTGTTGAAGATGACTTTTTTTTTTTTTTTTTTTTGAGCTCACAGAATGATGTTTGTGGCTTTATGACACATCTGAATGGATTTAATATCAGACTGCTGCCAAGGAAGCTTTCCTGCTTGTCTCTTATTTCCCAGTTCACTTCCCCTTTTTCGCACCAGCAGATGTGCTTGTGTCAGCCTGTGGTAAACTGGTTCAAAAAAGTGGCAAAATAAATACACGTGCACATGCCCGTTTTCTCTATCAGAGGATTTTTTTATCTACCAGTTTCACTAACTGAGCTATCTCACACTGGGGCTGCGCAAGTTTGGAAAGTTGGAAAGTGGTGCCAAAAGGATTCTTTCAGGGGAAAGGAGGAGGATTGAGACTACCCCTTTTTTGAAGTAGCTGAAGTCCTTAAGCCCAGGAGGTACCAACTGCTGTCCCAGGGGCAGTGCTGTCCTCTCACCCCCGGCCCCTAATTCCTGTCCTTTGGAGCATTGTACATGTTTATGGAGTTGTGTGGTAAAAACACTAGAAAACTGATTATATGTTTGCAGAAGGAGACACACGGTGTGGATTTTAGCCAGATGCATTCTCTGATCCTCTTCATGAACTCAAGTGCTGGCACTTTTAAGGCATCACAAACACGCAGCTGAGTGGAGGGCCGGAGAAAAGAAGCTAGCCTTATGTTGATTAAAGGAAATGCGGAATTAAGCAAGGTTAGGCAAATTAAAGCTTTCCCCTCTGAATGTGAGCAGGTATCTATATTATCATGGGGCTATAGATTGATTTAGCTCAGCCAATCTAATGTCCAGCTCTGTTGAAAGGAGTGGTAATCTTCATCTCACCATGCACAGGTCTGTGTTTCTGATTCCTTGTCCCAGTAAAAATATGTTTAATGTCATGGTGGACTAACTTATAAAAATATTAAAAGATTCTTCCTCTTTTTTTAAGCTTTATTTTGGCAGTGAGAGGTAGGTTTTTTTTGAGAGAGAATGATTATTCACACTTTTTTCACTAATTTTCACTCGCTTGCTAATTTTAGAGGTCTTTCTGATACTCCTCTTTCATTTATCTCTTTTCCAAGCTGAAAGTCTCTGAGATACATATCCCTTTTCCGAACAAAATACTTCTGGTTTTATTACTGTTTTCATCCGTATCGTTTTTGTTGTCCATACTTGGAAGTTGTAGGAGGTTCAAGGAATTTAGTTGGATTTGAGTAGGAATTTGGTTGATGATGACTACTGTTTTATTTCTGATCCATTCCTAGTAATTCCTTCCATTGTGATTACCTTTTAGACTGTTGATAAATATTGGAGAGCTCTGGTGAAGGGGAAGCCACTTTTCTAAGGGACAGACAGTAAGAGATTAGAGGCCATCGCTGAGTTTGCGCCAGAGATAAGGTACTCTGGGTAATGCTTATCTGTAGAAGTTGCTGTCGGAATGTCATGAGGAACTCAAATCTTATTACCCTTAGAGCAGATTTGCGTCGAACAGATGATACTACTGAAAAGATGAAAGCAAAAGACATAAGTCTAGTAAACTAAATTCCATTTTAGGTTTAAAATAGAGATATAATAGTGCTGGATGAAGGATTTTGTAGAAATAAATGATCAGTGCAGTTAACCTCTTTTTTTCCCCGCCCCCCCTGGTATTTATATACTCTGACTTCTTGAAATGATTGTCCAGGGAAACAGGAAAACTTATATCTTCCTTATTGGCACATGGTATTTTTAATGGAAAACCAGAACTTGTGTCTGTTTGCCTTGTTCTTGGACTTTTTCCTAGCCTGTGGCTGCTTTTAGAGACACAGATACTGAGGGCATTTTTTTGGGATGTGGGATTACATGGGCTTACTATATATTACATTGGGTAGAGCTTAGAACCCAAAAGTTTCTCACTTCCTAGGCGTGCATGTTAGTCATTAGTTTGTGATATAGTAGTGATTGCTGTGGCTACTGGGCCATTAGTAGCCCATAGTTAGGCAGCATCCCAAGCGAAGTGGATGGAGACATCTAATGTTTCTTAATATTTCCGTATCTTCTAATGGTAGGAAGTAACCACTTAACGTGAGGGGGTGTGATTGCCTACTGTGAGCAAGTACTTTATCAGTATGTTTGAAGAATTGGATCTCTCTCTTCAGGTTTTTAGAGGCATTTTTCTCTCTACTTATTGCATTGGGAATTTAGAGGCAGTAATACCAGGATGACCTGGAGCATTCTATCCACTCCAAGTATGCAAAATACAGGTGAGTTAGTACTTACCTAGTTCACCTAATTGAGATGATTAAAATTTTATACTGGGAGTATAAAAGTCTATTAAACAGTTCAGCAGACTTTTCAGGAAGTGCTCAAACATCCTGAAAGGCAGAAGGGCTCAGAGGAGGTTCAGCGCAGAGCATTTAATGAGGATTTTCGTCTCACGTTCAGGAAATGGGAGGCCTGAAAGAGGTAGCTGTGCATACAGAGCAGTTCAAGATCTATTTTCTTTTAACTGAGTTGTTCTAAATATGGAAGAATTTGCATCTATTTTAAAAATACTGAAGTACAGAAACATTAGTCTGGTGTCTAATGTCTGTTTTATCATCTTTATGTTGAACTCACTGATTGAACCACGTCTCCTGTACTGTAACAACAAGTTCCTGTCTCTCTGGGCTACTAGAGTGCAATTAGGGAGGTACAGTCCTGCTGGAGAACGTGGCATTTGTGGGAGAGGGAGTGACAGGATGAAGTGATAAAGTTCTGGTAACATTTAGGTTGAAAACTTGGAAGATAAGTTCTGATCAACTGGCAGAATCTTTAATACAGAACTTGAAAGCATTATTAGAAAACAGTAGTCCAAAAAAGCCACTTTTAGATCCAGCTAGTTCAGTGAGCAGCTGAGTTATTACAGTTTGTTTATTTACAGAGTTGGCTGATGTCCCATCTGATAGAAAAAGCTTTGATAGCCTAACGTTCTCCCAAATGGTCTCTTTTCAAAATATCTCCATTTTCCACTCAAAATCACTCTGAAGGTCCCACAGGATCTCTGTCTTTCTCCCTTGTCTTGTCTACAGAACTGCTTTTCTCAGCTTAATTTCCCTAAATCTTTCACACATGTTGTTGGGTAGCCCCCACTTAATACTGATTTTTCCCATGTACTTTAGCTGCCTTTTCCTGATGCTTTTGCTGGTCTGCAGGCTAAAAGTTTTTTTTTTAGGGGAGCTAGATTTAGTAATTTGCTAACCAGCTGGTTTTCTTTGGACTGTGTGCTCTCTGTGGTTTAGTTTTGTTGTTCTTATAATTGCTGTTTCAGAGACTTTATGTTAATACTGCATATATTTGGTAAATAATGTCTTCAGGAACTGCTCTTTGAGTGGAACAGGAATTAATTTCATCCTTTTGTTAAAGGAATAGCTAATGCATCATTCTCTGAGCTTTCTTCTTTCTATTCAGGTGTTTCATTTTGTATATACTTATATATGAATGACAGTGAGAATCTGTTAAAATTATGTTGAGTATGTTGACTCTGTCTTTTGTTTTCTAGGTGTTCATGTTTCAGATTTCTTCTTATTGTAAATTCTTTTCTCTGTCACAAAGATGTGTTGTACTTTTTTTCTCTTCGGCTTCTAATCAGGTGAATTGAAATGAGATTAGATTCTGATGTAATATACAGGACAAAGAAAATAAAGGGAAACTTACAAATTTCAGTTTTACCTGAAGTTGAATTAGTTATTTAATTCAAAGATACATTTACGTGCAACCTCTTTTGCTTGCCTGTACCCAGTATATGATAGAACAATCTTTAATTACAGGTCCTGTAATATTTTTATCCTAGGATGGGTGGGTGTTCATCTATTACTACATATTCAATGTCTTGTTTTCTTTTTGTTATTCAGTATGTGCTCCCTCATTTACTATTTGTTTTTCAGTATCAGACCAGAAAGCAACATTCCTTTTTTCAAACGTTTTCTATAATACTTGTTAGTAGAACATTAAGATTTCGCAAATATATATATATATAATTTTTCTATATATATGGAATAAATACATAAATATACAAATGTATATAATTTCAACTTTTGAAGATGACAGTGTTCCCGTTGAAGACGTGGGTTATATGAGTTACAGACAGACAAAGGAGTTAAAACGGAGGGGATCAATCAATCATGGGTGCTTGGTTTGATATACATGAGCTTTTGTGGTTTGGTGTTTTTTCTGTGTAAATTAGTATTTCTATGGATTTTTCATTATCTTCAATGCTAACTATGGGTGCCCAGCATTAAGTTTTTCCTGCCACTTTTCAGAAAATAAAGAACACCCAACTAAATAATCTCAGCTCAGTCACATCTCAAAATACGCTTATTTTTGCCTCAACTAACTCTAAAGCTCTGAGGGATAGAATCTGATCTTACTGCGTTCATTAAAACCCCTTTACTCCTGCTTCTAATGGAGATTGAGAAGTGCACATGGAACATGTTCTTTTATTCTGAGGGGGTGGTAGTATGTCCCTAAATATAAGCAGTAGAAGATCTGTTTAAGGAAAAGATGTTCAGGCTTTTAAATATAGAGTAACCAGTGTCTTTTCCCCAGCCTCAGTTGTAGAACTGATTAAACAGCTTGGCTGAAGTCTTCGAAGGATGTAGCATGAGGCAGAAACAGAAAAATTAAAATTGCATTTTGACAAGTTACAATTTTTTAAAGGTGGAAATATTTGGATATAGGCTTAATAGTAGGCATCAAACACTAGACACAACTAGAAGTTGTGACCTGTTACTTAAGCAGATCCTGTGGCATAAGTACTAACGTCTTCTGGAAGTGTATCCATCATTTTATGAACATGAATTTAACAACAGAAACTAAAATAGTTGAACTAATTATTACACAGTTTAATGTTTTGTTTACACTTGTATATCATAGACAATGCATGTTTTAATATGACATTTTCAATGAACCTTTTTTTGTTCTTGCTTTTAGGAGCCACAAAAATTGTTCCCGTTGAGGCTGCTCCCCAAGAAAGTGAACCCACAACTCCAGAGGCAACAGTTCAAGACCAATCACAACGAAGAGGATACCAAGAATATGCCATTCAGCAAACCCCATATGAACAGGCAATGAAATCAAGCAGGTAATTTTGAAGTGCTTACATTTGTGTTCATGCAAAATATGAATGAAAGGCTTCCCTCTCCATTTTGTGAAACTGAAGTATTTTCTGAGCCTTTTAAATAAAGGAAGAGCTGAAAATAATCTGTGCGTAAGTTGTAGAACTTAAAAAGCTTGTGGAGAGTACCTTTTTTAAATAAATTAAAGGAAACGTTTCTGCCATTATGAATATCTAGTAAAATTTTGATGACGTATGTCACCAAGTTTCAGTATTGTAAATATAACTGGTTTGGTTTCTTTTAGGTTGGGTCCAACTCAACTGAAGATTTTTACATGTGAATACTGTAACAAAGTCTTCAAATTTAAACATTCCCTCCAAGCACACTTGAGGATTCATACAAATGAAAAACCTTACAAGTGTTCCTACTGCAGTTACGCCAGTGCCATCAAAGCCAACCTTAATGTTCACATGCGGAAACACACAGGGGAGAAGTTTAGCTGCGATTATTGTACGTTCACTTGTCTCAGCAAAGGCCACCTCAAAGTGCATATTGAAAGAGTTCATAAGAAAATTAAGCAGCATTGTCGCTTCTGCAAAAAGAAATACTCAGATGTTAAAAATTTGATCAAGCATATTAAGGAAACACATGACCTTCAAGATAAAAAGGTGAAGGATGTTTTTGATGAGCTTCGCTTGATGACGCGAGAGGGCAAAAGACAACTTCTTTATGACTGCCATATTTGTGAACGCAAATTCAAAAATGAACTCGATCGTGACCGTCACATGCTTGTTCATGGTGATGAAAGACCCTTTGCTTGTGAGCTCTGTGGTCATGGAGCCACTAAATACCAAGCCCTTGAGCTTCATGTGCGAAAGCACCCCTTTGTATACGTGTGTTCTGTGTGCCTGAAGAAATTTGTCAGTTCTGTAAGACTCCGTGCTCACATCAAGGAAGCCCACACAGATTTGCAGGAGACTTCTGTTTTTAACAGTTCTATCAATCAGAGTTTCTGCCTCCTTGAGCCGGGAGGTGATATCCAGCCAGAAGCCCTTGGTGAACAGCCAGCCCAAAATGCAGCTGAATTGACCATCACGAGTACTGATGCTACTAACACACCGCAACCATCTGCTTGTAAAGGTGAATCAACAGCTGCAGATGTAAACCATAATGGTCAACATAATGGTGACTTAAAAATCGATACAGTCCCTTTGTTAGGATTTGAAAATCCTCCGGTGGAAAATGTAACAGAGATGCTGTGTCAGACAACAGACATAGCAGTCCCAAACATTCGATCCTGTGTAGCATCAGATTGCTTTCTGCTCAAAAACGGTACTTCTGGTTCCGATGAGTTAAAAGTTTCTCCTGCAGTTGAAGAGGGAGTTAATCACTGCAGTTCTGTGAATGAGCAGGGGGAAGAGATTCAGCTTTTGCTGTCTGAAGACAAAAGTTCAAATCCAAGTCAGAACAATGCAATGACTGAGAACCTTTCAGTCTCCGAAGAGAGAAATCAGTCTCTTCCTTCTAGTGAGTCAGAAACGAGCAATCCACCAAGTCAAAATTCAACAGGAACCACAAACCCTTTGCCAGCAGCAGAAGCTAATGCGGCCGTCGGTCCGCAGGCAGCCCCTTCCAGTGCAGCTACATCAGACGGCGGGAGTGGAGCTGTCGCCTTTATGCAGATCTTGGACAGCTTGCAGAAGAGACAAATGAACACCGAGTTGTGTGAGAAGATAAGGAAGGTTTATGGAGACTTAGAATGTGAATATTGCGGTAAGGAGCAGTAAAATTATGTTGGGTTTTTTTAAACATTATGTAGTGGGCCATTTTTTTCTTGCTTCTCAGATTTATAGTGTTGGATGTATTTGTGTATCTTTGTAGCAGTATTAATTTTGTATGGATTCTGGGATCCAACAAGATTTACTTTGTGCTGCACAAATGGTATGAAATGACTCAGATCTCATCAAAAAAACCAGTAGTGGAATATAGGATAGCAATGCTTTGCTAGGCTCGATTTTCTGTTGGTGTGAAATTTGATAGAATTAGATTATTTCTGTCCATGTGCCTCTCCCCACTTCATAACTTTCACTGGGGCCAAGCACATGTCAGATTTAGGCATGTGGTCAGGACGTGTCAGTCCATGATTTAACGCTTAAGCTCCGTTATCAGTTTCGTCTAAAATTCAGGGTCTTTTTCACATAGTATGGGAGGAGGTGTAATAATATACATTCTTTACAATAGATATGTGTACTGACATATTTTCATGTACTTGCTGTGAATGAGTTTTTTTAAAATGAAAATTTTCATTATGTAGTATCGGATCAAGACTGTTCTGATTGTGGTTGTTTTCTTATATTTATGGAAGTGAGAAGAGTACACCATTCTCATGTATTCTAAATGAAAAAAAAATGTGTTCACATAAATAGAAACACTTTGGGATTTATCTTGTAGCCTTCATTCTTGAGAAGGGAAAGGAATCAAAGTTTGGAAAAAAAGAAAGTTTTGGAAGCCCGTAACATTGTATATTCGATGAATTGCTCTGCACTTTTTCTTTTTGGTGCCATTATGTCAGAAGAGCTTTTAGGAAGGAATAACATGAAAGGAAGTAACAAAAAAAAATTTGCTAGTCTCTTTCAGTGTACAGTTGCTTTCAGAATCTTTGAATAGGAGATGAGATTTAATGGAATTTCTCATTAGGAAAACAATCACTGGTATGTTTTAAAGGTGCCCTTGTTAGGCTGTTTGAGGACATAAGACATCTTTTTAGAGAAAAGTGGTTTTTGTAAACATATTTTCAGTAGTGAAGTTCTTTAGGACAAGTTTTCATTAAAGACAAAAGAGACAGGATTCAAACAGAAAATTGGGTATGTACTGGAATTTTCACTAACAATTGTTTAGAAATTACTTTCTTCATGTCTAATTTTATTTTCAGGCAAGTTGTTTTGGTACCAAGTACATTATGATATGCATGTTCGTACGCATACTCGAGAGCATTTATATTACTGCTCCCAGTGCAATTATTCTTCCATCACCAAAAACTGCCTTAAGCGTCACGTCATTCAGAAACACAGTAACATTTTGCTGAAGTGTCCCACAGAACATTGTGACTACTCTACTCCAGATAAATACAAGCTCCAAGCACATCTTAAAGTTCACATGGAAATGGTGAGTAATGAGCAAAACGGTACGTTTTTCTAAATTCAGTGTTGTCATCATAGTGTTTGGGATCGTGTGGCGGTATTTGAAGACATATGTAAAAGTTCTTACCCGAGTGCTCTCTGCATAATTCTGTGCAGGGAATACACGAGTTACAGAAACTAGATATTTGGTCCATCTTGTAGTAGTATCCAGCAGATGTCTGTATCCATTTTTTCCCTTTAGTTTTCCCAGTATTCTCGGATTCTTTGGGTTTTGAGAGAGAAAAATGAGGTCTGGTACTGTTACTTTACTTCGTTCCATGGACCTGAGTTCCCTTCCTTTATAAATAGATGACTGTGGTAAAATGAAAATATGTTGCTCTCTTAATTACTGTAGACAGAAGTTTAAGTTGCTGAGAAGAAATTTTTTTTCCCATTAGCTCCAGCTAGTTGCAGCCAGTCTCTTTGAACATCTGTCATTTGTTGTTGTGGTTACAAAGATGAAGAGATCACGTTTTAAAGGCTCCTATCTTACTCAGTAAGCCTTCCAGCTCTGAATGCCATTGTATTAAAACCAGGTCTGGTTTACTTCTTCAAGGTGCCCTCTTAGATGCTTTCTCTGAGACCACGCGAGGGGCTGCATGCCAGACTGGAAGCCCTCTTTGTGCAAGGCACTGCTTCGTGATCTTGCTCTGATCCAGCATTGTAACATGAATAATCTTTTGAGGGATAATGTTTCCTACACCAACCCTGCTTGCATTTGTTTCAAAAGTATGTTTTTAAAAACATATCATGGTATTCAGAATAAGAAATATTTTAAAACTAAGGAATGAGAATTGTTCTTTCAACAGTGATCTTCATTGTTGACCAAGATGCATTTTTAGAAGTGAAATTATTTACATGCTTTTCTTGCAAGATTAAGAAAAATCAATTATTTTCACACTGTGTGTGTGATTTTCACACATCAATGTTGCCTCGCTTTTTTTTTTCTTGAGTTTTATTATTTTCCATGAGTAGCCCAAATAGGTTAAGCTATTGTAAGAAAAGGTCTGTGTGCCATGGACTTCTGTTCCTACCACGTGGCAGGATCCTTTATATACCTGCTCGCAAAGGTATAATTGATCTGGGACAGTCTAGACTTGTGTATACCCAGAGAGGTTACAATGTGCGTACAGCCACAAGTTATGTCAATACAGGTAAGTTCCAAATTGACCTCTAGAAAAGAGTGTTTGGCAAGAGCCTGTTCTCCCAGAATAATGAATTTATTCCACTTCTGACTGTAATCTCTCCTGAAGGCCATCTGGAGTGCTTAGGTGGAGCATATTACCTCATACGATTTTATATGAAGATACTGGTATTGCAGTACAGTTTAGGATTCCATAAAATGTTTGGCGAACATGCTATTTGTAATTAAACTTGCTTGACTGATAATGCAAGACAATTGGCGTGAACTATGTCCTTGCAACTTGGGTTTTTAATAATTTATGCAGTAAAATACATCTAAAAGGCTATTTATCCTTCTTCTGAATTTATTCTTCATCCAGCAGAGGAGAAAAGAATGTCAGTTGTTTAATAGCAGCACTCAGTCTTCTGTCCTTTAAGAACAAGGAAATATTTACACAGATGGACTTTTCTGCATTTTTTATACGACATTATTATTTTCACTGTCATTGTCTTGTAAATAAGTCTTCTAGACCCTTGGTAGAATGCACCACACATGACACGTTCCTCCTAATCATGAGAAAGCAGTGTCACAACTCACTTAAAAAAAACTCAGTTTGTCACTTATGTGATAAATATTGTTGTCACGCTTCCTTTTACTAGTGAAATGTGATGCTTAAATTAAGGATTCATGTTAATTTTTCCCCAGATGTGGACAATTTCTGCATAGCTTCTTAAAAAAGCTGTTTATATACTGTGCCTGGTGGTTTCAGGTCATCTTCTGCAGCCAGCAGGTGGGCTCTTGGCCAATATTTCAACTGCTAAAGTTACTTTAAAGGTGTTTATAATAGAACAGAACACTTCACCTCCTGCTCTTGTTAAGTACTGGTCGTCTGTAACTGCAGGAGAGCTTTAAAAACAAAACAGGTGACACAAAAGGGAAGACTTTTTTCTTCCCTTTTGTCCCCCAATTCTGTAGATATTTTAAACAGAATCTGAATCTGTTATGAATTGTGCAGAAGGCTCACATAATAGACATTCTCTTAGGCTGCTTTTGAATTTATTATGTTTACGGTGTCCATCTGATGGCAAAAATCTGTGTAAATGATGTCTGAGACTATTTAAGGAAAAAGAGCCTAAAAGTTGATATCCTATATCCTTATGTAAGTACCTGTTTTTCAAGCATGATGAATGTCTGACAGCTCCCACCAGGAGCATCATTTTCATGGTATTAAATAGAACCAAGAAAATGCGTTTCAGAAATTAAAACAGAGTGATAGCAAGATCTTTCAGAATTATGCTTGCTGATGCTTACCCCTCAAATATATTTACGTATTTAAATGGATTGAAAAAAATCTCGTATTTGAATTGACTCAGCAACTAAACTTGGCAGTTCTCATGTTGGCCTTTGTGCCCGCTGCTTGGTGTGTTTACTTGATGCACACCTCACTGAACAGGTTCACCCATTCAGAAATGGAGTACTTTAACAAACTATGCAGAGTTAAATGTGGAAAGCTACTTTAATGTTAATTTTAGTTTGCAAATTCAGTGCTTAATAAATGTTAAAACGTAAAGCTTCTCCAGAGATAGTAGATATCAAAATCTTGGTTGAGTTCATTGTACGAATGCGTGTCGTTCCTTACCTTGTTTCTGGCTGCTTTTCAACTGGATCCTTGTCTGGTTTGGTGAACAGGGTAAATGATGGTTAATGAAGAGCAGTTTACTGTTCAGCCCTGGCACTCAGTGTATAGCCACCCGTTTTATTCTCGATGCATCATCCAGGTCTTGCACTGAATTTGGGATTGTTTGTTCCCTGGGAGATGGTGATGGGGACTGTGTATGTGCTGCCTGTTGCCTCAGTATTGGCTACGTATCATTTTTACAGGGAAGATTTTTTACTTTTGAAGTCTGAGAATTGAGGGTTGGCTTGATTTAAAACCAACACTTTGCATATATTCTCTGATTTTCAGTACCCGTCTTTTACCTCTACAATTTGTGTAGTGTTTTTTGACAATTCTTGGCATTTATGGAGCTCTTCAGAAGTTCAAACCATGACATCTGTTAATCACTTCAATGTCATAGTACCTAGGAAAGGGCCGGAGAGTTTATAATGACTTTAGAGTAATTTATAGTTATGACTGAGCTAATGGTAACATTAGGGACCAGTTGTGGAACTAAACAATACTGATGTAGGTACAATAGTTTGTTTACAACCTCCAGTGGTTTTTACAATATTCAATATGCTGAGCAGGTAAACATCATGGAGAGGTTTGTGTCTGAAATGATTTTAAATTTATATATGTAATGGATATTCCAAGATAAGTACCTCTGTAAAAGTAGAGTTCAGACCCAGAACCTCCACTTGCTCTTAGGTGCCTGTGTCTGCATTCACGTACATTTCTGGATGTAAATGATTCTTGTCTTTGAAAGGGTGCTTAGAAATTTTATTATGCTGCTGACCTTTTGTGTAATAGTGTAGTTAGAGCTTTCGGGAGGAAGCAAGACACTTGAGCTCTGATTGCTTGTTTCCCCTTCCTGAGGAGTGTTAATTTTCAGATTGTCACTGGTCCGACTGTGATACCTTTACTGTGTCATCAAGAATGCAAGGTACTGGAGAGGAAAGGAATTAGCCAGCCATTCACTTTTACTAGCGGTTATTTCATGAAAAAATGCTTAAGTAGTTCCGTATGCAGGTGCTTGTCATTCTGTGAGCTGTGGTTTCTGCTGCTTGCCAGACTTCAGAAATGTCTGTCTAACTATTTGCAAATTTTTCTGTAGCCGCCTTCACACGTGTGCAAAGCTGCCTCCTGGGTACATCAGAGCTGTTCAGCTAAGTTGCATTTTTATAGGACATCATCTTAAATCAGGAATCTTTTGTGAAAATTTTGATTTGAACATCGTAACAACTGTGCTGAAGATTTCTGGACATTTTCACTCCTAAGAAGTGTAACTCGGGGGCCTAATTCTGTTCCCTGAGATGTTAGAAATGAAATTTCTATTGATCTGAGTAGGTGCAGGAGCAGGCTTTGGCGCTCTATTCCTCTATGAAGTCACACGATCAAATGTTGTGTTAATTGCATTGTGGGAATTTCCGCTGGAAATGCTCTCAGAGTACCAATATTTAATAGAGCCTTGTTTTATTTCCTACTCATAAAATCATGTCACTCCTACTAAAAGGAGGGGAATGGGTTGTTGGTTTCTGTAACATATTTGCCTTATTTGGGCCTGAGCACTTTTTATTAGGGCAGTGGTCTTAATTTTAAACTATTAATGAAACTGGTAACGAAGCAGTCAGGAGTTCACACAGTCTCTTTGGAAATTAGTGGCAGAATTGCTGTATAGATCATACAATATATAATCATACGTATTCTATGTACATAGAAGATATTTGTGTCATCAGAATGTCTCTTTACTGATGAGTGCAATTGAATAGTTGTGAATGTTTCTGATGTTTTGCAGTGTAGGTCATATTTAATACTATTTGATTCGTTAAATAAACTTCATAGTGGTCTGTTAGTTTAAATGCTACATATACAGACACATGATTTTTCTCTTCATGGCTGTATACTAGCACACCTAGCCCTTGAATTATCTTGAAACGCATGCATTAGAGAAACAAAATTCTCTATAGAGAGCTATAAATTGGTAATGCAATATAGTTGATACTTTCTTAGCATAATTTTAATTCATTTATATAAAGAGAAAGGCATTGTGATTCCTATTTAAGTGGTCTTATTTTATAATGAAGCATAGCATAAACAAGAAAATTCTGTGATAATAATAGATTAATTTTTTTTTTCAATGAGCTGAAGAATATTTATGGAACTAATTTATTCCTGATTTGTGGAATGTGAACAGTACTTTCAGTCAGAAAGCTAGCTTTATTTTGGAATTATTTCAAGTTTCTTATATTTTCTCAAATTGGCTATTAGGGGGATTAATCAAATCTCAGGAGGTGTGGAAGTGACTTTGAAATGTAAGTAGCTTACTGGAGTAGTCAGCTGGTCTCTAGCAAAGGTAGATCCGTCTCTCCTGATACTTTGCTTCTGTTTGTGTCCTTCAAAAAAAATCCCTCAAAGGTATTTAAAAGGCAGGCGCTGTGATAAGGCACAGGATAAATAACTTTTATTCTTACCAGAGGAAAACTTGCACGCTGAGAGTGTGATGAAGGTATTACTACAACCTCAGTCTAAGTCTTTCGAAGCGTCTCTGTCACCGCCTATGACAAGGGCACTCTGAAGAGCTAAAGCTGTGGTGGAGGGGACCTTCTCTGGGGCTCTGTGTTGTGACCTGGGTGCTCTGAAATGCTTCCTTTGCAAGAGAGGATTTCTTAAAGGCTGGTTTTGAGAGGGATGGGATTATGCTGAAGGACCAGCACTGTCACAAGTTCTCAGGGCAGTGACAGAAGTACACTTAAACATTCAAAACTAATAACATAAGCTCCAAAAGTCGGTGGTGCTGACCTGGAAGAACAACCCTGAAAGGTTTGGCTTCAGCTGGATGCTTTCTATGAGAGACTGGAGCTTGACAGATATGCTTTGAAGGCACTCGGTGCTCAGAAATGCAATCTGTTTGTTACACTACAGAAGATCCCCCTTTTGAAGATCATTTACTGCAGAACTTGGTAGAGATAACATTCTAACTGCTTGAAGAAAGCTGTTTGGAGTATTTTGTTATTGAAAAATTTTGGTACCATCGTCATGTGGAAAGATACGTTCTTGGTGCCTGAACTTTTGCGTTCCTCTGTAGCTCTTGATGCATTTACTGATGATTTTGGTATTTTCTCTCAGGCATAGGCTTAGAGCCTTGCCTTCCTTGAGAGTACTAGCAAGAACATAAAGTTGTCACAGTTACAGCATTTTACTTGAAGTAGCGTGTGTGGAGTCTGGGGGTGGTTGGTTTTTTTCTTATTTAACTTTATGAAAACAGTAAGCTGTATTTGTCCTAGTGTTTTGAGCACACTGAGAAATAATTACTACAATGAGTATTAAAGACCAGCAATATCCAACTGCCCATTAAAAGTATACTAATTTTATTTTTTCTCATTTATTGTATATTTTGAAACCAGTTGTATAGCAACTTTGAGGAACAGACTGGGATCTGTCAACAATTTTCAGCTGGCCCCTCAGCAGCCCCTAAATGATACTGTGTTTACGTTTTCCTTACACATGCCAAATTATGAATGTGATCATGCAACCCAGTCTTTAAAAAGGTGCAACCATTGCTATACAGCTTTGTTAGACTTAATCTACCATTTTTTATTTGAGTAACTTATTTATTTAGAAGTCCAAAATCATCAGTAGTGAGTTTAGGGATAATAGGTTATATCATTCCACAAATGAATAGCTTTTTCTTGAGAAGATTTTGTCAGCATTGTAGGCTGCAGCTGGTATTCTCTGCTGTTCCTTCTTCACTTGAGATTCTCAAAGCTCAAAATGGTGACTACCCCAAGTCCATCATAGCAAGATGCTCTTCTTGCTCTGCTCAGGGTGGTTATCCTTTAGGAGCTGCCATCCCCAGTCCCTGGAGCCATCCCCAGGTGCAAATGACCTTCTAACAGCACAGGCAGAATTGTGCCATTGCCATATTAATGGCTGCAGGAGCTTCATATTCCATATCTTACTGTCATAAGATTATTTATTGCTATTTCAGCCCATGGGTTCTAGGGCTAGTTCTGGTTTTAACTTGTAGGTGCTTCAACACAGGGATTTCTTTCTCAGAGGTACATGATACTGAATGCAAATACCTGTATCATATGCCAAAACCTGTTTGCAATAAAAATTCATCAATTTTTGTTTTTTTTAAAAGGGATGGCCATTTATATATGTATAACTGTGGTGTATAGACAATAATAATCTCCTTGTACATTTTTCCTTGCTATTCAGAGATGCTCTTTGGTCTTGGGTCAGAAACTAGTAGAGTCCAGGATTTTTATTCTCCTCTTTACTCTGTATTTCTCTTTTAACACAGGAGTGTCTGTCTCTTTTTGATACAGTAATTTTCCTTCCATGCTCTTTGAGAAGTTTTCTGTCCTCTTGAAGTGACTAGTGAAATATCTGTTCTGTAAGCTTCAGCTCACCTTTTACAAGTGATCTCTTGGTAGTTTGGTAGGTACACATCTCCCACCAGGCAATATGTTATCTGGTCATCTGCTTAGTTGTCAAGACTAATTAGACTTTGTTCACTCCATCCGCTGTTTTGATGATCCATTCATATGTTAATTTGGTCAGTGCAGAGGTGACTAAATGACCCACTCACTTGATTGAGCATCCAGGCTGTTGTGTCAGCAAGTATTTCTGGAAAGAAGAACCTCACAGAATGATACGGGGTTGGAAGGGACCTCTGGAGATCATCTAGTCCGACCCCCTGCCAGAGCAGGTCCACCTAGAGCGGGTTGCATAGGAATGCATCCAAGTGGGTTTTGAATGTCTCCAGAGACAGAGACTCCACCACCTCTCTGGGAAGCCTGTTCCAGGGCTCTGCCACCCTCAAATTGGGTAACTTACCAATTACTGGAGAAAAGTCCTACATTTTTATGTGGAGTTACATTTGTAAAAACATTGAAATTACAATTACAGTAGAATTGCATATAGGAAGAAATTGCATCAAAACTCTCCAGTTAACTTGTTTGATGGTGTTAAATCTATAACACGAGTGACACTGATAAAAGTCAGAGTAGTCTATAAGTTTTAAAATCAAAATAGTAGAATAATACTTTATTGGTAATACATAAAAAGCTGAATATTTATAAAGTAGTTGGAAATGTAGACACTGAATAAGTTATGGCATCTGTCATTGTTAACTCTTGTGCTCCATTTCAGGCCATTAAGTAACGTTATAAATACACATACTGGTGGACGTCTTCAGAATAATAAACCTTTTATGTTTCAGAAGGGTGGACTTGTGAAAAAAATGAAAAAAAACCCTGAATATTACTGCTTACATCTAATATGTTTCCTTCTGTTGTGTGACTTGATCTTTCAGCTCTTGATTCTCTAAAGAGTCAGTCAGAAGATAATGCTTACATTTATTGTGCGTTTTCTGGTGTGCTGTAACTTGGAGCCCTTCATTCATGAGGATTAATGATGTGCTTAGAATACTTTAATAGTTCTCCTTCACTTATTTCACTATAAATATCTTCATTTTTTTCCTTAAAAACTGAACCTTCAATTATAACTTTGTTGAGAACCATGTATTACTGAATAATGACTGTAGTGATTACAGCAGTGGACTGATAATGCAATCTCTCTCTTTCTTTCTTGCTTAAGGATAAAAAGAGTTATTCCTGTCCTGTGTGTGAGGAGTCATTTTCTGAAGATCGACTTATAAAATCGCACATCAAGACAAATCACCCTGGTAAGAGAAAACCAAGGAAAATTTCTCAGTCTATTGCAATAAATGGATAAAGGTTTAGAGTGAGCAGTGTAATGTGGTTACATTCCAAAGAAGGAGAAGGGTCTGTGTCTCATCTAACTGGTTTAGAGAATTGTATTGGGTTTGCGGCTGTTTGAATTTAGAGTGAAAAAAGTTATTGTTCCAGCTTGGGCATTGTGGAGTATATCAAGTAATTGTGCTAAGAAATCTGGCAAAGAACTCATTTCCAAAAGAGGACCTAGGTGAATTCAAATTAAGCATTGGGAAGTTTAGAATTAGTCATATAGACATCCTGTAACAACCCATGAGACATACAATTCCCGTCGGCTGTACATAAACTGACAGAAATGTGTTTATTGCCCATTATTTTGTCTGTAGGTAATTCACATGAACGCAGAGGTCCCTCAGCTGGCTGTGCCTGCTCAGTTAGTGTGTGCCTGGGCTTTAAGTCCAGAGCCAAGTGAAATCTACTCGAACCAGCTGTGATATGGTACGGCCAGTGTTAAACTGGAGCTGAGAAGCCCGGCTGGATCCAAGCTAACCACTGGACTCTGTTCAAGTTGTGTTTATACCTTGCATTCTAGTGCCCTGATTTATCAGTGCAAGTGCAACATAAAATGAGTGCAGTGAGTCAGTGTGCTATTCCTGAGAAACCAATCCTTTCTCAAATCTTGGGAACTCAGTGCCAAAGTGCCCAAGTGACCGGTGCAGGGAGTGATTTAAGTCTGACTGATGTGAACTCAGCAGAGCCGCATTTCTGTGTCTATGCTTTCCTCCTCAGTGTCTGTATTATGTTGGATAAAAGGCCCACTGCTACTGTGGATGAAACACAGTTGACTGCAATGGCCATCATTAACTCATTTACTGTGTTACTTATCACCTGAAATAATTTGATATTAAGAAAGAAAACACTGGCCATGCTCAAACTGAGTTTGGAGAAGGAAAAATCCAATAAAAATTATGTAACTTTTCTTGTCTGTGTACGAAATACAACCTAATAGGTAAAGCAGTAGTCTCTTACCTTCCTACGGCCACTAGGTAGTGCTAGACCCGTGTTTTAAACAATTCCCTTCACTGTAATTTCAGACTAACTCCCGCTTTAGCTCTTTAGTTACCAAACCTCTTTATTTGCAGACCACTCTACAACAGTGTGGTTGGAGGGCTTGTCATACGTCAGGGGACATGTCTGATGCAGCAAAGTGAGATGAGGAAAGGCTTCTGTGCTATACTGTAGTCAGGAGGTATGTCACCCAGTAAGCATAGAAATTAAATCTGAAGAGCTGTGCCTATAAAGCCTTCATGCTGTCTCAGTCAGGCAGTATAGGAGGCCTCCCTAAATAACATGATCTGTGAACTAGCAGTATATTATGTACTGTGCCCTTACTGGTTGCCGTTGGTCTGCACTGGTCCATTGACTGCTGAATTATTAGTGTATGCTGTGTCTGCGGTCCAGAAATACCAATTAACTCTGGAGCCCTGACATGCTAAACTAATGCATTTGAATACTTTTGAACATTTTGTTTGGTATCTGAATCCTTCTGAAAGTATAGTGTAATTTTTTTTTGATCCAGGAAAGTGGGTTCCTTTAAACTCTGGGTTATAATAGAAGTAAGGTTAAAAAAGAAAATCTGCACAGCCTATTATTTGGTGTCTTCGTTTTTAATTCCTGTGTTGTAGGTGAATAGAACTTAGAAGCAAAATACTAGATTTATTAGATATATCTCCATGGTACTAAAGAAATACTACGTCTAAGATATGCCTATGCTGTAGTTATGCAACAACACTATTTCAATATATGGAGAATTAATGCACAAATCTTTTTCCTGTGCATGCTGTCCTTGTAATCAGGAGGAAATCCTTTATTCGTACAACATACTTAATTGCAAGCCATATAAATGTGAGGGGTGTGATGGTATAAACTATCAAGTACTGCAGTGGAGTGAGTGCAATTGTTTTTAAAAATGTAAATGGAAAAGAATAAAGATGAAAGGAAAAATGGATACTGTTAAAAGGAATTGAATTCTAAAACGACATATCAAAAATTAATTTAAACTGAAACCCTTTCATATTCATCATTAAAATGCTATTTCTGGAGCTCCCCTCTCCTTCCTTTCTTAATATCATTCAGTATGACCCTTCTCTTTTCTCTTCTATTTCATCAAGTTGAAAATATGAAATTAAACAGTACTTCTTCCTCTTCTAGGTTTGCTGGGAATAGGAGTTGAATTCTGGTCCCATGAAGGCAGTGGGACAAAAATCTCTGTAAACTTTGGTAGAGCAGTATTTTAAACCAAAGAGATAAGAAAGCTTGGCTTTATTGCCGAGTGATTTGGGTACAGAGCAGTGAAGGAGGAGTCTTGGATTCTGGTTCCAGCTCTCAGAATTATCTTCCTTTCCATCCACCGTCTGATTTAATATGAAATTTGTTGATAGTCCTGAGACATGAGAGGCATCAGCTTTCACAGATCCCTACTGAGCAGACAGTAGTCTGCAATCATGAATGAAGGATCTAAGCCGTAGAAGGCAACTGAGGGTTCAGACTTGTGTCTGTATTTTTCTTTTTTGGGTACTTTAGAACATACCTCTGCTCAGTTCGTGGGTTTTTGTATTTCCCTTTTGTGGTTGTTTTCCTTGCACATATGAATTCAGGCAGGATTTTTGATTCCACTCTGGGACCAATAATTAGGAGACTAGGTATGACAGTTTGTGTTTGGTAAAAATCTAAGTTTAGACTGTAACTTTAAAATTTTATGAGATTTTGAGAATAAGTAATCAAATTTCATGCCTTAATGTTTAGATTGCATGGCTGCTGTGCCTTTATTGAGTCAAGTCATAGCATTTTATTAATCTGAAATGCGTTGAGTAATTTGATTTATTTTTTAAAAGCATTTGGCAACATTTTCATCATGTGTGTTTGGGTCATTTTAATTTAAGCTTCATTATTTTGAGCTTTTTCACTGTGACAACCAAAACATTAGCTCCTATGAAAGAAAAACTTACAGAGTTGAGTGTGTTTAACCTGAATAAGCAAAGTCTAGGAGAGGAATCTTAATTGCCGTCTTCAGCTATCTAATAGGAGATTAAAAAGAAAACAGAGTCAGAATCTTCTTAGAACTGTACAGTTCTAAGGACATGAGTTGATGATGCAAGGAGATTCTGATTAGAAATTAAGAAAACAATTTTGACTGTAAAGGTCAACAAACACTGGAATGGCCAAGAGACGTTGTAGAATTTCCATTTTTGGATATGTTTGGAACAAGATTGGATATGACCCTGAGCAACTTGATGTAACTTTGAAGTTGGAAGTCCAAAGTTGTCCCTGCTTGGAGCAGGTGACCTTAGAGGTCCTTTTCAATCACATTTGTTCCGTGAGTCTGTTTTTAACTTTAAAGTTTCTGATTATCAGGGGTTTTGATCATTATAGCCTTGACATCTGGAAATCTGGAGTGAAATCTTGAATAAAATCTTTTGAAAATAGTGAAGAAAAAAGTGCCAAATTAGCTTATGGGGAAA
Organism: Numenius arquata; assembly: GCF_964106895.1. NCBI lineage: Eukaryota > Metazoa > Chordata > Aves > Charadriiformes > Scolopacidae > Numenius > Numenius arquata. Next base: position 70,062,812 of record NC_133578.1, on the reverse strand, counting down.
GTTCATTGTTGGAAAATGATTTCTAAGACAGTGGCACACACGAGATTTTTTTTATATTTCAATTATATTTTTTCTAGCCAGGCAGTTAAGTACAGAGATCAGCAGAGGTAGGACAGAACTTCCTAGAAGCTCTAGAGGAAAAAAGGTCCTTATATTCTTTGCTCAGGTCTTAGATAAGTGGCAGTAGAGGAAGTAGGGCTTTAAAAAAGCTGAGGTGAATCATGATCTCGCTCTTCAATATTACTTATATAACATAGAACAAATTCCCTCATGTCCTTCAGGTTTTTATTACCTTTCACTTTTCTCTTAGAGGTTTCAATGACTACTATTTCTGAGATTCTTGGCAGAAGAGTTCAGCTGAAAGGACTTATTGGAAAACGAGCTGTGAAATGTCCCTACTGTGATTTTTATTTTATGAAGAATGGATCAGACCTTCAGCGTCATATTTGGGCTCATGAAGGTAAAACTCTGGTTTTATGCTTTAGGGCATGTAATCAGTCTCATATTCTGCACAAGTTTTGGTGGCACAAAAAGGAATTCAAAGTTATCACAATACCTGAATGAAAAACTTTAGGCTACGGTAGAGGTTAAATAATTAGTTTAATAGACTCAGGACACATATGGAACTGCATGCTGATAATATGAATAGACAGTCTAAATGTTAAATAATGTTAATAAGTTTATGATTCCATTTTTTTCCAAAACCCTTTCATAAACCTCCATAAAGTATTCTTTAATAAATGCCAGTGAGGAGTGAATTAAATAAATGCTCAGTCTCTTAAAAGAAGTAATTTTCTATAACCTCTCATGAATAACTGCTGCTGCTTTCACATTTTTCCAAAAATACTTGGTCTGGAAATCTATTAGTAAAACAATTGAAATGCAGTTGCTTTAATATATGTATATAACTTCTGTGCGTGTTTTAATTAAATCATGCTGAGCATGACAGCTAGCTGACATGGACATAAACAGCGAGGAGAAACCTGTAAGATAATGCTGATCCTATCTATCACATTTTAGGGAGAAATTCCAGTAACATGGCAACACACAGGTTAAAAATCCCTTGGAGTTAAAATCTACGCCCAATAAAATCTTGTGTCTACTCAATCTATCTATTTTTATAACAGGTGGAAGACCACTCAGTACGCTCTTCAGTCAGTTAATAATTTATGAAACAGATTGCCTATGGCATTTGAGCATTATTTTGGCTTCTTAAGTCATCCCTCTGCAGAAAGAGGATAATGGGATGTGGTGCTCTCAAACTGATGTTTTGGTTCCAAAGCGTTTGTTCCCATGCAGGGAGTTCAGACTTTCATACTAGTACTGCATATTTGTTTGAGTGCTTTAACTGAGCTTACCTGCCTGTGTACAATAGTAGCGATCCAGTAGCCTTTATTCCATTCAGGAGTTTAGGTAATGCAAAATTATAGTCTTAGAGCAATTACTTACGTATTCCATAGATACAGTTCATTTATTCTGCCCAAAAAGCTTGGAACTCGCCTCATCTAACTAACAGGAGAAAGAGGTGAATGGAAATTTATTCTAAAATCAAAGTTTTCAATCAAGTCTGCTTAAAGTAGGCTGTAATTCCTCATGCTTGTAAATCTAGTTTTAAGGTCATGAATATCAATCTAAAACTGCCAGAGCCTCATGAAACTGTTGAACCACTCTGCCAGTTCAGATTTATTCAACTTTTCTTTGAAGGATTTACTTTGTTCTTGTAGACCTTCTGCTAGATGACATGCTGTGTGTATCTCTATTACATGAGAGAACTTTGAGAGAAGCAAAATCGGAATTGCTTGCATCTTAGTAAGGGGTGGGGGGGGAAGTGCTACTGCGTGAGCCATTAGCCAATGTGATGCTAATTAACAATAAAACACAGCTTTGCACATTTAACTTGGGCTTACATATTAAGTACCTAATGAACCAGTCCTCCTAAAATAGGTTTCTTCATACTTTATTGTAGAGTATAGAGAATGATAGTTATCTGATGACTTCTAGAGGGGGATTTGGAATGTACTCCAGCTAGGCATCCATTTAGGCAGTCTGGATTCTACTTTTAAATGAAGGTTGGACATACCAAGACCCAAACATTTCTATTTGCTCGGTTAAACTCGGTACCTGGCTTCAGTAGGGAAGTATTTAATTCTAAAAGAATCTCTCCTTTCCTTAGTAAGTTAAATGATGCTGTCAAGAGCTCAGTATCATTTACACAGAAGCTATACATGAAATTTCTTACACGCAGATATTTAAAACTGTGACCTTTTTTGTGTTATGTTGCTCACATGATCTGAAATTTCTTTCAAGCAAATGTCCAGCCTCTCATCAAAAGCTACAGCTTGGTTGTTTCATGGTATATATTTTTTATTTTTAGGTGTCAAACCCTTCAAATGCTCTCTCTGTGAGTATGCCGCTCGCAGCAAGAGTAACTTGAAAGCCCATATGAATCGTCACAGCACTGAGAAAACGCACCTTTGTGATATGTGTGGGAAAAAGTTCAAATCAAAAGGCACTTTGAAGAGCCATAAGCTCCTCCATACTGCTGATGGTAAGTGCATGTTTGTTAAATCCAAGTTTATTTTAGGGCAATAAATGCTGGCTGTACTATAGGACCTTATAACAAGTGTTTTTAGGTTGAACACTGCTTCCTTCTATGAGAATATTGTTAGGAGTTGCCAAATCCGATAGCCCAGTAGCCAGGCTGCTGCAGCTCTGTGTCCCCAGGTCCAGTCAATGTCAAACCTGAGCACATAACGTATTCCCTACAAGCACACGTGCAGCACAAGTGTTTGCTCCGTGAACTTAATATTTCTGTGATGGTAGCAGAAAAAAGTGAGATGCAAGTCCAGAAAAACACCGTCTTTTATTTCAAAATTTGGACGCAACAGTACTTTATTCATCTGTGATTATGTAAGTGAAGTAAATGATTTAGCAAGACAAGTTTTACAGACCTTCATTTTGACACAGTAGCTTCATCTTTTTTACTCATGCAACCTTGTGAAATCTCATTCCACTCTTTATTGACCATGTCATTTAAATTCTTTTAAAAATTTTTTTGCATATTCATTAGCATTGTCCTTACAAAGAAAGCGCATGTGCTGTGTTACATCTTTAGAATATGTGAAGTTTTATTTTTATGTATGCTTATATCTATGTATAATATTAGTGAAAGAGATGACCCTTTTTACAGTGATATGATATGTATTATAGGAAGCATATAGTTACTGTAGTATTACCATGAGTCAGTAAATCACTTGTTACTCAAAAAATACTTTCTAATAATTTGAAACAACTTGGTCAATAACAATCAGAAGTTGCACATACATCTAAACTTCATATGCAGGAATCAATGATTTTACTTATCAAATGCAATCCCCAGCTGATTCCTGGCTGGGAGAAGGAGGCAGGTTGTATTTGAATTAAAAGGAAATTTGGAGCATGATCAGACTATAAAGAAAAAAAAAAAAAAAGGCCTCTTTGTATGGTGCCGTAAAAATATCCCTGCATGGGGTTTCATTTCAAAACCTTTCTGTTTTGTTTTCACCATCTGGCATGTCCAAATAGTGAGAAATTCAGCAATGGAAGTTGAATTTATTTTTACCTGTGAGTTAGTTCTATTTCTTGAAAAAAAAAAAATAGTGTGTAAGTAAGTATTGCAATTCTTCTGAGGCTGCTTTGAAAATGTGGCACTGCTAAGAAGAGGAGTATGGTCATGGGGGAACTAGCCTTGCCTGGATTTGGTTTAAAGGTGTGAAGTTAGTTTTAAACATTTAATTTAAACATTTAATTGCATGCAAGGAACTATATTCTCTGATCGTTTACTGTTTGGTCAGGCTGAAGCTTTGACTCTAGAGGTGATGTTGTTACCGGGAGCCTTTTTCATCTGCCTTCGAACTGTCATCATATTCTGCAATAACTTGTTGATCCACCTTCCTTTTTGACTGATGTAAACGAATCCAATACTTTATGCTCTTTTGCCTTGCTTTTCGCACTTCCAGGAAATTTCCCTTTACCTTTGGAAAATGCATTTTGCTGTTGACTCCAGTTGGAACAGAATCTTACTGTCTGCAGAGTCTTAGATAATTTTCCTCGCTAAGTCCTCCCCAGTGAACTCTTCATGCGTTTCTAACACTTGTGAAAAAAAAGACAGCATTTGTCACTAAGAATGTAATATATGATTTGTCAAGGGACTTTCAGCCTTTTGAATGCTGGCAATTTCTCTTTGCCCGGTGTCCCTTTCTATAGTGACAGCACTTCAGAAGCTCTTACTAGCACACGTCTAGTGTTCTTCAGTTATTTCATAAACAAATGAATTTGAAAGATGCGCTGTTTATGAGTCTTGTCTTCCTGACTTACGAATCCAGGCAATTTTTGTTCAAATATCAGCCCTGCAAGGTCAGTTTAACTAGTGGAATATAAAGGAGTTTTCTATCTGCTTTATTCTTCTGGAGAAGACAGACATCTGATAGAAAACAGTTCCATAGTCCAGGCTTATTGCTGTTTGTGATTAGAAATAAACCAGAAAACCTGGTTTTCATTACTTTAATTAGATATCAGAAATTGTCTTAAGGTTTTTCTTAGCTGTGTTTTATGGAAAATTTCACACTCAGTATAAAATGCTTGTAACTTTTTTGAGCAAGATCCAGAATCTGAAGAAACTTGATCTCTTCGGGATAATACAGAATATTCTGTATTGTACTTCTCCATCCTTCCTTTTGGTTCTTCTCCTTTTGGAGTAGTTTTTAGCACATACTTATTCCACGTCAGGCAAATACAGTTTGCCAGCCATGGGCATTTAATACAGGAATGCAGTCTTTCTGTATTTCATACACCTTGTAATGTGGCTAGAGGTAGCAGGTCTGATAGGAGTCTTAAAGCCAAAATATGGAGAAAGGGAGTATGAAACCCAGAGAATAAAAGGAAGGAAATTATGTTGTTTTAAGACATAAGAAAAAAAAAAGATTGGGAGAGAGAATGCTTTGAAGGGAAAGTAAGAGAAACCCACAGAATGGTAATATGTTTGGGAGTTTCAGTCTTTGCAAAGCCACAAACAGCAACAGATGTTTCTTGAAAATGTCAGAGAGAATTCATTCCTATTAGAGAATCTTAAAAATATATAATGACAAAGTCTGACCATCTTGCCTTAAGAAGGACTCAGACTAATGATTTTAGGCCAAAAGCAGACTTGTAGAATCACAAAGTCTGATCTCTTTCAGAGTATAGGCCATAACTTAATCTAATAATTTTGCATCACGTTTCTGCTGGATTGTAGTGTGTCTTTTTAGGAAGGGCTAATCAGACTTGATTTAAAGGCTTCATATGACAGGGCATCCATCTGAATTCTAAGTAAATTATCATAGTCATTAATCATGCCCATTGTTAAAAATATTGACTTTATTTTAGACTGAATGTTCTGAGCATCATCTTTCATTTGTTGAAATTCCAGTTCTGGTTCTTTGATTTTATTATTGCTATTTCAGGTTGGAGGGTTAGTGCCCTCAGTATTGATGCCTGACTAGAAAGCTCACAGGCATGTAAAGAAATGTCAAGTGTAATGTCTTGTCTGTAGAACTTAGAGCAACACCCTTCTTTGGATGACACTTCTGAAGTGAAGTGATGGGTTTTTTTCACAAAGCAATATATATATAAATTTCATTGACTCTGTGTTGTGGATGGAAGTATTTGACACAGTTATGATTTAGTAGCAATTTGAAACTTATAAATGATTCTAGATAGATCAAGAGTTAAGTTTTAGCAGCACTTAATCATTAACAGATGTAAGAATTTACAAGGCGATTTAACAAAATAGTTGTTCAGCGACTTATTTACAAATTCAAAGATGGCAAGATTCACACTAGCTTACTATAAGGTATCCTAAACAAATACGTATACATAAAAGCACAAACATACAAGCACATAACACTTAAAGGGTCACACACATGTCTACACCCGAGTTTTAACTGTTAGGACTAAAGGTCCTTGCACAATGAGCAACTCCAGTGAGTCGATGGGTCTCCCTTTTACACGTGCACCAACAAATATTTGTATCCAGTAAAATATAAGAACATCCACTGTTCTTATAATGGCTTATAAGAGTCTTTCAATGACTCTTTGGGTTGGTATCTGAAGGAGCAATGTTTATGCATTGTCTTTACCCTTTTTGCGGGCCACTCTATGATATTTTTTGAAACGATGCAGAAGAGTAGAAGTCCAACTGTTACTTCAACTTCATACATTTTGAGAAAATTTATGCTGAGTTACAATAAAGAAATACGAATCGCCCTTCTCCAAGAACAGGTCACAGGACCTACCCATTATCCCTCATGTTTGGTAGCTGCCAGCATGGAAGTTACCGCATACGAAGTGTGAACTGGTCCCAGTACGTGCTTTCTCTTGCCTTGCGTGACTGTATGTGAGAGATTTAAATGAGAAAGAACAAACTGTCACGATGAAGGCGGCCAGCAGGCATCATTCAATCTGATGTTGATGGAGCAATTGCCATTCTAATCTTATTTTTGTCTATAGCATATTTTATTTCTCCCTGTGTCCAGGGTTAAACCAGTGTAGAAAACCCTTTTATGATATTGAGTCATTATTGAAAGAATAGTGCTAAACACATAACCAAATCTTCTGGTAAAAATAGTAGATCAATGTCATACCCTACCAGAAGTACACCAAGAAAACTTACAGAGGAAAACACAAGAAAATTCAAATGTATATGAATTGTAACAATTCAGAGCTTGGGCCAAAAGTAGGTAAAACCACATGTGAATGTGACTAAACATCTGTGGCTTAAGGATTTCCAAATCTGCTTTACAAATAGCAAAATAACTGTGCCTGCAGTTGTAAATAGTTGATTTCTTTCTTCCATTTAGGCTACACTATAAAGATTCTTTTTTATTCTTTCCCAAGTGACTATCCCAGGGGCACTATTTAATGCTTATAATTTAAAGATTACAATAGAGCTTTTTTTCTTCCTTACTCTGCTCTTAGCTCTGTTTAACTAAAATTTTGCAGAGCAAGTACCAGACTTCTACTGTTGTTCATTGTTCATGCTTAGTATTTTGGAAGTCACCTTTATGAGGAAATATAATCAGTAGTTTTCTAAACTTAAGTAGAAAAAAAGTTACCATGTTTTCTATTCCCATTTCAGGAAAGCAGTTTAAATGTACAGTGTGTGACTATACAGCTGCCCAAAAACCACAGCTCCTGCGTCATATGGAACAACATGTCTCTTTCAAGGTAAGAAAACATATAAATCTTGCTTATTGATAAGTCATTTAGAAATGCATGGAACTTCAGCAACAGTTTTGAAACAGGCACATTTTTCTGTTTGGTGACAATTATGGCATCTTAACATTTAAATATTCTGGGAATTTTGACTTTATGTACAGAATTTTGAGATAGGGTTATTTTGTTCATGAACAATTTCTAATTACTATCTTTACTTGCCAAAAATATACATAAGTTATGTTGCAATATAAAACAAACATTACTGGTTTGTTTTTTTACTTCAGTTCTTGAGAGAACTAATCTAATGTGTACCTTAAAATGTCCTAGGGAAGTAGGAAAGCGAATCCCATACATCAGTCTTCATTGCCAGCCTTAATTTGTTCTGAAAGTTTGCCAGTCTAATGTACTATAGATGAGTTCATATACTTGAAGAAAATTGAAGGGAATTAATTTTAAAACTCCTCATTTATCTGAAACGTGTCTTGGAAAGAGTTTTGAAGATTGTTAATGTTTCTATGAAGTGTTTAGATTAGAGATACGGTTTATTTTAATAAACTGTAGTATGGTTTTATTCCTAAATTTCACATTGGTTCTCAGCATGATAGGTCTTGATGTAATGAATTGTGAAATGTTATATTCAGGAAATAGAAATGATACTAGTTTCTGTTCCAGAAAAATCCAGCATTTTGTATATATGAAAATGTTCATTTTAGTGTAACATTTTATCTTGGGAATGAGCATATTTCTTATTGAAAACATCATACTATTTTCATATGCAACATCTTTCATTATCTAACAAATCGTTTTGTTTCTATAAACAATACACTTCAGCCATTCTTAATAAGTACCGATGCTGCATACCTCCATAAAGCAGAAAGGAAGACAGTCTGATGCACGGTTCAAATTTTAGAAGACACGACATAGAAGAAAATGAAGCAAGTCATCTAAAGAGATGATACATTTTGAACAAATAATTTTCCTTTCTTAAGTATGTAATTTTGCTGTGGAATTGCCTTTTTAAAAGGATTTTTTGTAAATGGAAATACTCCATTTTCCTTTTTTTAATGGCTAACGGGATGAGTGTACTCATAGTGCAGTTCTTGAAATATGGCTGGTTCTGACCTCGGGGTCAGCTTTAGAACTGTTGACTCAGCATCTCTTTTCAGCCCTCTGTCAGCCTGCATATAAGCGTGGCTATTCAGTGCCATATCGACACTGAAATAGGTCAGTCAGGAGTATTTGTCAAAAGGAGTTCAAAAACTGTCTGTTGGTTGCGTGTTGCCTCTTTCTGGGACGGTTGTTTTCATGCATATCAAACTCAAAGAGGAATGTCAGTACTTACGCTACCTAGTGATAATTTAATCCATCATGTTTCCAAGCTCCATGAATTTGCCATCCGATAGCAGATAACATACACAACATGCAGGTATGTAGAGAGCGGAACAAGAACACAGCACTCTGTCTGGATTATTTTCTTGAAAAACAGTTTCAGCAGTAGAAAAGGGGAGTACTCCTCTGTAAAACTGAATAGCCGAATGTCACGGTACCCTCTGAATTGTAAGGTTATGGTTTTCTTCCTTATTTTTGCTGTTTGGAGCCTGAAGGAAGGTCGTGAACAACAAGCTTAGGGGAGTGTTCTGGTCAATGGACCCTGACTGCAGACATTTCCCTGCTTTAAATTTGGCTTCCTAATAAACAATTCTGAACCAACCATTTTCTGCTGAGTAGCTTTAGATGGGCCTGGATGCTGTGCATGAAATATTTTGCATCCCATTTGGAGGTACTTGATTTATTCCCAAGGACTGGGTCAACGCCTGCATTCTTTTCCAGGACCCTAATCGTTGCGTCGAGCTTCCTCTAACTGTGACATATCTGACTCAGCAGGTTATTCTCAAAGGCTAACTTTAGGCACAAATGCTTGTTTTCCTAAACTTTTTTCTTTAGATATGCCTTCACCCTGTTAGGTGAAGGAAGATGTATGTTCTTAAAAATGAATTAATTTAGTTCCCAAAACTTAGCTCACCAAGTGGTCAGGTGAATGCAAGTGCCAGTGAAAGGGAAGCAGTTGGGAGCATGTTGGAGAGAGAAGGAAAGGAAATGGAATAGATCAACCCTGTCAGGTACAGTTATCTGTTAAATTAGGCTGGCTATGCAATCATATTGTACCTTCAGTTATTTTAGCTCTCTTACTCCCCCTTTTCAGACCAAAGCTCACGGCAGCTGAGTCATTTCCTTGTAGTAGAAAGTCTCCACGTGGTCAGACCTGTGATCATCAATTATGAAAAGACACAGTTTACTGAATTACGAAAAGTAGGTAATAATCTTATAATGTTGAGAATACTTGGTGTCTTGCACATAATAAAAAGTACCAAATTTTAGGTAATGTTTAGTTACGACTTCAATTTATATTGAATTTTGGAAGGTCTCCTTGGAATATTACTAAACCAGAAATGAACATGGTTTCTTGGGATCAAAACATTGCAGCTTAGACCTGTATCCTGAAGAGGTCAGGAAATATGTTCTAACATTTTTGGTTTTGCTCCCAGCCTTTCCGTTGTGCACATTGCCACTATTCCTGCAACATATCTGGTTCCCTGAAGAGGCATTACAACAGAAAGCATCCCAATGAAGAGTATGTAAATGTAGGTTCTGGGGAGCCTGCAGCAGAAGCCCTTATCCAACAAGGTACATTTCCACCATATAAGTTATTTTTATTGCTGAAGCAAACTTAGTGTAAAGGTAAACTTTCGTGTGATATGTTTTCCTCAGTTTGGTGGGTGTTATGTGGTAAATCATAACTTCTTTTTAGTAATTCTGAAATGGCCGCCCTTTATCCTTCATTCAGTGTCCTTTGTTCTTGGTTTCCAAGGGTGGATGAACCAAAGTTGTGATTCACCTTGCCTGTGCTGTTCATTGTTGCATACATTTATCGTTTTCACTTGTTTGTCTCCTTTTTTAAGTAAAGTGTCACTATGTGTTGAAATGAATGATAAATATATATCGTTCTACTGATAAATTTCTATGACAGTTTTGCAAGGTTGAACTAAAAATAAGGTTGAGCAAATGTAAGGAAAGAGACTGAAGAGTAAATGGCAGCAAATTATTCCCCCACTAGAGAAATGGTGGGGAAAAGAGAGCACGGATGAAACAGGTTAGAAGTTGTTATGCTCAGAATCTTGTTTATGGGCAAAGGAAGCACACTTTATCTGTGTAAGTAAAGCCAAGAATTTATTGCTAGTATTATAGCAATATTATACTTAACAGCCTAGTTCAAGAAACACCATTAGTCTAGATCCAATTATTATTAAAAAAAAAAAAAAATGTAGTTAGAATACTTATATACAGAAAAAGTGTCAATAGTATTATTGTTTCAATTAGAATGGTAACACACACACGCTTCTTAGTTTCTACTCCTTTTGCTGGTGCTATGGTCACCCTTCCACTGTTTCTCTGAGTCCTAAGATGGGTGGTTGCCATCTGATATTGGCTTTGGGATGGGGGTTTGTGTAAGTTGTCAGCATCTGGAGTTCTTCACTGGGAGAAGTATGATGTTCATTTCGATGTCCAGAGAAGCGGGTCTGGAGAACAAGTCTTATGAGGAGCAGCTGAGTGAACTGGGGTTGTTCAGCCTGGAGAAAAGGAGGCTGAGGGGAGACCTTATCGCTGTCTACAACTACCTGAAAGGAGGGTGCAGCGAGAAGGGGGTCGGTCTCTTCTCCCAAGTAACAAGTGATAGAACAAGAGAAGATGGCCTCAGGTTATGCCATGGGAGGTTTAGGATGGATATTGAGAAAAATTTCTTCAGTGAAAGGGTTGGTAAACATTGGAACAGGCTGCCCAGGGAAGTGGTTTAGTCACCATCCCTGGAGGTATTTAAAAGACGTGTAGAGGTGGTTCTTTGGGACGTGGTTTAGTGGAGAACTTAGCAGTGCTAGGTTAATGATTGGACTTGAAGATCTTAAAGGTCTTTTCCAACCTAAAGGATTCTGTGATTGTGTGATCTTCCTCTCCCAGCTGGAGCCATTGTTATGTGTTTGGTTACACGCATCTATGCTTTTCTTTTTCATTGGTCTGTAGCTGCAGATTAAATCCAAATTTACTGTTTAGGGTGCTCCTCATTTTTCTGTTTCTAGAAATCTATTTCTTCTATTTCTGTTGTCCCTGAAACCAGTTTTATCCAGCTCTGGATTTGCATATTCTTAACTGATCAGTTCTGAGTTGTTTATAGCTGTGGGTTCTCAGTGCCGAGCTTGTGCCGCGCTTCTTCTCGCACCTCCTCTCTGCTGCCACTTGGGTCTCTGCCTCCCAAGGATGTCATACCACGCCTGCGTTCCTCTACATCACATTTCTGTGTTAAAGCCCTAAATATCTCATTCTGCCTAGAACGACTGCTTGTTACTGCTGTCTGTGTAAAACTACAGTCATACCTCACAAAGATAAAGACAAATAAAACTAATTAGATATAGACACCTGGTTAATTAGAGAAATTGCTGTCACAGATAAACTAATTGGAGGCAACAAGGATTTTGGGAGGATCGAAAATTCAACATTAAGAGCTAATGGAATGTCAGGGGGAAGAGAAAAACAAATATGCTTTAACTTTTCGTCAGCCCTGAAGCAGTCAGGCAGTTGGACTAGATGATCGTCGTAGGTCCCTTCCAGCTAAGATGTTCTATTACATTATTTCCATCTCTGACTTTGCATCCTTCTTTCTCTTCCTTTCCTTACACAGCATTTATATTCCCTGTGCTACCTTTAGAGCTGTGCCAGCTTTCCACGTCTTCCCCTGCTGCCTGGAGTTTTAGAGCAGCAAAGGGGCTTCAAATCCTCCCATGTAGGAGCTATGAAGTCAGGGCCTCTTATCAGGACTCTGCCGTGAAGAAAGCCATGTTCGTAGGTGCATTTTTCCCACATGCGACTTCCTTTGCCACCATTTGCTGCTATATGACACATCATACGGGTTTTATTCGTGGGCTCAAAATAAAAACATGAGACCTACAGACTTCTTACCACGCTGTAGAAATGTCAGTTTTTCTCAGTGTTTTGGTATCTCACTGGGGAAGAAAAAGTGCTCCTTGTGGAAGACTTGAGTTAATTAGGATTTGCGTTTGGACTTGATAAACGTGAGTCTTGTTGAAGTTAATAAAAATTTTCCTGATTTTGGAATCAGAAGATCTTCTGTATCTGGGTCACACAGCACTAACGGATTATTGTGGACCTATTATGCAGCATGAGAAGGTGTGTGTTTCTGAGTGGCTTGGGCCAGCACTTGCTGCCTGACTAGCCTCTATCAAGTTTCAATTTACTGTGTTCATAGATCTGCAAGGCAATTTTGGAAAATTATTCATGTATTCATATAAGGGAAGAAGACTCTTCAGACCTGATATTAAACAAGTCCTTTGAAATTAAAGGACTATAGACAAAAAGGGAAAGGTGGGAGAGCCAGCAAGTGAAAGGGTTTAGAGAAAAAAGGGTTTGAGAAGGGAACTAACAAAGATTAACGTCTAATAAAAGCTGTCTATATCTATTTGTGGTTTTGTATTCTGCTTGTTCTGTTACACACGGAGCCCGAGGTAAATTGCCTCACACTTGCTCATCTTCTCTTCTCCGCTCTCAACTGATTTTTGACTGCATTGCAGACATTACGAATAATCTTAATTGGAAATATTTATATGAATGTAAATTGCTGGACTCTGTTCAAGATTCCTCGAATGAGTTTATAAAGAAATGAATGATTCATAGAATAGAAGTGGGAACGTGCTCATTTGAGCAATGGCATTTCCAGGGATAGACAGCAGTGTTTTAATTTCTGTGCTTATATTAGAAATTAGGATCAACCAGGATCAGAAGAATGTTGGGGGTGGTTTTTTTGGTAGGTTCGTTGGTTTAAATAGAAGTCTATGATCTTGACATTTATTACAGTGTTTTAAAGTAATAAAGGAAAAGAAATACTGTAAGAATTGGATATATTCTACATAGGAGACAAGAGTATTATATATGTATTACCCACTAGTTTTTTATGAGACCCTGGCTACTTGCTCATTTGATAGCTTCCTTGTTTAGTTTCATTTGCTTTGTGCTGGGCAAGTCACATAAAATTTTTCCAGAAATCATTTCTTTTCACCGATATTCCCTACTAACCATTGTTTTGTTTACGTATTTCTTTGCTCTCTGGGAGATGGATTTTCTGTTTGTGTTTGTGCAGTACATACATGGTGATCCAGTTGTGGCCTCTGTGTTCTATTATACCACATGCTTTCTTTTAACATAAAAATAATAGTTGTCTTATGGAGATTTTAGGCCAGTAAATAAACTGTTTGGAGAGCATGTGTCAATGCCGTGATAGAAAAAAGTTGTACAGCTGCATAATATTTGTGTGCATTATTTTATTGCAAACATCAGTTTTGTTATTGAAAATAGATGTGTGTAATTCATTGACTTTCTTTGTATGTTACCCATTACTTTAAAGAATAGCCTAGAAATTAATTTTCCTGAGCTTTCATATGAGGTCACTGATGTGGAGTTATATATTACCAGTTTAATTCTATGCTTCCATTATTTGTTCTTTAATTAAAGTAATAACGACAAAAGTTACAGCTTTAATTTATCTGGTGTATTGTTATAATAGTTTCAATATCAAAGTAATGTGGAAAAGTGTCCTCTCTTTCACAACACCAGGTTTTTCCTAATACTACAGATCGGTGTGAAATGAAGATTTAATTTAGTTTTCTGTAACTGGTGATATCTTTGTCCTAATCTGAACAAAGGTATTTTGCTTTTGTGAACTTGAGTTTCCCTTAATAGGGAAACTATTTCAGTTTTGTCTAGAGATATGGAGTATTGAACGTCTGCTATAATAGTGAGGCTTGGTGAAGACTTACAGAGATTGAGAGCAAAGAGGGGAAATTGTACAGGAATAATAAGTGTCAGTGAAAGACCCTAGCGACTGGGTGTAGGTATATTCTGTTTTGTCAAAATTAAAAGTTTATTTCTTTCACCTGATAGAATACCATATAGTAGGTTTCTATTACTGTAAAACGGAATCCTTTTCCTAATCACCTTATTCATAAAAGACTATATGCAACAAGGACTTGGCTTATAACCAGCTTACGAGAGTATATTTGAAGCATTAGAACATGATGGGCAAGATTCATTTGCCACGATAATGTGGAGACAGCCATCTGGTGGCATCTTTGCTAAAGTAGCATGACGCCCTTCCCTAGCCATTAGGTTTGTTAGAGGCAGTTCTGCTTACCTAATGCAACAATTTATCACACACAGATTATTTTTGTTCTGCTTTAGTCAATAGGGAGGAAAAAAAAGGGAAATACTTATTTGCATAATTACAAGCAACTGACATTTGACCAAATGACTTTCATAAGAAAAAGAAGTAAAAGCTTTTTAATCTAGTGTAGTAAATTGGATACTTATGATTTTGTCATGCTCAGTTTTTTACCTATAAAGCTACATCCTCAGCCAGTAAACATTGTGCTAAATTCATGCTATGCATCATTTTGTAGATAGGCAGGAAACTTAGGTTTACAGTTTTGTTAGTTAAAATAAACAGTAGAAACTCTCAAAGGCAACGGTAGTTGGGTGAAGACGACATTGTGCTGTTAACTATCCCTGGTTTGCTTTGATAATGTACCAAAAACCTTTAATGTTTGTATGAAACTTGAGAGAACTAGAACAGCTGTCTTAGAGAAGATAACTTTTTAAAAAATTATTAGTATGTCACTGCTCTGTATGTTAAATATTAAGATCTCAGTGTTTTTTATACGCACTTACAAAATACCCCAGCACTTACTCAAAGATTACAGTGCCTGATGGTTTTGTGTTGTGTCCTGAAGGCACCAGGGCTTTGCAAGACAACAGGGAACTGATACTTAAAGCTGAAGCTTGTCAGAGACTTGCTTTGTAGATTTTTGGACTATACATACAATTTACATTTGAAGCTGCAATGATATGTAATGGAGTAGGCATTAAAATAGTCTCTAAGTAATTCTGCGACTTGAAATAAAGGAGTATTTACAGGCCAAAAGCATTAGTTCAGAATTACTTAAAACGTGCTGGGCTTTCTTTATGGCAAGCCTAAAGCAGAACATAAGTCATAGACACCCTCAAACTTGAGAAAAAATGCACTTGGATATTATGACTAGTCTTCATTGGTGCTACTAAACCTGAATTTCAACCAGAGTCGTGGCTGTGGGAATGATTCTGCACAGCCTGAAGCATCCCCTGGGTCTACAGTGCTTTTTTGTGGCCAAGGAAAAAAACGGGGAGGGCTTGGTCAAACTTTGGATGTTGTCATTGCTTGAAAAAACCTTTCCCTCTCTAATTTACCTGCCTCTTCTAGAATGGTTTTTGTTAATAAAGCAAATACAAGTTCTTACCCAATAGATAAGTTATTATTTACTTTGCAATATACGTTCTCTGTTAACAGTTTTTCTGTCTCCCTTAACATCTGCCTCCTGAGAGATCAAACCCATACTTCTTACATGGATCTAATTGCAGAAGTAATGCTGTATCTAAGACTAATGCAAAGAGTAGTCTGTTCCTGCTCTTTCTAATTGGACTGTGGTAGGGGTTCCCCAGGGATAGAGGGAGGGAAAGATGGGAACAGCATTCCTGCAACTTCCCATCCACTGCAAAGAGGCATGCAGGCAGGGAAGCAGGATTGCGGTACTTTCTCAGATATACGAGTTGTTCCAAACTCCTTCCGTTACCATTATCCAAAATTGCCTTTTAAGCACTGTGAGAGTTCCACTACTTAATTTTTTTCCCTTTTTTCACATTGGACCCATGGTTAAAGGAAAACCTTTTAAATTACGGTTATGTGGCTAGATTGAGATGGGGTCAAATTAAATGGGTCCTTACTGCCTTGAAAAATAGTTTTATAGAATCATAGAATAGAATCATGGAATGGTTTGGATTGGAAGGGGCCTTTAAAGGTCATCTAGTCAACCCTCCTGCAATGAGCAGGGACATCTTCAGCTAGATCAGGTTGCTCAGAGCCCCGTTCGGCCTGACCTTGAATGTTTCCAGGGATGAGGCATCTACCACCTCTCTGGGCAACCAGTTCCAGTGTTTCACCACCATTTTCAATGTAAAAAATGTCTTCCTTATATCTAGTCTGAATCTCCCCTCTTTTAGTTTAAAGCCATTACCCCTTTTCCTGTCACCACAGGCCCTATTTAAAAGGTCTGTCCCCATCTTTCTTATAAGCCCCCTTTAAATACTGGAAGGCCACTATAAGGTCTCCCCGGAGCCTTCTCTTCTCCGGGCTGAACAGCCCCAGTTCTCTCAGCCTGTCCTCATAGCAGAGGTGCTCCAGCCCTGTGATCATCTTCGTTGCTTCCTCTGGACCCACTCCAACAGGTCTATGTCTTTCTTGTGCTGAGGGCTCCAGAGCTGGACACAGTACTCCAGGTGGGGTCTCACCAGAGCGAAGCGGAGTAGAGAGGCAATTTATATGAAAATAACTCAAGGAATTTATTTGTGTTTCCTTGTAGGTGGCATTAAGTGTCCTGTTTGCAGCTTTGTATACGGTACAAAATGGGAATTCAACAGACATCTTAAAAACAAGCATGGAATGAAGCTAGTGGAACACGATGGGGAGACCAAGTGGGAGGTAAAGCAATGTTGCCATAGCTCTGGCCCTAAAATTTCAAAAAGTTCTTGGGAGAAAAGTAAAGATAGGAATAAGAAGTATTAAAAAATGTGTTCTTGACTTTGTATAAGATCAGGAGGTCATGTGATTTCATCTCCATTTTGAATGCATACATTTCTGTGACTGTTAAGCTTGACTCATTTAATATATAGTAGGATTAACAGCACTGTATGTGCTTACTTCTGCATTTTAGGGCTCTAGTCCTCTATTTGCAGCAGAAAGGGTGAAAGTTTTAGCAAAAAAATGTGAAATTGAAAAGCTAACTGCATTTTGTTATATGCCAAATAGTTGCTGGCATTAACTGCAAGATGTGCAAAGCTGTAAGCTAATATTGAATTATTGAAGGAAGCTTATGTCTTGGTCCAGAAAGGGTTAGAATCTAGAAAACAGAATTTTTTTAATTGATCAGCTAAAAAAGTGGTATTATTATATAGAGTGTGTCTTCTATCATTTGTTCGTGTTTACAGCTTCACTCCAAAGTATACAGAAAACACAGTATCACTAAGATCAGACCTTAAAAAAATCAAGTTAGACCTAAGAAGCTGGGTTAGAAAAAAAGAAACCAACGACATTATTTTTTTCGTTTTGGAGTGGGGTAGGGTAGCTACCTTGAGAGGTCTTACCCTTTCAAGCTTTCCTCTGCTGTTATGTGTGTAGCTGTTGGTTTTAAAATAAAAACTGTTTCTCTTGCTGAGAGTCAGCAGAGCTGACTGTAGAGCAGAAGCCATGCGAAAAGCACAGAGCTATGTAGACTTTATTTAAAAAATTACAGTTGGCAAGCTGTGTCTTTTCCACTGCCTGTGTAGGTTATTGTTGGTGTCCAATGAGGGAAAAAGCCAGAAGTCAGCTGCAGTTGGCTGACCTCCACAGTTTAAGACCTGTTCTGCTAAATTTCAGGCAGTCCTAGTCCCCATTATAAACCTAATGCCTGATTTGGAAGAGCTGTCCTGCAGGTCTTGTTCAACAGTTTTTGAGTATCCACAGACATAATGCTAAGTCCTTGAAAAATATCAAAGTAGGTTCTATATGGTCAGTTACTCAGAGAAGACAGGGCAAGCATTTTAAAACATAGTCCTTCAAAGTTTTATATTCACATGCATTCCACAAACGATTCTCTGTACACTCTCCCAGTAGGTGCCCAAACCTGAAAAAATAAGAGGACGTCCAGGATGCAGTCATGTTTCTGCTCTTGAAACGGCTATAAATAAAGAAGTCCCATCAGAACAGGAATACATGTTGACAGCTTGTCTTGAAAACACATAGTCATAGAAAGGATAATTTTCCTAAAATAAAATGCCACTTTCAAACTTCAGAGGCATTTTACCAGATCTGCAAGGACATGCATTATAAACTAATTTTGCCCAAAAGGTCTTTACTAGACCCTGATAGAATAAAAGCCTGTTTTTAGTTGTAGAATAACTGCAATAAAAATGAAGTAAAGGAAATCTAGCAGGCTTAAAACAATTTGTGATGTAGAATCTAGAAGAAAACTATGGGATGATACCCCAACTCAACTGCCATGTAATGATGTTCTTGAATTCTGTTTCACCCAGTATTTCTATAACTCTTGTTTACAAGAGTTACATGAGAGTGAGATTATTCATGCATTGGCTGGGTTTTGTTTTCAAGTTAACGGCTGAAGTTTCTGAAGAAGCATCCACTCAATATCTCCATATTACGGAGGCTGGAGAAGATGTTCAAGGCACTCAAGCTGCAGTAGCTGCATTGCAGAACCTTAGATATACTTCCGAGAATGGTAAGTTACCTTCTTTAGGTCAGAACACAAAATACATCTTTTTTTCATAAATATCTAATTCTTCTGGGTATACTGGGCAATACTTGATCTCCTGTGGAATTATTAAAAATGACAAAATTTTTCATCTATAACTTACTTCTGGGGCTTTATATTTTTCTTCTAGGATAAATAATGAGAAATGACCATTTTTCATGAATTTCTGTGTCCTTAAATCATTAATACTTGCCACAGTCTGTTTTGCACTTTATTATTAGGTGTGTGGAATTTCCTGCCTGTATTATTAAATATATTGTGAAATCAGCTGTCTTGGCAGAGTAGATGGTGTGTATCTAATGGCAATTCTCTAGTTATTATTTTTCTCCCTGCTTAAGTCAGCGAACCTGCAGAAGTCACACAGTGGAACAGCTCATTTACCATTTTCCCAAGACAGTACTAATATACTTAATTCTGATGATACGCAAAACAAAGTAAGCCATTCTGTATCGGATTGAGGAAGAACAAGAGCGGGATTAGATAATGATTGCTAAGTGGGAAATAACCAAAGCTGTAAGAAAAGAAAAAACGTTCAGGTTTCTGAGAGTTTTAAAACAACATCAGGGACTAGACGAGATGTTCATATATCTTTTTTTTATATATGTAAATAAATGCGTGAGTTATCAGAAGATAACATTTTACAATTCTTTACCATTATGGTCTTTAAAGTTCATAACACAGATATGTTTCAAAACCTCCCATTGTTAATGGAATTTCTAAGCATGTTGCAATTAAATTACATTACTGACAATTTCTGTATATTATATTTTAATGACTGGGAATTTTGAATGAGTAAAAACCTCTTGAGAACTTTTCTTAAGCTTTCGTACATTTAAATTAAAATAACATGATCATCGCATATGCTGTACAGAACATTTTTGATTTTAAGCATTAATTTTTGAAGTAGAATAATTTGCTTTAATGCGTCCAACTTTGGATACTCTTCCAGCATATTCCTTCTAGGTATGCAAAACAGTAGTATCTTGTCTAAAGGCAGTTATATAGGAAAAAAAAAAACTAAAGCAAGCAAACATTTTTTTAGTGCTCAGATAAGCTTGTTTCTCATGTAGATAACAAAATGTAACTACTTTCTGTTTTAAATGAAATTACCTGACCTAGATCCCCATAACAATATCAGCCTTATCTTGAAAGGGTTTGGGGTTAAGAGATGAGCTTTATTCTATTTACTGTCTCTTCCCTGGCTCCAACAGTGATTACAGCAAATATAAGGCAGCTTTAACATGACCCTGAGAGTTTCTTTCCTTTCCTGACATATCTCTCATGCCTGGCATGTGGGAATGGTGGGCCACAGAAGGGGAATTCGTATTCCTGCATAACAAAAACCTCCAGCTTCCAAATATTTCCTTTTCACACTTTAGCAGAAGAGAGGGTGCATCTGTGTATGGGTTTGGTTTTTTTTTTTGTAAACTTGCCTATCCTTTGGCAGAGCTACACACATCAAGAGGATTTTTAAAAAAGAATAAACATGTTCTGATCCCATGCTTATAAAATGATAGGCAGGAGCTCTCTCAGCAATTAACTTTTCCCTTCAGCGCATTAGTGATAACAGTATTTCTTTTAGGTTGAGGGGTAGGCAGATGGCCGGACAGATGGTAAACACATGTAATATACCAAATAGCTGTTGTGGTTATAGGTATAGAGTTCAGGTTCTGTTTAAGCTGAATGCCTGGCAGATACACATTTGCATTTGTAAAGTCTTGCAGCTTCCTAATTTACAGGTACTGCTATGAGTTGTACCTGTTGTTTGTTTATGCAGTGTATTCTTTTAGATCCCTTTCAAATAGGCATAAAAATGATGAGTGTGGCTTCACTTGCTGATTCATGCATTCTTCAGGCAAATTTGTTTTGTGAATACATTCCTGCCATAGATCTATTATTAAAGTGTCACGTTATTGAGCTATTTGAAATTTATAAACAGTGCTGTGAGTCGGGTTTAAGGCAGAAGGGGAAACAGTGCCTGTAGCACTGAGATTCATGTACCCTTAGAGCTGTTTTACTATAATGATCTTATGGTTACTGTCTTTCTGATAAGGTGAAAGACTTGATCCAACAGCTGTAAACATCCTGCAGCAAATCATTGAGTTGGGTTCGGAAACGCATGATGCTACAGCAGTTGCTTCTGTAGTTACCATGGCACCTGGCACTGTGACAGTGGTAAAGCAGGTAAGAGCTTTTTTCTTCTCTAAAAATGCTATATTTCATTTTCATATATTTATTGTGAAATAAACATTTAGCAAGAGCTAAATTTTGAGTGAGACATACAGAATTTTCCCTAAACTAATTTTTGACTAGGCGTTGTACGTATGTTTGTATTCACACACGCGTAGATGTTTATACATATATACACATACTTGTTTATACATATAAAAATGAATACATTTTTCCATGTATAAAAGATACGAGTCACCAAGTACACACATGTATATGTACGTATATACATGTGTGGGTGTGAGAAAATACCAGTTTTTTTCTAGGAGGCATTTTCAGGCTTTTTAAAATAACATACCTGCATTGTGGGTGGGCATTTAGTCCCGTTGTCATCTAAAAGAATCAGGTCCTTGGCACAGTGTTCATCCACGAACAGGAGACAAACCCTATAAGATATTGGCACACGTAATTTTAATGTATGTATATTTTTCTTTAAGTCTGGTATAGCACAGTTTTTGCTAAAAATAATTGCAACGTACAGTATTACTAAAGTACTTTAGAAATTAAGAATGGTAAGGTATACAAAATCAGCAAGTAAAAGGAAATAATTTTCAACTTGAGGTGGCTGTTGAGTGCAAACATCAAGCCTTTTGTGCAGTATTTCAGCCTCAGGTGTCTGCTAACTTTGTTGCTGACATTTTATATTTCTCCTCAGTGTTCTCCAAGTTTCATCTGTTCCTGCTGTTTCATCATAGCTCTGCTTATCCCTGTTCCCATTCTGTTCATTGATTCATTGGAGTCTCTGCACTCCATGTGGTTGATAGGTGAGGGAAGGAAAGTACATGAGAAGTCTAATTCCTGAAGAGTTTAAGTAACTCCCTTTTATTTGAATGAACCAAAAATCTGGTTATTCTGAGACCTACAGCTAACTTTTGAGTGTAGTATTTTTTGTGGTGGTGTGGATGTTGAATTCATGAGAGCTCCACAGATGTGGGAAGTCTGTAGTCTCTGAATACGCTATTTGGATAATTCCTAAACCTGCCATCCGAATGTCAGGGAGATAAGGCAGAATTTCAGGACAAAGCATTTTGAGATGTTCCTTTGCAATACTTAACAGCTATTTTGATTAGAAATCATGTAGGAGTTTTTTGGTTTTGTTGAAGAATAACAGATCCAACTTTGGAAACTAAATTCAGTCATTGAAGAAATGTTTTCGTCGTCTTTATGTGCAAGTTTCAAAACAGCTTTAACAGTAGAGTCACTGCTGACTTCTACCTGTGCTATACATGTGATCTAAGTGTTGAATACAGCGTTAGCCCTTGGTGTTTGTCTGTGCTGTCTGTTAATATTACTGAAACCTGTTCTTCCCTTAAAAATGTATCTTTTGAGGCCCTTCTACTAAAAGGCTAGGAAAAAGTGACTTGAAGTAGCAGCTGCTAAGGAGAAACTATGTTTTGATATATGAATGTTAAACTTAAAAAATACATAATTTGAAAAATTCAGTGATTCTTCCTTCTCCAAGTATTAAATCTGATCAATGTCTGATTTCGTCTTAAAACCTATTGTCTTCCTTGTTAGACCATCTGAATTTGCTGACAGCTTTTTGTAAGTAAATGTTTATATCCCAAATCAGTTCTCTCCCTCACTTTCTAATCTATATTTCTGGCATTTGAGTTTACAAGCTGCTAAACATTGATTACTTTTTTCCCTTGCGTTGTATGTATCAATAATTCTTAGTGGTCTCATGTCAAACTGTGACAAGCTCCACTCCTATGTCAAATCAAATACTGAATTCTTAGAACACAGAATCTCTTTCCTGCTTTTCTTTTTTGTTTTCTTTCCCCTCTTTTAGTCTTGTTAATATGAAACCCCTAACTTGGAAAGAACCAAAATCAGTGAAGAATTTAAGTATATCTCAAGCTGAGTGATCTTGTGCTACCTCTGTTTACGCTGGATTTTAGTAATGTCTTACTTTGATGCTCAAACCCCGTTCCTCTATTAATCTTTATCTTGCTTGTGAATGTCTACTCATTTCTTTCTCTGGTAGCCTCAGTGACTTTTCACTGTGTGTGTGCAGAAGAGTGCAGGTCTGTGATTTCCCAGGGGAGGATGAGGTGGCAGTACACCTGCCGACAGCGCACTGGCTGCTTAGTTACCTGCAGTGGGCTTTATGGAAGTAGAGCGAGGACCAAGGGAGGTTTGGAGATGATGATGATGGTTATTTCTCTTTTAAATTTTTCTCTTTTAATTTTCTATATAAATCAGTGTTTCATTAAAGTCTGTTTGATCTGTTGTAGAGCTTTAGTTAGTTTCTAGTTCTTGTCTTCCTACCAGAAGATTGCCTCAGAATTATAGCCGCACCCATTTTTAATTTGAGGGAAATAAGTCTTTAAATGCTATTAACGTGACTGTAATCCTCTCCTGCTCAGAATTCTCAGCTCTTTATTCTTCAATACTGAGTTGCTTTCTGTGAGGTATCACTCATTCGTACCTACAGTTTTGTCAGGTTCTAATTATGCCGAGTTCCTAATTGTTAACCTTGAAGTGATCTTAAGACATGTTCATATTTCACTTTCCTACTGGAAAATTTATTCCACACTTTCTTTGGTGACCTTCAGCTTCTCTTGTGGATTGTGAGACAAAAAATTCATTCCGGGTGTCAGCAATATATCAGCATCATCTGTCACTGAATTTCCACTCTTGTTCTTTAATGGCTTCACTGAGTCCTTGCTTAGCAGCTTGGTTCCATTTTTTTCCTTAACAACATTTAGTGTAGTTGTTCTGATTTTTATGCTGTTATGTTGGTTTTTTTCTTTTTCTCTAAGGACATACATTATTCACTTTTTTCATCACTTCTTACCTTCATATCTCATTTTTAGCTAGCCCTTGCAAGTTGCCCTCATATTTCTTCTATATTTGCACCAAGAAATTTCTTCTAAATCCTAAATTACTAGAAAGTTTTAAAAGTATTTTTTGCTGTAAATGCTACACTATCTTGTTGCTATCTTCGTCTCCCATTTCCTTTCTGGAACTTTCTCCCACAGCTGTCCTCTGTCTTACTTTTCACCCGTAAAAGTGCCATTTACACCTGATCCTTAAAATTCTGTGTGAATCCAGATGTATCTATCAATAACGCTGCCATCTTCATGTTTTAGCACTTTCCCTGACCTGTGCGCTCAGATACCTTCGGTCTGCAGTCCTTGTTGTCTTTCAGGTTAATGCAAGACTTTTACCTTCAGAAACAAACTCTGTCTTTATCCATAGATCCTTTTGAGCATAATTCAAGATGGCCAGTGTATTAGCTGGATTTGACTAGTATATTTTTAAAATTGTTTTCTACTAGGTCACAAGACAGAAAGGATACCATGTTTGAGGTGTTCTTCTGTTAAATTACTGTTCTGAGTTGCATGTAGTCTTATTGCAAGTATCTTAAAATCATGAGTACACATTATAATGGAGGTGAAATCAAGTTCAGATGGTCTGTTCAAAGCCCCCAGCTCCTGAACTGGGTGTTGAGAAGAAAAAAAATTGTGTTCTGACTTTGGAAATTTTATATAGAATCATAGAATGGTTAGAGTTGGAAGGGACCTTGAAGTTCATCGAGTTCCAACCCCCCTGCCATGGGCAGGGACACCTCCACTAGACCAGGTTGCTCAAAGCCCCATCCAGCCTGGCCTTAAACACTTCCAGGGATGGGGCATCCACAGCTTCCCTGGGCAACCTGTTCCAGTGCTTAATCACCCTCACAGAAAGAATTCCTTCCTAATATCTAATCTAAATCTCCCCTCTTCCAGTTTAAAACCATTACCCCTTGTCCTGTCACTACCCTTCCTGACAGAGTCCTTCTCCGACTCTCCTGTAGGCTCCCTTCAGATATTGGAAGGCTGCTATGAGGTCTCCCCGGAGCCTTCTCTTCTCCAGGCTGAACCGCCCCAGCTCTCTCATCCTGTCTTCATAGGGGAGGTGCTCCATCCCTCTGATCATCTTCATGGCCCTCTGCTGGACCCGTTCCAACAGGTCCATGTCCTTCCTGTGTTAAGGACTCCAAAGCTGGACACAGTATTTCAGGTGGGGTCTCATGAGCGCAGACTGAACTATCTGACCTCCTGGAGTCAAGGAGGAGGGAGCCAGACTCTTTTCAGTGGTTGCCAGTGAGAGGATGAGGGGCAACGGGCACAAGCTGGAACATAGGAGGTTCCACTCAAATATGAGAAGAAACTTCTTTACGGTGAGGGTGACAGAGCCCTGGAACAGGCTGCCCAGGGAGGTTGTGGAGTCCCCTTCTTTGGAGATTTTCAAGACCCGCCTGGATGCAGTCCTGAGTAACATGCTCTGACATGCTCTGGGCAATCCTGCTTCGGCAGGGGAGTTGGACTAGATGATCGTTATGGTCCCTTCCAACTCTAAAAAATTCAGTGAAATTCAGTGAAATTTGATGAAAGAGAACACTTTGACAACATAGCAATAACCAATCTCAGCCTGACTTAGGGTTCAGCTTATGATTTTAAACCAAAGAAAAGCAAATTTAGCCCTATTTATCTTGCATTATGATTGGGAAATAGGAATCGTTAGTTCTGATAGAGTCATGTGTATGAGGCATTTCAATGATTGTGTCTAGAGCACAAAATGACTTTAGCTCATTCTTGCCTGAGAGTCGGTATACTAAACTGTTACCAACCGTTACCAAAGTTACACTTTTTCTGGTATCTAATTTGGGAGAAATCTTGCTGCATGACAGCTCTGAAAACATGTAGCTGCTAAGGAAAGTAATGCACACCAAGTGGCTGAGAAAAAATGTTAATAATGTGAAGTTTTTTCAGTATGATCTGAGATTGGCAAGAATCCACACTGAAACTTTAATCACAGCAGGGCAGGAGAAGTGTATACTTGCCAGTTTGAGTCCTTTTCAGTTACTAGTGATCCAGTCTGGATCTCCTGACAGAGCTAATGAAGAGATTTCTTTATGGCATGATATTTGAGCTCTTCTGCACTACTTAAAGACCAAAAAAAGTTACAAGGTGGGGAAAAGGTGAGAGCAAAGAGTGCTAAGTTTGAAGAATAACTAGAAAAGGGGCTAATAAATGCTTAGAAAAGGCAGGAAATATTGTTCATGGTGGATGGTAAACACAGACAAGAAATTGGGAAGAAAGCAGTTTTGTGGGAGCAGAAGATGGGGAAGAAGATTGTATTAATTACTAATCAT
The DNA here is from genome assembly GCF_964106895.1 of Numenius arquata. NCBI lineage: Eukaryota > Metazoa > Chordata > Aves > Charadriiformes > Scolopacidae > Numenius > Numenius arquata. The sequence goes on along the minus strand of NC_133578.1, from coordinate 70,036,748 downwards.
TATTATTAATTACTAAGATGATTATTATATCAGTATGCCTGCACAATTATTCGTCTTTAGTCCATTTTCTTTTTCAACCCAATGGGATGTAAGTCCTTCCTGTTATTGAGGCCAGAAAGCTGGTGTCCTCTTCAGGTGGGATTCTTGGGCCTTGCTGACTTGTTCTGCATGATGACTTCTATAAGGTCCCTTATTTCAACCACTTAGCTCAAATGGTTGTCCAAGCCATCATTATTGTATGCTACAGTTAACTCTGATAGTCTTCTTTCTGACATTCGCAGACTGTGTTTTGCCTCTTTCATGTTCTTCCGGAAAGATTCAAAGATTACTTTTCTCTGCCTCTTTTGACATCACCCTCTCTTATTCTGTTCACTTGATGTTTCTTTTTTTGCCACATCAAACAAAACCTTGGTTAAATTTCCTAGGGTTTTTACTCCTTTCTGACTTAGTCTCCTGTTTCTCATTAGCTGTAAAGATTTTGACTTCTACCTTTGCTCAGTCGATGAAGAATTAATTGCTCATTACTTTTTTTCAAATTTCTTAATACCGTCTTCCATATTGTGCTTAGTTATGTGGATTTTTAATTAAGAGCAATTTGTACCTCATTGTCTTCTTTCAATTACTCTTCAAATATATGATGACAGTAATTATCTGTGGTTAGGCTCTTGGTGTATTGATACTAATGCCTGTCCCACAAAACTACAGCTGTCTCATTCATGTTGTACTCCCCCACTTCACTTTTCCTGTGTCTGCTTACCTTCTCTTGTTTTGTATTGAAATTATAAGGCCTTTGGGGCATGTAGCATACCTGATACAATCCAGGTCCTGGTGCAAAGGACTATTTGAGTATTAAGAATAAAGAGTAGTAGTTGGCTGCTAAATTCTTTCTCTTCTTCTCCCATTCAGAAATAAGAGACAGGACTTATGTTACTACATCTGTAGCTTGGAGTGTAGGGTTAACTCTGTTCCTGAAAAGCATAGTAACCTGTTTTCAACCTAGACTTCTACATAATTTGCTCTTCAGAGTAAGTATATCAACTGTTTCACTAACTAAGCAGATCTTTATCAAGCTAAATAAAACATTTCCATACATTTCACCCTCTATTTTAGTTCCTTTCATCCTTTTATTCTATGATCTCTTCAGGCTCCAGTAAAATCCTACCATGGTAACAGTCACTTTCTTCAAAGTGACAGCAGTAGCAACGCACAGCAAAGATTACACACCAGCTTGAAGCCGATCACAAACCAGAATTTTATAGTGTAACATGTCTTCAAAAATAAATATCTAATAATATTAGCATGGCTGTTGTGTCAAAGGTGCATTCCAGCAGCACGCCTTGTATTTCAGTCTGGCTCTGATTTGTATCTGCATGATGCTGGGTGTGCTGTTAATCTAGAAAATTCGCCAATACGTGGATTTATATATAGCTTGATTGTGAAGATTATGATTCTTTTAGGACATGGAGCAATTTGATAGTACCTGCAAAGGAAAGTTTTAGTTGGGGCAGATGGCCCTGTTTTCTCAGGCTCTCTGGAGTTCTTGTCATCTGTGTAACATAGAGATAAAATCTCATTTTAACATTACTGTCCTGTTAGAAGTCTTGAAATGATGGCAATCTTGCCATACTTCCACAGAAGGAAATCTGGTCATACAGCATTTTGTCAGTTGAGGGAAGTTGCCAATGACAGTCTGTGTCAGGATATATTCAACCAGCCAGTTGTTAAAACTTTTTAAAAATCTCCATTACCAATATGAAGATTTGTTTGCCACCTTGCATTTTGCATATTATGCAAAGCAACTATTGCATATTCAAGTCTCTTCTTATTCCGAGACTATTGTGTGCCAGATTGTCTTTGTTTTGTAGCTTATTACAGAGAATCATGTGATCAAATTACAGTGTTTTTTGTGTGCGTCTCTGTGTCTTTTTCACACAATATATCTATATGTAAACTAGAACCAAAAGAAAGAGTTCAAATTATTCAAATGGCACAGAACAAAATGGTAGAGACATTCCTGTAGGCACCAGCACAAGCTGAAACATCACGTATCCAGGTGCTCTCTGTGATCTAAAATGCTGATACTCACTTTTCCTTTTAATCCTTTCTGTAGATATTTTGTATATTTTCTTACTGTGGTGTCTATAGAAATAGGAGCATCTATAAACTAGTGTAAGGTTTTGAAATCCTGCAAGATCCCTGTGATTAACTTTTCTTCTTCATGGTAAACTGAAAGGCAGCATTCAATCTGAAATCAAGGGGGAGATTCTGTAGAGGATTTTGGGTCAAGCCCAGCAAGACTGTTTTAAACACTCTGGACCTGCAACTCCTGCTGACTTCAAAAGAAATTTAAGATATTCATTATTTCTCAGATTGAGCTCTAGAATAAGAAAGCGGCTTACTGCAAAAATATTTTTTTTTATTCCTTTTCAGGGAAGGGAAGAAGTGTTTTTAATGGCTTGACTTAATTTCTCTCAAATTAAAAAAAATCTGCTTGTTTTGAAAGGACGACATTCCTCTAAGAATTTTTGAGACATTTTTAATGTCTCTTACATGTATTTGGATGGTCCTCAGGTATTTAAATTAGTAACATTTATAATTTCAAAATGTTGAGCTTCTTAGGAAGACGTAGGGGTGAAAGTTCCCTTGGCTTTTGTGACAGACACATTTAGCTAGTAAAGAATATTTATGCAGGTACTGAATTGATTTAATGTGCCAGCTGTGTGTGGCTTCAGCTTCTTGCTGTCATTCTTTAGCGAAGGATAAGCAGCCAGATGCTTTTCAGCTGGCTCTCAAACAGAAAAGAGGTCTTGGCTGCTACTCTTCAAAAGATTTCAGATGCCAATAAAAAGAATGGAGTGTAGTGACTTCATTCATCCTGATGGCAGCTGTCCCACTGTTTCATCAATTTGAGGGATGTGAATTAACGTTTTGAGATTATTCCCTGTGGAACAATCTAATAGGAACCAAGCAGAAGCATGTAAACATTGAACAGATTTGAAATGTAAATATCCAAAATAATGTGGTGATTTGTCAAACTAAAAGGATTACAGATAGCTGTCCAAAAAAGATACTGGGAGCTAGAAACACCAGAAATAAGGGCATTAGTCTTCTTTACCCTGCATGACAAGGCTATTAAAATCACATTGATAAAGTCAGGTAGGAAGGTTAAATTAACTTTCTTTATTGGCCATTTTCATTTCAAAAGCATATAAAACTGAGTAAGTATTAGATTGCTGCTATTGAATTGAATGGAATTCTGGTTTCATTTCATTTTTGTGTCAACTGTGCTTTATTTATTTTCCTTTCTTCGTTATGTATGTACACTCACAAAACTATTTAAAATTATTTATGGGTTTTGATTTACAGTGACTAAAGCGAGACTGTACGAGATCCTTCTCAGGCTGCGTTGTGCATTCTCGCAGCTCTTAGCAGATGCAGTATAATTTTTCTGGCCTGAGGCATTTTGTCAAGGGGTTATGTATATTATGTATAGTGTCTAACACAGGAGAAGTTAGTATATATTGCATAATTAAAAGGCCAAATTTTAGGCACGCCTATTTGTGGGGTTTTTTTTATGATCTCTAGTATCAAGGGCTGTAATTGTAAGCCAATTTGTAACGAGCTGTGAGATTTTAATTATCTAACATTTTTAACTGCAGCTTCCTATCTGGATTTGCTTGTGATAGACTTGTGTCTGCCTGTTACGATCTTCATTAGTAGATCACGGGTGACGTTACAGTGGGGTTCTGCTACAGGCTGCCTGACCAGAAGAGGGAGCAGATGAGGTCCTCTCTAGGCAGCTAGGAGCAGCTTCACGTCCTCCTGGTGGACTTCAACCACCCCCTTATCTGTTGGAGACACACAGCAACGCAAAAGCAATCCAAGAGGTTTGTGGAATATATCGATGATGACTTCCTTCTCCAAGTGATAGAGGACCCAATGAGGAGAGGAGCTATGCTGGACCATGTTCTAACCACCAAGGAGGGACTGGCAGGAAATATGAAGCTCAAGGGCAGCCTTGGTTGCAGTGACCAAGAAATGGTGGAGTTCAAGACCCTTAGAGCGGTGAGGAGGGCGCACAGCAAGTTGACAACCCTGGACTTCAGGAGAGCAGGCTTTCACCTCTTCAGGGATCTGCTTGGTGGAGTCCCATGGCATAAAGCCCTGGAGGGAAGAGGGGCCAAGAAAGCCAGTTAATATTCAAGGATCACTTCCTCTGAGCTCAGGAGAGATGCATCCCAGCAAAGAGGAAGTCAGGCAAAAACACCAGGAGGCCTGCATGGATGAACAGAGAGCTCCTGAACAAACTCAAACAGCAAAAGGAAGCCTACAGAGGGTGGAAGCAAGGACAGGTGGCCTGGGAGGAATATAGAGAAATTGTCCGAGCAGCCAGGGATCAGGTTAGGCAAGCTAAAGCACTGATAGAGTTCAGTCTGGCCAGGGACAGCAAAGGCCACAAAACAGCCTTCTGTAGGTATGTTGGTGGCAAAAAGAAGACCAAGGAAAATGTGGGTGCTCTCCAGAAGGAAACGGGAGACTTGGTCACCCGTGACTTGGAGGAGGCTGAGGCATTCCACAACGTTTTTTCCTCAGTCTTCAGCAGCAAGTGCTCTAGGCACACCACCTAAGTTGCAGAAGGGTGGGACTGCTGTACTGATCTACTGTATGTCCTTTCACACAAGAGCTGGCACTGGAGCAGGTAGCCTCAGGAAAGAGGGGAGGACAGTTATAAAAAGGGAGTCGTGTGTACGAAATCACAAAATTCATAGAATCATAGAATGGTTTGGGTCGGAAGGGACATTAAAGATCATCTGGTTCCAACCCCCTGCCATGGGCAGGGACACCTCCCACTAGAGCAGGTTGCTCAAAGCCCCATCCAGCCTGGCCTTGAACACTTCCAGGGATGGGGCATCCACAGCTTCTCTGGGCAACCTGTTCCTATTGCTTTCAGTAGGACTTACTGTTTCTTTAGTAATAATAATAAAAAAAAAAGCTGGTGCTTGGGGAGGAACAAGAGAAAAAAAAGTTAACAGTGCTATGCTGTAAAAGAAACAGAACGTGGAAAGGACTTCAGATCATTCCTGTAGTTTTATCCCTCTAATCTGAATCCTGTGCAGGAAAGCCAGAGTCAGCATCAGTAGATACGATTGTGCTCTTGCGTTAAGGTCAATGACAATGGCAAGATTCTCTTTAGATGTTAAATCTTTCACCAGATAAAATCCACGTGTATTTCATCAGCATATCACAGACATACTGACTCTGGGACCTCTGAATAATTTAACACCTGAACATACTTGTTATTGTTCAAGAAAAAGCTTTGTAGAGCCTGATGAATTGAGTGAAAGTTCAAAGTGATATGAAGTCCTAAGGGGTTTGTGTGTCTCTTGAAATTTTTTTCATCTGCCAGGTATTTTAAACACAGAATTAAAAAGTGAAAAGTTGTTGCACAACAATGGGAATGGTTGCTTGGGGGAAAAAAAATGAAATTGGAGAAGAGCATCAGGAAAACAAACATATAGAACTCCTTTTTCTCCTTGCTGGTCTCTAAGGAGTCAAGCATATATTTGGAAGCTTCGCTGTGGTTCTTCCCTTCTGTTCCCGCTTCCCTCTTGAGCACCAACACTGGTCTTAGTTGTATTTTCTTGAACTTGATTGTTCTAATACTACTGTTTAGAAAACAATGTCATATAAATGAGAATTGGGGAAGAACTTTTTAATCAGCTTCTAATTGACAAAAAAAAAAAAGCCCTTTCTAATTTGCATAATTTAGGTTCTACACCTTGAGAATTCTACCATGTTTGACCTATTCTTTTCAAAATCGTTTACGCGTTCAGTGCTGCCAAGAGCACGCCATACAAGGGTACCCTGAGATCCAGTAAATCGATATCTATCAGTCCTTTGTTCTCTTTTTAGTACACTTTGTATGGTTATTGGAAGTACCGTGGGGTTTTGCTTTCCATCATGAGATGTAGGTGAGCCAGCGATTCTGTCTTCCTTCCCCGTTGTTGGTGTAAGTGGACAATTTATAGATGCACTTGAGGATATGAAAAAAGTATTTGTTGTAGAGAATGTGACCTCCTACAGATTCAATCAGGTACTTTCTTACAGTGAGAAATAAAAATGATTTCTCTCTGGAAGCTTACTTCATAAAACATTTGCTAAGCCTAAATGAAAGAGAAACAGGCCTTAACAAAAACAACCCATTTTCTGAAAAGAGAAGCAAGAGAGGATTTGATTAACTGCATGTTGCGCTTGCAGGTGGGTTGGCGTTTATGATCCAGCAAACAAAACAGCTCTCCAATGAACGCAGGGAATGGTGTTGGACTGAAAACATCTAACAAATGCCTTTGCATATATCTTGCATACCAAAAAATGACTATTCCATTCTCTCCTCAAAAGTACATTATTTTATCACTAACACTTGAGAGAATGCATTTCTTCCACATGATTTACAGTTTTCTGTTTTGTTTTTACTGGCCTGGAGTACCTTGTATGGGAATTCTGTATGGATCTGGTAAAGAATTAAGATTTGATCTTCAATTCTAGTAAGTACTGTAGTTTAATAATTGACAGACGTCTGTTTGAACTCTTAGAAATTGAAAACCAAATTGTGCTGTTTTTTTTTTTTTCTTTTTGACAAGAAGCAGAATGTTAAATAAAATCATTATTTTCAATTGTTTCTGTCACTATCCTTTCAATAATGTAAAAATTGTTGCCTCACAAACAGTAGGTCTTACGGGTCTATTTCAGTAATATTGACATTTCACTGTTTTCTAATAAAAGTCCATTAAGGTTTACAATGAAATTTTTACTTCTATGAGCAAACTGTTGGCTGGGGGGGGTGGGAGGGGGAAGAAAAGAAAAAGAAATGGTTACAGTAGATGTCTTTTCATGTGGTTTTCGATGGATTCTCATCTCAGAACTACTAGAGGAATTGTTTGACTTCAGATTTATTCAGATCAGAGCGGTTTTGAGTGAATGACTCCTGAGAGATTAAATCTGTCTCCAAAGACCTGTGTTCCTGGAACTTTGCAGCTTTCTCTGCATTTAACTGAGATGCTGCGTTACTGCTTTCAGTGTTCCCTCTGGCCATACACTTATTAATCAAAAGTGCTCACTACACATTTTGTGTAAAACTGACATTTTCTTTCAGAACAATCTGATTTCTAATTTCTGTGCTGTATTTCCATTAATCGTCACGATTAATGACATGAAATTGGAAAGGTGAAATTTCTGTAACCTCTTCAATTTCTCCACAGGTAAAAGAAGAGGAGCAATCGGCCAATCACACCTTGATGATTCAAGAGACACTGCAGCAGGCGTCGGTGGAGCTGTCTGAGCAGCATCACCTGGTAGTGTCCTCAGATGAAGTGGAGGGAATTGAGACAGTGACTGTCTATACGCAGGGTGGAGAGGCTTCAGAATTCATAGTTTATGTTCAGGAAGCTCTGCAGCCTGTAGAAGAACAAACTGTGGAACAATCGGTGCAGGAGCTCTAGAGAACAGCGGTCAAAGGAGGTGGCTACTTGATTTGCCAAAGCCAAAAGTTTGGGGTTTTTTTTTCCCTAGCCAAAAGCAAGCAAGCTGACAAATTTTCAGTTGATTTGTGAAACAAAACCTTGTTGCTAGATAGTGATCTGACTGGTTGGTATCAGGGACCTAAACATATTATGTACAAAACCTCCTCAGACTTTTTTTTTTTTTCTAAAAAATGTTCATATTTTGAGGAAAAAGTATTCTTCCCTTTCTTAGAAGATCTCTCACTTGATTCTGGTAAATCCCCACAAATATTGTCTGTTCAAACCCATGTTATCCCATAATAATAAAACGTCTGTAAAGGTAGCTAGAACGTCTAGAAAAGTCCATACATCCTATTTCATACATACTTAATATGTGCTTGACTTGACTGGAAGCAGGGTTCTTTTGTCTTTAAATTAGAAGGGCTTATTTCTGAGTACATGCTTAGAATGCGTTTGGCGAGTTGTGGATCTAACCCAAACAAAGACTCAAGACTTTAATTAGCAACGTACCACAGATGGACTGTAGTTTGTACTTGTGAGATGATCCTTTGAGTCCGGGAGGTTTTTAAAGCCATATATGATAATTCTGGGTACCAGTAGGATGACTGTTACTTAGAAAACTGAATAATGATAACCCTTTCTATCCCACTGGATAAATAAATACCTGTCCAGTACCATATGATGAAACCAAATCTGTCAAATCAATGAAATATTATTTTGTTTTTAAGAAAAAAAATATATTCAAATTATTTGTAAATGCTATAAAAGATATATGTTCATGTTTTAAACAGACATGCTTGTAAATATGATTGTGTGAAAGCACTTGTACAAAAAACATAAGTAAATATTGAGAAGAATCTAGTTATTCTGAATTATGCATGTATATAGTTCCAGATTTTTCTTCATGAATCTTGAATTGTTTCTGATTTAATATTTTTAAATTTGAGCTATAAAAGTTATTAATTAATAACAAAATTGTCATGTTTTTTCCTAATGCTCTAATTTCATACGTGTTGTCTTCCCTTTCACAGATAAGTAAAAAAAATGCTCTTTTGCACTGACTCTGACAAATTATTCCTTCAGTTAGTAGTCTCTAATCAAGAAAGTAGCATAATGAAGTCTAGGCGGACTTTTCTTTGTGATTGAACTTATTTGTGGGTGTTCTGGGTGGAAAAATGGGAAAAAGCTTTTAACTAAGATAAAATGTAGTGAGTTGTTTGTCTGCCTCTTCTGAGTCTGCTGGGTTCCATTAATGCTGTTCAAAATCCGAGTGAAAACATTTAGTGGTAGCTTCTCCCTTAACTGTGGTGGCAGGGAATTTAAATTTAAATTGAAAAGAACTGAAAATCATTCGAGTTTGGTGGCAGCCAAGTTTCCTCGGGCTTAATGTTGAAAGTGCACAAGAAGTCCCAGGGATGTCACATTTGTAGGATGGAGACCTTTGTGCCGTTTGGTGTAACTGGAGCTTGTCACAAATGTCAGTGTTGATTTTTTTATGTGTTCAGTAAACTTGGCTAGAATGAGCCATGAAGTGTTTGATAACATTTACAACATGATAGCACCGGTGCACAAAATGTATCAACTTGATTAATCTGCATAAGAAACTTTGTTTTCGTAATGACTGTTTAAAATTCAGTGTTGATTCGCAAGAATAATGTGTTCTATTAGTTAAAGGAGAAGAGAGTGGTCTCAAAAAGTTTTCTTAGAATTTGTTGAAATATTCACAGCCCACTTGCTGTTAGAACCACGTTTGGAAGAGCATCATGATCGTGTGTGGTAACAGCTATGTTCTTAACGTAAACCCTTTCTGCGTGACTTCAACGATGCATTATTATCTGTCGGGGGAGGGGGGGGGGGGGGAACGGAAAGGTATTTTGTGATGCATCACTCAAGAATTCTGAAGTAAATTATTTCCAAACAGACTCAGTACCTATGTCCATGAGAGGTGTGTTTGTATTTGGAGGAACATTTTTGGTTTGTTTTTTTTTTGCTTATTTTAATTCCAATATATCACATCCATGCACACCTACTGTAACTTAAGCCTTGATCTACAATTGACAAGTTAGACCACATTTTCCTATACTGAAGCATAAACATTTTTGTCAATTTTCTGTATCCTTTTTTTTTTAATTACTTTTAAAATACTTTTCAATGCAGGTCTTTTCTTAAGTTCCAGTTTTTTTCCCCAGCTCTTCTTGGAAGTGCAGCAGTTGGAAACAACACGAGGTGTAAGTCAGGAAGGACTTTCAGCTGTGTTGAGTACATTGATTTCTTGCCTCAATGATAACATTTTCTGTTTTTCTAGAATATGCAACACCTGTGATGCTATGAGGAGGTAAATACTTCCTCTTTAATGTAAGCAACTGTACTTTACAAAGTGAGATTTGCATTTTTTCAGAAGCATAAAGAAAACAGAGCTTTGTTTATACCAGACATTTGTTTTGCGAGGCAGTGACTTTCCAGTTGTCTTTTGTCTGGATTTGGAACGACCTAAAAGGTAAGAATTAAGTCTTTTTTTGCTTGGCAAGCTCTGCTTCTGTTGTCACCTAAACAGCACAGATTGTTTTCAGTGTAGATTCAACTCCTTTTATCCAATTAATCTTTTCTGAGGGTTAGGTGACCTTTTCAGTTCAGGGGAGACAAGCAGTTACGGTTTTAAAGTTAGTCAAGTAGCTTCTGTTTCTGAAGGTTATACATTCTTCCCACACACTGGTAATAGCATTTACTACACTGTATCATCTTCTGTTTTTTCTTCTTTCTTTGACACCTGAGGAGTATCTCGGTTTTAGGCTAACGCTTGGCAAATATTACTCTTTAAAAGTTTATGCATGCAGAAATCGAGTAACTGCTGGGCTAACTGATCTGCACAGCTGGGAACACATCAAATGGTTCTGCCAGTGTGCTGAGCTCAGAGGGGAGATAGGTCTTGGAATCGTGCAAAGATTTTAAAAAATGGGAAAAAAAAAGCTGCAAACAGTGGCAGCAGAGTCTTATTTAATGGAAGGTAAGATTCTGATGCTTGAAGCTACTAGTTCAAAAGGTCTTACAGAAATTAATTAGGACACTAGTTCTGGAAGGGCCTCATGTTACAGAATGGTATCAGCATCTGTACCCAAAGGGGAAAATGTGGACCTCACAGGGCAAAAGGCACTGAAGAGGGTATGGGAAATGGAGGTTTCAAAATTTTTTACATCCCTAATTTGTTATCTCCACACAGGATAATTTCTCTTGAGCAGATAAGAAGGTGGGATCTGCCTTCCTTTCTGATGTGGTTTGGTTTCTGTGCCTGATGTGGTTCCTGTCAATCCCAGCAGCGTTTCTTGATGCTGGTTATTTGTAGCTGTTGTAGCATCCTAACTTAGATGAAGCTGCGCTGGCAGAGACTTTGTGCTGGCATCTGTCACTCATCTGCAAAATCCACGGGGTGAGAAGAGAAAAGAACTCCATTCTTCTACTTCACTCTTTGATGTATGAAATCACAGCTAGAGAGAAGAGTTAGACCAATTGCGCTTACTATAATAAGGAATTGCACTCCGTGACTGTATATACTTGAAATGAATGCTTTTAATGGCATGTTTTCAAACAAGATTACAGAAGTGACATCACTGCAAGTCTTGAGATTTTCAAAATATTTTAATAAATTTCTTCTAAAGTTATAAAGTTGAGTCCACACAGCATCCTGGCGCTGCCATAGAGAATGTGGCACTTCATCCATTTGGTCTTAATAACTGAAAAGAAAAATGCTTCAACGTTCCAATGAGTTTGCTCCCAACATGGACATGTGCCTTACAAACTTAACAAAACCAAAACACATAAAAGAAACTCCTGCATCTCGAGAGTGAGCAAGTACTGTTAGCACAGTAGAGGAAGGAAGAAAATAGCAGAAATAATATTGTAAGATATTCAAATGTTCAAATAAATGTTTTAAGCTCCAAGTGGGCAGAGAGTTGTGGGAGAATGGCTAGCTGAGAAGGGTCACGTAGACATGATCCAGCTGGCCGAGCAAAAGCTTGAGAAACATCGGATTCAGCCCCCGTAACTGCTGGGCTGGCAAGGACACCTTGTCCTTGACTATAATTGTTGTATGATAACAGGGAGATTGCAGCTGCTCAGGCATGGGAAAAGAGGATGAAAGTAACTGTAAAGAAGGAACCAAGGGCGGAGTTGATCTTTCTAAGAACTAACCAATCATGAGCTTAACTTTTGTAATATGTATGAGCTAATTATGTTAGGACATAAAAGGCAACTGTGTGAATCAATAAACGAAGCTTGCTGATCACTCATATTGAGTGGCCCTGTCTTCCCTCCGTCGCAACAGAGAGTTTGTTGTGGGAGGGAACCTGTTGGAGCTGTGTTCAGCTGCAGGATCAGGACTTGAGTTTTGGCTTGAACTCTTCGTTCCTGGCTATGAAAGAGTCTTATCATTCACTGCTCCAGATTGTTGAAGCTTCGGTAAAGTCAATGGAGATGGGAAAATTCACCAGTGAGGAAGTTTTAAGTACTGTGCCCTTCTGAAAATCAAGCTCCTGGTGTGAAAGAGTACTAAAAAACTGAGACTAACCACTTTGGGAGAACTTTTTTCCAAAGTCACACCTAATCTTTTATGGAGGTAGGAGAATTATCAGCCAGTCCTAGGCCTTAAAAGACTGCAAGTCTGTCTTGTCTTGCTTACATGTGGAGTTGTATTTTTGTAAGAACAGCGAGGTTCAACTCTGTACTGTTGAACTATTATTGAATGGAAGAGAATATTGATTTTTATTTTCTAATTATTTTGATCTGAAAGTAATGATGACATCAGATTGCACATAGCAGAGCTGAGTGAAACAGATGGTATATACAAAATCATAGAATATGGGTTATTACGGTTTGCTTTGTGGTTTGTTTGGGGTTTTTTTATACCATATTACAGTTTCTGCTTCTTGTAGGTATGTCTGAGCTGTGTCATTTCTTTAGGTGATGCTAATAATACAGCCGTTGCTCATAACATGATAAACTGCAGATGTTCTTTTCCCTTCTGTAACCTGATCACAGTGAGGTGACCGAGTTGTACCACATGTGGCTCGACAGCTTCTCAATTTGCAATTCCAGCAAATTTCCCATCATTAGCGGACATCATTTCCATCAATAGCAGCACTACTCCATTTGTCTTTTTTTCTTCCTTGAAACGAGGACAACTTTTCATCTTGGAAGACTTTCATGTTCACTCAGTCACAGAGATGTATTTGGGCACATCCTGAGAGTATCAAACTTGATATTATGACATAAATACGCAGTATTATATTCATCTCTGCTATCATTCCAGAAGGTACAGGTAATTGGTTACTGATCTTTTTATGTGTTCCTGCTCTCAACCTGCCTCTATTGGGCTTTAAGTGATTAAAAGCAGTGCCGTGCATTTCAAAGGACAGTGCAAATGACAGAGCCCTTGTTGTATCTTCCTAACAAAAAATTCCCTTCAAGTCTGTTGTGTTCCCCTCTGTCCACCTTGGAGATGGTTGAGGCAGAGAAAGGAAGCCAGCGCGTGTCTCCTGGTAAATACTAGTAGGTAGAAATGCTCTGCTTATATGTAAACAGAATTCCTTTCAGTTTCAGAGATCACAGAAGATCACAGCAAGATCACAGGGCAAACTCACCATCCCAGAATGACTTTTTCTTTCTCAGAACGAGTTGCCAGTGACCGACCTGGTCGCCTTTTCTCAGCTGAACCAGCAAAATGTTTTCAGAGTGCAGAGCGTGTTGATGCTTATGGGAGTGACTTGCCACATTGATAAAAAGCCATCAGTTATGACAGATATTTGTCAAGGGGCACAGACTCAGCCCTCAGTTACAGTGGAGTTAAAATTCAATATAGGAGTGCTGGAAAGTTTAATATCTTCATTGATGATCTGGATATGGGGATTGAGTGCACCCTCAGTAAGTTTGCAGATGACACCAAACTAGGTGGGAGTGTTGATCTGCTTGAGGGTCGACAGGCTCTACAGAGGGACCTGGACAGGTTGGATCAGTGGGCCAAGGCCAATGACATGAGGTTTAATAAGGCCAAGTGCCGGGTCCTGTATTTTGGTCACAACAACCCCAGGCAACGCTACAGGCTTGGAGCTGAGTGGCTGGAAAGCTGCCCAGCAGAAAAGGACCTGGGGGTGTTGGTGGACAGCCGGCTTAACATGAGCCAGCAGTGTGCCCAGGTGGCCAAGAAGGCCAACATCATCCTGGCCTGTATCAGGAATAGCGTGGCCAGCAGGAGTAGGGAAGTGATCGTGCCTCTGTACTCGGCACTGGTGAGGCCTCACCTCGAGTACTGTGTTCAGTTCTGGGCCCCTCACTACAGGAAGGACATTGAGCTGCTGGAGCGTGTCCAGAGGAGAGCCACCAAGCTGGTGAGGGGTCTGGAGAACAAGTCATATGAGGAGAGGCTGAGGGAACTGGGCATGTTTAGTTTGGAGAAGAGGCTGAGGGGGGACCTCATTGCCCTCTACAACTACCTAAAAGGAGGTTGTAGAGAGGTGGGTGTTGGACTCTCCTCCCAAGGGAATAACGACAGGATCAGAGGAAATGGCCTGAAGTTGCGTCAGGGGGGGTTTAGATTAGATATTAGGAGGAATACCCGAGAGGGTGGTCAGGCACTGGAACAGCCTGCCCAGGGAGGTGGTGGAGTCGCCATCCCTGGAGGTATTTAAGGAACGTGTAGACATGGCGCTTCAGGGCATGCTCTAGTGCCCGAGACGGTTGGTTTGTGTCTGTTTGTGGGTGGGGTGGTGTGTGGTTGTGGGCGTTTGTTTTGGTTTGGTTTTGGTGTTTGGTGTTCTGGGATTTTGGGGATTTTTTTGTTGTTGTTTTTGGTGGTTTTGTTTGTTGGGTTTTTTTTGTTGGTTGGACTCGATGATCTCAAAGGTCCCATCCAACCAAAAATATTCTGTGATTCTGTAAAGGGACCTCTGCAGCCGCAGCAGCAGCTGGTTGGCAAGTAACTGCCGGCAGGCGTATGTCCCTGCTCTGACAGCACTGTGTGCAGGAGGGGACCAGCTGAGGAGTGCAGGAGTTGTGGGCTTGTTCCTAGTGCAGCTCCCTGTTTCCCTCTCCTCTAGTTTAAGGTAATAAATCCTCACCACATTTCTGTGTTCTCTGGGCGAAGGAAAGGAATGGGAATAGTTATCCTAGTTTAAAAAAAAAAATACCTTTCTCTGATATGAACACATTGCTCCCTCAATCCCAACCCCTCTCCCTACCCCGGGGGGGGCGCAGGGCTGGGGCTGGGGGTTGGGGTCCCTCCATGGCAGCCCCTCTGGGCCGCTCCTCCCTCCTCACCCCTCTCCCTGCTCCAGCGCGGGCCCTGCCCCGGGCTGCAGTCCTTCAGGGACACCCTGCTCCCGCCTGGGCTCTCCAGGGGCCATAGTTCCTTCAGGGGAAGATTCTACTTAATAGAGCTTGGTGCAACTGGATTGGCCTTTTTTTTTGTTCTTGAACTCAGTGGTGGTTTTTTTTTTCCTGCTGAGTTCAACTGGCTCCATATCAACCTAGAACTCCTTAGAAACCAAGACTGGAAGAAGGTGGAGCTAAGGATTACTGAAGACCTTCTTTGCCCTTTCCCCTCTCTCTCTGTGGGATTTGGTTTACCGAAGTTGACCAGGTGATTGATGCCAAGTGCCCATGTGTACAGTGATCAACAATACTTAAGGATTTAACCAGAGGAGAACAGGCAGGGCTTAGTGTGACAGAAAAACATGAAATGATGGGATGGTGTTGAGCAAAAGAAATATTAGGCCAAATAATAGTATTAAAGTATACTGTTGGGGAGAACTATTCACTTGAAAGACAGTACCTGAAATAGTAGAAGCTCCATTTCTTGAGTTGTGCTATTATTGTGCTGATTAAAATACAGCCAGAAATTAGGACTGAGCCTGGTGGGAAGACCAGGGCAGCTGCCCTCAAAGGATTCTCGTACACCTCAGATTTCTGGGGATTTAATAGCAACAAAGGAGAACAAAATGACATAGGACTTGGTTTATATTCAGAGCCACACCTAACAAGGATGCTCGTCAGAGCTTACTCTGAAGGAATTGATGGGATGGGCAATGATGGGACGTTAAATAAAAGCAAAATTGTCACTTATATTTTCTTATTCTTATGTCACTTTTACTCTTAATGAAAAGTCCAGTGCAAGACTTGAAGTGAATAGTGGTTGCCAGTAAAATACAAAACCACAAAATAAACATCTCTGACAGTGCTATAAATGACCTTTTTATTCCCTTTAAAAATATTTTTTACAGTCTGGTTTGCTAAAAGTGGATGAAGAGGGAAATTACAGTCAATACATTGCACAGAGCTCTGCTGATTTTTTTCTTAATGCTGTAAATTTTCCTGAAAAGCTGGAAATAACTTTATTATCAGCCTAGGTAAATTAAAAGGGATCAAAAGGTCTTCAGTGTTTTGGCATGAAATCAAATAGTTAATGGGAATTTATAAAACAAGCTTTGTTATGTTTTTTTCTTCAGTTCAAGGCACATTATCGTCTGGAAAATAAGGGATCGTTTTGTGTCGTGCACCCAAATGAAATACACTGTAAGTGTATTTTACAGGAACACGTAAGATATATGTGAGTGAGACCACAGGAGCTACCTCATTTGTAAAATTCTTTATGGGCTAACAATGAAATAAAGGACAACATACCACAGAGAATTAAAGAGCTATTCAATGTTTTTACAGTTTGTATTGGAAATGGTTCCCCTTTTTGATTAGCCTTGATAGCATTTATTTTGCCACTAACGTTAGGAGTGAAAATACTTTCTGGGAGCTGAAAGCTGAATGGGTTTGGAGTATTAAAATAGAGAGTACAGAGTTTTTTGGTACTAGGTAGCTTTTTCAAATCCATATTCAAGTGTTGGGAATCATGTTTTTCCGTTATCTAATGGTAACTCAACAAGATACGTTAGAAAAGGTCCAAGTCAAAAAATCACAATGTAATTGGGAATGAAGTAGCATATCAGTTTTTTACTGAAATAATATAAATTCAAACAGCCACGTGGAGGCTGAATTTAGGTCATCCTCAAAGTAGTTGAAAAACACATTAGTAGATCAGTGGGGAAGTTTCTGTGGCTGTTGTGATGCACCTTTTCTTCTCTGAAAATATGATTCGTTTTGGTGATGACGGAAATGTCAGATAGTTGGCTTTTTAGATTATTCTGTCTGAAAGTTAACATCCAGTCAGAGGTATTTTGTGTTAGAACCAAACCAATCCAAGAATTGGAATTTAAAAAAAGAAAAAAAAAAAAGATTTGAAGAGAACACGTTGCGGTTGAGAGCACTCTTCACCAGTGGGACTGGAGTCAGAGTGGGAAGTAAATAATCCTAGGGCAACTGTAAGAACTTCAGACTAGAAAAAGAACGGAAGACAAATTAAGAAACTTTTTTTTAGATCACATTACCGGTTTTCATCATGTAACAAGCTCAGAACCTGTAATACCCACCCAAATTTCAAGGAAAAAAATCACCTGATTTCACCTTGAGGCTTGTGTTGTCTCATTACAGCAGGTGTCTGTTTGTGGCTCAACAGAAATAGGGTACATGGGGGATACATATGAATACCAGTAAATTACAATTCTCTATCTGATGTAAAAAAGCCTGGATGATGTATCCGCTGTCTTTAACTCTGGAGGGTTTTTGTGCAGACCTCTTACCCCTTCATCAAAGGTCAGTCAGTTTATCCAGCAAAACCAGCCGTCCTTCACTTGCCACAAAGTTAGCCTAGGCAGTGACATTCTATTTAACATTTGGGTTTAGCTATTCAGGTTGCATTTTAAATCCCTAAATAATGAATTTCATGTGAAGCCTTGTCTATTTAGAGTGCACTCCCACTACAGTGGAGCTGCTTTTCCATTTCTCTTTGAGTAATGCTGGTACCTTGGGTGTTGACTTGAGCTCCTAGGGCAAGAATTTTTTACTGCAAATCATAGTACTTGCAAGTTCTTCTGGCATAACTGTGCTATTTTGTGAGGTCAGAAAACAGCTGGGGGACGGTAACAATTGAAACTACCAACATTATTTACTGAAGTGCTAGACAAATGTCCACTTTTGAACCTGGAGGTGTTTGCTAAAGACAGTGTGGTCCTCAGGTGCTGTTCTCTTCCGTTTGCTAGAGGTTACTCAATAGCTTTGCCAGCAGGAAAGGTCACGTAGGAGCTCTCTCATCCACTCCAAGGAAACGGGAACATTAACTTAGTCCCATACATGTCTCTTGAAGCATATTAGAGAGTTTCACCTGAGCCTTCTGCCCACAGAGCTATGGGGCAACCTCAAGGAGGCAGGTGATCATGAGCCTTCAGGGACTTCACTCTTATCAACCAGTATGGCTGTGGAAAGGGGTACAGTGGTGACCGGATAAAACTCCTTACACTGGTATAGCTAAGGCTGGGAATATCATGGGAATATCATGTTTTAATTTTACATTACTTTAATGTGTTTCTTATTTAGAATAATTTCTTTTCCCATTTGTCTGAATAGAGTATTTTTCTCCTGGCAAAACGCCTTCGCTAACATAATAGCATCTGCATTAGAAATGTGACCCCACTATAGTTCCCTGTCTCTCTTAAGCTGTGATTTTAACAAAAAAAAAAGAAAAAAAGAAAACCATGGACAAAGCTGTAGATGGTGTACTTCAGCCAGTCTCAGTGCTTTAATTTTCCTGGGTCAGAATGGGAAAAAAAAAACCCTAAACCAGTTAGCTGACAGAAAAAGTAAATTTGTAGGTACTTTAGCAGAAAATAAATAACAGAGGGCCTGCCACAGTGGTTGTGTTATACTTTTTAGTGATTAGTCTAATACTATTTTTATTTTATTGAAACTACACCAGAACTTCCATTTTCCCGTGTGATGCATTTAACTACAGAGCTTCTCCAGAGCCTTGTCGGAGTGAGGGAAACAAAGGAAGCAGGCAATACGTTAGACTTCTGTGTAAAGGTGCAAGATGTTCCTTTTGCCTAAACCTAACATTTGTTTAGTCATACTTAAAACAAGGAGTCAGGGTGAAATCTGTTCCTGATGTTCTGTACTAAGCAAGATGCGCTATGTGCAAAGTTTACTAGTTTGGGGTTTTTTTTTTTTGTTTTGTTGAGGTTTTTTTGACCATCCCCTTAAAAGCTGTTACAGCAGGAAGCAAATTGCAACACAAGGTCTGGCATGAAATGATAAAATGGAAATATATTACTATGTCTTATATTCTGGTTTTAATATGGGCCTATTTATTTTGCTATTAGCTTGTACTAGAGCAGAATTTAGTCACTGGTTGATCGTGATGCTGTAAAGTCACATAAAAAATCCTTGCTGCCAACATCTTACTCTTTAAGTAGGCTGGATTGATACGAGTTCTTAAAAATACAGGTTTTCCATATCTGTAAATGGAGAACTGGAGTAGGGGGCAGCTGTAAATCTGTGGCAGAGCCCAGAGAAGCCAGATGTCCTTGTGTTTGTCTTTCCTCTTGAGACACAAAACACGAGGAAGCTGCAGAAGAGCCTACAGGCAGGTGGAGGGAAGCGTGTGTGGAACCTCTGCTGGAAGAAAGCTTTTCTCCCAGCTAAAGGGTGTTCACCTGGAATCCCTCACCACAGGCTTTGTCGAGTGCAGTGTCTTTAGCAATGCAGTGTGGAGACTGTGCCAGGCACAGCTCCACGGGTCTGCAGCTCCGGGAACACGTGAGAGCCCGGAGCTTTTTGAATTCTGATAACACCTCCGTGGCAGGGGGAATGGAAGCACAAAAGGACAGGTACGGGCTGAAGGATGGCAGCCTGCTTTCAATTGTTATGCTGTTTTTCAGGAAGTTGCATTTTTGGGTAGTATTCTCAGCATGGGAATCTAGGTGGAACCGACTTTCAACATCTGTGGATGCATAAAATGAGTGTGTTTTGTCATGTAGCTACTGCCTTGCCTCTAGTGGTAGATGTTAGTAGATACCGAGGTAGGACGGTAACACCAAGACAAGCACAAACACAGCTTGCAGTAACACCTGTAAGGGATATTCTTGAAAAGCCCAAGTTTGTAGTGTTGCCAAAGAGAAGTATTTCTGTCCTGATTTAAAAATATTAATGTGCTTAGCCAAAAGATTTTGTATTTTGACTATTCTCTGGGTAAGCCACCAGGACTTCTTTGCCTCTGCCCACCCCTCGAAGCAGTGAAAGTGTGTTGTCTTCAGCTACAAACTTTGATTTTTACTTTCTTCTCTCTTTTCACAGCCTAGTTCACCAGCTGTTACTGCCTGTATTTTATGCTTAAGTTTGGCTCACAAAGACTTCAGGGCACTGAGTGCTGTGAGGCATCAATAAGGTTTCTACGCTAGATGTCAAAACGTCCTACATCACAGCTCAGCATAAAGCCAGATTGTCATTTAATTGCATATTTCCCAGTTGAGCCAGGATCCGTCTGAATTGGACATTCATGCTTATTCCCTTGTGCTATATATTCAGAAGAATATGCCTTGCCACTTTTGAGATCTCTTGCTGCTCTTTTGTTGTGCTGAATGCTTAGGTTGGTCCATTTTTCAACCCACGTTCGAGGCCGTTTGCTTAATCCACATACTCAGAATTTTAAAAGGATTCTGTGAATTAAAGTATTTCACTTGTTCTGAGACAATAGATCCTGCTTATAAAACAGAAGGCGCTTAGACTTGGATACTGTGTGATTTACTGCAAGCCCAAACCATTTCACTGAGGCTGACGCCACAAGGGTATATGAAATTGTGTTTAAATCACCCTCCCAGTGATTTAGAAGGACTAGTTAAATACCTGATTTAGAAACTAATAATTGAGCCGATGTGAGCTGGCAATTATGCATGCAGTAATTGCATGTGTTAGGAGCATGTATCATGAAAATGGGAACCAATGGGATTATCCCAGTTCTCAGGAGGTTTTAGAGATTGAGAGGAACAGCTAGTGTGGTTAAAAACAAAATTAGCTATGCATATGTAGAGATTATAAAGCATCGGCACGCAAACAAGGGAACTAATTCTCCGATGCCAGTGAGCTCGGGAGCTCATCGCCTCTGGGTGAGCATCCAACTGGGCGGGGGGTTGAGGTGGGAGCTGGGCAGGAATTGCTGCCCTCCTGACATGCAGGTGGCTGGGGGACGCGTGCAATATCTGGAATATGAGATGAAGCAGCTGTGAAAATAGATGCCAAACTCTTTCTCAGTGTCTAAAGGTCAAGTTTTATTTGCATAAAACAGAGCATTGCAACTTTGCGATGATTTTGGTTTTCATGGTGGTGTAGGCAGGGGGTGAATGCCAAAGAAGTCAGTCCAGAAAAAGAGGTAGTTTAAAACTTTCACCAGTAGCGTGTACGTTTTCTTAGCAGAGTTGCACAACTAGTAATAAAGCACTTCTCCCTAGATGTAACGCTCTCTCACGTTTAGTTACACAAAACTTCTAAAGCTGTCTATAGTAAGGGTGTCTGCTGACTGCAAAGTGTCCCAGTCCTTCTGGGTTATTCTTGCCATCCTTCTTTGTCATTTGTAGGATAAAAATAGTAGAGGTTAAAGCAAGCAGTATCATTCGTTAGTTAGTGATAGGTAGCGACAAGTTAAATAAGGATGCAATTCCTTTTTTGATTGAAAATGAATTTTTAGTAATCTTAAAAAGGAAATTCATAGGATGATGCTCTTGAAGATTGCACAGAGCTAGATGTCCAGGGCTGGTCGTAAGAAGTGAGGACTACCTTATGTGCCCTCTGAAGTTTTTGAATATCATGAATTTTTTGAAAGTCGAGCATTGTGTAGCACAACCTGGGCTTCCAGTCTTAGTTTTTCCTTTCTTAACATGGGTATCAGGAGTTCTTGCCTTACATCATGACTGGTATAACAGTATGCTTATTAACTCTGCCTAACAGAAAACCAACTGAAAAACAAAGTATTTTGGAAGCTGAGATCAACATTGAAAATGTCATGGATATTTTGGAGCCTTGTTTCCCAGAAGGACCTGGGACCTTGATTGTAGGTAGCTTGTCTCCAGTCCTGCCTCTGCCCCTGTCTCCTGGATGGACCACAGACCCGCGCTGTGTCTGCAGCTGTTCCTCCTGCCCAGTCTCCTGCTCTTCCTCTCTGCCTTCCCTGGATGAACCCTGGACCTGATTTATGACCTTGCCCCATCTGAGACTCCTGATGGACCCTGTTACAACCATCCATCTCTGGCTGTACAGTTCTAGGTCTGACTGACAGGCTGAATAAAGCAGTTGGACCCTCGTGCATGATGGGCTTGGGCATGCTACTGTAACAGAAATCTTTGGGAATAATTAGCTCGACTATTTAAGCACGTTTAATGCTCTCTGTGGCCTTTACATAGCTGCAGAGCACAAATACAAGCCGAAGCAAGTAACATCTATCCCAACTTCATTATGTATATTTATAAGTAACTTGAACATTGTTTTCCTAAACGCTTTTTAAATTTTCAGTGTAAAACTAGAACTTTAATTCTAAATCCCAAATTAAGTTGTTTGGCATTAAAACGAAGCCTGGCAAATAAACTAATCAGTACATTAAAAACTTCGAGAGTTGGAAGACATCTCCCACTCTATCTATCTATGCTAAGGCCTGAGATGTCGCTGAAATTTTGAAAGGAAAATGTTGCCTTAATGCAAAGTAAACTACTCCTTTTTTTTTTTTTTCTAATCTGCATATTAATTACTGTCACCCAGCTGATGCAGTGGGCTGCAGCTAGATTCATCCCCTTTAAATCAGTTTAATCCTTTGCAAGCTTGCAAAAGTAATTATTCTGCATTTCCATCTAACACTGTGTAATAGAAACTTCAATCTGTTCAGCTCCTGCTCCAGACCCTTGGTGACCTTTTTGCTCATACACCAGCAACGCTGACTGCAATTAATTTCTTCTCTCCTTGGGAACCTTCTTGCATTGATCTACTCTTCATAAAAGATGGTAAACTCTCACCTGCTGGATTACCCTTTAAATAATATCTTTCCCTCTCATTTTCACTTTTATAAATGCCAATATTTGGGTCATGCGTTTCCTGGCATGGCTTTCTTGTCCAGCACGTAGACCATATTGCCATTAATTTCTGGTAGCGCTCCCTGGCCTTGGCCAGCCCGGAGTCCCGCAGCTTCTCTGCATCTGCTCCCCGTGTTACATTTCTGCCTTGGCAACGATACATCCTGAGCCACTTCATTTGTCCTTTGGCTGAGTTCGGCTGCTTTATCAGTTTGATTTAATTGACCATCTCGTGAACCTGAGGTGCGAGCCGTTTCCTCTGACTGGGGGGGGCAGCGTATTACAGTGGGTAGAGCCACTTTGTAGTGGCGATGCAGCAAGCCTATTAATGGGGCAGAGATCTCCCTTAAAAGGCTTGAATTCCGTTCTGCTTCAGGGTTATACAGTCCACAGAAAATTGCAGTAAATCACTTCTTCATGGATTTGGGTTTCAGATTCCCCCATTTATTCCCTATCTCTTTTGCAAAATTCATTTCCAATTCAGAGCTCATTGAGCCTGAGCTTTTCTTCTGTGACCGTCATTAACACAATGATGACTCTTTCGCGAGCGTTGCTATTATCTCACCTGGCTTCCAGAAGCATTAAGAGAAAACAGCACAGACATCGCTTGATGTCAAACAAAGGTACGTATTTTTGCGTGACGTTCAGATGAACTGAATGACTTGCAGAGCTGTGGCTGTTTCTAGCAAGTGGCCCAGAATAACTGGAATTATCATGACAACATGCTTTTGGCCTTTCTTCTGGGTACAGGTGACAGTTTATTGCAATCATTCTATGTCACTAAACAAGATGTAGAAAACACGTAGCTCTATAAAACAGGGCCATTGCACAACTTTTCAGCCTTCACAGGTGATTCAGATTAGTCCACCTATGATTTTTCTTACATCACTTAGTATGTTATTTTTATGTGTATGTTTAATCTTTTTATATAATCCTGGTTCCTTTTTAATCTTTCAAGGACAAATAATTACAACTGCTTGAACCTACGTGGAGTCTCAGTCATGTTGAGAGCGGTGGGGATCCAGCAGTAATGCAGAAAGGTGAGCAGGATGGAGCTTCTTGCAACTGCTATTTTGAGATATATGCATATTCTTAACAAACAGATACCATTTTATTATACATAATGAAATTACAGATTAATGATAACAATTTACTAACGATTATTAAATATTTCTGCAGCTGTAGGAACTGAAACCTCAATTGGGGTCCTTGACAGTAGGTGCTTCCTATGCACCTGAGAAATTACAGTCCCTGTTCACCAGTCTGCAAGTTGAATTCTGAGGTATTTGCATTGCCCAGTAAACTATTTTATCTCTAAATTATTCTGCCAAAACTGATCAAACTGTTACTGCACTGCAAATAAAAGACCTAGTGTCTTGGCAATGTGGGAATGATGTAGAGGTGATGATCCTCGGCTGCCCGCCCTGTCATATTCTCCCCATGGTTTTTGCCTTGTGAAGCAGCTGCTGAACTTCTCATTTGCGTTCTGATAATACGAGATAATCCCAGATCGCGCTACTGTTGTGTGTCGGGTTCAGTTCTTGCTTCAGGAGCAGCTGAGCTGTTCGTACAGCAGGAGGGGGAACCCTTAACGGAGGGTAGTATCAGCAGCTGCTGCAGCCACCTGGGCACGACACCTCTTCACCGGTCAGAGCCTTACAAGCATGAAAATAAAAATTTGGCCCCAAATGGACAAGATCGAAGGAAAAGAAATGTTGATCTGACACAGTCACTGTTGGATCAGTTTGTTACTCCCTGAGCTCAAAAAGAGCTTTGTTGACAATTCAGAGGCCAAACTCGGTGCACATTCCCACCATGGGACTGGAAGACAGAGCAGTCTAGATGAATATGGCAAAATGTGACATAAAATCAAATTTTCAAACACTCAAGCAATAGGTTTCATTCTGTATAAAGAAGAAACCCATCTGGTGGCTGCTGATGATTCAAAATGTCAAAGATTACATGTTAATTGACTCTCTAGCTAGAAGTTGCTTATTACCTTTCAGTGAAGTCTGGGAACAAGATGAATTGAGCTTTGAGAAACGCGTGGAACAGCCGTGAAAGTACTCTAATGGGAAAAAAACATCATGTGCAAAGGACATCAAAAGTCTGACCCTGTTTGCTGTTCTGCATCATTCTTTCTCCCTTTCTAGTTTCTAATACTTCCAGCCCCGCTGTGCAGCTTTTTAATTAACATCTCTTATTTTATAAAAATGGTGGGGGTAATGCAGCCCCAACCTCCTGTCACTGGGTGTACAGATTGGAAAAAATGCTTTCTAGTCACAAACATGAGATGGGGAAGTAACAAAGGAATGGAAAAAAAAAAACAACCCTGCTTTCTAAACCATCAGGTCTCTCTGATTCTGATCCAAAATCCAGTGAAAGAAAGGAGATCCTTTTTCCATCAGCTTCTTCTCTTCTTTGGAGAGAGCGCTCTGTTCGAACAAGTGCCAGCTGTTCTCCTTTAGTGATTGTAATTGGTAACAGCGCTGCTGTAGCTGAGGATAAAGGAAGCAGCATTCAATGTCTCCATGGGAAAAAAGAATGCCCTCGTAACATCTTGTCCCCCGTGTTCATAATAGCAACATGTAGTGAACGTTTGCCGAGGGTGTGATGGTTGAATGCTGGATGTGCTCCATTAAGGCCCTGCAGCCTGCTCCGAGGGCTTGGTGGATTCAATAGGCTGGTATTGGCATCTCTAGCTATGATGACTTAATCCTTGTTTTGCACTTGCCTGCATCCATTTGTTTGGGAAGATCAAAGTGCTGGAAATTAGGAAACTCATTAAGGCTCCCAGCCCCTTCCTGGAATCAGCATCCTGAACGGGTGCTGAGATACTCTATAATGGATATTGCACATTAAGTGAATAGAGCAATTTTGCCTGAATGCGTCGAGCGTGTGCCCCCCCTGTTGCAGGCGGGGAGGGAGGGGGGCTGCAAGTTGCTCTCAGGGTCCGAGGGAGCCCCAGGACACTGCGCTGCCCACCACAAAAAAACCCACCGCTTCCAAGCCTCTGAGGAAGGAGGCAGGATTCTTTTCTTTACAAACCTCTGCGAAGAAGTTTGTGGTGCTTCAGCAGAGAAGTCGGGCCGGCGGCATGTCCTGCGTGCACCATCCTTACAGGGGGCTACAGGAAAGGTGGGGAGGGACTCTTTGTGAGGGAGTGTAGCGATAGGACGAGGTGTAATGGTTATAAACTGAAAGAGAGGAGTTTTAGATTAGATGTTAGGAAGAAATTCTTTACTGTGAGGGTGATGAGGCACTGGAACAGGTTGCCCAGAGAAGCTGTGAATGCCCCATCCCTGGAAGTGTTCAAGACCAGGCTGGATGGGGCTTTGAGCAACCTGCTCTAGTGGGAGGTGTCCCTGCCCATGGCAGGGGGGTCGGAACTCAACAAAGTTTAAGGTCCCTTCCAACCCAAACCATTCTATGATTCTATCCTGGACAGGTTTTAGGAAGGCTCCAGCAGTCCTGGGGGTTATACCACACCCTGCCAGCTCAGGCTCAGAAGCTCCTTAGGGGAAACATATAGTTCTTTCCATCTGTGGTCTTTTATTATCTGTCCTAAAATCCGGCATTGCCTCCTGTCACTTTTGCTAAAAGAAGAGAGGCTTTTTTCCGCCCCCTCAGCCCCCTGGAGACACCATTATCATACAAGCTTTAGCTGGGTGCTGAGCCCAGAGCAGCATTTAAAATCCGTGCTTTCTGAAGCGCGGTCAATCCAAATATGTAACCGGTGGAAAAGCCACCAGCAGCAGCAGACGTGCACATCACCGGGCGTCATTAACATACAGCTTCTTCTTCGGGGGACAAGAGTGCAGACCGCACATCGAAAAGTGGCAGATTTCTGTTATCGGAGGGTGAAGGGATTGACAGGGCACGCCAGCATTTGTCACAGCCGTGTCAGGGATGGAATGACAAAGGAAGGACAGCGATGTGTCTCTCCCGGCAGATAGTTAAAGATAGTAGCCTGGAGTCAGAGCCACCGTTGTCACTCAGCCATTGTGAAATGCGACAAAGAAGCGGCGGCTGCCCTGCCGTTTAGAAGCAGCATGAATTATTAATGGTGCACTTGTAAAAGTAAGCTACCAAAAGAAAAAAAAAAAAAAGAGGGGGAAAAAAAAAAAAGCCAGCATGCTGTGCTGCAAATACAGCGATAACAATTCCCTTCCCTCGTTTTAATCAGAAGACGGAGCATTCTGGGTTGGTTGCTTCTATTTCCATTTAATAAGCGAGTGGGGTTGGAGTGGCACAGCCTGGGTTCTGAACAGGTTCTACGCATTTTTTCCCCAGTAAATATTTTCGATCTCTTTCTCCCTTTACAAAACCCTCTATATAAAATTCTGAACGCAAGCGTTGAAGTTTCTCTCCCCGCAAGCCCCTTCCAATAATGTAAGTTCTCTCTCTTTTTTTTTTTTTTTTTTTTTTCCCCCCTGAAAAGTTT
The DNA here is from genome assembly GCF_964106895.1 of Numenius arquata. NCBI lineage: Eukaryota > Metazoa > Chordata > Aves > Charadriiformes > Scolopacidae > Numenius > Numenius arquata. The sequence goes on along the minus strand of NC_133578.1, from coordinate 70,009,803 downwards.
GTCACCTTGTGCAAACTGGCAAGATCGGGTCTGCTCTGTTGTTAAATTTTAAGTGGAATACCAATTTTTCTCTGCACAAAGTATAGGAGTTTGCAAGTCATGAATTGCATTTTAAAGTTTAATCGCTGCCAGTCTGTTGTCCAGAGAAGTTTCTCCTTCAGTGCTCAAACCGAAAGGCAGCTGTGTAGACAGGCAGTAAATAACAAACTTGAGATGATTGGCGTTAGTGTTTTTAAAGGAATCAAGAATTTATAACCTATTACTTTGTAGCGGTGCTCTTCTAAATCCCGGCTGCGGGATTTCTTTGAATTAGCGATGTGCTTGTGCTCGCCTTTAATTTTTTCTCAAGTGCTCTTCGGTCCCTTCCTTCTATTTCACCCTCACAAAGACACACGTCTTGGGTCTGACAGCCTGAAAACATTCTTGATGGGGTAAAATTAGCCCCTTTTTTCACCTCCTTTGTGTCTGAGGTGCACTTGTAACGCTGGAGATGATGTGTAACTGCGCTGCCAGCAAAGCACGGGGAAATGGAAGTTCTGAGTCATCATTTCCATAAATGTGGTGTGTAGGACACCGTGGGGACCCTTCTGGGTGTGAGCCCGTGCTCTGCTGGGTTGAGGGAAATGCTCTGTGTGTGTGTCTTCCAGTTCATGCTGGTTTTCTGTCAAGTGTTTGTTTGTTCCTGCCCCTCTCTAATCCTCAGCTTACAAAATACCTTGCGTATCCCGTCTCCTCCCAGCTCCTGCTCTGTGCAGCCGTAGAAAGGCAGCAGAGCCCATCCATGGTGTAACAAAATGTGAGAAAACAGAAAGGGGCATCGGCAGTGCTGTTGGAGATCACAGTGAATCCCTGGATGCGATGTTTTGTTATTAAGTTCATACTCGATAGTCATTCTGAGGGGTTGTTTTACAGGGCTCTGAATACTTTCCCTTAGGAGCAGCAAGGATAAATTTCACACCGGTTTAAGGAAGGGCTGTGACAAATCCGTGTGAGGTTAAATGTGATATAAATATCTGTGTTAGCAAAAGAGCAGCCGGCAGCGGCTTTATCTCGCAGAGTGAGAAATGGCCTCAAGTTGTACCAAGGGAGGTTTAGATCGGATATTAGGAAAAATTTCTACACCAAAAGGGTTATCAAGCACTGGCACAGGCGGCCCAGGGAAGTGGTGGAATTGCCACCCCTGGAGGTATTTAAAAGATGGGTAGACGTGATGCCGAGGGACATGGTTTTGTCAGTGTTAGGTTGGTGGGTGGACTCGATGGTCTGAAAGGTCCCTTCCAACCGAGACAATTCTAAGAGTGAAATACACGTGGTCTGGCGGCAGCATGAGCAACCTGTGTGGGAGGAGACGATGCCCTGCAGCCCTCCCACCACTGGTCCCTAGGACTGGAAGTCAAGGAGGAGTGGACCCTTGGGCATGGGACATTGCCTGGGTGGGTTTATGGGCAGATGAACAGAGGATTTGTGTTTATTGCATTGCCTGGCACCTTCCAGCAGCATTATGTACAAGCATGTTTTTAAAGGAAAAATAAAATCCTCACCTCCCACAAGAAGTGAACAGAAATACGTCTTCTGCTACTGCAATGCTGCCTGTAACATAAATAGAGCTTCATGCTCATCCAGAAGCTCTTTCATAGCTATTTAAACAGACACGATAAACTATTCTCAGTAGTAGATAATAAACATTTCTTTGCATGATTCTGACTGACAAACAAGCAGAAATGAATGTACACTACACCCAACTACGGAAAAAACCTGAAACTTTTTCATTTTTTCAGTGTAGTTTCATTGCACTACATTTTCAGATGCTATTTTGAGATACTATTTTTTTTTTTTTTCAAATAATTTTAAAATTAAACGAGTCCTCCTCAGTCTGGAGAAGGCGGCCAGAAATATCGTCTTGTTTTCCTCAGTCCCGCCCCGTGCCCGTGTAGTCGTGGGTCCCTGGTCATGACACTAAGGGTCATGGATTTGTTTAAGAGTGGAAGAGCAGAGAGGACCTCAGCCCAGCTGTTTCCTGAGGCCTCGGTAACCCCTGCTCTGCACAGGCTGAGCAGTTGCGTTTCTGATTGTACGGGATGCTTTATGCATGAAATACTCTGAGAAACGGAAAGCAATTTTCCTTTCAAAATGTTGGCACTATTACATCCAGCTGAGACGCGGCTGCACAGGAACGTATGAAAATGAAAACTTACTTAGGAAGACAAGAAGAGAATTAAACTGAATTCCCAGGCTCATTCTAGTGACTCAGCATGGCTTTGGAAACAGAGGGAATTTTCCAAATGTTGCCTCATCCATCTTTACTCACTGGCCCAGTGACCGGGACGTCAGTGTGACCAGAGAAATCATCTCTGCAGCTAAATTTAACAAAAGGGCTTTCTAACGGTGTAATAAGTAAAAGTCATTCTCTGTGGGGAAGACGAAGGGGTGACTCATTTACCTTGTTTTATAGAGTTGTCTTCCAATAATAATTTCCTTCCAACTTACCCTGTTGGGAACGTACTGTGCGCAGGGGAGTCTTGAATCTCTTTACCTCTGCCATCAGAGGTACATACATAAAAATACATAAAAAAGGAAAGGGATGGGGGGCAGCCTATAATAACAAATCTTTTACTCACAACAACTTTCATGTGGAGCTTGCAAAGAGGTGTCTCTATGATATGACAGCACGCTTCAGCAGTTCGAGGTGGTATATTGGCAGCAGGACAGAAGCAGGCTGGCCTTGGCACTGGGCAGGCTGCCGTCCGCTCTTGGTCCAAGCAACATTTGCCCACTTGCGCTTTAATCTGAAAATATAAATTAGATTTTTACACAAGCCAGATCAAAACTTTAGTGAATTTCTTAGCTCTTGGCTTTGAGTGCTGTAGATCGGAAAGCTCACCGGTATTATATCCCCAACTCCTTAGCCTTGTCATTCAGCGTATAAATATATACGTGTAAGAATGCTGTGAGTTGTTGTTTCTTTCCCTCCTCCAAGGCACTTAGTCCCTGTATGACACGTGTAGAAGAAAAATCAAATGTTATTGCTCCTGCATCGTTGGATTTCGACGTTCCTGCATCCTCATCGACAGCATCATTGAGATTCACAGCAATGACAATATCTGAAAGAGCTTTGTTTTCTGTTACCTAGTCATGGCTGCTGCTATTTCAAATGAACCAGAACTACTTTTGAGTTTCATCCTTCTAAGTTATCACACTTTCCCCTGCTAGGCTGAATGTAGCAAAAACTCCGTCAAGAGACTCGAAAAACTTTGACATGAAGCTTTTAAAGAGAATGCTTGAGGAGATGAGCACATATACCAGACGCACCCAGGGCCATCTCCTCTTTCAAGCTTTATTCTTAAGGTAATTTATCTGCGGTTTCTGAACAGGTTTCCCGTCTTCCTTTCATGAAGTGATTGGGATAGTCAAGCTTCTTATTTTATGCCTGAGTGAAGACTAGTGGTTTCAGTAGGGGGAATGCTTGGCACCTTCTGAAAATCAGAGCATGTCCCAGCTATTTGAGTAGGACACTAGATTTTGCAAAACCCTGCTATTTTGCGAAAAAAAAAAAAAAAGCTTTCTTAATATATATAAATAGGTGAGTATCACTTTCTGAGTGCTGCCAAATGTATCTTTTCTTTTCTAAAAAAAGTTATTTTTCTTGAGTAAGTTGACCTTCTCATAAGTTAAGGAAATGTGTTTATCGGGTCGAGTTTTCCACTCGGACTTGACCAATATTCTGCCTGCTTTTGCTAACAGTGTGTTTGACCTCTTGCCCTTAATTTAAAGAAGTTATTTTGCTTACAGAGACATTTATCTAACAGGGACCTGTAAGGGAAGAAAAAATTTGGTTTCCAGATGACTTGATTCCCTCAAGGTACGCGAATCAATCACGTAAATTGCAGTGTGTCCTACACTTCAGCTTCGATCAATAGGGGGTTAAAACTCTAGTTTCAGTGTGGGGAAGATAAATGCCCATACTGATGCTATTAATAACACCTGGGGTTACTGAAAATGTACAGATGCTTTAAAAATCTCACTTTTTGGTGCTTATGTGTCTTGTTTGGTATTTCCACTGTTCCTCGCTGTTAGGAGGGTGAGAACAGAGGAGGAACTTTGACTTATCCTAACCTGCTGCCAGGCATTGCTAAAAAGGTTTATTTCCTGCGACTCGGTACCCTCTGCATTGTATCTGGCTTCGCCTGGCTGCAGCAGAATATTAACACGAAAGTAACTTGTGAGCAAAATTGAGAAGGAGCTAGTTTAACACAGATTTTTTAGAGGGTCTCTACTCTGCCATGCTGGTCCTTGCTCTGCCACATTCTCCCTATGTTGCCCTGGGCAAATCCCTTAGGTAAAGATCACCCATGGTCCCATGTGTGTAACATCCCCAATTTCAAAGCAGGTATTTCCACAGGGCAATTCAGGATGTGTTAATACCACTGATTTGGCATAGCTCTCCCTTGACTCCAAGTTTCTGGTCCATCCCCAGCCTCACTAACCACCTACTAGATTTTTCCCCCTCTGCAATGATTAATCTCTTTTAGAATAGTTTGAGATCCATTAAGATCTGTATAGCTGGGGGACAGGGATCACTCTGGTGCCTCCACAAGAAATCGTCTCTGGGAGCAGGCATGAAATGTTTTCGTAGATTGTGTGGTTTAAACTTTAGAGACTTCTACTTTAATTTATTACAGCTCTCAAATGCTTTTGGCAAAGGAAGGAGCCTGCCTCATGTAGGTCTGAAACCAGATGTAATTAAGAATGTTTTCCGTCAGGAGGAGTCTGTCCCAGCTCTTTACGTGGTTGGTTTTGTATCGTCATTTTCTGTGAAAACTGTTGGAGGGAACTGTTATCTGTCCTCACTGCAATCTCTCAGTGACTGCGAATCTTATAAGCTTTGTAGTGAATTTTGACTCACCAAAGACAAGATCAGCTTTATCCAAGGCATCCTGGCAGATGTCTACAACCTGCTTGTAGACATCTCCGAGCAATATGGGCTTCACAATTCTCACAGGCAGTGTTCTCACCTGAACTGGTTATGCTGAAATTAAAAGTCCAGCATTCTTTGTCCACCCTCCATTTGACTGATATCTTTCCTAAATTACCCAAATTAGTCTCCAGATGAGGTCTTATGAGGGCTACATGAGAATGAAAGAGGTGCTCTTGTAGCTGTTGTTATCTTCTGCTGTCAGTGCACTGCAACAATTGATCCGTGGTCTTGCTTCTCAGCAGGACCACAGTCCTGGTTTGGGGGCAAAAAATTCATCCAGGTTTCATCAGGTGCCCACCAAACCGCTCTGTCACTTCCTCTCCCCAGCTGGGCAGGAGAGACAAAATACAACGAAAGGCTCGTGCATCGAGACAAGGACAAGGAAAGATCACTCACCAATTACCATCATGGGCAAAACAGACTTGACTCAGGGAAATTAATTTAATTTATTGCCACTCAAAATTCGAGTAGGATAATGAGAAAGAAAAACAAATCTTAAAAAACCTTCCCCCACCCCTCACTTCTTCCTGCGCTCAACTTCATTCCTGGTTCTTCTGCCTCCCCCTCCCAAAATGGCACAGGGGGATGGGGAATGGGGGTTGTGGTCAGTTCACCACATGTTGCCTCTGCTGCTCCTTCCTCTTCAGGAGGAGGACTCGTCACACTCCTCCCCTGCTCCAGTGGGGGGTCCCACCCATGGGAGACAGTGTGGGTCCTTCCTATGGGCTGCAGTTCTTCATGAACTGCTCCAGTGTGGGTCCTTTCCATGGTGTGCAGTCCTTCAGGAACAGACTGCTCCAGCATGCATCCCCTGTGGGGTCACAAGTCCTGCCAGCAAACTTGCTCCAGCGTGGAGTCCTCTCTCCATGGGTCCACAGGTCCTGCCAAGAGCCTGCTCCTGCATGGGCTTCCCATGGGGTCACAGCCTCCTTTGGATGCATCCACCTGCTCCAGCATGGGAACCCTATGGACTGCAGGTGGATATCTGATCCACCATTAGCCTCCACGGGCTGCTGGAGGACAGCCTGCCTCAGCATGGTCTTCCCTACTGGCTGCAGGGGAATCTCTGCTCCGACATCTGGAGCACCTCCTCCTTCTTCACTGACCTTGATGTCTGAAGAGTTGTTTTTCTTACATATTCTCACTCCTCTTTTCCAGCTGCTGTCGCACAACAGGTTTTTCCCCTTCTGAAATACGTTATCACAGAGGCAACACCACTGTTGCTCATTGGCTTGGCTTTGGGCAGCGGTTAGTCCACCTTGGAGCCGGCCGGCACTGGCTCTATTGGATATCGGGGCAGCTTCTGGCATCTTCTCACAGAAGCCACCCCAGCAGCCTCCCCACTACCAAACCCTTGCCACACAAACCCAATACAAGTAGGTTCACCTTGGAGAGCCACCAAACTCCCACTCAGCCAGTCACTGAGTCCCAGGGCAGGCACTGGGACAGCAGCTTGTGTCTCTGGCTGGGGTATCGGGGTTCTCCCAGTGCCCTTGTGCCTCTGGGCTCCTCGGTGTGTGTGCAAACGAGCCTTTTATCATATAGCCTAATATTATACCCTGATCAAAACATTGCCATGTTATTTGTATAGTCTAGAAAAGTGCACATGCCAGCCCCGGCAAAGGGCGCCACACACCCTGTGTTTAATAAATTTGTCTCCCTTACCCTGTTTTACAGGACTGTTCACTTTGTGACAACCTCCAGACTTCCTTAGCATTATCTTAGGCAAACAGTTCAACTACGATCACATCTTCTGTGAGACTTGCTCTCACTACTGTGTCAGCAAAACCTTTATATGATTACAAATACTAATCAATGTCTACAGCAAGGTCTGCAGCTTCACATCTTCGGTAGGCTGCATGCTGCTTTTCACACATCCCAGGATCATTTTTGCTTTTTCGCACACGAGGACATTGTTGACTCAGCTCCAGCTTGTGACTCACTATATCCCCCATCTCCTTTTCTGAATAGCTACTGCCTGGGGAGTTAGTCCATATTGTGTGTTTGTACAGCGGATTTTTCCTACCCTGCATGCTTTCATATTGAGTTTCACCCTGCATATTTCAGATGTCAAGATCATCTGGGAATTTGACCTTGTTCTCAAAGAGGCTCAGCAGTGCCTTCATGCCATTTGAAAATTCATTAACGACTCACTGTTAAACACTGAGCAGAAGGTTGGCACCCCACCTGATGCATTTTTCCCAAATTGGCCACGAACTGCTGGTTAAAGTCCGGACCAGCAGTATGATCAATACTAGTGTGAAACCAGGTATGGTGTCCTACTTTTTTTGCACCTACTATGCATGATTTTCTCTAGAATGTGCTCTTTCTTATTTATAATATAATATCTTGGAAAATAGTGCCAAAACCCCTGCCAACTAAACTGTATGATAGCCAAAACTTCTTTTCTGCCATGTGAACTTGTGTCTAGTTTTGGAAGGTAATTAGATAGGTTCCGACATGATTTAATTCTTGGCACATTGGTATTTTTCTTATCTAACTCCTTCTTATCTTCTGGATGCTTACACACGGCTGATCTGGTGATTTGATCCACAACTTCACTGTGGATTTAAGCCAAGCTGAAAGGCCTGTATTATTGCCAGGTTCTCTCTATTCCTTCTTTTCAGGACTGGGAATGCTTGTGACCTTCACAGTCTGTTGGTTGTTCATGCACCCTTTACAAATTCTCTAAGCTGACCACCAACAGGCCCCAAGGTTAATCTCATAAGGCCAAACTGTATTGACCATATCAAAGGCTAAAATGAATTGTTTAAACACAGAATGGCATTTGGGATGCCTGAGCGTGTCTAAGCATCTGCCTGTTGTGTGGGATGTACCACATCTTTCTGTACCAGCAGCCGGGGGTGGGGTGAACATCTCACATTACACTAGCTGCCTATGGCTATGTGGTGCAGTCAAAGGCCACCTGTATGTACCTGTCGCAATAAGGACTCCCCGGAGCTTTCTCTTTTCCATGCTGAACAACCCCAACTCTCTCAGCCTGCTCTCACAGGAGAGGTGTTCCAGCCCTCTGATCATTTTTGTGGCCCTCCCCTGGACCCACTCCAACAGGTCCATGTCAAGTCTGTCTTCTGGAAATGCAAATTCCTTTCCTTCTACGAGAATCAAAAACTATCGTTTCATGATCCCTATGCCCAAGAAGGCCTCCAACCATAACATCACACACAAGTCCTTCTCTGCTGGCAAACAAACGGTCTAGCAGGGCACCTTGCCTACTTGGCTCAATCACCAGCTGTGTCAGAAAGCTGTCTTCCACATACTCCAGGATCCTTCTAGACTGTTTTCACCGTATTGTATTTCCAGCAGACATCTGATAAGTTGAAGTCCTTCACGAGAACAAGGGCTAGTGATTGTGACACTTCTCACAGCTACTAAGAGAATATTTCATCTGCATTTTCATCCTGGTTGGGTGGTCTATAACAGACTCCCACCATGATATCTGTCTCGTTGGCCTTTTCCCTGATTCTTACCCATCAACACTCAACCCTTTCGTCCCCATTGTCAAGCTCTAGACAGTCAAAACACTGTCTAGCGCACAGGGCTACCCAACCGCCTCTCCTTCCTTGCCTATCCCTTCTGAAGAGTTTAGAGCCATCCACTGCAGCACTTCATCTGTGTGAGTCATCCCACTGTGTTTCCATGATGGCAACTCTTTCATAGTTTTCCAGCTGCACAATGGCTTCCAGCTCCTTCTGTTTGTTGCCCATGCTGCATGCACAAGTGTAGATTCACTTCAGCTGGGCTATTGATCCCACCAACTTTATTGTGGGAGAAGCTCTAATTCCTATGGGACTGTTCTCAGGTGCTTCTATAGTTTCAACATGTCAACAACCACATGGATCTCCATCTCCTACCCTCACTGAGACCTCGCTAGCACACCGTCCTTCAAACGTTGGCATGATGCCCCCAGGCTTATCTCTATCAAGCCTGGGTTTATCCCTTTCCCCCTTCAAATCTAGTTTAAAGCTCTTTCAATGAGCCCTGCTAACTCAGGGGTAGATGCTATGGGTCCCTGGTGGAGCTGGCAGAGTTACAGCACCCATCCTGTGTGCCCTTCCAGGCAAACTGCCGCTCCATGCCCTGTTTGTGGTGCTCCACAGGGGTTTCTTTTCTATGCGAACAGCTTGGCTGCCATTGCTCCTGGCACCACCCAGGCCTCCTCAGCCACTAAGCTGTCGGATCCTGGTGGGTCTCTCCATTCCCCTGAGGTTCCCCCAGTTTAGGAAACCCCCCTGTGCACCACACTGGAGACTGGAGTCGTCGTGCCGGCGCTGGCGCTGCTTGTCTCCACAACTAAGTTTTCATTTCTTTCTTTCATTTTTCTCCTTCCATTTGCTTCATTTGCTGTCAAAATACAAAGTTTCTGGCAACTCTTTCCCTCTCTATCTAATCTCTTCTAAGGCTTCTCTGCTGAAAAATGGCAGCATTAAGAGAATTTGCATTTCCAGTCCACTACACCCAGTAGACAACACAGTGCTGTGGGGCAGATATAAATCAAATTTTTCAAGTAAATCATGGAAACTCAGTGTTGAAGATTATTGGCATGTAGCTGTTTAGAATTTACTTCAATGACTTCATCATGAAAGAATATCTAAGTAGTCCAAATAATTAAACCAAACCAAGTTTTCTGCTCCCACCTGTTAAATAATGCCAAATGCAAACTGGTTTTTGATGTATCTCCAAAACTGAAAGCAAATTCTCCATAAAAAATTAATTGTTTTGACCTGGCTTTGCCCTCACTCATAAGAAATAACTATGTTGGCTGTAGGCCTGAGGCCATGAAAACAGTGCAATATTGAAAATCTTTACTTCTTTCAAGCTTCTCTTTTGATCATCATCACGCTGGCTCCATTAATAACTCTTTAGGTTACTGGAATTTGTGCTTTGAGAATGGAAAGAATGTCCTTCCTCTTTAATTGCACCCCAACTTTTCTTGTTTTTCTTTTTGTTGCTGTTTTTTTAAGTTGTTTCTGATGGAAGGCACTAATGATTCTAGTTCCACCAAAATCCTTGGCAAGTAGATATTCACGGACCTTTAAAAGGCTGGTACTGAGGTAGTAGACCTTGGTAGACCTCCCTCCTCTTTGGTAATAGCAGAGTGTTTTGACAGCATGGAAATGGCACACATCTTTAATAGTATACACTTAAAAGCAGGGGCTAACACAAAATCAATGCAACTTTCAACCAGAATAAACACACAGCGCATGATACACTCTGCCCATTTTTAAGTTTCACATTTGGATGATATAAAACCTGTTTTTCTGTTAGTTCACAAAAAGTCACCACCAACTTTCTGCTATGAACAATAAAAGCAGTACTGCAGCATTTATGCTATTATTGTCATCTCAAATTCAGTTTATGCTGTTTTTTCAATTTGCTTCATGGTGATTTTTTTCTATTAACAATGCAATTTCACATCATGAAAATTAGTTCTTGTTAATTAAATGCATTAGCCTGCAGTACTTGTTAAAGCTCTAATTCAGTCCAAACATTAAATAGATGCTTAATTCCTGTGTATTTTTCAGGTCAGTCACAAATAAAGACAATTTCCTGACTCATGGGTCACTGTGCTTTGGTACCCTGGAAGATGAGGCTGCATTATGCTACTTTACCTGGAATACTAGACTAGAAGGATCTTGAGACTGCCTCCCACGGAGGTACACACAGTTCCTTATCCTTGTAATCTGTTGATCCATCTCAAAACTTTGTTCTTGTTATTGATGTTTACTGTGCGTGGTCCAGGCTTTCATTTCTCAGAGATTTGGAAACTTTCTCCTGGTTTCTATCTAAGTGTATTCACCCCCAGTTTGTTTATCCTGCATTAACCTAGTTCTCCCCTCTGGAACTAAAAAAATTGGAGTAATTTGTAATAAAATCTTTTTTCCTTTTGTCCTGACAGCTGGAACAAACTGTTTTCCTTTTGCACAGCAACCCAGCTGCATTGCTGACCTTTTCTTCACCATGCCCAGTTTGGATTCTCCAGTGTGGGACCTCACTGGCTCAGAGTACAGCAGGTGAGGTTTCTCCAGGAACAAGGACACCAAGGTGCTGTGAGATACAGAGGCATTTGTATTTTACTGTAGATACTGGAAAAATCTTATCTCATTTGTCCGAGAAACACCTTTGCCCTTCTCACAGATGCAGTCACTCGTGATGGGCAAGTACAAACCAGCCCTCCTCCTTAGTTGTTCCAAGTTATTGCTGCCCTATATAAGCTATTCCACTAGCTAATTGACCTAATGACTAAATACCACTGATCGCTTCCAAGCAGCACACTTAAATTTCCACTCTTACTGACCTTATTTTAACACATTCTCTGAATATTATCACTGTATCTGTCAGGTGGTTGTTCTCTATACCGTATGCTATAAATTCCTTTAGCTGTTTTTCCCATGTCACACCTTGAAATTTTTCTATTGGATTTGCAGCCCTTGTCTGGCATTATTCCACTTTATCTCAGACTTTTGGATGCCAATGTAGATCCTATTTCTGCATGTCAAAGCATTTGCAAGACCCAGCAGGAAATGTGCCACTGTATAGAATCCTATTCTCCAGGCAGAGCATCCATTAGGCAAAAGAAATAGGAGAAATTTCTCCTATAACACCTGCAAAAAAAAAAAAAAAAAAAAAAAAAAATTGTTTTGGAAAGGTTTTCATGAAGGAGTTACTTCGTTGTATAAACTCTTTGGGACAGCCTGTGGAAGCAACAAAATTTAACAGAAGGTTTAGAAACCATTGTGTCATTTAAGTAAACCATGGCTCCTCTGCAGTGCTCCAAGTTAATTTATTGATTTTATGTCTTAATATATATCCATGAGGGAAATGTATACATTAATGCATACTTATGTATAAAATAAAAACAAGCAAGAAGTAAATCAGTCACTTTTAAGAATTAAGTTTTTGAAGACTATAAGAAAACACTGTGGAGGTAAAATAGGTGCTGTACTCACTCATGTCTCTATGAAATATTGTGCTCATTCAAATCAATTATCCTTTTACAGATGTGATTTCATAAAGGGATAATTAGTTCATGTCTGAAATTGCATCAGCAAAACCAATCTATTTTAATTGTTTCTGTATCAGTGAACTGCAGCACATTTTTTTTCTAGCCACAAAACAAATTTAATCAACTCTGCCAAATAAGAAGTCATTTGTCACTTGAAAGATGAAATTGTTTATTTTTACTGTCAGCCAAAAAAAAATATTTGTCCTATATCTGCATGCATACATTTTTTGCATCTATAAATGCACCTATTTTGGCCTTTTTTAAAAATCCACTGCAGAATCATGTAGGTGACTCTCCTTCTCTTCCATTACCTTTCATAGAAGTTGCTCTTGGGTGTGCAAGGACTGTGCATGGCACAGGTTCTGCTGACTCCTATTTAAAGGCTTCTTTAATCAGGTGAAATTAAAAATCTCTGCCTGCAAGGTCGTTTTTGAAAGTTACACATGACACATGAATGATGAAACATTGCCTTTTGTTTTTCTCAGGAGGAATTTATTAAAGGGACCAAATTAATACAAAGGTGAGGAAGCTCAGTGGATAAACAGCACATTTTGAGTGAAATTCAGTCAAAATGTGGTAGATATTTCCCAATATACATGAATATGGAAGGTGTGCCCCAAAGACTTTGCTCCAGCCCAGCAGAGTGGGTGGATGTGGATGGACAGACCCATACAGGACGCACTTTGCAAATCACAGGCTCCAAGGGCAGTGAATTTGACTGGTCCCCTGCATTCAGCAAGCACAAACCAGTGCCCTACAACCAGCACTGGGAGCTGTGGGTCTGCCCCATCCAGGCTGGCCACCCTGACACTTGGGAGGGAGCAAAGCACATCACCAGTCCTCGCTTTCTAGTCTTCTCTGTGCCATGACTTCTCTGTTGCACGATGGACCAGGGGCTCTAATTCGTGTGTGTAGAGTTGCCAGCTCTATTGGTGACTTTTTTAACCTTATCATGAGGGTTGGATGCTAGCAACCCTTTCCACAGACCTTTCCATCACCGTTCCTGCCCTACCTGTTCTCCAGTTCTCCATCCATTTGCATACCAAGGCTGCCTCTGTAATTCCCAGCATACTCCTGGGCACAGGAATGTGGCTTTATTTGCTGGTAAATCCCTAGACTGTTGCCTGTCCAGAATTTGTCCTGTTCCAACTTGTGCAGTCCCCAGCAGCCCCTGGATGAAATTTAACAGCTGGCATGATGCAGGGATCATTCCCCAAAGTGGTTTGTGTGCAGCCACCTTATTTTGGAGACTAACCATGGTTTACTAGCAGGGGTGCAGGGTGATGTATAACACTTGACTTCGAGGCCCAGGAATATCTATTTGTCATCGTAGGCAGCCAGCATGTCCCACGACATCCTTCTCTCTGTGCCTGTCGGCTGCCCTTGTGGAACCTGCCATTTCAAATCTCAGCTACTGCAACAGACCCTTATTCCCTCTCAGTCCAAACCATTTTCAGAAGGCTCCTGCATGTCAAGATCATGTCTGTGCTCAGGTGTGAGCTAATCCCATCACTCAGCAGCAGGCAGGAAGCTCCCTGCTCCAGCCGAGGCTTATTCCTCAAGGCGCACTCTAATTGTAGAGCAGCAGCTCTCCCATCCCTCAGCCTGTCACGGATGTAGCTGCTGACAGAAACATTAACTGCAACAACAAATAGTCAGAATTTTCCCTAGAATATGAACAGTAAGGATCTATTTCTTGGCGTATTTCTTTCCTAGACCTTGGGATACAATAATCTGATTAAATTCTTATTTTCTTATTTTTTCTTTCTTATATTGTCGCTGCTTGATGAGACAATTGGAATAACTGAAATCTACCCATGGTATTTTGAATCGTGTCTTTTCTGATAAGACTGAGACCTCTGGAGTAGAGGGCAGGGATTTGCAGCATGACTCTCATGACTCTTTACGCATTGATAGCTGGGTAATTTGGAAAACAAGGGCAATTCAGACTCTGATTCACATTGGATTTACCTGCAGTGGCTGAAGAAGTTACCAGCCTGGAAGATAAACTCTTCAATTGTTGCAGCTAAATCAGAGATGATTGTGAATCTAAGTTGTCAGCCTGCGCAGTTTACAGCTTGATGTTTTAATGTAAACTGAGATTGATAGTGGTTTACATTTACTGGCAATAGTGAAATCTGCCCCACACCTAATCAGTAATCTGGCAGGGACACTTGGGGGTGGCAGGCTTTTAAATCACCCTGGTCTGAAGTGCCAAATCTTGTGAAAAAGGTGGCTTTAAGGACAGGGCTCTAATATCTGACTCTGAATTCACAAGTCCGTGTTCATCAGCCCTGTGGATTTCAGTGGACTCATGAGAAATAGCTGACCTGTGATATTGTGATAAGTATTTTTCTTCTGCACAAGTTCTCTTCCTATCTCTGGATCTCATGAGAGATCTTGTCAAATCAGAAGATTGGAGTAGATTTATTGAAGTGGGTGAAAAAAAAAAAAAAGAGCTGGCTAATTAAAACCCAATTAATTTGATAGCAGTTCTAAGACTTTAGAAGAAATTTTTAAGGAAAATATAGGCATACAGAGAAATGAATGAATATGCTGCAAGGCTTTGTCAAAAACAGGTTCCCCAGAATAATCTGAAGCTTTCTTTGATAAAATATGAGATTGTCTAAATAAGTCAACAACGCATTTTTCTCTTGACACGTAAGAAATTATTACTTATGTTGATTAACAGAATATGAGTAAAGAACTGTGAACTGAGTAGGAATGAAATTAAAAGAAAATTTACAATAGGTTGTGGTGAGGATTAAATTATCACAGAAGAAAAAAGGTCTATGTCTTTGGAAACTAGTATGTAAAAGCATGCATTAACAACCTCTACAGAAAAGCAGGGGTAAATTTAAGAAAATTATTTATAAGAAAAATTAGGCAGAACTTTCATCTCAGAGCAGGTGAGGGATAGAGTTTAGGAAGAGTTAGATGACCACAGGGTAGACGTGGCCAAAAATGTGTCTGAATGAAATGCAAGTCACACAGGCCTTAAGAACAGGAATTTTGGCTGCAGCATGGGAGACCATGATATAAAATAGAAGAGACATACCTGACTATCCATTCAAATGTGCTTCCAAGATTAGGATTACTAGGCAAAGCGGTTTAATGGAGATAAAAAAATGCCAGACTGTAAGACTTTCTCTGGAATAGCATGGGAATTCTGGTCTCCCATGCCTTAGAAAAAGAAATATGAGCTGAAGCAGGTAGAGAAAATAGTATCCCAGCAGGTTTTTTTTATTGGAGGAATCCAAAAGAGCTTAATTTATTTCACAAAGGGAAAAAATGATAACAGAATACATCCATGGTAGGTGTGTGTCTCTGCCCAGGGAACATTTTTCCTGGTGGAGAAGGCTGGTGGATACCCTTCAGTGCTGCATACCTGGTAGGGAAACATAGTTTGGTGCCAAAATGGTTCCAAAAAAAAGCATTCCAAGCCATTCTGAAAAATTATTTCAGTTGTGGAAGCGCCAATTTGTTTCATTGCCCTTTGAATGTTCCTGAACAAGCATGTTGCGTATAAAAATTATTAAATTGGAGGAGGTGAGGGAGATCAAACGGAGAGGTGTCATCTCAGCTCCTTGGTCTCTCACTGCATGGGAGTGCAAAGGGATGTGACTGCCCCAACTTACTTTGGTTGTGGGCGTTCTTGTACATTTTGTGACCTGTGCCACCTTTTGCAGATTATCCCATCTTGAGTGCCAGCAGGGTCCAGGAAACCTTCCCAGTAGCAGTTTGCTGACATCTCTGTGAGAGCGTGGGCAGATCCAAGGAAGACCACAGTACTCTCCCCCAGCTTGTGCAGTGTCTGCTCTCTGCTATAATGTGCTGAGCCAACACTGAGTGGTGGTAAAACTCATGGGCTGGGGAGTCCAGACCCAGGTTTGGGAAGGAAACATGAAGTTTCCTATCAGTTTGAAATGAAAGAAGGAATTAAATCAAAATATTGATGCTAGTATGTCATTCAAGCTCTATGAGGACCCCCAAGGCTTGTTTATCCATTGGTTAAACAGATGTAGCAGACCTTACCTGCTTCAAAGAGGATTCATAAGAAATGGCAATCAATAAATACTTGTGAAGACCTTTGAAGCTCGAAAATGGAAAATGCTATTTTCACTAGACGTATACAACAATCCAATTACTGTTTTGGAGGACCAGAGGGAGTAAAGCAAGCAGATTTGATCAAGAATGAGGTTCTTTGCCGTGATTACACTGAGAGGTAAATCTGAAAAATAATAACAACAGGCTAAGAAAGAACTGATTCAAATGATTATCTTCCAAACTTAGAATAAGTACAAGCTCTAGAAATGTAATAAAAAGAATATTGAAGAAGATAGGCAAAGGCCCTTCTGTCAGATCAGGTGTTTCTGTGTCAGGACTAATGGGAGCAGTGTATCAGGTTAGGAAGGCACAGTTCACAAAAATAATGAAAATATAGGGGGATGATAAATGTGTTTTGATACCATCCTAAGACCGTGGTGTCCCTGAAGAGCTTACTGCAGAAGTGAGTGCAGAACACAATTCAATTTCACGTAATTGCAGTGAAGGCAAGATTGAAGTCACCTAAATTAAGACTGAATTTAGACTAATGTTCTGCAGAATTTGGTACCAACAGCTCAGACTTCAAAATGGCAATTGTCTTGATATCCTCCTTATTGTCCATTGTCTACGTGTCTCTTTGGACACCCCCAAAGTTCCCTGTCTATATAAACATGAATGTTGCACATCCCTCCTGTCACCCATTCAGATCAGGTTGGTGCCCTTGTCACCTTCAAGATGCCTTGACATTCAGATTTAGGCACCAATGTATAATTCCATCCCGGAGAGCTTCTGGCCCATGGTGCTATACTTGCAGGTGCCCTCTGCCATGCATACATCCATACGGCTGACAGACCACAGATATTCAAGCCTATGACAGTGAAGAAGAGAGTACCCAAACCCCAGGAATTTAACCTTATCTGAGGTAAGGGGTTTTGAGTCTCTGTCTCTCACATCACCAGCCATCATGCTCCAAGGACATGTTCCACCCCTCTGGATGCACAACTGGGAGTTTAAGATTTGTGATACCAGGAGGACAGAGAAACAACAGTCTGACTGCTCTGAGAAAAGAGGCTGCATTTCTGTCTGGGATAGTAAACCTTGTCGAAGGACAGAGCAAAGGTAGGTTTCATTTGGTCCTAAGCACTGCTGTAGTAACAGTTTAGCAGTTGGAAAGTTCTGCACTGCCCACCTGGGTGTGAAAAGAACCTGCCACACTGACCTTTCTTGGTCATTAAAGTTTGCTTCCGTTGTGCAGACTTGTTTAAAAATGCCTCTCCCCATGCATTTGTCGTGTGCTTTTCCTTCTGTCTCCTAGAAAAGAAAAAAATGTCATTTGAATATAATGGAAAACCTACTCCCATGATTAAATGCAATGAAGAAACCATTGAATGCAATGATTTTCTAGCAGGAGACTCATATGTCTTTAAATCAATAGAGTTATATTTGCTTGCTGTGATGAGCCAACGGCCCACCTATGGCTGGCAGAGGCTGGATCAGCTGGCTGGCTGCAGGACTCCAGAAACATGTATTACAAAAACATCAAAAAGAGCACATCTGTCATGTCAGCTGTTTTGAGAATCAATCCTGTGCTGGGCAGTACAGAAAGACCGCACCACGATCAGTCTCTGACCTAATATCTCAGCCTGTCTCTTGCATCTTTTTTGTGCACGTGTAGTCTCACTGTGGCCACGAATCTGGCCCTGATTCTGCCCTCTTGCCTGCCGCATCTCTTGGCTTCATCACCATGGGGGCATCATCTACCTGCCCCTTTGTCATAACGTGGGCATCTTTCCTTTCTCCTCTCCTGTCCATTCAAACCACTGCTGCTCATGGCATCCATTACCTCTTCAACTGTTTATGCTGTTCACTGGTCTACAGTACATCCAGGAGAAGCTAATTTCACAGTCTACATCTTTTGCCCTCTCTTCCTCACCTTTCCCATCTTCCTGACCTCAGTCAGGCCTTGACATCATCTCAGTTGCTTGATTTATGCTTTCGAGCGAGCTCCTCTGTGCCTTCCCTGAAGTTTTCTCCTGCATTAGGTAGGAAAACCCCACAAACACCTCTGAAACTACTCTGTTACAATCCTCCTTTGAAATCCCTCCCTAAAATACCTGTTAGCTGTGTGAACAGGGCTTAGGTCCTTCCTCTCCTGAAACCAGCGGCCTTACCACTTTGACCAACAGTGTGTACTGGTTTCCTTGTATTTTCCTTGTCTGCCTGTTGCCTTTCACCTTACATTTACCCCGTGAGCTCTGCAAGGCACTGAGCTCCCCTTCGTCCTGTTTGCAGAGTCTTCCAGAAGGAGGACTGGTACAGAGGTACCGTCCAACTAAATTAATACCCTACGGGCAGCTGTTTGCTCCTGTTGTTAAGGCAGGATCCATCTTCTTCTGTTGCCTCTCCGTGTTATTTGTTACACTCACCTCTACGAACAGAATGTTCTCCTTATTACTAAATAACATGTACTTTCCTCACTGCAACCCCTAAAAGAGGCCTACATTTTTGCAACAGCTCTCTTAGACTCCCTGGTTTCCAGCCCTGGAGCTTCTTTCACTGGATGTATTTTATTTTTAAGCCCAGAAAGGATCCCTGTTGGTCTGACCTTTGCTGCAACACAGACCAAGATAGCAATATTCCGTCCTGCTATGCTGAAAGTCATCAAGGCCACTGGGCTGTTGGGAAACACACTCAGATTGGTCTGAAAAGCCCAGAGAGAGAGTTATCAACTATTTCTTTTGGCTTCAGCAGAAATTCCTGCAGCTGTTGTTTAAAAAAGAAAACAAACAAATTCCAGGCCGGATTTTTAAGTTTCAGCTTTCAGTCATCTTATTCCGATTATATCTTTATTAGGCACATAAAAAAACTCCTTAAAACCCAATATATTCTACAATTGCAGTCTGGTCACTTTTCAGCCATATCCTGTACCTTCAAGAGTATAATAATGAAAAGAGTATAATAATGAAAATAATAACTAATAATGATGATCAAGCCCATTATTCACAGAAGAGACAAAACACACAAAGTGAAAAACATATAGAATCAAAAGTGAAGGCTTGAGCATAGCCCAAGAACATTTCATAAGCTGAAAAATGAAGGCCTGATCATAGCCCAAGCTATTTCATAGGCTGGGACATAATTGCTCTTGATTTCTTTATATTGGCTTTTTATCTCAAAGAAGCCAGATGATGAATTGCCAAGTGATTTATCATAAGCCATTAGTACATGGTTTCCCTCCCTTCCTCCTCCTCCTCATGCCCTCCTCCTTTGCCTTTGGATTTTTTCCTTTTGGTATTTTTAAGTCTACACAATTTAGAAAGGCCGAAAAATGCAGAGCACAAGCCTTTTACACTCTGCAGCCAGCTGGCCTCCTTCTTACTATTTATACACTGCAGTTGCACTTGGAACTCAGTCATCTTTGGTGTTAGACAAACCCATTTAAGAAGGCGCTCCTGCCCTAAGAGGTTTGCACTGAATAGATGGAACATCTAAGAGAAAGAGGATAAATGACAGTGACTCATCCAGAGTCAGCGGGCAGGCAAAGGGCAGGCCTGGGAAGGAATTTATGTCTCAGCGATGCCTTAGTCACCACTTTTGCCATCAGCTACTGTCCTTTTTTTAGGACAAAGAACGTTGTGGCTGAGAAATTAGGTGTTTCTCCAACCTGCCCATCGCCATCCAGACCATAAAGGTCCACTGGGGTGGCCCAATGCAGTTTAATAATGTTGCAATATGCCTGTATCCCCAGAGAGCATTTTGAAGCTGACGGTCAGATCTAGGTTTCCTGGGAAAGAGTAAGGGAAAGATTCCAGCATCCCTTCTTCCCCCCGCCCCAGCAGACCCCATTGCTGTTCCTCTATCATGGCACTCAAACCTTGAGCACTGTGGATGTTGGGGGCCTGGCACTCCCCACCTTTTGATCCTGATTGCTGGTTGTAATCAGCTGGAGACAGCTTACAACACCGGCAGCATCAGGGTGTACATTTTTCATGCTCCCTGTGACAGGAACAGAGGTGAGGAGTTCAGCACTCTCCCTTACCTCCACTGACATCAGTGCTGTGTCAGCCCTGATGGTATTAGCACAATCTTTTAAAAGCAGTTCATCTTATTACCATGGTGTGCACTCCCTGAAGGCCATGGACAAATGTTAAAGTCTGGAAGTGCGTGTGATGTCATGGAAGAAATATGAAACAGCAGCTGAACTGCTAGCTGCTACAAGGGCAAATTTTGGTTAATGTTTCCTATTAACTCCTAGCTCCTCTGTCGTCCTTCTATCATGGTAGGGAGACACTAAAGGAAATAGCTTTCTCGTCTTCTGCTCAAATTTGCCATTTGCCAAGGATTTGCTAGAGGTCTAATTAAAGCAGAATAAATGTATTTTGCATTTCTCACCCAAGAGGGTAGTTTAGATCACAATCAGTGAAATGAATACAGCAAGTTTCTGACTGAATTGCCACTGCTAATGAAAAGGGATACTCTGAATGATGAAGACAAATGTACTTCAAATGAAGAATTAATACTGCTCATAACAGCACAAATATGAAAATCCATATTCTTAGAACAAATGCTTTGGTACTATTAGGCACTTATGTGACTAAATCTCTATTAAAACCTACAGCTGGAATAGACAAATATTTGTGCTGATATTTAGTACTTAGTACTAACGTGGCTGTAATTTATACTCCCCCATAATCATGTCAGAATGCCACTTTGTGTGCTTTGTGCTGTGGCATTTCCACTTTCAATTTTAATGTCCCTGAAGCAACTCTTCATGGGGAAACCCATTCTTCCAGCCAAAGAACAACTGTTTTCAAGTCTCTGTGGTGCTCTCTGAAATACAAATAATAACACTAATAAGGCCCAGAAGCTTCTGCATTGAACAATAGACAACTAGCTCGTGAGGAATCTCTTCATCACAAGGGACCTTATGTTCTTAAACAAGATGCATCAAATGATTTTTGCAAACAAGCAGCTATGGAGGGAAACCGTAGCTAGCCAAGATACCTGGCAATGGAGGCTATCTATAAATGTGAGTTGTGAGAATGTCTTGTTTATACGGACAGAAGCAAACAAAAAAATATTAATGATATCACAGACCTTACAGCCTTACAGAGCAACAGCCTTGCTTGCTCCTGTTCCAGGAACACTTGGAGGTGCATGTCCTCTTGACAGCCTTTGCACTGGATTAGTCCACCAAATGTATACAGGCTTACTTCTGCAGAGGTTCTTAAAGATGGATGAGATATTTAACCAGATTGTTCTCTCCCATACTCTTTCTTGGAGCTCACATGTCTTTCCCTTGATCATGCACTTGGAAGCACATCCCTGACATCCTCAGCTCACTCTTTCTGCTTTTAGCAGACCAAATGGGCCAGCAAAGCACATGTCTCTGATAACATGAAGGAGCATGTCTCATCGCCTCCTAGGGGAACCCTGAGCCTGGCTGCGTAAAGCTTTCCCACAAAACTAAACTGAAGCCCAATTTCAAAACTTAACATAAGTTCCTGGAATCTGTGTAAGAAGAGTGATGAAGAGTGTTAAAGATGGCAATTGGTGGAGGGTTAAAACTCTGAGACCAGAAACGTAAAATCTAGGATGTATTTTTTTGCTAGGTCTTGCTTTTGCATGGTCATCTGCTGTCACTGTTTTGCAGTGACATTCTAGTAGTGGTAGATTGTCATTTGGAGTGTAACCTAAAAGGCTTCCCCTTTCAAATCTCATTTTTCCACCATGATGGACTCTATGCCATAATTTGTCTTAATCTCTCAGTCTGCTTTTTAGAAACAAGGATAGTAATCAACTTTGTAGAACTATTCTGTCATCCCACAGAAAACAGTGTTTTTAAATATTTTTATTAATATGTGAAATGTATTATTCGAGGCTTGCCCCATTCTTGCCTTACAGACTGTAGCTGTTGCCAGACTAACTCCACTTGCTCCCCTTTAATATAATGTTGTAGTAGTTTCTCCAAGTACATTTTTTTTCTGCAGGTTTTCAATGAACCATTGCTGTTTACTCATGAGAAAAGTCATTGGTGGTATCTTGGTTCCTTGCGATAATGAAGATATTGGCTTACACAGCAAATAGCTGTTCCTTTGCCATCGAGTTTATGTTAACATTTATAGTATCAATTAAACAACATTTGAGGATCAAATATGTGACAATAACTGGAGGGGCTGAAATAATTGCAAAGGTTAGATCACGGTGATCAAGCTTCCAAATGCATTTTACAGACCGCTGATGTGAAGTCTGCAGGTTATTTCTTCTTCCTTCAGGTGTCAGAACTCATTTAAGCTTTAGACACTGCCATAAAAGGCAATCAGATCTTCCTTCCCAATCTCCAAAATCATTTTAACACAAGTAATATCAACAGAGTCACATCATTTAAAGCCTTCTCCTACCGCCGTACAGCTGCTCAGGCAGTTAATTACAATATGTTCCCAGGATGAGAGGCTGAATAGGCAGACACATTTCTGCGCTTCATTAAAATGAGCTTAGCAAAATTAGGCTGATAGGATAATGGGGATACCTTGTGCAGTTTCCACCATTCCCAGCAGCAAGGATAGTGCCAGATGTTGATGTCTTTGTGTAAATTATATACTTTGTATTTGTTGACTAGGAATAAGCACATGCTTTCATCTTACACCAACGTGCTAAACAGAATTATTTTAAAGCCTTATAAATGAAAGACATGTCTACTCGTGAAAAATAACAGTATATCTACTATCAAGCTTATCATTTAGTGCTGAGGAAAGAGAAGCCTGAAATATTTTTGTTAGGAAAGTACAGGAAACGAGCCACTCCACGAGAACAGGTGCCTTACATGAAATATGTCATTTGTGCATCTTCATCATTTCAAGTGAAAATGTTCCTTCTAAGTTTATGCAGCTCTTTTCTCTCACCTTCAAGTTATTAAGACTGGAAATTCAAATTATTTTAATAGTATTGATTTGTGCATTGCTGATTCATTTGCAGTGGGTCAGGCCCCCAAAAGTGGGATTCATCTCATCTGTCTTTATCGCTGAAAAACTGTCACCCAGTTAGCTAAATTCAGTGTAAAATGGTTAGGGGAACAAACCTCCCTCCAAGAAAATCTACCTCAGGAGAAGAAACCCCTTTGATTACCAAAAGAGCCCCAAAACCAGATTGAGAAAAATCAGCTAACTGTGAGGCACTCCGTGTCAGAAAGGGTGAATCCAGACCAGAGAGGTCCATTTTTTGAACCCATCAATTAATAAGCTTTACTTGATTAACAGAAAGGTGCCATGTTCAGATAAAATAAAAGATGTTGTTTTACAGGTTTTTGGTGTTTGTTTGTTGGTATTTTTTGGAGGGGTGCTGGTGTTTTGGTTTTTTTGGGGTTGTTTTTCAGGTTGTACCTCTTGCTTTCTGGTTTTCCTTTTCATGGCAACAAATGAGGAACTTTGGCGCTCCCTGGCATCCTCCTCTTGGCTTCGCACAGAGCAGAATGAATACACCGGCGCAGGTTAAGCTTTACCAAGCCCCTTTAGCCATTTCTCTGAGCAGATAATGAGGGCCAGTGTGTGTGGCTCCCATGTATGAGGTTAGGGAAAGAAAAGCCAAGGCCAGGCTGGATGGGGCTTTGAGTAACCTGGTCTATGGGATGTGTCCCTGCCCATGGTTGGGCGTTGGAACTCCATAGTCTTTAAGGTCCCTTCCAACCCGAACCATTCTATGATTCTATGAAAAGTGCTATATCCTGTTCCAGAAGCCGGTTTTGGTCCTTATCTCTAGGACATCTGCAACAAGCTAAGGAGAATCTAAATTGGAGATTTCCAAGACCCCAACAATGAACAAGACTACTAAATGTGGCTTCAGGTGTCTCAGTCGTCCTCGGGTGTAGCCCACTGGATATTGCAGACCAGGTCCCTTTGCAGAGGGATCGTATGAGGCATATTCTGCTGGATGCTTCAAACGTTACACCTGCAATTTTGGAGTTTCATGGTCAAACACCAAGTCAGAAATAAGCCTTCAGTATCTGTTCTTTACTATCCACAATGCAATGAAAATGACAAATAGTGTGAGGCTCTTACTTTTAAATGGCCATTGAGGGGGAAGTAGGTTTCCCTTTCTTTGCTGTTAGCAAGAGCTGTATTTGAAAGATAAGTGAGTGAAACAATTGCGGAGAAAAGTAAGACATTATTCCGTTCACCATCCCTCAGAGATATACCTATTTTTTATGATATATGGATAAAACAGGAGGGATTTTCATCTTTTTTAAACACCTATTTTTCTATAGCAGTGGGGGGGGGGTGCGTTCTTACGAGAAGACTTACATGTAATTCCAGTGTGTACAGTTTTATTGTATTCAGAATTGCTGAAAATGATTAGCCACAATTCCAATTTCCCTTCTGGAGCTTAAGAAGCAGGTTGAAAGCAATGGTGTTATTAAGTATAATTTCAGAGCAGTAAATATAGCTATCTAATCATCTGTAATGGCAGGCTAGACATCCACATTTGACTGAAATGAAGAAATATATCACTGCACATTCTATTTCAGTGAAAATACACATACATCTACCCTGCATGCAGCAAATGTAATGTATAGAAAACATTTTTCAAAACACATAATTCCTTCAGTGATCAGCTCCTAACCCTCACTCTTGCCTCCAAAGTATTAAAACCAAAACGCTATATAAAATACTGCATCTGTTCTGTTATACATCTTGATCTACTAAAAAGTTGGAATACTTTAAATATATTTTATATAGATATAAAAACCATTCCGGATCAAAGCCTATGTCCTGGAAGACAGTGAGACTCTCATTGATGGTTAAGTTGTTAAACTGATAAGGTCCCGGAGATCTTGTTGGCACTCGGTACCGGGTCCACATGAAAAATACAAGTCAGTAGTTGTGGAGCTGCGTGAACAGATGGGACTGTTGCTCTCAGCTCTGGAGAATGCAACATTCATGCCCCCTGATAACAAAACATATGGTCTAATAAACATAAATGAGGGTCAACATTTAACTCTGTTCTTGAGGTATTTAGTGTTCACCTAATGCCCTTCTGACAGAAAGCCTTATGGGACATATGTGGCCAACATTCCCCGTACAGCATAAGTTTAACCATTTATATTCTGCTTGGCAAATACTATTTATACTTCACATTTTTAGTTTGTGAAGTCTGCAGCATTTCACAACTTTTATGATGCTACATATAGAGATGAGACCAGTAACACAAAGAGGCGACTGACACTGATCATGTCACAAATTTTGCAAATTTTGTGGTCTTTGGAGAATCTCAGTGATACAGAGTGACTGTGACCATAAACTGGGCTCTGTGTGTCCAGTGCTGTGCACTGATCCACATCTCTCGGGGCAGGCAATGCAAGCCGGAGCTCGTCCTCACAGGACAACCGGGTGGACCGACCCTGCAAATCACAGCTGGTTTTGCTAAGGTATTTTAGTAGATTACTTTTGCTAAGATATTTTAATAGATTCATACACTTTTTAAAGGAAAATTAGACTATCAATTAGGATGGTTTGACTTCTGCAGTAGACACCAGTGTTAGCGGAAACTCCCTAGTGCTGGTTTCCCATTTCCAGGTGAAACTACCTCTCTGCTCGCATACACTAAAAAGTAAAACTGTTATGGAAAATGAACTTTTTCCTTTATGTTACAGATCCTTCTCTCTCCCAAGGGCAGCATCTAGCAGATGGTATGATACATTGTGCTGGAATGCAGCTCGTGTTTAAGACTCAAACTGTAGTTACAAAGGCAAAGCTTAGAGAATGATTTCTTTTGCCATAGCATTTTATCCCAAACACCAGCCAGATTTCTTGGCCCTCCTTCACTCGGTATAAGGAACCATAGAGACATGCATTCCCAGTAGTTTTACAATACACCAAGAAAGCGACCATACTTACATGACGGTGACTACCTCAGAGCGATGAACTGCCTGTGCTCTGAGCCCCCAGGATCCAGCCCAATCACCCTGCAAAAGCTGTGTGACTCCATCAACACGATACTGCCTTTGATATCCCTGACATGATCAAGGGGTTTTGGCCAGCTCAAAGCATAGGCAGAGCATGTTCACATCTTCACACAACATATCACGAAGCCATACATTGAGTGAAGTCACTGGCTGTCACACTAGGGTTTCCCCTTCCAGACAACTTCAGTGCTTATCAGTGATCCTTCTTAGGAGAGGATTTTGAGTTTAAATCTGATAAGCTATCTTCAAAGAGGAAGGTCATTTGCTGTGATCAGATGCGATGGCAGACACTTGCCTTTCAGAAGAGCTCCATTAAATGAAAAAATAAACCTCTCGTTAGTGAGGAATTTTTCTCAAGACACTAAAAATCTACATCCTGGTATTAATTCTGGACTCACTTAATAGACAGATTAATTTAAATGTTTACTGTATCTAATCTTTCACTATGTGAATCTGGATGTTTCATAAACCAATTTACCTTAGGTATGGAAAGATCAAGCAGTAGAGATGCAAACTATACATAACTTCTCTGCAAGAGCATTAGAACATGACATTAATCTCCTTTCTAATTTCCTACGCTCCCATTTTTGTCATACAAGGTGACATCCCTCACAGCAACTGGGTGATTTATACTGTGGAGGGTAATTCTTAACCATCTTTAATATTGGTGCAGTAGCTCATCCATCTTAAAGCAAATGATATATGCAAGATTATTTATTCAGAACAGGCATTGAATCATTAGAAAAAAAGGCTTAATCCTGGGTAAATACTAGCATATCTGTGTTTGTCTCTCTGATACCAAGTAAATTACGTGTGTCCATTATGAGTATATATAACCCGTCCCAAATAAATGGACTCTAAAATCTTATGGTGAAATACCTATCTGAAACAGAATAAGGACTTGAAAAATAAAACTAAAGGGAACTTATTCTCTTATTTCCACAATATAAAAAATTATATAAGTACTATAACATGATGTCAGAAAAGCAGAACCAACAAAATAGTTGTATTTAGTCTATTCTAGTCTAACAATGTGTCAAAGTTTTTATGTTGGCTGCAAGAAGGTCAGCATTATGGTTTATCCCTATCCAAGTATTAACATCTTTATGTGTAATAATTAACTTCCTCAATAACACTGCGTTTTTGATAGACTTAAGACTTTCTTTGTTATTCCTCCCCAAAGTGATAAAGGCTGTCAACAGTAATTGCCCTAAATTTCTGCTTGTGGGAATGAATGAATGAGGTTGGGCTCTTTGAGTACAGTCTGGCAACCAGAAGTTTTGTAGGATCTGTTTGGGTTGACCTCTTTCCACTGAGAAAGCATCTTGACCATTTTTTTTTCCTTTGATTCATTTATTCCCATGAAAATATTGCTCTCCTTTCCCCTCCCAGTAATTACCTCTTTGTGGGTGACCTGTCTTGTGTCCTCCAAGCTTTCATTTTGTTAGGCCAACAAGTCATTTTTCTATAGGGCTGTTAGAGTTAAATATTGCCCACATCTACTATAATCAGAGATAAGAGAGAGGTAGAGAGAAAGTTCAGAACAGACCGAGAAATTCTGGGATAGCATTGGAGGATTGTCAAACACAAGCTGAAATATGCAGTTTTAAAAATTTTTGTTCTTGGTTTTCAGCTAAAATGCTTGTATTCCATTGTCTGCCTCAAATTAACAAACCTCCATTGAGAGTGGAGGGTCTGTTAATTTTAAAGCACATTTGTCTACCTCATGCTGAAATCTAAGAAAACGGAAACTAGCAGTCTTAGAAGACAAGCAAACCACAGCTTGGCCTGATCCAGAGCACGTGGAGGTCAATGGCGAGATTGTCAGAGTCTTCAGTGTGTTTTGAATCAGTTCTCTTTGAGAGTAGCCACCATCAATCCCTGCTGTGAGGAGGACAGAGAAAACAAAGACAATTGGAATAAAAATCCAACACTCTACTGAAAAATCCCCTGTTCTTTATTTAAGTGTCAAATGTAGAAGAACAAATTACTGCAAATTTTTCTTTCATGGGAACTACCCAAATAACTTTTTGCTTTGAAAAGTCAGGGTTCGTGTTTCTTTCTTTTACAAGAATTGCCTCAAATATAAAATGCATGCCTGAAGAAAGATAAATCAATCAAAGCATAATAACTTATTCAATAGTATAGACTAATGCTGCCAGTGAAAATTGATAAAGAAATAATCAGAGTGCATTAGACCCCATCCTTTCCTGAATTACATGAATGCAGCTCTGGATGTAGCAGAGGCAGTTTTGATACTTCAGAATCTATACAAGAAGCATGGGCCGAAATCTCCTCCCATATTAATTTTATGCCAGGGTAATTTCATACATTTTAATGAAATCACTTTGCATTTACACCAGTGAGAGAGACCAAGAAAAAGCTTCCATAAATACTCTCTCTCTCTCTTTTTTTTTTTTTTTTTTTTATAGGGGGAAAGATATAATTTGGACATAGTAATTTTCAAAAACATGAGTCTTTTCCTTTGTGGACGGATGATCTACAATACCATAGATACAAATAATGGCCATTGAGCAGGGTCCATATATTATACTGTCAACGAAATACTGACTTGAAGACCAAAAAAAGAAAAAGAAGAAGTCGAATAAAAAAATCCCTAATAAAAATATTGATACTAACATGGAGTCAAATAAATTAGCTTTTTGTAATGAAAGCAGTCATCTAAAAGGGGAAGTTTCATCCTGAACTTTTTTTTTCATTGTAAGTTTTTTCTTTAACCTTCATTCAGTCTGCATCCACAAGAAGGTCTCTCTGCTAATAAGGTTACTGTTCAGCCCTTCTCACCTCCTGTAATTTGCCTAAATTACGGAAGGCAAATTAAGTCAGCTCAAAACGATATTAACAGATTGGTGCTACCATCATAATTGAATCACAGCAGATGCAAAGGGACGATGGAGACTTGGTTGTAAATATATCAAGTGGTTCTGATGACAGTAATGCATTTTATTAGGGAAAACTATCATCATTTTTATGATCTAATGTGCATTTACCCTTTTCTTGCCCTTCATTCATCAGGTAGGACATAAGGTAAACGGATTCATGTATGTCAATGTTTTTTTTTCTAGTTAACTGGTATTAAGATTATATTACCCTCTTCTCACCCTGCCTGCAGGGCAAGTGCCTCAGGGCTAGGGCTGGACTTGAGCACTGCTGTGCTCCAAATCCTGGCCAGGTGGGAGCACACAGTATGGTGTTTATACTTGCTATATGCTATAGGGTTGTCACACATAGCCCATCTCTTTGGGTATTTATCAGGCCACCAGTATGGGCGGCCAACCTTGAAGACATCAATGCTTTTCTCATTCCCACAGGACTCTGGGGTGTATTCAATGCTGATATCCTTCATTTGATTTTAGTCTTTCAGTTTCCAGTGCTACCCAGTTCTACCCGTCTCTGCTTGTTTACACTTGAGAGAGAAAATCAGCTCAGAAAAAACAAGACTCTTTTCCTTAGCTTGGAGCATCAATCAAACCAAGCGAGGGGAAATGAAGTGGAAATGGAGTGTGACATCTGGGGAAAAGCCTTCCTTTGATCTGTCTTTATATTGTTGGTTACGGCTAAAGGGGAAAACACAATTCATTCATTACTTTCGGGTATATGAACTAATTATTTCGGAAAAGGGTAGTGGTTGGATGTCTAGATCCTGTAGCCTATGCTGGGGAACAATTTTGTGATATTAGTATAGTACAAACCACAGAGGACAGTTTATCTTGTGGGAAAACTTAATTAATAGACTTGTGTTCATCCAGACCTAATATTACCTATAAATTGTCCAACAAATTTTAATTATGTCAGAGGGGCTGCAGGATAAGGACATGATTAGAATAGTGTAGAGACCTTCCATTGCACTCCTTCTCCTATTACAATGTTGTATGTGCTTGCTAATTGCCTGTGTATTATATCTGTTTACTGGATTAAATATGAAATAACTAAATTTTACCCTGCAAATTTACCCTTTAGTGTTATTGCAGTCCAGGAGAAAGATGGCCCTACTGACTTCTCAGGTGTGATCTGCTGGCCAAGGTCTGAGTGGCTCGTGACTGTAGAATAGGTGCATGAAGACATCCTAGATGGTAGTACGCTTTTTATCATAATAACTTTTCCTGGCACCAGGTGATAGTAGCTTTAATCAGAAGAAGACATTCCTCATAATCAGAATGAACAGAGAAGGTGTTTTAATCCTAGAAGATATCTGAACTCTCAGTTCAGCAATTATGAACTTCAGTGACCTACAAAGAGTTTTTATTTTTAATGTCAAATAAAAATTTTCCCCTGGAACAAATAATGGCTTTGCTAGTCTAAACTAGGGGTTTACAAAGGTTAAACCAACATTTGGCAGATTGTCCTTTTCAAATCCTTTACAGTCAAATCCGCTCTCCCTATAGTCAGAGAATTCAGGTGCATCCATCCTTTGGATGCTCTTTTCAGACAAAAATCCAAAAATTCAACCTTCCAGAGTGTGACAATCTGTTCTGTTTGTGGGATATCCCTATATGATAATTAGAAAGCAGCAGCAGAAGGCAGCTACCCGTGTCCGGAGGAGCGTATTACACCTTGCAGAGTATGTTGCACTGAGGACTGTCACTGATCTTAGTATCCTAAGTGTCCTTAGTATCTTGGCTGACTAGAAGACCCTAACATATGACGATCTGAAATCCACACTTCCATTACCTTTTGCTTACATGACCACTGTCTGCACCTGTGAAAACTCACATTAGCAGAGGACATCACAGTGGCCCCTGTGGTGTGGTGGCCTGTCTTGACATCCTCAGACCTGTTCTAGCCTCTCTGACTTCTAAGTCTTGGCCCTCATCATCAAGGAACACAGTGACAAGCATTTCTGAGTTGTGCCCCTAAAGTTTTAAATCATTCCCATTCTAGAAATATAATCAACGTTCTGCCCCTCAAGCATCACAGAGTTAGCCCAAAAAGCAGCTAATTCCCTCAAGACTCAAGAGGACATTTCCAACACCTACTATAAGGGAACTTCTTTAATTTCCATAATTATTTATAAGAACAAAAGACATTAAAAACATGTAAACATAGCACTGAGCCTCTCACACCAACCTTCTCTGGAAACCAAGACAAACCAGCCATACACAGCAAAGACCAGGCCAGGCACATTAGTGCAATGCCAGGAGATGCTCAGTGATATGGTGTTATGGGCAGAATAATACACCTTCGCAGGAGAAAACAAAACTGGAGTTCCATTAAAAATTCATGGGTTTGATTAAACCATAGAAACTTTTCAGCTTGTAAGGTGCTCTTCTTTCTTCATGAGCCTTACAATTCCCCCAGTTAAGGAGGCAAAGGCTGATGACTACACAGTCCCAGTCAGTGGTATCTAATGCTGCCGCCCACCACATCTTTTGGCTTAGCAGACTCGGTGTCCGTTTATCTTCAACATCCTCTGTGAAGACTATTCACTATTTTAAACAATTTGGATTAAAGAAGAACATAAGCGTGCATAAAGTATACTTTTTTTTTTTCATTATATGCTCAATCATATTTCTAGAAAGTTTCTTTTTCTGTGGCCTAAACATTACAAATGAAAAACCCAAACCATACTGGAGTACTGTGGGATCACTGCAGGTGTCTGCCTCCAATCTTGTCAGTCTGACAGACACTGAAGTAAGCAGTTCAAAATGTTTTGGTTTTTTTTTTCTGTTTTAGGGTTGTGTTTTGTTGGGGTTTTTCTATTCTTTTGGTTTGGTTTTTTTTTTTTTTTTTCCATTATGGTACAGCAGCAAAAATGGGATATTGTTTAACCAGAGTTCTGAACAATTCAGAATTTGAGGAGCACTAGATCTAGGTACAAAGATCAATTGTGCTCTATGTCACTACCAAATGACCAACTAAAACCAGGCATCTAGTTTTGGACTTGGTGTTTGGACAAACTGCAAAGGTCCACGTCAAAACCATGCAGTGAAACCCCTTCCATCTCTGGTCTCAAGTCTCTCCACCTCCCAGATGGAGGATTTTTTTGTTACTGAATTAAAGCAAAATTCACTAGTCACCAGAGTGCCCTGAAAAACTGAGAAACAAAGTGATTATTACTAGTCTCTCTACAAGAGCAAATTGCTTCTGTTTTAAATATTTCCCAGGAAGGGCATTTTTTTTTCCCAGGTCCCTCAAATAAAGCCAACAATTCCAGAGAGGGTGACAGTACTTACATTTATTATCTGACAAACCTTATGTAGCAAAAGATTACATCTGTCTATATTTGTTGGCTGTTTGTGGGAGCTGATGCCATCAGAAATGAAATAACCAACTTCTGAGAATGCTTCCTTTTGGTTTATTGCCTCATTTTGTTTTATGAATGCAGCCTCCATAGCCCTTTGCTTTTATTCTGGCTTTCCATGTTGCTGTGCCTGCTACTTTAGCTAGTTGTGTCATCACTTACACTATAAATCCCAGGGGCTCTAACCGGACGTAAAATTAGCCTCACGTGAAATTTGTGAACCTCAACAAAATGAATTTGAAATACCAATAATAAAAAGCTTCATGCATTTAGAAAGAAATCAGTTTGTTCTTTTTGTAATGTAAAAAAACCCTAAAACCCAAACAACTTAAAAATAAAAGAGGATAAAAACCCACTTTTATCTCTGTTGAAAGCCCTCTGTGTAACCAGCCAAAGGAGCAAATTTTTCCAGCAGAGGAAAGTCCATACAGAGGCCAGGTGTGCAAGCTTCTGCTTCAACCAAAACCACCCCTTCAACGTAAGGAGTTCATTGCCAATTCCCACTCAACATATAATCTCACAGGCCAGGGGAAATGAATGCACGTGGGGTTGGGAGGGAAGAGGAATGAGGGTGGAGAAAAATATAATATTCCCTGAGTAAAATGCAAGTTCCCTCAATATATGTCTCCCTACCTTCCTCCCAAGAGCACAAATTTCTATCAGATCTTTCCTGAACCTCATTCGATTCTCAGCATTCCTCCTTGCCTTTTCCTCTGGAGGCCTTGCACGTATGCACATATTCCAGTTTTCATTTGCTGTGTCTGTGCCTTCTATTTTTCAAAGCTAATAGACGAGTCTGATGTTTTCTACTATTTTATATTCTGGAGAAGTTTTCCAGCAAAAAACATTGTGAAAAATTGCAGTATGCAGCTACGCACTGCAGGTTACCCCATGGAATTGGAGCCCTGTGATTTTCCTCATTTGCCCAAGCAGAATACCCTCCATGTGAGAGATGTCAAACGCGTTCAGAGAACAAGGACAATTATAACTTTTAGCCATGGTCTGTAGTCTTCATCTGTAAAGTTTGAGCCTCATATTACACTCAATAAACAGCTTGTCTTTAAACTAAATATAGACCACTTACTCATGCAAATTACATTATCCCGAGTGGAGCATACCATTACAATAATTGCATTTACAAAGGATGTGAGCATGCCTAAGCCTTTTGGGAAAAGTTTTTTCCTCCACTTACATAAATCTTAAGATTCAGGGCTCCATTGAGATGAAGGGCTTGTTCATACCTCAGGCTCCCTGTGACAACCCTCCATCATTTCAGGTTGGAAGGCTGCCCTGGGAAGCAGGAGGAGGAGCGGGCATTGCCCTGTGATTCTCCAGACCGTGCTCCTGGTGTGGCCATTCACATCTGAGTGGTAAGTGAATATAAAATGCCCTTAAGTGAAATGGGAACATTTTACACCTCCTTTGTTCTGAAAGTAATTGCGTAAGAAGAATGACAGCATCAATATGAAGCTATAGTTTAAAATAAAAGAAGTAAAAAAAAAAAAAAAAAAAAAAAAGATTTGTTATTTTTAGGAAGGAGATGCATGTGGAGATGAGTAAGGCTACAAAGTAAGCTGAGATTATGGCTTTTCCCACCACCTTTCTACTAATATTTATTTTTGAGAATTAAAAATCTCTTTGCAAATGCAAGTAGTTACATAGAAAAAAATTACCTCATAAACCGCTTCACTGCCTCCGAATCTTTCTGATGTGAAAACCAGTGACCAAATAGTAAAAAGGAAGATGGGAGTTCAGGTTCAGAGGAGGGAAATAGCACATCAACAAGAAGGTATTTTTGGTGTCTGAGATATAATGTGGTATATGAGATTTAGACGTGATTTCAGCACTTAGACTCCATGGCTTATTCCAGAGCTGTGATGAAGATGTGATAGCCCAGAAAGGCAGATCTAGGAATACCTGTCTCATCTTAGAGATAAAACTGTAATTCCAGTAAACGGTGTCTTAGATAACAGAGAAACTCAGGAAAAAAGATAGGGGCAGTTGAATAACCTACACCAGACTCATATAATCGAAGATATTTCAAAGATGGTCTGCTAAGGAATTTTCAACAGAAAAATGAGCAGTTGGATCTGATAGAAATTTCCTTGCCCTTGTGTGGGGAGTGAAACTTCTGAAAAAGGGGAAATGACCACCTCCAAGCAACCCCGCAGCCCTCTCTGCTCCTATGGGGGAGACAAAGGGAGCACAGGGCACTCTCTAGGTAGAAGAAACCATTAGGAACCATTAAGGCTAAGAGCAAACTTGCAGGTGTTTAATTAAATACCTAGGACACCTAAATACTTACCTAAATAAAAGGATTAAATAGAAGCACAAGGGTGGTTGCAAGGAAAGCCAAACGTGATTTAAGCAGTCGGCAACTCGATGGCACATTGCCTGAGTGACAGGAGACACTAACAGATCTTAGAGGAAGTAAGGACAGAAAGAAGAGATGTTTGCAGTGAGTAAAATTCTCCCTGTGGGGCAGATAAGCAAATCAGATCGATTGTGAAGCTCTGTGGCAGCAAACGCTCAAAGGTGGTGCATGGAATAGTAAGCAGGGAGGAAAACTGTCTCCCAGGTGGGTGCAACAAGCCCTGTGTGGGGCTGTCAGGGCAGCGTCAGCATGGCTGTGACATTGCTAGCAATCACAAAGGATGAGGGAAGACACCTGTCTCCTGCTGGGCTGGTGGGACCAGCCAGGGCACCAGGGGTGGGATGCTTCTCAGCTGCAGTGGGGATTTGCAGCTCCACCACTTGTGACGGCTGGATAAGGCGTTGGGACCGCTGCCGCAGCAGCGTAGCAAATCAGCATTAAGAGCTGTCAAGAGGACACTGCTATTAATGTAAAGCTGCACTTAATAATTTCTAGGAAGCTGCAAAATTAGCCTCCCCTAGGAGAGGAGCTGAACAAATGTGGCACAGAGAACAAGAAGCGGATTGTTTGGTCAAGTCAATATGGAAAACTGGGTCTAGAAACCCTGTGATTTCAGCCCCAAGAAGGGAAAGCCATAAATTTAAATACATTTGTATCTTCCTTCCCCTCCTAGTTCTCATGCTGCCCTTTTTTCCCAACCTCTCATTGGCAGCACTGGCACGTGGGGAAAATACAAGTACAACATGCATACATATGGACATATTCTGTGTCCATATCAGAGACACCTTTGGCATGGACTTCAGGAGCAGAAGGATCATAAGACTTGTTCTCCAGACCCCCTCACCAGTTTCATTGCCCTTCCCTGTACACACTCTAGCACCTCAATGTTTTCCTTGTAGTGAGGGGCCCAGAACTGAACACAGTACTCAAGGTGGGGCCTCACCAGTGCTGAGTACAGGGGAACGATCACTTCCCTACTCCTGCTGGCCACACTATTTCTGATACAAGCCAGGATGCTGCTGACTTCCTTGGCCACCTGGGCATACTGCTGGCTCATATTCAGCCAGCTGTCCACCAGGAACCCCAGGTCCTTTTCCACTGGGCAGCTCTCCAGCCACTCTTCCCCAAGCCTGTAACGCTGCATGGGGTTGTTGTGACCCAAGTGCAGGACCAGGCACTTGGCCTTGCCAAACCTCATACCATTGGCCTTGGCCCATCGATCCAGCCAAGTCCAGATCCCTCTGTAGAGCCTCCCTACCCTCAAGCAGGTGGACACTCCCACCTAACTTGGTGGTGTCAGCACCTGGCAGACAACAACTTCAGCGGGCCAGAGCCTTAGGGGAAAGCATTAGCACAGTAGCAAAAGTCCTGCTTAGTCTCATTAAACCAGAAAGCTCCAAGCTCTGTGGCATAGTTGTGCTGTTGTCCATAGCTCTGGGATGGCTTTTTGCTGGAGATAGATGGAGATACTTGGAAAGCAGAGAGTGGGTAGCTCTCAGCTCATCCCAGGCTAGCTCATCTCCCAGAGAAGCTGCCAAGGATGCAGCACTCCTGTGGCCTCACAGGACCTGGGGACCAAGAACACCTCACAGCTGCTCTCAGCAGACATCTGCAGGAGGCATGCTAGGGCTGGGAGGGTGCAATGTGCTCAGGAACTGGCACTCTGGATGGGGGGTCTTCCCCGGTATGGTGAGCAGAGCCCCATGTACCCCTGCTTCAGAGTCCTTTTGTGCAGCCAGCCCCACAAGAAGAGTTTATAAACGCACAGATTATAAAATCAGGTCAGACTGTGCCAGCACACAAGCATGTTCAGAGTGAGTTGTAGGTGTGCAATATAAAGATTCAAATACACCATCCACTTCATTTCAAGCAAATTTTTCTCCCCAGGACATAAAACACTAAATAAAAGCTGCTGTAATGCCTGGGGTATTCAGTTTCTCTAAAGGTGTAAAGCAGACCAGCCTCTCAGGGATTTTTCTAATTGAGAGAAGGTAATTAAATGGAGAGTGGTGAGACAGGAAGTGCCCTAAGTATTAAATACTTAAAGCTGGTTTGTGCCATTGTGAGTAAAAGGAATCAATGCTCTGTATCATTATTTAAACACTATAATTAAATTTGGAAATGCAGGTACTTAATGCTCCCTCTGGCCCGCAGCCAGAGAAAATTGTGGTCAAAGGAGAGGGGGCCAATAAACCAACAAGGCAGCTCAGGTGGGCTGGAGATCAGAGGAGAAATTAATTCCAGGGTACTAATTGAAATCAGTGGACATAAAGTAAGGCCCCGTCAACCTCAGGGAGCTGAGTGAAGTTTGCTTTCATTTTGTGTTGTTTCAGAGAGAGGTTTTCTGGCATTCCATGCCTCCACCTTGAGTTGCTTCTCCATCATCTCTGTTGAAGTGATCATGGTGCTACCTTGGAAAAGACTTTGCAGTGATATTTCCCTGTAAAGACTGCTTTTCTCTCTATCTTCAGCTAAAGCACAGCTACTCTGAAAACATCTTTAAACTTTCACAAGCAGAAGAGGGAGGGACCACTGTTTCTAATGACAGAGCTCCACTCCCAGAAGAAGGACCTACTCCTGTCCTTGAACAGATCGTCACTGCTTTTAGGTGTCCCTTCAGCACTTTTCTGCATCCTCCCCAGCAAGGAGGCACCTCCTGAAGTGCAGAGGTGCCAAAGAGAATG
Organism: Numenius arquata; assembly: GCF_964106895.1. NCBI lineage: Eukaryota > Metazoa > Chordata > Aves > Charadriiformes > Scolopacidae > Numenius > Numenius arquata. The sequence continues at coordinate 69,972,476 of NC_133578.1, read as the reverse complement.
CTGTTGCTGTCCCTTGTGTTCCAAAGTAGCGCCATGATCACTTCAACAGAGATGATGGAGAAGCAACTCAAGGTGGAGGCATGGAATGCCAGAAAACCTCTCTCTGAAACAACACAAAATGAAAGCAAACTTCACTCAGCTCCCTGAGGTTGACGGGGCCTCAGTCCTTATGTGGCACTGAGCTGATTATTTAGATAAGGGCCACAGAGAACATCTCATATGGTCTCAGCCCAGTATTTATGGCTCAGAAACCAGCAGACTTCATCTAAATTATCCTACACTAGTTGAATCAATTTTTATGCCTTCTTTAGGTGGATGTACCTGTAACAACAGACTGAATAGGGAGAATTAAGTCACCTTCTCTGGGTATTGCTTTCTGGGTAAGGCATTTTCCTACACAATTGGAATATTGGGTTCATGTCCCCATTTTTAATGTGACAGAGCAAGGGCATGATGGTAATATTTCTTCCTCCATCATCTACAGAGGATAATTTAATTTTAGTTCCCCTCAGGCAGCCTAATAGCTGGGGACTGATGTCAAGGAAAACCATAGTGAAAATAAACTTTGATCAGCAAGGCCATTTGGCCACTGGAGCAGATTGCAAAGATTTTCCAGTTGCAATATCTTCAAATCAAGAATGGGAAATTTCCTAGAAGTTACTGGTTAGGCAACTTACTGAGCTCAACATAGAAGTAAAAGAGTGAAAAGTGCCTGACAGCAGGAAAAGGTCAAAGTAACTGATCAAACTGTCGTCAGCTGTGAGGATCTATACATCATCGGTGAAAAAGGGCTTTGCAGCCACTAAATTTGTGATGCAATGCTGGATTTACTTTTTTTTAATTTCAAGATTAATAGCTAAAGATAATTGGTGCCAAAGTTTTAAAAGCAAACTTCATCTTATGTGTAACCCCAGGACAGCAAATTATCCAATCATATTTATGCTACTTGTGGCAAAACCGTGCCTCCCATTGCTTGAAAAATAGTATCGTGGAGCAAGATTTGTAAGGGAGTTTCTTATTTTCATCCAACAAATTTTAAGGTCAGGCTTAGTAGTTTGTCATTGACAGGGCCTTTTGTCATTTTGAAGAATTGGGAAAACAGGGCAATCGGTGGTTTTCAATGATGTGATGTCCTACCAGCATTGCATTCAGAGAGATGTGTCCTCATCTAAGTTGCATTTTTCTTAGCATATTTTAACAGGAATTCTGTCTTTGGCAATCCACTATACAGAAAAAGAAAATAAAGATCAAAGAAATTTACAATGTGAATTGCAGAAAGATACCTTTGAGCAGTTTCTATAGAGATGAGATTGCCTACTAGAGATGATCTTTAGAGCAGTTTCCATGGTATGTGCAAACAGCCTCAATGCAAAATTATGCCCGAGTCTCTTTCAGACATTCCTTTATCTAAAAGAAGGAGCATTAAACAGCTCATTCACCCACCACCTTGCTTCACAAACAATGCCACTGAAATCAGCAACGAGGATGGCAAAATCAGTCCCTGGGTAATCATGCTTTTCAAGAGGATTTCAGTTCTGCAAGATGCTCAGCAGATCCTGCGGAACTGACATGGACTTGGAGACAATTAAGACTTTGCAAAATCAAACTGATAATTATCAGGCTTTGATAAGTGTTTATTCCTGGGTATGAAGCTTATATTTCAAGTTTTGATCTTGTAAGTAATTTCTCTAACCTTTTCTCATTGCAGCTTCTTGAAATAAAGTAATCAAATAACTTTGGCGTTCAGATATACGAATGCCCCACAGTTTATTGGAAGTGACACTAATGACTTCTTAGGAATACTAATTAATGCAATAATTCTTTTACTTTGTCCAGGCCTGAGCAAAAAAACCCCAACCCTGATTTTCAGATACATTTCCCAATTTGTTTAAGTATATACATATATTATATGTACAAATACAGATATTTTTATATTGTGAGATGATAATTCTTATGTTGCTGTAGCACAGCCTAAACAAAACACGTTGCTTAGAGGTGTGTCTCTCACCCTTACATCAGAAGTGTCACCCTTAGATCTGAGGTCTGACCCTTAGATGGTAAACTCCTTGGGGCAAACAGCCATGCTCTTGCTATGTAGTAGAAAGAGGTGACTTTACAGAGCTGTTCCGTTTTGTGCTTATGTTTGCGTAAAAGAGGAATAGAAGTAGGGCTTTTTGTCTTCTATAATAACACACATGTAATTGATTGGCTGCAGAGATTAAGGTTTGATGTGTAGGAAACACAGAGATAGGGTGAGGTGTCCCATTCCCAAGAAATGTGGTGGTATATAGTGGTTGCCTGTGAATGCAGAGGCCTGGAAAGTGTCCATCTAGGTTCAGTGCTTTTGGTGCTACAGAGGTTCCCAGCAGAGGTGGCAGTGATAAGTGAGACCTCTACAACCTGCTCCATGAAATAATATTGACTTCACAGCACCTGCACTTAAAAACTTGCTGATGTGCGCATTGATCTGCCAGACAGTTCGAGATTTCAGATGTCTTGGTCTGAAACCTTTGGGGCCACAAACCTATGAATTATATCATTCATCTATGAGGGATGAACAGCCTTTTAGAAAACAAAGTTGATGGGAACTACCAGGCTTGGGAAATAGCAGACTCTAGCGTATGTCACTACCAGTTTACTTCTACATTTGCAGATAAAGGTGGTAGTACTCATACGTGGTACCCCAAGCTGTGGCTTCTCTTCTGAAAAGGGTTTTAAGACCACACTTTATTTTTAGGAGAGGATCCTAAAATGAATCAATTTTTTTTTTATTTTTTGGCAAGGGCCACACCGGTAGAAGGCTAAACACCTGTCCCAGCCTGGCACAGACACACACGGGGCTGCATTTGCTCTGCAAAGAGAGAGCTTCCATCTCCAGCCCCTGCTGCCTGGCACATTTCACATGTATTAATTCTACAGAAAAAAAAAACAAAACATGAATTCTGTTTTTTTAAAGCAGATGTCTAATTAGCTACTGGCTGCTATTCTTCTCTTAGACATGCTTTTGGGAGATTAACGATAATGAAAAATTGCTGAATCCCCTTTATCCCAAAGAACATTCATTCCAATAGTTTAGATCTAACGCCATGACCCACAACATAGTGCTGGATGGTCTCCTGCTTTCAAGTATAATCCCTGTCCCTCTTTTGGGGGAAGGGAGAGGTGGTTTGTTTTTGTATAGCCACGTCAGTTTTGATTCATACGTAATTTATGGTGTGCTTTCAACTCTTCAGTTAACTTGCCTTCTGTGCATATTCCACAAAGCGAACAGAGTTTATTTCAGATATACAAACTTTGAAGAGTTTTACTTTTTTGAATTGTTTGATGGATTACGCATATTCGTATAATAAGAAGTGGTGTGGATGTTGTCGCAGACCATGCTTAATGGATTGGAAGTAGGAAGTTTATATTCCCACTGTGAACATAAGCATCCGCTGTGTTTGCAGGCTCCTAGTCAGAAAAATCAACTGAAACAAAAAATATGCTGCCAAAAAAGAAAGTTGTTGGCTGACAGTTGGCCGTTGTACTGCCGTGGGAGGAAAGGAGGCACTGTTCTGCACCCTCGCATTGTGATGGAGGCAGGGAGCCTAAAGATCTCTGTAGAAATCTCCTTGAGTTGAACTGTCTTCCTGCAGAGCTCCAGTTCACTCTCTTTCTCAATTACTTTCATTCTGTCCTTTTCTGCCTCTGTCAGACACCTTTCTTCTCTGAAAACCCGGGGATGAAAAATTGCTCTCCATTGTAACTGGAAAATTAAGGGAGATGTCCCAAGGGTGGCTTCACACCTCCACTTCAGCTGCCTTTGGCTGAAACCTTTGCATCAGTTTTTTCATAATTTTTTTTTTAATCATACAGCCCTGACCTTCTAGTCCTCCAGAATGTGGGTAGAAACTCTTCATATCAGACTATATAAAATTTCTCTGTAATTGAAGTGCGCTATTGAAATAGAAACTCAGATGCTAATTGCGCTGAGATATCTGAGTCTAGAAGAATATCCTTTTTCTTAACAAGTTCTGGCTATTTGATCTCTGCAAGACAAGCGATGAAACCCCACTATCACAGCGGTGATGGTAGATTGCTCTACCAAAAGGGCATCTCTTCAGTAGAATTATTTTTATGAACACTTTCAACTGTTGTCCCATATGTTGAGCACACTTGGGGGAGGCTTGGCTGTGCAATGGGGCTTTTCATGCCAGATGAAATGGCAGATCTCTTAGGAGTGAATTATTCATACTCATGTCATGACCTTTCATTAATATACTCAGTTTCAAAAATAAAGTTTAATATTTTTTAGTTAGTCTCCCTTCCTTTTTCTCAATATCTTTTTCTTCTAACTCAGGAACAGACAGATCCTAAAACTTGAATGTAAGTTCCTGAGAAGAGTCTCTCTTTTTTTCAATCATTCCCCAGCCTTTTTTGTTAATAAGCTCAGGAAACTGAGAAAAGTTCCTATATTCCTTTCACTTTAAAACACACCAATAATTTCATCTTCCATGGAAGAAAGTCACTGTAGCCCTATGTAATTAAACTTCCTACCATATTCTACTAATTATATGCCACTTCCTTTAGGGAAATTATTTCCCAATTCCTGTATCATATCATAAGAAATGTAAGGTATAATAATACTGATTTATTTTTACAGACATTTCCCCTCTCATACAACTAAGATCTCTTTCCTTCCCAAACTTGTCTCAGCTCTTTAATATTCTAGAACTCTTACATTCTCATTAGTAAATAATAGATCTTTATATTTCAGCCTCTTCTAAGAGTATTGCATTTTTCAAATATAAGGATTATCTCAGTATCACGATTTCTAATCCAAATATGGATTACTTGTAAACTTCTCAGTGAAGCACAAAGCTTTGCTTACATCCATTTTTTTTTCTTGCATTCGCATTTGCAAACAATGGGTTTGTAAATCACCTCCTCATCCCACAGTGTGCAGAGTATTTTTTAAATTATTGCCAATGCATCTTGGGTTTCATCTAATTAAACCACACTTGACTGATGGATGTGTTTCTGTTTTATCATTCCTTGCAAAACGATATTCTTTTCTTTACTAGGCTTTCTGGGTCACCTTTCCTTAATGCCCTTAAAATCCTGCAAAAATTCTGGAAAAAATAGTAGGACAATTTATCCTGGGAGTCCTTGCTCATTATTTCAGATTGGGTCTGATCCTGTGCCCGGTGAAGTCAATAGAATGATGCCTTGTGATTTTTGATTAAACCTTTTGATTAAACCTGAGGCATTGAACTCGGTTGTTCTCAAACCTCTTAGGTCACGGCCTCCTCTTTCTTCTCCTCTTCAATAGCTTAAGCATGGGCAAGGGCCAACAGAAAGGCTCTTTACCTGGCTGATCTTCCAGCGAGGCAGAAGAGAGGAAGAGAAACTCAAAATTGTATAGGTCAGAGATAAAGACCTGGAGACTGTGCTTCTCCCCTGCCCCAAATGCAGCCTACCCTTTGCCATAGAGCCCACACTCTGAAATCTCTCTTGGTTTGAGAATCAAGAGTTGGCTTTGCTCATACCTTCTTCCTGGATATCACTAAATCATGCAGGTGAAACAAAAGACCTTCCCACCCTCTTGAGATGTGAATGCACACACATCCCACCTCTAAAGACCTTTGAGACACAATCTGTGATAAAAAGCAATTATTCTACCTCTTTCTTACTTTTATAAATCAAAGTGGTTAAATGCATATGGTTTTCTACCCATCGTCACAACCTGAATTTAAATACAGATTTTGTGGCTCTCTGGAAAGAGAACCACATCATTTTTTATGGACCTATTCCAGTCACAACTGTTATTCTATCTTACTGACGGAAGCAGAGCTAGTTCTTGGTTCTGGCTGATTATGGAAAAGGCAGCTGGGTTCAGAAAGGGGAACTTGATTATCACAGTGCTGAATTTTCAGGTACCTATCTATAAATCACCTTCCTCCTTAGTGCATTTCTAGGTATACAAGGTGAGGGTATTGTTAGACATCCAGAAGTCACAGAGGTCCAAATGCTGTGCAGAGAACTCTTAAACTTAGCCAATAGGATCCTTTAAGGGAAGGCTTAAACTCTTTGCCCTCTTAGCAATCCTAATTGGAGTTTCTTCTGTGAATTCACGCCTTGCAGTGCTTCCTAACCCCCCTGTCAGGATTCAGGGACAAAACTATTACTGGGGAAAAGGCAAAGCAAAAAAAATAGACACGATAGACACATGGAAAAGAAAAAAACCTGCACATCATATTGAACTTTGGTGATTAACTTCTACCATTTTGTCTGGGGTAACATCAAGACCTCTAAGGACTACATGGGCTCAGCATTTACATGACATAAGAGTTCAGATCAGGCAGATGACAAGTGTGACCATGTCTCTTGCACATTTTATGTCTCCCAGCCCCTCTCCTGATGATTACAGTGCTCTTCTACTCTGGTGAGAGTAGGGACCTTTCAGTTCCAGTTTCAGTTCCTAGTACCATACCCAGAGGCAAGCAGTCCTTGCAGGAGTGGCCAGGACCATTGAGTGAAAGCATCTTTCTCTGAAGGTAAAGTTAAGAATGCAAATTCCCCCATACCATGGTCTTCTTGATCCTTGATGAGCTACTATGTAACACTTAGATGGGAAGCACAACGTTGCCCCTTCTAGTCATCTTCTGTGAGGACCTTCTTCCGGTGTTTGGTAGATACGGTCCAGATATACTATGTAAGCTTCTGGGTACGGAGGCACCCCTCTGTACATGCCAGAATCACAGTGGAAGACAAACCCCTAGGCCATCTGCCAGCTTAAGGCCGTGTCAGGCAGCAGTTCAAACTGAGACAGCTGGGATTTTGTCTGGGGGATCTCCAGGATAGTTGAGAGAAACAACTCTAAAAAGCCTTTCCTAGTTCTGACACCTGAATTTTATTTACTTTGAGTCATATGTGATGTTCACACGTCCAGAATCTGGCTCTAAGCGTTTAATTACCTCTTTTACATAGCCAAAAAATGAGGTCCCAAAAGCTTTATTTGGGCAAATTGCTTTCAAATGTACTCAGCACATACTTTTACATTTCACAATTTGTTTATATACCTGTGAAAAAATTCATTAATCTTTCTTTAAGTCTCCAGTTTTGAAAACCTTTTGGTAAAGCTTGCATGGCTCAAAAGCTTTAGTGATTTAGAAAAGAAAGAAAAAGGACCAGAAAATTCCTTGAAGCAGAATTGTTCCTGGTGTCAAGATACCATGAAGTATAAATATCAGCACAAGGATTTGCTCTATTTCTATATGTATTTGAAACAGACAAGGAGATACGTTCCTGTAGGAGTCAGTGATACTTGTACCAAACCCAGTGCTTCTCGGTTTTCATGTACTATTCTCTTTTACACTTGATCTATTTGATTCAGTATTCACTTGATCTTTTTGCACTGGATATGCAGCTAGTGCACTAATATTAATTTTGGCATAATTTGGTATATCAAGTAGTAATGAGTAAATGTCAAAAGTTTCATATAAGGATCTGCAGTCTATTCCCAATACCCGGCAGGTATTCCTTTCTTTTCACAAGTGTTAGGGAGCTAATTTAGCCAACCACATAAAGCACCATCATCAGGTAAAAATAATAAATTGTAATACTTGATCTTTTCAGAACTGACTCATTCGGATCTCAGTGTCACTATCTGAGCTTCTTTGCTTTGGTGGAACCTAATTAATGAACCAGTTAAAAAAAGGCTTGATTAAACAAAACATCCTTGCATCCTGCTCTGAAGATAACCAACTTGATTCACCAGCAATTGCTTTATAAATGAGTATATGAATATTAATATTCATGTGATTTGTTGATGAAGCTATTCACACCTTTTCAGAATTCTTTAGTCTTAAAAATATACTCCCTTCTGTACCTTCTTTGGAGTCTATCGTCTTAATAAAGAGCACATTTAGAGCCTGCTCCTTCAATGTGTTGAGTGCTCTACTTCAGTCCTGAGTGCCCTTGGATCGGTGACCTCAGGGACATTTTGTGGAGCACTGTTCTTGCCTGGCACAATAACAGAACATCCAGTTTCTTTGCTCTAATCCTTTGGTCCTTCTGATACTTTAATAGTTGGTTTATTTTAGCTTAGACAACACTGCTTCAAATAACTCACCTTTTATGAATTTTATTTTCCCTGTCAATCTATGGAGAAATGGCATCTGATGTTATTTGTTGTAGAAATAGGTGTTAGAAAGTTCATCCTCAGTTTAGCAGACGTGGTCCAGCCTCCCATTTGCCACAGGGTCTCGTAAGACAAGAGCATGGCAGACCTTTCTTGGAAGACATTTTTACAGTTTAATCAAAGGACACAGTTAAGAGATTGCATTATTAGGAACTGTGACTGAATTATATCTCCTGCTTAATTTCCCCAAAAGACTGCAGGCTCGGCAGCAAATGCAGCTACTACTTTCTCTCAGGATCTTTTCTCAAAGTCACATATGTGTCACTAAGCTAAATAACTGAATGAGAGTCTTGTCTTTATAAGTTTTGGAAACACAAAGTATGCTCACAGGTTAATCTCTGTCCTGAGAGGATGCAGTGGGAGGTGTTGCAAGGTTCCTGTTATGGATTTACAGATCTAATACCAGCATTAGGATAACACAGTCATGGAGCTGAAACAGTGCCGGCATGGGCATGCAAGTGTCCCTTGACATCCCATGGGTCTGTAACACAGGACTTTGACTGGGGGAGCCATTAGCTGTTCTTTCCTACCATACCATATTACAGCCTTCCCCAGTTCTCTTCATCTGCTGGAAGACTGGAGAGAAGCTGCAACGCTCTCCCCAAAGCTGTAACAGGGAAATAAATGGAAGAGGAGAACCGAAGGTCCTTACCTCCGCGTAACCTGTCCCTGAGTCCCTGACAGTATTGATTTCACAGAAATTCTGTGAAAGCCACTTTCTCTTGCTTTGTCTCCATCTGAAGGATTTACCCTTGGCTTCTGTATTCCAGTTTCTAGGAGAAAATGGGATTCTAAAGCAACTGGGCTGAACAGGGGAAGCAGTTCTTTCTGGCTTCTCCAGCAATGAGTCCAAGCTCTGAAGCTCATCCAATCTCCCAAGCTCATCCTTTTCTTTGGATGATGTCCTTTCTTCACATTTTTTTATCATCTTGCCCTGAGCTTGATGGTCTATAGCAAGAAAGATCAGCATGTTTTAGGTTTTAGGTTTTGGGTGAGGAAATAACATTTTGGGGGCATGCATAGCTGGCCAGATATATTCTGCAGTGAATAAGGTTTTTGTGTGGTTTTGTGCTGGTTCGGGCTATCTGAGGACATTTTTCTAAAATGTGAGCACCTCTTTGGAGTGGCCCGAGTCCATCAGCTCATTTTGTAGAGGATCTGCTTGCCAAAAAGCTGTCAGGTGATAATACCTACAGCCTCTCTGGGTGAGCTTGAAATGGTGAGCTGGCTTCGGAGCTGGCTCCGAACCATTGGTTTGTTCTTCCAGGCAGCGATAATTCGGTGAGATCAGCACAAGCCTGCGGGGTCCTGGTGCTGCTCTCCTTTCAGCTCACAAAGCAATGCCCAGATTAATGAGGCAGGATCTGCAGCACCCACACTGAGGGACATCTGGTTACTTGCTATCTTCTAAATGTAAGTGCACTTCAAAAAAGGAAACAAGAAAACCTAAGAACCCACAGCTTAAACGAGTAGGCACATGATCATCCATGAGAAACAAAATGTTTCACGACTGAACAGCTTCAGTTTTAATTTAATTTTACAGCTTTATTAGCCTGAATAATCATCTCCCAGGAAAATTTCTCAGAACTCATGGCCTGGCAGGCAGAAAACCAAACGGAACAGAACATTAGCCAAATGTGCATTGGTGAAGACTAATCCTGTCTTGGCAACGAGAAGGAACAGATGACTGAGAAGTCTTTTCCATCTCAGGCCATGGTGTTTCAATAACAGCACTGTGCCAAAAATTGGCTTCATCCAAAAAACAGTCCCAAATTTCTAAGCATATCAAAACACAATGGAAGAACTGACTTACAGGCAAAACGCTGGATTACCAGATCTTCACATTAAAGATGAAGAGTTAATTCCAACATGTTTGATATTGAGATCTTCACTTCTCATCCTCAGAGTAGCTTACAGAACTAATTTAATATATGGGTAAAAAAAAGAAAATGTATAATGCAATATCAGAATGCCCTAGCAGGGTCATCAGAACAGTTTAAGCTTTTAAATCCACAGCTTGAGATATAACAACTTGAGTAAATGGAATTCCCAAGGCAAGAGAAGGCCCCTGTCTTATAGGTGAGACGGTCATTAATAGCATGTTACATTTGTGCACACACAAATAAGAGGAGTGAGGTTTCTTCTAATTTCTACCTTGAAACAGATAAGGTGTGTGTGAGGTGAAGTAGTTGGGGAATTGATGTAATTTATGTCTCATTCCTGGATGCTTTCCAGTGGCTTGCTTTGGGACTGACCTCAGAGCAAGTTCTGAAAACCTCCCTAATACTGTTACTGGGTCTGGTGGTAGGAAGGGACCCCAATTTTGAGAAACCACCTACCTTGGATAGTTTATCCTGAGAACCAGAAGTAAAGGCAAATAAGCAGTGTGCGTTGAGCTTTGAAATGGTGGTATGGTGGTTCTCAGCATCATAAATTGCAGCTTGTCTTGTTTGTAGAGCTTATATAGGTATTTTAAGTTTTCCAAACCCATGCTATGTCTTCATGCTTCCTAAGGGGATCCACTAGCGTTTTCCAAAGTTGGACTAAATCAGAAGGGAATGCAATGGTCACACCACAGCCCATGTGTAAAGGATACTGGGGTGCATACACGTACAGCAGTAGATTCATTGTTTGCATGTAGTACAAAATCTATAGCAGCACTCACATTTGAATCTACAATGGAAAAAATCATTTTCAGTCATGGCTCACAACTTCAAGTGCTTCACTATGCTTCACTATCTTGACATCATTAAAGTCAAACACTGCCCTTTAACATGTTTTTTTAAAAAACAAGAAAGCCTATAAGATGTTTTTCTTTCAGAATATATTCCTGGTTACCATTTATTCCAAGTATTCCGTCCCCTTCAGCTGTGCTAGTCCTGAGTTTACATATTATAGAGCACTTTTCTTCTCTAAATTAAGTGCAAAACTTAGTCTTTGGAATACTGACAACTGTAAAGACCTAAAACTACAGAAGGCACAATTAGAACACAAAGGATGTGTTGACAGGCTGAAAAATGGACAAACTAAGCAAATTTGCCCTAGAAAGGTTTGGGGAAGCATCTCTTAAAGAAACAGGAAAATTTTGTCTTTGCTTTGCCCCCACATAAATATTTTTTTCTCTACAGCATTAAAAAAAGGAAGCTCTATATTGATAAAAGGTTAACAAACAGCATCTTCAAAGACAGGAAGAGTAGTTTTCTATCAAAACACTCAAAGGAAGAAATACGCTGGAGTTATTTTTATTTCTGAGTTCTTTTCAATAATTTTTGGCTCTAACTTGAGAGTGCTATTCTCTTGAGAGAGTAAGAAGGTAGCAGGGAGGTTTTCTTACACAACATGTTTTCTCCCTGTGTTTATGCAGGGTCCCATTTGCCTAATGCCAGAAGACGGATCTGTTTGTCCTGTGATGCTAGCAATCATGGGAGTTGGAAATGGGTTTCATTTTGGCTTATGTGTCATTGATTAGAGTCTAAATTAAAATATGAGATCTGATAACTTCGGGATATGAGTCACCAGGATGGAGAGAGTGATGAATTTGTTTGAAGATGAAATTACAAGTGAACTGAAGAAAGAGAAGGGAAAAAGCAGTGATGGAACATTTCTGTCCCAACGTTGATGAAGAATCAGAGAAAACAGCAACTCCAAAGCCACTTGAGTGATAAAAAAAAAAAAAAAAAAAGCCCATAGCACAACAGCTGTCTCAGATGCAGTCTATACACACCCAGATTATAAACTCTCCTTCTGTGTCAAGTCCATATCAGCAAAGCTTTACTGGAAAGGCCAACTTCTGAGTCAGAGAGGAGCAAAAAATTTAGGAGGCATCATCCCTAAATCCATGTGGTGGTGGGCATTTTTGGTGACAACTAGGCTAACTTTAAGAGTGCACAGGCTGTTCACAGAGGTTTCTGGCAGCACCCCCCAATCCCTGGTGGAGCAGAATTAGGTCTAGCATGGGTACAATGGGCTTCAACACCCCACAGCCAACTCTAGCAGAAAAAAATCAGTACTAATACAGCTGAGAAACATTCAACCAGTCCCTATCTTCCAGCCCATGAGTAGAAACCAAGGCAGTTTAAGTTTTAAAGATAAATAAACGTTTCACTAAGTTAATTAATTTTCAGCTGTGAAAATGAAAAACACATAGTGACTTATGGTTTGTAACTTAATATTACTGTCCAGAAAAAAAACAACAAACATAAATCTGAAATACTATCTGTCACAGTGGAATACATCACAAGTCAGGTCTTCATAAGAGAAAATAACCTTTTTCAGTAAGTTATTCTTGGAATCTGAGTGGAAGTGGTGAAAAAAGATTTTCTGAAACACAAGGGAGGTAGCTAAGTGGGAGTTTTAATGAGAGGAAGTTCTGGCATTTCAGTCAACTGCTTCAAAAGCAGTTTGGCAAAGCTTTAAAAAGCCTTCATTAAAGTGTCCATCAGCTGCACTAAGGTTTTAAACATAGTCCATATTTTCATAACAGTATATGACTGAAAGGCGAAAGGGACTTGTGAGCAGCAGGTCCCATCTGTGTAAGTGGAAAGGAGACATATGCCAGGTGATTCCCCTCTTTCAAGCTCTATAATTCTTCACAGGAAGAGCATTATTCCCTGCAGTCAGCTGGGGACACTGTAAAGTCCTATAGAAATGTTTTTCTTGTCAAATTAAAGCTAGATTATATTTTTAAAACATTCTATTAATTTAAAAGATGATTAAATTTTATTTGGCTCTAGATAAAAATTTTCATTTCAACTTGGGGTCGTAGAAACACCTTAAGAAATTATTTATCTCTCTAACTCTCTCTTTCCTTTTTAGTGAAAGTTATTTTTAAGCAAAGGTGGTACTTTGAACAAAATGCGAAGAAAAATCTTAGTTTTTCAAAATAAAAAGGTCATACAAACCCATACTGACATTTTATAAATGAAGCAATGTACCTGCAGAGAGGAGGAGAGTGTGATGCAAGCCATTCCAAAGAAGGAATATAATGAAGAAAAACTTTTAATAAATTGCCTTTACAATGAAATGAGCGACTGAGCTCCAAGACTTCCCACAGTCACTCTTGAGAGGGCTTCTTATTCACAGACTACTTAAGTTGAGCGATAGATGAGCCATGTACCTGAACTGCAATAGAAACGTCCTTTTCAACATGAGTAGTTCAGCATCATAATTCAGGGTCCCTTTGGTGAGTCAGGAAACCAAACAGTTTATTTTGTCTGCAAAATCTTGTCATGTAACATTTGTGCCTTAGACTTGCTATCCCCAAATGAATCAGATAAAAGTTCCCAGATGTTCTTATGTTTATAGTTAATCAACCGTTTCTACTTTTTTTTCAATAATGGAGAAAAAATAAAATGCATCAGCGTGACACAAGCACAGCTTCTTTGTTTCACTTTAATACTTAGAAATGAAAATTATTTTTATTTATTTCCAATCAACCACAGCATAAGAAATGCCCTATGGTCAGCAACCTTCAGCAACTCTCTCACAGTATGCACAAAAATGGTCAGGGAATGTAGGTCAAGGTAGAAGGCAAAGAGATAAGGTGCTAAAAAAAATCTCAGAAAAGCGGGTGGCAACAGAACGATGCTTTTAGAAATGTAGGAAATGAAAAAGAACTGCTTTCTCTCCTTTCTGTATTCCTGTCTGCAAGTAAGCTGCACAAACCAGCCATAGGGAAATCCTAAAATCAAAGACAAATGGATTTTTCAACTGTTGCTGGAATTGGAGAGGCTTCTAATGTAGTCTGTCAGGTTTAATCTCTTCTTGAATTTCAAGACGAAAAAGGAAGGTATCCTTCCTATTCTAGAAGAATAAGTCTATGGGCCACCACTCAGCACGGACATGATTGTCTCCTCCTCCACCCATAAAGCAAATCCTCGTTCTCTTCTTTGGGAGAGCTTTCCAAAGGGCAGATGGGATTTCTGTCTCTCATTTTGGAAAAAGAACCAACAAAATGTCAAGAATATGAAGTCTGAGCTTTCCTTAGCTGCTCTTATAGGGCAGTAAACCTGAAAACTGAGACTCCAGGAGGCCCTAGTACTCAGAAGTCTTCAGACTGCAGATCCTGGTTCACCTGGATTCCTTTTTTTTTTTTTTTTTCCTTAGAGCTGATCTAGAAACAAAAACCAATACCATCCTTCACAACCACACAAATCTGGTAACAGTTTTAACTGTCCAGTTTTCACATTCCCTAGTTTTACAGCAACCACTGTTCAGAGACATGTAGTGTTTTCCATCATTCAACAGCCCATAAGCAATGAAGAACAACTTTCCTGGTTTTTTGGATAGGGAATTCGAAAGGAAAATTAATTTTCCTATGTCATCCTATGAGTAGGTGGCACAATTCAGAACTGTAAGCTGTTTTTCTGAGTCCTGAACAGCAGCTGGAATATGGTTTTATTCCCACCAATAAAACCAGCAATTAAATGTTTCAATAGATTTTTTTGGAAGGGCTGAGGTATTTTCTTAGTACACAGGACATTTTTATATTTTTATTTTGTTTTGATCATTGAAAATGCATTTTCCTATTAAAAATATATATATTCCAATGGGAAATGTTAGCCTAACCTGTTTCTAGTTCCTTGCCAGATCTGAGAGTTGACAGATCACAAATCTTCAGCACTAAGACAGGGATTTCCTTTCAGATTATTATTTTAATAAGCCACTAGCAATGGATCTACTTATTCTGGAACTTTAGTCAATAGCTGTCAAGGGCTGGGATTTATTAACTGCCTACTTATGCAAAAATGGGTTTCTGCATTCAAAAGCTTTGCAGTAGAAGACAGCATCTGAGCTGAGTTCCTTTATCTCCACATTCAAATATTCCCCAATGAACCGGAAAGGCTAGCAGCAAAGCATGCGTGCTACATGACTTATGTTGAGCCCAGTCAGGGACAAAATAAAACCTGGTTGCAGCTTCCACTAAGGAAAAGATAAAAAAAACCTGAAATTGTAGTCAATGGAATAGTAATTTTCAGTGTTGCTAATTGTGGATTAGATAAATCAGATAAATCCTCACCTCAACTACGTTAGGTAGAGCTAAATTGTGTTATTCTTTAATACAAACAGAAGCTGATAGAAATAAACATGCATAAACTTCCAGTGCAGTTAATTAAACATACTTCTCAAGCTTTTGTAATCTCCTTGAGTGTGATGAAGCACCAGTCTCCAGGTTCTAATTAACCTGTGATGATCAGGGATGTGACAGCTTGGGAAGCCTTATCCCAGGCCAGTAACCAGTAGCCATACTCAGCCTCAGAATGGACAGCAACCTGTTTTTGGTTCATTGACCAAAATTAATGCTATTTTAATTTGCTGTCCTGCAGACAATATTAAACTGCATCACAACACTTTGAGACACTGACCACAAGCTATAATGCGCCTATTGAGAGAATTAAACCCTTTATGGAAACCAATGAATTTTTTGCTTTTCATCTCAATTGCTTCTATCAGAGACTTAAATATTAAATATTGCCCATTCTGTGTATAAGGAATTAATCCCTAAAAACCCCCGTACAAAACTAAGTGGGAAAACAATAGTAAACTACTATTTTGTGATTTGAAACACTATAAAGTGGAGTTTCTCTTTAACTTTCCCTCAGCAAGGGGGATGGAAAGCTCCCTTGTGCTGCTGACTAGTTTAGGAGCCTCTCTGAGCCAGGAGAGAGGTTTAGAAAAAGGCAGTGATAGGACACTGGTATGATGCCATCCCACCAGAGCATGCAGGAACAGATAACTTTTGCAGTGGAAACACTGCGAGACCATCTCACAACGAGAAAGAAAAGTTCTGCTGTTCTTGATGACAATCATAGCATGGGGACTGGGTACCTCTGTGCAGTACTGTAAGGGATTATAAGGTTGTAGGATAATTCAGGTTAGAAGGGACCTCAGGAGGTCTCTTGTCTGTCCTCCCGCTAAAAGACGGGTCAGCTACGGCTCAAATCAAGTTCCTTGGAGCTTTATCTGGCACAGTCTTGAAAATACTTTCGGATGGAGATAACAAAAAGTCTCTCAGCAACCTGCTGTACTGCTCAGCTGTCCTCACAGTGAAACGTTATTTTTCCATCCAGCCGTCTCTCTCCTTTTAGCTTATGCTCATTGTCTCTCCTCACTCCATGCACCACTGAAGAGCATGGCTCCATTTTCTTGCTGACTTCCCCATAGATACTGGAGACTGCTCTTAGGTCCCCATGCAGCCATCCCTTCTCCAGCTGAACAAGCTCTGTTCACTCAGCTTCTGCTCAGTGGGAAAGTGCTCCATCTCAGTGGCCCTCCACTGAAATTGCCCCAGTTTGTCTACGTTCTTCTTGTACTTGGGGGGCAAAACAAAGTTGTGATTGAACATATTTTTAAGTGTAGGACTTAAGCCTACATGGTCTAAGGCCAGAATTTCCCTTACTTACAATCCGATGTGTAGCAGTATGCTGTAAACCACCCATCTGCTGACCTTTCTGCCAGCATCTGCTTCACTTCACAGATTTTAAAGGTGAGCACTAATCTGGTCTGATGCTTTGTGCGAAGGCAGTCCAGAGACACCTATTGATGACTGCATAAGCCCCAAACAGTTTATAGATGGCACATAGAATTAACAGCTTAGTTTTTTTCAGTCACCAGTAGGACTACCAAATATCACATATTCTGAGTAAAATGTAAAGGTATGGAGAGTATGAGAGATGAGTAATTGTTGCCTGTTCCTCTTTGGAATGTCCACATTCGGTTTTCAAAGCAGCTGCTCATCTAGTTACGTTTAAAATAAAAGACCATCTGGTTCCAGCTCTGGCACATCTGGATGGTATATGTGAGGAACAGTTTCCATGTTTCCGTGGTATCGTTCCCTGTTTCCATATTTTCCAGTGTCTCATAACTTTTTGGTTGAGTGTTAAAATGCAGAGGCAGAAGAGGGCAGGATTGCAATACTTCGGTGCTTTAGCTATTTTCTACATCTGTATGAAATTTGGGTATTAACTCAAACACATTCACTTACCTAAATTAGGGTAGCAACCAAGCTGATACGGTGACTGTTGTTATGCCTGATAACAGCAGATTTTCATGCCTCTAAAAAGTCAAAACCAAGTTTTGATCATCAGACCTCATCTGTATTTTGTCAGAGATGTTCATTCCTCAAACTGGATCATGTATGAGGTATGGATCATGTGATATTTGGCCATGAAGCAAGAAAAAGAGGAAAATGGAGGGGAAATATAAACCATCTTTGAATACTGATTTGAAAAGAAACAGAATGTTAAAGGTCAGGTCCTTACCCTTGTGGTCTTATTTACTGACAGGGTCCCACTGACATTGATGTAACTTCTAACAAAGGGATGAGAATCTAATTAAATAAAAATGTGATTCCTGTATTTATGAGAAAGGACCATATGGAAGGAATGGCCAAATTCTCCCTTGCTGAAATTTTTGTCTTTTGCTGTCACTCTGTTCTCCATCTTAGCTAAGCTTGAACCAGCATCCTCCTGTATCTACAGCTTTCTTGTGGGTTAAGCAGGCTTCAAGAAGCCAACTCATAATTTGGAATTTTGAAATCTTTTATTGGTCCTTTGAAAAGAAATAATTTTCTCTTTGAGTCCAAGATGTATCTAAGATAGAAAAGGCTCAAAGTAAATCACTACTTTTTGTGGAGTTTTCTCTCTCTTCCTTAGCATCTTCTTTCTATGGAAACACATTCTGTTTAATTTTTCTGTTACTTCACAAACTCAAGCCCTGGTATTTTATACATCCTAATGCCTGAGAACTTGGAAAAAAACCACATAGGGTTCAGGGTTCCGTGATGAAAATCTGCCAGAAAAAAAATGTGTATAAAATATCAAAACCAAGCCTGCAAGCTGTTCTCTAATCTGATTTCCTGGAAGAACTGCTATGGAGAAATCACAGCACACAAGTGATTCCTTTTTAGATGGACTCAATATTTGGTTCATGATAGATGGTACTGATGCCCTCAGGAACTGTCACACCCTAAGCTCATGTCATGTAAGACAGCACTGTTACATGCACAACGATTTGTTGGAAGAATGATGCTGGCAGTGGATGCTTGGGCTCAGAGCATGTGGAGTACCCAACAGATCTACTCTCACTACACAATCCACACATATCTCGAAGCACTGAACTGAATCTAGTCTGGGTGCAATAAGGGAATCATCTTTGAGGTGCTTATTCAGTGAGTGTAGACTCATCTCTTGGAGATGCTGCTCATCACTGTCACACTGAGACAAAAGGGCTGTTGTCTAAATTGGACTTGCTACTGTCTAGAGAGGTGTTTGTGGGACCCAGAGGAAAGACCCTGAGTAAGAAGTCCTAATCTATAACCCTCTCTAACAATCATGAAATAAATCAGTCAACTCAATTCAGATCCTTTTGTAGAATGACCTGTTTAGGGAAATCTTTCTGTAGCAACAAGTTGTAGATAAATAGAAAAATGAATGCAAAGTAAAAAATTCCAGAGTTTAACGGCTGAGTTCAGATACACCAAAGCAATATCCACTTCACTCCAATTATAAGCCAGTTAGTATATAGTCCTGCGCTGGAATACTGGACAGTGACGTAAAACCTACATATACCTAAGAAATAAATGTTCAAATCCCACCAGTAACCAAGCTCAGCAGTAATTGCTTTACTGAGCAATTTTCTGCTAGTCATATGTCCCTAGACATGCCATAAAGGAAGCAGTTGTTTTCCCTGAGATTTTCTTCTGGTTGATGGTGTCATCAAATACCCCCTTTTCTACAGTAATGACTCCTTTTCCTATAAATATAAAATACAGTGCTGGGAAAAAATTATCCTCTATCCTGTAGGAGTTTTTTGCCTCATGAACACAGAATAACTCATGATGATCATTTTATTAGAAAGACATTGAGATGCATGCATCTTGGGCCATAGGTTCAGAATCTGGCATTTAAACACCACATAAATCTCTTGTTAGGCTCTGAAGGACCATTTGTCACTCAGCTCTAATCAGCTTGACAAAAGAAGGGAAAACTCCAGGCCACAACAAGTAGCAATATTTTAAAACACTAAGCATCAAGTTAAAAACAAACAACAGAAATAAATTATTTTAGTAGATGTTTGCAAATTTAATCTAGTTGTCAATCACCTAGTAAAATTTAATGTTACCTTGATATTGTCACCACTTTTCTACAATGATCATTTTTGTTAAGAAAGTTGCCTTGAACCACTTCCATATTGGGTAGTGTCTGAAAATGGCTGTTTAGCATTCTAAGGAGGTGTTTTCTTACGAGCGAGCTTTGCAAGAGAAAACCGTCCCCACTTAAGCTTCTCTAAGATCCATTCTTCCTGAGATCAGAAATGTCACTGTAAACTGCATTTCCTCTTAGGCTAATTGGTAAAGGTTCTCATATTTAGTCAATAATTCATCAGAGCAAAGTAAAATGTAAAATGTGAATTTTACAAAAATTCGTAATTAGCAGATTATGAGGTCCTTTCCTGAGCTAGTTTCCTGCTGATGCTCAGGTGCTCTGACATGGATCTATGGTTTTGGCTTTCAAAATCTGCTTGGTCAGTGCTGGCTTTGGTGTCTCTGTAATGTTCCACTGCATGATGCAAGTGTTGCCTTTCTTGAGTGAGGGGGCCCTGGATCCTAAAATGCTGTTGGCAAAGGGGACATCAAAGTTCAGTCCAAAATCTGATGCTGCCTAGGTTTTTGGCATGTTTTTTAGGCAATTGTTGATATTTTGAAATGTCAGTGACAAGTCAGCTACTAAAGGAGGGTAAATTGCTTAGCAAACTATACAGAGCTGGAAGAAACAAATCTGTGATCCAGGAGGCCAGGAGAGAAATCTATATTAATAAAAAAATATTTGTAGTGCAAAAAGGGAGACCTTCATCTGGAGACTGTGTTTCCAAAGGACTGGAAAGAGCAACACTTATACCTGGGATCAGCTGCTGCATTAAAATAAAACACTTTACTTTTCAGTGACTATTTGAACAAAAACAAAAAATTACAAGTTTCATAACCTCTAACTAGTTTTAGAGATCATTGCTTCTATTACACACTTGAGAAGCCTAAAAGACTCAGAAACACAGATTTTGTTTTCCAACTGTATCATACTGTCTAATATAATCTCCCCGCAAGTCTGGCTTCACTTGTGGACTTGACCTATAACAGTTACAGCAACACTATCCCTAGAAAGAGATAAAATCCCATGGAATTGCATGAATCACCTGCATAGATCAAGTATCCCCTTGGGCAAAGCAACCGGTCATCTGTGGTTCCAGAAAAAAAAAAAAAGACTTTTTATTCTTCCTATTTTCTATAACAACTGAATCTCCAGTGAGAGCAATGTAGCATCTATCCACATGCTCTGTGCATGGTTAGCACTATGCCTTCCTATAAGGAATTTGCAATATATAGGAATGGGAGCGGTAGAAAGGAAATTGTACCTTCCATCATTGAACACATAGTCACACCAATATCTAGAGACATGCCTGAGATTTCATAAGATGTCTGTAGCACAGCCAGGAATTGCTCTATATTTATCTCACTGATAGCCCATGATATTATCCATAAACCCAACTTTTTCAGGGCTGAACTAATACAGAGGCATCTGAATGAGAAATAAGTGAAGCATGTTGATTCTGCAACTTCAGTTAGAGATTTTTTCATTTCTTTGTTTCCTTTCTCTTTACTGCATTAAGACTATCTTAAGGATGGAGGAAAATATCAAAGAAAGCATTCATTGTATTTCAAGGCATGAGAAAAACACTGGTGTGCTGGTTTTGGCTGGGATAGAGTTAATTTTCTTCATAGTAGCTTGTATTGGGCTATGTTTTGGATTTGTGCTGAAAATAGCATTGATAACATACTGGTGTTTTAGCTATTGCTGACCAGGGCTTACAGAGAGTCAAGGCTGTTTCTGTTCCTCACACTGTTTCACCACTGAGTAGGTTGGAGATGCACAAGAAGCTGGGAGCAGACACAGCCAGGACAGCTGGCCCCAACTGACCAAAGGGATATTCCATACCATATGACGTCATGTCAGCATATGGAGGAAGAAGAAGGAATGCGAGGATGTTTGGAGTGATGGCGTTTGTTTTCCCAAGTAATAGTTACGCGTGATGGAGCCCTACTTTCCTGGAAATGATTGAACACCTGCCTGCCAATGGGAAGTGCTGAACGAATTCCTTATTTTAACTTGCTACCCTCATGGCTTTTGCTCTACCTACTAAACTGTCTTTATCTCAACCCATGAGTTTTCTGACTTTTACCCTTCTGATTCTCTCCCCCATCCCACCGGGGAGGAGTGAGTGGCTACATGGAGCTTAGTTGCCAGCTGGCGTTAAACCACAACCATTGGCAATACTCCCGTTGCCTAGATGAAAAAAGGAATCTCAAAGCAATTAGAGGACAATGACAATTTTAAATTAAGATGTATACACCATACAAACTGATTTTGCTGAAGGCAAGCATAATGGTAAAAAAATCCTTACTGGCAAAGTGCTTTTGAATATTTAGATCAAGTTTATTTCTTGATAAAGACTCCTAGAAAATCCCAGAAACCCTGGCTCTTATGTTTATACTACACAATCTTTTCTACAATTTATTGCTCAGACTGTATATCCTTAGGTGAAGATGAAACATCTTCATGTTACTTTTCTCTTCCTGCTAATGTTTGAAATGGGGGTTGAGAAGAATCATAGCATCATTTAGTTTGGAAAAAACCTTTAAAATCATAGAGCCCAACTGTTAACCTAGCACTGCCAAGTCCACCGCTAAACCATGTCCCTCAGCACCACATCTACCTGGCTTTTAAATACCTCCAGGGATAGCGATGCAACCACTTCCCTGGGCAGCCTGTTCCAATGCTTGACAACCCTTTCAATGAAGAAAATTTTCCTAATATCCAATCTAAACCTCCTCTGGGGCAACTTGAGGCCATTTCCTCTTGTCCTAACGCTTGTTACTTGGGAGAAGAGACTGACCCCCACCTCGCTACACCCTCCTTTCAGGTAGTTGTAGAGGGTGATAAGGTCTCCCCTCAGCCTCCTGTTCTCCAGGCTGAACAGCCCCAGGAGCTTCAGGTTCTCCTCATAAGACTTGTTCTCCAGACTCCTCACCAGCTTCATTGCCCTTCTCTGAACACACTCCAGCACCTCAATGTCTTTCTTGTAGTGAGGGGCCCAAAACTGAACACTGTACTCGAGGTGGGGCCTCACCAGTGCTGAGTACAGGGGAACGATCACTTCCCTCATCCTGCTGGCCACACTATTTCTGATACAAGCCAGGATGCTTCTTGGCCACCTGGGCACACTGTTGGCTCATATTTAGCCCACTGTTGATCAATAACCCCAGGTCCTTTTCCACCAGGCAGTTTTCGAGCCACTCTTCCCCAAGCCTGTAGCGCTGCAAAGGGTTGTTGTAACCCAAGTGCAGGACCCAGCACTTGGCCTTGTTGAACCTCATACCATTGGCCTTGGCCCATTGATCCAGCCTGTCCAGATCCCTCTGTAGAGCCTCCCTACCAGCAAGCAGATCAACATTCCCACCCAACTTGGTTTCACCTGCGAACTTACTGAGGGTGCACTCGATCTCCTCGTCCAGATCATTGATAAAGACATTAAAGAGAACCACCTCCAATACTGAGTCCTGGAGAATGCCACTTGTGACCGGCCACCAACTGGATTTATCTCCATTCATCACCACTCTTTTGGCTTGGCCATTCAGCCAGTTTTTTATCCAGAGTAGCATATGGCTGTCCAGTCTGTGAGGAGCCAGTTTCTTCAAGAGAATGCTGTGGGAACCCATGTCGAAGGCTTTACTGAAGTCCAGGTAAACATCATCCACAGCTTTTTCTTCATCACTAAGCAGGTCATTTTGGTATGGAAGGAGATCACATTTGTCAAGCAGGACCTGCCTTTCATAAACCCATGCTGACTGGGCCTTATCGCCTGGTTGTCCTCTATGTACTGTGTGATGGCACTCAGGATGATCTGCTTCATAACCTTCCCTGCCACTGAGGTCAGACTGACAGGCCTGTAGTTCTCTGGATCCTCCTTCCAGCCCTTCCTGTAGATGGGTGTCACATTTGCTCCTCCTGTTTGTTGTCCATGATGCGTGCGTTGGGGTAGGCAAGAAGAACAATGGGGAAGATGATATCTGATATTTTTACAAAGAGGTATGTTAATCGATCTTATGTTCCAGAAACAACTCTTCTGCATTGACTACAGCTACTGTTTGAAACAGATCAGTAGCTTTCTATGTACAGTATGGATGTTGCAACCAGAAGTTTAAACGCCTTCTGTTATCTGCCACAGGAGACTCCAAATCTCCTGGAGCAAATAGACAGAACATGCCCACAACAGCCACAACTTCAGGCCAGTGTTTCTGAACTTCCACAGGGCAAAGAGCATTCACATTGGTAGGAGAAGCCATGGAGAGTCTATGCCAAGTGGTTAAGCTCCTGTGCATCGCTGATAAATGTCCTGTTAGATACTGAACTGTTTTCTTGAACAACTGAAGGACGCTACTGTGTTGGATTTAATCTCACAACAGTTTTGGAGTTCACCTTCTTTTCCCTCCTGTCATGCCGTTATTTACTTTTCCTTTATCTCATGCACGTAACTAAAAGAGTGCTGAGAACCAACAAGTTTATCAGACTGTTCCGTTTTGATAGCGTTTTTGTTGGTACCTGATATACCCCAGAAATCAATACGGAGACTTGACTGCAATGTGTTACAAGACTCCACTGTAAGAGATTAAAGAATTAATAGAGCAATCTCTAAGTACCACTCATGTATACAGTGCTTTGTCGGGGCACGGAAAATCTAGTTAAAAGGAATCCAGGAATCCTTTTTTTTTTTTTTTTTTTTAACATAGTGGTGCCAGGAAATAGGTCTCTGGGCAAAGAAAATCTCTGACCTCATCCATTTTAGTAGCAAAGTAGCAGAGAAAATCCTCTTTCTTTAGAAATGCAAAACATACAAGGAGTTGAAGACAACGAACAGTATTAGTTTCAAATTCATTTTCCCCACGCATCACTATTAAGTATGTCAATGTATTGCTTAATTTTATGACTTTTTAAATACATTTGAGCATGACAACCCCCTAAAACCTCTACTGAAACTATTTCTACAGAGACAACCCTTTACCTGAATTACTGGGGTTCTAGTAAAGGGAGCCTTTTATATTCAAAGAAATATATAGTGACAATAAAGCATGTGAGAATGGCCACATCTCCAGTGAAGATGGGTTTGATAGCCACATTTTTTCATGGTTATTGTTATCCATTAGTCCTTAAACGAACTGAGCTGTGGAAGAAGAATGAGGAAAATGGGCATTCTTGTATCTTATTTTAGCAGAGCTAGGACTTCCCTAGTTCAGGAGATAAGTGGGAACTCACTAAATGGATGTCCATCGGGCATTTTAGTACTGATAGGGGGGAAAAATATACACTGTTGCGTGTTAATTTGGAGGCTATGTTGAACAGGAAAAAAAATCCTCTGGACAAGAAATGTTGTGATCAGAATGCTGTCTCTCCCTGCCATCCCTAAGTCTGTGGATATAGGAAGCTTTTAACAGAATAGAAGAGGCACTTTTATATTGAAATTCATTTACTGTATAGATAACAGAACCTTTCAACTCAAGAAGTAACATACGTGATAACAATTTTTATTTTTACTAGGTAAAATAATAATTTCACATAAAATATCATTAAAATACATAAATCCACGTTAACAGTTAGCAATTAAAATAGCCATAAATCCCACAACTCTCAGAACTTCAAGACCCAGCACCCGATCACGGCTATTACACATTTTGAAAGTCTTACACTGAACTCTTACTGCAACAACAGACATACCTATAAACTGACCACAATTCCTTTTCAAGATCTTTCTTCCACAGCTACCTGTGAGTGCCTTTCTCTCTGCACCATCATCACTGCAGCTGTGAAGTCTCAAACTCACTTGGTGAGGTTAACCGAGGTCTTATGGCTGCCAAGTGCCAAAGTAGCAGGTAGCTCAATACCTCTCCCTGCATTATCCCTTTTTAACCTTGCTGTGGAAAAGGGTGCCTTTTTCCTAGTTGCAGTGAAATGTTGATTTTGTATTGAAAGGAGATGTTTCCTCCAGTGAAAAATATATTTTTTTCCCCACATTTGGCCATTTGTTTCATGCAACATATTGCAGACATGAAAACCAACTCTACATACACTGGAGAAAATCAGAAACATTTTATGAGCCCAGCTGGGAAGAAACACCAAGGAAACTGTTTTTTTTTCTGGTTTTGTTTTATATTTTTCTTTTGCAAGGGCTGTTATGAGCAAAGAACCATCTAGGTCAGAAAGAACAGCACAGTGGTAAAATCATTCCACATTACTTTTTGTATATTGGCTTGCATTTAATTTCAGCTTCTCTGCATACAGCATATGGACTTTTTCTGCAGTCCCTGGATGTCTATGGAGTCTTCTGACACTGAATCAGATGTCTTCTGATCTCACGCATGCTTTCCTTCTTGTGTTTGCTTGTGATATTTCACTGGATCAATTAATCTTGAATTTTCTGTGTATATGATGCATTTATATCCAACACATGAAACCTAAATCTGTGGAGAAACTGAAACATTTAGGTTCTCTGTCAATTTATTTGAAATAACAAAATGTTTTTTTTCTCCTGCTTTTCTCCTTTGTCCTCCACTCCTTTATTTCTTCCTTCTGCTCACAAAATCATGGGAATAAACAGATATCTCACAAAATTATGGGAGATTAGGGGTTATATCCTCAGTTGATGTAATTTTTCATGACCCACTGGGTTCTACATCAACAAAGAAAGACATTTTGGGGTTTCTCAGACAACATTTTCTGTTTCTGTAAATGGATCACGTATTTAAGTGTCAAGCAATCTGAATCACAATAACAAACAAGGAAAAAGATATGGGACCTGTTGATTTTTTATCACCTCACAGCTATGCCCACTGTGTTAAAGACTATCAGATCCAAAGTATATGTTCATTCACCCCAGCTGTAGCATTTTACGTTGTCTCCGTGTAGGTAGAGAAGACACCCTAAGGAGTCAAAGAAGCCGGTTCATAAAACAAAGTTATTTAGGTCTCCATTATTGTTTCTGTTCAAGCAGCAGGGATTATGAGTTAACACTAAAGAACTTCCCACCCCACAAGGACAATGCATCTTATATTACATTTTGGAAGTGCATATGAAAATCATGCTCATGTTTTATAGCAGACCCTTGTAAATGCACTTTTCAGTTTGTGGCTTTTTCTGTAAAATTGGGTGTTAATTGGCATTTCCTAGGAATTGATACAATCTGGTAAAATTGCAACTGAAAGATGATTATACCAGCAGAAAAAGAGCTAGTTGTGTTGTAGAAGTGCTCTACCCAGTCATCCCACTATTATCAGAGCTGCAAATCATACTTTAAAAGGTCTGGGAAGTTACAGCGTACCATGAGGAACCAGGTGTAATCCTAGCAGTCTGCTGCTGTGTGAGTGTCATATAGTATTAATGTTCCTTTTATCCATTGCAAAAGGTGCCTGCCTGGGTAGGGTTGTGGGGCCTTTTAGCAGAAATGGATACCATTACAAAACCACGCATCCCTGAGGACGTTTCTGCAGCACTGATAAAGAAATGACGCTGTTGTTCCCTGGCTGGTTTTGAGCTGTGGTGCTGAGTAAAAGGAAATGTAATATGGCCAGTGACTAGAGAGAGATCCTCTCACGAACGGAAAAAGAATAAATAAAAATGTTTCCCTCTACGACCACAAAGCTCTTGTCTGAAATCCGTGTGTACCCCACACAGGTCCCTAGGGTTATCATGTCTTTACACTCCAACACTAAGAAATTTAGTGAGAAAAGGCAGACGAAAGCTAAGCTGAACGATGCTTGGCACAGGGAGTTGCAATAATAAGACTAAGCAGGATACTGATTTCAGCCTGGGGTCATCGTATGAGCTGCCGTGTACAGAGGGAACCTGGCTTCCTCTGGTGGAACACTGAACTGGTCATTAAACATTGATTTTATTTTTTTAGTGGGACAGACAATCCCTAATCACTTTAGACTTGGTTCCACAGTGTCCAGTAATAGCTCATCTGCTGTGGAGGCAGGTTGTGCCTTAGGCAAAAGTGATATACAGAGTCCTGGGACCTGTTTCATCAGTGGGTAAATGTCATGGTAGAGGAATTGATGCAGAGCAAATGAGTTAGCGCTGTTATACCTCGCACATTTTCTTTTGGAGGCTGTCCAGGGACTCTTGACTTTCAGGAAAGTTTTCATTTTGCAGGCCACTTTCACCAAGGCTAAGCAAACAAAATCACCAGTGTGCTGGGGGAAGCCCAGACATTGATCTGGGTCTAGTTCAAACTGACTTCCTTGGACTTCCCTGGACTTTCCTTGTTATTTCCGGAAACGCATGGAGATTCTCACCTCAGAACCCTCTTTACTAGATGTCCACTAAATCTGACTGCCATGTTTTCCCCCAGGGAAACATAGGCTGATCTCCCTTCCAGGATTACACATAAATCCCTATCTTGTCCTCTGATCTTGTATGTATTTCCCAGCTATGCTCATCTTCCTCTTATCTCAGGTTAGAATATGGATTTAAGAAGCAAAAGGATTTGACTGTGGATCTCTCGTGTTTTGATAAAGTCTCTAAGTAACAAACAATCAGATGAAAGAGACAGTGGATCTGTCCTAATTTCACATGGGACCTGAAGTAATAAACTTGCTGTGAGAGTGCTTTCCAGTCTGAGTCCCGGAGGTGGGAGAGGTGTAGGAACATTTTGGGAAGCTTGAAGTGTTTAGATGTGAGGTGGACATTTAGTGCTTCACGAGGCACCTTCTAACATATTCAAAACACATCTTTAGAGTCTATTAGTGTAATGAACATAAGCACCTAATGGGTTTCAAGTCCCTCCAATGTTCAGCAGCAGGCACAGAGAAGGCTGGTGTCAAGGTTTAAACCCACCCAGCAACTAGAACCACACAACTGCTTGCTCACTCCCCCAGTTGCAATGGGAGAAAGAATCAGAAGGGTAAAAGTGAGGAAAAACTCCTGGGCTGAGATAAAGATAGTTTAATAGGTAGATCAAAAGCCTGCACGCAAGCAAAGCAAAACTAGAGATTCATTCACTGCTTCCCATGGGCAGGCAGGTGTTCAGCCATCTCCACGGAAGCAAGGCTCCATCACATGGAACGTACTTGGGAAGGCAAACGTTGTAACTCCAAGTGTCCCCCCACTTCCTCCTTCATTCCCCAGCTTTATATGCTGTGCATGACATCACATGGCATGGAATATCCCTTTGGTCAGCTGGGGTCAGCTGTCACAGCTGTGTCTCCTCTCAACTTCTCATACACCCCCAGCATAGACATTGGTTGGGTGGTGTGAGGAGCAGAAAGGGCCTTGAGAGCTTAGGAATAACTGAAAACACCAGTGTGCTGTCAACACCATTCCCATCCCAAATCCAAAACACAGCACTACAGCACCTGTTAGCAAGATAGTCAACTCCACCCCATCTGAAACTATGACAGCTTGTGAATCTACTTTTATAAGTACAGAAAGTGGCAGTGATCTAAGTCCTGTCCAGGGCACCGGTCTTTCATAATGGCCTTGGAAACAGAGCTCCTTTTAATTGAGTGGGAATTCAGATCCTGAAACACTTCTGAGGACCAGCTGCTTTCTGTCATGCACTGCATGAAAATGACAGATGCCATGTCCTGCACTGCATATGTGTCTACAGTTGCATGCCAGGTTGAGGAATAACCTGTGAAAAGCTATTTTCCTTCAATTCTAGCTATACTTGCGAGCAATGGAGGGTGCTGAGCGCCTCAGGGTACTGAATGCAAGGACCTGTGAGAGGTAAATACACATCTATCTTTCTGTAGCATGAGCTTGATGTGTCTGTGCACTCATTCAATGGCAGCACTCCCCTGATCTCAGTGGCGCAAGATCACATCCTTACTCCTTGGGATGATGTGAAAAGACAGCCAGAGATGCTCTTGTTTTTCCTGCACACAAGAATAGTCTCAGGTGCAAAAGGGAAAAAACGAAGAGGATTAAAGTTAAAAGCATAAAAGAAATACCGAAAAGATATCATATTCCATCCCGGTGCATACAGAATAACATTTCAGATTGCATCAAAAAGTGCAGGAAGACTGTCCTGTAGCTCATTAGCCTGACTTGGTGTTGACTTTGGAGAGCTCTTTACACATGTCATTTAATGTAATATTGATTTTTCCTATGCGAGTTTCATTATTTGTGAGCTCCCCCAAGATGAGCGAGTGTGATGGAAGAAATGGAGTTTTTCTGTTGACTGGCATTAACACTTTGCTTTCCTTCCCATTGCTGTGTGTGTAGCACAGAGCTGCACTGAAATGTGGCCATCACTAAATCAACGCCTTGCTCACAGGCATGGTTGTGTCCCACGCAAAGTTTCACTTCTCCCTGGGGCTGCACAGACATTCCCAGCCCCAGGGAGAGAGGGAAGGTCTGTGCACGCTTCACAGGTTGAGGAGAGTGGATCGACATACAGAAAGCAAGCTGTGATAAACTGGTGGCAGAGCTGGGTCCAAAGCACAAGCTTTTCTCACCAAGTCTCAGATCCTGCTTTGCTCCAAAGATGTGGACTAGGACAGGAAGGACAGAGAGAATGTCTTAAAAACCCAAGCTTGTCAAATGGTGTTCCTTGGACAGAGCAAGACTCAGAGCCCAGTGACAGGATGGGGAGGGATTCAGCAGCCAGCTACAGACTCTCCTTGGTCTAAGTCCAGTTTTCATCCCCCTGTTTTTCTATATCAAGTTTAGCTGTAAGGATCCCAGCACAGGAGAAGGGAAGTCTGACTTATACCAGCTCTAGCAGGTATAATTCTTTTTACTCTTTGACATGCCAATTTTCTCCCACTTCCATGGTATGCTGGCAGCTCAGATATTACATTCTTACATTATCTGCGCCAAGCTCATCTGTATTAAACACGATTCTGGAAAAAATACTACCAAAAGGGACATGTGACATACCTCTATTGAAAACAGAGGTATAGTTTGAGAAATGAAGTTTAGCAGTCTTACCAGGTGTGCAGAACAAAGCGAACTGAGATGTCTGTCTTGCAAAGATTTTCATGCGTTCTTAATTTTACACATATGACCAGAACCCCTGCAAGCAACACATGAACAGAAGCATGATCAAGGTGCCAACAGAAACAGATGCCACCCAGCCCACCCCCCAATCGGTACACAACTGGCCCACAACCATGTGGGAAAGCAGCTGTCCTGTACCTGCATGGCTGACTGAATGCCCTGTGCCTCTAGATCCAACAAGGGTTCAAGCATGTGGGCAGACACTCAGGGAACATGCTCATCTTGTTTTTCCGATCATGCCTTTCATTTAGCTGCTCAGGGACTCTATATTGTCTTGAGCTTCAATAGAATCTGCTGGGCCAGATGATTTTCTTTGAATTTTAACAAATTACATTCCCATATTATTTCTCTGTCTAACTGAAATCAGTTGTGTGTGGGTTTGTCCTTTTTTCTTTTTTATTTTTTTAATCAAGTAGTGATTAAGAGTGTGGAATAAAAAAAAAGGGGGAGTTAGGGTGATATGAAAGTAGCTTTCATATTCTGAGTGAAGACAGATGTAATGCCATTACTTTTTGTGAGGAATTGGGATGGCTAGAAATTGGATGGCTTTTAATTTTGTTTTTCAGTACTTCCTTCGGTGTTAAGTTAATTAACTGGAAGGTGGCCAGATAACTTGGAATCTTTACAATGTTTGAGGGGTTTTGCATAAAGACAGACAAGCCCACTCCTTGGTGAAATAATTAGATTAGCCCGAATGATTTAAACCCTTTGGAGGAGGAGGAGTTGTATAAGCTTTGTATATCTAATGCTAAAGCTCTTCTTGATTTCTTACAGGGACTTACTGAGGCCCTAGAAAACCAAACGTCATCTATCAGGCATTGTTCTGACAAGTTCACAAGCCAAACAAAGCACAAAAGGAAGCAGAGGGAGCTGCCATTGGTTACCCAGAAGCAGGGGTCATGGAGGATGCTCTCAGATGACAGCCTTCCTGGGACACCAGGCTGAGCTCCTGGTCCAGATGAGCAGAGGCTGTTCGAGTCCTACCTTAACAGAGGGCTTGTGCTCTGACTGGCAGACTGACAGGTGGAGTAGGGCTTTGGCACATGGGTGCCCACTTTTCTCATGGAAGAATAACCCCCTACATGGTGGTTTCCTCTCAGGATAAACTGGGCCTTCTCTGAAGATCCAGGACGCGGGTCTAAATTTATGACAAAATCCACACAGGATATTAGATACCAGTGAGTACCCAGTAGATCTGTTCATGTAAAGACAGCATTGTCCAAGGCTGATTAATTCTTCCAGGAAGGGGCCCACCCATGGTTGCCTTAGCGAGTGGGACTTTCAGCTGATACCCCAGGCAATGACCTTGCTTTACCAGAGGGACCAGTGATGAGGAGCAGTGAGAGAATATGTGCGCGTGACACCGCTTTGCCCCCCAAATCGAGAAAATACTTGGAAAAAGGAGAGCTGCTGCATCTAAAAGGTTTTGGAAATAACAATGTGGGGGGAAAAAAAAAGGTCCCCAAAACACTGTTTCTATATTGAATAGCAGTGGTACAATGCCAGCAGGCTTCCTATGAAGGCTTCCTACCACAAGTCCACTGCAGCTGCTAATGAGATAAGCCTTAAATCATGTCTTTTTTTCAGAATACACCAAGATCTCTATTTTATAGGAGTGGAACCTTGCTACAATTAGCAGGATAATAGATGTGGAGAACAATACCTCTGTAGCACAGCAAGACCCTAGGTCGCACACTCAAACCCAACATATTTACCTGAGGAACTGAAATTTCCTTCATTCTTCTCTAAGTGCCTGTTCCAAGCATAGCTGAAATCAACAGGAAAGCAGGCTCTGAGCAAAAATGTTGAAATGATCCATTTGTCTTCGGAATTTCATTCAAATTCTATTCCTGGTTGGAGTTTCATGTAACTGATTGCACCTGAACCTGGCAGTCTCCGTCTTTTGTAGTACTACATAGGTAATAACTTTCTGTAAGCATGAATTATTTTTGTACTCTTCCATATTAGTCCCAAATTCAGTCTCTCAGTCTTTTCTGGGCATATCTTATTTTCTCCTATCTGCCTTTTTAATATAGAATTTTATGCATATACTGATATATCTTATTTATAACCTTCAGGCATTGGTTTATTTTTATTTATAAGGCTGGAGTTATTAGATTCACTAAAATTCTCATGGTAAAGACCAAGTACATGATGCATAAGACTCAGGAACTGTAGGAAGAGCAATGCATATTTAGTAGTTCCAAAGTGATCCCAAATCATACGGAAACGTAACTTTTTCTGACTGTTTCTGCACCAATTAGCTGTCAGACTCCCTGTCATTTGAAAAACCGCCCTCTGCTACTCCATCATTTCATTATGAAGTCAAAATGAAGTTTGCCTATATAGGAGGCTCACAATGGATTGGTTTCCCCAGTGAACGTATGAAAAATTTGACTGGAACTTCTACTGCATGCTTTTGGTACAGCTACATTTGCCTTATTTAAGTGTTTTAATCTCTTTTTTTTAGCTCCTCTTGGAATGTTCTTGGACACTGGAGCTTAAACAACCCCCAAGAGACATTTCCCTGAGCAATAGTTCGAGTTCCTACTCTGAGTTTCCTGTTTCTGGGTCATATTGTTCACAGCCTTGAAGAGCAAATCTGAGTTAATTGAACTATGTGGCCATGTCTTCACTGCCCTGCTAGGTAGCTCCCAGGGGCTGGAGCACCCTGCTCACACTGCTCTGCCAGCCCTCCAGATCAAAGCAGGCTCAGCCTTTATGAACCCTGTACAGCCTCGTGAGACAACCCCATCCAGCTCTTCTAGCAGTCAGCCCGATCTCTGCCTCCATTTCTCCTGGATGCAGAGATCCCCTCCAGCCAGGTCCTTGGTCAGCAGTGGTGCTGTACCCAGACAGTGCAGAGGAAACCTTGGACACCAGGCAGTTATCCTACGCAGCCATGAAATCACCACACTGAAGCATAATAATGTCACATTTGGACCACTAGAAATACACGGTATTTCTACCAAATGCTTCAGTGTTTAAGATACAGCTTAGACAGGAGTGCTTTCCTTAAGAACATTTAAAATCCCTTAATGTTAATATATTAACAAAAGTGTTTCTCCTTCTTTAAAGTGTATGTTCTCATCATTGTGTGCTTTCTTATCATTACTCATACTTTCCATCCTTGTGATGCTTATATTTCACATTGATGTCATGCCCTGTACTTACACAAAGCTAAATTTCACTGAGGATTTTGAGAAGCTGTACCTAAGCGGCTTTCCTGGACTGACCTGTTGTACTTGAAGTCATTTGCAATCACGGCATGCAATGAGGTATCTTTTCCTGAAAAACAAAACAAAATAAAAATCCAAATCATCCCCAACCCCACCACAAGTTAATTATTTTAACATGGAGGAAAAATTGTAATTTATTTGCCTTAGGACATGTGAAGAAGCATGACATAAAAAGAGAAGGTTATTGGCTGTAGTCAGTGAAGTCATACAGAGATGATGAAGAGAAGAGCTCAGGCAAGTAAAATTCCTTGTTACGGATGTCTTCTGTTATCTTCAGTTGATTTATGTGGTTTGAGTAGCAAATTACATTGAAAACCAATTTGTGAAAGGAATATTAAACATATGATTCAGACACGGTTTTCCGTTTAACAAACGTGGTGATATAAAGTGTGCTCAGTCAATCGGCCCAAGGTGATTACTCACAGGGTAAACAATTGGAGAGAAGATAGACCACAGTAAAAGGGCAAAACACATCAATCATAATCTCACTTCTTCCCATTCTGAGTAGGTTCAGTCCAACTCATTTGGTTTCTCAGCTGGAGTCCAATAATGTCCTGAGGAGTATAGATTTCTCAATTACTCCCAGTGTAGTATATTTTACATATGCTAAGTGTGAAGTGTGCTAAATTAATAGGTCTTAGGTATGGGCACGGCCTGAGGACACTTTCATCTGGATGGGAGAATCGGTGTAGATGTTGGTCTTTTGAAGCATCTAAGTCTGACCTGGGCCCCAAGATTCATCCCCACCTACTCATCTGCCTCCCACCATCCTTCTTGTCTCCTGTCCATTTTACCTCCAATGTCCAAACTTTCAGATGCAGAGAAAATAAGGATACATTCAAAGTCTCAGGAAAAGGTTCCCGGCATTTGGCCTGTATCTAATCCTCCAAGGCAAGTGACATAAATTTACAGGCCATGGCATGCTTCAAATGTTCTCACTGCACTCAAGAAACTGAGCTGGTCTCCAGCAGAGTGAATGACAAGTTGAACAGGAGTCACCAGTATGAAGGTGGCACATCTGGATTTTCTGGTTTTGGGATACCTGGTACAAGAACAACATTGAGGAACAGCGGTGAATCAAAGGGATGGTCCCCAAGGTGGTCAGATTGTTGGAGAACATGACATTTGAGAAGATGCTAACAGAACTGGGCCTATTCAAAGTTGAGAAGAGGAAGCCAATATTCTTATTGTTGACTTCAGCTGCCTGGTGGAAGGACATAGGGAAGGTAGAGCCAGACTCCTTTTGGAGGTGCACAGGGAGAGGATAAGTTTCTGAATGCACAAAAGTTGCAATTTGGAAACAAATTATGACTTGGGAAACTGCATTCACATAGAACAAAAATAATTTCAACTATGAGGGGGATCAAATACTGGAATGGGGCCCAGTTTGCATCCTTTGAGATATGTAAAACAACTGACAAGACTGAGCAGCCTGCTCTAACTAGATCTGCTCTGAGCAGCAGTTTGCACCAGATGATCTCCAGGTCCTTTTCAACCTCAGTAACCCTGTGAGTCTGACAGCCTTTGTAAAACCGAGAAAGACTTTGGTCATGCAGACCCACACTCTGAAGATGCAGAGTCCAAACCAGGAATATTAAGTAAGCAACCCTGGGCTCATTTGAAGCCAATCCTACTGTATGGCTTGGTGGATAATTTATAATCCCTGCTCTAACACTAAACTGGGGACCTCAGAATTTTTTTCACTTCCTGTTTCTTCTTCTCTTTCTCCATCTGGTTTACTAAATGTGAATTTTTCAGGATAGGATCAGCATTCACAGGCCACTTAAATGTTGGGCTAACATCTCTGCCATCAATGACAACAAAAGGGAAAGATTTGCTATGACATTTAGCCTGACAAATACACTTGCAAAGAGAGATGTGTGTATTTATTAAAGATGAAGTAAGTGCACTGTCTGCTTTTCCTTTCTACAGCATTTTCTGTTTCGAAAGTATCCCAAGACATTTCAGGTCTTTCTATATTTGAGACAGTATTTAGGAGAACAATTGAAGAGGATTGAGCACATAGTGAAGAAAAAGCAGTAGGAGGCAAATAAGAAAATATAACACATTACAGAAATTGAGTGCTCTGCATTTAATAAGGCAAGCAAGTAGACAAGAGAAAACCAAAGAAAAGGCACAATGGAGACAAAAAAGGCTTATTATGACAAGAAAGCCAGAGCTGTTAACTATCAATCTGGTGATAAACTATTACAGTATTACCAGTGCTGTCTCCTGAAGAATGTAAATTACGTGACAAGAGATTTGGCCCCACACAGAG
Organism: Numenius arquata; assembly: GCF_964106895.1. Lineage (NCBI taxonomy): Eukaryota > Metazoa > Chordata > Aves > Charadriiformes > Scolopacidae > Numenius > Numenius arquata. Next base: position 69,936,671 of record NC_133578.1, on the reverse strand, counting down.
ATAAAGAAAGTGCATGCAGTTATATTTCCAAAAGGACAAGAAGATAAGAAAAAAATGGGGGTAGGGAGGCAGGGGAGTCAATTTATCATTTTAAAGTCACTAGCACAGGTGAAAATACATAAAAAAGGAACAAACGAACAAAGCTTGAAGTAAAATAGAACAACAGATCAAGCTTAGCTTATGCAGATGCAAAGAGAAAGCAGATCTCACACTGGGTGTTGTTGATTTGATTTTAGTTGAAATTTAGTGCTCTGTTAATCAGATTTCCCAAATACAAGGGGATTTGGCTCTCAGAAGACCCTAAGAAATATTTATCAATCAGCTAGGAAGAAAAATACCCTCCTTGAAGACTGTGGGTGTCCACAGAGGGCCTGAAAACTTACAAAAGCAATCAGAGAAAAATAGAGTGAAACTGTCTGGGGGCTGGGAATGGTACCAATCAGCTCAAATATGTTTTCTTAAGTGGAATCACAGGTTGCATATGCTTTCAGGGAGAAGTACAAAGAAGCGTTTTCTCAATGTATTCTACCTCAAGCATTTTAACAGGGCATCCATACAGACTTAGAGAGGTCATGACCATGCATTATTAAGAGCATGTTCAAAGGGATCCACTGCATAAGGGAGAGGTGTTGTGCTCTGCCTGGGACAGTAGAAGCATATCTCCTTCATTACAAAGGACCAAGGGATCTGCATGATGGTCTCTCATTGCTATTTTAGAAGAGCTTCTTCATGGAGACTGCAATTTCTTGCACGCTGTGTTCTGCTCAAACTACGTTTAAGCATCTAATATCTGACAGAGCACTGCACCCTCAAAGGTCTAATTTCCATCCACCACATGTAGGAAAACAGAAAGTACCTGCACCCCAGGTGATATTATGGGTGTTGTGTGTATTGGTTCCCACAAATGCAATCTGAAAATGCAGTTATTGGTGTTGCAGGAGGCCCCCATGGGTGTGAGGAAGAGAGCTCCCAGACTTCCCACACCAAAGCCAAGAGAGATGCCGAAGGGTCCAGTCTGCCTCTGGTTTGCCAGAACTCATGAAAAAAAAAAATCAGGTCTGTTGAACCCTTCCAAATCTAGAAGGCAGGAAAAAGGGAAAGGGGATGGTATCTATATATTGTTGTCCTCACTATACAGGCTTTTACTGTTGCCTGGGGTTGCTCATGCTGTCCTTGTTAATTATTTACTGTTCATGGGTGGGTGCTGTCAGTTTTATAATTCTGAGATGTCAGTGCTAGCATATCTGCTGTCCAAACCTTGCCTCATAAAGCATTACCAAAGCTTCTGTTTGGTGGCAAATATTCGGATAGCTTTATTGTCTCAGAAGGATGGCCCAAAAATACGGTGTTAATGTGCATGGATGCTTGTGACAGGGCACTACTACAACATTATTAGCAATAAGTCAATAAAAAGTTGACATGATTTCTATGTCTTCTTTTATAAGGCACTCAACATGATAAAGTATTAAGTTTTGCTTACATGTTGCTGGATGTTCAGAATCTTCTCATATGGCATTGGTATTGGCATATTATGTCATTATTATGTAAATACTAATATATGCTCACTAAGTCTGCTTTACTCTTTTGTGGTTTTTTTTTTTCGTTTTCAGGACTGTCCATTTCATACCTATCTCTTGGTCTTGTAAGTGTAGGGAGTTCACCTATTGGGCATAGCCTCTTTGACACCTGCTTTGATTAATACTTTTGATGAAATTATGAGTCTACGTACTGATCAACAGCCCTGGAATACTCTCTGCCTTGTGATATTAGCTACAGGAGAGACACAGCTGAAGCTTAGTACCTGTTAGAAATAAAGGTTGCATGTTGGCATAGGTCGTTGTGGACAACAAGGCATGGCAGAGATGGGTTGTTCCCACCACACACCATTTCATGCTGAATAAGGCCTCTCAGGTTCCCTCTGGAGAGATGCAGGCAGTTTGGCAGCTGCTATTTCAGCCCAGTGGTTTGCTTCAGCAAGTGAAAAAACATATAGTGTAGGTATATCCTAACAGACTTTAGACAAAGATCACCCCCTTCACAACCTGTGCCTTGATCTTAAACTGTTCTGTTGATTATTTTACAGTCAAAACATTCCTTCTACTCCTTTTATTTAAACATATACAGCTTTCATGGCACAGAGCGTAGATTTCATGTACTCCAGTTAAAAATTCTCTTTGCACTCAGACGAAACATTTGCCGGTTCGAGATCAAAAGAGTTTCTCTTTATACCTTCTCCTATCGGTGAGTTTAAAGGAATGGTCTTTCACTTTGGTCTATTAATGCTGCTGGGTTGGTAATCTCCTCAGTCTACCATGCAGTAGAGTTATTCCCATTAGCGTGGACTATCATCCCCAACAGCCTGGTGCCCATGACCCATCATTTTGTATAGTTTCATCATCTATATGTCCCATCCCTGAATCCCCATTCAAGGTCAGGTTGGACGGGGCTCTGGGTTACCTGATCTAGCTGGAGGTGTCCCTGCTAAATTGAGGGGGGTTGGACTAGATGACCTTTAAAGGTCCCTTCTAACCCAGACTATTCTGTGATTCTATAAAGCAATTAGCAAAGAAAACCCATACCCCAAAACAAAGTTTATTTTTGGTTTAGATGAAACAACAGTCACCTATCTCTTCCTCCTGCCTTCTCCTTTGCCTCCTCATGAAAAAATATGGATCACCTCACTTTTTCATAACACTGTGAGAAGGTTTTGCCTCCTTTTTTTTTAGGAATATGTAATGAGAAAGTAGGACAAGAAAAAAAATACCTTAAAGGGTAAAAGCCAGCTTAGTGCAGAATGCTCAAATCACACTGCTAAAGACATCATTCTACAGGATGCAATTAACATTGTTCAGATGTTTTATTGTGTGTGTTTAGATTTCTCTTTAGTGTAATAATTCTGTTTCCTGCATTCAGTATGTCAGTGGTTTGAAAAAATGTCTTGTAATAGTTTTGTCTAGTCTTAAATACCTGATACACACTCCCATTCCTATCTCATTTTTAGTCAGACTTTTAGCTGCCTACAGTTCTTTATATTCCTGTGTTTTCTCCCATTCTTGCTTTTCTTCTCTCCGATGTTTGTCCTTCTCCCCTTCTCCTGTTTCTTTTGTGCCTCCATTAATCTAATTTGAAGCAGACAGGGAAGTTTCACTAAGGACCGTTTGAATACGGACACTTCTTGGTCTATTAGGGATACTAAGTGACTGGGGTAGAGCAAACGACACAGCCCGATAGCTCAGTATAAGCAATGGATCAATACATCAGCCCATCCAACAGGAATAGCAGCAGAAGCTCATTTCAGTCCCTTTTTCTCAAGGTTGTGGTGTCTTTTCCTACATCAGAGAGTTACAAACTTCTTTTTCCAGGTGTCACCACTAGTGATAATTGCAGACCCCAGCTGGGACTGCAACTCCTGCCTCTGGTCTGGGCTGTGCCCTTTCTGAAAGGCAATGCAGGTGGAGTTACACGGTCCTTGTGTTTTGCAAAACTTGACTACACAGTCTGCACCATGAGTACATTGAATTGTGCACAAATATGCTTTTTTAGGACTTTATAAATTGACTGCATTTCTAAGTGGTTCACAAAGTCTTTGCTCAGGTCCCTTTTGGTCCTCCTCTTAAGACAACAAGAAAACTTTGAAAGATAAAATTTATTTTGACTCAGAGGTTCAAGACTTTGAGGAAGAAGAAACTGCTTTTCTAAATGCAGAGCTTGTTCCTGGAGAATCAAACGAGACAGAGCTTTGACAAATTAACCCAACTGCACATCATTAGGATGAGGGAAGGAGAGATCACACCTCTTGGGAATCAAGCAAATGAAACCCTAGATCAGTGGATTCGCCTCCAGCCAAGTAACTTTGACATTGTATTGCCTCTGCTGTTTAGTGATCATCTGACCTTTATTGAGACACTTTATTTTCATATCTCTTTTTTGTCTGAGTCCAACAACTTGTTATTGAATAAATCACTGGAGGCTAAACAAAATCTTCAGCTGCCAACTCAGAAACATATTAGATGTGCCTTCTTGGATATACTATTTCTATCATGCCCACCAGAGATACACGAATATACATGTTACCTGTGCCTAATCCGTTTGAGGTCACTCACTATTGCTTTGGATAATCACTTCCTGCAAGCCCAGTCACACGTTTGGGAATTTCCTACACTTTGCTCACCAAGTAGCTGTGAAAAAATACAGATCTCTTATGAATTGTGTTTTACATCCTTAGGCACACTTTCTAAAATGACAAGGCTGAGGAGTGTGCATAAGGTTTGCTGTGTTTTTCACCTCCAGTCTGCTGTTTTCAAGTAGAGGTCGTATTTCAGGAAAGCAATTAAGCACACGCTTAACTTCCACTGCGTTTTATGTACCCTGATTGCCACTGTAATACTCATAAGATTAAGCACATGTTCAAGTGCAGGGTTGCACCAGAGGCCTTCATAGCCAGTGTAATGTGAAACATTTGGATTCTTGCTGGCAGGATGAATCATTTACAAACTCCTTCTTTATTATTTGTCATTTGTGTGTGTATGTATACATGTAATGCGATAAATATGTTTATCGTCATATACTCTAGAGCATCCAGATATGATCTTTCAATTTATGGAGAACGAGGCAGTTCAGGCTCCTTTAGTGTCACAGTCTAAATGAGATAAATATAACGTCTGAGATAAGATAATGAACAAAGAGGAGTCAAGGGAAGCGGTGATAAACCACATAAAAATAATTTGGGCCATACTGCTGTCAGAATGAGCACATTTGTAAAAACTTAAACAAAAGAAGGCATTTGAGGTTTTTTTTTTTATTATTATTATTATATCTGTACATTTATGTACCTATACATCTTTGCATATGTGTGTGTGTATTTTATCCAAACGGAAATTGTCATAACAAACATAGAGTTCAGGTGATTTTTTGTAGGGTTTTTTTCCAGTATCAAACCTACCCTCACATTTTTCCACCCTTTAAAAACCATGTCAATCCAAGTTGCCAGATAAACTGAAATGCTTCCAATTTTCAGTACCAAAGAGAAGGGGTAAACAGGTGGCTGAGAGTGGAGGTGTAACACATAATCCTCCAAAGCACCGTAGATTTTTTTTTTTTAATGCAATAAAACTGCTTTATTCCTGCGTATTTTTCAGAGGGAGGCTGTTTCCTGAAGAGGAACACCGATTTTTAACTGAGAGAAGGTCAGGGAGGCAAGGAATGGTTAGTTTAAGGCTGAAAAAAAGGAGGTGGAGGAAGGGATGAGGAGGTAGGAGGAGGCTTGAAAAAGGAGAATAGAAATGTTTGAAGTGATGATGCTATTCTAATGCAAGGGAGCAGCAAGAAAAGTGTCAGGAAAGAGACAGACAGAGAAAAAAGGCTGAAGAATGAGAGGGAGGACAAGGGAGATGAAAGAGATGAGCAGAAGGAGAGATAGAGAAGCAGGGACGTAGAGTAAAAGTGGGACAGAGCCGAGCAAGGTACCAAAGGTGCAGCCAAAGCGGTGGGAAAGAAGTGCATAGTAGCTACCAAAAAGTGAAAGGATAAAGAGGAGAAAATTAGAGTGCTGGGAGAATACAGAAACACAGATGAGATATAGCCACATAGGAACCACTGATTTCATAGTTTTTCTGCCTAAAAGGAAGGTTGAGGCACACTGTCTCAGCTCACGGGGAGCAGGGAAACTCAGGACTGAGGCAAAGGCTTTCTTCCAGCAGGCTGAAGCAGGGATGGAGCAGAGTCAGGGACATCAAGCAACAGACAGGCTGGAGTGGAAAATCCCATTGCTCTGGCTACAGCTGCGCTGAAATGTGGTACAGAAAGTGCTTTGCCTAAGCCCGAGGTCAGCCTCTCCCCAGGGAGTACTGAAGGTGTGATTTGCTTCTGTGCTGAGGATGCTTGTGGCTTGCACGTGGGCATTCTGTGGATAATTAAATTACTGCTACCTTTGCTCTGCAGGTCTTTAGAGATGACTAGAATTGCTGTGCTGGCATCTTCTGTGAACCCCAACAGGGTAGGAAAAACTGTAAAATAAGAGCTACTGCTCACAGAATGTCCTGCCTCTCCCGGGAAGGCAGCTCTGGGACCAGCGTACCTAATCTGAACTCCTTGATTCAATGTGGCCAACATAAAAATTGTCCTTACTCATTTGTTTGGAGACAAGAAACAGTGATTTTAATAAACATTTAATCCCAGCCTCCCCAGCCATTCAGGTAAATTGCTGGTAGAAGACAGAGAGAAGGCAGTGAAAAAGCTCGAAAATCTGAGCAGGACTCGGTCTAGGCTATAAAGATAAGCCTTTTGTCAAAGAAGACATGTCAACGATCAAGGTATGTCTGAGAGCAGATATTTTGTATATCCAGATCCAGATTTTGCACCTCAGCTCTAATTCTTAAAGGAAGTGATCTGAATGGATCAAAATATCATCATCAGCAGCAAAGGCTGCAAACACTTCTCAGTCATGGAGGGATTTTACACACACGGTAACGTCATATGAAATTATGGAGGTCATGTAATCTGTGTAACCTGCAGGAACAAAGCCTAAGCTGTTTGCTTGAGACAGGCAGAGGGTCAAGAGTAGAGTCAAGGCTCTCAGATGTCAACCCACCATGGTACATGTGACAATTTTCTTCTAGGTTCTTGAAACTGAGAGAAAGGTGATGGCAAATTGAAAAGAATGGACTGAATAATTAAATTGAAACAGGTTCTTCAAGGGAAAAATAGTAATAAAAGTCTCTAGTCTTATCTGAAAAATGATCGGGACTTTAGAACTGTTAGAGCGATTACTAACACAGGTGCACCTCCAGTTCCAACACATTTCCTCAGATAAGTAATATCAATCATATTTCCACATCCGGCTATGCCAGCAAGCACATAAATTTTATACTTGCTTAACAGAATATATAATGCAGAGAGGTGGCTGTATATATTTCAAATCCATTCGCCCCAACAAAACTCTGTCGCTGCCTCTCATTGCCAAAGGAAGCTACAGATTTATAATGGCAAATTGTACCGAACATGCTGCACAGCTGAAACCCACTGAACCAACGCACGTCAGCTCTAATCCCTGGCCACTCGCAGAGCAGAGAGAAGGAATTGCTGCCTGACTGCATCCCATCCACGAGAAGATGTTTCAGAGCTTTGTCCCCAGAAGACCAGCGATCCCCTCTACTGGGACTGATGCTCTCTCCCACACTCCGCGTGGAATCTCTGCTGCCCACTGGCTGCTGCCAGGCAGCTGCACGAAAAGAGGCTGGATTTAATTCTCTTCCCATTAAAAACACGGTATGAGACAATATCTGGTTGCAGCAGACCCATGGGCAAAGACATGTAGTGACAGGACCTTTAGTTCTCTCTGAGGAACCTGGGGGATCATAATAAGGTTTTGTATGTGGAGTGTTAAAACTCCATGAAAAATATCATGTTTAAATCGTATTGAAGTTTTGATGGGGGAAGTAAGAATGTCAAAAAAAAGCGCATTCAATTAAGAAATGCTTTTTTGCATTTGATTTATCTTTCATAGTCTGGCTTATTAAGACTTCCAGCTGTCCTGAATTGCCCGTGAAGCCCTGCCTCAAATGGGTCAGAAGTACTGAAAAAGAAAAAAATAACCAGAAAGAGCAATCACTCTTGTTCCTACTGCCACAAACTCTGGTGCAAGGGAATTGAGGGGCTTATTAGAACCTGCAAACCTGCCAGGAAGTTTTTTTTCCCCTTTGGTAATAAAACACAAAAGGAAAGAAGCAAGTCTGAATCACAAACACATCAAAGAGATACAGTCTGAAGTGTCTATCAAAAGTCATTAAATATTTGTCTTCTATAGAGAGCACAACAATGGAATAATTGTCATGCTGGGACACCGGGAGGAGCAGAGTGAAGGCTCATTCCTGCGGGACGTCTTCAGGCTTTTCCACACAAAGAGTGTAGTACCCCGTAATGACTTTAATCAAATGCCTGATCTTAAAAGCGCAGCAGAAATGCAAGCCAGGCTGTGCACTGCGTGTTCTGTCAAGGCAAAACATAGCCTCAAATTGATGACAAACCTTTATGAGAATGACTCACTAACCTTCCTCTCCCATCCCCAATTCCCCTCTTCCCAGATTCCATTTCTTAGAGGTGAAAGCACTTAAATTGCTGTCTAGCAGTCATCCATGGTTACCTTCAGCTAATTTGAGGTTTCACTGCTATTGAAGGGGGGGGCCTATCCTCACCACCTCCACTCTTCAGGTTCATGCATCGGAGCAGTCGACCAAACCTGTGTTTTTCCACTCCCTCCCCCAGTCACCTTGTTTCATGGCCACACAATGCTGACAGGGGGAAGACTTAGGCATAATTCAGCAAATAGGAGTTGTATCCCTATAAACTGTAACAGCACAAGTTAAAGTCATCCCTTTTGGAGCTGAGGAATTGGTGGCACATTTACTCTGGCTGGGTGACATGGCCTTGCTTCGTCTCTGTCATTCATGAGCAGTGCTGTCAGAGTTTTGGAAAACAAGGTATATGAAGATAATATACACATATAAAAGCAGTAATATAAAAATATAACATATATGATATAAATATATAAAAGAAGATGTCTTTCTGTGTGGTATACATTCTGGCCTGCATCATGAAGGCTCCTCTTCGGTCAGATGGATATGGAGTGGGGAAACGAGGATAACTGTAGAAGTTTTGGAGATAAGGGGAGCTATGACTCTATCCTGGGTTTTTCTGAAGGAAGTGTCTGAGTGGTTTTTCACAGCCTGATGCTTGAGGTCCTTCCATGTGGTTGGAATTCTTTAGAAATAAATCAAGATGAAAGAAAATGCTTGAAGTGAAAATATTTCTGATTATGGTAGTTTTTACTTTATCATCTCAATTTTGTGCCATTTTCTTAGCCGATGAGCTCTTTCAAATGGCACCAAACCTGGGTATAATAAGAAAATACATCAAAATAGCTGCTTTTCCCCCTTCACTGTGTCTTTTGGCCTAAGATATTCTGTCTTCCAAAGGAGGTCTTAGAATGGTAATTTTGATAATGCATGGCTGGTTATCTTTAGATAAGGGTAATGCATATAAAAGCCTCATAATTATGTATTTTCCCTGACTTAGTTATCAGAATGTGTAAAGGTAGTAACATCACATTAAAAAAAAGCATGAAAATCTACCAACACCATAAAATAGATTATAAATTCATATTAATGCTATCACGTGTCCCTGTTCTTGTTTTGAACCATTCACTAACAGCCCAACCAACAGATTTACCAGTTACAGTGAGAGAATGAGGGTCTGATTCACTCCTCATTTTCAAATAAAATTTACTGAAATTAGTCAAGCCACTCTGGCATAAATGACAGGTGAATCAGGCCTTTATTTAGGACCATAAAATGTCCTTTTAGGCAAAATGTTATTCTATGTAGGACATTCATCTATATGGCATATATATGTGCACACAGCTACATTACACTAGGTCTGTCTGCTGATGCTGCCTTTTAGGGGCTCTCATGAACATCATCTCAGACACAGAGATGCCAAACTGCTCTGTACAACATTCTCAGCTTCTGCCAATCAAGATCCAAGCTCTAAGACAGTGGCCAAGTCCAGACTCATCTATCACACCATCGCAATCCCATGCTCAAATGCAAATTTAGGCTGAGCTCCTGAATGCCTTGGGGCAGGAAAATTTGGGTTTGGCACTTGATCTTTGAACTTGGCATTTCCTAAGCAGACCCTGGATGTATTACACTGAGGCAAATAGTCAGCAAGGAAGACGGAAATTGCACAGGATATGCGACTTCATAGAACGGTTTAGGTTCGAAGGGACCTTAAAGATCATGTTGTTCCAACCCCCCTGCCATGGGCAGGGACACCTCCCACTAGACCAGGTTGCTCAAAAACCCATCCAGCCTGGTCTTGAACACCTCCAGGAATGGACCCTCAACAACTTCTCTGGACAATCTGTTTTGTGAGGCCTCACCAACCTCATAGTGAAAAAATTCTTCCTAATATCTAATCTCAATTTCTCTTCTTTCCATTTAAAACCATTACCCCTCATCTTATCACTACTTTTTGTATCTGAGTTGATTCTTAAGGCTTGTCTTTATCCTGCAGTATAGATATAACCTCACCGCTATTTGGCATAGGCCAGACCACCCAGGTCACACTATCCCATTCCTGAGCACTATAAGGCTAGAAATAAGGGATTACAAGTCTGGGAATTCAGTCAAGAGTCACAGTCATTTAGAGGCTATAAAGAGTTATTTAGAAATTGTATCAAAGGAACTAAAGATGGGCAAATGTTTTACCTTGCCTGAGCAATAATTAAAGTGAAATGTGACATTTTACAGTAAATTGTAGGGAATAAAAAGCATTTAGTCCATCTCAGGTTTTGCATTAATTTTCATCTATGTAGCTTCTTTATACCACCTGTGTACCAAACGTAGCACAAGGAAAATAATTGAGTATTCTTCCTAACAAAATGGAAGCAAATCTAACCCAAGGAAACAGCTCAGTGGTTTTTGTTTCCACTGGGTTATAACTAAAAGCAAGAGGAATATGCAGAACCTGATGTCACCAAATCTGGATCCGATAAGCATCCTCTGACTTACACACTTAAGTCTTTTTTCTGTTTTCTGTACAGAGGCATCCAATGCCATTTCATACCTTCAGGTACAAAAACTAGCCTCCAACTGCAGTTTTGGAAAGATGGGAGTCTACTGTGTGTTCTGTGTCATAGTAACCCTGAGTGGATGGTTTGGATACTGGGCCCATGGGGTCACCATATTGCTGGTTGGATTTTACTGCATGTCCGATATGCACTTGCATTAGCACTGTACTGCATATACTGCTTAAGATGCCTCAGCCTTTTCTGTAGGTGCTTTGGGAGTTCACAGTCCTTTTGGAAAGTTTGGGTCTTAATGCACGTGTTGCTCAGAAACATACAGCAGTTGCTTCTGGATCCTTGTTGGAATGACTTTCACTACAGAAGAAAGAAGAAATGCCCAGGACTAAAGGAACTGATGTGAATCATGACCTATGAAGTAGCTCCAAAGTCTTCTTGTTCTCAGATCTTTGGGGTTACACTTACAAAAAATCAGAGGAAGGGCCTAGAGCCTTCTCACTCAAGAAAGTTCAGAGCATGAACACTGGTAGTCAAAAGAGAAATAACAGAATCAAGGTTGTGACACTTAAAGACCCTAAAACTGTATAAATTAATGAACTCTCCATACCAAGAACCGGATCCATGGTTATTACTATTTGGCACAGATCTGTGAACTTCTGCAGAATACTGCCAGTTTATGGGAAGACATGGCATTTAAAAGTTCAGTATATTTAGTCTTGAATGAGAAAACTTGGGTTCCCCCCCCCCCCCCCAAGATCCAGACAGTGAAGATATTACACATTTCAGCACTGCAGAATTACAGCATGCTCTTCACACATACTAATTCATGGCACTTTACAAAGTGTAAAGCCATTTCAGTTGTCAAAGATCATGGGAGAAAGAAAAACTAGTGAACTCATGATAAAAGAAACACTGCAGAGCAAATTGATAAGAAATTTTTTAAATATTTGGCAGTTTTGCAGACAGAATCAAGTACAACTGACCTGTGACCAGAGATTTGTTTCAAAATGACCCTCATGTAGGAGAAAATGAATGCACAGAGAGGGTGTATTAACAAAGGGATTTATTCTTACTGCTTTGGGGCATAAGTCCAAAACTGAACTATTCAAAAGTTGTTACGAGTTGCTGAGGAACCTAAATTCTTCATGCAACTTAAGTATCCATCAGCAAAAGTTATCTAATCATATAATTTTCTGCCAGTGGCATGCATACCTCTGGTCAGGTCCTGGTGACGCCACTATGTTCATAATCTACACAGAAGGTTTTGGAAACATTGTGATAGGAAGGATCTCCTGATACTTTAGATTGCTGTTGTTACTGTTCCTACAGGAAAGCTGGTTTCAAGCTGCTTCTTCAGGCAAAAACTACTGTAAACCAGTCTGTAGTCTCCACCTACATTTTCTTGTATGCTATTGCTCTTCTTTTTAAAACCTCTTTCTAAACCTTTTTGTAGTTAGTCCTTTTCTGCATTCACAGGAAACAACCAGGGCAGTTACAGCAAAACTATATGAATTCTATTGCTTTGTGGCTTAACTGGATACATTCAATTCAATCCACTAGGATGATGGTGAGACTTGGACTTTTTTATTATCATAATTAGCACTCTGGAGACTGGGACAAATGTACAAGCATTCTGTAGGTAAATATTTTAAAGTATATAAAATCTACTGGTACCTTGGTCTATATGAATTAGTTTGGCTGTAAGTCTGACACTTATGAGTGCTCAAAGTTTTCAGGCCATATCCCTCTGAAATCAATGAAGAGAGCCCCAAAGTGAGTTTTAACTTTTAAAAAGTCATTGACGTTTTCCCAGGCAAACCACAAATACAATTCCCCTTTTTTTGTGGTTTAAATCATTTGAAGCCACAAAGCCTGTGACTTAAGCTTTGCAATATGAGAAGCTGTATTTTGATTTTAAACAATTCATGTGGAAAATGCAAAAAGTTCACCCACAGAACCTTTATTTTTTAATATATAAAATAAGGAAGATTATTTTTTGTTAGCTAAAATTGATTTTTAAAATATGAAAGATAAGCCCAAATAAGCAGCTTTGTCTCCAACGAAAAGTCACACTGGTTTCATGTAAATCCTTTTTTCCCTTCACTTCCCAAATGCCATAAGACAAATAGAAGATGCAGGAATGCTGGAATTTTCAAATAAAAATCTGTAAAATTCTGAGTTCATAAGATCTCAGTTGATAATTAAAGACACTGATGGTATAAAATGTTCAGCCCCCTCCGAAAACATTTTGAGTGGCTCAGCCACACTATGAAGATACTGAGGCCAGCAAGCTTCAAGAGTCTATCCTGTGCTCTCCATTCTCCCCACCAACAGTAAGTTCAGGTTAAGGTGAGTCACGATGTAGTTCAACATATGTTTTTAGCTGCCACCAGTACTAAAAGAAGAAATGCTACCTTTCCTCTTTTCTGGGCTGATCATATCTAGACCTTACAGGAGCTTAGAGAAAAGATATAGCTGAAAACTAACCAACCTTCAGTATAACAACAACAATAATCATAATGATAATAATAAGTTGTTTTTCTACTGGATCAGTTCCCTAATTTGCTTTACCACACATTTGTATACATGTTTCAACCAGTAAAGAAAAGGGATTGTGGAGACTGAATGGCAATGGGGAGAGTGAAGGACAGTTTCTTTCAGTGTCACTTGATGTTGTCTTGCAGTAACAACCCAAATACCAGTGCAGCGAACCAAATATTACTACAGGCTACAGGCAATGGAATTATCAGACTGTTGTTACGGGAAAATAGTACACATAAGGGCAGCTACTGCAGCTCCATTAATGCTTGGTAACTCCTTAAATTGAGCTAATTTAACAGTGGGTCTAAGCCTTGAGAAAAGAATTTGAAAAGAATCAGTCTTAATTATCACAATAGCACCAACTGTATAGCACTTCATATTTTCATAGTGCTTTACCATCTCTAGCCAATTAATCAACTCAATTCTTAATGGCATACTGATATTATGAGTAATTTCAATGTCTTTTGCTTAAGGCTGGGAAAAAAACACTATTAAATCTTCACTCAACTCATAGAAACCTTTCTGTAACCAGAAGTAGGAAAGTGCCTGACCTATCTGAATGTTAACTGCCTCTTAGTGTGCTGCTTGATGGGCAAGGCAGGCTGTGATCTTCCCAGGGGAAGATGACAAGGTACTCTAAAGGCCAATAACCGCAGAAATAAAGGTATTGCAAGAATATGGAGAGGTATCTTGAGTGCTAACATTTCCAGGAAACCCAGGGCTATGAAACAAAGACATATGAAACCCATTTTGGTTGGTTTCTGAAGCACTTTTGTTGATTGCTAAACATACAGGAGGCTAGCACACGCGGAAACAGATGCATTAGGACAGGATACAAGCACTGAAACACCAGGAAGAAAGAGCAAAGCCTAATTCTGTAAATATGAGACCTTCAGAGCAGAATAATTTTGAAGAACTCTGACTTCTGGGAACAGAAACATTTTTCTCAGCAAAAAGAGAAGGTGTTACAGAAGGTACACAGTGTGTTTGCTTGGAGTCAGGGAGTCCAGAGGCAACTGGAAATGGTCCGGTCCTTCCTTGATTTCATCCTTAGAGGATAATTTAGATTTGGGCATATATAAGTTGCAGAAAAAAACTGGGATAGGGATCTATGCTACCATACTAAGAAATTAATTCTATTTCAAATCAGAGGAAGGAATTCTGCTTTGAGTTACTCTGGTGTGGGGCAAGAAGAGCCCAGAAGGCCCATAAGGCCAGGTTTAAACTGGTGAAACTTGGATTTTCTTAGGTGGTGTCCTGAGTTGGGCCTTCTGGCAACATTTGAAAAATGTTTTTTCCCCTTTTTTACAACTGAATTATATTAGCAAACAGATTGTAATGGAAATGAGAACAAACTCTTTATCTGCAGTAGTGTCAATGTTACTCTGAAATATAAATTATGTCCTGTATGAGCTTTTGTTATTCTCTAGTATTTCATCCTATCCCTTCATTAGTGTAGTGATTTCCTCCTCCATTAGTCTCCCGTGTTTGTACTTGCATGTAGCAATGGAAATATGCAAGAAGAGGTTTTAGTGTTTTATTTTTCATGAGTACATTTGTTACTGGTAGCAATTAACCTGAGAGGAACTTAAAGACTTTTTGTTACATTGTCCACAAATATTCTGCATCGTCTTTTGCATTGATGTTCTCTTTCCCAATACAGCATTACGGGGGAAATTTCCTTTATTCTGGTATGTGCAATGTAGTTAAACGAGCTTTCCAGGCTGAACAGAGTTTGCTGCTGAGAATTTGGACCAGACACAGGACCCTCAGCAAAATCATGGTATGAAATATGTCATTGTATTGAGGCAGAGGAAAAGGGGAAAGACTGTTCAATTTAGACACATTTATTTGTATACTTATTTTGTCTATGGTAGAATTTTGATGCGAGTGGTAGATATGGAAAAGGGAAGCTGTGAAAGTACTGAACTTTCAAGCAACCTGCACAATATCGGTTATGCAAAAACTTAGCTGGAAAATCAAGGCAAAGGTTTTCAAAACTAGGTCCAAATTAGCTGTCTTGCTTTCTTCTTCACACACACTAATTTTACACTGGAACAACTGCACTGACTGTCCACCAACTTTAACAAAGTTACTCTTGATTTAATAGTTTGGATGCAAGAGGCAACTCAAGCTCTTGGGGTAAATTATGGATCAAAGCTTGGTTGGAGATGGAATAAATCCACACGTTAAAGCCAAAAGCTTCACAATTACAGAATGGATGACACATGAGGAAATGAAACTATAACTCTGACTTGTCAGTTCCAAG
Source organism: Numenius arquata (assembly GCF_964106895.1). Taxonomy (NCBI): domain Eukaryota; kingdom Metazoa; phylum Chordata; class Aves; order Charadriiformes; family Scolopacidae; genus Numenius; species Numenius arquata. The sequence goes on along the minus strand of NC_133578.1, from coordinate 69,921,279 downwards.
AACAAAAGCCTTTATCTCCTGGATAAAAGGAGATATCTTATAAGTATTCTTGGCAACTGGTCCCTTCTCATCATTACAGGTCAGTCACTAGAAGGTGGACACTCATACCTCCAGAGCTAGTATTTTACAGCAACAGATTCAGCTATGGATCCCTTAAAAAATAGCAGTTTCCTCAGTTTTTAATGAGTAGCTTTCATATGAAAGGGTGGAGTTGTGTGTGATGTGAAAGTCAGAGGAGTACAGAAAGCTCAAGAGAAAAAATGACCTTGGAATACCACGAGAAAACTTGTGCAAACAGCTATTTCTGTGAGTTTTCAGTAGAATCCAGATGAGACAAGGGCAGAACAAGTCATATATGTCACCATATCATCGTGCCTCTACTCTGATGTGGTGATGGAGCTGTTCTTGCAGGTGACTGCCCAGCTGTTGCCCTTGGTCTCTCCTGAGACTCTCAGCAAGATACCTGTTAGCACCAAATGTGCTTTAAATAACAAAACAAAACCACAACTCTTGGCATTATTTTTAAGAAAGAAGGCATCAATACCAAGCTGTGACAGTCAACATAAAAGAGAATCTAAAAATCTAATGTTGATCCTTTGTTAAATTTTGGAAATAGCTTTTGTGTTCTTTAATGAACATCTTATTTTCCAAGACAAAATATTTCATTGGATCCTATTTAGTTGCTGTTATCTAGTCAACATGACTGCTTTGTCTTGTAGAAAAGGTTAACATTCAGAAAGATTAATTTCTTCTTTCCCAGAAAAAACATTGTAATTAAGTTCTTAGTGAAACAGATGGACAGTTCCACCCAGAAAATAGAGGTATTTATGCAAATATCACTGAACTAATTGATGCTCAGTTGCATCAAAAAGAAGCACGTAAGATATTTTCATGGTGTCAACATTTCTGACTATGATTTACTACGTTAATGATTTCTCATAGTGAGCCATTATCCTAAGGGAGAACAAAGCCTGTAACTCTTGGACCCAATTTATTTTCCTGATCAATGCAGTTGCATGGAAAGAAAATACATTATGTTAGCCTAACAGTAAATGACACATCCATAAGAAAGTGTAGATCAAGTTTGCTTGGACTTTGTTCCATGTAGAAGTCACACTGAAAAAATTACAGTTTCTCAGGTTCCTCTGCATTGTATAATTTTAGAAATTATATGCATTTAAAAATTATTTACTCATAATTAATTATCATTCAGTTAATTTATAGCTCCTGAAGAAAGAGCCAAACATGAACACCTCATTAATTTCAGTTAATCACCAGTAGAACATTCAGAGGTATCACATGCTTTAAGCTCTTTATTAGAGATATCTCTACCAACTACTATGTATGTAACCCTCTCAAACTGTAGGACAGTTCACATTTTCCACAACCCCTGAGGCTAGAACCCTTAAAAGCAGCTGTAAAAGGGAAAAGTGATGTCAAAATGCTGATGGGACCCATATTAGTCTTCCTTTAATAAGTGTAATTCCTCTGTAAGTATAGAAATCCTTTATATTAAAGTTTCAAAATATGAAGTAAAATGGGGTTTTACCATAAATCTATAACTTGAAATGTCACCTGCTCTACTGTAGCTCTTTAACTGTTCACCTGAAGTAGAGAAGATCATGGCTTGGAGATATGTACGGTGACTTCACCAAGAGTTTCTACAGTGGAGAGGGAAGACACTACCTGTGTCTGAAGGGTAATTTATAAGCAACTGATTAATCTGAGAAAAACATAGACATCAGATATTGAAAAATATCAGACTTGAATAAATACTGTATGTACCAGAATAGAAGAGATTCTTCAGAAGAGGCTGATGCTTTTTCTGGGCCATGTTAGTGTTCGTGTTGAAGATGCAGGACAAAGAACATACCTGAAAAGGAGATGAAAAAACAGGGGCATGTTTATGCAGACAAGCATGAGACAAAATGGGAAGTGTCAAATTGACCCTTGAGATCATGGGAGGCTGGTGGATTATCAGCCAGTGAAGGAGCAGGACAGGAAACCTAAAGGTTCTGATTTGCCCAAGTTACCTTTAAGTCCAATAGGATGGCAAGAAGTGTCTTGTCCAGGTGACCAAAAATTAAGTTGTTTTTTCTCTTCCCCCGCGCTCCCCCCCTCCCCCCCAAAAAAACCCTAGATGCTACAAAACTGAGTTCAGCTCAACACTACTCAGTGTGCTTAATCAGTTATAATGTTGGTGATTTTATCATGTTTGTTGTTATTTTTACTGCTATTTTCAGCTGGCACAGTCATATGTAAAACACAGGGTTTTTATTTTTTTTCCCGATTGCTTGGAATTATTTCTCGTACCTCTTAGAGATACCACATTCCCTTTCTACTATTGCCTGCACGTAAGAAAATTATCAATATGGTTTCTTTTACCTCCTGGGAAAGGTTAAGAGTAAGTAAATCTAATTCCTTTACTTCCAGCAGAATAATTGTAACTTCCATCATTACTGAAACATATGGACAATTGCACCCAATAAATAAAATATTAGTGTAAATACTGCTGAGCTAATTGACATTCATCTGAACCAAAAGAGGGAAAACAAGATACATACATGTTACTAACAGCTGTGAGTATAATTTACAGCAGTAATGGCTCCTTACACTAAGCCATTATCATGGGCACAAAGATTCTGGAATCTAATTTATTTCCTTGATCAGTGGAGCTGAATGCAAAGATGGCATATAGGGCTTGTTGTATAGTAATCGTGTTGTATATCATACATCTATGGCAAAAAATGCAGACACCCTAAACGATATGTTTTTTTCCGGAAGGAGAAGATCACATCAGGATTTTAATTTTTCATCTACTTTTAGCTAAGAGAGAATATTTTTTCTTTAAAGATTGTTTTTAGACATTTCTTCCTCTAGAGAAAAGTATAAGATTCTATCTATTATCTATCCATAAACCCTTATAAGTCTGTGAAATTTCCCAGAAGATTTACGTCGTTACCACTGAGAGTAGGATTTATCCTTTTTGGTAAGATTATGCAACAACTTCAGTGAGACCACAATCATGAGGATGAATTTCCTTCTTGAAGCTGAATAACAAGTAACATTGTACTTCTAGAGATAAAACATAAAAACTGGATGTTCTCCTTGTTTGCCCTGATTTTATATGTGGGTTAACCCAATACCTGTTGGAGTGAGAGCAGTATCCCTCAAATCTGTGTAAAGAAACTCAAGAATTCTTTCACTTTAAATCTGCAAATCTTTTAGTGCAACATCTCCCAGCACAGGAATATGTCAAACTCACTAAATTGGAAGTCAACAAGGTGAGAGTTTCTTTTTTTCTGAATTTTAGTATCACCAGCTGTTCTGACGGCCAGTATGACTGCTTGGAGGAAGGATGAGTCTAGCACAGTAATCATATTCACATGGCTTCTATCTAGCTCCAAGCATGGGAAACAGCATCTTATCTGTTCTAGCAGGTATCACTATCCAGTGTGGGGAATACATGGCATGTTAAAATGATAGGTGGCAGAGTGTGCAGCTGGGAAATATGGTCATGGCACCTTGCAAAATGAGTGCTCCTAGGAATCATCCTAATAATTAATTAATGAAATAGAACATTTCACATGAGATTTGCTGTAGTACCTGTTCCTAAAATTCTGCAAGAACTGTACTTTCAGTTTTAGGATACGGCCATTTTGTTGGTTTTTGAACTCATTAGGTTAAGGGCTTGAAAAGATACACATGTCAAATTTTAACAGCTTGGAAAAATTGCATGCAGAAAATGTGTAGGGTTTTCCCCCCATAACCGCCTTCAGAAATGTAAATCTCTAGGCACTGTATAGCAGTTCAAGCTACAAAAGAGTTTACATACTTCAAATGCACACTGACTATTACATTTCCTTTCCAATCCAAACACCAGAACTCTTTTCCCCTCATTTTTCATATAAGTTAGGTTTTTAAAAAAATCAATGACAGAAACAAAGAACTGCTGGTGGGTGCAGTGCTGACTCAAGTAATCTCTGATAGCTCTCTAATCTAACAGATAACACATCTTGCTACACTGCACAGCCACATTCAGACAGATAATGTGCAATTCTAATTCAAAAAGTGTTTGAACATAATGTTTCTGTCTTGCTGCCTGATCTTTCAACTTATGTTTCTTTGCAGTGTTAATTCTTATATTATATTCCATTGACTCTTACAAAAAAAAGTATTTCTCTGGCTTTGTTAAGAGAACTTTTTAGTCACAATTTTTTTTTTTCTTCTACACTGCTGTATCACTGAAAAGTACAACAGAGAAGGAGTATAATATAGTTTCTTCTTCACAGATGAGACTGGTAGTGAGAATTTGTCAAACCCAGAGTATGAGATGAAGACCTGACACGGACAGGACGCTGTCCCATGACACTGGAAGAATTCCAGGAACATTGGGACACTTGTTTCTGCTGAATACTCATGAGACTAGAACCGAGATGTCTGTCTGAGGAAGACCATCTAAGAAGCACAAATTCACCTCTTCTTGCATTCCTCAATGCATTTCCTCCAGTTCTCAACAAAGGAGAACAAAGTTGTATTAAAAAAATTAAGATCACAAGATGTCAGAGAACTGGGATGTATTTAGAAAAAGAAGGATCTTCTCAGATGATGGAGTCTGCAGGAGGAATAGAGAAAATAATGTCCTGGGATGATGGTTGGCAGGACTGAGCTTTGAGGATGAAACAATCTTAAATCAAAGAGTTTCAAAAGTAAGAAACCAGTGAAAGACATTATGAAGTTGTGTAATCTTCATACATTGCTGTAAGGTGTAAGAAAGAGGAACAAGGATACAAAGGTGGATGGAATGAAAAAAGTGTAGTTGGTGGATGGACTGAAGAATCCAATGGGTAGATGGAGTGAAAGAAGAGAGAAATATTAGCATTGATATAAGCAATCATTTCAAAGTGACCGAGTTAGGAAAGCAACAGTGCCTAATCTGGCAATTGGTGAAGAAAGTGAAGCAAATGAGAAGTCTATATGCAAAGCCCAGGCAACAAAAGATATAGATTTACTGGCGGTTGTGTATGATGGGAATTAGTCAATATAGATGTACATCAAAGCACCTGGCCCATTAACATAGTCTTAGGAAATGTGAGAAAAACCCTTCCTAAGGGACCACTTCTCTCTCATTCTGCATGACTCTGACAGGACAGTACTGAGAGACTTACTCATGCCTCCCCATATTGTCATTGAAGAAATACCACACTATTTTCCATGTCCTACATGAAAAGTGTAATTCCTACTTTGGGATTTTTTACACAACAGTTGAAGAAAGGCAGGGCACAAGGACAGCTGATAAAGAATGGGGAAACAAAGAGTGGAAGAACAGCAATTAAAAGACATGGAAAATGCAGACTTACTAAGGAGTGCAGCAGTTCAACTAGAGATATTAAAGTTTATCCAGAACACGGCAGAAGAGAAAATACAACAAGAAGTCATTGGTAAAAGGTGGCAGAATGCGAAATTGCAAGAATGCAGAAAAGATTAGTTTTCTTATGGCAAATTTCTTCTGTGGAACATAAGGACATGGCTGCTTGTTTCATCTTAGGATGGCAAAAAAAGAAAGCACATTTCAAGGAGAAAAAAAGATAAAATAACAGTAACACAAGTGTTTCCTAGCTCATTTCAAATGGAATTGCTAGATGAGTATTTTTTTCTTTTCTAGTTTCTCATCACATCTCAGGATAGCAGTTGCTGAAGGCTAATAAATAAAACCAGACAGTATATTTTTCCAGGCTTCTGCCCCTCCTTTCTGCTTAATACAGGCACATTTCAAGCTTTTCATCCCATCTATTTGTTTTTCAGCATATATCATCCTCGTAATTCATTTCCATGAATCTGATTATTTCCATTTTCTACTTCACATAATGAATCACATCTTTGTTTCAAGAGCTCCTTATCTCCTGATCCCCTTTGGGATCAAAAGCATGAAATTTGATACATTAGCTGTACTATCCCATTACATTAATTAGGAATGAAGATCATGTTTTGAGAAATTGCTTGAACTTTATGAAGCATTTATTGAAATCACTGCATTTTAAATATATACAATTGCAGAGCTTCTCAAACAAAAAATAAACAGGAGAAACAGAGAAAGCTAGAAATCAAAGTATCATGGCTGGAGCAGACATAATTACTCCAAAATTATTGTCTCCAGTTGTCACTGTTCACAGGCAAAAATGCCAAAGGTAAATACCAAAACACTCCCCTTTTCAACTTGAGAGAGCAGATAGAATTTCTTGTAGTTAGAAGGTAGAGTATGTTGTTGGTCTGATTAGGAGTAGTGTCAAATCCAGAGCAAAGGTTGACAAACACCACATTGTGGAGTCAATTTTTGCTCAAGTTTCCTCTGGCAAATGTTTTAATCAGAATTCAATGGCTCTGTGAATGGCAAATAGGACAGCTCTCCTCCCACTATACTCTTAAAAGTTTTAGTTCTTATTCCTTTCAGTTTCAAAATATTGCGACACCTCCATCAAAAGCAGGAGTTCTCAAGAGATCTGTGACACCACTCTGAGGACAAGTTAACACCCTCTCTCCATGCCTCTGCTCCTGCTTGTGCCAGTGTGGAGGCGCCCTGGTACTTGCACAAAGGTAATTTTCTGGCACCAGAATGGAGCTGGATGCCCAGGGGACAAATTCAGGTCCACCCACATGGCACAGAGCACTGCTGTGCAGGAGTTTGACAGAGAACAGGATGGAGAGGAGGGGAGAGGAGCAGGGTGGAGTCTGAGTTTCAGAACATTCTTTGTTTGGTATTGTGGGATAACATATCCAGCTATGAATGATCAGATATGTACCTTTAGTTTTCCCTTCCGTAAAAGTGTTTCTGTGCTCTTGGCATTATTTCTAAAGAGAGTGAATAACACCTCCCTTTAGCCAAGGGATTTCTGAAAGCCTGTAAAGATTACTCATCCTCCCTACAGACTCAGAGCAATTTGTCCAAAAACTTCTCTCAGCTGTTTTGTTCTACATCTTCTGGAGAGGCATGTTCTCCCTCTAAATATCTCAGAGAGGTAAAATGTAGGAGCCAAAGCAGACACAATGAAGTTTAAAAAAAACCATACTGAGTGCAAACATAGGCCAATCCACTCAGGCATCTTAGACAAGTTTTGGCAAAGCAGCTGAACTCTTCAGTGCTCAACAGTAACAAATGACAAAATATATGTTCCCTACCTCTGACTTCATACCTTTTTCTTTAGAGCTTTTCCTATACTATCCTTTTGTTTTCATTCTTTCTTTTGGTATTTCTGTCTTCCTAGATAGCAATGATAGGCATATTTGTGCAGATCACTAAGTAGGCAAATGTATTCCTGCATGTGCTGTAATGTCTTTTCTGTCATGTTGTTCATTATCCCTTCAGACTTTAATAATGTTCTCAGCTTGATATGGTTAAGAATAATGAAGCATTTATTCCTATTCAAGAAGCTAATTAAAAGACTCAGTTTTATTTCTCTTAGGTGAGTTGATGGCTTAATTATAGATGTAACATTCCGAAAAAAATACCTTCTATGTTGGGTGGCCCTATATAACTACACCATGTCTCTGTTTCCATTTTCTCCATGACATTGTATATTATAGTTCCATGAAAAAAGAACAATACAATGAAGTTTGAAAGAAAATGCTTCTGCTAACGAGCTGCAAAGTTGTGATGAGCAATTACTATGTGAAACTTAAAGTGAACATTATTCAGAGCTGGAGCAGAGTTTTCCATTGTACGTCTGAAAGCAAAATGGGCCCTGGCTATTGTCTCCACTTGCCACCTCCACCTCAGATCATAAGTAATGGTACATGAGTGATACGTGGCTACGTGCCCATCCCAAGCTTAATCCTTCAAAGTGGAGAAGTCTATGGAAAGTCAGAGACATGCAGTGCTTCGTGGGGTTTTGTCTTTGTTACACTGTATGCTAGGAGTGATTTAAAGCTACACTGTGGTGCCTTCCCAACAGTATGCCAGACATATTTGACATGTATTGTCTTCTTGTTATAGCTTGCTTTGTTAAAAAGCACAAATTGTGAAATAAAGAATGAAGACATAAAGGACCTCTCAGAATCAGACCACTGGAAGCGTAGTGGATGCAGAAATAACTGCGAGCCCTCCACTCCATAAACTCCCTGGTCCTGCAGGCCTTCAGAGTCCATAAGAAAAGCAGAAGGACCCCTGCAGACGAACTCAAACCTGAAGCAGAGGCAGAACTGCGTAGGGTACTCCAGGCAGCAGACGAAGACTGTGGAACAAGATGAAAACCTTGAGAACCAGCCCCTGCCAGGTGCCCAGCAGGGATCTATGGGAACGACTGTCCTGAGAAGCTCTGGAAGGGATCTTCTGGTCTCCTGCAGTAGGATGTGCTTTGACTTCTCCCTGGAGTCCTGCTGCAAACTGGACACTGCCAAATGGTTTATTTGAGAGGAAAGAGGGAAGAGAAGAGGTGGGTGCCCTGTTGTATTCAACAGTTTTGTGTCCCATAGGCTCAAATCTTAAGAGGATCATAAAGAGTGCACTGTGTACCCTGGTGTTTCTATTCTGTGAGAGGAGACTGGAAACAAGGAGAGCAGAAGTATTTCAGCCTTGTCCTTTCTCCTAGACTTGTCCCTTTGAACAGCACAGCCTTTGTCACAGCCATGTGTGATAACGCCTTTACTACAGGAATTCAAGACACGGTTGCATTCATCCAAAGTGGCATTTCCACTGAGCCATATTGAAACAGGATGGAATATGGATCTTCAGATCTTAGGAGTCAACACTGTGACCTGGCCTGAGGTTTGGAGGCTCCTGACTGCACATACTTGCAGGCTTTTTGTCTTTTAAAAATAAACATTCCCAGACTGTTTGTAGTGGAAAACTCAACTTGTTTGCAGTTTGGAGGCAATGCCAGACCTGCCAGTCACGCAGAGAATCATCTCATGACAGTAACCTTTCTAACCAGGGTCTCCCATATCTGCTTCCTTGAATTACAGACTGTGGAGATTTTCCGTTGCTGAGCATGGCAAGTGCAGTTTCTGGTGATACTGACCATCCACTGATTACTACATCAGGCATCACAGACTAGTTCCTTCTGTCTATTTTAGACTACAGTCTTAATTTCAGATACGAATTTCTCTCCTTTTTTTCTTTTCTCCTCTTATTTCTTTTTATCTTCTTTTCAGTGATATTAAACTGCAACTTTGAAAGCTTGTAACAAAAAGGCTAAGAAACCACTTAAATGCATAACTACAGTAATGCAACAGCACTAATAGTTTGGCTCCTTTCCTGGAAAATGAGTTTATCAGCTGTAGGGGCCCATGATAATTTTTAGACAGTCAGGAAATCTTAGAGTAGAGAGACCTGAAAAGGCATACAAAGAGGAAGGAAATATTTTACTAATAGAGGTGGAAGCTAGGTTTTTATGCCCTTAAAATGAAGCAAGATTCAGTAATAAGAGCCTGATGAGGGAAAGGAATTCAGTGTACATGAACACAGGCCTCAGGGAAAGAGTGGACTTGAAGGAGAGTTATTAAAATCGGAACATTTGGTGTTTTTGAAATGGTCTGTACTTCCCTGTGATTGCTTTATTTAGTGAATAACAATGACTTTTTAATACCACCAGTGACAGGCTGGACAGGACAAGGAGCTCAGGTCTTTGGGACCCAATACAGTCATCTAAGTTACCTAAAGATGGAGAGTTCAAATAAATACGCCACTTAATAAACCTAAACTGGTTGATAGAAATCATTATTTTCATTTTAGATTAACAGTTTTTCAGTGTGTCTGTCGGATTTGGATGCAACCTGAAGCCATTATTCGACCAAAGGAATAATTAAGTAAACATAGATACATACTTCCCTTCTTGCAAAATCCATAACTCAATTGCACTGGCATTTCCATAGCAACACACTCCTAATGTAGAATCCAGGATTACCCTTTAAATACGGGTGTCCAATATGACATAGATTAAATATTTCTCTCCATTGCTGCTGGCAATCAGGTATGAAAGAACTCTGCTAAAATTTAAGAACTGGCACCGTCTAAGCTTGGATGACCAACATCTAAATGACCACTTAAAGGCTATATAGCAAAACTTGCTGCAAGATGCGTAAGGGATCTGCACTGGGATCTTCAGGGCTCCTAAGATTTAGACTGTGATGCTTAAATAATGCAGCAACATTTCTTAACTATATCTTGGGAATTGATGTCATTAAGAATTGTAAAAAGTGTATGCAGGAATTGAAGGCACAGGGGCTCCTTGAGGAAAGAAAGCTGAAAATCCAAATTAAAACTTCTGTTACAACAGGTATTTGGAGCTCTTTTTACAGATGTGAAATATTACAATACTTTCTGTAAAGACTCGGCTAAGGAGAAGCAAAATGTAGGTTCCTGATTGTATTCTTCGATCTTTCAGACTTTGAAAAGACCAGCCACTTTAGGGAACACTCGTTAGGGTCTGAAAGCTTCCTACCCTTGTATATGTCAAGCTCTTTCTGTTGTAGACACAGCTGTTTTGCTGTGATGGTGATCCACTCCCTGAAAAACCTCCCCAGGAAACGTAGGACCACTTCCATTAGCTTCATGCAGTGTTTAAGTGATGAGCTTTGCATAGTCAACAAAATAAACCTTGATTTGTCCTTCCAAGTGAGAATTTCCTTTCAGCCAAGAAATGAATTTGAACCTCTTTGGTTTCATGGATGCCAGATCTCTAGTATGAGCCTGAGATATATGACGATCCAGTGAAATTAAGTCAAGTAAACTTACCAGTGAGAAGACTGTACTATCCTCTAGGAACAGCCTGAAAGCAGTGCAGAGCATTCCTTGCTGCACTGCAAGCCCACTTTCTGAATATATTGTACTTTGAAGAAAACATGCAAACTGCTTTAGGCAATGCTGCGGAGTGGTGTTACTGACACTGTATAGAATCATAGAATGGTTTGGATTGGAAGGGACCTGAAAGATCATCTAGTTCTAACCCCCTGCCATGGGCAGGGACAACTTCCACTACACCAGGTTGCTCAAAGCTCCACCCAGCCTGGTCTAGAACGCTTCCAGGGATGGGGCATCCACAACTTTCCTGGGTAACCTGTTCCATGGTATGCCAGGACCTGCAGGTCTAAGGGCACAGGTAGCCCCAGCAGACACTATCCGTGCAGACTAACAATAGTTAACCTAACCCTCAACATGCAGGATTTTTCTCTGATAGCCCATGCCTGTTGGTACTGGCATCTTCTCCCTCCTGCCCCTCATGTCCTAAGGAACAACAAAGATGGGGGAAGGCCTTCCCCACATCTGTGGGATGTTGTTCACTTTTGCATATAGCAGTTTGGTCACAGAGAGATGCTGCGCCTGATTGCCTTCATTACCCAATGTCACACGAAAGCTTTCATGGTCAAAGCAGAAGACTAAAATGGTGCTTGCCTACAGCTGATCCACCAGGGGACTTCAAAGAGTTTCAGTGAGTGGGAGATAAAATTCAAGCTCTTCCTGAAACCCAACACCTGCCTAATCCACATAGGAAGGTTCCCCACCAGAGTCCTCTCAAAGTTAGCAATGCATCTTGGGATATGTTACTCAGCCTCCACACGCCAATCTTAATTTCAGTTTATCTTGCATAAGATGCAGTGGTTGTTTGAAATTCACAGTGAATATTCTGCGAACTACTGTATTTTAATTGAAAAACTATTGTTTCTTATGATGTGTGACTTATAAGATAGGAAATTTATCACTGCGTCTTTTCCAAAAGGATTAACAGGAGAAGTCAGTCAGACAATAAGAAAAATTCTAGTTGGAATAAAATGAAATATTGAAGAGAAGGAGGTAGAATGGAGAGGCAGTGTTTTAATCTCTCAGAGGATGATGTGATGCCCCAGTGCACAGGCAATGCAGACATAGGGCGGGATAGAGATAAGGCAAAGATAAAAAAAAAGCTGGGATGGCAATGTAGGCCAGAATAGACAAGGTACCCAGAGAAGAGGAAGGAGCAGCCGTCCTGCATGACAGAGAGGGACCCAAAGACAAAAAGTCACCAAGAACTCTCCAGGTCATGCTGTCTTTGGGTAGAAAAAGTAAGGTGCCAGCTTCCTAAATAAACAGACAAGCTAAAGCAGCTGAGGAAGACTTCAGATGACAACTGCAGTTAGGAACTTTGGGTGTTCTGTCTGACGCTTTTACACCTAGTTCATGTACAGCAAACACATGCTTCAAAGAAAACCCAAAAGCTGTCTTTTCCAATATGTTTCTTGCCTTTGGTGGTCTGGCCAGATAACTTCTGGTACCCCCAGGCATACACCCTCTCATCTCTCTACCAGCAAAGCTGCAGGTCTTTTGGGGCAGTCAGGTCATATCTATCCTGTGTACTGAGTGGAACTAGCCCACCATCACTTTTGGCCCAATGAGGCAGGTCCTCCTACAGCGTTCACTGCTCTGGCTTATATATCTCACGTGTCATGTGTAGTTGACAGAAAAGGACATGTTCAATGGTACCACTCAGCCTCTGCTTTGCACATCCTGCATGTGGCTTCATGATGCTTCTGATATGGGCAGAGCTTCAGTCATGGAGAATTGCATCAAGACCAAAAATGTGCTTGCTGGAACAACAGAAAACACAAGGACATTGGTGTCTCCTGATGGAGTCTGGTTTTGGTGACACAGTACTTTACAGTTCTAAATGACGCATCCTTACAGAGAGCTTTGGGGGCTTCAGCAACAACTGAATGAAAAATATCTCCCTTCATACTTGGTTACAGAAAATGAGTTAACTCACAGTGGAGAAATGGGTCCTGTAGTATATTGGTTAGAAACACTTTGGAAAACATCAGAGAATGAAAAGGAAGTCTTAGGACCATGGAAGGTCATTTCAAACTACCTACAAAGCACAAGGAGAGAGGGGAGGCTTTTCAAGCTGTCAGCTGCTTTTCAAAAGAGTAATTCTTTAGGAACTGTAAGCACTTAAGTATAGCTTTTATTTACTTCAGGAGTTTCTTTTAGTCACTAAGTATTCTTTATAAATGGAGAAAGTCCATTCTCTACATAAAATCAGAATAGTAAATGTAATTCAAGTGTACATTATTTCACTGTGGTACTATAGGTAGCTTTGTGTGTTTTGTTTGCTTTCAGTTTAGGTGCCAGTTTTTCATTGTGAGCAGTTCAGAGCCCTGAAGAGATTAAGAGGAAACTTCTTTTTAAAGCACAGGAGTTTATATGTAATTCCAGGCCATAACTTCCTCTTTTTATGGGCAGATATGATTCAAAACTGTTGATATCTTCTGCTGCCTGAAACAACCATGCTCTCGAGTCCTCGCTATACAATCTTTGCCATGGAAACTCATGCTTTGTCCAAGCAGGTCACTATTCCCATGGGTCAGGAAGGTAGCTTTTTAACAAGGGTAGCAGACAGACAGATACACTGTGCATACAGCCAGACCATAAGAATACATTAGATTATTGCTTGTCCTTCCTCTGTCCTTTCTGTCCTTCTGCTTTTTTTGTTGGCAAGCTCCTCTTTGGGGCAAACATTGGCTTTTGCCATCTGCTTCTTTGCATCCAGAATAATTCCCATCCTCATTATTTATGATAGTAGAGCTAATATAATACAAATTACCTCCTCCAAATCCCTTTTTGTGTTTCAGATTTCAAATGTTCTTTTCTAAACCTGCAAAAAACTGTCACTGCCTCGACTCAAATGTTATTGAAATCCTTATTTTTCTTTTCCTTTACCTGATTCCTTGTCTTCTAAATTTCAAGTAAGCACAATCCCACATAAACCTCAAACTCCTTATCTCATATATCCTACGAAACATGAAGCCACCCCTATCAAAGATCCCACACTCATTTCCAGATATTGGACAGAAATGCCTTGTGTTTTCTTCAGTAGTTCAGCGGCTTTATTCACTGCTCCCAGAAGCTGAGCATATCCACCGCCATGATAAACCCCCTTTTCTCTCTTTTTAAAACCACAATACTAGGTGGCGGGCAGATCATCTTCTCTATGACAATTTTTAGTAATTTAACATTGTTTGCTCACTTGTTTGGTTCCACAGCAATCAGAATTAGAGCAGTGAAGGGAAGACAGAGAAAAAGGAAAAAAAGCAGTGAAAGAATAATTATATATTCTGTAACAATATAGGATATTAATGGGGACATCTAAAGCAAATACAAGTTGCATTCCACTGGTTTTCTTAAGTTTTGAAAAACAAGTTTTCATGATCACAAAAATGAAAAAAATAGTTATAGAGGTGTTCAACACAACAGCATGGCCAGGTTGATCCCCTCATCACTAATCTATAGACTTTAGAAACCTCTGAAAAGGAAGTTTCTTGCTGCATCAGTTATGAGGTCATTTTCTCCCTTTATTTTTGCAAATACATCTATAATTACAAATGCCCTATGAAGAACTGTTACAACTGAGTACATCACTTCTAATTACTAACTAACAATTATCAAAATAAAAGAGCATCAGAAATGTGGCAGCTTTGATTTTTATTGTGTTTACTTGTATACTCATTAATTTGAGAAAATAAGTAAATGGCAACAATTTAGAAAAACACTAAGGCCTTAATATGCTTAATTTTCTGAAATTGCTCCTGCCCTCAGAGGCCTAACAAAAAGTCTGTGCATCATTTCAGATGCATATAGGACTCCTTTTTAGATTTAAGTGGTGCATGCTACTTTCCTAGGCACCTCACTGCGGTCAGAGGTGATTCTCATCTTACAGAAGTAATTTGAGACTTAGTAAATCTTTAGCTAAATATTCTAGTTTTCATAAATGAAACATTTTTAGAATATATATGACTCCTTAATTTACCAGTGCTGAAAGTCAATATATTAATTATGGTCAAGGAAGGCAAGAAATTGGTTCTAGCAGGATCTCATTCAGACTGATGCTAAAAATTGCAATTGCTATTTGATGCTTATTCACTACCTTATCTACAACTAATGGCCACTGTCTATATCGTAACAGCTGAAGGACTTCACTGCAAAGACAAAATTTCAAATAGAAGTAGCTACAGCAACTGAGAAGAATTTGTTTGAAAATACTTCTAGATTTGTTCCTTTGGTAAGTTATAGGACAGATATTCTAGAACTCCAGGAAAGATTCAGCTAAACTTGAATGAGCAGCTATAATTTATATGAAACATTAATGCCAATTAAGATGGCAATAAGACAGTAGTTATTTTCTAATTATAATTGACAATAACAATCTTATTAGATTGCAATTGGTATATAAATATTATGAGTTTATAGTGTCTAAACAGAAACCCAATCATTTATTTGAGTCAAATAAGAACTATATTGCAGCCAATCACATTAAACTAAAAGTGTAACTGGTAAATCCAGCCTCCATTTCACCGGCAATCTAAAATATTTGCTATATATTAGTTTAAAATAAATGTTACTTAGTGTTACTTGGAGGGAAGAGACACAAACATCTGTCAATCTAAATTTCTGTAAAATCTGAGTCCCAGCATATCAAGATCCAGATTCTCAAAAATTTCAGCTGTTTCAAAGGCTTTTAGGAGCCTAACTTCCCCTTTAAGTCAAGCAGTAGTGGCTGCATAAATTCTGTTTGAAACTGGACCTTTACAATCAGTTCAGCAAAATTTAGTTCCTTAGCTGCCCAGATCACCATGGCAGCTTTAATTGTAGCGAGCAATTGAGCATAAAAAATGAAGCGGGTACATGCTATCGGATCTTGAAGTAACTGATTGACTAAGCAGGCCCGGAGAAATGAGTTTTGAATAAAAGTCTTAGCCTCACCCGCGCAGAGGTGCACAGATGCCACATGAAGGAAAGTGAGCTCCCTGGTTTTATCAAGGTCAGTGTGTTAAAACTGATTATTGCAGAGAGACGATGCTGCTAGGGAAAGGCTTTGGGTGTCAAAGGAAAGCGTGCAGGATTGGAGGCCAGATACAAGGCAAGAAAAATCAACAGATGTCTTGCAAAGTCTTTGTAGGTCCTGAGGTCTTCTTCAGATTCATAATGTACCAACTCGGAATGATACTCTGGATGCACTGACATATGGATGAGGCATAAAATAAAACTGACAAAATGCAAGTGAAAAGCTCAACATTTCTGGTCATTAAAGCATCAAGGACCTTTCTGAGAGTCTAGCCCACTCATACATAATGTGACAGCCTGTTCCCATCCAGTGACCAAAGCACACGCACAATATGGGTCTGTGTGAGATACAGGTGAGATTTTTTTAGCTCAAAGTTAACATTTTTCTCGTTAATGTATGTCTGGGTCAAAACTCCCTGCTGCTGTCCTTCAGAAAGTTATTTATTAAGTCATACCAGGACAGGAAGGGTTTGCTCAAACAGCAGCTCTGGACATTCTATAGCAGCCCCACAGAAACCCTCAGCCCATTTCTCCAACCCAGTCTAGGAGGAGAGTTAAGGGCAGTTCTCTGCTCAGAAGATGAAGATGGTTTGGGCTAGGCTGCTTATGAAATGTTTGGGTTCCAGAGCAGCATTCTGTGGTTTACTGGCTTCTGTCAGAAGCAGTTTTAGACCCACAGAGGCCCGATGCAGCAATTAAAGCACTGGTCCCCCGAGAGGCAAGAGCATCTCACCCATTGAACACCCAGCATTACTTACCTTTGTTCTTCATCATGTTTCCTATGTTAGAAGCAACTCTCCTTGCTTCTCTTCCACAGAAACATCCTTGTTTTCAGTCAGGGACCCCTCGAGAAGATGTCTGTTTTGACATTACACCAGCACAATCCCACCACAAAGGGCACCAGGATGGCTTCAACCACTCTAACCGTTCCTCAAGAGACAACAAATAGCCTGTCAGGAATTATCAGAGATTAACAGGAAGGTAATGCAAAAGGAAAGTGCAAGGCAGAAGACGAACCCAAACAGAGACAACAAAATACGAGACTCTCAAATGGAAGAGGATTAGTAGCTGAGCAACGTGGAGAAAGAAGTGCTTGGGTGCAACCTGCTTCTTATCTAGCTTGATGATTCAGTCTGGATAATGAGTTGTTTGCTATTTGTTGACTCCAGAGGAATCGCATGACAGATTGTGCTGCAGATGTCATTGTCTAAGGGATATTTTTTTTCACCAGCTTTGCTTTTGGGGAAGAAAAATGAAGTGGCAAAGAACATTTATTGTTGGTAGTTACCAGAGTTATTTCTGGAAGCAAAACGTGTTGTGAAGTTATGAGCTGGATAACAGAACTGGGTACATTTTTAATGCAGTGTTATTTTGTTTCATGGAGTAATAGATCTGCAAATGGGAATAAGGGGGCATTGTAGTCAGAAGCTTTAAAACACATTTAATTGGGAAATGCTGAAATTATATATAGTTTTTGCAAGCTTTTTTCAGGAAAAACAGCTATTACTATTACTAATTTTTCCATATGCAGAAAAATTCAGAGAAGAAATAAAAATCATGGGAATGCCATAACTTTCGAGGCATCTACATAGGAATACAACTTTCTCACATTCTAATATACCTACATAGATATACCTGGCAAAAAAGTGTTTATGTGGAATTTAAAGCAAACCCACACAGTATAAGGCAGATAGAGATTTTTCAGCAATGAAGAGCTTCATTCCGCTCTCACTGAGGTCAGTTGTAGAACTATTGTTAACTTTGCTAGAAGTAGGATCAGCCACTTGCTAGAAGTAGGATCTGCAATTCTGAGAAAACAGAGCAAAATCTGTTATTTTAGGGATGAAATTATTAATGGCTGGTGGCCCGGTGAAGAAGAGTAAATGTACAAATAGAATTAGGCAAAAGATAGAAAACGAGTGAGTGAATGCTTCCCCGAGGTGCTTGAAATAAGAAGTGTGATGAAAACTTTGAAGTTCCTTCCTTCCTTCCTTCTGTATTTCTTTCCTTTTTTCTTTCCCTCCTTTATCCTTGTTTTTCTTCCTTCCTGCCTTCTTCTGTACCGTGATACAGGAGTGTAAGTGGACAAGCACAGTGTAAGGGCAAGGGAATGCAGAGTGAACAGAGAAATCTGGCCTCCTATAGCCGGTGACCACCTCATCTAGAGAAAGTCTCTAAGATAGATGCTGCAGCTTTGTTATTAAAAGGTTTTGCTAAATCCTGCACACTCATGCCTGCAATCTTCCCAAAAAAGTCACAGTGAAAGTCTAGAACACGTCTGAGCTCTGCAGAGCCAGGAAGGACACTAAGGGCTGAGCACCCTGGCTGCCACATAGTGTGTGCACCTCCTGCTAGCAGATCTCTGAAGGTTTAGGTAGAGTCATTTTTGCTTTTACACTTCTCTCTTCCAAGTGCCTGTTCTTGGGAACTAAATTTTCCATCAAATGTTATTAATGAATATCAGATTAAGACTGGTTTGTTGGTGTTTGGTTTTTTTTTTTTTTGCTGCGTGGTTGGTTTCCCAGTGCTCACCCAGGACTGAAGAATAAGGAATAAGAATTGTCAAGCTTCTTGGCATGAGACGATGTCCTGGAAGGAAGAGAAAGGAAACCTTCTCCTCACAGCAGTGTGCTGTTGACAGGCAGCTTGTTTCTGCTGCGTATCCTGTCTGTGAAGAACATGTTCCCTGTGAAGACTGACACAGTTTGCAGACTGTTCAGAGGGAAACTCTATCCCAAACAGAATGCAGTGCCAGAGCAGGACACTTTATGAATTTGTTTGCATTCCAGGCATTCATTATTCACTAACAAAAAGATACTAGGATGGTTTAAAATTGTTACTCCTATGGCCTCATCACTTTGCAAACAAGAGTAGAGCTACAATTATCAGTTGATGACTTTGCTTGCTAACAGACTATTGATCAAGTGGTATTGAGCTATGAGCAACTTGACAGCACTTTCACTGTCTAAGATTTTTGACTGGCTCATATGGGAGGCCAGATAAGAAGTTCACTCAGTTCTCTCCACCATATCTCAAAGTTTGCATTTGCACTGGCTACTTAATTTTCCATTTGTCATGTTGCTTTATTCCTTCTTGCATTGTTTATGAGAAATTTCACTTAACAAGTTTCAGAAAAGTAACTTGCACATGCTCACTAGCAAATTGTCTTGCCAAATTCATGAACAACATGAAGTACTAATATATGCACAAACAGAAAGACACGCATTATGTATTTAACTGATCTCGTTAACTCACCTACTCGAATATGGCCAAACACTAAGTTCATACTTTGAATGAACGAGACTGTTTTATTTTATACTGACAAGTAATTTTTTAGGATTTTTGGAAGTGCATATGGTGCTTTCATCGTTTTAGATAAAGTACTTCATGAACATTATAAAACTTTCCACAGGGAACAATATCTCTATGATTAAAATATTCTAAGAATTAGCTTAATAAATGATATGTCACAGTTTCATATTTAAAACAGCTTGTGTTTAAGTCGTAATCACTCTTTGAGTCAAAGCAGAGCACAACTGCAAATTACTAACACAGGAAAGTACCCAATGAAGCCTGAATTTCAGTATTTATAGATTTGCTGTAAATATCTATAATTAAAATGAAACTTGATATTTAATCACAGAAAACAGCAACGTTTTTTAAAATCTATATTCTTTTGAGGAAGCGTATTTTTAATTTTCCAAAGGAAGAAACTCACTGCTAACAATTGCTTTGCAAGGCAAATCGTTCCATCAATATTAAATCATTACAACTTTCCCTACAATATAATTGGATCTTCATTTGTTTTACAAAATTAAAGAATAATTCATAGATTGTCATATCTTTAGGTTAAGGAGGGGACATCATGGTTCATAGTACCTTAGATACCCATACGACACCTTTTTGAGCCAAACAGAATGTGCTTGACTGTAATGACATGGTTGGGCTTTAGTCTTTCAGTGTTTTGTGACCTGAACAGCAAACTTTCTGCAATTCTTGAATGTCTCTTCTCCTTCCAGAGGAATAACAGTTGATTCTTGCATATTAAACAAGCCTGAAACTGCTAATACTTAAGTACTTTGTTAATTCAAATCTGTGCGGATCTTGGCTGAATCACAGTCTCTTTCTGGTGAAAGTTTCATGTGCGACACTAATAAATGATCTTGTTATCTGTCTTTGCCATGTCTGTCTTAGTGAAAAGCTGCACCTCTATAGCTTGTCTCACTGGAGGTTATGAGAGAATTTTAAACTAAAATATAATTCAATGATTTTGCCCACATTTCTTTCCTGTTTATTATCAAGGTCCCTGCTATGCCTTTCACATCACACCATCACCGAGCCTTTGTTTTGCATTTCCTCAGACATGATCCTGGGCAACCTGCTCTAGCTGACCCTGCTTGAACAGGTGGCTGGACTAGATGATCTTGAGAAGATCCCTTCCATCCTTGGTGATTCTGTGATTATGTACCAGACAGCAGTAATATTGAAAACACCTCAGTTTCACAGAGGTATCCTCTTCCACAAGTATACCATCAATCAGAGCTTCTCATCGCTATGCTGATATCTTCACTGGGGTTACAGGAAACTGGAGATTTCACTAATCAGATTGTTATTTACCTACTTACTCTCTCTCCTGATCGCACTGCTTCGGTGGACAATGAACTGCAATGCAATAGCCGCAGCAGTACAATGGATTTTGCAGGTGCAGTCCCATGATTCTTCTCTTCCCAATAGCTGTGATTGTCACCGTTCAAAGCTCTGGCTCAACCACTTCTTCAGAAACTGCAAATATATCTATAGTTATATTTGTACTGGAGTGTTTGTCATGGAATCCAGCTTTAGATTACCGAGGTCAGCAGTGATAACAAGGTTGCCACTGAGGTCTGGAATTAAGCACAGGTCCCAATAAACAGAGTTTCTCTGATGTTAGACATTGCACTGGAAATAATAACACAGCTGAGCAACCAACTATATGGCTGAACCAAGTGCATGATTAGAATATAGCAGGCTGAATTCCAGTCTCAGTAATGCCAGAGGAATAACTCCTGGGAAAGCAACAATGTAAATATGGGTCACAAAAGATGCTGGGTTTTGTATGGGGGGAGGCTTGATGGACTCTTTACAACTGTAGATGTAATTTTGTCATGATGGCAAAAGACTTAAGAATATTTCATGAGCCTAGGTCTTTTCTGATTGTCTAGATGGCCTGAACGGTGGTGATAACTGTAGAGAGATCTGAGCCTGAAGATTGATCTCATATGAAGAAAATACTGCAGTGTTTTACAGAAATGAAATAAGTGAACAGAGCAGAATCAATACCTGGAGGCACAAGAGATACTTCAGATTTAGTAGCATTGATTAAAGCATGATTGCTCAATATCACACACAGGGGAATCATAACTATTTTCAGGAAGAATAAAATATTCTATGCAATATCTGAGAAACAAGACAGGAAAACAAAAGTATTAAAACAAATGCTAGGAATTAGCCAGAATTTTTTACAACCAGAGCATATAAAAGTACAGAAGAAGAGAGTGAGGGTCATTAAAACATATTCATCAGTATAGCGTACAAATTGCAGTTGTAGCCACTGTCATTAGGCCGGGAGTCTTGTTCTTGGGTTTAAAACAAAGACAGACAGTTACACACTCTGGTTTCTGCTCATGAGTCTGACTAACTTAAGTAACTTGGGTGTGGATTTATCCTAAATATCCTGAGTTAAAAACAGAGTTGTTCCAGATTCCCTCTACAGTCAATCGGGAAAGACACTGAGATGTAGATTGCAAACTGACTGTCACCCTTCCTGGAGCCCTTATTTTCCAGGTTGGTTTTTTGTTGTGGTGTTTTTTTGGTTTTGGTTTTTTTTTTTTTTTTTTTTTTTTTTGTTTTTTTTTGTTTTTTTTTTTGTTTTTTTGTTTTTTTTTTTTTTTTAATTTTCCTTATTTTTTCTTTCCAGTTCCTTATTTTTAGCATAATGACTTGTATTTGGTGGTGGACTGTACTGGGACAGCTGAAGAGATTTTAGCTCACAGCTGCCTCCTATGCTCTTCTGACAAATGTACAGAGGCTCACAGCTGGAAACAGCTTTAGTTCTGATTAAGAAGTTCCTAAATTACATGTTTTATAGCATAGTGAATGAAAAAATCCCCATCACTGTTCTATTTAACATCCTGGGCTACAGTATGCAGCATTTCCTCTGTGAATTCAGGACATGTTTACCTCTCTTCCAAGCAGTGATGACATCTGTCTTACGAAGGATGGACGGGCGTAGAGGCATCCTTCCCAGGTACGTTATGGGAGTCTAACATGTTTTAGCTCCCCCATTAAGTGAACCTATGGAGTAAGATGAATCCAGGCCTCCTCCTCAGATTTCTGCATGGCATAGGCAGTTCTTACAGATCTTCCCCTAAGAAGCATGACTGTGTATTTCCAAGCTGCTAAGCCTCTGTACATCTATCCTAGGACAAAGCTCAGCCCTTGAGCATGTGTCTCCAGCAGAGTTCAGAGTGCTAGAAGAGTCCTGAGAACTTGGTGAAAATGATGTATTCAAAATGTCCGTTTCAGGCCTCTAACTCACATCAGTCTTTTGTAAGTTCTTCCTTTTTTCTATCAACTATAGGCCTCAGGTTGCACCAGAGGAGGTTTAGACTGGATATTAGGAAAAAATTTTACACTGAAAGGTTTGTTAAGCATTGAAACAGGCTGCCCAGGGAAATGGTTGAGTCACCATCCCTGGAGACATTTAAAAGATGGGTTGACATAGTGCTTAGAGATATGGTTTAGTGACGGTTTTTGTCAGTGTTAGGTTGAGGGTTGGACTAGATGATCTGAAAGGTCCCTTCCAACCTAGACAATTCTACGATTCCATGATTCTATGTAGCAAGCTTTGTCATCCCATGATCTCCTCTGAAGACAGATGATAAGGTCATGAAGCAGACGGGAGGAATAAACACCTCCCTCATTTTACACATCCACCAGCCATCTTAATACATTGAAGAGGAAGGGTACCTGTTGCAGAGCAGAACTACACAAGCAAAAAGCCTAACAAAGCCATGCTGTGTTAAGGACAGGTAGAAGGCATTTTCTTGTCTCTCTCTGGTCTCTGTACCCCTGAAGATGCATCTCTTCGCACAGTCTCAATGTATAAGAGGGAAAAAAAAAAAAAACAAACAAGGAGAAGTTGCACTTTAAAAATGAACCACTGAAAATACTGCACCAAAACCCATTTGCTTCCAGTGTTTTGTTACCTCATCAAAAATAACAAGCGATCTCAGGTAATACTATCATAATATTCTCCTAAGTGCCAGTGTATGGTATTACAAAATCAAAGATGGCCATATCTTAGTATTTATGTTTGAGAACTTAGTTGTGAACCTGTCAGATTCACCTGAAGTATTTTTGCAAGAAAAAATAACAATACTTAGCATTTATATAGCACAGCACTATTCACTCCTATAGTGCTTTCAAGTTATTACCTAATCAATCCTCACAGTGTCCCTGTGCAGCAAAGATAAATTTCTATCCCCATTAGACAAATTCTCTACACTGTAAGGAAGTACACACCCTTGAGATCTCTAAAAAGCTTAGCTACGCACAGAAAGTTTGGATAAATACCCAAGCTGAAATTACTTGCTTAAACTAGTGAGAGTTTTGAAATAGGTATCAGTAGTGTCAGGCTGTCATGCCCTTATTCTGCACTGCTCATGTGAGAATCACCAACACTAACTGCACTTTTTATAGATTCCTGTTATTATACGCTACATCTATATAGCTAAATTAAACAGGGGATGTAGCCTGTGTAGCAGGATTAGAGGAGTGTTTGGGGTGCAGGGAGCCAAACACTGCCGAGAGTGCTTGTTGGTGTGCTGTAAAACCACCGCAGGGGTTGTGCTGACAAGGAGGCAGCAGCAACAATGTCAAAGCTCAGTGTGCGGCACTATTTTATCCAGTGGGACAAAAGCAGCCTGGTATACAGACTTCTTCCATTTTGGTTAAAAAGAAAGAAGGACCAAATTCAGCCCCATCTGAACATCCCTCGGCTTTCCAATAAAAACATGTGTTCAGAAGCCATTAAAATATGAAAATTTTCCTTTTTTTTCTTCTGACTTCTGCTAGTGCTCCAGACATTTGGAGGTCTGGACCTACACGTCCAATTTTATTCACTGAAGAAAACTACAATATAGGTTTCGGGGGAAATTAAATATGTGAGAGGATTTTGATATAAAGGGAGACTTGATATCTTTGCCTCTTCATATTATACATAAAAAGACTTGCGATGACAACTTCTGTTGTGGCTTTTAATGCAAGTTACAGTAAGCAAATGTCCAAACTGTAGGCAAATGTCTTTTTTTAATTGAGTTATATATACTTGAGTTGACAAAATTGGCTAAGAGCAGAAGAATGGAAGAGGACTCAGATCATTTTATATGAGACCATGAGACATTAACAGCTTGCCTCCATTCTCATTTTCCTAGCCCCATAAAACACCTACCCTGCCAGAGACTTGATAAGGAAAGTTTGTAGGTATTTTGCTGCCACAGAATCACAGACTCACAGAATAGTTGAAGTTGGAAGGGACCTCTGGAGGTCATCTGGTCCACTCCCATGCTCAAGCAGGGACAACTAGAGCCGGTTGCTCAGGCTCCTGTTCAGATGGCTTTGGAATATCTCCTAGGATGGAGACTCCACAATCTTTCTGGACCAGTGCCAATGCTCAGCTACTCTCCAAGAAAAAAAGTTTCCTCATGTTCAGATGGAACATCTTGTGTTTGTCCCCACTGCCTCCTGTGCTGTCACTGCAAAGAGCCTATATCATGCCTACATCATAGCTATCATGGCCACAATGGTCCAAGGACATGGGCAAAACAAGATTTATAGGCAGATGTAGTCTATCTTACTAGATCAACTGGTACAGTTGGAAAACACGAGACAAACATTTTGGTAAACAAGTCCTCCCTCAGGATTGAAATAGATCTTCACAAGCAAATACAAAGTTGGCCGGCTGTTATTTACCCTAAGAGCGTTGCAGATTTTATTCCCCGTGGATTGTCTCGGAGCCTGACTGAATAAAGGCAAAGCTACAGAGACTGCCTTATATGTACAAATCTTGCCACAAGCCTCCTTGAGCAGAAGCATGTAAGACTGTTGCTGATGCAGAGCAACAAAATCGGAATGGAAAAGTGCCATGTGCTTGACCCTTCTTTTTGAAAAGAGCTATTTCTCATAGTGGAAAAGGTTGATATATTTTCTTGCCCAGAGACAATGAGCTAAATCAACAGCCTTCAAATAAACCTCATTTTGTGAGCATCAGGTCTGTGTATCTCTGCTTAACAAAAGCTTTTTTGGTCTGCAACTGAAAGATAGAAAATTAACGTTACTAACTGAAATCTGTGAAATCATTCCCGCTGTTGTTTTTGTAGGATGACAAAGTTTAGATTCTAGATTTCCTGGCCAGATTAGAATCGATTCAGCACAATACTGCTGATTTCAACTGAGTTATGCTGAATAATACCAGCGTCACTGAAAGAATAATCTGCCCCGGAGACTTCAAGAAGATCTTATCATGAAAAACATAACTTGATTAGAAATAATCTTTTGGGAAGAGAAAGTTCAGATAGCTCAGATAAATATGAGAAATGAAATTGTGTTTGGTTTAATAAAGCATTTAATTTATAAATTTTTCTTAAACATGCATGTAGAAAAGAATATAATAATTTGTGTAAAATGCATTGGGGGTTTTTTGTTTGCTTTCTTTGACAGTTCAACTAATGATCAACTTCTGCTATTATTGTCCTGAATATCATGGATTCAGTTGGCTTCAGTGATGGGGCCTGCTATAAAAGGAATTTTGTCTGTCTGTAAATTTATTACTAGTTCTGTACTGTTGAGTAGCACCAGTAGATATTGTTAAAAGGGGCTAGGGTTTTTTTTCAGAGGCAATAGCACCTCAGTACTTAAGGAGAAATTCCTTGTACAGAAGGTCAGAGTTTTCTCTAGGATAGACTGATCTGGGATAGGACTAAAAAGAATTAAAATTCACCCAATGGTTAATTGCTAAATTTACAGCATGTGCAAAAAGCTGAATAAATTTTGAAGAAACCTACAAGTTCTTGAAGTGTTTTGTTTTCAGTTTTTCACTATTAATAATTCTACGAAAGGCTATACTGTTATTTAAACCTTCCCATTAACTCAGAAAAATTAAATTCTTATTTTACTGATATAGAATTCTACTAAAGATTACAAGGTAAAAAAATACTATTCTAATTGGATAGAAAGGGGCGAAACTGTTTGTTGTAAGACCCCAGGATCTGTTTGTTGTTTTTTCCTGTGAAGGTAAGCTATTTCAGTCTTCCTCTCTTTCTTCAATTTTCTAGCATATTTATGGAAGATACTAAGAAATATGCAGATAACTCAGTTCACATATTTTTACTTGTAGTTGCAGACCTTGCATGATTGTTTGATAGACTTTATTTAGAAGCATATAAAACTATTTCTTCTTAAATGAAAAATGTATGTCAGTGTGCTAGTTTGTAATTTCTTTATAATTAAGATACTTTACAATGGTCTAATCAACTTTATTTAGAATGTGTTAACTTAATATGGGCTATTTTCCTCTATAAATGGATAAAAGACTTGAAATCAATATTATTCATTTATTTCTAATATGTCTAATAAGAATTAAATCTGTTTTTTGAAAAACTTTCTTTTTTTTACCCCAACAGATGCCAGCACCAAAAATACAGATGCTTAAGGGAGACAAGAATCTCTGTAATAGTTGAGAGGAAACAGCAAATGTGTAAGCCCAATTTTCTGTGTAAAGAGGGACGGCAATAAAGATAAATAGCTCAGATTAATGTAGGAATCTAATACCAAGACACAGGACAAAGAGGCCTTTTAAAAATATCCACTGAGGAGGTGTACAGGGGCTCTGCTGTTCTTGTGATGTAGCCTGCAAGATTGTAGACTGCAAGATTTGATTGTGCTGAATTTTCAGATTTTCCTGCAGGTTAGATTTAGAAAAGGTCGTTCAATCATTTCAGTCATCAGTTTAACTTCTGATATACCATGGGACTTCAGAGACTTCATTCAGCTGAGGCCTGAGGAAGATGCTTAAATAGTGTTAGTGCTTGTGCTTAGGCAATTGCATCCAGTACTCAGCCTTATAGAAACCTGAAAGTATCTCTTCCTGTTACTGATGCAAAAGGTATGAAAAATTTCTCTTAACATTAGCCATTGGTGTCTTGTCTAAGCCGATTGTACAGTGCTCTTTTCAGTCAGAGGAGAGAGAAAGGTTCCTGCAGAAAATAATTTGTTCATTTTTAATTAAGCACCTCAGACTGGAGACAGGAATAAGCTACCCTTTGCATGTGCCTATCAGTCACCAGTGATCCAAATGACTGTCTTTAATAGTCTACTTAATTGTAAATGTCTCAGGCTACAGGGACTTTTTCCACAAAGCTCCCATTCTCTTAACACCATGGTATGATGTACAGGACCTCAAAGAGTCTGTGTTAGAACACTTTTTGTGGACTTTCAGTATTTCTTCTACTCCACCAACCTTTTCTCAGTTGCAAATTTTTCAGGCAAAATTAATTAGTGGATCCTCACTATAATTTTTCTCTTTCTCTTCCCCCCTCACCTCAGATAGTATTGGGCCATCAGTTAATTCCTGGGGTACCCAGAGAGAAATACCCTGAATATTTTCCTTTTAAAACCTGGATTTTGACTTTCTGTGCTCAGTGTTTAATACCTAATATGTCCCTTTTCTGTTCTCACCAAATAAATTATTTTTGACAAAATATTATCAGGTACCCATTCAAATGTATACGGAAAGCTAGTCATGCCAGCTACCTTCATGAATCTCTACGAATAATTTATTTCTAAAAAGGAAAAAAAGAGAGGAGAGGCTTGTTTGATCAAGCCTGATTTACAAGAAGAGATGGCAACGGAGATGAATAATATTAATAAAGACAGAGAAGGAAACAATAACACTGTTGATTACTTCTGGCATTATTTCAATAGGGATTTACATCTGACTGCCTGATCTCTGTCTCTCTCAAATACTGATATTATACAGATAATCCCTGAGACTATGAGAGTGTCCCTGTTTCTAAAAATGTGTTCAGATAAACTCTTATGAAGTTGATTAACTAATTCTTTGAAAATTTCATGGGTGCAACTTACCTGAGTCTACTTTTTGGAAAACATTTTAATTTCAAGACTCTATACTTTGTTTTATTACTATTACTGTCCTAAGCTTTGTTTTATTACTGAGGAAAAACATTCCAATCCACACTTACTATTTGAGATCGTGGGTCTAAAATTCACTATTTGCAGTTTCATCCGTAATTCATTTGCAATTCCAGTTCCCATCAGTTCATTTTTCCCAGGGTGGGCTTTTTTTAATACCTTGCTATTTTCTTTAACCATATTACCGTTGACTCATTTGCCTCTGCTATCAGTCACTGACAGATTTTAATTTGAAGTTCATATTCATTGCCCTTTATGTTCTCATTTTCAACCTCATCTATATTTTTAAGCATTTTAACAGTTTTGTAAGACTAGACAGATTTCGCCCAGGAGAACTTGCTTTGCTTACTTGTGGGAAGTGTCACTTTGGGTCATTGGATAGGACACCTGGGAAAAATCGTCATTAAGATCTTATGCTTAAAGTGTCAGTGAGTTGTGTCAATAATTGGATTAAACTTTTGGAAACTGTTTCTTTTTCAAGATCTGTTTTTATGAAGGTTGGTTAGGCACCATAATCTGTTTGCACGAGAGGTGCAATCAGTCTTGATACTTGCTGCCTGTTGAGTACCTTTGTTGTAACCAGCATAAGAAGATCTTGTCTGTCTAAAGCAGCTCCCTGATATTCTACCAAACAGCTGCTTTCACTGTTAAATCATGTCCTAACCAGCTTCTGAACAGTTTCCTCTTTTAATAACTCTCTGGGAACACAAATATTTCCAAGAAAGGGTTTTGGAATATCTCTTCTGTTGCTTGCTCTAATGCCATGGTGGACTTTTGCCAAAGACGTATCTTTCTGACAAACCCCAGTATTTTGTTTACTCTTGTTCAAAAACGGGACAACTATTTTTGCACATACCTCCGTTAACTGCAAAAGAATCTTTGATGAGTAAGCGGTTTGTCAATCTGTGTGATATCAACACTGGGCTGGCCTCTCTGCTGGCCATCAGACCAAGCATCTCCTCAGTCCTGAGTGAAAGCATATCTGTGTCCTTGCTGAATACATTTTGGAGAGTCTAGACAGAAGTGTGTGGGTGTGATGAAGAGGGGACATAAATAACAGGCTCCTTAGGCCTGCTACTGGGAGGGCCAATGGAACTCTGACACCCATACACCATCATACCAGGTAACACAGTTCAGGATGACTGGAAAAAATTGATTTTCTCAATACCAGACATTATCCTATTAATGTTATGAGATTCTGGAGTCACTTTTCCAATCCAGAACAATGTTTAGGACAGGTGAAAAATCTAAGTTCCAGGAGAATATAAGAAACATGCCCAGCTGGATAAGTAAAGATGCCTTTGTGGCTTGATTTGCAGAAGAGATCAAGGTGTGAAATGGAATTTGACCAAAAGCCACAGTATATGAATTAACTTTCTTTCAATTTCAACTAGCAGATGAGCCTGAGAAATGAAAGAAATATTAGTGCCATTCAATATTGCCATTTCTTTCCAGTTAAACAAGCATTATGAACTGGTTAGATACGGATTGGGTGAATCAGAAAGTTCTGCTGTGTTACAAACAAAAATTTCAGATGTAAAAAAGTTTTTTTGGCTGCTTGTTTCTGCTTCTGCTGCAGATAAGGTGAGATTAGCACAGACTTGGAGAGGTGGAATGACCATGACCCAGAAGACTTACTTGGAATCAGGTTCACACCTGAGAGATCTCCTGAATGACCTTGACAGTACTTAAGTAGTATCTCTGGACAAATGTGAGGATGAAAGTGTTAAAGATCATGAGGACTTCAGAAAAACTAACCACTAAGTCCCTATAAATATCCACGAGTAGCCTTTAGTTCAGGATTGAACTGTGAGAAAACAGTTTGCACCTGTATAACTATTGAACTCTCTTAACCTCCAAATCCTGATGTTTGCACCCAATCCACTTGCCAGGAAACAGTCCCTGGTCCACTCTAACTCCTTCCTGTGCCTGAGAATTACTTGGGAGAGAGTGAGCAAGCCTGGACCATGACCAGAGACATGTTTAACAATTTAATGTTGCAAACAGTACCATTTAAAGATGTTTGAGGTCCACCGCCTGGAAATGTTTCCTGGTACTGTTTAATTTACCACTGCAGACAGAGCCTGTGAAGCATCTTAGAAAGCATAATTTACCCAGACAGACCCACATAGAAAGGAGATAAAAGCCCTGAGACACTGCATTTTTTCTTCCTTGCAACAAAATATTTTGATTTAATTAGACAAATGAATTTATATCAAAGGAAATTGGTACTAAATATTTAACTTCAGCTGAAACTCATTTCAAATGATAGTTAACATGTTCCATTAAAACCCCCACAATTAGTATACATGACATTTTTTATGAAAAAGTTTGTTTTGTACAAATTTCCTCTAGAAATATTTTATCAACTAACAGTGCTTATGCCTCAGCCTATGCTGGGATTGTTTGCTGTGATACGTACTTACATGTGGCACAGGTCTGTGCCTCATCTTTTCAGAGAGCTTCAGAACTTGATGTGGTGTAAGGGGCCTCTTTTGCAGATTCTCCAACAGTAGGTCAGCATCACGTACGCTTGTCAACTCTGCAGTACCAGTTACGACGTTATACAGACTTCTTATTTTTTTTTAGAGATTATAATAATTAGCCTTTTCAGCATCTCAAGTCTCTCAGAATAGCCCTCCTTCTGTGCTGTAAATACCAACGCTTGCTAAATGAACTTCTTCATTATACATGGAAATAAAGATTGCCTGTGCTTTTAGGAAAAAGTCCAAAATTGTCAAAGACTGCACATGAAGGCTGACAGCAGGAGGTGCTTCGGTAAGCCTCCATCTGGAAAGGCAATGCATGCATATGGAGGAGAGATCATAACCTGAAGATTAACATGACAAAGCACTGCTGCAAATTTTCGACTGGAAAAACAGAATTGCTTTCAGCTCAGACAATAAATTAGATGATGATTCACATGCAGGGTTAATGGTAATATCTATGGTGTCAGAAGCATGCAGTAATTACAGCTGTGAAGATGAGCTCTGATGCTGGGGCTGGTATAACAGCTAATTATTTAGTGCTGCTGGAAATTCCTTCGAAAACGTTGAAACTAAAGCCTCAAATGAGGAACTCTGAAACCGTCTTCTGTCTTTCTGTTTAATACTTGTTAACCTCTTTAACCTCTGTGTCAACAGGCACCTTATTTTCTAAAGCAAACAAAGAAGTAAAACCCCCAAAAAGTATGATCTAAAAGCAGGATGCTTGAATGGGTGGTCATGCTGCTGTCATATGTCTAGTCCCTATATATAAGACCAGTTATGTGCTTGGGAATAGCCATATGTGACTGGGAAAGCCACTGGTCTGAAACACAGCAGAAGAGTGAAATATCACCAGAAGGCCTTTGCAGGATCATGGGACTATGCAATATTCCCTTTACAAATTGCCAGTCACTCCTTTTTTTTTGTGGGAAATTCCTTTGTCTTCCTTTATTTATTTCCTTTTGGCTTTGCAGGACCATTAAAGGGAAACAGAGATGCCACCCCCTACCCTTAAAACTACCAATAACAGAAAAAACCAGTCATGATTGTACATCGAAGAGGAACGACTTCATGCTTTCATGTGTAAGATCAGATAGTCTTCTTTAAAGATACAGAAAACACCTGGGGCTCTGCCTCACACACCTTCTCTTTCCTCCTCCATTTACATAGTTAAATACTTACATGTCTGTTTGCCCACACTAATATCAAAAGGCATCTGGACAGAAGAACACCAACCTCCAGAAGAGGTGAAGGTCACCAAGAGCTACATTGAAACAACTGATACATGTCATTTAGGTAGTCTTCAGCCCAACAAAGCCCAACTAGAGAAGGTCAGCTCATTTCTAGTGAAAACTCAAGTGTCAGTGTTTGAAATCCTGCCTAACGTGGCCTGGGGTAAAGAGGTTCATGCTGTCTCTAGAGATGCTTTTATTACAGAACTGCAATATCTGTCACACCTGTGACATCAAAAAATAGGCAGCCACACCTCAGAGGGGGTCCCTGCCAGGCCAAAGAGGCAGGGACACCCCTGAGGGACTGCAGCGTATGGAGAGCCCATCCTGGGTCAGTGACATAAAGTAAAGTACAGCAGTGGGAAGCCAGTACAAGACAGGGAACGGTGGAGGAAAACCAGTTGGAAGCAAGGATGGCAGGAAGAAACCAATCAGAAGCAAAGCGTGGCAAGCAGAAGCTAATATAGACAGATGGACAGAATTCATTATGGGCATGACCACAGCCTTCTACAGCCCTTTACCTCACTGAAGGCATTGGGACAGACCAAGTGTAACCCATGATGAAAATAAGGGAAGTTGAGGCTGGGAACGGGTAGAATAGGTTTTTTTGACTTAAGATGAGTCTGGAGAAAGGGAAGGAATGTTGTTTGCTGAAGTGTTCTTTTATATTTCTCTTTTTTATCTGTACATGAATGAGTGATTAGAAACTGGTATTAATTTGCAAGTAATTAAATTAATTCCCCGAGCCATGGCTCTTTTGTCTGCACAAAGTCACTATACAATTATTTTTATAATCTTCTTAGGGTCTTGTCTTCTGAGAAGCATTGAATCCTTGCCCAGAAGGTCCTAGCACTGCATGGGAAACACAAAGACATCTACTGCCTTACTTAGTCCACTAAATGCAGTGTAAGACTATGGTTAGTGTCACAAGAGTTACACCCTGAAATCAGCTTATTTTTGCCAAGAAAGCAGCATGGTCACAGAAACCAATAAATTGACACTGGTAATGGGTGGTGGGGCAGAACAAGAAAATCTTTTCAAGACAAGTCAATCTCAATTCACTTGTTGAACTAAAACTACATTTTGCAAATACAAAGTCAGTAATTACTACCTGCAAAATCATTTGACTCTCGAGCACTGAACTGTGTTCCTAAACTGTCCTGTTTGTGCTATGCCACTACCTTTGGGCATTTGTGGTGTATAAATAGTAATATAACCAGGAGCTCAACTTAGACAGGGTGGGGCTTAGATTTCTTTGAATGAAAGAAAAATAATTTTTGGATTCAAAACCAGACTGGCTATACACAACATAAAAATCACCCTCAGAAGTCACAGAAGGGAAATTTTCATTATAGGATTGTCAGCACTGACTTTCACACCATTTGGAAGTCAGAATGTCCAGCCACATCCTCGGGGTGCTCCCTCCCAGCAATGGGGAAAGCATCCAGATCCCTCCAGAGCACACATGAGAGTCAGATGCAAGCACAGTTGGAGTAACAACGCGTTTACAGTCCTGCTCCAAGCTGTGCTGGTCAGGCTCAGAGCTGGTTGACAGGGAGCTGTGATCACACGATTTGGCTTACATTATATTCCCTTTTTCCCCCACAAGATCTTCCTCTTTACTACTTTCATCCCTTCCCAAATAAACAGCTCAGTTTTATGTACCATTTTGCCATCAGCCCTGGTTTTGCTGATTTTATACCCTTATTTGGTATTTATGCTATGGTTGCTCTGGTAATTTCTAACTTTGACAGCAATTTTGTCAAGCTATTACCTTTTTTGCTATCTATAGTGTCCTGCCGTTTCTCATTTTGCTGTCTTGTTAGTGGCACCACGGGTCAGTGTAGGCCATCTGCATATACATTACTTCCCTTTGTAATCTGTAGCATCCTGCAGTTCCTCATGTTGTTATCTTGTCAGAGGCACCGCAAGACAGAGTGAGCCATCTGTACAGCCACCTTAACGCATACCTGCCTGTACCATCTGCCACTATATTAATAGGCAGAGGTAAATAAAAACCATAACTGGAAAAAAATAGGGACTTCCTTTATAAACCAGATAAAACAGAAAAAATCATGACCATCTTTGAAATCTGTTAAATGAGAAGTCATCAAATAAAATCACTTGCTACAGCTGTGTTCTGCTGGATCTTGATTTACCTTTAGGTTCATGTTTAATGCATCTTGGAATAGTGTCCTGTGAATGTGAAGGCACAGCTTATCTTGTGTTTCTTATTCAGTTCCAGTTCTAGGTCATCTAACACACTGAAAACCCAGTCCCAAACACACAGTGGAACACAGAAAGAGCCAAAAGGCTCTGTTCTACCCAAGTGGGTATGTTTCGCTCTGTGGAACTCTGGGGACACCATAACTGGTCTTTCCCATGCAAGAAGGACAGAGTGGTAAGTCCTTCATGGAAGCTGATCATCACCAGTAGTACACAGAGGTGCTGCCCTGGCCCATTATAGTAGTGCCCTCCTGAAATAGGACTTCCACCGTGCCCAGGCTTGGCTATTCCAGCTATTTCAAAGCACCTGATTAATGCAGGTTTTATGCAACATGTACTATTAGCAAAACAGTGATCTGGTTGTTTTTACTCAGTATGTTTTAGTTATAGCTAACTTCCCACAGACAAATTTAATTAGCAATCGATTCTCGCTCAGTGCTGTAGACTTCAAAAACCTTTTCCCCTCACTGGGGCTGCACAGTAAAGTGCACTGTAATTAGAAGCAAATGTGAGATCCTTGTCTTTCCTTATTTAGAAACGGTAAAAGAAAGGATTATTGTGTTTTTTTCAAGTGATGTATGAAATAAAAGCAACACAGGAAATTCTCAAGACTTGCTTAATGTTAATGCTAACACATTTATAGTCATAACTTTCATCCAGAAGGCCCATATTGTTTTAAAGACCAGCCAGGGGGTCAGTAGAGGAGTCAGGTAGGAATAAACTGCTGAGGCAGAAGTGGAATGCTGGATTCAGCTCCACGGACAAGTCACTACTCACCACTTACCTCGATTTTTGTCCTGCAGATCGGTTCTTTGGAGGCTCTCTTCCTCAGTTTGTGCATTTATATTACCTAAAGCCACATATCTTTTGTCCTGTAGGTTCTTTCTTCATAGGATAAACTAAGCCTTTTCTGACATTAAGTCTGAGGAGAGGAACACTCCCAGTTCCACTGACCCCTCTCTGCGCCAGTTGACCTCTCCTTAGTTGTGAGGATATGATCCATGATAATGTCAGGGGACATCTCATTATACAGGTTATTATAGCCTCAGTCTGAGGTTGTTGTGCCTCTCTTTTCTGACCCGTAAAGAGTCATGCTTTCTAGAGAAATGGTCCCACTGTGCCCTTGGGGCAGAGCAGTAATTCATTGTCCTTTACACTGGGCACACACCAAAGCTGTGAAGTGTTTTAAAGCCCAGGGCATATATATTTAATATTTTTTTTCAGCAGGTCTGTAGCCCTGTGTGTTAACGCTCTGATCCTGCAATGGAGATTGTATGCACAAGAGTTCTTTCATGGACTTGGTCAAACTGGCTGAGCAAGGCTGCTGAGCTGCGCTCTGCAAGCAAAAGCTGTGTGGAAGGCGTACAGCTTCGCCTGGGGAAATGCCATAAACTCTTAACACTAAATATTTCACTTGTGTGGAGACTGTATGTCAGAGATAATAGGCCTAATTTGAGAATGGCCTTTTACAGAAAGTTTAATATCACACACTGGGCTCCGGTGATGGGACTTTTGCCTTTTGCACTTGCAAACAACATTCCCCAGGCTATGCCATCAACTGAGCTGCAGAGAAGTGTTTGAGGTTGTCTCTGCCTGACAAAGTCACACTGTACTCTCCATCCATTAACTGGATAAGCCTGAAAATAAGTTGCAGACACTCCAGAATACTCCGGGATGCTTCTGGTGAAAGTGTGTATAGTGTAAACACCTTCTTTTCTCAATAAAGGTGATGTAACTGTTGCCTTGCTCAGATTACGTTTTTTTTCAATATATTGAGACTAAGCAGCCTACAGAATGTGTATTTCTGTTAGTGGTTTGTTCAAATAAGAGAAAATACTGATTATGGTAGTTTTAAGCGATGTGTTTACCAGGAAAACAATATCTAGAGATTCTTACCAAACTATCCGAACAGTATTTTAAGCCTTAAACTGGTTCTTGGGTAGATCTGCTCTTTCCAGATTCTGTCACCCATCACTACTTACAGTAGTTTAAAATCAAATCTTCCCCACTTCTATTACCGTTTTTGTATCACTCACCTTTATCCAATCCTTGCAGAGGTTCTGCTCATTAAAGAGTGGACCACTTGTCTACACAACCATGTATAAGCATTTTTCATAAGTAGCCACTATTTGATACTGTCTCTTTCCCAGCTGCCCAGACATGCTCGTGACCACAAGCTGCACCAAAGGTTAGGATGAACCCTTATGCCAGACACCGCTAGATACAGATCTCTTTTCCATCCGTTGTCAGACATGAATGATGATGTTTTATTCAGTTCAACTTCAAAACTTCATGGTACTTCAACAAAAATTCTCACAGCATGGTATTATACACATGCAGACGAGGTCTTGAGCATTCAATCAATTCTCCGTGTTCACCAGCAACTGGGGACAGAGGATCCTCTCTCTGGGAGTTTCTTCTTTCATTGGGAAGCTTCAGGGGATGTCTTTGCTCAGTTCATGATGGGTATCACCAGGGTTTCCCCAATCAAGGTACAATATCAATGCCCAGTCCCTGTGGAATGTGTGACAGAACATGAGAGGTTAATTTTTACAGATGATGACACTGCAACACAAAGCAGAGCAGTGAACTTTGCAGGGACACAGCAGAGCAGTCACAGGGCTCAGACAGCACCTCGTTGCTAGTACATTTCTCTTGCCACTCAGTCATGCAGCTATGTTCATATAGAAGAAATATTATTTGCTACAGGTGGCCCTAACTAACTAGTTGCCCACTGTGGGTAGGATTGCAGGGGTAGGGGATATGGCTGTGAAATAAGCATCTGACAGCTGCCTGAACTGGCTTTTGATGGTTTTTGGTTTTTCCAGTCTGATTTTGGGAATTTGAAATTACAAAACCAGTATTAACAGTTTTGACATAAAAAAAAAGTCACACTTTGATTTAAAGGAAAGGAAGAAGGTTTATGAATGGTCTTTAATTTTTTTTTTAATCAAGTATTCACTACAATGGTCATGTGATATAGTAGTTTCTAACTTTTCCAGTTTATGCTGGGGCCAGAGAACATTTGTGGCTGTAGAGATATGTGTGGAGCTCTAATGTGAGGGCCATCTCTCTTTTTTCCCCATCATCAAGCTGTGATGAGGACCCTTCGGTTGTAAATTTGCCATAATAATTCCTCAAGACTGGTTAGAACAGGCACAAATAAGATTATCAAAAGATTCGAATGTTAATGTTTGAGTTCTTTCCTTCATTACTTTTTTTTTCTTTAAAAAAACCCAAACAACTTAGGCATTGTCTCGTTAGCAGCTTTTATATTTCTCCCCCCAAAACTAATGTCATCTACTGAAAAATAAGTTTGTTAGTTCCTTGAACTGAAAAGCTGACAGCTTATATACCGATTAACCATTCAACTGTGCTGCTGCACGCTATTTTCAGCTTATGGGCTTGTCTCAGGTGCTTCAAGCTTGTCTAAAACATCAGTGCCTGGAGTCACAGCATTTGAAAACTGATTTGAATGGAGGGCAGGAGAAGGACAGAGCTGCACAATACTGTGAATTATACATCACAGAAGCACACATGTAAGACATTCTTGTAAGGGGTGGAGGAAAGAGGGGGCAGCACAATGCATCAAGCATGCAGATAGGAGGTGCATTATCTCTTCTTTAGTTAGGATTCAAATACTTCACTGTCATTGCTATGCAATTGAAGCACAAGAATCATATCAACTCCTTAGCTTGGAGACTGAGTTGTAATTAAAAATAGATTGACTAGTCTTCACACCTTATATAAGATAGAATAAACCAAGCTATGTTTCTGCCAGGCCTTCCTCCATCCTTCATGCTAATGCTACATCCAAGTTCTCCACACTAATTTTAATTCACAGCCATGTCTGTGAAGGGTACAGCCAGTGCAGCTTCAGCAGCACTCAGTATGTGCATGCAGCAACCTTGGTCCCAGTGATGGGACACAGAGACAAGATTCAGGACCCCTAACTGTTAGTTTTGTGTGTACCTCTGGTATGAGGACTTGGACTTTTCAGTCCAGAGAAGAGAAAGCTCAGGGGGATCTTATCATTGTGAATAAATACATGATGGGATGAAATGAAGAAGAAGAGGCCACACTCTTCCAAACTGTGACTACTGAGAGGACAAGAGGGAGTGGGCACAAATTAAGACACGTGAAATTCCATCTGAACACTTTTTTACCATGCTGGTAGTCAAACACTGGAACAGGCTGCCCAGAGAGGTTGTGGAGTCTCCATTCTTGGAGATATTCAAAAGCTCTCTGGACATGGTCATGAGAAACCTACTCTAGTTAATCCTACTTGAGCTGGGTGAGAAGACGCAGGGAGTATGGATGAGATAATTTCAAGAGGTCCCTTCCAACTTAAATTATTCTGTGACTTTCCAAGTAATTTCAGGAAAAATTCTTCTCTTCTACTGTTTGTTACCTGTTTAAATCAAGATCTCTCTTGGAAAGATCTGATTTGTTCAGTCATGTCAATACTATATATATATACAACTTTTTCATCTGGGGGCTCAAAATATGAAACAATTAGGAAACAAAACCAATAAAACTTAATCTCAGGTCATCACCAAGTTAAAGGGAAAATATACAAGACAGGACAAATAAGACAGTACAGAGAATTTATATGTAGTGCAAGAAGGACAATGACTTACCCTGCTGATCGCTGCAAGCGTTTGAAAATGTCGTTACTTTTAATGGGAAGCAATTTGTTAGGAATCAGAGCAGGGTGCTAGGAGGCTGTTTTGTTCAACGCCTCTGCCTCATCTCATTCTGAAACAATGTGAAAACTATTCAGAATCAGAGAAAACAGGTCTGGGAGGGACTGTTAGAAGCTGTCTAGTCCATGTTCACTGTGTTACCCCCAAACTACTGATTGCAAGTCGTAGTATGTGCTAGACTCTCCATCTCTCACCTAGCCTGTGACAGTGCTTAGCTGTCCTACTCACTAAACAGGTTTTCTTAATGTCTAGTGGATTCCTTTTTTTGTTCCAGTTTAAGACAATATTTGTTCAACTCACTGGGCTTGGTGAATGTATCTGCAGTTATTTATTCAAACTTCTCTTTAAATTTAAAGGTCTCTATGAAAAACAGCTCCAATTCCTTTGATTGTTTTTGTACTGGTTTTGGCTGGGATAGAGTTAAACTTCTTCATAGCAGCTAGTATGGGGCTATATTTTGGATTTGTGCTGAAAATAGTGTTGATAAAATACTGATGTTTTAGCTATTGCTGAGTAGGGCTTACACAGAGTCAAGGCCATTTCTGTTCCTCACACCACTCCACCAGTGAATAGGCTGGAGATGCACAAGAAGCTGGGAAGGAACGCAGCTGGGACAGCTGACCCCAACTGACCAAAAGGATATTCCATACCACATGATGTCATGCTGAGCAATAAATCTAGGGAGGACGTTGGTGAGGAGCCGCTGCTCAGGGACTGGCTGGGCATGAGTGTGTTGGTGGTGACCAATTGTTTTCATTTGTATCACTTGCCTTTGGTTTGGGTTTTTTAATTCTTTTCCTTACAATTTTTTAAATTATTATTATTTCTTTTGAATTATTAAACTGTTATCTCAGCCCATGAGTTTGTTTCTCACTTTTACCCTTCCAATTCTCTTCCTCATCCCAAGGGAAGAAGAGAGTGAGTGAGCATCTGTGTGGTGCTTAGTTTCAGGCCAGGGTTAAACCACAGCAGTTTTTATTCTAGATCACTTAATTTACAGATGTTACCCATTATTGTAAAGCAACACTGGTGTCCAGTCCCACAGAATAGTTGGTGAAATGCTTGGAAGATCCATTGTCCCAAAGGGAATTGACTGTACTTTGATGCATGAGTCATGCTCAAGTAGGGGTGAAACAGTGGGGTTTGCTCTTGTTTGAAAAATGTGGGCACCAGGAGTGGGATTCAGTTGACTAAAGTAAGTTTTCTAAATCTGCACCTGAGTGGGGTAAATCTTAACTTTCTCCTTTGGGGTGAGATAAGATGTGCTTCATGGATTAGACTGACATCAATACTGACAGTAAGGGAAACCTGCAATCAAGGGTTCTGTGCCAATATCACAGAGATTTCCAAATTAGTTGGCTCTCTTGTGTCCTTAACAGTCACATTTGTGCCCATAAATAGAGCTATCAATCCTCTGATACAGGATCTAGCTTGGACATGGAGGTCTTTGTACTACATTTCCCTACCCTGGGAATTAGCACCTTTTCTTTCCAATTCAATTACTTCTCACTCAGGGGGGCTCTACTGTTAATTAGCTGCATGATTTTACAAGCAAGTTATTGAGATATTGATACACATAACCTTGGAGGTTAAAAATGCTTTGAATGAGTTGACAGTAGTCTTGGAAAAACTTCACTTTTCTGTATTAATCCAGAGAGACTCTGTTGACTTGAAGAGCTGTTTGCTTGGGTTTCACTCTGGTGTAATTCATGGCAGAATTTGATCCTGTGTAAATAGTGATTATTGAAAGACAGAAAGTATCACATTTTACTAATGTACTATATGCACTTTGATTTGTTAATCACCTATTTGAATTCCAGCTGTACTAAGAGCAACATCTCCAAGTAAAGACAACACAAGAGCAACTAGATAGAAATCGACCTTTTAATTTTTTGCCTGAAAATTCTCTACGTTGTATCCCCAAGGAAGCTCTCAAAGCACTTTGCAAACATTTCCCCAGCCTTACAGACAGGCTGCAAGAGAGATAAGAATTCATACAGGTGAAGTTCAAATATCTTTGCAAAATAAATCCTGTATCTCACATGCAGGTTGTGGTCCAATGCAGGGAATAGTGGGTTAAATTTTATACCCGTGTCAGTTATGAAGGTGAACAAGACATTGGTAACAGTCTTTGTTGGCATAAATTTTATGACTCATCCTACCTTCGTGGAGTTCCAGCAGCACAAACATATTGACATTTTAAAATGGTAGGACCTTTGGGCATATTTCAGAGTTCTGGGCTGCTGTTTTAAGAATGTCTGTTTTGGAAAAGAAACATTAGTGGTTTTACTTTTGATTGGAAAGGAAGGTGTCGAGCTGTATAGCTTTAGGCCTTTGATGTAAGTGTTTGGCTAAGAACTACACTCCCAGCAGTGTCAGTGGAGAAACTGTTGTCTTAGGTAGTTTCAATTGGTTTCTTGACTCTGCAGAGCCAAATAGTAGATGATGTGATTCTCTCCGTGAGTTTCCCACTTTTATAAACTGCTTTTCACTCTTATCTGAAAAATAAATCTATCCCTTCTGTTGTGGAACAAAGTATAATTAGATTATACTTAATGTGATATTTCCTGTTACTTAACTTGATCTTACATAAACTGATGTTTCCTCGCGCTCATTATAATGATATTGTTGTGATTCATGGAAAATTATTTTGGGTACAAAAAGGTTAGGGAGAAGGCTAATGGGGAAAAAAAGCAAGCTATTCTAAAGTAATTAGGAGCATTTATCAGCTTGATGTTTATCACTGTTTTCTATGGACTATGTTTTTGTTTACTGTTCTAGGACAATTCCACCCAGTGAATCATGGATGACATTTCTATGGTGTCATAAATAAAAACTTTCTTTTGATGTGTTGTCCTGTTCCCTGCTTTAGATGTTGTGTCATCGGGCGCAGTTCATAGTGATATATGAAATAATGTTGAGTTCCCTTCCTTGTTGCCACAGGAGGGTGTTGACAAGTGCAGAGACAGCCTGTCGGATAAACATTGCTTATAACTTATGTAAAGTTGTGAACACCAGAAAGACAGCAAACTGTTTTGACCAGAAGTCTTTCTTGACACAAGAACGACTGGGAAGAAATTAACCTGGATAATGGAAACTAAAGGAAACTTTCTAATGAGTCAGTGGACTAGTGAAGTCTTGGTACTGCTGAGGCAAAAACCAGGCAGCTGCTATTCAAGAGGGAGCTTGATCAGTTTTGTGGGAAGTTTATAATTCTCTGCAACTGTGGCTGGCTGGATTTGGTGACTTTGAAAGTACTTTCCAGCCCAGAGTGCCCAACACACAGTCATTCCTGCTACTGGGATCCAACACGTGGCACTCAGACATAGGCAGGACAGTGTGCCACACGTCACCAGCCCCAGGGTCACATAACAAAGGAGCAGCGTCCCACACAGCAGAAGTACAGTCTCATAGAGCACTGCAAGAATAAAAGAAACTGTGCTTTTTGCAGGAGGGGCAGGTGACAGGGTGAATGGTTTCCACATCTCAGCTAGGAGTAAAATGAAATAAATGCTTGACCTGAACCTTTAGGACACAAAACGAGTATCTGATTCAAATACAGTTCAAGGAGCTAAGATCTCCATATCTTTATGGAGCATTCAACCTATATAAAGTAGTGTGTAGACTTTAACTGTACTTGGAGTCTTGAATGTTATGGTCAAAGTTAAAATCACAGGAAAAACATCTCTCAGTAAAATCAAAGTAAGGACATTAGACTGGTCACAGAAATGTTGCTGTGTGACTACAGCCTGGAAGCAATGCAGTAGAGAAAATCCTATTGACAAAGGAACTGCTTTCTCCTGATCTGCTGATGTTCCCAGGGAGCTGGAGTGACTCAAGGTGGGATAGGCTTTTGACTCAGACAGGTTTGAGGACTGTAGCCCTCTTATTTGGACCTCAGTATCAACTTTCCATTCTCTATTGCAATAAATGTTTTTCAGGAGAGGATGCTTCACAGAAGATAGGCAACTACAGATTCAGTCCTCACATTGTTTGACTTCCAAAGGACGACACAATACATAGCTCAATTTAAGGATACAGAGACATAATATGGAAGGAGGAGAGTTGTTTATATCACCTCTACCCTTTGGGTAGTGTCTATGTGATTCCTCAAAGCTGTATACAATTTACTGACCCCATGTAGTAGATGAGGAAATGGAGATGGATACAGAAACTGGGGATTCAGTCCAGTAAGGATACAAGTCCTACTAGGTTCAGAAGGACCTTTCATATATTTAAGATTAAGCACATCTAAATGTCTTGTTCAAGGAACCACTTGTTCCAAGGAAGTCCTGTGCAGTTCCAGCAATGACTTCCACAGAGCAAACTGAAGAACCCAGAGATCTTAAATTAAGACCAGCTACTGTCATAACTGCCAGGTTATCCTTCCTATTTCTTTATTAGTAGTGACCTCAGTTTGAGAACCTCTGTTTTACAAATGAAATACGTCATTGTTGGTATCCGCTAAGTTTTTCAGCATAGAAAAGCTGAATCTTTTATGTGAATTGCGCCTGGGATTGAGTTCTAGTTTCCTCCATAGCTGCACAAGCAGGTAACCTCCTCATGCCTTCTCTGCAGTCTCAACAGGGCTGGAATACAGTGTTTCTACTTGCCTGGGATTTGGAGTCTAGTATTTGCTTGTTCCTTGACTTATTCCACATTACTTGAGATCTGCGTGTGGTCTTCCATCTAAGTACTAGCCAGGCCTAGAGGCTTCATCCAGGAGCAATTGTGGCAAGCCTGGAATAGCCATGATCAAGAAGATACCAGGAAAATGTCAAGGCTTTGGGCTGCTGCTCGAACAGTGGCCCAAAGCTCAAACATCTTTGCTTAGTTCTCAGGCCTTCTGTTACCTTGTTATCCATCCGCATTGGAGTAAACCTGGTAAAAAGCAGGAGTAATCACCCGTTATCTGCTGCTCCAATGAAAAATTGTTCAGTTGCCAACTACAACTCAGCTTTACAGAGTAAATATCCATTCCCTCTGCTCATTTGACACTCATCAGATAGTGCTTTTTTTTTTTTTTCTATGAATCCAGGTGTTTTATTAAGAGCCAAATGAGAGCTGACAATTTGTGAGCTTTCCTCTTTCTTTCCAACCTGAATGATATACCTTATTCCAGCCTGAATGATATACTATGGAACACACTACTCCTTTCAGCCTGCTGAGTGGAGCCTGAGTAAGAAATAGAGGGTCCAGACTTAAAAGAAGGAAGAAATGCCATAGCGTGTAGTGAATCTCACACAATGCAGTGTTCTGACTCCAGACATAATGCTGGTAGAACTGGTGGAACAGATAGGATTTATTCTCCTATGAAATCCTGGGAACAGGTGCAGCTCAGCCCTGTTCCTTCCCTCACCTTCCAAGAAAACCTCTGTTTTAGATGGGAAAATTATTGCAGAATATTGACATGATATGCCTGCTGTGGTCAACTCCTGCTGGTTCCCGCATTGCAGGAATGTGGGACAACTCTGATTGATTTTTTCCATGAATATGTACAAAGAGAGGGATTGGGAAAGTAGCAGACACGTATCAGATCAC
The DNA here is from genome assembly GCF_964106895.1 of Numenius arquata. Classification (NCBI taxonomy): domain Eukaryota; kingdom Metazoa; phylum Chordata; class Aves; order Charadriiformes; family Scolopacidae; genus Numenius; species Numenius arquata. Next base: position 69,877,034 of record NC_133578.1, on the reverse strand, counting down.
ATATCAGATCAAATAGCCAGCCTAAGGGGATCAGTATTATACTGCTCCTGAGCAGACATTCAGTCCAAGGCACAAGCTGTCCCTTAAATAAATAAAAAGTATTGAGACTACAAGTTTATTTTACCCACCAGGGAGCCAAGAATATGGCATTGCCTCAAGTGGTTTCTTCTTCAGGGTATAAAACTTGGCATAATATTAACTTTTCCAAATAAAAAATTGAAGTGTTACCATCTGGGAATTGCTTCCCTCCTCTTACTCCTGCTTTCATCTGCTATTTCTTCCAGTAGGAACTTCCAAAACCTGGTCCTAGCACTGACTAGAGCATCCTTTATCCAATGGCAGAAGGTATTTCATATCCTTTAGCCTCACTAATGTAATCATCATTTTCTCCAAGTTAATGAATAAAGTTCTTGTTATTATATATACTTCCCTGCTAGTGGAGGGAAATGGTGTTATCTGCTTCATGCACATTCCTCAGCACCACATTTTTTGAATGTCCCCAGGCACAATTTTATCTTTAATATTACAATAATAAAAAAAAAAAAAAAAAAAGAAAGAGTATTTCTCCTCCTCGGCTGTCTGCAAGACACAGTTTGAGCTTCCAGGGTTTTACTGTTTGCTTGAAAGGGAACAGTTTGCATTAGATTTCAGGCACGTCACAGTTTATGCCGTATGTTTTTATCTTGACTTGCTGTAGCAGTAAGGAGAGGAACATCTGTAACAGTATGTTCTCTTAGAGCACCTTTTATCCACTGCTCTCCAGATGCTTGAATCCCAAATTAATTTCCTCTACATGGCTGGAAGGCAGCAGGCAGGGATTTAAGAGGGAGGAGAGGAGACAGCTGAGGCAGCTTTTAACCTCCTTCCATCTCCTGCTGTGTAGGTGTTCAACCAGCACCAACTGGGGTTGCTCACTGGGGGTGAGGCTGGTCCAGCACTCCATGTAACAGCGGCTGGAGAAGGAGGCTGCAGTCCATATTCAAGGTTGAAGACGAGTCACCAGAGCTGTGGTCCCAGCACAAATGTCAGCTTCCTCAAAAGCTGGTGTGGGGTCTGATCACGGCCCTACACAAATACCAAACCCCCTGTCACAATTATTTCTTTTGTGAGATGGGAAAGTGTCCTGAGTGGCAGTAAACCAAGAGTACTGTCACAGAGCAGATGAAAACAAGTATCTAGACAAAAGAAGAAAATCTCACAAAAAAATTCCAAAGCTTTCCTTTTGGAAATTTCTTGAAGTGATGATATTTCAGGAAGTTCAGTTTCCTCTTTGAGTGAAGTCTGATGAATAAAGAAAAGAGTAAAAGAAAACATTGAAAGCATTTTGCCTTTTTTTTTTTTTTTTAGTTCCCTGGCATATAATTCTCTTCCCTATTATTTCTCTTCTCATTGCCCTGATGTATATATGCATATATACATACATACATGTATGTATATGTATATGTATATGTGTATGGATATGTACTTCACATGAGCAATGACATCAAACTTTACCCTTGAAGGTAAAGAAGACAAGACAGCAAGCTAATTCTATAGAAGAAATTATTAATTATTACAAATGTAATTACTTTTGAAAGTATTTCACCTTAATTAAAAGCAACCTATGAAAGAAGACAAACCAATTCGTTCAGCAACTGTCGTGATAAAAAAAGTTTCTGCTAGAAACCACCATTCTTTTCCACAGATCCCTTTATTCCGAGTGATGCCAATTAACTTTGGCACTTCACATTCCACCTTTTCTCTTTTAGCAGCAGCATTCAGAGGTGCAACTGAGAGCACAGCAGCACTACTGGGTCTCATACAGGCACACAGCAAGAAATCTTGCATAAAAATGGGAAGGTTTTTGCATCCTTAGTTTCTTAGCAGAATAGACAAGATTAGTAATAAACAGGCAAGGAAGCTAAAGTTCTTCCTGAAGTCCCACAGCAGGTTATTGGCAAAGCTGAGACTGGCTTTCAGGTGACCCTTGCAAGGAGTCAAAGCTTTGGCTACTGGATCATCTTTTCAGACACAGCTACGCACACCTCAGTATCTCACTTGGGATTGCAAAGAACCACTTATTTAACAGCACACAGCAACACGCTATAATAATTGTCATGCTGTTACAGAAGAGCCAACATTTACCTAGGGGAGAGGATTATCACATCCAACCACATTCATTCCAACATTTTCCCCTGTTTCAGCTACACTTCAGACTTTGTACCTCATTTTAATAAAGAAACTGGGGAACATTTTACCTCACTGTTTCATTTGATCAAAGCAGCTTTCTGATATTTGTTAATTTGTCTCAAATATCTGCCATTAGAAAGCATTTGTCTCTTCTGTCAGCTCCCTCTCTCTCTGGCTTTCATGAATGGGTTTATATTGCACAAAACTTGCCAGGGCCTTGTTAGTCTGACAGGCTGCCTTGTATCTGCCCAAAATGTGTCTAGCAAGAGCTGTCAAAGCCACGGAGAGTTAAAATGCACAGCCTAGTAATTTACTGGAATGCATTGAAGAGTCTCTGCCTATTAGAAAACAAGTTTAAGGTATTTCAGAACGCCTTGGTCTGGTACAGAATTTGCCAGGACAGGCCTGACAAAGCAGATGAGATATAGGTTTAGAAACATGGTAAATCAAACCATCACGCAGTAAATTGTGAGGAGGTTGGCACAAGCGGTTAATCAGCTGCCAGTACTTCGTGCCCTGTGTCTGATAGGCAGTCGGGTCGGTGACAGAAACGTGTGGTTGGGTAGCACGGGGTACACCTGTGTATATTGATGTGAATGGAAGTACCTGCAAAGGGTGCCATAAAAATTCTCTTTGCATACACATTTAACCCTGCCCGGTTCCTGCCATCAGTCAGCGTGATCACTCGGCTGATGGTGTTATTAAAGGGCTATCTTGGTTAATCGCCACATTATGTTTGCACACTTAGTCAAACAGCGTTAGGGTAGACCTGTCAGCTCCCTGAAAGCCGGCAGCTGACAAGCTCCTTGAGAGCAGCACCTGTACGTACGCAAACATAAAGAGCAGGAGCGTGTGTGTTCTCCATCTGGCTCCAAACTGGAGCTTTAGGTCTATTAATCACACTCGGAGACTCAAAGGCTTTTCTAGCTTGTTCATTGCCTGACCCAGAGGAGTAATGCTTCAGTGCTTGGCACTGGAAAGCCAGGGCTTCTGCATTTTATTCCGAGCTCTGCAGTCAATTCACAGCACAGGCCTGTATGAATCTCTCAGGATTAGATCCAAAGGGCTGAAGATGATAAAACTGAATCAGAGACACTTCTATTTCCAGGTTTTGGCTACTAGACCAATTCACAGCTTGGAGACAGGTGTCTGGTCCCTCCGCATTTCATCATGAGGGGAGCCACCTTGGAGCAGCCATAACATCAACTGGGGACATCTCTATGGAGAGCAAAATACTGGAGAAAAGGGCGCATGCTAAATCTCACCTCTCCTCAAGACATGGATGCTTATCTGGGCAGCATTCACCCTCTGCTAAAGGTCTCTAGTCTATCTTCACCAATTCAAGACATCTTCTGATTTATTACTAGAGAGCAGTTTTGGTGATGCACCTTTATATGCGTTTCACTGCTGAGCACACTGTGTGGGAGAGCCGATTCCAGTCTCACAGATGCATAGTGTTATTCGAAGCCACCTCCAAGAACAAAATCTGCTTATTTGGGTGTGGGGAGGAGAGGGGTTTCTATTCCTCCTTCTGAAGCTATTCTCTCTTGTGGGAAAAAAACCGAAGAAGTTACAATATCACTGTCTTTGGAGATACTGGAACCTCAACTGGACAATGCCCTGAGCAACCTGAACTAACTTTGAATTTGGATCTGAGTAGAGGATTGAAGTAGATGACATCCAGAGGTCCCTTCCAGACTTGTGCGAGTCTATGATTCTAGAATTACTTTAGAGCAAAGAATATGTGAGAGTTTCCTTGCAGCCTAGAGCTTAGAGCTCCCACTGAGAGGGACTTTCCTGTCCCCCAAGAACTCTTCATATATTTACCCCATGTCCAAAACATATAGAATTACCTCATTTACTTCCTTTCCTAATTGCTAGACACATCTACCTGAGAAAGGGGATGGTGCAGCTGAACCCATCTGAAATCTGATGTCAGACTTTCAGGGAAAGTGTCTTCTGAGATGCTTCAGGGCAGGTAGACAAGGCTTTGTGTAGCCTATGAATCTGGCCAGTCCTGCACAGAATGAAACACAGAAATACAGCTGAGGTATCTGAGCAGTGAAAGCAAAGAGTGAAGTAGTCTCAAAGGGGAGAGGTTTGGACTTATGCACCTAAGTTTTACCTACTCCCCATTGTGTGTTTCCTTGGAGATAGCCCTAAAACCAGGTTCAAAAATCATTCCGGATGTTACTAAATAAGTTGCCTGTTTTTCGGCTGGACTTAGCAGACACATCTGATTTATTTCAACACTAACAGGATCATGACTGAAATGAAATCACACACAGATGAGTGTTCCAATTGCTACTCTTATTAATCCTGCTGTTTAGGTTCATGTTTAACAGGAGGCATATGCAAGGCTCATTTGATATCAAAACAGTGAAGAAGCTCCTAATCTGTCACTGTCACAGACATCTGCAAAGAGCCACCTGCAGCACTCTTCAGTGCAGAGAGCAACTGAACGGCGTGAAAAGCCACTGTGACAAATAGAGGGACCGAGATATTGACTGTGCTGTGTGTTTTCCTTGTCAAAACGGAACGAACCCATCTCAGAGAATCCAATTTTTCTGCATCGCGCAGGCATACAACAGGAGTCACGAGACTCCACAGTGCACTGGAGGTGCATTGCAGTGAATGATCTCTGTTATAGAATAAATATGCTTCTTGCCCTTGACAGGTCAGTGCTGGGCAGCAGAGTGACGTTTGCCTGTTCTCTGTGCAGCATAGAGAGCTCACACTAAGACCTTTTCAGCCAATATTTGCCTCAGATACTTTCCAGGATGGAGGAGCTCAGATCTTACCCCAGCTTTTACTACCAGCGTACTCAAAGGCAAGTATCTCCACTTCTTCTATGGTCTGTGTGCAGTAAACCAAATGGTGCCAGGGTACGTTCACAAACCATTGAGTGTAATCGTCCACACGCTGCCGGAATGGTCCCTAGCACAATCTTAGCCCAAACCAGCTAGAACTCTCCCAGACAACCCCTGGGCCAAGCATAAGCTGAGGACCATTTCCACTAGGTAGTCCACATGTTTTTTCCAGTAAGCCAGTCTGTTCCTGGGGAGCAAGAGAGTGCCTTTCTACACCAGTTTGCCTCAGCTCCAGAGAACTGTCCTGATCAATTTAGATTCACAACAGCAAATGAAACCACAGGATTTTACTAGCTTATTGGTAGGATGGAGTCCTAGCTGTTCTCTGGAGGGGAAGTCAGTGGACAAGTTACTGATGTTACCTGCAGAGCAACGTCCCAGGTATATTTCACAGCACTTTGGGTTCAGTCAAAGATTTCAACAAAGTCATGGGAAGGTTTTCTTTTGCTTCACTCCATGTCAGGTGAACTGTTTCGTGCTTAGCTGGCTCCCCTCACAGCCATTTTCCCTCTTGCCTCTGTGGGACAGGGGAACTGCCAACCTGGCTCTGGACCCTGTCCCTTAGCTTGTTATTGACAGAAACCAGAACTATATCCTTCAGAGGAAAACATAGAAAGTGGCAGGCTATTTAAATGGAGTAATTTCCATCTCTGGATGCCTCATTATAAACTCAAGCGATGCTTCAAATTCTGAAAAAAATCCTGATTTTCATCCCTAGGGCTCTCAGAAAGTTGGACAAGGTGAGCAAGGGGAACCATTCCTCCCTTCCCAGAAATTATCATCATGGAGCTGTTGTAACTGTCAAGGATACTCTGTTTCAATTCTTACATGCAATTTAATAATCCTCTTTTTTCAACCCTGGGCAGAGGTCCAAGGGATGTTGTTTTTTGAGTATTAAACCAGCAAATATTTAAGACATTTCCATGCATGAGTCTGTATTGCATGAAGACCGTATCAGGATCATAACACCTCTGGAGAAAAATTTGAGAATAGATGTCAGGTTTATTTTCTTCCCAATTCCCAAAGTCTACCAGGTTCCTCTCAAAACCAAAAGAAAACCTAGTCCAGCTGAAAAGACCCTGTGACTTACATTAGCACACAAAATCTCTCTTGCCAAACAGACAAATATTGCCTTTGATATTTCAGCCTCAAAATTACATGCACTTTTCAGGCCAAGGGAGCATCTATTTTGACATGCTTCTCACATTCCTAGTACAAAAAGGGTATGTAATATTGCTGTAATATGATAAACACCTTATTATCACTATCATGGGCTCTACAGGGGAAACGTTTAACTGCTATTGTAGTGTTTAGTCATTTAATTATAAAGCTGTTATCTTCATTTAGTAGAATAACTTTGGGGCCAGATGACAATCCTTATTCTGTGTAAACTGTGTTTTGCTTTATCTGTTGTTTTGGTTTTTTTTTTTTGCTTAATTGCTTTGGTCAGTCAAGTGCTAGAAGTTCAATGGTCTATCTCATTTCCTGAGAGATGTTTCTGCAAAGTAGAATACCAGTATTTCCAGGCAGTTTCACAAGTACAGTACAGAAGAAAATAAAAAAAAAAAAATTCACAAATAAACTTGTTAAAAAGAAATAACTTTTTCAAGTTGAAGAAGATTTATTTTATTTGAAATTTAAAGCAAATAGGATGGCTCTGATTGATAGACATTATTTTGATGTGTTAGAAGTGATGCTGAATAGGATCATCCCCTCTCTTTCTTAGACTTCTAACCTAAAATGAACAGACTGGGATTTATCTTCTGTCCTCTTAATTTTAACATGGAGTCCCCGTTCCTCCTTAGCTATTTTGAAGAAAAAGGCCTCCAGATTTAGGATGTATCCACCTTACACAGTGTGGATTTCAAATAGTCACTTGATTTGCAATAAACTTAGAAACAAACACAATGTTGAAAAGCTGTTGATTGTGGCAGTGGGAAGGCTCTTGTAATCGATGGAGGGGCAGATTTCAAACTGGACTGGCAGTCATGCTGGGAATGTCACTCCCCAGCTCTCATCAGGGGAAAAAACAGTCAACCCACGTATACTCGGAAACATTTACATCAGTCAAAAACATTTCTGAATATGCAAGGAAAGGACATTAGGGCCCTTAGATCATAAAGAAGGATGTTTACCTCATTGCAATGCACTATAATATATGGTACCCTTGCATGAAGAGGAGCCTTGTGCAGCACGTCATCAAAAAGCCAGTACAGTACACGGGATAAACCTGTGGAAGCAAGGTTGTGTCCCTTGATGGATAAAATAATTTGCTCGCCATGCACTTGAGAACTTTTTGCCTTCAAGAACCCCCAAGATTTTTCCTTTTTTTTTTTTTTTTCTTTTGGTTTGTTTTGGTTTGATTGGGTTGGGTTTTTTGTTTTTGTTTTTGTTTTTTTTTTTGGCTTTTTCTTTGGTTTTCACATTTGTTTAGAAGTGTGACACACTGAGAAACAAATGTTGCTTATGCTACTTGTGGGACTCCAGCAGCAGATTTCCTCTAAGAAAGGGTGGAGTTGTTTTCATGATAGGCAAGCTCAGGAATCCACTGTGGAAATGCAACCAGCTTACCAGCTTTAAGAAGAAAGTAATGTTAACCAGATAACTGGTCAAACAAAGCAATGTCAAAGTACAGGCTGGAGGAGGGAATAATCTTTTTGAAGTAAGAATCCACCATTCATGCTACATGGATTGCTGCTAGCTCAAAGAACATCATGGGCCTAATTCTGGTCTTATTTTCTTCAAAGTCAAAAGTATTCATACTGAAGTCAAAGCAACAACCATGTAAGGTTTGGTATAAAAGATTAGAAGCACTCCCACCTGGTGAAGTGTTGGGCAAATGGATCCAGGACACTTTACCATGTTAAAAAGAACTATTTTCATCCCAATTTTTCTTTGAGTGTCAATGTTATAAATCCAAAAATAACCAAACTGAAGTCAAATTCATTCCCTGGCACTTTGTAACAATAACTCACTGAAGAGCATTAAACACCTTTTACATTTTCTATGGTTTGAATTTTGCCATGTATATTAATAAATCTACATCTATAGGTAATAGCACTACATTTAAAACACAGGCTAGTGTTTGTACTCAGAGCATAGAACACTCCTGTGAGCTAACAAACCTGGTTGTAAAAGCAGAGTGACTCTTCACCTGTATATGTTAATTTTGGAGGCTACAACTGTGTGAGAGGCACCAAATAACTGAATTTGAACCACACCTGGAAAAGTTGTAAGATCTCTGTGGAACTAAATTTAACACTTTTCAAAGTTTTTTTGTGGGCTTGTGAATGTGAAATCCTTTAAACCTCTTTCAGGCTTGTGTCCCATGTGAAGATTTCAGAGATTCCTTTTCTTCCTACTCAGAAATAGACAGCTTCTCTCTTTTCACTCACAAATATTGCTTCTGGCCTTCCTTTTTCAGTCAGCCTTCCTCTAGGGTGGGCTTTCCACTTCTTTTAATTCAAAGATCCTAAGCTGGTCACTGTCTCAACCGGCTTCATAAGGTATCACCAGTCAGAAAGGGTGCTGAGGCTTAATTCCATTCTCCAAAACATCTGTTCGAATACCCACCCCTGCAGCCAAGCAGTCCAATGAGAGTTGGAATCAAGTCTTTGATTAACGTTATACTGAGGATACATTTAAAACCAGAATCCTAGTTACATTCCTAAACCAACATGCACTCAAAAACTTGTTTTTCTCCTTTATTTTTATATACAGGTACCTGGCTTCAGGCAAAGCTTTCAATTCAGGACCTGAGTTGAGGGATCTAAAAGCCCAAGAGAAAGCAACTTAACTTCTTGCTGGAGCTTCCTCCACTTTCCCCACGTTCTGAGCACCCTTCTCCTATACCCACCTGAGACAGGGTGATCCTTGCAGTCTGGATGTGAGTGAAAGATTATCCAGAGGTGTTCGTGGCTTTGTTGTCTGTAGATAACTCTTTGCCTTCTCCTGCAACGTGTTGGGGGATACCCACCATGGAGAGGCAGGAACAGAGCCCTGCTGTAGGGGCTGTGTGGTACTTTTGAGTACTCGGGGTGCAGCAATCACTCAAAACTAAAGAGAATGAAATAGATATCCTGACCACCTTGCAGCCTTATGAAGCAGCCTACATCTTTAATTTTGTTGGAGATGAATCATCTGTGAACAATAAAACAATAAAACGAAGGCCGTTGCAAGGGCTGGGCAAGTACAGAGCAAGGCCCCAGATGTTTTTTGCGTGTTTTCACTCATGTAAAGCTTCAGGCTGAACTGAATGGGAACTGGCTGTCCTAAACATGTCACAGAATGCGGCTTTCAGCAAACCTTTAACACAAGCTGTAAGAAGTCACCCATTGTTTTTACGCCATGGGAAGAAATAGACATTGACAACATGAAATCCCATCCCCATTCCAGTCTGAGCTGTTTCTAACAGTGCTTCACCTACCTTTGTTTCACTGTCTGCGCCCATCTACCATTTGCAACAAATTCAACTAGAAACCATCAAGTCCAACTCCCCCCGTATTTCAACGATGTGTTTAGTTTCCTGACTCTGGCAGAATATTTCTGATTTGCAGTTCTAAAATGAAGGGATGTTTCGGGCAGGTAGCAGTGCTCTGGTAATCCAAAGATTGTCCGAGCTGGGTTCATCTGCTGCCTACATTTTCTTCAGAACTGAGTGCAAAAAAAAAAAAAAAAAAGGGGCTGTTTAACACTCCATCTTTACAGTTTTGTGGTCCTGTTGATTTTGCAAATACAACCAAGAGCTCTGTGGAATGTCTGTTGCTATGGTCTTTCAGGTAGCTCCTGGTGGCAGGCTACTGTAAGCCAGAGTTACTCCCTGTGTGCATTCAGATGCTTGAACACTTCACCTCCTCTGGCTGTGGTTTATTTCCTCTAATGAGTGATTGCTTCATCATAGTAAGTGCATCCAGCTCATGACAAAATTGATAGCTCAGTGCTTTTGCCCACACGAGCTGGTATTTTATTGAAATGTTCACATGAGCTGCAATACACCACAGAGAGCCAAAGACAAAAGAGTAGCAATAACAATGTAATGAGTGTGGCTCATCTGAGAGCTCCACTGAGAGCCAGACTTTACAATATCCTAAATGGAGAAACACAATGCACCCACAGCAAGCACAAGGTTCATCGGGAGTGCAGTTTACTCCATCCTAAATGTAGCATAGCCCAGGGGAAGGTAAAATCATAAATGAATACATCTCCTTTAAGGAGGTTTCAGAGAAAGATGAGTCTCAGGATACTCAGGATATTACAAGCAGCCTTTGGAGCTAGGCCCAGTCCATCTCCCACACACCCAAATACTGACCCATGGTCCTGCTGTTTCCTCTCTCTGTGGCTGCCCAGGCTGCTCTGACTGTGGGCTTGTCTCCATAAAGAGACAACCTTTTCCCTTATTAGGGTTGGTCTTCCCTTTTTAATACTCAGGTCTTCTTTCTCAAATGAGTAACCCATTGCCTCATCAGCTATGGAGTCTACAGGTGTAGCTTTTCTCCGCTGCCTTTTGGAGGAGGACAGTAATTCTGTTATCCAATACTGTAGGTATATTGGGTATTTCAGAGCATCCCACCCACTAGGTTTTCCTGTAAACATAATGGACTGTCGACATATGCCTTGAAGGGTTTGTATTCCTGGAGACTGCAGAATCCCACAGGACCACCCTGTCCTTAGTTATAACAGTCCCTGGTAAGGACTGTCGTCTTAACAAGAGACGGAGATGAGTCCGTGCTGTTTCCCCCTCCCTTCACATCAAATCTAGAGATGATCCATATCTTAATTTTAGAAACAGACATGTCTGATCTGACAAAAGGAATAGCTGAGCTTTCTAAGGAATGGTTGGTGACTCTTTCCTATTAAGAAATAATCCAAATATGGGCTACAAACATAGACATGATAGCTCTGATATTCTTCTGGAAAGACAAATGTTCTACCTGACAATTACAGAACAAGATAGTAACCTGGACGGTGTCGCCATCTCTACCATATAAACTAAACCCAAATGAAAAAAAAGGTTCATCAAGACTAAATGTCACACGTGGAAAAAAATGCATGAAACAATGAGTAGTTATGAATAAGATCAGAAACAACTTTGCTCTCCCAAGAAGGAGTAAGCTCACCTAGCTAAGCACAAAAGGAAAAGTTAAGTCACTTGGCTGAATTTGTGTGGGAAGTCTTGTAAGTGATTAATTTCAACACCTGCCCTTAAAGCAGGGACGATGGTTCCCTCTGCATTCTATCCTAGCAAAATCAAGCTTTGTCACACAATTACACAAACCACAACTTTTTAAATGTGGTTTGTTTTTTTTTTTTAATTTTTATTTCTGTTTTAACCCTGGAAGGCCTGCAATAGACTGCCATCCACAAGCAGCTATGCACAAGTATGACTGACTGTCACCCATAGTTTACAGGACTAGTCTGGCCTTCAGCGAGGCCACGCTCTAATTTTCAGCCCTGCTGTACCAAACTGAGTAGTAGCTATTTCTGTTCCTCTACCAGCCTCTGCTGTTTCTTCTTTTGCCATTAGACAGCTCTGATGAACTTTGCAACAAACTCTCACTCTTACTGCGAACACAGAGATTAAATTTCCTCTTCCTTGGGATGAGTTTGGCAGACATATGCCGATTCTGTTTTCAATTGTGTCATTTCTCTCCTAGTGCATGCACAGTCACAGCTGTGAACGAGTTACAGGCTTAAATTTTTAATGCTGGAGGCTATTCCTAGCTACCTCTTCAACATTACCACCTTCACTGCATCCTATAATGTACCCACGGAGACATCCTGGGTCTCACTTAATTGGAACACCATTTACATTCATCTTTCTGGTTTGTTTGTATCATCGAGTTCTTAAATGGAGTCTTGCTGAGCCATGGTAACAAGTTTGTCTTTCTTTGCTTATTCATTTTGGAAAAAAAAATATTCAAACTACATTATCTGCAAACTGTTGCAAAAGGAAGATGGAGAAAAGAATTCTTAACTCAGAGTGAAAGACATCCAGTTAATAAGAAGGGAAGATAATGCTGTTTATTAATGGCTGGATGGAAAATGTTTGCTGTGGTTTATTTAATGGGATGAGCTGAGCTCAGGGTATTGTTTTCCAGGGTATTGTACAAATACAGAGCAAGAAGCAGCCTCTGCACTGAAGACCTAAATAGAAAAGAGACTCAAAAAATAGAGGCAGTGAAATCATCCTCATTTTACAGGATTGAGGCAGAGAGAAGGTAAAGTCACACGGAAAGTCCTGGAAAATCTGGCAGCTGATAATATCTTTTGTCAGTTAATGTCCTGTGCTTTTAGCTGAACAACATCTATCTGATTTGCAAAATTTCTGTATTTGCCACAATTTGGAAGCGAGCTCAAATCAATGGGGCCTTTAGGTAAAGAAGATATGTTTAGGAAAAAGAAGCAACAGAATTCTCTTTGTAAGCATCTCTGAAAGTAAAAATATGTATTTTTTTTTAATGTGCCTTGGTTGCTGGTTAATTAATCAACTTCTGCAGAGAGACAGAGTGTACTTCCTTGATGTTGGAATAGGATTATCCCACAATGGGCACCAGAGAAACTTACTGTTGAATGGGAGAAGTAAAACACTGTTTCTTCTTATGCAACATTGTGCAAAGTCATTAGGAGCTCCTATTGTAGAAGAAATTAATTCCTGCTTTAGCCTTAGGAAGTGTCATCCTCTCAGTCCCCTAATAAAATAAAAAAAAGAAATTCCCAGTTTCATGACACTATTAAAAACAATGTTTGTATCATATTGTCCACACTTGAAATGAGTTAGAATTTCACTGAGAAATCTCTTGGCAGTTCTCCCTCAATCAGGGAACATGTTAATGAGATATTGCCTTACTGTATTGTATTCTGTATCATAATTTGAAAGTTAGAGAGACAAAGTAATGCAGTTTTCCCATATAACATTGTTTGGTTTTGTTTTCAAGATGCCCCAATATATTAATATTAACTCAAGTACAGTCTGAAGGAGAGCAGAAAAGTTAGCTTCCAGCCCCTGCTGGTTTAAGAATAATAAAGTTATAAATCTCAATGCATTGAAGAATCAGGCCAGAATATAACCACTGCTGACATTCTTCTCATGGTCATTATTATCCTCTAGCTGGCACAACATGTCTCAGAACCCCCGAAAGTCCTAAATCAACACAGCAGCTATCTAGTGCTCTCCAATGCAGATGGACCTACAAAGTCCTACAAAGTGACCTGCTGCTAATTAGACGTGGCACCTCTGCCCCCTCCAGGGTTTACCATCACACAAAGACAGGTGATGGGAAACTTCTGAGGGAAAGGTCTGGCTCTAACTTACTAATAGTTGAATGGAGATCCATATAAACGTGGATAGTGTTATCGCAGTAAAAAGGTGATTGAACCATGATGGATGGGGCGACAAATGTCCTGTCTGCTCCTGGCATACACATCTGATGGGTCAGTGTTGAGTGCATACGCTGGATATTGTGCAAATCCATGCTGTCTCTTTTGGCTCACTGATGCTAAGTCAGCTCCAGTCCTGGCCACTCTGTCCTGTGGATCTTCATACACCAGCTAGACATTGCTGAGGGTGGAACCACAGTCAGGAGGTAAAGCAATTTCCCCTGATCTGCAGTGTCCAAAAGCCATTGTTCCTCGGAGGAATGGAAAACACACTGCTGGCTCTTGCCCTGTCATAGGTATATGTTTTGAGCAGGAGCAGGTAGATGGCTGACAGAAGTCCTTTCCAATATTTTATTCTGTGACTCTATATTCAACATGAGGGTGGGAACAACATTTCATTTTCTTCCTGCTGCTCCTCTTCCAAGGCATACTAGAACTACTTGAGTTATTTGTTAATTCTGAGGAAGATGCTTTTTCATATGTCTCATAAATTGACAAGACTGTAAGGCACTGGACTGTCACAGTATATGCATTTATGTAGCACATCCAGGCATCAGCTCATATTAGGATCATGTTGAACCTATTTGTGGTTTCGGTCTCTTAAATTGGTTGCAGCTGGACCTGAACTCAGAGAAACAAACATACAAAGGCATTTTAAATAAAATTTAAAGACAGTTTTGCTGAAATACTTTGTGACTTCATCTCATTTTTCTCTGCATATGTCAGCCTGCAGTCCTGTTATCTCACCCAGCATCTACTTTCCTGTCAGACTTCTTTAAGGACTCTTCTAAGCCTTGATGTCTCCTTCCCCTTCAAGGGAAAACATGCAGCCTCTTCTAAGAGACTTGGGAGACAGCACATCCACAGCAGAGTGTCACCTCAATGGCTATTGTCTCACAAATAATAATGCCAGAAGCATTACGGACCTTGGAAGAAGGAAGAATGTCTGTCTTGAAAAAAATAGATTAAGTGGTTTTCAGCATCACCTTGGGAAGTGTGTCCTTGCATATGAAATTGTCCTCTTTTGCCTGCATTCACGTAGAATATATTGCAATGAACTCTGCTTAATTGGGGTGCCTGGCCATTCCACCCTCCATGGGATCAACTCAACCTAATGACAGGGAACAGTAAATGACCACTGCTTAACTAGGCCAAAATTAGCATAAATTCCAGATAATGGGGGAAATATCTGTGGTTAAGAAAAAGATAAAGTGGAGAAAAATGTTGCTGTTAAAGATCCAAATGACATGTAACTTTGCCTTATTTGGGACTTTTGCTAAAGCTTCAAGCTCAGAAGAGCTGACAGGATAACAAACTGTTTGAGGAAATGTGGTCTGGGTTTCACATCACAACCAAGCAACAGCCCTATCCATAATTGCTCACAATTAGATGGGTTAGGAGGTGAAGTGAGGAAAGTGAAAGAGCTTCACATGGAAATTTTTCAGGTTGTTTCAACACAGAACTTAATGGGAAGATACAAATATAATCAAAACTAAGAGGAAAAAGGAAAACTAGCTGGATCTTTTAGTTGCAATTTGGCCTTGGTGGATTTCATCTGCAAAAGAATCCAACTATTTTATACCAATTATAGATAGACTAAGTAGCCAGAGCTGTGAAAACAGCTTCAACATGGGAAGTGGTTTCTCTGCTCTTTTGAAAGCAAAATGTAGGTATCAGGAGGAGAGAAGTCTCTCTTAAGTTACAAGCCATTTGCAACATGGCAGGAGCAAACATACAGTTAGTTAACCCGGCTTTGCGGGCAAATGGTTAAACTATAGTGATTCACCACTTTGCATCTCTCTATACATAGAGTGGAATAGCAGAACAATGCTATTTGCAAAATCAGAGAGTTGTGCTGGAAAACTGTCTTAATATTGACAAACAATTGTCATTTTCTTTCTGTTACTTTTTGCCTCTGAACTCAAGAATGTTATCTGATCATTGGATCTGAGAAGACAGGGATCGGAACCCCAGCTATATTGTAATCTCTTTATGATCTTAGTTATTCAGCTCATGATAATCCATTTTACTCATCTGCAGCATTTTCTCTACTGTTACGGTCTGGGCATAAAGCATAGCCATCATTTGTAAATGCAAATGATTACCATTCCTTTTCATTGAGATAAATGACGAAATGATGACAGCCAGATTTTGATTGTCTTCCTTTTTTTTTTTCTTTTTTTTTTTCTTTCTTTTTAATCTCATCACTATTGAGCAAAGTACTTCAATGTTGATTTCATGCATGTTCTAGAATTGTTTGGAGAATAATGATGTCTTAGTCATGTGGTAAAATAAGGCCACAAATGTAGTGGTGACTAAGGCCCCAAGCGGACATCTCAAAAAATGATACATGCAGATAATTAATTCAGCAAAGTACCTTCAGTAAATGAGTGATCCTACTGCTTGAAATCCATGAAGCCTCACTTGGGGTAAGGTGGGATTTCAGCTGCGTAAATACTTCAGAGCCCAGCCTATGGCCAGCACTACAGTAACCCTCAGATTGTCCCATTTTAAGAAATTAAACACAGTTCAGCACAAAAGAGTAGTTCATACACCAGCAGTCTCATTAAAATTAACAACTGATCCTATGATGAAGTCTTGTTGAAAGTTAAGGTGTTGCAACTGATGTTGCATATGTTATCAAAGATGATGAAAGAACTTGGAGATTTCTTTTTCAGATACAGTGGTGCAAGGCAGAGTTTAACCTCTGTGAGTTATTGTACCATGACACCATGACAGATTTAAGCGTCTGGAACATGGACAAATATGTACATGCTTATTTCTGTTGTTCTCATTCTATTTATGAACCCTGTAGCCAAGGTCACCTTCATTAAAAGAACCAATTAAAATAGAGTTAACTTAATAAAGATCTTTGACTAATGAACAACAACAAAAAATATTACTAAGCATTAATTAACTTTACTGTCAAGCTGGCTATGTGTTTTAAGGATGAGTTAATCAGTTTCCAAGCAGCGCTTCACATTGACAAAGCCACCCAACTTTCTTAAATTAAAAAAAAGACAAACAAACAAACAAAACAGAAAGGGTGCATAAGATTCTCCACAAAGCTAATAATGGTTACAAACCAGCTTGTGGCAAAAGCAACCTACTGAAGACATTCAACTTTACTGAGAGCCATAATACATTACAATTTCCACCGAAATGCTCAGCCCAGCTATCCTGCTCCCAGCAATCTTTAAAGCTATTTATTTATTAACCATATTGGTTTATTATTTTGCCTTTAAGAAGCACAGTTTAATGCTTGAGTGCTTTTCAATTTTGCCATTCAGACCGCTGATTAAGTTTATAATGACTAGCTTAATTTTTACAGGCTGTAGCATGTATTTGGTCTGAAAGATACCCGTGGTGATATGAGGCTTTAGATGACTTTGGTGTTTCAATAAAAGTTAGATGCAGTCCAATGCCTTCTTACAGTCATATTGCGGCTGATTATATGACTACACATTCTTTCTGGCCATTGCAGTATGTAATTTACAGCATATTTCTTTCTCGAAGTTTAAAAAGGCAGAGATCTCTGAACTACAGGGTTAGAAACAATTTTGCCCTCTATTTCTTGTGGCACAGACAGATTACAAGTGGATGAGGAGTCTGCATTGAACCCCTTAAAAATGTGTAGTACTATGGGAAAAGAGTACCCAAACTAAAAAAAAAAAAAAGAAAAAAGACCTGGATATACTTGAAAGCCTGTTAGTGGAGACTGCTATTCAGAGTCTGGCATTGACTGGATTTGAAATGGCCATACCGAGACAGGAACAAAACCCCTCATCTCCCTCTTAGACCTTTTAAACTCTTTAGTTTTGAGTACAATTTATTTTATGTAACTCTGGGAGATTTTAGCTCACACTGCACTAGGTACCTGTTAGCTGCATTGTTTACTGGATTCCTCTGAATGTACTGACTAGATCCTCATAAGCTACCCCAGTTCATGGACACGCCAGGTGGGATGCTGTAGCTCACATATACGTGAATTTTAAGTGAATTTTATCTTCCATGGCATGTGCATGTCACTTGGGAAGAGTAGGGATCTCCCATAAGACTGTATCTCATCAGCTAGCTCCATAAAGAGGTCTTTGATGCTGTAGGGTACCACTGATGATGCTAGGCAGATGTCTGAACAACCCAGTGCTTTTTCACATGCCTACAGGTAGATATCTATATGTAGGTGTCTTAGTCTTAAACAAGACCTGCCCTGATTTGCAATAGTAGCGGTATCTGAGAAGTAAGGCCTAAGGTGCATTCCTCTGTGAGTGAACCCTGGCTCAGAGGAAATTAAAACTGAAGGAGTTAATTCCCTACACAGATTAGAAATGTATCCCAGCCTAGAAAGAAAGAGAAAGAGTCTGCAGTGAGAAAAATCCATTTTGGTTTGTTCAATCCCTTTTAAGCCACTCTCTCACCAAACAAGTATTGCCAATTGTGAAGGACTTACACACTGGGATTTTTACTTCCTTTTCTTTCTTTAATACAAAGAAAAAGAAAGCCATCAGGTGAGTAGAACTGTGAAAACCTCTGTATGTTTTTGTTGAATGGACTTAAATGCTTAAGATAAAAAAAGTAATTTGATGTCAGATCTGGTATTGGAAAATAAAAAGGTCTGCTCAATAAAGATTTTGGGGAAAAGATTTCATAGAATAGTGAAAGAGAAAGAAGAAAATCCTTTTTTATTTTTATATATATAGTTATATACAAAAGAACCATTTCCCACAGTCTCTGAGCTTCTCAAACACTCAGCCTTCAGTAAAACCCACTGAAAATTATATAACTTTTCCCCTCCAATGATTTGGATTTCACTATCTGACATATGTTGTTAGTAATAGATGCAATAAAACTAACTATGCCGAGAAAGTCAGACCCTTATGTTTATTGTAATAAAACAGAAGGATTTACAATTTGGTGCAAAAAGTTTTTTGTGGTTCACTATAATTCTTAAATTCAAAGTGTTTCTTAACTTTGAGACAGAAGCAATAAAAGTGAAGAGATGACCTATTATTACTACTTTTCCTCAGCAGATTTCAAAGAATATTCCAAAGACGGTATCAATTTTAGAGATGGTCAATAATTACCCTTTGGAATGATTTTTCAATGTAAAAAGATTTTTTATGAAATTATAGTTTTTCTATTCTCTGTGAGGAAAACAGAAATGATAAATCCCTATACACTCACCAAAAAAGCATCTGTGATTTCAGTATTCACACAGAACATGAAATTACATGAGAGACTTCCAAGCAGTTAACTGGAAGGTTACAGTAATAGCCAGACCTCTGCTCAAATCCTCAGGCAAAACTGATCACAGAAAGGGCTTAGATCTACATAGTAAAGTTTATTTCTACCACTAGCTTGATTTATTTATTTTTATATATATATATATACATAAGCATATGAAATATTCCAAGCCTCTATTACTAGTTTAGTTCATTTCTGTAGAAACCTCTTTTGAGGGAGAAGTTTAATTTTTGCATGCTTTAAAATAATATATATCAGACCAATCTAAAATTTAGAGAAGTTAAGGTACCGCTATATGTTTTTATAGAAACCTGGCCTGAAAGAAAATGTAGAACCGTTTAGTATTTAAGGAACATTTTGTTAACTTTTAAAAGATCTCCCTACTTTAGGAAATTGCAGAAGGACATGTTTGCACAAGCAGAGTGCAAACAAACTCATTGACGCTCCTGGTCAAAAGCCATCAGCCCAGAGAATTCAGCTCTCACAAGACGAAAACAAAAGTCTGAAGTTGTGCTGCTATTCCTGGAGAGATGAAAATGTTACAGAGTGATGTGGTGTTGTCTGGACAACAGCAGAATCACTGCTTTGCTCAAGCATTAGTGCCCCAGACCAGTTGGATTGAATGATTCCAAATGTCACTCTGAGCAGTGAAAGTCCACTGTCAAAGGGAAATCATGAGTGCAGGGTTCAGTTCATGATCACGGAAAATGTTAGAGTTGAGTTTGCCAGCTCCCTTTATTATTTATTGCTAGATACGATATTGGAGAGGGGCTTAGGCTGACTATGATCTCTAACTAAAACCAGAAAATGGACTGAGCTCAAATTGCACTTATTTACCTTAGTAAATAAGATAAGTACATCTCCTTCTGGGGCTTGAGTCGTCTCTTTTACAGTGTTGACAACACAACAGGTTTCTGACAAAGAGTTTTCTCTAAAAGCAACCTGGCTGCAGCGAGTCTATTCTTCCCATGTGCACATCAGCAATCAGCAGCTAAGCCCTGATAGCAGGCTGTTACTGGAGACAGCGATGAGGAGGGGAATGATACCTTTTCATCTCAGCCTGACTAGGAGCCTGCTTGGTTTTATATATAAAGAAAGCACTTCTTCAGACTGGGAAGTCACTCAGAGTGGTCAGGTTGAGGAAACATATAAGGGGTGTTCTCTGACTCTAGCTGGAACTGTAAAGTCTAAAAAGGGAGGTATTTTGCCACTGAAAGTACAATTGCTACTCCTTTAGTTTCTCTTCCGTCTCTAGACAGACCAAGGTGATAATCCTGTTCCTTTTTTTCTTCTACATGTGGGATTTAACAGGACATTGTCCAGCAGCCTTTTTTTTTTTTTTTTTTTTTTGTCATCACATTCACATCACAATCCTGGCTGGCCCCAGGGGTTCTGGAGCTCCATGGGGGTGTGGGATGATACTGGGATAGGCTCCAGGATGTGTTTTATTCCAAGGGTCACGGTGCCAGTGCTTGTAGCGCTGGAATAGACTGGCTAAAAGCTGGCTTGGGTATGTCTATACTGCCATGACCTGTCCTGGGAGAGGATGCACTGGCTGTGAAGTCTTCACATAGGACATAATTGTTGCCCATCACAACAATCTACAGAGAGAGCAAAATAAGACTCTACAGAAGAATCTAGGAAATGGCATGACATCCAAAAGCACAGAAATGGGAATTTGAGTAACAAGGGAACGAAAGAGTCTGTGTGGGTCTGAGAAGTTAAATTGTTGGGGGAGAGATGCTAAACTTGATTTCACAGGCTTGCGAAATATAATCCCACTGTTCTCTAGGACTTCAGGGCCCCTTAAATCCTTGTGCTAGTGGGCCAACCCAAAAGTGTTAGTCAGGTTCTTCTGGGGAAGTAATGTTGCAGTCACCCTGAAAGCCGTGTGGTATCAGCAGAAAATCAGGGCTTTGTACTGCCATCACAATTAATGTACTCTCTGCTGCAATCAATTTACACTTAATGGTGCATTTAGAGGTAATAGAAGTGGGAAGCTACAAAATATTCTTACCATTGTTATAATTTGCTAGCTTTTAGGTGTCAAGGAAAAGTGGGGTCATAATGTGTACCATTTTGGGGAAAAAAAGTCCAAATAGGTGAGGTAGAAAGCCATGAGAGAAGAAGATAATGTTACTGGGAATTATAAGTACTTTTTCTCTGTACCAACCAAGAAAGTGCTGAGTTAGGAAAATGCATTTAGAGAGTTCTTTTATTAATTAGAAATGCCCTCCTTGCCTCTGCACAGTAGTATTCCCTCTGAGATTTCTGTGCCACCAGGCAAGGCTTTTAAGAAGTCATTATGACACACAAATAGACCATGGTAAATTAAATTGATTAATACATCGTATGAGTATTTTCAGCTGCTTAGTTTTGGCTGACAGCAAGTTCTAATGGACATTTCATCTAATTAGCATAGGAAGTCCAAACACCTGAGAAGTCTGAATCATTGGGGAGGGTATGACACAAAACATCTTCAGGGGAAGGATGCACCACTTTCCATGGGATGAAGATTTTCACAGAATCACAGAATCTTCATGGTTGAAAGGGACCTTTGAGATCATCGAGTCCAACCACAAAAAAAAAAGAAGAAAAAAAACCAAAAAAAACACCACCACCACCACCAACAAAAAAAAAAAAAAAAAAAAAAAAAACCCCACCCACAACCACACCCCACACCCACCCACAAACAGACACAAACCAACAATCTCAGGCGCTAGAGCATGCCCTGAAGTGCCATGTCTACACGCTTCTTAAATACCTCCAGGGATGGCAACTCCACCACCTCCCTGGGCAGGCTGTTCCAGTGCCTGCCTGACCACTCTCTCAGTAAAGTAATTCTTCCTGATATCTAATCTAAACCTCCCCTGCTGCAACTTTAGACCATTTCCATTTCTCCCTGTAGCACTGGGCTAAACCAGCCCCGATCCAACCTATGAATCTCCCTGCTGGAGGGTTCAGGCAGGAAATTTTGGACATGAGGATTCATTATTTAGTCTGTACAGTTCAGGATTGCAAGGACTTTGTTTCAGTGGCCCTCATTTGAGCTGAAAAACATTTATGTTCCTGTATTTTCTTTGTGGAGACAGGCAACGTGGATGAGGGCAGCTAAAACTGAGATGTGGTCATCAAGTAATTTGGACATGCAGAGTTGACTCACTTTTCTCTTCCTACCCTGGAACGCCAAAAGACATTATCTCACTTTTTGGCAGGGGGAAAAATGAAATGGAGGACTGGGGCAGACTGAAAATATTATCTTGAGCAGGTGCGGGGAGGGTAGGTGGTAATACCATTCAGCTGTTGAATATTGGTTCATACGGTTTGGATTTTATTTTTGTATTTTCCATAAAAGCTTGGAGTTTGGAGGGGCCAAATGTTTTCAAGGGCCATCAAATTTCAATCGATAAGAAACAGAACAACCTAAAGTAAATAAAACCACAAGCTTGTCCCAATTCTCTTCCACAACTTAACCCCATCTGAACTGAAATGCTGAGGTTCAAAAATTTCTGTTAATGAGTTTTCTTTTACTATTTGCCCCTTTGGACCTCTTTCAGACTTCAAGCTTCTTGCATTACTGCTAAGGAGTTTGCATTATTTGGAACAATAAAAAGTGCTGAAATACCAAAGGAAAGTAAGATAGCTAAGACTGTCCATCTTAATCCTGTGCTCCCAGCTAGAAGCTAAGGATGCAGAGAGCAGAACTGTCAACAGCATGTTTTTATACAATAGGAATGAGAGTTAGATGTGTTTACAGATGCCTCTATTGTAAAGCAGCAAGAAGAGAGAGAATTTCACCTTAGGAAAATAACAATGAGTCAGGGCTAGTTTTATTTCTGCGTCAATTCAATGCAAGAAAGAGAAGGCAGAGTGTGGTGAGGGAGATGAAAACATGATGTGCAGATCTTACGGATTTCAGTGTGACTTATCTGGGGAAGCTGAGGTTCCTCCTGTGTAGGAGAAATTCTCCTTGCATTTATAATCTAAACAAATTCTGTGGAGTCTGGAGCACCTTAGGCTCTAGCAGTGCTCTCCTGATTGCTGGTCTTTGCTAAGGGGACAAAGAAAGAGTCAGACGGAAGCCAGTCCTTCAAGCTCTCTGTACTAATGTCAAGTGCTTTCCCTAAATAAAAAAGCATAGTCCCCACTTTTGTGATTTTTCTCAAGGATACTGCACAAAAAAAAAAAAGTGGTAGGAAAATCTAGAAGAAAGCAAAAGAGCTCTATTTGGCACTAGCACGCGTCTTCCCCTATTGCTTGCATTGAAGTTGCTCTGTCCCTCTCTCCTCCACCTTTGGCAGGCAGGCAAGGTTTTAATTTCAAGCTGTCAAGAAGCTGTATGGAGAGATGGGCTATATTTATTCAGCCCCAGTTATGGGTTACTCATGTTTACACGCTTCTGGATGGCTTGAAGCACATCAATGGCACATTCGTGTCTATTTACAAGAGACTATTTAGAGACCTTGTCCTTGCTCCTAACATCCACCTCCCGCTTATTTATCCCTGAAAAGTGGCACATTGTACCTTCAAATAAGAAGAGGAACATTTCCTAGAAATACTTGCCTAGTTATTACAAGACACAGATGATCTTCTTTTTCCTGTGAGACTGCCTCCACAGTCTACTATTCAATATTGTATACTGGGCACCTCAATAAGGTAAGGTGATGACACATTTATATAGTGACTTTTTTTCTGCAAAAAATTGCTGGCATCAAGATATCCAATACCAAATGGAATAACAGGATTCCACTGAAGAAACATGTGCTTCAGACACTCTTCACAAACCTAAGGAAATGAGGTCATTTCCCCAGGTGACCTCAACAGGACCTGGTGATGTCTCAGAGTAGGAGAGCACTTAGGTGGGATTGACTCTGGCTAGGGAGGAAAGGTGTGCCTTAAGCAGCCATCCTGCTGTCCCTTGACATGTTGCTCCTGTGCAGTTGTGTCTTTTTGGGATTGTGTCCTCTTTTTACCACTGCTCTCTTCTCTATCATCTCCCAGCACTTTGCTGGCTCTGGATCTTGCCCCAGGATACAGTCACCTTTAGGTGTAGTGCAAGGTTGGGATCTCCAGGCTTTTCTCTTTCCTGCAGTAATTAAATCTCCTTTGGTACTGAATAAAGATATCTTTTCACCTCTTTATTGTCTCTCCTCATCCAGGACAGCTTAATTCTCCAGTTTCACTTTGAAGAGTTCAATTCATTACGAAATAGAAGGAATAGAATGAAAATCAAGCTCTTTAATTCATTTCCCCCCCCCACCCAGCCCCCTGCTAGAATTCCTGTCCTATGTCATCCAGTGACACAAGAGCTAATTCTTAGCTTCTTAGAAGCATTGTGAAGATAACAAGAGTTTGTTTTCCTTTTGTTCCTATCCTCGAATGAGTTGTAAGCAAAATTTCAAAAGTATCCATCCTGTCATGAACATTATCTGTGAAAATTAATTATGTCTCTTCCCCCGGTTCATCAGTAGGTGGTGGCAAAGAGTTCTTGCTCATCTGAGTTTCAGACCCCAGGGGCTACACAAATATGACAGTAACAACAACTGATGGGTAATATTTTGCCATCTGCTGCAGTCCTTAGCTTCAGATGCTCTATTCGTGTGAGAATGAACCTGTTGCAACTCCTAGCTGCCTTCCTACATGAAAAGCTTTATGAGATCACAGAATTGTTTGCTGGCATTGTTTCCTTCTTCCAGGTAACCTTTGTCTTCCAAAGGCCTCCAGACCTTATTTCTCTGACTGAATCCAGGGAATGCACCTGTCTTCAACTCTCTAGGTACTTCTCTTCTTTTCACCAACTTGCCTTTGTTATTTTTTACTCCACACCTGAGTTATTTAATTATGAGGCATATGGTAGTATGATGTGTATGAACTATGCGGCAAAAGACAGCTATATTGCAAGTTGCATTACTCTATAATTAGGAAATAAAATGAAAACTATTTGTCTGTTCAGGAAACCGATACGAAAACATACAAAGTCTCTTACATGGAAGATCTTATCAGAGAAATAATTATCTCCTGAAATTACAAGCACCACTCTTGAATTCTCAATAGTCTCTTACAGCACAGACTGGTGTTTCATCATTACAATTTCATGGTACTCTAAAATCACTAATCCTAAAACCTTTATTTGGGATTAGAATACAGATTGTATTTTTTCATGGCCAAAAAAGCATTGCAATTTTGTATCAGCAATGTGCTAATAACCAGACCAAATTAGCATTTTAAGCTTTATTTGTGGCAGATCACAGCATGTGTCTACAGTCTGTCCCTTAGCAACACAGCTTGGGAGACACATAGAATTGTGGGCGCCTTTAGTATTAGCAAGAATATGGAAAAAACCTGGTGAAAATCTATGGGGTAAACAATAGTGTTGCTCCTAACACTAAATATGTTTCCTAGTTCTACCTCCACTCTGAATTGTAAGCTGACATCTGTGACAAGGAGAAATAGTGAATGCCAGTTTTATTACAAACGTGGTATTATTTATTTTTCTTTTTTCTTTTTTTTTTTTTTTTTTCCCACCACCACTTCACGACCATCAAAATGTCTTTCCAATTGCAGTGGGGAAGCACATCTCCCTCAATCATTCAAAACCACTCTTGGGAGTGAAAGTCAAAACAATTTTCTCTCAAAGAGAAATACAAACAGGGAGAGCTGATCTATACTGAAATACCCATCCACGTTAATAGCTTTTAAATGCTGTTCTTAATGATAACATTTAAATTCATTTTAAATACTTCAGAGGAAGTGAAGAATGTGACTGTGGACATCTGATAAATGCAGAAAGCTTGACTGAAGAAAGGAAAGCAAAGATGGTGTTTAACTGTATAGGAAACAGGGCAGGAAGTAATACGGATGTCCCAGTAGAAGAGAGAGATTCAGGTATGCAATCAAACATCTGTCACACTTAAACATCAAAGTAGAGATTCTGGATTCAGAGATCTGAAAGGCTCAGCCCCCTTAGTGTGGTTGGGTGGCAGGCAGTGGGGGGCTTTTATAAAACAATGAATAATAAAAAGGTCAGTCATACGACAAGGGGACTTTCAATTAAGCTAAAAGGCAGTGATTCAAAGCTTAGAAAAGAAAATCTGAATAATGCATAATTAACCTGAAACATATTGTCACAACATTTCACCCGTACCCAGCAGCTCAGAGGAATGTAAAAAGAAGCTCAAGTATTAGTTAGGCAGTACAAATGTTAATTGAATGCCCAGCATGGCATACATAATGTGCTTAGTCTTTAATTATATGTCCAGCCTAATTTTTGCACAGGTCCCAAGAATGAACCCAGATAGGGTCAGAACTGCGTTTGTATGGGTAGTTCAAAGCCTACCTGCTGCTTAATGTTTGAGAGTTTGGCTTTGCCGCCACAAGGATCTTCTTTTAGTTTATGATTGATGTAGCGCAGCAACACTCACATTAAATGTTTCATGTTCAAAGTCCTGGGCGTTATACTCTGGGGGGAGCACTGGGTCGTTGACACCAACACTATGACCACCGGTGATCAGATGGTAGCTCTCACATTGGATTGGCCCATAAAAACAGATTGGGCAAATTTCCTTC
This sequence comes from Numenius arquata, assembly GCF_964106895.1. Lineage (NCBI taxonomy): Eukaryota > Metazoa > Chordata > Aves > Charadriiformes > Scolopacidae > Numenius > Numenius arquata. Next base: position 69,850,809 of record NC_133578.1, on the reverse strand, counting down.
CCCCTTGCTCCTGCCCCCCCCCCCAAAAAAAAAAAAACAAACCCAAAACAAACTACCTTTCAATTTTCTGCAGAAAAGGACATGGAGTCTGGGCAGGCAGCAAGCTGAACATGAAGGAGCAATGTGCCCTTGCAGCAATGAAAGCAAACCAGGCCCTGGGCCACTTCTGCAAGTCTGTTATTCCAGACTTGGTCCTCTCAGTTCAAGAGAAACCTTAGAGATGGTCCAGTGGAGATGATCAGATGGTTGAAGAACTTGACACATGAAGAAATGGTGAAAACTAATTCTGCTGAAAAAAAAATAATTGGTTTTGCTAGGCCTAGAGAAGGAAAGGCTCAGGAGGATCTAATTATGGTCTTCCAATCCCTAGGAGGTAGTTGTAAAGAAATGGAGGTGCTCTCTACACAGGGATCCATGGTGACATGACAAGAGGCAGTGGGCACAAGTTGCTTCAAGGAAAATTTTGTCTGGATGTAAGAAAAAATGCTTCACTGTGAAAGCAGTAAGGGTGAAAGCAGTAAGGCATTGGAACACATTGTCCAGAGAAATGGGTGAGATATTCAAGACCTGGCATGACAAGGTCCTGGATAACCTAACCTAGGACCCTGCTTAGAAGGTTTATCCAGATAATCTCCCCTTATAAATGAGATTATTTTATGATTCAATCTCTCTCACTGCCCTGTCCTAGCGGAGAGAGAGTAGCTTCATGCTCAGCTTCCTCCATGCTTCATGCATGAGGGAAGAGCCCTACGGTTTGAGAATGTTTCTGGAAAGAGCTAGGGAGAAGAGAGACAAGAGGAAAGTGTCATTTACAGCCTCCAGCCTCCCACTTGATACAATGGATAAGCCTGACCTAAGGGATTTGTCCCGTCTCTGCTGCCTAAATGTCCTGAAAAACATTCCCTGTCTCCTGCTGTGACCTTCACTATGGCAGCGGCTGTCAAGTGATTGCTCTAATAAGCATAACTGTCTCTCCAAATGGAAGAATATGTTGAACCGTGTAAAATAAACATAATTCCAAACCCATATCTTCCAGCAGCAGCGTACTACCTCGTCTCTTAACATAATGGATTTGTTAGTATCGCCTCGGTTTGAAAAGTGCAGTAGGCACTGCTAAGGTGAATTATGAGAGGTTAGCAATGAAAAGTAAGCATTGTGTACTGAGCTGATGACTCATACAGAGCCCTTCAAGAGATGCACATATTAAAAACAGCTGGAAAATATCAGACAACATAAAAAATACACCATCGCTTTCCTAACCTCGAATGCTGTATATAAACTTGGAAATTCAGTACTGATTATATCTAACTTTAGAGGCAATGGTGGAAAATACTGCACCACGACAGTTATGGTGTGCCTTTTGATTTATCCCTCTGACAACCATCAGACCCTTCAATGCCTCAATGACAAATAAACACAGAAGAGGACAGATACACAAACTGCAATACAATTGATTTATATGGAGTGGGAAAGAACTCCATACGTGCGTGTAGTCATATCCCCATGCTGGCTGATACACGCTTCTATAAAACTATTTCTGTGCCTAATTTATAAGGCATCCAGTAGGTTTCTGTTCTGTCAGCACCTGCAGTGCTGGCTAAGCTGTAAAAACACACCCAAGTCCCTGGACTGTCCATGAAGTTCACAGGAAAATTGGAGATGAACAGAATGTACATTCTCTGTGCTCTGTCTATTTATGTGTGTCCTTTCCACACACTACGCCATGACTTGAAAAATGAGGAGAACAATTTAACAAGCATTCATTTGATTTGAAAGGTAAAATGTCAATATGTTCCTGCTTCAAATATGCCTCTAAAATAAGAGTTCAAACTTGAGAACAGTAGATCCTGGAAAAAAGGTCCAAATTAATCTTTAAGAAATGCCAATTGGCTAGATATAAAATGAAATGTAATAAAGAAAATAATAAAAATCAGCTTTGAGAGCAAATAATTTGTATTGATCAGGATTGTATTGTATCCACAGCTATTCAGTTCTGACACACAATGCCAACTAAAGTACCTAAGTCACTAATTTTGTAGTTAGAGACCAACAGGAATGTAAGCAGCTTTTGTGACTCACCCAAAGTCATGGAGGAAATCATCTGAAGAGATGGGACTGCAACGCAAGAACTTCTGGCTTCCAGGCCCACCCTTGGACCACATGCAGATTTACTTTGGATGAAATTTGAGGGCTCTTATGGACACTTGATATATGCAATTTATCGAGTTATAAAGTCACAGAGGTACATGTGTGAGTTTTCTCTGCTTATGTTCAGCAGAAACAAGATGTGCATCCCTGAATTAAACAAATGTAGTGTGAGAATATGGAATATATATTGCCCATAGTGACTAGTAATGTAGGTGTTTGGTCCCAGAAATATTGCTGGAGAGAGAACTAGATCTATGGCATGAGTGAACTGCATGAGGTTGCTAAAAAAAACCCAAGAATGCAAATAACTCCTCTCTCCCTCCAATTCAAGACCCCCCAAACCATGATATCTATATTAAAGTACACTTGACAGATATTTTCTTTTCCTATATACTTGTCATTTCTTGTGATTCAATGGGGGGATGTATCACTGTAAATCTTACCTTCCTTTGTTAATTGTAGTAGTTTTCCTTCAGTGATCTTTCCCCTGGCATACAATTATTTATGATTTTCTGGTGTTAAGCAACTTTTGAAACTTCAAATATTCACTAGACTCATTTATTTTGCTCCCTCTTACTTTGTTCCAAACTGCTTCAAATTTACTCGAAGTCCTCCCAAAGCTGTATCACCACTTTCATATTCAGAGAAAAATCACAGACTATGGCTACCCCTATACCAACAAATAAAATTGGATGGGTACAAAGTAGTGTCCTTGAAACCAAATGGACCACTATTGTTCTCTTCTACAAAGCTATATCCTGCTTTCTTCCCCCTCCAAACAGCAGAAGAAATTTGATACACAAGCCTTGAACGAAGAGTCATTATTCAGTCTCCCTCTCTTGCACTTTCCCCTGCCACAAGCTTATTCACTTGCCACCATCCTGTGCTGCTGTCTTTCCTACCTTTAGTGGGTGGGTATTTCCACTACAGATTAGGGAAAATCATTTGATGTAAGGCAATAAAGCATTTCCATACTATTATATTCCCCACCTATGACCAAGGAAGCCCTTTCAGACATTGCAAACAATAAAAAATAAACTTCAGTCATATAAAAAACTCCACTAAAGCCAACCCATGAGACTGCTGATCTGCTGGTGTGACATGATGTACACTCCAGGACTTCTTTATTATACCCTAAATCCAGTCTCTATTTACCGACAGATATGCTGTCTCAGATCCTTTCCTTTCCATTATTCTCAATCAACATAATGGAGCTATCTGAAGTTTGGGTATCACTTCTCTTTCATTTCTGATCCCTTTTTCTTCTCCTCAAGCCATATATGTTAGTCTGTGGTTTAGAATACAACTGGCATTTAACAAAAACATGACTTTTTTATGTGTGCAAATGTTCAAGCCACATAAAGTTAGTCAAATGAGATCACAGAAGCATGAAATCGCCCAAAATATCAACTAGAAAACATGAGGATTAAAGAAGATATTAGTGAAGTGCATGGGCAAACTTTCCCATTTGATCAAAATCAACACGAGACAGCTAAAGAACACGTGAAGGTGCCAGGACCTCCTTCCTTAATGCTTACCCTGAAGTTCTTATTCTTCTCAGCCTCCTATGCTGTTGAATCGTTCATCCCCATGTAAAACAATTTAGCTTTATTTGGATTACGGCTCTGCCTGGAGGTCCCAAATGAAGATGGAAACCATTACATTAGTTATGCATGAGACTCAGCCTCTGCACAGCTGTGGATGGTTTACTGTGTAAACAGGGTGCATGAAAGCTAGCATTATTACTTTTATTGACAGATAAGGATAACAGGCATAGAGTCCTGATTCCCTGAGAAGTCTGTACTGTTAACTGTCCGTTAACACATATGCAGAGTCATGCCCTGAAACTCAATCATCCATCTTAATGCACTACCTTAATCACCCATCTTCTCAGAGCAGAGCGGTGGACACTTGATCTCCCTTCGTACAGGTGTAAATCTGTCCTGGTGTTAACTATGTTTGGGTTCAGTTTGACTCAGGGGTGTATGCACTTGAACAAAACCGTAAATCCATGTTAATCTCACTTCAGGACCAATGACCTAGATTTTCTAGGGCTGGCTGTTAATTTTCATCCTCATCTGAAGCCTCATTTCAGAACAAAAGAAAAAGAAAAAAAAAAAAAGAGATCATCTAGTCATCATAAAATGGTTTAAGATTTTTTAAACTGAACATGCAAAAATAGTAACTCAGCATTACTCAGCATTACTATTCACTTTGAAAAAGTGCAAGCCTGTGGCTCAGCAGCTGATTCTCAACAGAGTCTGTTAATGAGGCTGACCAGCATCCCCCAAGAATCCTTTTTATTTTACATAACCAGTCCCTAATGGAACCTCTGCCATTTTAGGCTAAAGTGGGAACTTCAAAGAGCATAAGCGTAGGCAAGGCTGTGTCGCACTAGGCTCTAGTTCAGCAGCATCCACAGTGGGTCTATGCTAGAGCTTGGTCCTCACAGGACCCATGAAGACACTTCAGCCTTTGCATAGGTTTGGATTTTCAGCAAGGCACCCACGTTACCACTTTACCAGATCTGTTGAGGTCCTGATACATGTTGGGATGAGACCCGGGCATGCGCCGTCCCCGCAGCTGTGATTAACTGAGGCACGGCCTTGGCAGGAGCTCCCAGGGCATACAGGACAGACAGCAGCACGCTGGGGTGCACGGTGAGAGGTGCCATTGCAAGCAGGGGGAACAAAGCGTTCCTATTACTCAACACCATGAAAGAAATAGGCAAATTTACAAAAAAAAAAAAAAAAAGCTGTGTCTGACAAGCTGTGAAAGCAAACATAAACCCCACTTAATTTGCACTTAATTTCTTTTGTACTGGCAATCCATAGGTGGGGCAAGAATTCCTATAAACCGGAGTATTTCATGCGAACAGAAGCAGAGACTGTCTGTTCATGTCTGCAGTTGACTGGATGGTTGTGCTTTTCTTTGCACCACAAAATGACTGTATAAATCCACTTTTGCACTGAAAGCTGAGAGACAAAGTTCACCCGCTACACACTTTCTTGCCAAAGTGCAGGCAGCCTCCTGCTAAGTAATCTTTCCCAGGTAGCAGAATTTTTATGGTTCTTTAATGCTTCATCAGGTGTTAATCATAACGTTTTACTGTGTGAATAACAAGCTTATCTCCCACAAGAAAGTTTTGGTTCACATCCAAAATTCTGTTCTCAGAGTAGACAATATACTTTGATAGCAGTGACCACATTTCACCCTGTGCCCGATGAATTTCCAGACTCATGGATTGAATAAGAAGTACATTTGTTAGTTGCTGCCTTTGATATTACTGAAGCGCCTACATCCTATTTCCCAGGATACTGCTGTTGAAGAAATCAGTAATTCTAGAGAGGAATAATTTATTTCCTCCCCCTCATTCTTGTGTAAAAATGTAGCTTGATTAAGGTTAAAGGATAGTAGTGGGGTGCGTGTGGGGTGAAAATCAACACCTTGCTCACGTGATCCAGAACTGGACCAATGCAGGAAGCTTTGTATTCACAGTAACGTGGGCAAATTTGTCTTTTCTCTGTTCCATAAGAAAGGGCACAAGATATGTTCTCTCCCTCCATGTGATGGACTCTGAACTAATTCAAGTCCAAACTCTCAGTCAATATTTTTAATAGGTCTCTTAACTGACTTAGAAACTCAGACTTCCTTTTCAGAGCAGTTACCTGAACACTTGTCTTCTATGTACTTGCTCCATCTGAAAAAGGGACTTAGGCTCCTACAACACAAAGTTAGTTCTAAAACCTTTTCTCCCTCTCCATTATGCTTTTATAATATGCAGCTGGTGAAGCACCACTGCCTGAAATGTTCCAGTCCCGGGTTTTGATTTGTCACTGGAAGAGCTGTTGTTTCACGCTCTAAAGGTCATAATAAATTATTTTGTTGAAAAGTCTTTAAGGTACCTATTCTTGTCTGTGTTTTCACCTGTAAAATAAATATAATTTTATAATGGCACACTTTAGTCAATGCTCTTCAGACAAAAAGCAACCACGCCTTTCATCCTTCCAATGCCATTTTTTAGCCTTTATTTTTCACTGTTTGATCTTAGAACGTTTTATGAAGGAAATAAGAAGTGAGTGCCCAGCCCCAAAATCATTGTGACATCATCTTTGTGGGGTTGAATTCAAAGCCTCATTGTTAATATGCCCTTTTCACATGTGGATCATAGAATCATAGAACGGTTTGAGTTGGAAGTGACCTTAAAGATCACTGAGTTCCAATCTCTCTGTCATGGGCAGGGACACCTTCCAGTAGACCAGGTTGCTCAAAGCCTGGCTTTGCTGCAGCATACAAGTGCAGATGCCAAGATGTTCATCTCTTGACTGTGGGGCCACTGGCTGGGAATGTGCTCAAAGGACAAGTCACTGTAAGGTTTGGATGATCGCAGAATCATAGAACAGTTTGGATTAGAAGGGACATTAAAAGGTCATCTAGTCCAACCTCCCTCCGATAAGCAGGGACATCTTCAACTAGATCAGGTTGCTCAGAACCCTGTCCAACCTGACCTGGAATGTTTCTTCCTTGTATATAGTGTAAATCTACCTTCTTTTAGTTCAAAACCATTACCCCTTTTCCAATTGCAACAGGCCCTGCTGAAAAGTTTGTCCCCATCTTTTCTGTAGGTCCACTTTAAGTACTGAGAGGCTGCAATAAGGTGTCCCCAGAGCCTTCTCTTCTCCAGGCTCATAATAATAACCCCATAATAACCCCTCATAATAACCCCAACTCTCTCAGCCTGTCTTCATAGGAGAGGTGCTCCATCCCTCTGATCATCTTCATGGCCCTTCTCTGGACCCGCTCCAACAGACCACATCCTTCCTGTGCTGAGGGCTCCAGAGCTGGATGCAGTACTGCAGGTGGGGTCTTTCCAGAGCAGAGTAGAGGGGCAGAATAACTTCCTTGGACCTGCTGGCCACACTTCTTGTGATACAGCCCAGGATACGGTTGGCTTTCTGGGCTGCAAGCGCATGTTGCTGGCTCATGTCCAGGGTGGTTGAAGTGCCCCAGCAGGACGAGAGCCTGTGGGCGCAATGCCTCCTGTACCTGGAGTAAGAAGGCTTCATCAACAGTCTCCCCTTGATTGGGCAGCCTGTAGTAGACACCAACCACAAGATTCTCTTAATTGACTTGGTCTCTAATTCTTACCCATAGGCTTTCAACCTGCTCATGGCTATTGTTCAGAGACAACTCTTCACACTCTATCCATTTCTTGATGTAGGGGGCAATGCTTCCACCTCTCCTTCCTCACCGGTCCCTTATGAACAGCCTGTAGCCATCAATAGCTACGCTCCCAGTCACAGGGTACATTCCACCAGGTTTCAATAATGGCAACTCTGTTGTAGCTTTCTAACAGGTGGCTTCCAGCTCCTCCTGTTTATTGCCTAAGTTGCATGCATTGGTGTAGAGGCACTTCAGTTGACCTGTTGGCCATATCACCTTCTTAGAGGATGTTGCAGCCAAGTACATGGGGTGGCTGCTCCAAGACTGAACCTCCCAGGACCACAGAGACAGCTCATGGCTAAAGGTCTGGGAGCCCCAAAGGGTACTTCACGGTTTCTGAAAGCAACCCCACACATGAGCTTCTGCCTTAGTCATGTCAGGAGCATGGCCACTCCTTCTTACACAGCCTGAGCCACTATTAGCTGTTGCCTGCTATATTCTTCCATATATCGTGGGTAGAAAAAAAATCCTTCATCTTGCGAGAGGTGGGTAAGAGGGGTGATGAAAGTAGAGGGAACTTATTCTGACCCTGTGCACCTGCTGTGTCTAGTTGCCTTTTATACAGAAAAGGTCATGTTAAGCACATGGCTGGTGTCATGGCATTACAGATGGAGGGGTGTGGGGTGGTGTGCCACTGCCAGACTCAGAGGGCAAATTAGAGGACTTTGTGTCTCAGAAAAACAGTCTCCAGCCTTGACATTGTGGAGGTACAAGACACTTCTATCAAGTCCTTTAGCTGGCACACTGGACGCAACAGATTTCAATGCAGCATGTCCAGGAGTTGCTATTCTGGGCCAGATAACACACAGTGATCATGCTGTGGTCCTGCTTTAACCTACATGAAGATTTAGGGAAACTGCCCAAAGAAACAAAAGTTGTCTAGTTTAAGACCAGTTTAATATAACTCACATCAATTCCGCTGCCACATTAGCTTCTGGCCCCTGTATTGGCAGAATTTTTAGAGGGAAGTGGAGTGCTAAGCTCACTGCAGTCCTTCAGATATTTTTTAAGTGACTTGCCAAATATCTGATCTCATCAAAGGCATTTGCAGAAGGTACACCCTGAAACTGAGATTGCATGCAGGGCCTCCAGCCAGAGGGTCTTGTGGACTTTCAGAGCTGGAAGAGAATCTGGTCCTGTCATGCGGGCAGAGGTATAAAGATTAGCTGGGCTACAGAAGACCAAAGAGATTATTTATATTTTAACCTAAATTCTTCTTCTCAGGGTGAATTGTTTTTTCTTTCTGCTTACACTGTTCTGACAGAAAATGGATAGCCACAGCCCATCAACCCTTAAAGGTGTTTTTGTTTAAGCTATGGTCACGTATTAAGAAATGTGTGTTTTCATGGAAGCCTCCTCTGTTGTTATGCAGACTACCTTTCCATCTGTTCGCAATTTCAAATCCTTGCAGTGGCAGCAAAGGCACAGGAACAGCCACCTTTCAAAATCCACAAGGTCCCATCATTATTCTGCGCTTAGTCTTGGCTAAAGAGCTTACCTGACTGTGTTACAAGTTAACTCCAAGGGCAAAGCTTTTCACCATCCATCGCAAACAAAAAAATGTTGTTTTTTCTTTTTATAAATCTTGCCTTACGTGGCTGTTCTCTCTTCAACTTCTGTTAGTTGTCTTCTCTGCTGGCCCATATGACTGCTCGTTTTGCCTGTTAAATTACAGTAGTGCAGCCATACGGTCTAGTCCTCTGAGGAGACAGTTCCTTTACACCACCACCCCTGCAGCGACTTGTGTCTTTGTATCAGCAAAGATAGCTATCTTGTCTGGAATCAAGATTAGATTGACTAATTGTGAAGATATTAATGACCTGTCAATGAACTCATTATAAAAGCTATATTACCATTCCTAAGTGTAATGGTAAGGGCAGTTCACAAAGATACAAAAAATCCCTCTTTTTGAAACACTTGTTTTTTGAAAAATATTTTTATAGCTTTTTACTGGGGAATTTATTCCAATTTTCTTGTTTTCTCTTTTTTGTTTTTTCTTTTTTCTTTTGCAACATCGTTTATAACAATTTATGAATGTTCTTTAGCTTTGCCCTTCATTAACTTGCCTAGTGTTTCCTTGCATCTACGGAAACCCTGTCATCTGCTACATCCTGCAGAAGGTGGTCTGCAGATTGACTACATGCAGTGTGAAGAAAAAATACTTTCTTTTTTTTTTCTCAGGCTCATCCCCTTCAGTTTAATTTGATGCCCATAGTTCTTTGACTGAAAGAGGTTGTAAATAATCTATCCTACCAAACTTTTCCATGCCAACAACAATTTTTACAGACCTCAGCTCTATCTCCCCTTCTTTTTCCTCACCCTGCACTTAATCCCAAATTGTCTCTTGTCCAGACTGAAGATTTACAGCTTAGTCACTCCTGGTACAGAAGCAGCTTCTCACATTGATTGCATCTGAGGTGCTTCTCTGGATCTTTTCCAGCCGTATATAATCCTTGCAAGATGGAAATACCAGAACTGTATATAACATCTGAAGCGTGGGCAAAATACGGATTTACACAGTGGCATGGTAGTGTTCTTTCCTTCATTTTCTATTCCTTTTCTAATAATTGCTAACATTTCACTTGCTTTCTTGACGGCTGAAGTGCACCAAGCTGATGTTATCACCGTACTGTCACAACCCCAAACTCTCACACCTGAACGGTGATAGCTCGGAGTCTGTCGTGTTATACACTCAGGTTAGACTGATTTCTATTTCATGTGTCACTTTATATTACCTCCACTGAGTTTCACCTGCCAGTCACCGAGCTCTGTGAGAGCCACATAGGGGACATAGCACAGGACTTTTCCTTTACTACCCTAAATATCTTAGTATTATCAGCAAATTTTATTAGGTCATTGTTTGTCCCAAACTGTAAGAATATAGTGTAGAGGAGAGAGCACACGAAGAAGGCAAAATACAAGGGTAAGAACAGTTCAGAGAAGTCTCCACAGCCTTCCTTCTGAATCAGAAGCCCCTGGCACTCCCCTCATTACTGCCTTGAAGCTGTCCATCCTGTATTTCATTGCAAGGTAAAACATTGCCTGAGGCTCTCAGAAATTAGAAAATTGACTCCAGTGACAACAGAACTCAAAGACAATGAGCAATTTGGCCCATGCATGTGTTCAGGAACAAGGGAAAGAGAAGAGGACACCACAAAGAGTTCAGTCTTTTCCACCTGCTGAAAGAGACTGGCCACTTCCAGTGGCGTCCAGTGGTTTTCCAGTGTTATCAAAGAAAAGCAACACACACCCTCGTATTTGGTTTTCCTCAGAGAAAGACCTGTTCACAGTATTTTCAGATTCAAAAAGGATTTCTGCAGACAGTCTAGGGCAAGTTTAATTGCTCAGGCTTCAGTCCCTCAAATATACAGATCCCCAAACCACAGTTTTTCCCTACAGCATTGTCCTAGTGCCTTTACCTCTCCACGAGTCTGCAAGGTGACAAAGTGCTGTCACTCCACTTTACAGCCAGGAGATGAGACAGGAGGTTCAGGGCCAAGGTCAGCTTTCAGGCCATGGATGGAAGAGGTGCTCACATCATAGTCTCCAAAATCCTTAACTACTGATCAAGCATTAGGCCATTTTCCCTCTCTGGTAATGACTTCCCTCCACTAACTTTGTGGATACTCTGAAAGAAATCAGTCTCCAGAGTCAATGATTCAGTATCTTTCTCTGATGCTTAACAAATGAGAGAGAAACTGATCTTCAGACACTTTGATTGGTTTAAAGAACAGTGAGGCCAATGTGAGAGAGGAGCTTAAAGCTTCTGAACCAGTCTCACCTCAATCCTGTTCTGCATTCACTTCTGTTCCCACACCTGACCCTTCTTGCAATGTCCTGACAAACCTATAGTGTTGTTACTCTGCTAAAACTCAATTCTTGCTGCTAAATATAACTATAGGAATAAAACCACGTATGCTGTATGCCTAAAGGCCAGCTGAAATATTGATTAAAAAAAAAATTACAAAGAAATTACTTAGCTACCTAACCCCTGCTTAGAAAAACCTGCTAGTTCCCATCAACACTCTGCATGGATACATGCAAATAGCTGCTCTGCCAAAAGAGGATTTTGAAAGCTACTAAGTCAGTCATTAAGAAGGTAAGAAACTATAGGTGAGATTGTCTTACTCAGGCTCCTTTGTGCAAATACAGTCTGTAATTACATAGTCATGTACATATACTTTACACAAAAAACTATTTTATGGTTGCAAGAGAGCTGTCTTGGAGTCTCTGCAGTGAGGAATTTGATGTGTCTGTGAAAGAGATCATACAAACTGAAACAACTATGATATTGTTGGCCACATGAACAATGGAAACAGAAAATTCCCATCCCTTAATATTGGATATGCGCTTGATTAAAAGTCTGTATTTCAATATCTTTTGGAGAGCAGGACCAGGGAATTGCTCTAAAAATCCTTGGTCTCCCCCATCATGACAGGGACCATAATGGGATGATTAAGCTTATTATAGTAGCCCATATATAACAAACACGACAACTTTCTTAGCACCAGGATCACTGCAAATTTTACACCCCTTCTTCCAAGTACTCTCCTAGGGGTGAATTAAGGCCGTTGAGATAACTAAACCACACAATCCTGTTTCTAAACTGTGTTTATTTTAGGTTTAACTATTATTCTGCACTCCCATGATTTTCAATACTTGTGTATGAGGTAATTGCAATTCTCCAAGAATATCTGCAGTTATTAAAGTGTACTCCCAAAATGTAATGCTAATTTAATGTCATTTTTAATGTAGAGACTTCTTTTATTTATAATAGCTAAACCTTTATATATAAGCAATATAAAAATACACTTTAGAAAAAGAAACTTCAAGACAAATTTGCCTTTACATGTCACAAACATAAAGAAACATCACTGTAGAAATTACCCAAAGATTCAAAGGTATGGAGTACTGTCTTTGCATCTTTGTGAGTTTAAGCTTAACTTTGGAGGCTTTGGACTTGCAGATATGCTCAGGCTGAGTCACTGTATTCTGGAAAAGCTGATGCAGATCTGTTTTCCTCTTAAAACCAGTTCCTATCAATTTTCCCTGACTCCTACTCAGCAGGGTGCTTGTCAAAACACCAGACACACAAACAAACTCCTCTCTCTTCCGTCCCCCACCTCACATTGACTGTTCTATCCCCCTCTTATCAGCCTCTTCCTCCTTCCCTCCGTATTCCCTTTGTCTTTTCGGCATCTCTCGAGATTGCCCTTTCTTGGCTTCTTTCCTGGACAGACTTGCTGAGAAAGGATTTTGGTGAGAAATGTGGTTTGTTTTTCTACTTGACTTAATGGCCAGTTTTGGACCTTTTTTGTCTGCATTTGAACATCTCTTCCTTAGAAGTGGCTGACAATTTACTTTCTCCTGCAGGACACCCTCGCATAAATATGATTTTTGTTCAAAACACCAGTTTATTCTGCTACTCACAGGCAGTCAGACCACCTCTGCCCTTAGCAAAAATGTTCTTTGCCAAAAATGCTACTGTTTTTCCTCTGCAGAGGAAACATTATGTGGTTGAATGAACTGTTGTCATAATCATTGTGGATTTTTTTATTATACAAATTCAGAAAGAGAATTAATTTCCCTGGGAAGTTTAGTTTTCATTTTCTAAAAGATTATGTGTTGAAGTTAAAATGGCATAGTTGTCTCTTATGCCAATAACTATTTCTTTAAGAAGATTAGCTTTGTGTATATATATTTGTATATATCTCCAGGTATTTTAAAAAATTGTATAAACCAGTACGTTGAAGTCTGTAGTTCAGTTGGTTGTCAGCTGCATGGAGATCCCCTCTCGTCTTTTCTTTTGCTATGTCCTTGTGTACATCCCTGTAAAAGTTATTTTATTTCTTCAGTCCCAGGTGTAGGGTTTTTTGTTTGTTTATTTCTTTGTTCTTTTTGTTTCATTGGGGTTTTTTGTTTTCTTTTGGGGAGGAGGGAGGCTGTTTAGAAAAGGTAACTATGGAAATACATTTCTGTACTCTTTGAGACCTTTGTGTGAAGCAGTGTGAATGCCTTGAACTTTTCTGGGACAACTGACCCATTTAAGAATGCTATTACATCTTATGATAGGAATGTGGGATCTTTGTGTGTTTGCAGAGATTTCCACTTTATCTGGTACAGCTTGTATGAGTTTATTTCCTTTTGGGCAGCTGGAAGGCAATGTCCAGGCTTTCACAGCCTTTTCAGCTAATAGGTCTATGGTGAGATAGATACAGGAAAATCCTGTTTTTCAAGATATTTAACAGGCAATCCAACACAGACTAAACATTCGCTCCCTCTCTCACACTCCGCTTTGTTTGGATTTCAAGTTAAATTCCATTTTACTGAACTGAATTACTGAATCCAGCAGGGATAGTCAAGAATTTTTCTTTGGCTATGTCTAGTCCACAAATGTCTAGAGGCATAGACATTTATGGAAGCAAAGACTTTCCTTGAACTGCCTCATCTTGATAACGTGGATTCTGACATTCGTGCAACCCTGCTGCAAATCATCTGTTTTCCTTACACACAGGTAATTAGTTTTAGCCTTACCTGCCAGGGAATCTACACAAAATTTTATTGCAATCTCTCAAGGACACCTGGGACTTCAGCAAAAGTCAAGGTGGCATTACAACACAAGAAAGAGAAATGTGACCGTCTCACTGCACAGACCAGGAGCTAGTGCACCATTGCACACTGAGACCTCATGTGGTCCGTGGCCCAGCATAAGATTTAGGTTGACACTTTCCATGGAAACATAGAGGTTGTCCTGCTCATTATTTGTCCCCTGGTAAACTAAGGTGGGATTTCTGTTGCCTAATATTATGTGCCTAAAAGCAAATTTTGTAATCTAGATTAATCTAATCTTGTCCAGACTCACTTTGGAGTCAATGGGAAGCAAGACCAGTTGAAAGCATGAGTTCATAGCACCTCAAGGTCAGTGTCAGGTAAGAGGGTAACTGGTCCTCTCTCTGGTCTTGTCTTTCTTCTTTGCCATTAACTATGGAGGGAACCTAGACAACTAAACCACACTTTCTCCAGTTGTAGAGGATCAATCAGGGTGCCTATGTCACTACAAATAAAATATGCACTTGCAGTGGAAACAAACCCAATTGTGTTCAATATGTTCAGAAGACCCAAGGCTCTGTGTGTCCTTCTATGAATCTTTAAGATGCTAGTAATACCACAAAGCCTGTGAGGCACTACACAAAACAAGAATGCTGGAAGGGGAATTTTCAAAAACACCCATTTAACATAGGAACATGTACTTACGTGGCATCTTTGAAGTTTCTGCCCTCCTCCCTTCCTCAGGAGAATTTGGTCTAAAACTCCAATTCTGCAAAAGCAAAGCATGCTTAGCTTTACACACCGGATTCCTGAGACACTCTGGAGTGGCACAGAGCAAACCTGACCCTTCTCTTTCTCTCCTGCAGTTCAGAGAAATCAATAAGATCAATCAGATGCATGAACATAGAGCGCTTGAATAAGTGTTCTGCCAGACTGAGTATAAGCAAAGAAATAAAATCAAGGTGCAGGTCCCAATAAGACAAATACAAGGCATGAGAGCATTAAATCAGGAGAAATGGCTGTTGAGTCTTGCTCTGCCCTTTGGAAGTTTGAGGTACCATAGGACAACCTACCCTCAGAGCTGCTGCTCTGGATGGATGCTGGTCGCTCATAGATCCTGTGTCACGCCTGTGAGCACCATGAAGCTGTCTCAGGAATTTGAGTTGTTTTCTTTAGAGGCACTGAACGCTAAAGCAACTATACGTGTTCTCTGTGCCATGGTTTAGAGTCCATCCTTTGAAGGATTATGAAACTACTATGCTGGTTGGCCAGAAATGGTGGATCAGATGGCTACATTTGGGGAATGAAAGAGAAAAGTGTCTCTGAAGAGATCTGGAAAGCTAGGCAAGTCCTCTGGGGAGAAACTGGAGGGACACCCAGCCCCAAAGGGGGACTTGTTCCTCTTTTTCTGTTTCTTTCCACTCCTTGCCACCTGAGACTTCTGCTGGATAAAACAAATGTAAAACTCAGCAAAGGGAAAGTTGGATCTCAGAGCTGTGTCCCTGTGAGGCTGAGCTATCTTCCAGCTGTAAACACACTCCATGGGTGATTTTGACTTGTTCCAGGCTATCTCTCAGATGCTGGTTCAGGAGCAGGTGGGATGCCACAGGGCAGCAATGAGGTGCCTCGGTTTGTGAGAAGGTTTAGCCCTTTGGGCAAGAGTTGTGTTGTGTCCCTTACCCAGAAAGCCACAAACCAGGCAATGGTTCGTATTTATGAGTGCAGACACACTGTTTCCAAATGCTCTGTGTGTGTGTGTCTACATCCATCTGCTGCACCAAGAGCAGGCAAGGTGATTTCTCCCATGTCAGGCTGACCCAGGACAACCAACAAACCTGATTTATGCAACCTGAAGGCAAGAGCACATAAGAGAGTGTTTTACCCATCATGGTAACGGGGCCTAGAAAGAAAATGAGGTTTTCTGTACAGACATGGATACCATGTGATGCTCCGCTCAAAGTCTGCTACAATATCACAGATGAACTAATAAGTTGGGGGTTTTTTTCTTCTTAATAATCTCTTCTCATGACTCAATTTGTTAAATCTCAATGATGCCTGCTGCTCCTAGATAACTCAAGAACATGCAAGAGACTATATCAGATTAAAAACCAAAGAAGATTCATTTTCCCCACCATCCTGCTTCCAGCAGTTGCTAACAGTAGATATCTATAGAGAATATAAGGAAAGGTCATAGGAGCACTGCAAAAATAGAGTGAATTTTTCCCAGAATACTTTTCCAACCTCCACTTGCACCAGTGAGAATTAATAGAGATCAGAAGAGCTCAGAGAGCTCTAACAGATGAGACATAGTGTATTGGACTAAATTTTGACAAAAGTATGTTAAAAATAACTAAATAGAATGTCTTCATTTCCATGCTTTAAATGTGATTAATTTCAAAAGTTGCATTTAGGTTTTTTTTTCATTTCACTTGTATTTTACTTTGTCATTTTGATATATGAACTGCATTGGCTGTTATTGATTCAAAAACTGACGATCTATTAGAGTCTGAGTAATAATGATAAAGTAGCAGTGATATCTTATTTTTATTGCTTAAAAATATTATCATATAATACATTTACAAAACTTATTTTTAAAAAAATAGAGAGCTAGTTAAAAATGAAAATAAAGATGAAATTCAAACTAAATACATTGACTTAGAGTTATAAAATTAATTTTAGAGGAAGTGTAACAAGCTTGTTTCCATGAAAGAAGAAAAAGAAAAGGTTAACTTGCCATTTTCCAGAGAGAAGAGACAAAGGCTTTCTCCTCACATTAAAACAAAATGGTCACATTTAACTAACACTTCAAATTGTAAGATTGCTTTAATTTTTCCAGAAAATAATATGAAATTAAATGTTCTGATGTTGCTTTCACCTGAACAGGGCTGAAATCAGAGCTTTTCCTTCTTTCTCTTTTTATGCAAATTGGAAAAAACCTGAGCAACAGCTCAGCAACAGTGAGAAAGTAGTGGAGTTTGGCCATAATTGATATCAAAATGCATAAATTTATTCTGAATCATGTCAATTAAAGTACAGAATAATTTTGAATGAGCCCATGAAAGAATTACAACTTTCTGACAATTACATATTTTGATAAGCTAGTTTCTCTTTAATTTTTTTTTCCAAGTTGCTTTTTAAAGACCACTTTGCAGGCATACCTAAGTGCAGGCAAGTATTTTGTCTTGTTGAACTCATTGTATTCAGATGCCCAATACAAGAAAACAGATCATTAAAATTCATATTCTTTTCTTGGTACTTCTGGCTGGCATTTAACATGTCATTGAACCTGATGATCCACGCTGAAGTGCTTTGCTGCTTTTATGGATGCTATTGCTTATGAATACTTAGTATTTTTGGACAAATAAAAAATGTACCTCCCCAGAATGTGGTCCTGTGAGAATGTCTGTAGAAGTATTGTTATAGCAACTGCTACAGGTAATTGGAACCAGAACATCTTTGGTCTGTGAGTGATGCATATTTTATGGTTTGTCTACTGTGTTGGTAAAAGCTTAGGGCTTATGAACTTTCTTTTTATCCAGCAGTAGTATTCCAGTGATTGAAATCACAACATCCACAGGTTTTAGAGGAGCAGGAGGAGACAAGGGTACAAATACTGCAATAATAAAATTGGTGGAGGAAATCGAGGTCAAGAACAGCAACACACAGAAAAAAAATCAGTTTGGGGGTATTGTGTACATTCAGTAATGGTGTCCAGAAGAGATTATATGGTTCAGGAAGATGAATGTAGTAGAGTGTGTTTATATATGGAGAATGAAAAGAGATATTCACAGGCTAATACTTCAGTAGTGTTCTCACAATATGGAAAATGAATCTGTGGCAAGTAATATGCTCATTTCAGAGGGCAGGTTTGCTTGTCTGCTATATTATGGTTTCATAATTGTGTCTGAATTTAGCTGCTCCTCAGCCATTGGAAACAGATCATTCTGCCCTGCAATTACAAATATTGATTTACAATGACATTTGCCTCTTGTAAAGTGTTTCAGTAACATCTGCAAAAACAGATGATGCAGAGGCATTAATCTCTCCATCTCTCTGATTTAAAAAATAAGTGGGTTTGCCCTGTAATGGCATGAAGGAACATAACTGTGATGAGTAGTTCAAAGAAAGGATTATATTTCTAAAATTCCTATGCAGTGACTGTAGGCATACAGATAAAGATTATGGGACACTAAAAACATGACAGCAACCTATTTTGGCATGTTAAGCAAATAGAAATAATAACACACAAACTGCACATCCCATTTTTTTTGTTCAAAATGTACCCCAAAGTATAACTGAAGTAAAAATGGTGGAAGCTACATATGAGAGCGGTTTTGATAAACTAGAGAAACTGAATGAGATTCATTAGCAAATTTATCCACTCTCATGGCCTGAATTCAAGTCTGCAGCCAAAACTGAAATCAGCTGTATTTCACATTCTTTCTTGTTTCATTGTGAATGTCTCATATATTTTCCTCTATTTTTCCTATACAAAACACTTCACCAAATGGCTTCAAAATGGCATCCAAAAATAAAAGATCTGAGTTCCAAAACAATACTGACAGAATCATTAAATAGAAATCTAAAACTGGTAAACCAGGGAAAGAATGGATTATGAGACGTCATCCCCTTGTAACTCATTATTCAATATCTCTTCTCTGTTTGCTGAATGTGAAATGTCCCCCACTACTTTTCATAATTTCTTACCTCTTTTAAAAGCAATTGACATGCTTTGTTTAATATCTTTTCAAAACCCATAACAGTCTCCCGGTGATGCAACAATAAATAATAATAAGTCCAAAGAACAGTGTAGGAGAAAAATCTGCTATGTAAAATAACCGTGTAATAGCTAGAACTCTTCCTACACCATTGCTTTAACTGACTTCGGGATTTAGTGATAAATGATATTTATTTTGTGATAAAGTGATAAATATTAACTACTTAGATCCTTCTGACCTTTTCAAAAAGGAAAGATATTAATCATATCCCAGAAACTCCTCTTCTCCATTTGGGATGCCTCAAGTTATGCACATCAGGCTGGGTAGATAAGATACAGGACTATATGTGAAGTGTGCTGTCCTGGTCTCAGCTGGGAAAGAGTTAATTTTCTTTCTAGTGATTGCTGTGAAAGGAATGTCAATAATGCATATTGGTTTAGTTGTTGCTAGGCAATGTTTATACTTTTCAAGGACTCTTGTCATAGAAGCTGAGAAAGCGTCTCTCTGGAAGGTACTGATTCATGAGGTGGTGAGAGTGACGTGTCATTATTGTTACTGTTATTTTCCTTTTATGTTAATGTTCTATTAAACTGTCATTATCTGAACCTACAAGGCTTTTTTCCTTTCTCTTTCTGCTCCTTTTCTCCCTCTTCACCCTGCCCATCTGGGGAGAAGGGGAGAACTTTGTGAGCAGCTGTGTGGTCCTAGCTGCCGACTGGGATTAAACCACAACGTGTGCTTTTCTGAAGGTGGAGCTCAGCAAGAATACTTGTGGTATAAGGTCTAAGGTGCCAATTCATAGGACATCATTCAGCTCATCACTCACAGGCATCTGAATCTATCCTCATCTGGATGGAATAAATCTCCATTGACTGTGCTGGTAATGGAAGCTTAGACACTCAGGTAGACATTTAAATTTTTAAATTTTAAATTTCAAATTTAATTTTTATAATTTAGAGCTGACTCTTACTCTTTCGTTTGTCCATACGAATGCCGTCTCAAACTATTAACTTTTACAACTTGAATCCACTAGCTGGGCTGCATGTTGGCTTAATACCACCCATACAGTGCAGATGACAGTGCCAAACCTCCGTGTCTTTATGGGGTAGTGTGAAAATAAATACACTTAGTCTTGTGAGCTTTAATGGTAATGGAGCCTTTAAACTTAAATATTTATTGACTGTAATTTTAAGAAACACAATATCTGTACAAAGCACCACTTTTCTTTCTGCACAGGAAAGCCCTTAGTAACAGCAGAACTGAGCAGCTCTGTTATTTAGAAGCCAAAATCTTTCCTGCCCAGAGTCTGAATATTCCTGCTCCTTTACGGTCTTAAGCTAGACTTACATATGGAGTGGGAAAACTCTCATATAGGAGAAACCTCAAGTTGGTACATCCCAAACTGATAGCACAAGAGCAACTCATCTGGGCTGAAACATTGTTTGAAAGTGATCTAGCTTGAGACCGCCAGCTCCTCGCTTTTGCTGCAGCTGCTGTGATCAAATTTTCCAAGACTTCCATAGCATTTATAACGTCAATAAATGGGGCAGATGGATGCCAAAGAAATCTCTGTCTCTGTGGCAGCTTATCTAATTAAACATTTAGACAGAGAAAGGTATAATTGCAGAATAATCTATCTGCCTTTATCGTGTGCTTTCCCTTAAGACACTCCTGCCTTTCCAGCAGAGCAAATAAACTTTGACAGATGTTTACTTTCAAAGTAAAAAAGATGGTGAAGTTCTATTAACACAGACCATATTCAATAGCAAAGCTATTTTTTCACTGCACTCGATGCCAGCATTCTTTGTAGAACAAAGATTTTGGTACTGAGTAAAATTTGATTTGCATGCCTGAGGGAGTAATAAAAGAAACCTATTATGGAATGAAATGGACTGTAATCACATTGAGAGGATAGAGAGTGTTCCTTTGGTGGGGAGGGGGAAAGGCTACTGCCTCGTAAATGGCCTGTTGAAGAAGAAAACGCAATGTTATCCAAGATACAACATATGCCAAAGTTTGGGGAATGACACGTGTAATTGCTTCACAACACAGACTTCCATTCCCTTCATCTGGAGTCTATAAGCACCGAGCATTTCTCATGGGGCCACAGGGAGGGAGACACTTGGTCACCCAACACCGGGATGGAGCAAAAAAGCCATTCTGCCGTTCTCATTGGATTATGCCTTAGCTAATGTTGACTCAAAGGCCAAACAGAAGGTCAGCCTCCAAGCCTAAGCTTTGTGACGTTCTCCCCACAGCACACAGTGCTCGTGGAGCAGGGCTCCACTTCTGCTCCCCTGGCCAGGAACCAGCCCCAGCCGCTGGTGGACTTTGCATGAGCCAGGCAGAGAATGATTTCAATTACTGCAGGAACAGCTGCTGCTCCGGGAGACATCACTGAAGCCAACCCCTTCTGCACAAGCTACTTGAACTGAGCAAACGCTGGGCTGCAGGCCCACGGCACAGCTGCATGGTGCTCCTTTGCTTTTCGGGTACAGGATGCTCAGGAAAGGAAGGTCAGCACCAGTTCTCAGGTGTGCGCATACCTGAGCAGAGACTGATCTCCACTCCACCGCATCCCCCGTCTGTGTCTGATGGCACTATTTCCAGTAAGCAACACTGTGCTGAAAATTCTGGATGCTTGCTGCAATTTTAAGAGTATACAGCACCGTGTGCCCTGTAAACTCGCTGTCACACAAGCTGTTCCTGTTAATGACATTTCTGCACGAGTTTATAGCCAGAAATGCTGAGCTCCTACGGGCTTTCTAATTCTCCTTCTTGTTACTCCTAGTGACAGTCCTGATGCCTGTCCTTCTATCAGCTCATTCTGTTGTTATTTTACAAGGAATTTCCCTCTATGATTGTTCACTATGTAAATGCAATTCTAATTATATAGAGATTATAATTCTGGTTATGCAATATATTATATTTCAAGACAAATGACCAAAGTTACAGGGGTACATCAAAAAAGCTAGTGATAAAAGTAGTTCAGTGATAAATCCTGGAAAAGAAAAAAGCAATACAGAAGCAGATGCTTTGTGATTTGAAGATTTGAATTGTCCTTGTTTCCAGAATGCTACAGAAGTGATAGCAGTTGACAGCCACACTTCTTGAGATAGGCATAATGCCATTCATTGCTTTTATACTTGAACGGCTTGGATACTACACAGTCTGTCAAGCCTAAATCTATTTAAGTCATGACAATTTATGTTATACTACAGTACATTACTTGTTTTGATCATAAGACTAAAATCATTCTTGCATGAAATAAACTGAAACTTTAAAAAAGACAAGCAAGGGCTGCTGTTTTCAAAGCAACTGAAATTTTCCTGACTGTGAGATTGATCAACAAGCTACAAATCCAGAGTAGCAATGCAGAAAACCAGACCTTCCTCCATCCATATCCTGAAGTGTTCAGATGAGTGCAGTCAAGGCCCAGAAGCATTAGCCAAATCCTGCACATTAGCTAATACTGTCTGGTGTGAAATCAGATCTGCAGACAGGAGATTACCTTTGAAGTACAGTGTTCGGTTTATTGCCCATTGTCAGGATATGAGCATTGCAATATTTGGTTTTCTGTTTTTAAAGGTGGGAAAAAAATGAAAGATGCATATCACAAACACCTGGGCCCCTTCTTTGACTTGCCAGCTGTGGGAGAAACAGAGATCATGGAAAGGAAATGGAGGAAAGGCGTTTGCCATAAAAGCGAGACTTAACCTTAAACTCCATGCACAGCCATACAGTCAAATCCTAGGAGGACTGAAATAGAAAATTCAAATATCTGTAATTTGTGTTCCCTTACAATGGTTCTAAAAATCAAAACAAACCCTCTCCTACCCAAGCACAGGTTCTTCCTGCCCTGCTTGGAGAAGGACGCTGTCACTTCCATGAGGTTGAATGCATGCTCATGGGCTCAGACATGACAACCTCGTCATTATTGTTACACATTGTGTTGGTTTGGGGCTTCCCGCTGCTCCTGGAAGGTGGATGCCTCTTGGAACAAGTAGGTTTGACAGCCTGCTCCTCAGGAGGTGCACAGTGCATGGAAGCACATGGCTTTTCACAGCAGGTGACCTACTGGCATCAGCTGAACCGTTGACTGACCAGCTGGGACCTGTGGCAGGAGCAGAGGTAGGCTGTCAGGTTGGATCCTGCATGGTGAAGGATAAACAGGTGCTTTTCACTGGGTGCAGCGCACTGCCTTGATGTGGTTGTCTACACCTTCTACTGCATCTTCTAAAGAAAGAGAAGTGGAAATTTCAATTATATGTGATTATTGAAATGATCAGTCGTAAACTGCTCACTGTTACCAAGCATGTTGAGAGGCATTTTTCTTTTATGAAGGTCTAATGGAGAGACAGATTCTCCTTAAAATTTGAAAAGAAAAGAAAACTTAATTGGAGTGGAAATCCTTAGGATTCTTGATTCCGTGGACAGGTGAGGTAGAAGTTTCTTCAGCCTTGGGCTTATTTATTCCTGTACTAAAACTCCTAAATAATTTCTTAATCTTCATTTGCAAGGTAAGATTTGATATACAATCTCTTTATTGGAACTCCTTCTTATTCAGTTATTTGCAGACACATTTTAAGAAGGTTTATCCAGAATATAAAGAAAAAATTTCAGTTTTCTGTGTGAAATCTCTGTTACAATTTTCATATTTTCCTGAATACCTTTTTTTCCCCTGTATTTTTAAAATTTAAAAAAGAATATATTTTTCCCCAATTTGTGTTTGCAAGGCTTTCCCTTTTTTGGATGCTTGGTTTTTTCTGTTATTGATGGCCTATTCATTTTTGTCTAGCACTTTTGTCTAAAGTGAAAACAGGAAAATAAATAAAGGTGACAGAATGAAAAGGTACTAGGAACTAGAACCCACATGTGGGAAGTAAGCTTCCTAACTTTCCGTATGCCCAAATTAAACTACATTTTATGACCAAATTAATTTAATTTCCAAATATATACTTAAACACTATTTCTCAATTTAAATTTTCCAAATCATCATAATCCTCAATCCATCTCTTTCCAATAGCAAATACATACAATAACATTTTTTACTGCATTTGAGGAACATTCCTGCATTTGTATCCTTTCACTCTTACTCTCTTTTGTCCCTTTCCATTATATGTTATTTCAAGAAGAAAGATTTCCTTGAAAAATCTGGTTATATGCTTAGTTTAGAATAAAAATGTGAAGACAAAGATTGGAAATGTAAGGCTTTAATCAGGGTTTGCAATAATAGGATGAGTTTGGGAAAACTAATATATCCATGAAATTTCATTGTTTAAATATAAACCCAGATACCTTGGCACGCCGGGAAGATCAGCAGCAAATCCTATTAGCTTGATAGGGGGAGGAGAGGGGCTATGCCGTGTGACTGCTTTTAATAGCTGCAATGAAACGGAAGCGTGAGCAAACAGCTGCAAACTGATGAAAACGTGCAGGCAGTGCTGAATTGAGAAATGTTATGAACACCCAGGAAGACAGCGAGTTAAGACGGACACACCCAAAAAAGGTCAGTGTAAGGTCTCAAAAAAGGGGGAAAAAGATAGGGGATGCAGTTCTGAAATGTCTATGTCCATCCAAAAAGTATTAAATGGCACTATTTAATCAGAGAGCAAGATTTCACAATGCAACCCTTTGCAAAGGGATTTAGGTGAGATTTAGAGATCAGTGAGTTCAGCATGAGTTTGTAACGTGACTCGGTGGTTAAACACAAAAAATCAAGAAGCCTGTATTTTCTGTACAGAGATCTTTTCTAGTTAGATAGATTGTTATCTATCTATCTGCATATTTTATGTTGAAAGAAGAAAAAGAATCCTTTTCCGTGCAATACTACAGTGAGAGAATATTCTGTCTGCTTTTCTCATTACTGGAAAATGTACTGAAAAATTACACTGAGTTGAGAATAAAGTGCTGACAGTGATTAAAGATGGGGAGGAGTGACTTATGAGAATGCTTACACGCTCCTAAGGGTGCCCTTACACAACCTTGGTTTTCTTTGATGGTAAAGCTGCTTAAGACATTCACACCGTCCTCACGGCCCCCGACTGCTCATTTTCTTTCTGCATGCAGCAGGTTCCTGCTCCCTCAGGTCTACCAGTGCAGCTGTTTATAAGGCTGTGCTGGAAACCAGATCACTGAAAACCTGAATTTTGAAAAAAATTACAGCCTCCTTTTTTAATAGGCAGATAGTCTTTTTAACCAGCTCTGTTTTCTTGTCCAAGAGTCCAGTGTTGGCCCCACAAGTGATTGTACCAATACATCCAAAGGAGACAATTTATGGGACCATATTTTGGGACTGTGGTCAAGAGCAGAAGGAAAACAGACTCTCCTGAGAAAGATTTTGCAGCTCAGGGAAATCTAAATGGCTTTTTTAGGTGTAGTGACCTCCTTAACTGATGGGCTTGTACATGAAAACAAAACCTGGAAGAGACAAAGTACTTGGCAAAATCTGAAAGGGAAGGAATGTGCTAGTCTGCAGATATGTGTGCAGTACAAAAAAAAAAAAGAAGTTGTCTCAGCATGATATAAACAGAAATCTTGGGATTAAAACTATGAAGAAAATTGCAGGCTGAATACTACGCAGTACAGTCTGAAGGTCAGACATGGTCTTGCATGGAAAAATAGCACGAAATATTTGAAAACAGGCAAGAAAATTCTCAAGAACAATCCTCTATAGAAAAGGAACAGCTTACAGAATTAAGGATTCTCTTTCTAAGATGGCCAGTGAAGTAATATTTCCAGATGAAACTTTTTATTATATTAAAGGATTTCTTTTAGATTACAGATACTCTGGTTTAGATGTAACTGCTGCTTTAAAAGCACACAAGTATTTTTGAATACCATTCTACTGAAAGCAAAGGAAAGTTGAACTGTAAAATTCTGTGCTTTTCTGTAGCCATAAAAGGTGAAATTTAGCTGCTTTAGGAAAAAACAAATATGCTTTCCCACACTTTAACATATTTGTTTGTGGTTTTTTTAAAATTTGAGCTTGACAAAATGTTTTCTGAAATTGAAAGATGAAAAACCCAAACAAACTATGGAGGAGTTGCTCTGAGGAACCAAGTGAAGACAGAGGGAAAGAAAACCTTATAAAATATGTGGATTCTTAAAAACTGAAAAAAAATTTTCTTGCTGGAAGGTGTTTTAAAAATTGCTGGGAAGCCTTAGTAGAGAATTAATGTGTCATCACTATCCATCACATTAAATAGAATTCCAAGAGTATGGAAAAAGATTGTTTGGAGTTTATTTTTAAACTATCTCCTAGTAAATTTGCCTCAAAGCACTAGTTGCTCAAAAATGGCAGGTTTTATAAGTTTTTAGGGTCAACACGAGCAGTGCTGCTGATGCCAATGCTGAGTAGCCTGTGAAATAGTGTAGCTCGTATGTAAATGAACTGTGTACAGCCCATAAGTGTGGAAGAGGAGGATATATGAGGAAGGAGTGTTAATAATGAAGTGATAGAGTGAATTCTCCACTTCGGTCCCTCAGTCAGCACAGGCAACACACAGGCAGCCCATCTGCACGGGCAGCTCTGCTCTGCCTTACAAACAGCCTATGTTTTACGAGGCTGTTTACAGCAGCAGCTTAGAGCTGTGCTATTTACAGGCTCCTTCCTCCACAAGAAAAAAAATTGCGTGTGAGAACACGATGGACAATTTCATATGCATAGCTGAGTTAACATAATCGGGCTTTCTTCAGTGTTAAAAAAGAGAGGAGGACAGGGAAGCGAGGAATTCACACACTATGCCAGGTTGTTTTCACAGTCATTAGCAAACAGTTTCTCTTCTCCTCTTTTCTTCCACACAAGACCACATAAAAGTTTGGGAAGATCAGGGCACAGGGATGGATATCTGGTCCATATATCAGTGATTGTATTGTATACATAGCAAGGCTGGTTCCTTTGGTCATGTAACAGAGAATCCTTTAACCACTTGCATAAGGTTCCCTTCATTTTAAAATCTTGAGGTATGGGCCCTCTAAACCCAAAGCTTAAGATGTAGCAGTTTCCACCTTTTTGCCTTACACCACGTAAATATGCAGAATTGCCCGTCTTTATTTGCAAGTGTGTATTTCTGTAGCTCTTACATCCTCTGACTGCCCTTTTCCATCTCCAGCCTTGTCAGGTTGCTGAGCTGTTCTCATGGACACAGCTTGGCTTTAGTGCCTGCTTCAATTGGAGACCCTCCGGAGGCTGTTTGACCCCAGCCTGGAAAATAAGCCTGGACTAAGCAGGCTTTGGGTGAGACTGGTGATTGCAATGCTTGTGAGATGATAATCCCATCTAAAAGGCAAAGAGCATTACATTATTGCGAAGACAGAAATGTGTTTGAAAGGACACTGTTGAGTAGCGGGTAAAGCATTTTCCAGTTTCTCCATTAAGAGTGATGGGAAGCATAGAGGACATTGCACTGTGTGAGGATACCAGAAGATCTGCAAATTCAGAGTTACCTTGCCTAGCTCAAGAAAAAAAAAAATCCACCATATATTGATGTTTGCTCATTATAATGTTGCAAGTCTTTTTGTTTACACAGCCATACTGAGTTTATGCATGTTTAACTTCTGTTATGACTGCAACAGAAATTTTACTGTGGTTGCTTTTGGAGGCAGATAAAAGAGGGAAAGAGAGGGACATTGTTCCACTGTCATCAGCATCCTACAATAATCTGTGCTGATTTAGTTTTCCTTTGAAAATAGATACAATTAAGACACAGAAAGGACTGTGAAATGAGTGTATCACTAATGTAATTCAGACCTTAACTGTACCACACTTAAGAGTTGGATTTACTTCATTTACTTTGAGACATCTAAAAATTTGGGATCTAGTTTACAAGTCACCCAGATTCCCTCTGTCATCAGTGGAAAAATAGGTGCTTCAAGAGTGTGAGTCACACCATTATCCTTAAGATGTCTCTAGATAGGACAAACTGTAGAGGAGATAATATCTCTTGCAGCCTATCAAGTAAATGCTGCTGAGTAGCTGTTGTGGTTTAACGCCAGTTGTCAGCTGAGCCCCACACAACTGCTCACTCACCCCCCCAGGGTGAGACCGGGTAGAAATGAAAGAGTAAAAGTGACAAAACTCGTGGGCTGAGATAATGACAATTTAATAGGCAAAACCTCTCACACAAGCAAAGCAAAACAAGGAATTCATTCACCAGACAGATGTTTAGACATCCCCAGGAAAGCAGGGCTCCATCGTGTGTAACAGTTACTTGGGAAGACAAACACCATCACTGAATGTCTCCCCATTTCTTCTTTCACCAGCTTTATATACTGAGCATGACATCATATGGTATGGCATGTCCCTTTGGTCAGGTGGGGTCAGGTGTCCCAGCTCTGTCGCCTCCCAACTTCTCATGCACACCCACCTTACTTGCTGGTGGGTGTTATGAGGAGCAGAAAAGGCCTTGACGTGTGTAAGCACTGCTCACTAATAACTTAAACATCTCTGTGTCATCAACACTGTTTCCAGCACAAATCCAAAACATAGGTCCCTACAAGCCACTATGAAGAAAATTAACTCTATCCCAGCCAAAACCAGCACACTAGCTCAGATAACTGAGATTTGGAGGATATGAACTGTGCCCAACAGTGCCTGACTGAGCTGGTAAAAAAAATAGAGGTATTTTCCTTTGGATGGCTTTCATAAACACTAAGCAATTTTTTGTTCAAAGAAAAAAAAATAATTACTTGTAATAAACTACTAGTTTCCTGCTGAAAATAACATGTTTTTAAGAAAAGCAGACACTTTCTACAGACATTTTTTATTCAGCTCCAAACCAAAGCATCCATGGATGCAACCCATAATGTGTTTATAGAAATATTTGTGAGGATTAGATTCTAATCCTCCCATTCATTTGAGATAGTTCTGTAACGTGAAATTTAAAACTAATGAAACAGCAAGTTTTTGCATGAATGGGGAGTTTGTATAACTTCAGTTTCTGTAAACTGTGTATCTTCTGCTGAGTGAAAAGCTATCCTGTAAATGGTAACACCTGAATGACACATTTATCTGTGGTCTGGGACCATGCAGAATCACCCTGATAAAGGAATCTGGAGGAATTAGCAGATCTGATGAAAACTTCTTGCACTGCCAACCGATGGAAACAGACTTTTGGTAAAACAGACCATTGATCTGATTTGTATTTGGACTGTCAGATGAATCAAAATCTGCAGGAGATACAATAGAAAAGGAATAGTTGCCCTTCTGGGCCACTGAGGAAACAGAGTTGGAGCCTGGGAAAACAGGGCAGTGCATAAATGTAATCCCAACACTGGTCATGGAGTATGTTAAATGATATTTGACTGAGCCTCAACAATGTTCTCAAATATTCCTATCAGGAGAAATTTCTTTTTTACACTGAATCAGGCTTCAATGCGGTTACCCCTGGTGTTAGCCAAATCCCTTGTCTTCTGATAATTCCTGAAGACCTCTCCTTCCTTCAGAAAACTTTAAAAGATTGCAAGTCTTGACTATAAAACCTTTCCTTTCTCAGTGCTGACACAGTATCCTACAGACAGACATGTGCAACTGTGTGTAGACTCCAGGCCATGTGAGTTCTTAAGTAAATTCATATTCACCCAACGACAGCTCTCACGCTCATTTGTATCTGGTGTGGGCTGAACTAGCTGACTCAGATAAAATTTTGTCCCTAACTTTCACCTAAATATCCTCACAGAAAACATCTTTTCGTTCTTAGTCATGAGGCAATTCCCATTAAAATGCTACACTGGTCTTTATAAAAGAATAACAAAATAGAAATAAATTTGGGGTAGGATGGCACGACACCACATTTGACAGAGCCATGAATCACACTGCTGAGATGAATGGTTATCCAAAGCCATTAAAAGTGCTTCCACACTTCAGCACAATGCATTGTTTAAGAGAAGTCATACTGGGCTGGAATCTGCTCTCTGTTTCACCAATCTCATAATGAGCTTTAGCAGGAGTTGCTCTTGATTTATGTTGGATCAGGGTCAGACTGGGAACCTTCCTATCTCTCCATAACGTTAGCATCATCTCATAAATAACTTCAACACCCAAAACTACAGCAGAGAAGGATCCAAGAAGAGTTACTGCAGTATAACTCTAAAATGTAAAGCTACCCAAGTTACACTGACAGTTATTTTTTCAAGTATACTCTTGAAATAACCAAAAGCCATGATTTTTCCCCTATAAAAAGCAGTCTGAGAAAAAACAGCTGGTGCTTAAAATAGTTCTTTAGGTTTCTTTTAGATTCAGAAATCACTCACAAAACCTCAGGATCCAGTGAGATATAACTGTATCTGTCATAGACCTGGAGGAACATAAACTTCAAATTGACAGGGATAATGTTAGAGTTAAATCTCCTTGGGGCTTTATTATTCACAGCAAAAATCTGATTTGAGACAATAATCAGGCACTTGAAATGCAATATTTTATCAGGTGTTTGATTTTTAAATGGAAATTTGGTCAATCTTATTTCTTTGAAGCAGAAAACATTTAAAGAAGAGTTTCAATGTGTATATGCAGCAGTGGTGGAATTCACAATAAAATTAGAGACAACAGCTGGCATGAGGAGGTAATTTACTTGACCAGATTCTTCATTCATCATGTTGAATAGCGTTGTGTAACTGAGGATTTGGGCTCTTTCTAAATCCATCAACACCGTATATTTCAGCCATAAACCAAGCAACTTTCTAACAAGTACCGACACACACAATGCTGTTTTAAATTACTTCTAAAACAACTTAGGTTTAGAAAGACTTGCTAAGAAGCAATCGAATAACAGACTAACAGCACAGTTGCTGGACTGGGGGACAATTCTCCCTATACTTTAAAGTGTTGTGAGTGCATGAAATATAATACTACTGCTACACTAATAGAAGCAATATTCTTAAGTGACGGAGGAAGCAAGGACATTATCAAGGGTCAAATGGGACTTTAGAGATGCTGGGAATAAAAAAATCACCATGTAACATGAAGAACCTTATTTCCATCCTGTTTCATAGCTGTTGTAAAGGCTACTGTGCATCCTTAAGGCATACTGAAATACACAGGTCTATTCTGATCACTGTGCTCCATAAAGAAAATATAAACCACAGAAATAGATCTTTTCTTAGAGGATAGAGAGTGCTACATACATAGCAGTGAGTTCAGGTTCAGAAGTAGACAGTACTAATTTGAAATATTTCTTATTTTGAAATATTTTCCATCCACTTGCCCAAAAGTTAATGAAATATAAGAAATAGGTAAAGCCATTCCAATGAGAAGAAAACTGGATGCTCAGTTGTGAACCTTGCAGGTATATGAAGTATCTGAGTCTGAAGACCAAC
This sequence comes from Numenius arquata, assembly GCF_964106895.1. Classification (NCBI taxonomy): domain Eukaryota; kingdom Metazoa; phylum Chordata; class Aves; order Charadriiformes; family Scolopacidae; genus Numenius; species Numenius arquata. Next base: position 69,819,856 of record NC_133578.1, on the reverse strand, counting down.
CCTGGAATATGAAATGAGTGGGGCTGATGCAGTACAGGCTTAAGGGAGTCCAGAAGATTTCAGGAATCCGGCACTTGGAGATCATTAGCCATGCTTTGTCTTCTTAAGCAGACATCTTTATTGCTCTTTTTTAGCTAAATTAACAAGTTACAGCATTACCTCTTTTTAAATAGGTTGAGTGCCCATTGGGAGGGATTATAACCGGATCTGGTTAATTGAGGTTTAGTTTATCTGCACTTCTGGATACAAATAGTCTTATGAGGAAGATACCCTGCAGCATAACATAGAGTGTTGACTTCCTATTCATCATCTGAGTAAAAATAAGAAACAGAATTGAGTGCATATTTTACAGTCTTTCCCTGAAGTCTGGGCAAGGGTGCCATAGTGTGAGGTGTTCCTTGCACAAGACCCTGCCTCTGTATTCAGCCTGGTAAATAAAACTTGATCTAAAAAGCTGTCCTCCTAACCTTGGATCATGTTGAAAATTCTGGGATTTTTTTGGTTCTCTTCAAAGTAATTTTCAGAAACTAGGATGAACTGGGATGCTAAGAACACAGCTAGATGATGCTCTAATCATAAATCAGAAGCTGTTTGCTATGTAAAAATGTCCATCTCTTCACCATTTTCCACATAGTGAACTGAATTGAAGGAATAACTAGACTTGAGAAAGAGTTGGAAAACTTTAATGCACTGTTTTGGAAGTTAACAAGAGTTTAGGGTCCTAGGTGGTGTAATTTAGTCAGATTGTGCTTTTCTGAGGTCAGTTTTTGGCTTTTCAGCTTCTGCACTATAAGACCTCTTTTGGGCTTCTTGTACAGCAAAGATAGCGAATTAATAAGCAGGTTTCCTGGTTAGCTGAACATGAGCTTCTCAAACCCTCTCATGTTAGAAAAGATTTCCTAGCCTGTAGGTGCCTGAGGGATTGGTAAATTCCAGGGAGATGTGCTAATTTATAAGCATTGTCTTCATTATCATCAATGTTCATCATCATGATAGTCTTACTGTCTCCTGTCAAAGTTTACTTGAAGATACAGTGAGCAATGGCTCCGCAGTCCCTCTGTCCTTCACAAGTTGATTGATCAAAAATGTGAATCATAGATGGAAGCAGCTGTAACACCTGGTGGAGGCAGTGTTAGGGGAAATTTGAGCCCCCATGAGTAGTGTTCAAGGTCAGGACAAGCCTGTAACTCCCCTTAGAAAAGTGACCCAGAGTGTGCATGCCCACGTGGGTTCTCTATATCTCTTCACTAGTGAACTGTAGGGGCTAGAAATCGGACTGGAAGGTATATGAAACTCATTTAGCCCCCATGGTATATCTGGTAAATCTAGACGACCCTTGTGCAAGATTTATTTTCTTTCTCTTTTTTTTTTTTTTCTTTTTTTCTTCCTTCTTTTCTTCTGCCTTCTGGTTCTGTAGCCCTTGTAATTCACATTTTTATACCAAACTCTAAAATTAAGAGAACTAGAAAGTTTTAGAAATTAAGCTTTGAAAAATAACAACATATAACCCCTAATCACAGTAATAAATGAAACAATGGCTTCCCTACTGGATGAGAAGAAAAGTGACTGTATGTGTGGCATCACCAATGCGATCAACATCTTACAAAACATTAAAGATGATTCACCATTTTCCCAAGAAAACACATTTTGTCAGAAAACAGTATTTTGCCAAATAGAACTTTTCCATGACTCTTATTTGGACTTTTTATAAAATCTATGTAAGAAAGCTTTGAGTTTTCAAAAGTGTTTTGGTCCCCAGTTACAGATTTCTTTTATACACATAAACACATGCAGCAATGTTTTCTGATTAAAGGTCTCTGTATATGTACTTTCACAATTTCATATATCTTTTTTTTTAATTTTGTCTTGTTTTGGGTTTTTTTTTTCTATGGGACAAATAAGAAAAGAAAGAGGAAAAAGTATGAAGAAAGAACACTACTTTTCAATATTTTATTAGTTTTTCCCAAATAAAATCTTGAAAGAAGTATTTTCTAGGGAAAATAATATCTGCAGCCTTCTCTAGAATGCAGCACATTTATTTACATAGGCTCATTGTTCAAACTTGTTCCGTGTGAGTTTTGATACACTGGAGAACGATCTGGTCCACCAACTTGATTTCACGTTCCTTTCTAACTGTAGGATTAACTTATGATGGTGTAGACAGGATTTGCAGCAGAGCAAGAGTAGGATGTGAGACACGCTTCTTCTGCCTACTTCTCTCATTCACAGAGAAGGAAAGAGCTTTTAGCGTTTACAAATAAATCAATTGGAACAATTTTCTTAAAAATTTATAAGGTGGCCAGTTAGACTGTTTTTGGCTCCCTGTAGGTTGAGTTATACTGTTTCCATGAGTTTATGACTAGGAGCAATCTTTAGATTATTCAATCTGAGTAATTAAACTGCAACTCACTAACTCCAGAGAATATCCTCAGAGTAGTTTCAGCCCTTCAGGTACTAAAAGGTGAACATGGAAGGTGTTTACGGAGTAACGACCACCACCAGTATCAGAGGCTGCTGCAGGCTGTTGCAGCTGGGATATTCCCACATAGTCCCAACAAGCAAACTGGTCCCATATCTGCAGAGAAATGTGAAAATGCATTGAATCCCATCAGTCAGAACTGTATTTTTCCTAAAAAAAGTCTGGTGAAAAAAGTCTGAAGCATCCAGTTGGGCATCTGAGAGGATGACTGATCTGACAGTGCTCTGACTTACCTGAAACCATGCCCTTCATCTTTTACCTTTCCCAGCTCCCACGGGAGCTAAAAGACCACCAGCTAAAAGACCAAAGCATGAGATCACACTTCTTTGACACTAAAGTTTTTTCCCCTCCCACTTTGTCAGTGATGTCTGTGATCATCCATAGCAATGGCAATGTCTTTAAAAACTCCCACTAAAACCACAACTCCCAGGGCACAAGGCTGAACACAGCAGCAAGGAGACATGAGAACACTCAGTGGGCAGCCAACACAGAGTCATCCCGGCTGATCCCAACATGTCCTGTACTGTTCCCAATGCTGGGCACATTCCTGGGCCTTGGATGACGACTGCAGCAATAAATATCCCAGAGGAAAACCAACCTCATTAAAACCAGTAAATCAAATGTGTGGGGGGGTTTAAGTCAACGGAATAATACAGGGAAAAGTCTGGCCTGGTGCCAAGCGAGATCATCTTCTAAATAACTCAGGCCCTACAGTCATAAATTCAGCTACACTTTCTGAATTCTTGTTATACCACAGCCCAGTCCCTCATCATTGATGTTACATTTCTCTTTGTAGAACAGGCCCGCAAGTAAGTTAGAGGTTCATACAGTGATGCTTAGGGGTGCTCACCAGTTGTGAACTGGGTCCTCACCATAATGATCAAATAATTTATTATTCAAAATAACAATATACATCATGCCTTCATTTCATTTCCAGATATAGGATTGAACTTTCACCTCATAATATCAGAACAGACGGACTTGCCCTCAAATTTTATTTCATCCCTTAAAGACAACAGATCTTAGTAAATTGTTTAGATTCACATCTCCAGACACCTCAAAAATATTTTATTTCTGCCAATCAGACTGGATTATTCTCCTTCAAATCAGTGTGGATGCCTTTTATCTGGGTGTGTTGCATTCTTCCCTCCCTAAAACTAAGCTAAGCAAGACCTCTCTGTGTTTTAGCTTCTGTTTACTGGATGCATCAGGCAACTGGGAAATGACAATATTCTGGTTTTCCCTTTTCCTTTACGATGTGTAATCACCCTATATAGCACGAAAGAAATGGATACAATAGGCTGGTAGAATAAATCAACCAAACTCTGCTTAATCATTTGCTCAGTGACTGGCAAATAGATCATCCAGCTCCTTCAGTTTAAGTCAACTCCATGAGTACACCGTGAGAATGACTGCTGTGATCTGGTAGCCATCTCTACCCTGTCTTGATGACAGTACTCATTCCCATACCTGCACATGACTACATCTCCAGAAGAGGTAAGGCTGGAGAAAATGCAGATCCAACCAGTTGATTTGGGTGTTTAAAGATGTGTTATAAGGAATATGAAAGTACTTGGTGAACTCCAAATTCAATTCTTTGTTATTGCAAAGCAATCATATACCATACACCAAGGCACATGGAGGACAGGGGGGTGATTTGAGGCAGCCAACATGGCTTCACCAAGGGCAAGTCCTGCCTGACCAGCCTCATGGCCTTCTGTGATAGAGTGACTACATGAGCGGACAAGGGAAGAGCTATGGATTTTATCTACCTGGACTTCTCTAAGGCCTTTGACGTGGTTCCCTACAACATCCTTCTCTCTAAATTAGAGAGATACGGATCTGATGGGTGGACTCTTTTGTGGATGAGGAATTGGTTGGATGGTTGCATCCAGAGGGTAGTGGTCAAGGGCTCAATGTTCAGATGGAGATCAGTGACAAGTAGTGTCCCTCAGGGGTCTGTACTGGCACCAGTACTGTTTAATATCTTCATCAATGACATAGCAGGATTGGGTGCACCCTCAGCAAGTTTGCAGATAACACCCAGCAGAGTGGTGCAGTTGACACACCTGAAGGACTGGATGCCATCCAGTGGTACCTGGACAAGCTTGAGAAGTGGGTCCATGTGTACCTCATGAGGTTCAACAAAGCCAAGTGCAGGGTCCTGCACCTGGGTCAGGGCAACCCATGGTATCAATACAGGCTGGAAGATGAAGGGATTGGGAGCAACCCTGCCGAGAAGGACTTGCAGGTGCTGGTGGGTGAAAAGTGGGACATGAGCTGGACAACAGTGTGTGCTTGCAGCCCAGGAGGCCAATCATGTCCTGGGCTGCATCAAAAGCAACGTAGTCAGTAGGTCAAGGGAGGTGATTCTTCCCCTCTACTCTGCTCTGGTGAGACTCTACCTGGACCTGTTGTGACAGGACAAGGGGTAATGGCTTTAAACTAAAAGAGGGAAGATTAAGACTAGATATAAGGAAGTAATTTTTTACTGTGAGGGTGGTGAAACACTGGCACAAGTTGCCCAGAGAGGTGGTAGATGCCTCATCCCTGGAAACATTCAAGGTCAGGTTGGAACAGGCTCTGAGCAACCTGATCTAGTGGAAGATGCCCCTGCTCATTGCAGGAGAGGGTTGGACTAGATGGCCTTTAAAGGTCACTTCCAACCCAACCCAAAATAGTCTATGATTTGATTCTATTCTATTCTATTCTATTCTATTCTATTCTATTCTATTCTATTCATGGAAAGCACTGGACTGACAGACCTGGACAAGATGCTATTTTTCACTCAAAGGCAGGCAACATTTTTAGCACTATGACTCTTTAGACTATCTCAGCAATGACCTGGAAAGAGGTGAGAACTCTATCTCCAGATCCATCCAACCAACTAACTCTTCCACAGAGCTTGCCCACAAAGGTCCTAGGCTGGAGCTTTGGTGACATGGAGATTTGTGGAGGGACATTTTGGTGAGGCCTTGAAGAACCTTGTTCTCTTACCTGGTTCAGCTCCCCAGTTACTCTCTTTATCCGATTGCCCTCATGAAATTTTCACTTTCTTGCTGCTTGTGTCATAGAGAAGAAAATAAAGATATGAAACCCCTTGAGCCTTTTGCTGCTTCACTTCTGCAGTGAAACAATTTCAACGAAAATGTTTCTTCTTCTGGTTGTTTCATCTCCCAAACTCAGTTACATCACTAAAACAACTAACTATCCTATTATAATTTGGTTTTATTTATTCGGTCATTGCAGCCTTACTTAAACCTTTATGTGGTGTAAAATATTAAAATATATATTATGTTTGAAAATTGAGTAAGGTTTTGTTGCTTGTTTCATTAACTGCTCAGATATTCTAGAAATTTTCAGATAGTTATCTCATAGGAACAATCCAAATGACTAGAAGATTAATGGTTTTCTGGTCATAAAATAGTATTTATTACAGCAAAGTGTGTTGAGGAAAGACTCTAAAAAACAGTTTTTATAGAATCTAACTGTGCTCTAACTTTCTTTACTCTTTTTTTCATTATATGTTTTGAAATATGCACATAATTTTTTATGTTTTGTGGTTTATACAAAATCTTTAACAGAAACTTTTAGTTTCAAGGTTGCAAATAAACTGCAAATATCAGGTCATAAATCCTGACATATTTGGTCAGAAGGCAAACAAACCTGAAGTTGTTGTTCCTTGGTTTTATTAAAGAACGAGACAAATTTAATAGAGAGACAAAAGATATGATAGATATGATCTTACCTTTCAGGGAAAAACTGCTAGAAGTCTCGTTAAAAATAATTTTCTTTTAAAGTTTAGACCTTTATATGCAGAGAGTCATGAGGACGGGTTGTTTCAGGTTGGGTAATTCCATCATGTTATGTGCCCTCACAGAGATGGGAAATGTTTTGATCTTTAAAAATTAGAACATACTTTTCTGAGCTGTGCCCTTGAAAGTGCTATATATCTTCATTTCCTGTTATTTAACTGAAAGTTTAATAACCTTGTGTACATATGGCATATCGGTGCTATGTAGAGTTACTTGTAACTGCTTTAGGAGTAAACATGGATATTAATTTGGTAACTTTTCTTGGTCACAGACACAACTTCAGAAAATAAAGCCTCTGACAAAAAGTCGTTTCATCTTCACGGGCTACTTACATAAAACTGTAAAGAAGAAAGTTTAAAAATAGTTATAGAGAGAATAAAGGTTTCTGACCTATTTGAAACAGTTTCACCTTCTAGAAACCCCTGAGAAAACTGAAGGGATGCCTCAGAGAAGTGGGTTAGGTAAAAAAAGATATTCTGAGAAATTCCTGCCACAAAGACAAAGGTTAGATTCCAGATCTAATGTGTATGCGTTATTAATTCACATAAAGCAGTTAATAAGATGAGCTGGTAAAGAGTTCTATCAATGAACAGGTCACAAATGTGGCAAAGTCCCAAAAGTTGTTTCTCCCTTACCACTATGATACAGAAAAAGGGTTAAAAAAGCCTTTAAATGGAACAATCCCTTTGCTTCTTTTTGAATTTTACCTCATCATCACAGCCTCAGATCTCTGCTCAGCCCATCTCCAGCTCTGACACGTGAGAAAATAACCAGACATTGAAATCTGGGGGAAATAAGCTTCACAGTTGGAACACAGTATTTGTACTGTGTTGCTGGAACGGCAATGTAAGATTGGACAGGAATTTTATTTATGTTTTTCCTGTAATTAGGTGAAATACTATTTTAATTGAAGATAATGGTGTCTCTGGTTGAAAACCACAGCCTGTTTATTTAGATTATGCTTTCCTGCAAAGGGAAATAATGTAACACTGGCAGTCAAAGAAAAATAGTACTTAATACAGGTTTTAAATATGGGGTAGTCTTAGGATGCTTTTTTTTGTATGCACCTGATTTTAACGTTATTTTGATTTCCCAGATAACTATGATTACTTAATTATCCTAGTAATTACTTATGTTTGTCATTTATTAATATTGAAATTATCCCTGCTAAACATACGATGCCTACTATGCTTTTTACTATAATAATTTTGGTATTGAAGTAATACTTATAATGTATTTCAATTTTTTACAATACACTGTGGCATAAAATTTGGACTAATTTTTAGCAGGGCAATTTCCTTTGAAAACTCTCCTCACAAGGACAGGCAGAAAAATTATAAGAAATTATAAACTAAAGTTCATAATGTCTATTGTTCATTCACTGTTTTTCTCTTTTCTATCTCCCCCCTTCCCCAATTTTGAAGAGAACACAGTTAAGGCTAGCAATTTGGGACATTTTTGGCTGGTTTTAATTGCAATTTTCTTACATGTCTGGCAGGGAACCCTGTGTGACAGAAATAGTAGGATTCATCGAATCTGCAAAGGCTTTCCAGTATCATTTAGAAGAGTTAATTGTATGTGACTTTTCCTGTGCATTAGGAATCTCCAGCCCTGTGGGCAGTTTTCCTGGAGTAAATGCTGTGGGATTAGGTTGTCTATCCAATATGGAGTTTTGCTGGAAAAAGACTTTCTGCTTTATACAGTGTGTAGACAATAGACTGATTTTGCTTATTGTATTGCTTTCTTCCCTTTGAACACAGAAATAAAGCTCATTTGTCTTTCCTGGGCATTATTGTTACCTCTTTGACATAATGGGCTAAGGGGCAAGTGAAGTTAAAACATCTGAGCTAAGCAAAGGTGACATTAACCAGTTTTACTGTGAACGGCTTGTCAGACATTATTAAGCTTTGCCTGGGTCCATGCGGGTTTCTAGCCTGTTAATAAATATTGCCACCAAAACATTACTACAAAATTATTTTCCTTTTTCAGACAACATAAAGGCAAAGATTTGTTCGTTGTCTCCATCAGGTATTCAGTTTGCATGGAAGAAAATGAAAAACACTGTTTTTAGCAAGAAATGTACCCCCCAAATTTTTCTTCTTTTTTTTTTTTTTTTTTTTGAGCAGTAAATATGACAAAATGGTTGGAAGGCTAAATTAGCTTTGCCTCCAGGATGCCTAAATCTCAGATCACCTATTAAAATCATCCATGACAACACATTTTGCTTTTTAAGCTCCCTGAACACATCACTTTCTGAAATATCTCTCTGTTCCCAAGATGGAGTTATCTGAAGTACTCCTCCTAATGTGTTTGAACAGTTAAACTAGCCTAAAGCACTATAACTTTAATGCATTATAAATGAATCACTATGGATACAGGGTGTCTTGATGATCCTGAGTATTTGCCTTTGTATTACATTTTGATATTGGTGACATTTGCCTACCCGGCAGAAAAACAAACTTCATAAAATTTGATTAATTTATTAGAGCAGTCAAATTAAAAAGTTAAAGGGATAATGAAATATAATACAAATTGAAATAGTCAAATTTGCCATCTGCCCTGTTCTCACAGGTGATGCGTTCACAAACCTTTTAACCAGCTGTAGGGCGACCGACAGGTCAAATCCCTCAGCCTGTGCCCAGGATTGTGTCGCCAGCTTTTGGTACAGGACTCAGTCGCAGTGGCATTGCGAACGCATCTGTCCGTGCATGACGGGCCGAGGAAGGCAGGAACGCGCCGTGCAAACTTCCAGCTGTCTTTCCTGCTGTGTGCTGACACGAGTGCCGAATGCCATCTGTCACATAACCGAAGTGCGGAGTTGATTTCAATAAAAAAATGTGGTTAAAAGGCAATTGGCTCTCCATCCTGACTTTGCATTTTCCTTATCTAGAGCTTCCCCTGATTTCAGTGAGATGTCTGGCTGAATGCTAACTAGGCAAGAATCGCAGGATTTAGCCTAAGATATCCTGAAAATCAGGTTGGAAAGTCTTATCTGTGATTACAGTTGACGCAGGAAGGGCGGTTGCAGTCCCCTCTTCTTGCCTCCTACAACCATCTTGCCACCATGGATCGATGTAGTAGTATACAGACCTCTGGTCATATAACAAAATAGCACTCATCCACCTGAGCAGCCTGTTTCCCACACAAATCAGCGTTGCATCTTTTACTGGTTTGGAAATTAGTCCCTTAGGACCTAACCCAACATCCACAAACAGTCACAGGCTATCTCCAAGGGACTGCAGCAGATTTTAGGTAAGAGATTCAAAGGCTTATTCAATCAATTTTATTCCTAGGGCCAGAAAACAAATGGTGTTTACCTCATAGAGTACCTATAGAATTTACTGATATTTTTACTGAAATTTTTATGAACTCCCAATGCTTTAGGAAGGGAGAGGAATACTGTAAAAAGAGAACCACACAATCTGTGGATGGATGAATTATTTTGCAGATTCCAAACCTTCACAGAGATCATGGAGTCCAGACTGATGACTGGATTTTCTTCACATCCAGGATCAAGTAGATGTCATGAAGAGCAGCTTCAAATTCACAGATTCTCCTGCTGTTCTTCAGAGGATCGCAGAATCACACCATCCAGTATTATCTTACTGGCGTGGTTTTTGTTCAGTTAGAAATATGCAGTATGACAAGATAGTGGTTGCCTCTGCTGTGTAACAGATTTTATCTGACAGAGAAGTCGATACTAAGCGTGTAATGACTTGCGCCATGACCAGTTTTGTGTTCCTACTTGTCTTATCCTCAATCCCTTCCAGCCCATCTTTCACTGAAGCATCTAAAAACCCACAGATGTTATAGCTCCATGTATACTTAAATATGTCAGCTGCTTGTGCTACTTGATGCCACCTAACACAGTTCCTCAACAGAAAATGTGAAAGTAGGATTTTTTTCTGTTTTTACTCCTTTGTTCATGGCATGAAGAAAGTTTCTCTGCATTTTGCATTTTTCCTTCATTACCTCTCTCTGTTCTGCTGCAGGAACTCAAGCCGAACTTAAACTTGAGTCCTACTCACTTGTCTCAATTTGATCTCCAATATTTTCTTGGACCCTTACATTTTTGGAACATTTAGTCTGCAGAGTAAACATCTGTAAAATCGCAAATTAAAAGAATTTACTCATGGTCTAAATAGAGGAACTTACGAAATTCAGCCCCTCCTTTTGATGTGTGCTGTTGGCAGGCGCTCCTGGGTGAGGAGCACAGCATCAGAACTGGTGAACAAGAAATGAGCTCCACTGCTCATGTTCTCTTCCTGCTCTGTTAGTGCACATGGTGGGTACATAAACGAACCTTTGCCTGCAGAAGGAAAGATCTTCCTTTCCACAGCAAAAGAACATGATCATGTTTTGCTCAGAGTTAACACCTTTCCCATGTGAAACAGCCTTTCTTGGGCTTGTATACCTCTTGTATTCTGGGCTCCCCAGAAGGAAAAAGGGCACATTGAGTAAGCAAAACACATTGAAGAGGAAAATACGTGACCCCAGAGATGAAGCAGACAAAAGGATGAGAGAGAGGGAGTATAACATTGTCATTTCTTATATAGCTAATTGAAGCCTGTGAAGAACTCAACTACTTGTCCATGTCAATTTTTAATGCAGTACACTCCCTTGGTGGTATCTTTATTTCCCTCTGGCATCAGGGAAATGTTTTTCAGGCTCTGTAGAATTTTATATAAGCTCTGCATATCTTCATTCTGATTACCGAAACTGCTCCATGCTGCTGTATATCTTCTAAATCAACCAAAACTTCATGGAGATGACACCTTCCTCTTGATTTGCTCTGAAGAGCAACCCTTTTGCCATGTTCCTTGTTCCACTACCTGCTTTTTCGGTGTCAGCTTCATCCCTGGTGTATGACTAGGAAGTCAGAGAAGACAGTGAAGTGTAAAAGGGATTATACTGGATTACTGCACAGTTGCTTCAAGCCTGGTTTTGTGCTGTTTGTTCTTGTCCTTTCTTTTTTTTCCATTTTTTTTTAATTAATTGAAGAAACCAATTATTTAAAAAAGGATCTTCACGTGTACTTTATCTCAGTGGTTTTGTCCCTCCATTATACTTTCTGAGTTTCCCACAACAGGACAAAAAGACAGAAGTGTGATGCCCTTCATAAAAGTCAACAGGAGACATAGAGAGACTGTCCAATAAAAACATCCTTTGGAGAAATTAAAACCGTCAGGAACAGTTTACAGCCAGCGCGGTTTGTGGAGAGTGATGGTTCCCCAGGTGATAAGTGGGTGATCATGGTTGGACTCTGAAGAGGTCTCTTCTTCCTGCTTTGGCACAGGCTCAGATGCCCTCTGGCTTTTGCATCTGCCCTTCATGTATCCCACAGGGACAGGAGAAGTTGTGCAAGTGTGTGCCAGAAGACAGAGAGTCTAAAGATTAAGTTTTCTGCATAATAAATACCATCGGATCAGCAGCACATGTGGCACCTTTCCTGGGACACCTGCAGTGCTGCAAGTGCTCTAAATATCTCTTTGTGGGGACTTCAAAGAGATTAAACATCTCTGGTTTGGATAAGGCATTCAGGGCACTTCATCTGGCCTGATGATGCTGAGATGTTTCCTACTGTAGGAAAACCATGTTCAGAAAGGAGTTGTAAATCCCTTTTTAGCAGATTATTACTTTTTTTTTTTTTTTTGCATAATGGATACTGGGCGTTTCAGGTAAGAAGGGTGTTAAGAATGGTCTTGGAGGGGTCATGCAGTCAGGGACAGGGCAAGGAGGAGTGCAGGCCACTGCTAACAAATGCACAAGAGCCGCTGCAGAGCAGTCCTTGGACTTCCCAGCGCCTTTGCAGTCAAATGAAAGGGTGATGAGATTTAATCACTGAGAAGCAAACCTATTAAAGCTAAAGCAGTGTGATGAAAGCAACAATCAATGCAGGCACTAGAGGATTTACATAACTTTTAGAGAAACAATTATTTGTTTTTAGTTATGTTTTCCACACAATCTAGCAATCACAAACTGCTTTATATTCCTTTGCAGTCTTCTCTGAAGAAAGCATTTTCTAAATGTTCTTTAATGATGTTTTAAGTTGCTACTTTCCCTTTAGAACCCTCTCTCTATGGGGAATAGCACCTTCAGCTGCCAAAGGGCTGATGCACACAAGGGAGAAACACGGGATGTCACGTGGGCATGGAGTCTTGGATGAAGTTTCACACAGCACCGAACTGAAGAAGAATGACATAGTTTGGCAAGCCACAGAGGCCACAAGGAAAGGCTCTAGGAAAGTGGAAAGGCTTTAGGAAAGTGTAATCAGCATCACAATTTTGTCCTGGTCGGTCAAAGTGCTGAGGAACATGCTGAACTGCTCTTCACTGGAAATGCACATACTGCTTTGACTGGTTTTGGTGCCTGAATCTCTGCATCACCCTACATCTCTTCCAAAAAACCTCTTTGCTGCAGGAGTTCAGTCCCACATCACCAATGACATCATCTGGTTAAACACAAATAGCCACATATCAGAGACTTCATAATTTCAGACTGAGCCCGTTAACACTCCTGCTTAAAAAACGTCCTTGTAAATCTGAAAGTGTCAGGGATTTTCTCACTGTAATATGGGAGAAAATTGCTGTTGGAGGCCCAAAAAGAATTTGAAACAGGAAGAAGTCAGTGTTAACAATAGGGAAGAATATGCAAATGTCAGGTTATCTGCCTGGCCTGCTATATCCAAAAAGTACTAACATGCAATTGTGTTGCAAAGCCAAGAATAACTCCTTTGCCTTTTACTGCCCTTAAAAGAAATAGTTGTCTGAGCGTCATGCTGTTATTCTTGGCAGACCGTTGCAGCTCAGCTCTCAGTGAACTTCAAGAAACAGAAATAGAAGGATATGGGGCACCTAACAGGATACCCGCATTCCCCTCTTTCCATTGTCTTACGGACAGACAAATCCATGTGAGTTACCTCTTGTATTCATTCTTTTGAGCCATCTACAGACTCAGCATTGTTATATGACCTTCTAACCACATGTGCACAACAAAGGATTGCTCGATGCTTTACAGATGCACTTCCTGTTCGAAATAACAGTTCAATTCAGAAAGAAAAATAAAGATAAACAATGTAGTTTCCCTTCTTTAAATTTTTTTTTTACAAAGTAAGAGAATTCTGTCACTATCTTAATGTTTTGTGTAGGTTGTTGGCTGGTTTTAATCAGAAAAAAACCCAATAAAAATGTAAGTCTGATCTCAATATCAATATGATCACACTGTAAAGGCATTTCTTCAGTCTCTGGCCAGCATCATTTTACTTTAGCAGCTAAAGTTGTGTCCCTGGCATGAAGATATGCTCTGCAGCCTGCTTCATCCCACCTCCTTCCAGATACAGAGCAAGAAACAATCTTTTCCTTAGCTCTCATTAAATAGCTTAAAAGCTATTTGTTAACCACTGATCATTTAAAAGCCAGATTTCAGCGGTTACACACGATGTTGTAACCCACATTGGATGCACATTAATAACTCAAATAGGAAATTCATTAAAGGCTGAAATAATTCCTAGCATAGCAGCTATCTTTTCCTGGAAAATGAAACTACCTAGTGATAGATGTGGTCTCGTGTAAAATTCAAATAACAGGTTTTAAATGTTCGCTAGTTCATTGGGAAACTGTTTACAGAGGACTGGTAACTTTGAACTCTGACTGGTAAGCCTTCAAGTTGTGATTTGTGTGCAACTCAGTTGCGGTCTAGAAATGTTTACATTTCTTGATTAAAGTTATTCATAGGTTATGGTTTAGACAACTGAAATAATTTTATTTTTCTACCAATGCTAATTGGTTTCTAGATTGGACTATTTTGCTGTGTTTAGCAAAGAGAGAACTGGCATCCTGCTTCTCTGCATGCTGTTCAGTATGCACCGGATCATTAATATGAAATACTGCACAGTCAGTTTGCAATTCATCTTAAAGATGAACTGCAGTTCCTTAATGGTCTTGAACTTTTAGTTTAACAAAATAAATAATATAAATCCTTCAATGTAGGGCAGAGGGGAGGAACCAAAAGTGCCCATTCCTGGCAGTGGGGTTATAAAAAACTCTGCTCGAAAATGCCTTCCATCTTATTAGACATTACTTATTACCTGACATCATTTCTTGGAGTGGATTAATTGTCATTGGCCAAATATTTTGCACAACACAGAGGGTGCCAAGGAGTTATCTGAGCATATGCATCTGTATCACTGAAAGTGGCCAATATAATTTAGAAATGCCACGCAAGGTTCTTTGGCTAGTGACACCATAATATCCCATTAACTCTATTTTTCCTTTTATTTATTTTTTTTTTAAGTATGAAATTCATACTTCTTTATAGCCAGGTTCTTGTTTACTGTATTAGGGTCATATTTCAGAGCAGTAGGCAATAAACTGTTTTGGAGTTTAATTATTTTCCTTCTATTAGAACATTTTGGGCCAATGCACTGGAAAATCCTGACTCATGACCAACAGTTCAGTGGGGAGTGTTAGTTTAATTTCTGCACAGGCCATAAAAAATGACAGCAATTTACCGTCTGCACAAAATCTTTCTATACATTGCTTCGTACTATTGGTGTCTGATTGCACTATCATCAATGATGACAAAAAATCTCACACTGATTTCAGTAAGAGAGAAAATTAAATTAAAAGTAATCCATTTAATGTGTTGCACATCTCAAGGAAAGTAATTGTCAGGTTCAGTGTGAAGACACAACAGTAATATTTTCATATTTCCTGGTGAAGTCTAACAACCTGGGACTGGAACATCAGCAAGAGTTGCAGGTTCTTCTGGGAGATAGGTTTGTAATGTATCCCATAATATGAGAACAGGGTCAGTCAATTAAATGAAGTGAATGGCAAATTTAAAAGATGTGAAAATCTCTCTTTTCATATAGGTTAGCTTAGACTGTCAAATCCATTGCACAGAAAGTCATCAGGTTAAATATTATGGCTGGATATTTAGAGAGTTTGGAACATAACCTGCCAATTCTTATTGCTGTGCAATGATAATTAGACACTGTCCTGATGGTCTTCAGGTTCCAAGAAAGACAAAGTTCTTCCTTTGAAATTCACTGTGCCCTTGGTGAGTTTCAACTTAGTTATGAGGGCCAAAACAGAAGGAAAAAGATTCTCAAAGATCAAAAGTATAGTAACAAAGTATAATAACATTCCTGTTCCTACAGATTTCCTGTGGGAGCTGGGTACCAAACCCTCAGTGGTGACTCTGACATTCTCCCCCATTGTGTCTTGACTATGAGTAAGGTACCTGAAATTGAAACTCGTATGGGTAATCTTGTGCTCTGTGGGAAAAATAATCAAAAGGGAGAAAAAGCAAAATTTAAGGAGCACAGGGAGAAGGGCATGGGCTTCAGGCCAGAGGCTTCAGCCAGGATAGCCCAAGTAGGAATGAGTAGACTGCAGTTCAAAGATGCAGCTGGAGGGCAGGGTCCTTTCTAACCAGGAGCACATTTGGGTTGGATTCTGGAGGTCAGTGGTTGAAGAGGGCATCTATGCCCCTCCCAGCGCTATCCCTATGCCTTATAATACTATAGGGTACATAAGGCACATCCCATAAGAATATAGGGTGCATTTGTCAATCACCTAGCATGCTGTTCAGTGTTTTTCTCACAGGGTTTGCTGTGCTCTACTGCATAGCTACTAAGTACCGGGCACATTCCCATAAAACTTGTATAGTTCCACTTTTTTGGTTTTACCTACAACGATATTACTCTTTTGGAGAGGCTTTGCTTCTTAGCGCAAAGAAGTAAGTATGTACCCAAGGTGAAACACAAAGTAGAGGCTGCTTTATGCTCCAAGCTGTATAACAAAAATCAGAGTGCAGGCAGAAGAAAATTAATGAAGAAAATTACATAGAATGGGGTGGAAAGGTACCAGGAAACACATTACTAATTCAAGAAAAGAATTGGCTACTTGGTACTCAGAAAGCCAAAGAGAAAAGAGTGAAACTGAAGATACTGCTTGCAGACACAGCAATAACTCCTAGCGTGGTTTTGGCTTTATTATAGGTTTTTGTAATGGAAGGATCTTTATTACGGCTGGAGAGTCTTTATTATTAATAACCCATACCACAGAGAATGGGGCCAAATGGAACTCATTTCCCTGATGTGCTACATGGTGACCCACACCTCCATTTTTCCTGACAGGTGTTTGACTTCCTTGTTCATGAAATCCCACGGATGATGGAGACTCTTTCTTAAGCCAGTTTTTGTAAGTGCTTACCTCCTTTTCTTCAAAAGTGTTTCCCACTGACCTACCACAGTGTCTGTTCCTGCAGGTGAAACCCACCTTATCTTCCTGTACAGATCACAGACACAAAGATCAAACTGTTTCAACCCTCTTCATGTGAAGATGACAAAATATAGTTTGGCTTTCATCTGCCAGGCTGAATTTTCAAACTTTCAAGTATAAAACTATCCATTTCATTTATAAATGCACCGAATCCAATCTACCGTCATTAAGTCACATGGAATTCATTATGTCATTTTAAAATATCTCCTTCCAGATTACAACCATATCTGAAAAATGTGGCTGCTCTGTAATCAAACAATGAAAGAGCCCAAGCAAACAAGATCCAAAAAGCTGTGCTGAGAGACTTGTTACACAGAAATGTTATGGTCTGGAGTTCACTGCAGCAGGAAACAAGCTGGAAGAGGTGCTGTTGTCGAGGCATTTTCTCTACTAAATTTTCAAATTGCTGTGACAGGACATTCAAACTGGTGAAAGGAAGGTTATAGACCTCTCAAGGTGTCAGTGCAAAGAAATGTTTCTGTGCACACCTTGTGGGCATTTGAATAAGGTAGGAAATCACTCTGCAACAGTAAAAAAGTACTGAGAAAGTTTGTCTTGCTGTTACTGCTATTTTGTGCTCCACCCACCTATTAAGTTTCCGTATCACTGTAGCACGCACAGCTCTTTCTTTCCATTCATTACTCTGTAATCTATTCAAACATCTAGATGAAGGGATCTTTCAGAGTAGACCTCTTATTTTTGTAACAAGAACCCTGACCAGTCAATTCCTGCGGGACATAGACTAACTTCTTTCTCACGGTAAAATCCAAACCATTCTGTAACACACTGTAAAATGAGACTATTCATTTAACACCACGTCACAAACTGTTCACAACAAACGAGACAGGCAGGCACCTCTCCTGTCAACCACTAACACCCTGCTTACTCCCCTCAGCTCTGCCTGGAGCTGGTACTTCCAATAACATCTTTCAGAGAAGAGATCATTGTGATTTAGAAGGACAAGTATTTCATAAGTGAAAAAGTGATTTAGATGCCTTTGCCAAGTTCAGAATCCTGATGCTAACCATGAGTAAGTTGGTGTATTGGGATAAATTGCTGCGTTTATGTTGCATTTAGATATTGCAATTAGGATGTTCTCAGATGTTCATTAATAAAGAAAGAGCTAGTTGATAGCACAGACCTGGCACTTCTGGGTCTGGAGCTAGTTTGGATACGCAGACTGTGGCTTATGGCAGTGTACCAGAGCCTCAGGTTTGAGACTAGATCTTGGGGAGAAGAGAAGCTGGACTCCGTCATGAGAAAAGAGAGAAAAATCCCCAAACAGCCATTTTTAACACAGGGAGCTACTGCCACCAGAGTCCATACAATAAAGCAGTAACCGACAGACTACATCAGTCTGTGTGAAGTGATATCTAGTCCATGAAATGGCTCCTTCCAGCCCAATGTTTTCTCTGAGAGAACGCACTGTTAGACATATGAGTTGACCTTTACATAACAGTCACTGTGCAAAGGCAGGACATAGACCTACAAGCCACTGTCTGTCAGAAGTAGGGGAAAACAGCCCATTCCAGGAGCTCTAGACGACTGCACACTGGAGGAGCCAGGACCATGCTGAGAATCAGGAAGCCTGCTGAGAATCAGTTCAGCAACTGTCTCTCTGAGTCTGTAGTCACCAGCACTTGCTGAGAACTAACACCGTATTTCCATGACATTCTTCAGCTGGCATAGCCACCAAGAGGGGATTCCATTTGTCTCTTCCTTCCAGTCACTTGCCTTCTCTGTCCTTCATGCCCCTCTTTCCTCAGGCCACCATCCGTGTCCACAAAGGTTCATAGGTTCATAAACACAGTGAGATGAGTTGGAGTTTAGACCAGGACAAAAAGGAAATATGGGGACAGGACAGGTGTGAGGGAGAGACAAGACCCTTTCATGAACAGAACAGTGACTTGTCTCTTCTTCAGATGCTTAGACACTAGGGATGTAGGAGTTATTGACCACTGGTTATGTGTGATAATCTCATCAGGCTAAACCCCAGGATTGTATCATCTCTTTCCTCTGCCCTAGTTTCCAGTGAAGGTGCCCATTGCTTGTCATCTCTAGCCTGAATATCTTCAGTTTGGACAGGGAATAACCACTTTCTACTGGTTGGAAGAACAAGCAGCATCCAGCTGGTTACAGTACGTCACCTCATCCTGATAGCTCTTAAGGAACAGACCCCAAATGAAATCCCACCCTTACCATGGGGCAGTTGGTTTGCCTCTCTGGAAGGCAGCCTGACTTGCCCACCTAAAATAGAGCCCATGATGGTGGACTGGCTGCCTTCAGTCATCACATCACCCAGAAATAGTGACTTCCTGCTAATGAAAGCCTAGGGTTGACTGCAAACATTTTCAAAAAAATATGTATTTTACTTGAAAATGTGAAAAGGATTTGCTACTGTTATATTTCCTAATTCTTAATTTTTATTAAAAAGATATTGACATCTTCTCATTTGACCTTTTTTAAATTTATTTTATAGCTTTTGGATTCAAGACTGTTACTGAAAATTCAAGCTATAAAGATACAAAATACAGGAATCAAAATCAAATCAAAATGTTTGAAAAAAAGTAAAAATATTTTCAATTATTTAGATATTTTTTGTGATAATAATTCTCAAAATGTTTCATTTTCTCTTTAAATTCTAATAGATTAATGTTTACATTATTCTCCCCCTGCTTTTTTTCCTTTGCAGTAAAGGAAAACTGTTTTTTTTCTGACCAACACAGCTGGAAAGCCTGTGGCCTCTTTTTAAACAAATTAGACATCTCCAATAGGCCTATAATTTCCAACTCAAGCTTCTTATATATTGTCTGCAATTTCATATTGTCCACAGCAGTGACCTTTGCATCATTAGCTCACTGGGATGCCTGGAGAACAGCGGGCTGTACATATCTTATCCTTTTCTTTCCAGGTTTTCTGTCATTTAATGCTGCATTGATTTCAGCCTGCCTTTCCTTCCTTTGAGTATAATAGTCCTGAACAATCAGGAAGGGAATGAGTGTTAACTGATGTCCTTAATTGTATATTAGTCTGTAGGGGAAAAAATAAATCTGTGATTCCATGTATTATTTGATGGAAACTGCCCTGACTCCTGGAAGGGATGGTTGATCCCCATTCTATATGCAATACCCTAATTTCAGTGGAGTATTAACACATTACCCAATCTAAGGCAGTTAGTTTGGCAAGGTGTACGGCACACAGACACTGTCAAACTATGTGAATAACCTGAAATAAAAAAGCTGGTGTGTCTGAAAGCTTGTTTGATTTATCCCCCAACTGTATCAGTTAGTCTCATAAAAGATATTACCTCTCCCCACAAATCATACTTTGCTCATTGGAGCATTACATGGCATACTTAATTATTGTAAGCACGCTGGGGATGCTGGATTAAAAAGCCTACAGACATTTAAAGTAGGATTAATGTCTTTGCATAACAGCGGAAACTGATGTAACTTCCATGCCACTGAGAAGCAAATTTGCAATGGAAATAATGCCATTTTAATGCCAAAAAGTTTCAATGTGTGCTTGGTTTGAGGAAACATTCTGCTTTCTACATTTTTGTTCAGTTTCAAGATTCTGGACTCTTGTACAGAAATCATACAATAATTGGCTTCTCAGACTTATTTCCTGAAGAAATGAAGGTTTATGTATTCCTGCAGTCTATCTATCAGTCTTTCAGCTTCTCCCTAACTTTTGAATCTACAACCAATTTCAACCAAATTTTGGAGAAGGCTAGAGGTCTGAAGGATATTATATTCCTA
This sequence comes from Numenius arquata, assembly GCF_964106895.1. NCBI lineage: Eukaryota > Metazoa > Chordata > Aves > Charadriiformes > Scolopacidae > Numenius > Numenius arquata. The sequence goes on along the minus strand of NC_133578.1, from coordinate 69,799,515 downwards.
AAGTTGTGAAGAAATTGGGAGCTGAGTAGAATAGAAAGATTTAAATTAGAGCTCAGTGAGACAGAGGCGAATGACTTGGGCATTATAGGTAGTTCCTGGCCATGAGCACGTATAGCCAACCTGCATCCCTATGGCTGCATTAGCCACAGCCCAGCCTGGACAACCTCTAGTCTGCCCTGGAAATGGGAAGAGAGGTGGGACTCCTGGACCAGGGAGGATTTAGTGCACAGAGGACACAAGTCATTATGCAAATGGAGTTAGTTAGTTCTGCTGTTTCTGGCACGGTTTTTTCTTTGTTTATTTTGTGATGTTTATTTTCTCTGTAAAGAGCCAGTGGTTGTTATTGATCAGAATATCTGAACTGAATTATGCAGTCTCCACCCTTGGGTGTTTTCAAGAACAAACTGGATAAATCCCTGAACAATCTTGTCTGACACATAGCTGACCCTGCTTTGAGCAGCAGGTTGGGCTAGAGACCTCCTGAGGTCCCTTCCATCCTGAGATCGTATGAACCTACGAAGGCAAGTTTGCCTTTTTGTGTTGCCAAGAGCAGAGTAGGGCTCTGGGTATGGTTATGCTCAGCTGGCCCAGGTTTTATTTTCTGTCAACTACCTTTTGAAAGGCCTTATGGATTTTTCAATACAAAAGAAGGTATTACTAATGCTTAATATTTATAATGTGCTAATAGCCAGAAATGCTAGACAAGGTCAGAGAATAAACAAAGAATGAAAGTAATTTAGTGACTAGATCATTAACCTATGACACAGAAAATCAGAGCTCATTAGAATCTTCCTGTATGAGTTTGTACAGTGAATGGGAGTCATCTCACGTAATTTCAGCCCTCCAGAAGTTAAGTAGCTAATTTAATCTGGCTCTTTAGACGCCCTCATGGGTCAACAGAGAGACGAGGAGCTCAAAGCCAGTTCCTGCAACATGTTCTGGTAAGGTGGGCTCTTTCTTTCCCTTGACAGAGAAAGGAGGAGGGATAACAGCACTCCATGGTTTCACAGGGGCTTGTCCAGATAAATCCATCCTGGACTGCAAGATGCTCAGATTCTGCCTAAGCACCTTTGTTAAGTAATTTCCCTGGTTGCACATGTGTGTGCACGTGTGTGACTGTAGTGCATATGATAGAGGAAGGAAATAGTTTATCACAGAGTTTTATGTCTAAGTCAGTAAACACAACACCAAAACACACAATGGGAACTTGTCTTTAAGATAAATTTCATCAAAAGAGATTCCATTCAACTATAAATTCTTTTCTTCCTCCTGGAACACCCATTCAGCCTCACCCCCTAGGCAGCCAGAAATAAGTAAATGAATACAAGGTAAACAGAAAGTTGATCCATTTTGATGAATTAAAACCGAAAACCAACCTCCCTCCATCCCCACCAAAAAAAAAAAAAAAAAAAAAAAAAACCACCACAACCCCAAAGAAAAAAAACCAATACCACAAACCCCTCAATAAAAAAGTCCGGTGTTTCAGGTCTGCATTAGAAATAGTTGGCTTCTGTTTATCAATGTTTACTTCTGGGGAGGAGGAGAACAAATTCCAGAGAAGAAGGAGTGAGGGGAATAAGAAATATTAAGCTGATAAAAACTTTCATGCTCTGGCTTGGTCTGAGCGATCCAAGTGAGTTATAAGAAATTCTACTGAAATTTCCAAAGCAGCCCCTGGTTTTCATTATCTTTCTCCATTGAGTCCTAGCTTAGAAAATCTAGCATCTACCAAACTTCACCATATTCCTAAGGCAACAATTCCAAGGCTCTTGAACTACCTGCGTTGCTGGAAAGTCAGCTGCCGTAAAATAAAAGTGGCACACTTTTACTTAATCCAACTCCTGTTGTGAGAAGCATCAAGTACCAAGGCTTAGCAATGGTAAACCTCAGCCTCGTTCTACACATGCTGATTTTCTAGCAGGCAGCACAGCACTTGATAGGCAAAAAGAGGGCTTTCTTCAGAGATCTCTCTCCTCCAGAAGTTTATAGGTCCATGAGCATTCAGAAAAGTCATGACAAAGTGATTCTTTTTTAGACCTTACAGAGAGGTTGCGAGAGAATCGCAAAAAAAAAAAACCCAAAACAAATAAGGAAAAAAAAGTCATTTGCTATTTTCTTTCTGTTTGGTGTACAGGTGGTCTTACTCCAGGATACTTCCTTCAGAGTGTCTGGGGATTTCCTATAGATAGTTGTAATGCTGAGTTTAGGTTACCCTGTTTCACCTGAGATGTTTGCCATTTTCAGGAACCTTAAATTTATTTATTTTTTTTCCTTTTGAGAAGACAAGTAAACTATAGAAATCCATCTTTTTGTCAGTGTAACCTGATTTCTCATAAAACCATCTTTAAAGTCTTTTTTCTCTTAAAACAATAAAAACAAACTCTGCACAATTTTCTCAGAAATACTGTGGACAGAGAGTGAGCAAGGTGAGGAGCTTGTACCCTACATGGTCACAGGGAGAGACACTGTCATTCTGCCTGCACTGAGGATAGAGGAAGAGAAAATTGGAAAACTTAAGGAACATGAAAAGCCCCAGAAGTTATTCAAGAGTAGAAAAGATGACATATGCCTATTTTGGTTTTGTGGGTAGCCTCTGGATGAGAGTCCCAGTCCCAAATGTTGCAGACTAGCTCCTGTACACTCTGCGCAGCACTCAGTCGAGGTCTTCTCTAGGTCCTATGTGACCGCTTTGGTCTTGAGGCATCGTTATGGTTCATCTTTGTGCTTTTTTCCACTTTGAAGTTCATGAAATAATGAATTGATGCATTATATGATTTCACAGCCTGGCACTGAGGCTGTATGCTAGAGCCAATAACGCAAAATGGATTCCTACTGGTTGGAGCATCCCTCAGAAAAAAACTGTCCTGTTAGCCATGCCTAGTTAAATGGAGCCAACTGGATCACTCTTGTTAGGAGGCCAGAGCTGGAGCAGCCTGTGTGCAATTTGGATGGTCTGGGGAGCGATGATCTGCAGTGAAATGGAGAGCTAGCTAAGCTGATGTGCCATTAGAGACTTAAACAGAAGCTGTTCAGTCTGCCTACAGGGCACATAAACATGCTGCACAGGAGTTTGAAAGGGAGTGGTATACAAGTGTGACAATGTAGATCTAAGATGGCAAATAGATGTGGCTCTTTTCAATATGCAATAGCTCACCATGGAGCTAAGTACAGAGCTAGTTGTGGTTATGACTGTAAATGTGGTATGTTGGTAGATGCATGAGCACTTAGATTGTGCCTTAGATTCACTATACCACCACCATTATGACTGTGAAAGGAGGAGTTCACTTTGGGAAGCTTTGTGCAAATTACACAGGTTATATTTCTTTGATTCCATTAACAGCCCAGAGGTCAAGCTGAACTTGGAAAAAATCAAATGAATAAAGGCTATTTTATCATTGTTAAATACAGCTAATTTACAACAGAGCCTAAAAGGGTGATGAGTTAAATAACTTGGTCAAAGGAGAAATTCTTGAAACATCTTTCTTCCATGCTCTTCTTCCCTACATGAACTCTTCAGGTAAATGGAGAGAAACCTCATTCTCCTTCAAAACTTTTGTACGACTCTGTTACCTTGTTGACTGTATAAACCTTGATGTTCTTAGACTCCTGAGAGTGCAGATATGGTTACAACAATTGCTCATAATTTTGATGAGCCATTAAAGGTAATGTAATGTTTTGTAATCTGTAAGTGGGAAATTAATGATACCCAAAAGCTGGTGCAACAACAGATGTTCAGTTGCAGTGATAATGGCCTTTGTGTGTTTACATGCCTTGAGTTACATTTAATATTAGTTAAGAGAACCATTAAAAAGTGGTACCGTTGTTGAGAGATAATATTATTTATTTAAACATCTAAAGAAGGTAGTCGTTTTTGAAATTTAAAATTTTACAAATTAATACTTGTATATGTAGATAGATGATACATATACATCTACATAAATAAAATTACACATTTTATATCTATATCTACAATTATATGCGTTCTCTCTCTCTCTTTCTTTCTCTCTCTGAGATTTTCCACCCTGAAATCCCATAGATATGGGATTTGATGTAGTGATGATGAGCATCAATGGGGAGTCAGGTTTGAGCTTTTTGAATATTATAAATCATAAAATAAAAAATTAAAAATAAATCATTAAACTAATGCTTAGAGGAAAATGTTCTAAAGCGGAAGAATAATGTATGTTTCGGTTGCCTTGCTGCAATGTTAACTACAACTAGTCTGTTCTCAAATGTTCCAGAGGTGCAATACATGCCTCTGAGATTAATTATCACTAACTGATTGAGAAGAGATCTCTGCAGTTTCATGAGCTGATTGCATCAAGTGATGCTAAAGCAAGGGAAGAAATTTGCTTACCCCAGCAAACCCAGTCCTAAGGTACATTGTGAAGGGGCATGAGGAAGGAAAAGAACCAATTTAGATTTTATAGTATAAAAAAGATTTTAACATTTGAAGTTACATTTTAATTGAAATAAATGAATGACTTAAGGGGATTATAGAAGTCCATTGAATTCCTGCATAGTACAACTGAAACAAAATGGGTGCTGATGATCACACCCAGACTTGTATTGAGGACTGTGTCCCCTCTGTCAATAAACATTTTGCCCTTTTTACATAGAGTTTTTACTGAAAATCAATACCTGTCTTTATTGCAAGATGTCTGGTGAGAAAACAGGTGAAGCTGTAATTCACTAGGACAAAGTAAAAAAAAACTGTCCCCAGCTATGCGTGGCTGATATTTTGAAATAGATTTTTCTTTCATAAAAAGTATACAAATTTCTATGGCTGCAGTGAAGATAGTTAAATTTAGGTCCTGGAAAAAAAATCACTAAGAAATTGCTCCACTGTAAGTTGTACTTGTTTACTAACCCTTAGATAATCTGTACTTGCTTGTGGGTGGGAGAGTTGGGAAACTTCTTAGGTAATATTTTTAAAGCCATAGATTAAGTGGGTTCTGCAGTGAAGTGGCATCAATCACTAAGATTAGATGTCAGTTCAAAATTAGTTCTCTAAATTACCTTCCTAGTCAATGAGTATCAATTGGCACCTTCATGTTGTGAGTCAACCAGCTATGAGAGACTAAATGTTTACTCTGCTAAAATGAACTGAGTCTCGGCCACAGCTGGAACAAGCTCAACTCCTGATTTACCAGGTATTTCAACGTTTTCCAATGGCTTTTGCATCAGTTTGAACAAAACCAAATCAAAGAAAAGGAAAATGTGTTTTAGAAACATCCTTCTTGCACACAATAAGAACTAGGCTTTCCCCAAGAATCCCAGTACAAGTTGGGTGAAAAACATCAACTCGTATAGTTTTAGTTACCAGCATCACTTGTTACCAGGCTGTGGGGTTCTGGCAGAGGCCTATGGTGCGGCCCCTACTGTAGGGTATAAAGGGTTCTGGAGTTACTGCCCATGGCTTTATTCACTAGGAACAGTACCCTTCAAAACTGTTCTCTACCTATGCATAAAATGTATTAAGTTTTCTTTACAATTAGAATAAAACTTATTTTTTTTTATACTTAGAGTGTGTTTGTAATAATAATAAAAGCCAAACATATTTTATGTGTAATCCCTTTGAAAAAAATAGTGACATCTTTTGTGGGTTCTTCCTTTTTTTTTTTCCTTTCTTTTTTTTTTCCAAGAGATACTGTTTTAATTGATATTTTAGTGATACTTTGTTTTATTTCTGAATTAAAAAACTCAAATACACTATTGAAGTTTAAGGGAAGCTATTTTATCCTTTTTTGGAAAAAGGTTGGTTGATGTTTGCATCCTTGTGATGGAAAAGCCATCAAACTTCTTATTTGTTTTCTTGCCAAAGTAGTTTAAAAAGTAATACATTTTTATTATTCCATAAAAGAAAAGCAATATCTATTTTAATTATCTTTATTTGTGTGTTTATTTCAATCAGCACAATCATTTCAAATATGATGGCATATAATTCTCATCCTCAGCAAGACCAGCTCCATGAGGTCCTTTGGTAACCTGGTAATAAACTCTAAATAACATACTTGGAGAAATATATGTTCATTTTCTATAACCAGTCTTTTTACAGCAAAATTATTTATTTATTTACATCTACAAATGAACTAAGTGAAGTCCCACCCTAGATCTAGTAGGCTCTGGATTCAGGCCAGCACATGTTACTGGGGGATAAAATTGCCTTCTGGGTGGGTACAAGTAAATATTGATCTTAGGTTTCTTTGTTCATTCTTGACCACAAATTGCTGCTCTTTTTTCCAGAAAAGTGTGTCAGTATTTGAGTATAATGCATCAAATGGTTAAAACTTTCAGGAATGCACATGCCTCACCCTCTGTCTCTAGGCTTTCTGTATTTCTGGGATCGTAGAAGGTTCATTTCATTCTTCAAGCCCCTTTCAACTTTTAATTTCAACCAGTAATGGAGAAATGACTCACATACTAGGCAAAGACTTGCATACTAGTACCATACAGGTGACATTATTCTTTCCTCATTACTATCACAAAATTACCCACTGTTTGGAAGAGATTAGCTCTTGGCTGAAGAAAAGCTGTTTTACACCACACCTAAACAAGACCATTAGTCTTAAAAAAAGGTGTTGAATATTTTTAGGTCAGCAGGTGAACGTGCTGGGTAAGGAATACTGATTAGGGACACACCATGACGTTGTGAAAACCTTAGATGCACAACAGAACTATCAATTGGCTTCCCAATATATTTGTTTGCAAATGCAATTAAAATAATTCATCAATACTACACTGCAAGGAGTACTTGTGTTCTGTTCTACTGATGCATATTTATTAGACACAGTGCATGTACAATGCTTCCAAGTGGTAATTAGGATACTCCTCAAGTAGGCATGACTTTTTAATAGACCTGTGAGACTGGGTTCATCTCATCTAATTTTGGTACGTGAATAGTCTCAGTAGTGATCTAGGTTCTTCTCTTAAGAGTGATCTGACAGAAATTAGCTTGCAGGTAAGGATTCCAGCTGCAGTCACCTTGAAGCCAGCACAAAGGTAATTATATCTATTTTGATCTCTATTCTGTAATATTTCCTGAGCAGGAATCTATCAAAACAGCAGGAGTTAATTTCCTTCTACTTTAGCCTTCTGAAATCTAGAGACTACCAAGTGATGCGACTCAGCTCTGAATTAAGATATTTAAATCAAAAGGGCAGATTCATTTGCTTAAATATAACCATTCAGTACCATACTGGGTATGCATGGAACTCGCTCAGCCCTTAGTTGATTATTCTTTATGTCCAACTAGAAGGTCTCCAGATACAGCCTCATGAGGCAGGTCAACGGGACAGAGGACCTATAGGAGACCTGGGCCTTTCTGTAGAGACGGATGGATGGAAAAGGCATTACAGTCACCTAAGATGTGACAAGAAACCAATAATTAACTAGCTGAGTCCTACCACTTGGGATCCAGACACAGCTCCCGTTGTACTCAATGCAGTAATTTTCTTAAAAGTAAAGGCCTGGTGCCATTTCAGAATCTTTAGAGTATTCCACCAAACCTCCACTTAGCCATTTCAAATGCCTTAAGATGTCTGAGACACCTTAATGGAGTGACAGTATCTGCTTGAATTGTTAGATGGAAGCCAGGTAGGACAACTGTCATGGAATGAGATGCCTCTCTCCCAGCAGCCTAATCTAGGTCCAGACCTCCATTACTTACAATAGGAACTTAGAAACCTGCTTCTCAAGTACATATTTGTGTGTGAACCGTTATATTTAGAAATTCTATCATCTCAGACAGACATCGACATCAGAAGTTCTGAAAAAAAGACCTAATTTCTTCACACTCAGTAGAAAAGATAGAAATCTCCAAAAAGAAGATTTATCTCAGGTCCTAGTTTTAGAGAAAGAAGGTGTTATCTGGAGGTATAAGTTTTTCTAAGGTTATCTATTTGTTAATCTTTTTTTTTTTGACAACCAATATAACAGACAGTTTGTAGGATCTTAAAAGAAAAGAAGGTATTTATCCTCTGAATGTGCTATAGTTATGTAAAAAAGAACAGCAAGAAGAGATGTTGATGAGTGCATTTTATCATAGTTGATAAAATACATATATATCATTATACCATACATATCATTGTAGCTGCTTGTCAGTTTTACAAAAGTTTCAGAAAAAATTGCAAGGTACCGTCTTCTTTATTTCTTTGCTAGGACTCTCTCTAGATAGATGAGTTATCAAGAAGATTATAAGGTCTTAATTCAATCTCAACTGAAAGTTCCAGTAACTAGGTGGGTTCTGGATCATACCCTAAAGGGAGGAATAAGGATGGTAGCCTTCTAAAGGTCAAGGAAAGAAAAAAGAAAAAGTAAAATAAAAGAAAAGTTTGAAAATGAATTTGCAACCAGGCAAGCAATTTTTAAAGGCGCAGCAAAAGATGGTGTTAGAATATGTGTTAGTTACAAAAGCCATGATGTTAAGTAGTGAGCATACTTTCTATTTAAATGTTTAAGTGTTTGGTTATATTAACAGCTGAAGGAGATCCCCCAGCCAGAGCAGGAGGTAAGTGATGTTAGAGATACTCTGGCTTTAGAAGGAGGATTGCTGGAGATATAAGGAAAGGAAATTAAATGTGCTTCAGTATGACTGTGTGATTCAGTGCTTTGCAGTCTGGCCTTTTCTGGGGAAGCCTTTGAGGGTGACATTTTTCCTCTTCAGGGTCTGAACACTATCAAAGTTGAAATCAGTAAAGTGAGAGGCAACTCTGAATATTTAATTGGTAGCCCAGCAAGGCTGCCAGTGCTGGATAATATGGCTGGTAATATGAAGCAGACCTAGAAAATACATCTCATGAACGCATGACTGCAAAATGCAAAACTGAACTCCCAAATGCTGGAGCACTGACTGTCACTTCAGGGCTCAAGGCGTTTCTTTCCAGACTAAATTGTAAAAACAAAGTTCCTATCTTTAGGACACTGCTTGCATTGATTTCACCTGGTGGTCCTGCCTGCTTAGCCACAGAAATTGCACCACAAAGACGGTCTGATGCATTCCTTGCACTACAGAAAGCACTGTGTGTCTTCACTGCAAAACTGACACGTAAGGCTGAGGGAATCTCAGACAGGACAAAAATCTCCTTTGTGAGAGTACAAACACAACCGGTTTCTGTATCTGCAATAGGAGGAGTGCAAACCGGGTCCCATTTCAGCAGCTATTCATCACCTCTCCTCTAATCCCTCCCATGACTTTCCTCTTTCCTCTTCAATACAGAAGCAGCAGCCGGTGGCAGGTACCATCCTCAAGAGCATTTCAAGAGAGAGAATCAGTTTTTCTGCAAAGGGGTCAGCCCCGATGTGACATATAAGGGTCCTTGTGCTCATTGTTTCCATACAGCAAGGGTGTTCAATAAGCTATCTGCTCCTCGGGGAGGGAAAGCATCGAGCTGGCATGAAGGGGGAGCATGCACAACGCCCGGTGAATGCGTTATGCTGCCTGCTAGCTCCTGAGAATGGGCTTTCATAATAACGAACTGGACGAGGGGATTCACAAATGCCGCTTGCAATTAAAAAAAACACCTCTGCAAGGGCAAATGAGTGAGGTGACGACTGTAATTCTAATCAAGCTGGAGCAGCTGCCTCATTAGTATGTACTCCTGGAAAAAACTGCCTTTATGACCTGTGCTAATACACCTTAACCTCTTCCTTCTGGACCAAAGCAAACTTTGTCCCCACAAGAAGTTCCACTGGTTCTTTGGGGACATAAGTTTAACTCATAGTGAGATGAAGCAAATGTTTTCCCTATGAGACACACAGTTGTACAACAAAATGGAGTGCAGTCAATTTAAAGGAAAATTTGATGGAGACAAAACACGTTAAGTCCAAGGATTTCAGAAAATTCACCTTTTCTTTCAAATTTTCTAATTTGGGATGAAAAATGTTAAACCATTTTCTTCTTGTGTTTCAGAAAACAAGGAAGTTTGCTTCTTAAGAGAAAAGGTCACAAATTTAGGAGATTTCTAATCACTTCCAAACTTTCCACATAGAATGGCATTTAGTAATAAGCAATACTTCAGGGGCTGGATTTGCACCAATAAGGTAATGTCTCTTTCCTTCTTAATGCCAGATAAAACTCAGTTGCTAAACCTACATTCAGGTGTGACTTTCATGACAGAAACAGAGAAATTCAATCATGTTTTCATTCTCATTTCTTCCTGGGCTCGCAGTTGAGAGGGACTCTCGCCTCTAGGTGACAAGTGAAGGTCAGCTCCACTGAAACAATTCAAGGATTTGCCTTTGACTTTGTAGAAGATCAGGTTCTTCGAGTCCCTATGAGAGAATTTCAACAGCCAGCCCACATCACAGCAAATCACAGGTGGCATTAAGGAGTGGGTAAAAAAGTAACTTGGCATGTGAGGAATGAAGTGGTATTTCTTTAACAGATATTTAAAATCACAGAGGTTTCCTTAAGCCACAAAGCACCTGAAAGTTTATTTAGCGGATGAAGCACAGACTGGTGATATCTGAACATTTAGTAAATGGTAGGCACACCCTAAGCTCCTGGTTCGGGCTCAAACTGAAAAAGTGACTGTAAGGTCATTTTCTTTAAAAAAATTAAAATAATAGTTCTGTTGGATGCATTTACAACTTGTTTCCCCTCATCCCCTGTGTTAGCAGTGGCTGGTTTCTTGGCATCAATGGGGCAAATGCTATTGACGAGACTTGCCTTTGCTTTTCTATAATAATGACATTTAAGTCAAAATGAAAGTTGATCCTCTTGGTGAACTTTGAGCCCTATCTTTCTGTAAACTAGTTTTCTAACAAAAGTTCAATTCAAACTGGAAGGTCTGCTCAGCTTGAACTCTTTTATTTTATTTAACCTTGATTATCCAAGAGCAAAGTTTTGTGATTTCTTAAAAATAACCCCATTCAAATCTTAATTAAAAGTCTCAAACAGTACTTTATGTATATTCACAAGCAATGAAGAAACTCATGGCTTCAGTTCAAGTGATTTTTAGAGCTGAATTGGAATGAAAGTGGACAGAATTAGTGTGATCACTCTCTTCTGGTGTTTGCAAGTCATCGATTATGACTACAGCTGGAGTCCTCATCCCACTTACTTTTATCCTTGCCTGCAACTGTCAGGGAAATACTACCTTGACCAGGAGTGGGAACTGAGCCAGAACCACAAGTTTTCCTTTACCCAAAACCAAACACTCAGGTGCCAACGTCTTCAGTGATCTGGATATGTCATGCAACCAACAGGCTACATTCCAGAACAGTTCTTCCATCAAGTTTCCCATCTTCTCTCACTCTTCTTCAACTGTACTTCCCTGCCACAGTAGATGTGTATAACTCACTGGAAGCCAACACATCTTACACCAGTTTTGAAACAAACAATAAATCAGAATGAGCTGGGTTCACCAGCTTTGAATTTCTCTTCTTGTGCTTCCATCCTCCACAGATTCACCTCTTCTGTTACATGCAAGATACTGGCCCATCTCACCTCGCAGACATAGCTGAATAGCTTCATGTTTCACAAGAAAGACCAATGCCAGCAGTTACAAAGGGGCAGTTTACACTCTGCAAGATCCCAGGCTGTGTCAAAGTAGCTTCTTTGAGTGCCCATATATTTTGTTCGTGATATACTTTTGCTATTTACCATTTAAACAGCTGAACACAAGCACTGAGTGAAGCAAAGAATGACTGTTCATCCATGATGGACAGACCACTATAAAGAGCAGGATTAGCTTAATGGTCTCCTACTTCTCAGCAGAATATTAACCATACTTAGCATCTTTTAGCATACTGGTCAAAGATTAAAAATGTTAGCTTAACCTGCTTTGAAGATTTATGCCTGGTTTTTTTGCTGCTGGTTGCTAGTATCAGGAAAATAATCTCTGGCCAGGTAGAATGAGCTTCAGTGAATCAGTATCTGTGAAGGGATTTTAAATAATTGCAGTTTATTTCAAAAGGGATGGGCTGAGTATCAGTTACCTCAGCCCTGCTGATAACAGGGGCTTCTGATAGCTTGTATCATTTATACCATTCTACTTTCTGCCACTGCCATAAATGAGGAGGTTTTTCAGGCATTTGAACACTGTGACATTGATTCATTAAGGTTTTTCCATTCCATCCACAAATTATATTTCCCAGTAGAAAATGGAGCAACATTAATTACAAAAGTGAGATTTCTACACTGAGATATATAATCACCAGCACTGAAGTGCACATTATATTTTAAGATCATGCACAACATACTCTGCTGACATAATATGTAAAATGAATTCTTGATCTCTTTTGTTTTTATCATTTTATCCCTGGGAAATTTAAGCTACGTCTATTCTAAGAAATTAAATATGTCTGGATTGTTCTTTGGCACTGGGGCATGGAAAAATCTACATTCATATTATTAAACTCTGTTAACATTCAAATCAGGGTAGTGACATCCAAAATTCCTGTTGGGATGGACCTCAGCTACCTCCTGGGCCATGTCTCCGACCCCGATGGCAGCCACACTGGGCTCCATTCTAGCAATTTAGCAGTAGAGACAACGACTTCCAGTATTCACAAATGCTCCCTGCCATTATTGAATCTAATAGTAGAGACACAGCCTCAGGTTTCAAACAAAGGCAAGAAGAAAAGGGACCTGACTTTGCAGTGGTTACAGATGTTCTCCATGGGTAAAAGATGTATTGGTAGCAAGTAGCTATCGATACTGTTAACTACCTGCGGCCCTGGTCTTCAGAGTAGTCACCCTTGCAATCCAATTAACATTTCTTTTGCCAACTTTCATCCAAGAGGGACTATACAGAGATTTCACATGGAATGTGCTGCCTAGGAAAGATTTTGATGAGTGCCAGGAAGAAGTTACTGGGGCTCAGTACAGCCCCAGTACAGCATATATAGTATATATACTAGGGCTCACAATTTTTGGTGCTGTTAGTTACATTTTAGTTACACATCCACACACAGAAACAGAAATGATCCCATAATGGTACCCACTTTGGTGTGTATGAGCACCTTTCCTCCAGCACAGGTTCATTTCCAGAGCTGCCCATGGAGACAGCCTGCAACCCTCATAAAGCTGCCAGGGACAGAGCACATCCCTGCACATCAGAGCCCTGTGGAGCCACACGCACAACTAGGACCTTTTCTCCACCTGAGACATCTGATCTGCTAGAATTTTCAGTGGTTTGTCACCTTTCCTGAGTAAAGCTGCATCAAAGTGCATCTTCATGGTAAAACTGGCTGCAGGGAGAGAGACAGTAGAAGACAGCACTTCACTTTCATCTCAGTTCCCTAGGGCTGGTTTTACTAAAAGCAAGAGAGGGGAAATGCCACTGCCTGCTTTGTTCCCAATCCTGGCTCTGTCAACATGCTACACCCTGTCTTTACTGTTGTCTTGAACTTTTGGCTGTGACTGAATATTTTTCATAGGGGCCAGAAGTGCTCAGCCTGTTGAATTACTTTCCCAGCTACGGGCAATTGCATCCTTCCTTCTAAAAGGAGAGGGAGAATGATGACAACAACTAGTTTCTGATGTGAGACGGTTTGATGCTTTTGTCTGATGCCTGTGAATAACTCCTTGATATATCTTTTAACATAAAGGAGAAGATACTAGTCAAAGCAATGTCCAGGATACTGAAATTTCAAATTTTTACAGACTAATCTTACTTTAAAGCTAGCTGAGAGATTCAAGAAATTCCTGAACTTCAGGAAATGTCAAGAGAGAAGTTCAAGGCAAATGGAGAGAGTTTTCTTATGGTGCTTTCAACTCATCCATACCTGAAGTGAGTCAGCCAGTGGGACTTTAGAAACACACATCTTTAGTACAGGTGACACAGACATTTCTGTTTATTCTTTCATAGCTTTCAGAAACAGTATGTTGAAAAACAATAAATTAGAGAGAATAAATGAAAGGCAACATTGGCCAATTACTTGGAGCATAAATTGTTGACAGAAGTATGTAAATGGAGGTGCTCTAGGGATTATGACCATGGGTAAAATATGATCTGGGCTTTTGCCTTTTCACCATGGTGCATCATTCCCTTCTGTAGTTTAATTAAAAAGGAAGGTTTCTATGCTTCCAGCTTCACCATCTTATATTTCAGTGTCTCAGTGTTTGTCTTTAATGAAAAAAGAGGTACTTACTAATCAACATCATTAAATTTGAGTTAATAAGTGACAAAACACTCTTAATTTCACATTGATTTATCTAATTGCAATAAACCTCAGCTGAGGGGGCCTACACTGAAGTAGTGCTAAAAATCTTTTGTCTTCACTGAGACTTTGTAAATAGGCAGCTCAGGGCATACTTCTCGCAACAAAGATTCAAGGTGGAGTTTTTAAGACAGGAAATGGTTGAAGGAGAGATTGGCTCTGGGTATAAGTAAACCCAGTAGGTCAGTTCTCCAGCATGTAAAGAACAGTCAGGTATCACAGCCTTTTTGCAGAAGTTTCAATGATCTTCCCCCACCCTGGCCCCCGAAAAAAAACCAAAGAGAATATTTGGCAAAGCTGTGTATACGTACAAATGTATGTACCAAGCTTTCAATAACTCAGGAATTTGCTGACTTTAAACTTAATAATACTTTTTCTCTGCAAACATGTACATGAAAATAAAGCTTCATCTATGACAGGAGTTGGAGCCAAGAGTCGTAATTACTTTTATGATCCTGAAAATTTGTAGCTGATGCAGAAATCATTAGTGCAACCCTATGGAAAGGCCTATACCCGTGCAAGTGAAGTTTTCTACCGTCTTGTGTATACATAAATTTCTTTGTCTCTCCCTCTTACATTCATTTTCAGCAAGACAAGGAAATAATTAATAGGGAATTGCATTACCTAGGAAAGACATTCTACTGTTGGATATATTTATGGAAATGAGGGACAATTAATTTATCATCAGCTTTATGCCAGCAATAAAAAACATTTATTTGCCAGAAAGGATTTGCATAAACTTTGATATCTGATTAATAACAAGAGTTGTTAATAAAAAGAAAGAGAGCAAAGTGTTCTGATTAGTTTTTACCACTGAAAACCTACAACAGTTCTTCTGTTATGAATGTATATATTCTGGATTTATGCCAGTAGAAGAGATACCAGAGTTTGGCCCTAAAGAGGAATTCAGGAAAAGAAAGGTCACTGTCAACCTTAATTTTATGCCCCATGTGATGAATTATTGGCACGAACAACAACCACTTAACCTTCTAGCTTTCATTTCACTGCACAAACATTAATGGATTTCTCTTAACCCCTCTGTGAGGAAGGTCAGTGTTATCCTGGTTTTAAAGATGAGGAATTGCGCAAAGAAAGGCAAGTGCAAAAATTTTTATGCTTCTGAACCTTCTCTGGCTCCTAAATTAGGGTGAATTTGGCTCCTATGTCTCAGACTCATGTTATATGGTTACGATGTAAAACCTACACCTTTGCAGGAGGTCACAGAGGACTGGAGCATGGGCTCTATGGACATGCAGGCTCCAGCGTGTTGTGGAGTACATGCTAAATTCATATGGGGGGTGAGGACAGTAAGAGGCTTTAACGCTTCCTCAACTTTCTCTTTGCCTCCACCCTGGCTGTGTGCATCAAATTTATTTGTGGGAATTGCTGTCTCAACCCTGCTGGCTCAGCAGTTGTCCCTCCTCCAAACCAACAGCACCACAGTGATATGCGCCAGAGAGCAGCGAGACCCCACCTGGAGTGCAGCTCTGGAACCCCCAACATAAGAAGGACATGGACTTGCTGGAGAAAGTTCAGAGGAGGGCCATAAAGATGATCTGAGGGCTGGAGAACCTCTCCTAAGAAGAAAGGCTGAGGGAGTTGGGGTTGTTCAGCCTGCAGAAGAGAAGGCTTTGGGGAGACCTCATAGCAGCCTTCCAGTGCTTAAAGGGGGCCTACAGGAGAGATGAAGAGCGACTCTTTATCAGGGGGTGTAGCAATAGGACGAGGTGTAACAGTTTTAAACTGAAAGAGGGGAGATTTAGATTAGATATTAGGAAGAAATTCTTTCCTGTGAGAGTGGTGAGACACTGGCCCAGGTTGCCCAGAGATGCTGTGGGTGCCCCATTCCTGGAAGTGTTCAAGGCCAGGCTAGATGGGGCTTCGAGCAACCTGGTCTGCTGGGAAGTGTCCCTGCCCACAGCAGGGGATCAGAACAAGATGATCTTTAAGTTCCCTTCCAACCCAAACCATTCTATGATTCTATGGAAAGGACTCAGCCGTAACAGCCTGGGGAAGGATGGATGGCCTTGTACACAGCGACAGAGATCTGTGTTTGGTTCTGCTTATCCAGATTTCAGGCGAGTTGCTTAATTAGCCCTTTGCTTTGATCACCTGTGTAAAATGAAGTAGTAAACCTTTTTCTACTGCCCTAAATCTTGTACACTTAATTAGGAGTTTCTCTGACAACAGGGCTGTATTAAACACTTTGCTCAACAAAATATTAACAATCATAGAGCTTTGGGACTGCTTTTGATCCCAGTTTTCTGTTCAGCTCATAACAAATGTACGTAGATGTAAGGTATTTAAATCCTAGTGTGCAGTCTGAAGGCACTCCTTTGCCTTTGGTCACTGAGTGCTTTAAAATCTGCCTTTTTTTGGGGACCAGCTAACACATAATGGAGCATCCACCTCCCATTTCTTTAGCTATAGAAACAGAATGACAAAGAAGCAGAAAATTAGCCTAGAAGACAAGATTTTGCATTTTCCAGTAGTATTTCTTACATTCCAAATATTTACAGTTATGAAATATATACTGATATGTCTATAAAAGTTTGACCATGTGACATTGAATTTTTCTTGTATCTTGACCGTTCCTATTTGAGGGTCACCACTCTGTGATGGAGGACTCTGTCCAGTACAGAGTCTTTTCATCAAGGACCCATAAATCCATCCTGAAGGCTGTGGCAAAACAATTACTATATTAATATCGTCAACAAAGTCAGAGCATCCCGGTTATATAAAGGAAAATGAAGCTTTGATGTTTCCTACAGAGCAGAAGCCTTTCCAGAAGAAAAGGATCTCACAAAATCCCCATCAGGGATCTAGACAACTGACTCTAGCACTGGCAATCTTAAAGTCAGTATAAAGATCATCTCTGAGCTCTTGTGGATTAAAAGTCTGCTCTTGTCCTTGGTGAATGATTTGGGCATTTCTGCCTTCCCTCTTACTCTCTCACCCAAAACACATGTAGGCATGAAGGTTACAAATCCTGTTTCAATGACCGACTCGCTCTCCTGCAACTGTGTGAGTCCACCCTCAAAGCAAGACCTTTAGTCCTAGAATCAGAATCATAGGATACCAGGTTGGAAGGGACCATAAAGATGGTTTGGTCAAACCCATTTTGGCAAAAGCATGGTCTGGACAAGATGGCCTAACACCCTGTCCAGCTGAATCTTAAAAGCACTTCCCTGGGGAGATTATTGCAATGGCTGGTTGTTCTCATTGTGAAAAATTCTTGGTTTATGTCCAATTGGAATCTTCCCAGGAATAACTTGTACCCATCATCCCTCATCTTTTCTATGTGACTCCTTGTAAAATAATCCAAGGACTTCCAAACTTGGTTACCTTTCTTGCAGATACCACTTTGCCATTTGCAACTGTGCTTCCCACCCTCCAGAAGAGCAGCCAACACAGGTATAATTATGCCTCATCATAGTTTGAACATTATGCCTCAGTCAGTGAATTTGAACATAGTTACCTACTTCAGGCAGAAAGTCTCTTAAAAAGGCTAAAACAATTGAGCCAAAGAATTAAAGACTGGTCAGAGTAGCTTGAATTTCTAGAAAAAAATATTGGAACAGATAATCAAGCTACTGGCAAGCACTTTGAATTTAAAGCAATGCTGTACAGAAAAGGTTGCATTTAGAGTGCTATTTTAAATAAGCTGCAGTCACACAGAGGTCAACGTTAGCACTGAATATTTCGAGAGATTGCCTTGCAATCCAAAATAAAGCCAAGCCAAACCCTCAAATTCTCAGAGAAATTACCTTCATTTTAGCTTTTTGCAAGTGTAAAACTCCTAACACATTGAATTCATTCTTGAAAGACTTATATGAAACATATAAAGCTCAGAGGAAAACAAGCCTTTCAAATAGTGATATAGAAATCAAGTGGAAGTTGCCAACATTTTTCGAAAGCAGAGATCTACATAACAAATCCCAACAGCAGAGCTGTACCTCTTGCTCCCACCCATAACACAGATGTTTTCAATGGCTGCATATTTTTCATATGATTGTACAAGTGTGCAGATTTATTAGTAGTGCACAGTTTAAGCTTCAGTATCTGAATATACATTTTAATGTAAATGAGGACGTCCTTATCATCCACTCGTGCCATCTTAGCAAGGTTGAAACAGATTTGTTTGAAGACTTCAGAATATGCATGGAAGTGGGCTAGTAAAGACACCAGTCTAACTTTACCCAAATGATGCAACACATTGCACTTTATATAGGAAGAAAAATATTGTATTGTTTCCAGTAAGAAATTTCTTAGGTGTAAAGTTACTTGTGTGGCTTGGCAGAAAGACCCGTCTGACAGGTAATGCTGTGATGAAGGTCTGACATGTTCTAAATCCTTCTGTCTGCTGCATCAGCGAAATGGGGCAATGTGTATTAAACCACAGCTTTGTAATTTATGTGATGACAAAGAAAGCCACAGAAAGCCAATGGTTCGTTGCACTATGATTGTCTATCAGAATGAAAGGTACTGAAAGCCTTGGAAATGAAAAGAATGTCTCCAGACTTGTCAGAAGACAAAGGCAGCTCACTGAATACTCAGACTTGTATACAATAGTAAACAAACAGGACGAGGTCTCAGGTTCAAGAACTAGGCCGTGATTATTTGTGCTGTTTAATTGCTAGTGTGCTCTCTAGCCTATATTTGCTCTGGGTCAACCAAAAATGCCAGCAATGATGTGAAAAATGGAACATTTCAAGGACCGTTCCCAGCAGGCAGACTGGTTACAGCCACCCCCTTTTTGCAGGAAAGGTTAGCAGTAGAAGAAGGTTCTATCTTGTTTTATTTAGTAGTATAAGTGCCTCCACAACCAAGAGATTGGGTAAAGATTGGAACTGTCTTTCAAACCTTTTTTCAGCATCACTACACATCTATGTATAGTGGGAAGTGTGCTTTTTGCTGTATTATTTTGTCTGTCTCCTGTTTTGTGATGAAGATGCTTTTGGGACAATTTGAATCAGTAATTTAGATTATTTCACTCCTTTGAAACAACTAAGGATTCATAATGAAAAAGAATTACATGTGTTCAACTCTTTTGTTATTTGATTCACCTGAGCCTAGCTCTGCAGATCACAGGAAAAGACACTGTGACCCTTTTTACCAGTTCTCTCTTCATTTCACAGTTCACTAATTTTCATAAATGTCAGAAAGAACAAAAATATTAAGGAGTGCTAAGCAACTTCCGAAGCATCCATGCTGAAAATGCATAGATGATGATTACCATCAGCAACCCCTCCTGTAGAAGCTGACACAGATAGCCTTTAAAATGTCTTGATGGAAGAAGCCTTTTCAACAGAAGAGTGAAACTCACTGATAATTATTCAGACATATTTGTCAGTGGAAAATGTCTGCTTTTTCCAATCTGTCAACACAATTGTTTTATTACTCTGAAAATATAAATGTTATTAACTAAGAACACACCTGTTCTGTAAAGAAAAATAAAGTCTGCCTTGCAGCGTGACTGAATGTAAATAATACAGAAAGACCAAGTACACAATGATAAGATGTAGAGAAGCCTCTTTCTCAGAGGTGCTTGGGGAAAGATGAGGCAGTGGTCGCAGATTGCACCAGGAGAAATTCTGAATGGACATAAGGGAAAAAAAAGTCAAAATGAGCATGGTCAAACACTGGACTAAGTTATCCTGAGAAACTCTGGTTGTGGCATATCTCTCCTTGGAGATATTCAGAACCTGACTGGAGAAGGCCCAGGGAAATCTAATGTAATTTTAGAGTTGGCACTAGTCTGCACAGGGTATTAGATCAGATGAGATCCTGCAATCCCTTCCAACAAAATTTTGTCTATGATTTTGAATCCAAATATCAAGAAATACATTCATTTCAAGCTGTGATTAAAATAAGCTATAAAAAAAAATTAATATGGCAATTCTCCACGAAAAAAAGCACTAAATATTATAGCAGTCTGAGAGCTCTACTTATACCATCGATGTTCTAGGGACTCTCCAGATATACCAAAGGATAGTCTGTGCTCCAAACAACTCTTAAATTTTCACTCACTCTGTTATAACTAATATAATCACTTATGCAGTGATTTTTAATTGAATGTGGGGATATACAATGTAAATGTCTTCATCTGAGCAAGTAACCTTAGACTTTACCTACAGCGTGAGCAGAGCTGATTGGTGGAGCTAAAAGAGTTTAGTGGGGAATCATCTCATTTTATGGTGGAAATCTGATTTTTTTCAGGTGACTCACATTCAAAGCTTCATTGGTTGCAGTGACTAGAGCACTGCTGATGTGTCCACATCAAACCAGTGGGAGGTTTGATGTGGACACATAATGTTGAGATGAATCTTGTCTAAAACACTTGAGAAAGGAGGTGATCATCATTGTGACTAACTTCTATCCTACAAGTGGGGAATATAGAGCTCAAGAAGGTGGTGTGGCTTTCTCAGATCGTATGCAAACCATGTGAGAGTGCAACTCAAGACTTTCAACATTCAGTCTATCGTGTCCTTCCATAGATTGTACAGCTGAATAATACCAGGGCTACAACAAGAAGAGAGATAAACCTATATTAAGTGTCATCCATTGCTCATTGACATTAATTAAAGATCTGGAAGACTGTGAAGGACTTGACTATGATTTAGAAGCAGACTGTGTTCATACATGGTAGGCCAATAACACTGGCAGGCAGGAGCAATAGTGGATATATTACTTGCTAGAGTAACCTTGTCTCTTTTGCTAGAGACACTAGCATTTCTTTTTTAAAAATATGGTATATAAACACAAAAATTTCTGTTTAGTATTAAAATTGTAGAATTAAGGGAAAAAACACTAAAATGCAAAGTGCAAGAAAAGACATTCCTGAGATTTGATACTCAGCATCTCTATTCACTCTATTAAAAAGTCATTTTTTTTAATCTTTTACCTTAATGTTGCTTATATTGTATTAATGTGGCCATTGTAACATTTGTATGTCATGCATGTGTCAAACCACCATGGACTGGAATAGGCTGGGAATACACAGAATAGTCCACTGCCACACTGCCAACTTTGACAAAAATACTTTTCAAGTCAAAACTTCTTCTAGGTTCAACAACATTGACCCAGGTGTTACCCAAGCCCCGGCCAATCAGACCCAGTGCAAGTTACACTACCTGATGCTATAAGGATGTTAGCATCCAGTTTGTTCCCAAGCTCCCCAGTAAATCATATTAAAAATGGATGGCTCGTCTTGCTTTCCCTTATTGCTCTGTAGGTGTCAAGGTTTTTCATGAACTGCATTGGCATGAGTAGGATTTACTTGTATTATAAAACCAATGAGTTTTTATTTACACTGAAGCAACACAGTAGCAGTACTAAAAATATCTTAGTTTCAGCCTACATTAATATTGAGATTTCAAGGCTTCTTACAGAGCAGACCCAACCCTTTGGTATCCAAACTTCCACAACCTGTTTAAATCAAACTCTAAGTCTGGCAAACATGCAGATAAGCTTTCTTTTTGGTCTAGAGGAGGCAGAGGAGAGTCCAGTTCTTTAACCCTCCGAGTAATACAAACTGGATTTGGGTCTTAAATCAATGCAAATTCCTTGGCAAGTTGTATCAAGTTCTACATGTCTCACCATAACTTCTATCTAGAAGTACAAGTGAGGAAAATGAAAACTACATGAATCCAAGTGAAACCAAATGAAACCACATGAAAATTACTACCTATTAAACTTCTGATCCGTCTGATCATCACTGGAAACAATTTTTTCTGCTTGTATCTGTGGTGGGTAAACCTTTGCTGGATGCCCACTAAGCTGCTCTACCACTCCCCCTCCTGAACTGGGCAGGGGAGAGAAAATATGATGAAAGGCTCATGGGTCAAGATAAGAACAGGGAGAAATCACTCACTGGCAAAACAGACTTGATTTAGGGAAACTGGAGACCTGAGAGACTGAATTTCTCTGGAGACAGAAAAAACATTAAATATTTGTTCCACAGGTTGGTAAATAAGACCACAGAAGATTCTTTTACTGCATTCAAGTTGTTAACAACACAAATCACCTCTCTTTATTGTGAGATCCTTTGCAGGTAGAGGCATTAATTAATTTGAGATCTGCCTACAGAGAGGAGCAAGATTTACTATAGTTACAAGTTGAAGAGGAAAGTAAGAGAAATAGGAGAGTCTGAGAGCATATCAAACCCATGCATCCTGCAGGATATGAAGCACTGGTACTGTTATGAAAAGAAACTCTTACATCCCACGTGGCGTTATGAGACCTGAAGATCGTAAAGCCTGAATACTCACTTCTTGAAGATGTCCACCAGAATCCAGAAGGTTGAGTATTTATCTGATTTGTTGAATAATTTTGTAAGACAGTGGTGCTGTCATTAATGACCAAGGAAATCACATATGTAGGGATATAATAACAGAACTCTAAATCCTTCATGGGTGTATATCAGAGGTAATGGAGATATAATTCACAAAGATTAGAAACAGATGAAAATGAGGTTTAGAACTGATTGGATGATGTTGTCTCCCCCTTGTCTGCTACTCCCTCTCCCCAAAATAATTACATCTTTCACTTTTTAATATTTTATATATATATATAGCCAAAAAGCCTTCAGGATTTGGGTGCTTGCCCAAAAGTGAATATTCTACAAAACCCAGATGTTTCCCATGCACATTAATGATGAAGATTCTTTTTCATTTTTTCAATGTACATTAAAAAAATTATCAAAAGCATGAAATGCTCTATTTTTCTCTAAGTGAAGAGTAATACTTAGAAAGGTAAAAGAAATGTGAAAGTTAGTGAGAAACTAAGGGTATAGTATCTGAATTGATGTGCCTGTTCTGCTCTTTTCTGAGAGAAAGCTGTGCAGGGTTGCATAGCACTATACAAACTTTCCTAAACTACCAAAACAGTGTGTAAATGGGAGTATTACCACAGAGATTTCTGTCCACAATCTGCAGCATAGACATTGAAGTTCCTATTGGAAAAAAAAAAAAAAAAAAAAAAGAAAATCAGTGAGAACTAAAAATGGATGGGAAAGTAAATTTAGAAGGAATTAGGAGCTCAGTTTTGTGTGTGATCCTGGAGGGAATGAATAATGAAGAACATGACTAGCAATAAGTATGCGAAGGTAGTGAAGAAAGGGGAATTATACACAGTAAGGCAAGAAAGGCATATATAGGATCAATGGAAATCAATTAGAAAATTTTATGCTGGGTTCAGGGGAATCTTTCTGACATCCAGACCTATTAATCTATTACTGAGCTCCCAAATAAAGCCCTGTTTCTCAAGCCTTTCTCAACTCGGATAGATGTTTCCTGGGAATGTTCATTTCTTGCATGGGAGTGAAGGATACCATAAGTAATTTCTTTCCCTAGTTAGTTGCTGCACACTAGCCAAAACTGTTGTGATATTTAAGCCTAAATCTTGAGGGCAGCATTTTACACACCTTTTACCATTCTAGAAGGACTGCATAACCAGAAATTATTTCAACTCAAGATCTCATAACCAACTTCAAATATAGAATATGTACTTTCTGTATTAAAATGGGACAGTTAGTTACATTTAGCTTGAGTGATGACCATACTCTTGTTGTTGGGGAAGTCTGTTTTAAAGAGAATCACAATTTAATAGACAGAAAGAAAAAAAATGTAATTCTTTCAGTGCTTTGATTTCAGTTTCTGTCTGCCCCATGACAATAGCAAAATAAGCAGCTAAAACCCTACAGCAAATGTATTTAAATCAATTGAAAAAAACAAAGAATAATCTCATAGGCTTCAGCTTAGTCCTGCAAGAGTCTTATTGCCTCATGAGGGACCTTAGCCCACGCTCAGCTGGAAGGTTGCCTTTGGTGCTCTTCCTGGCCCAGAACTGTGTCAGACAGCTCTGTTCCTTTTGTGACTGAATGGCTAACTGTACTTTCCCTATATATGAAATGGGGATATTTCACTAAGGCTTTGAAAAACTTTATGATCAATATTGGCTCTGACTGAGAGCTCATGAATTCATAAGATTGATGTTGGCACAATCATGTATCTTCCCCTTTTCAGTCAAATAATATTTTCCCATAAATATTTTGGGGAGTGTCAAGTCTAACTAGATTTTAGAAATTAAAATAAAGGGTGAAGAGTTTAGAATGAGTCTATTTTAAAAATTTTAATTGCAATATTTTAATTCTGACTTTTCAAAATTTTTGAAATGAAATTTTGCTAAATAGTTTTGGATTAATATCAGAAAGAAATATTGAATAGCTGCAATGCAGTATTCTATAATTAAGGAAGGAACAACAAAAACAAACAAAAAAAACCCCAACAGCCGAACTTGTATTTCAGGTAGAAAGACACATTATTTGGTTTTCATTTCATAGGAATCATTGAAGATCCCAACTCAGTCCTAGCTCTTAATTTTAAGACATGGCAGTTTCACAGACAGAGAGGTTTCCTTATGTAAACACCAGGAAAGTCACCCAAAAAACAACTTCGGCTAAGGCTCATCCATTCAATATATTTGCCTGCTCCAATTTACTTTGTGTTTGTTACTATCAGAGAATGACACACAGATTTTCACAGGTGCAGGTACTTTCCCATTGCTTACTACATCTGAAAGTAGCATTAATGCTTTTCCAACTCAAGTAATGGCTTTTGCCTTAGTAGAAGCAGAAGCTATATATTCAAGTATTATTTGCCTTTTCCAACTCTAACCCACCACCACCCAGCCTTGCTCACAGTGCTTGGATTTGCTTGGCCTTCTGGGACTAGGGAGGGTAGAAAGTAAATGAGGAAGCATTATATATCAGGAGTAATCAAATCTCTAGTGCACCTTGAAGAGCATAGCCCTTGAGCCTGAAGATGTCTGGTAGAATTCCCGCCAAAGGCCATTCAGAAACCAGCAGAGAAAGGACCAAGTGGTTCAAAGGCCATAACTTAGCCTGCTGGACCACTCAGCCCTTCCTCAACCTCATTCTTTTCTCACCATGCACCATGGTGAAATGGTTTTGAATAAAGAGTGCATAAAATAAACTGGGTTCTTTTGGGAGGTACCTATGAACATAGAGGAGCTACAGCTGTCTTATTGTCCTGTTTCAACACTATATGATGAACATGACCAATTTCACTGAATTTCACTGAATTTCACTGAATTTTTAGAGTTGGAAGGGACCATAAAGATCATCTAGTCCAACTCCCCTGCCAAAGCAGGATTGCCCAGAGCATGTCAGAGCATGTTACTCAGGACTGCATCCAGGCGGGTCTTGAAAATCTCCAGAGACGGGGACTCCACAATTGCAGCACAGGACTTCATAAACCTTTATACAAACTGAAGTTGTCTTCACCCCTCCAGTCCTGAGATAGAGGTGACTATGAACCACACAATCCTTGTACACCCTTGTTTTTGGCAAGAGCAGAGCAATCCCCAGGATACAGTAAGTGTCAAATAACACCTTGAGCTACACAAGTCACCATCACATCTCCAGCTCTTACAGAAGGCATAGAACCATAGAATAATAGAATTGTCTAGTCTGGAAGGGACATTGCTGCAGAAGGGATGATAAACGATCTGAAACATGGCTGCCCCAACATTCTGGAAGACTGAGATGAGTTGCCAGAGTTACATTCTCTAAGACAGAATCTGCAGTGAATTTTCTTTTTTGTCAGAAAAATCTCACCATCTTCACCCAAGAAAAGCTCCAACTGAATTTCTTAAGGAGGGACTGTATGGAAAGTTGGTAAAGGATTTCACAATTAGTCCCTGAATAATGTTGCTCTGCACAAAGAGAAAATGGAGATGACTCTTTTTCCTCGGTAAGCAGAGGAGGAAGACTAGCTCTTCTAAGTTCAGGTGAGGGTTTTCTAGCTTTTTCTTTTAAAGAAACAACTTGAGATAAAGATGGGGTTACTGTACTGGCAATTATATAGTCCCACTCTAAATTTAGAAAGGGTCCGTAAATTGTTTTCATGGTGTTTTCAAACCAGCTGGTGACTGTGTTGGCTGACTATCTGAGTTATTAGTGAATGTTTTGGCACATTGTTAATCACTGTGCACTCGCATTGCCAGCTTTGGCAAGAAATTTTGCTTCCTTAAGGAATTTCCCATTCTGCAAATCAGAGTTTAATACCAACCAAACACCATCCATCAAGACTAAAGTCTGCCCTACACAGCATGAATTACATTATTACATTCATTTCCAGTGATAAGTCTCCTGAATGTCTTGGTTGTTTTTACCATTTACTCGGTTTAGGAAAGCAAAGCAATTCTTCAGAATGAGTTTTCAATTTATATGCTTGAATAGTTTAAATTCCACTCCAGCAATACATAACACATTGGTACCACTCTCTGTATCTTACTCGGGCTGCTTGGATGTTGTGTATTGTCATCAGTACTTAGCAGGTTGAGGATAATCTTAGAATTAAAATGACTCTCTGCAAGTTTTGCATTTTGTATCAGGAGTAGTGTGGCCAGCAGGACTAGGGAAGTGATTGTCCCCCTGTGCTTGTCACTGGCTGCACCTCAAGAGCTGTGTTCAGTTTTGGGCCCCTCACTACAATGAGGTGCTGGAGCATGTTCAGAGAAGGGCAATGGAGCTGGTGAGGGGTCTGGAGAACAAGTCTTTTGAGGAGTGACTGAGGGAGCTGGGGTTGTTCAGCCTGGAGAAAAGGAGGCTGAGGGGAGACCTTATCGCTCTCTACAAGTCCCTGAAAGGAGGTTGTAGCCAAGTGGGAATCAGTCTCTTCTCCCAAGTAACATGTGATAAGACAAGAGGAAATGGCCTCAAGTTTTGCCAGGGGAGGTTTAGATTAGATATTAGGAAAAAAATTTTCATTGGAAAGGTTGTCAAGCACTGGAAGCAGCTGCCCAGGGAAGTGGTTGAGTCACCATCCCAGGAGGTATTTAAAAGACAGGTAGACGTGATGGTGAGCGACACGGTTTAGTGGTGGACTTGACAGTGTTAGGTTAATGGTTGGATTCAATGATCTTAAAGGTCTTTTGCAACTAAAATGATTCTATGATTCTATGCATTTGATAAAGATAAGGTTGGCATGGAGACAAACCCAGGAGCCGTGGAAAAGAAAATACTGTACAGTTTTCCTTAGCATGTTCAGGAGAAAGAAACCCCACTTTTTTAGCCTCCTCAGTCTGACCTGCATTTATGCAGCACACTGCTTATGAGAAATGTCATGCCAACTCTAATGCAGTTGTTACCATCACCTGAGGTCTCATTAGAGCCCAACTCAGGATTTGAAGGAACAGGTGAATTTATGTGCAGCCCCACTATATTTTGGTGATAACAACTCCTGATACAAAATTGAATGACAGGCTTCCAGTACTATAGCATGCAGCACGTGCTTTATAAATGGAATGGCAATGTAAAGACACCCCAAATACAGTAGTCTCCTGCAGAGCAGAGCCTGAAGGGGTCTGTAACATGCAGACGCTCACAACCTAGAGTCATGGGTTTACTGAAAGTATCATCTTTCAGAACTGAAAAAGAGATTGTTTGCCACTTACAGTCACTTTAAATTTGTCAACAGACAAATTATTGACCCTTGTACTGAGGAAAAATTCAATACAAGTCACTCTGCTACCTAAATTCATATTGATGTGTGAATTCTTTGCACTGTTCATGCTCATTGTTACCATAATATTCCTATGAAGCTGGTAAAATATATTTTAGGGATAGCTTCTTGAGACGAAGGAAACCTGGACATTCTTTCAAATGCAAAATGCAGTGTTTTGAGATGGATTTAATTTTAACTTACTTTGAAGCTTGTGACTGGGAAAAGTCAGCATGGATTCAGTGAGGGAAAATCTGCCTTCTACTGCAAAATAACCTGCTTGGTTGATGTGGAGTGAGCAGCGTCAATTGTCTACCTGGAATTCTCCAAGGCTTTCAATATGGTTCCCCACAGCCTCCTTCTAGAGAAACCCATGCTTTACATCCTAGACAAGTGGTCTGTGTGGTGGGCGGGGAACTGGCTGACAGGTCACACCCAGAGGGTGGTGGTAAATAGTCCTTTTCAAACTGGCAACCTGTCACAAGTGGGTTCCCCCAGGGATCAATATTGGGCCCAACAGTGTTTGAGATCTCCGTAAGTGAGATGCATGATCTGCATGATGGGATCAAGTGCACCATGGTGAATTTTGTTGATGATATTAAACTGAGTGGGGAAGTGGACTCTTCGGAAGGAAAAGCCACCCTGCAGGAAGACTTGGATAGGCTGAAAGAGTGGGCTAACAAGAACGTTATGAAGTTCAACAAGGCGAAGTGTAAGGTCTTGCACCTGGGAAAACATAACCCAGGAGCGCAACACTGACTGGGATCTACCTGGCTGGGGAGCAGCTCTGTGGAAGAAGACCTGGGGGTCCTGGTGGACAACAAGCTCAATATGAACAAATAGTGTACTGCTGCGGTAAAGGGAGCCAACAGGATGCTGGGTTGCACCAACAAGGGCATCACCAGCAGAGATAAAGAAGTCTTTAACCCACTCTACTCAGCACTTGTCAAGCCACACCTGGAATAATGTGTTCAGTTTTGGTCCCCGTTATACCAAAATGATGTGCACAGGGTGGAGAGAGTCCAGAGAAGCGCCACCAAAATGAACAAAGGACTGGGAAGTCTGCCATATGAGGAAAGATTGAGAGAACTGGGTTTGTTCAGCCTTGAGAAAAGAAGCCTTAAGGGAGACCTTACCATGTTCCAGTATCTAAATGGTGGCTACGAAGAAGATGGAGACTCCCTTTTTATAAGAAACCACATGAAAAAGACAAAGAGTAATGGGTAAAAGTTACTCCTGGGGAGATTGTGATTGGACACAAAAAGACAATTTTTCACAATGATAACAGCCATTGGAATAATTTCCTCAGGGAAGTGGTGCATTCCTCATGATTGGGCACTTTTAAGATTCAGCTGGACATAGTGTTGGGCCACCTTGTCTAGATCGTGCTTTTGCTACGAAGCGTTGGACCAGATGATCCTTGAGGTCCCTTCCAACATGGTATTCTATGATTAAACTGGAAGGAAAATAAAGTCAAATAAAAAAAAAGCAGATTTCCTATGTAGCAAATTAAAAGAACATATCAAAAAATGTCTCCTTGAATCCAATATTCTAGTTAACAGTGAACTATATGCTCAATTTCAAATTAACAAATTGCAGTAGTTGTTATGGTTATTCCTTCTGGATGTATTTCAGAATACAGAAATGGCAAAGTCATTTGCTCTTTGGGTTATAAAAGCTAGAAGAAGCAGAAAGTTCTTCCTTCTTCCTGCAGATCTCTGTTTTTGATGCAAGGCTTGGGTGTGATGTCAACATTTTACAGTGATAGCAGGACACAGCTCTGGACCTGTCTACGTCTCAGTTCTTAGACTCCTGCTTAAAGCCTGTTATTCAGCAAGTAGTGGAGGTAAATGTAGTAGAGTACAGGAGGTCATCCCGTTTCTAGTGGAGTCCCCTGCTTGTGGAGTTGTAATGGAGGTATATGGTTAGACCCCTTCCCCTGTAATTTTTGCAGAGTGCCTCTATGTGCATGTACAAGGTTTTTTAAAATCTGTCTTTAGAGATAAATATATGGCCTTTGATACTCAGATCAGAATTTGAGCAGCTTTCAGGAATGCCAGGCACTCCATCCTTTGAACTGTTACTAAATAGCGTTGTATCACTGGATACAGTGAAAGGAGAATAGCGTTGAAGAAATAGACCTGGATATACAGATATTACTGTTTTTCCTCTGCCACTGGCTTCACATATGAACTTAACTAAATATTATTCTTTCTGTCTCTCTGAAAATCTCACAAAGACTTGAGGAGACTTAATCAGGAGGTGCTTGCACAACTCAAAATGCTTGTAGAAATTTCTGATGGGTCAGTTTTATACAGGGAACGGTCTGATTTGGAAGCCCCACTGTATCCTCTGGCATTGTGTTGACTCCTCATGGGAAAGCTGCCCATTTTTCTGCCGGGTGGCTGACAGGAACCCCTCTGTGTCCTCTCACCAGCCATTCCAACAGTGAGCTGCCCAGCTCCCCGGAGCACCCTGTAGACTAAGGCCAAGAAATTAGGAATGGAGGGAGGGCAGCAATATCTTGGAGTTGGACATAAATGGGGTCATTACAGAAGCTTCTTGATGCAGACAATTCTCTAATTTTTCTTTCCCATTCTTAAGCAAGTTAATGTCTTTCACTAAAGCAGCTAACAGAGATGGAGCACACAAACAAAAAAAATCAAAAGCCAACAAGACCTGTTTGGGGGCATGCATGTTGGTCTAGTAAAAGCTAGTCCCTTTTTTACTAATTTTTTTCTCATTCACGTTCGTAAAACTTCCCAATTACAGACTCACCATTCCTGTTTCCATGCTTGTGCAGAGCTGAAACAGGACTAAATGAGAATGTACAGTAGTGCATGGCACAGAATTCAGGTTCATGAACAGCACCTGTCATCAGCATTTTTTATTTTTTTTTAAAATCTTCTTCCTCCTCTAAAAGTACATTTTTTCATAATGCCAACAAAATATATATCCTAATCAAAGAATCTTGCAAACTGTCAATTTCAGCAACAGAGAAGTGTCATTGGGTAACTGGAAACTCATCTCAACAATCCATGAGAGCAGTAATGTTTTATATGCACTGACTATTACTACTTGCCAGCTGAAGTTTCAAGCTGAAATGGAATTTCTTTTGTGATTTAGCCACAAACATAATTTTCAAGAAATATCTAAGATAACCACACATGACCTTGCTAGTATACTACATCACAGTGCTAATTAATAGCTATTATTTGGAGATAGTTTTAGTGGAAAGTAAATTAAATCAAGTATATACTAAATTTCTTCAAGGGATATATATATCCAAGTGTCTGTTTTTACCACCATTAAACTTGAATACTCTGTGCATCTTCATCCTTCTCTTTTAATGAAGACTATAAAACAGAGATATAATATTTGAGCCAGTGGCAGGAAGAAAACTGCCCTTTAACAATTTTAATAGCTTCTGAGTAAAAACACACAGTGATAACCAGCCACCTGTACACCCCAGGGCTAAATAGATAGCTGTGGTAATGGAATTCCAATAGCAGCACATTGTATGAGACACTCCTGAATCCTGTGATAACTGCTGTGTAAGCATGAGCTTTAAAAGTTCTAGCTTAGCAGAGTGCTTAAAAGCACCCTTATTCTTAAGCACTAAATTTAATAAACCTGCTCAGATGCTTCAAATTGCACAAATAATTACCATGCTAAGTCATGAACTGATGTACTACAGTTAAATGCAGATCTGAGCCTATGCCTTCAGAAAACGTGCTCAAGACCACAGGATGATTTTTTTTTCTCCATCTATACTACCAAGTGAGTCCTCCACTGAGAGTGCCCATACTGTCCTTAGCAAACATCACTGTGTGGTGGACTGAGTTTAGCTTCATCCAACAAAACCAGACATTAAGGCTTGGCCTGTCGCTGGGATGCCGAATACCCTTTGAATGTGGTTACTCTTTTTCTGGTTCATACAGATCACCATCAAAAAGTTTACAAAGCCTAAAAAACTCAAAATTTAACTCTCCCCAGACCTGAAGACAAATCTGTTTTCCAGCCATGAAAAAGTTTTTTATGGTTAGAATCATAACCATAACCAACAACCACCATGGTTGTTGAAGTCTGAGAGAATCTGGATGAGTTCACAAGATGGTTTAATTACGAACAGTACATAGCCTGACTTCTAGAAGCACTGGATTAATTTCCCACCATTCCAGAAGAAAACTTGAAGAGTATATCACCAAACATAAACTAATTAATCATACTGAAGGACACTTCACTGACATAGTGTTGTGTTCATGTAGCTACATAGATTTTAAAGACCGCTTATTGGTTGTTGGCTTTACTGGATACACCAATAGGTTTGTGCTCTCTGTTTCCCGGTATGAAACATCTCTGCCCTACCCCAGATGGATGTAGTGAGGATTTGTGTAACTTAGAGGGTTGTCATGTACTACATCCTGAGAGCTGTGCACATATCGAAGACAAATACATCAACTTATCTCCACTGTACTAAAATACATGCCACCTAACGTCACCTGGTTAAAATCAGAGTTGCTATTATCATCATACCTAAATTCAGCAGCAGAAGCTTATGTCGCAGACATCTCACCGAGCAGTGTAGAACCCCATTGCTGTTGATGGGAGCTAGCCAATATAGCTGCTGGAGCTCAGGCTGCTAGTCAAGAGACTGGATGTATCCAATAATGCCACTGAATGCCAACAACTTTGTTCACTGGGTCTTCTCCATTGCTAAAGAGAAGACCAGGATGGCATGCTCAGATGCTGCCATCAAGCCATAAGCGGCCAGACCACCTCCAGTCCCAGAAGATAGCACAGGGTTGCTACCAATGCTCTCTCTGTACTCAGTCAGGAGACACAGGCACCTCTGTGGGACAGTGCAGCTCAGCTGCTTTAAGTGCCCATGGTACATGTACCCGTGTATTGTCCTCTCCCTTTGCTGACTACACAATGTACCTTTTTGGATGTGTAGTCAAAAAAGATGAGTGCTGCCCAGAGTTTGCCAGTGTGACAAATGGGCAAAGGCAGTCCAGGTTCCATGTCAGGTCTTTATCAAAGTAATTGAGGGGATTTATTTCTGGAAACACCTGCCTAGCATTAATTTTCACATATATGTCTGCATTTCAGAAGTGCTAATAACTTGCTGGCATTGTAACTTAGCAAAGCTTGGCACACATCCTCTCTCTTCTACAGATGTCTCACTCTGTTTATTCAGGGCACTTTACCTGTAATAATATCCTATGCTGCTTGTTTAAAAGGTGCTGCTTAATAAATAGAGCCACATTTATGCTTAGCAGATTGAAGAAGCAGCTTTCCCTCTCACAACATCAAGGATAATTTGCCCAATTTTACCCTCTTGATAGGAAAGCCCATCAATTTCAGCGAGAAAAGGCCTAGGAATAAAAACACTATGTCCTGTTAAGAGATAACAGCATTACAAAGAACTATAGTGTTTCAAGATTCTCCACTCCCTGTTGTTTTTGCAGTCCTTTGCGATCCTTAATATATCTGCAAGGGTTGCTATGATTTTTATTTTTTTTATTAGGGACCACATAAACATCTTATGTTAAGTAGAGAGAAAATGCACACGGGAACAATTGGCCATTTCTTACTGTCTGCACGGGCTAGGTGAAAATACAAATAAGCAGACTCCCTCACAATGTGTCAGGCACCAGGTTTTGTTTGACTGTAATTGCTCCCCTGATTGCCATGCATACAGCCTCAGCAGCAATCTCAGGTCTGCAAAACTATCATCTTCTACTGCAGTTCACAGGAGTGAAATAAGGATGCAAAACTACCTCTGTTGCTCCAGTTTCCAGACCTTTTTGTGTCCCTCTAACCAAAAATAACCCAACCCTACCTTGATCTTCGGTGAGAGATACTTTATTATTCCTAGTAAAAGCAAGAAGATTTAATTGGTTAATTTTTATTATCTATTACACCTTGCCTTGCAGTTCTGCCAATTTATTCAGAAAATGAACATAGCTTTAATATAGTTCTAAAAAGATAAAGACAGAATGTAGATTATTTAACATTGATTTGTGATGCAGCAAACATGCATATTTTAAAGATCTTATCACAAGCTGTGTTTCTAGTTGGTCAAAGTTTAGCTAAGCTCAATTCCAGGTATTTATTTTTCCTTCAAATTAATTGAATACGTTGCTAAGGATCTGTCCCGAGCTACTCATATCTTTTCTATCCATTAAGATGCCAACAGAAAAGTAATTGCAAACCCAAAACAGTGCTTTATGTCTCCCATCTCAGCCTACTTTGAGTCAGCAGAAAGTATTTCAAAATAAATCAAAGGCTTCCCGCTTCCTTCTGGTGAGAAACATCACAGTACATTAGAGCCATCTTTCAAACTGTCCTACTAACTGGGATGAGAACACTAAAATAAACCAAATTCCAAATTCCGGTCTTGGTAAGTCAATAGAAGAGGACATATTGGTGTTTTCAAATTATATTTTATCATGGCTTTTAAACACACATTACTAGATGACTTATTTTTAATAAATAAACATTTTTTTTTATGTATGGAAAAACATTTCCATATCGCAATTAAGTATCTCAACAACAATTATCAGTTTGACCTTTCTAAAGCATCATCACTGCAGCAGTGAAACAATACTTCCTCAACTCCTGAAATTTTTTGCTGCTTCTCTTTTTTTCCCCACAATTCCTGCACTATCACTGCCAAGTAAACATCTAACAGAGTACCAGGGAGGGAGAAAAGAGCTGTAGATCTTGTCTCCGAATTATGTGATGAAGAGATGCTTTGCTAATACACAGACCTCCTTTTTGTCTTCCCCCTGAAACAGGGATGCAGTCTAATGTGATACTTGCTTTTTTTTCCCCCTCCAAGTCAGGGGCTATCAAAATCTCATTGACAGAAGTCACCTGTATGAACCAACATGAAAAAGCAATGAAAATGTCATACATTTTTGCATTGAAATGTGTCCATAAATTTTGCCCAGCTCTGATATGAAGCCAGCGCTTGAATGAACCCTGCTTTGCATCCTTAACTGTAAAAGCTGCAACCTGCACAAGTCTGATAACAGCTCACAGCTAATGCTGGAACATTTTTCCAGCTTGCAAGCAATTCCGTTAAGGAATGAAATTGAAGAGCAGCCATTAGCACCAATAACATTGCCTTTCATCCATCCTATGGCTTGGGGCACGTTGGGGCTGCTAGAGGAGGGATTCCATGTTTCTGGGTGGAAAATAAGACTGTGTGAAATCAACAGCATTCCACTGGGATGAAAGTCAAACCCTTTACAACAGCAGTAGTCTGCCATGTTGATTGTTTTCCTCTTAAACCAAAGTTCACCCTCTTTTATTCATTCACTTTGCTCTTAAAGAAAAAGGTTTTAAGCTCACATGAGCCCTGGTCTTCTCTTCTGGAACACTCTTTCTTGTCCAAATATCAAGCTGTCAGACTGAGCCTCTACGGGCTTTCTTCCCACTCCATCTCTCCAGAGACTTGCTAAGACTTTCTTTGCAGCTGAAATTAAACTAGCTACCCTGTAATTTTAGATGTAGCTTGTCACCAGCAGTCTAAGTAATGAAGACACCTGCTGGTTGCTCACCACCCAGGCATCAGAGAGATCTCCCCTGGCATTGATTTTAATTAGCTCGTTGCTATGCCTTTTGCCTTCTCATCCTCCTTTCATCAGGAAACCTTCACCCATGCTTCTTTCAGAATCACACTCTGCAGATCTTGAATTGTGCTGAGCTGCAGCTGACTCAAAATTGGACCTCTTGTGTTCAGAAACTCCACTACTGAAGGCAGAGCAATAGAGCAATTGCCCTCTCTTATGCCCTACTTATTTCCATGGAGTACAAGTGGTTCGCATACCTTGTGAATCATCTAGATTCTGTAGAATCTACATTAAAAATATCTGACCTCATTAAAAAGGAAATATTTCAGCCTCTGACACCGAATAGTCAAAATATATTACTACGTGAGCAGAAGTGTGAACTGCAGCTATTCATTATAACAATTTTCACCGTGCACCATATTTTTATAACAGCCGTTTTCTTAACAGTAGACAAGATGTGGTGCATTTGATCACATGGAAGCCAGTTCCGTTCTTTCTGGAAGGAAAGAACCTTAGTGGGAAAAGAAACTTCAAGAATATACAAAAAAGCTATTATCACCACGATCTGACACAGATACAGCGAAAGGTATAGATGAATCACTGCAAGAGAGTACCTGCAAGAGGGTACAGCGATGCGCAGCACCAGTGTCAGTAGTTAAATGCCTGTGAAGCCTTAGTGGCTTGTTAATAACAGGGATTTGAGCTGTGTAGGGCTGTGCTTTAGAAAGGATCGGGAAGACCCATCTGCAGCCTGTTGCTTTGCCTTTCAAGGCTCATATTCTGCGGCACTGGACAGAGCAGGAATGCCTGTACTGCCAATTATAAAAGGCAACAAGAAGAGATTTCTAGCACTGAGCCCTGACTACCCACACTTAACGTAATGGTTTTGGACTATTACAGCTAGCTCTACTATGGTAAATCTTTTTTTTTTTTTTTCAAAGGAGGCTATTTCTGGCTTGCAGGAGCTTGTGCTGTTTAGCAATTGCTCACCTCCAGGCCTGGGCTCACACTCTCTTCAAAGACCTGCCCTGAAGGTGCTGCCCAAAATGGTCTCTGGTCCTGCCAGGGGCAGGCAAGGAGTATGTCCTTAAAGAGCAGCTCCAGGAAGGCTCCTGGAGGTAGAGGGCCTTATTTCTTGGCTCTTATTGAACAACGCAGGCTGTCAAATAAAAAATACATTACCAAGAAGAATAGGGCAGTTAAAATCCATTCCAGAGACTGACAATTGAGGAATGCAAAAAACATAAACAGGGAAAACTTGAAGACTTTACTGTGTATCTGCAAGCAATGGGTGCCAGGGAAAGGAAAGGCATTTAATAGTTTCCAGTTACCTCAGTTAAAGATGGAGAAGTATGAACATACATTACATATTTGAGGAGTGTAGCACTCCCTATAAAAATAAAATTTATGAGTACAGTGTTTTCTGCAGAGTGGAAAAAAGAGAGGGATCAAGGAGGGCTTTGTGAATGATGGGAAGCTGGAAAGCCAGGTGCGATGTTCCTGTTTGCTAATTGACAGGAGAGCTGACCTTCCCCTGGTTCTGGCGCAAAATATTCAGGTAACAGCCGCATGTTACAGGGATCTGTTGGCCACATCGGTAATAAGGTTTATTCCCCATCTGCAGAAGCAATTGTATTGGCTCAGTGGATGGGACAAAAACTGCAATATGTTCAGCTGGAGACAGGGTGGTGGGGAGCTCTTTAACGGGCTTTGCGGCTGTAGCTGTACCCTGAGAAAGGGAGAGATGGAGAGACAGGCTGTATCAGTCCCTGAGAGACCTGATGAAAAGCATTTCAAATTTGCCACATGAAGGAACTCACTCATTCCCATCTTCCATTTCTGAAGCTGTAATAGAGATGGGAATTGGAGCCTGTTTTCCCCAAGCCTCATGCCAGTGACCTGCTTAGAAGAGGCACAGATTTCTCACAGAGGGGAAGAGCAGAGAAGCCTGCTTTGATTGCAATCAATGAAGTAGAAGACCCACCTTCCCCCAAACCTTCAGTCTTGTAGAATTTGATAAATATTCTTTTCCAACTATTTTTTCCCCCAGAGGATCTAAAAAGCAAAAATGTGTGCTTAAAATAAAAAGCAGAAAACCAGAACAAACTGAAATCTCTATTTTTCTCTCATAAAACTAAAACAAAACAACCCATCTGTTTAGGAAAATTATGTCAGTGAGGGTTTTGGGGTTTTTTTGCTATGAAGCTGTTTCAGTGAAGGAAGGACTTAGCAATTCTATCTTGGAGAACTAAGAGGTGGCTTGAAACCTCCCAGACCAAAGTCAATTAACCGAATGGGTAGAAGTGCATGAAACAAAGCTGCTGAGCAGAAATGTCAGCCATTTGCTTATAGGAACTCAGATATGTCCAGGCATGATGGTCTGGCAGCTGTCAGTTTGGAGATGAGGTCACTTTTTTCCAGATACTCATCTCCTCTCCCCTTGCACTGGAGGTGGGTGTCCCCTCATGGGGTATGACTGTGCCTGTAGCCACTCTATTGCCCATTTCTGTCAAAACCACCAGGTTTAAAAAAAAAAAAAATTAAATGAGAACTGAACCAAACAAAAAAAAATATGTTATTTTATTTATGTTTGTTACAGCCCTTCCTTTTGGCAGGACTGGCTGAGGAGAGGTGAGGTGTTCATTCACACCTGTGAGGAAATTGAAACTTCTATGGTGGGACAAGCAGCAGAAGATGGTAACGCTTTAGCCTCAACCAACTTCCAGCAGCAAGTGGTCCGTCCTCAAGGTGGTGCTGGCCCTGAGGGGTCAGACAACTTGCTTATGATATGGCTGTTGACATATATTAATTCCAAGCAGCAATGTGCTGTTCCATAATAGTAACTGCTCCCAGAATTTCTTATCATACTAATTAAGCCCTGAGATTCTTAAATTCTGTAAGCCATGTGCTGCGTTTATATTATAGGACATAGG
The DNA here is from genome assembly GCF_964106895.1 of Numenius arquata. Taxonomy (NCBI): domain Eukaryota; kingdom Metazoa; phylum Chordata; class Aves; order Charadriiformes; family Scolopacidae; genus Numenius; species Numenius arquata. Next base: position 69,761,307 of record NC_133578.1, on the reverse strand, counting down.
ATTTTAATTGAGCAGCCAGCTCATTATTACTCATGCTCAGACTATGGAATAATGAGTTATTACTGCTTGCCTCAGGTGATTTCTGAGCTAGGAGGCAGCAGGAGGAGAGGTGTCGTGCATAGCTGATGGCATTGCCTCACCATGGCAGCATTCAGGAGAGGTTGTCGTAAGGAGAAGCCCAAGCCTCTAAGACAGAAAGCAAAAGGAAAATTCAAGGAGAGCGTGCCAGGGGCCCGAAGGTCTTATTTTCTCTTAGTAGTAGAAATAATTAAGCTCACAGTTTGTTGGCAGAGCACGAGACAGTAGATCAGTCAACATGTCTCCCAAGCAATGGTATTTGATTCATGAAGCAGAAGAAATATCAACATCTCATGGAGAAAAATCAGACATATATATCTTTTCAGTCTTGGGTGTACTTGCTGAACTGTTACATGGTCCTGTCTTCCTCTACAGCCTGGAAATGAGAAAATTCCATCTGCCAACAACTCATTCTGCCCTTTCTGGGTTTTATTCGTGTTTCAAAAAATCAGTCTGAGGCAATAGGAAAGATACCTCTAAGACATCTCTTTTTCTTAAGGATGTTTGCAATTCAATCATTTTCTATGGTAATTTCTGGGAAATCCTAATTCCATTCCGCCAATGACTGTTTTGTGACATGTGAATATGAATCACCAGTTAAAAACATATTTAGGTAGTTATCATTATAGTGTCAGAAATCCTTATGGCTACTGCTCACCCGTTATCCTCCTTCTCAGAAGATTTTGAAGTTTCATACCTTATTTTAAAGGGAGAGGGATGATAGGGGTTGGGATGGGACACTGGGTTATTGGATTTAGGTGCAGAATAAGAAACATTAGGAAATAAACTCTTACTTCCTTGGCTCCTGGAGCAGGACGTTAGTCTCTAAAGCATTTTCTCAACCTCGAACTCCTTATTCAGACTTAAAAAGACAATAATCTACAGCTCTCCCCACAACCCATTCCATATCTTTTAATAACAGCATTATATATTGATGGTAACAGAGATAAGGATGTGTCATTTGTGTGTGTTCTGACTGACAATGCTTGAAAGAGGGCTGGAGGGGTGGGAGAACAACATTTCCTTTGCTCCAGACTACAGTGGGATTTTCAGTGTCCTGCTGTCAGTCCCTTCACACTGTCTTTCACAACATCTACAGGAGACACAGTGCAACATCACCCATGAAATCATACATGAGATGTCCCTGCCTACCTTGAAATACTAATTCTTTCAGGGTGCCCTTTCCTAAATTCAACCACCCTTCACCTGGTCATACTCTATACCCACGCTGCTGGGGTTTAACTTTCGCCTGCGTTCACTGAGCCTTATGCGGGGGTGTTAGGCTATCAGGCTGTTTTGTGGCTTTTCAGTTCAAAGGGCCCAAAATAAGGCGAGAGTCATGAGACTGCGAGAGTCAAGAACGTTGTATTGTCCCAGAGCAAGGCTGAGTGGATATGGGAGATCTCGGGGTTTGATGAAACACAAGTGTCAAGGGAGGAAAACCTTGTGTGGTCTCATGCACACTTCTCAAGGGTAGTCATCCTTGGAGTGAGCGATCCCACATCTAGCTTTCCACTCAGACATAGCTAATTGGTGCTCTGCAGAGGAAAGTCTATAAGCCCGATATGAAAGTTTATAAACCATTTAACATACTGTTGTGATCAGGGGACTACAGCTTGAGAAAAAAACACATAGCTAACACATTTGGCACTACTGATGCCCTGAGATGCCCTTAGATCCTTAGATGCTTTACTCCAATAGAGCAATACAAAAATAAATTCCAGCACAGAGTTGAGACATTGTACCCTGGGGGGTTAACGCAGAATAAAGGCATGGTTTTACTCATGCCTGATATTGATGCAATAAGCTTAAATAGTGCTCTATAATCCTGGCTTCTAAACTGGTTCCCACTGGAAAAATCAAGGTAAAATATATTCACTTTCAAACAATATTTTCATATCCGTCACCAAGGAGAGCATTGCTTTTCAGATAGTATGTAATAGCATTAAATACACTTACAAAACCTCTAAAAGAAAAATCTGTGAGGACAGTCTTTATTTATCTGGAAATAATTTGTGTTCATCAGGTTACAGGGCTGATAGCCCTGCCTGACCTATCTTCTATCTGATTAAATAAGACAGCACCTTCCGCTAAAGGTAATATAACACATCTAGGCCACTTATTTGTCTAAATCATAATCTGTTGTGGGTTGTGAAGCCCTCCAAGATTGCCACCAGATAGAGTGGCAGTTTGGGAATGACGCCATTTTAAGTTTTCAACAACTCCAATACTTGTTTAGTTGAGAGATGTTTCTCAGAGCTAGAAGTAGTATCACTAAGAGTTTCTTAATTTCTCTTGGATCCTGGAAACATGATTCCTGGAACAAGAAAAGGCATCCAGTGTGCATGAGGTAAAACTGACCTGGGAAAATTAGTATAAGAGCTGAACTTCCATTTCACCTAGTTATTTTAAATTATTTATCACTTCTAATAAAATTACACCTACTATTTCAAATCAAACCAAGGCTGTAGATTGTAGTCTAAAATAAATAGCTAATGTTATAAAATAATACAGGCTGTAAACAGTGAGCAAAATAGGTGGACAATGGAAAATAAAACAGAGTGAGAAAATGGGCATAAAAATGTGGATATCCCAGGTGTAGGCACTGTTCAAAGCCAATCAGCAGCAGCAATCATGGCTGATAGAAACATAATTACTCTGGAATCAGTGAAATAGAGAAGGATGATTGACTGGTGTTATGCGCTTTGCCTCTGATTGCTCTGCTTACTACTAACAAGAAAACAATTATTAAAAATTAACTATTTATACAAGCGATAAGACAGTCAGCAACACTAAAAATCAAGTTCCCATATCCTCAGTCCTCTCAAAATTCCATCAAAACAGATGTTATCTACAGCATTGCCTAAAAGGCTGGCAATTTCTGCCTATTTCAAACAAATACGTGTTATCCAATTTACAGAAATCAATCTGCACGTGCAGATTAATTTGGGGCTACAGATTTGTGAGTGAGTCTCAATTTCCTCAGTAAGAAAAGAAAATGAAATCATGTCAGGAAGACATACCAGCTGTAAGAAAAGAAGAGCTAGCTGATAGCTCTCTAAAGGGCCCTTCAGGGCTATAACATTTAACAAATTTAAAAGGCTGGCACTCCCAAAAGTGTGAGAAGAAATCTCCTTTTATGAAAGAAAAGAACTGTCTATGGAGTTCAAAAACCGAGGATGGTGTTTGTCAAGCCTCGTTTCTTACTTCTTCAAAAAACATCCTGAGGCTTCCTAAGCTGGAGCTTGGTGTTTGAAATGGCAGCTTTCAAAATACTACGTTTATAATTTAGCAACAAATGAGGAATTTGGCATCAACTCACTGCTGAGTTTAGCACAGTACCCCAACTTTCATTCTGCTGTTTGATTAACTTTTTATAAAATCAACACAGTAAACAGTTTTCCTGCTTTTCTAGGGTAAGTTTATTTCCCTTACCAAAGGTTCCTTGTTCTCAGCCACCACACACAAAGACATATAAACCCATGACTCTTCTTGCTTCCCTGTTTCAGGAATACCCTTGCTTGCCTCCCTCCCCTGCCTGCCAGCAGTGCTGTGTGTTTCTTTCACTCTTTCCATACTGGAGGCTCTGTGAAGAATGATCTATCCTGTTAAAGTGTCTTTAAGCAGGCTGAATGTAATTACCTGAACTGGAATATATCCAGGACTGTGGATTTAACAGCCATTAAAAATCTTGTTAAACATTTGTCATACCTTCTTAAATCGCCACACGCAGTGACAGCTTGGCATGTGAAAGATGGTAGTTCAGAACAGCGCTGCTTTTACACTGGTGTACTTGCTCCTCAAACAGTGAACAAGTAAATGCCCCCATCACGGAGACAATGTGATGGATGGTACATCAAGAGACTTCGCAATTCTCATATACTTTGTACCTAAATATCTAAAGAATGGTTAAATTAAGCCCTGGAAAGCCTTTAAGTTTGGTAACTAGCTGTTAGTTTCAGCACAGGAAGACCAGGAATGTGACTTGTCAAAAGTCACAGAGCAAATTTACAATGGAGCAGGGAATGGAAATGTCCCAGAGAGCTCTCCTCTCCTGCAGGGGCATCTCTCCTCACCAGGGTCCCCGTGCCTGAGGCTCTACATGCACTTTAAACACAGAAATAAGGTGGTAAGGAGCCCCATGGTCCAGGCTTACACTAAGGTGTGAATGCAAGATTTGTACCTGCAAGACACAACTCCTCAATCAATCAATTATGGTAAATAAAGACACTCACAGCAAGGAAAACTTAAAAGAAATCATTGTCAAAGCCTCCTCCTTCTCACACCCACCTCATTCCACATGTGGGGGTTCTTTTCGAAAAGTCTCTGACACCAGCACTCCCAGGGCACTTTCCATGAGTAAGGAATACCAAAGCAGGCTGTTCATGGGATAAATAGCCCAAGTCTGGCAGAGCATCGGGGGTGGATTGCTGTAGCACAAGCTCTGAGTGCTTGATGTATTATGGCAGTGGAGAGAGTCCAAGCTGACCTTTCAATACAGTGTTGCATGAGCATATTTGAAGAGGAGGAACTGTTGAGAAAAAGCTGTTTGTCATGGAAATGTTGATATATAACTGGCTTTGTTTGTAAATTAACTTGCAGATGACCCCACCATCTCTTTCAGCACAGCTGGTGGAACACATGCTGTGATGGGAATCGACCTGCTATTCTTAGAGTGTAAGCTATTCAATTAAGGTACTTACAAATGGTTTCATGACTGTAGCTCATTACCAGCAGACAGCTTCTGCTTTATAGACTCATTTTTAATATGCATTTATATTAAAATGAGATGTTGTAGCATGATCCAGTTTTCATTACAAGTTCGGGTCTTAAAAGGAAGTGGATAATAAATCCCAAGTTAAACGTCATAGCTACTTAAGCCATGCACCAAGTGCTAATGGGGAAAGCAATGCACTGTAGACAAATAAAAGAAAGTGACTTTATTCTAAGGAAGTGACTTATCTCTAGACTTGTATTTATCTATGTTCTGAGCCTATGATAAGCATTACTGAATGCAGCACTCACTACTGATTCTTCAAATATTTGGTGCCAGTAGTATTTGCTTATACAGCTGTATTTGTAAATCCACTGAAGTCCTGCATAAAGGAATTCTTGATTACTCTTAGCCATGAGGAGCTTGTGACCTTCTTGAAGACTGGCTGCCTTCATCATCTGGCTGAAAGGAACTAAGCTAAATGAGAGTCATACTCCTCTCATAGTTTGTCTGGTTACAAGCTTAACCTTGAAAAAGCCCATGTTTCCTTTAGGAAAAAGAGGAACACCAACTGAGCTTTGCTGCTCAAAGCTTGTTGGACCCTTGATTTACTTCTCAGCCTATTAAAGGTCAAGTACATGTGCTCATCCTAGTGCACGGTCTCTAAAAGGAGCTTTTGTAGGTAAGGTGCGGTAATCTTTACTTTCTCTGAAAAAAACTTGAAAGCTTCTCAAACAAAAACAATCAATCAAACAAACAAACAAGATACCCAAACACCTTAATCTGAAGAGTGGAACATGGCAAAGAGGTGAAAGAGAAAGATGTGTTTTAGGGAAGTACTAGGAAGACATGTTCAGCTTCCATAAACAGAAGAATAAGATTTGCAGAATGTGCAAGAAGTATGAAGAAAAGACAACCCTAAGATATAGAGCAGCCTCAAATACCATCTGATCTCTCCACAATCTGTAAAGAAAGCTTTAAAAGTCAGGTTTTCCTATACTTCCATCAGAGATTCATTTCACTTCATCATCCCAAACTAGGCATTTAGTTTAAGCTAATTGTGCTCCCCTTATAGCCAGTTGAAAGACAAGGTTATTTATCCCAAGCTAAAAGAGGAAAGTAAAACATATCACCTTCTGTAAATGAGTCTCCATTACCTACTGAGGGAGCCTTGACAAGTGTGTCAGATACAGGTGTCTGCACTGTAGACCACTAAAGTGATCTGAGACCAGCCTCACCTCATTTAACAGACATGGCCTGATAGCTATTGCATACGCTACCAAAAATAGAGCTGTTAGCAAGGGACCAAGCTGAGTCTGATGCTCTGGGAGATAAAAAAGTAAAACAGAGACTGGACTGTGCAAGAGCTGGGTTCAACCAATTAGTTGGTTCTCAGTGATCCCATACAAGAACTCTACATTGACCATGACTTGCAGTAAGATAGATGAAATGCAGTTATTTATAGTCTGTCACAGTCATTTTGCATCAGGGAGGAATAGCCTGGTGAACTCTGAAGCCATGAGGGGTGCAACTTTTGGTTTCACCTTGTTTTAATTTTGTCAAAGTCAGTATTAAATTCATTTTGATAAAATGCCTGATTTACAGTGGGAACAGAAGTAGATGAACACTAAGCTTTTCTGGATATCTTATAGACGCCTATAGGATTGCTTGCAAAATTCATGGATAATTTTAAAACCAGGCGATCATCTGTACATTTTCCTCTCAGTTAGTCACAACAAAAATGATTGGATTCAATCCTGCCAAAGTGTTGCACTTTGGACTGAAACTGCTTCTGGCAAACTTTTGCCCAAAAGTCCACACTGATCTAAGAAAGGTATATATATGCAAAATTGGTGAGGGTGGGGGTGAAAGCAAAATCTGGAAGCATAACAATATTTCCTATCATGAAGCTTCCAACCATCTACAGTTTCAGTAATAATTCTGTTCATACAGTGATTGAATCAAGGTATCCCATTAACTTAATCATCTAAACCCAAGATAAATTAGTGTAGATAGAATTAGAGTAACAGACAGGGCCCAGTCTGGCACCTGGCTTAATACAGATAGCTGCATTTAAGACCATTTTGGTATATCCACATTGCACAGGTGAAGGGATTTCACTCAGACTCAAAAAGTGAAAAAGAAATATGGCAGTGAATAGTTTAATATCGTATCTATCCACATATGTGCCTATGACAGATGGGAAAAACAAATGAGGATTACCAAGAGGACCAGTGAAACTGCTGTTAGAGAAATTCTTATAGGATTACACCAAGAAAAAAGTTACACAGAAATTTTAGTTAAAGCACTAATTAGCAAATGGTTTGAGAGTGTCAGGACACCTATGGTGGTGGGATTGCCCTGAAGTTAGGGAGAGGGATTTGGTGTGTGGGGGACCTTTGTAAATAATTAAGAATTCATTAGCAATAATTTCCATTATCAGCTAGTCTTCCAATAGTATATAACATAATGTCCTCCGAATTTTGAGTAATTTCTTGACTTGAAGATGATAACTGTTCACCAGCCCTGTAAAACAATTGAGAACAGGTATGTAACAAGACAGGAGAAAAGAACATTTATGATGCTTTTCAATTCACTATAAATCAGCAAGATACTTCCTTCTTATATTACCCTGTCCTCATTTCAGCTGGGAAAGAGTTAATTTTCTTATTTTCTTTTTAGTGATTTCTGTGAAAGGGTTTTCAATAATGTATATTGATTTAGTTGTTGCTAGGCGATGTTTATACTTTTCAAGGACACTTGTCAGCTTCCGATAGAAACTGAGAAGGGATGCAGGTAGAGCAATGGAATATCCAAAGGAATATTCCATACCCTAGATGTCATGCTCAGTGGGTTGGCTGGGGTGGGGGTGATCACTGCTTGGAAAGGTACCAATTCACCAGGTGGTGAGAGTGACTTGTGTCATTATTAAAATTGTTTTTTATCTTTTCTGTTACTGTTCGATTAAACTGTCTTTATCTCAACCCAGAAGGCTTTTTTCCTTTCCCTTTCCCCTCCTTTTCTCCTTCTTCTCCATGCTTTTCTGGGGGAGAGGCAAGAACTGCATGAGCAGCTGCGTGGTTCTAGCTGGTGACTGGAGTTAAACCTCGACAGTCCCGTTTCCATCTCCTCCAAAAATGGAGACCTATTTTTATTTTCTTCCCCATTGTGTTCACTGCTCAGTTTTCTCCACTGACCATTTCATTCATTAACCGCATGTTTGAGCTCACCTAGAGAGTTGGAACACTGTTCTCTCTTAGACCCCAAGCAGTTCCATTGCCCTTTCTTTCTCTTTCCCCTGTACTAACTAATCCCAGGCTTACCCTTACCTGGCTGGTAAACTGCAGCTGATCTAATTTGTTTCAGAGAAAATCTCTTGTAAGCTCTGCAATGCCCTCACATATTATTTTTTGTTCCTAAAGAGATTACATACCTGTTTGCTTTTGGGAACAAGTCAGAGAAGGAATGACTGCTTTGTCTTGCTTTGTATTTCTATATCATCTAGGAAATGCAGTTTCCCCTTTTGCTCTTTGTCATGGCTGTAGTGACTTTATTGGTGAAGAGCAGCTTTTTGCTGCCAGGTAAATGCTCAGGACAAGCCCTGCCACAGTGTGGGGGAGCTCGATTTTGATCGCCACTCTTGTTGCTATGGTGCAATCAATTAACTGAGGAGACCCCTGACCTGCCTTCACGTCAATGAGGTCAGAATCCAGCCTGTTCCTGTGACTAGCTCAGGTAACTTCTCACTCATTTCAAGGCTGGTGCAAGCTGACAGCTGGAGGGGCTTTCTCTGTCTCCACAGTCAGTAGGACCTCACACCTGGAGTTGGAAGACCCATTTCAGCAGATCTGTGTCTATAAGCAGCTGAAGGGTAAAACGTCCATATGGAATCTGTCACAGCTCTGTACTAAACACAGGGAATGCACGGACCAGCTCTGAAAAGCATTGCCTACCTTTGCAGGTTTGTGGGTGCTGGTGAAAAATGTTAAATAAAGTTAGCTGGCACATACTGAATTTCCTAAAGAAACTCAGGCAGCTCTTACTCATGTGATGTTTCACCCAACTGGAATAATCATTAGTATTGGGCTCAAGAGGGCAAGCTCCAAGTTGGGTTGGGGCTGTCTAGACCTGTCTGTTTTCATAACCCCCCTCCATATTTGTAAGACCAATTCCACCCCAGTCAAAATGTTGGAAGAAGGTCCTCCTGTGCTCCCCTTCATTGTGGGTTCTCTTGCTGCAGATGTGGCTGAACCTCCTGTTGCTTTCCAGGAGTTCCTAGCCAGAGTCTTACTTGTTCTTTTAAATACTCAGACACAAATTGCTCCAAGCTGTTGATTTATAAAAATGTCTACTTTCAGTACCTCATCTTTTTTCTCCTCCACTACTACTGCTGGAGCAGAAGGAAATGCTAGTTGAATACATCAATTGATTTTCATGTCAAGGTGTAAGTGTCCTGGCAACAGTCATCTGAGAGAGAAAAGAAATAACAAGGTCCATACATTTGTGCCATGTGAAAAGCCACACTGTTTCTCTCCATAAAACGATGACTTAAATTTGTTAATGTATTTTCTGCCAAAAAATAAATGTATGGTTAATCAGGTGTGAATCTTACTGGCTACCAGACTCGTGGTGAAGACACTGCATGCTCAAATATGCTACTGTCTATCAAAATATCATCTGAAAAGATCCAGCGGAAATGGGTGTTCTAGTGCTACAAGTACAATAAAAATATAGTAAAAAAAAATTGGTCATAGGAGTCTAACAAGGGTTATAAAGAGGTAAAATGTACAGAAACATGAAATGACTTGCTCTGTGTGAAACTGGGACCCCACATCTCCCACTGTCCCTTGGAAGACCCTGCTTACCAGAGAACACAACCCGCCGCAACAGCAGTCAAATATAAAGGTCTCATTCTAAACTCCTGAGCCTGCCATTTCCTCCACAAAATTCCCGAGCTGAGAACATTTCTAATGAAACAAAGTTCATAACAGAGAGCTCTGTTCCGGACTGTCTGATGAGCCATTGCAAAGCCCTTTGTCTGCTGTTCATAAGAAGTCAGAAACCTTCATTTTTGTCCACACCAATTAGCACTTGCTTCCTGGAATCACAGCACTGAGACCAAGTTCAAAGTGAGTAACGACAGCTTGTGTCACACAAGCAGGCACCGAGCACATTGGCCAAGCCTCAGAGAGTCTGAAGAGGAAACGCACCTCAAAAGTGTGTTAGTTTTGGGTTCATCTTTTTTACACTGGGCTCTAATATATGGCATGAGTCAAGGTCAAAGTAGTTACTGGGTACATTACTTTAAAGCCTACTTAAAAGAAGTTAAGGGCTCTTCACATCCAGTGTGATTGTCACATTTGGCTCACGCTACCTATTGAAGCGTATGGAGAGCACAACCTTGGGTGATTTACACCCCAGGCTTTGTACTGGTCTGTGTTTCAGCATCCTGACAGCCTATTTAAATTGTGTCTGTGCCAGATGCTGGTGAATGTCATTGGAGAGAGTTCTCAGAGTTATATTTGAGGCTCCATAGGATAGATGTGAGCAGGATAGAAGCTTTGGAGAAGACTTTAACCCTGTCTTTATTGACATCCTCCGCCCTATTGAGGAGCTCCATGTGGAGAACAAGTCTTGGTGTTCTTGCTTTGCTGTGCCCTCCAACAAGGCAGACTTTCCTCACCATGGGCCTGGTGATCCAAAGCTTCATTAGTAGAACCCAGCCTGGGAGTTAGATTCTATTGCCAGCATATGAACTTCAGGCTGAGCTGAAGAAGTTCCCACTGGCTTCAGTTGCTCTTGCGCTGCTGAAGCCATGGCTGTGTTTGGGTGCTGATGCCTTCACTTCCAATTGTAGTATTTTGTCCGTAGTTCCTATTTAAATTTGCTGCCCTTGGCTGCATATTTTCAGTTGGAGTGAGTCCGTCTCTCCCCATCAGTATTGCTGTGGCTTTTCAAAGAAGGAGCAGAGGCAGGAAGAAGGCTCACGCTGCTGAGCCGAACTCAGCTGAACTGGCCTGAAATCAATTTGCTTGCAACACAGTTTGACATTTTAACAAAATAGTGGCAAATAACTATCATTTCACTTTTATTGTGCTAAGAATGGTAATACAGAGACCAGAAAATGGCATCTTCATTGTACCTGGAGAGCTGGGGCGGTGGGAAGGAGGGATCCATAAGTTGATTTTGACTTCGCATTTAAATGCCACTTTTTTTCCACTAGGATTGCTGAATGCCTTTAATTAAAGAAGTATGTTTTTAATTTACATCTTGGCTTTCTGAGAAAGAACTAGTTAGAGCAATGAAAAGAAAGAAGCATGGTCTAGTCGCAGGTCTCAGCAGACGGTGTGTCAATAGCGATCTCCAGGATAACATTTTTATTTCTATAAGATAGACCTCTTCCTTTGTTACACAACTTCCTTAGCAATTATACATAATGACTGCAGTTTTACATAATGGCAACACTTATATATAATGACTGCATGGGCCACAACAGCTTAAGTTCTACTGTATGGGTCTTTTAGCTTTCAATTGTATAATATTTAAGGAAAGAAAGAGAAGACAATATACACACCAGTGAAAAGTGAGCATTGAGGTATGTCTTTACTCTTACATAGAAAAATAGTGTGAATCTGTTGGAAAAACGGGAATGAAATTTTCTCCAAATTACTTTAAAATGCCAGACTTCAAGCAGTGGGAGACACTTGCCAAGCACATAGGTTGTCCTTGTTGTGTGAGAAACACCAGGGCCTGGGTACACAGTGGAGCGCCCCAGATCCAGGAGTTGTCCACCTTGCATCCACTTGTGTGAGACAACTCTCTTAGAAAATACACCTTAGTTTTATGGTTGAAGCATAGGTAGACAGCTTAGAAAAACAAGTGTTGAGCTAAAAGCTGTAAGGGTGAAAATCCTGTCTGTCAGGAAAGCTGATGGTCCAGACACATGCAGGTCAGGAAGTCTCTTCTGCCCAGAAAGTGCTGACGTGTGCTCCTAGATGGAATGGACATTTCCCAATGGCTTCAATTTTAGAGGTCAGTGAACAACCTTCCTCGACTTGGGCAGGGTTAACAGCTCTTCAAGCCTCAAGGGGACATTAAGGAAGTAGTTAGCTAACTCACTGATTCTGCAGTATTGTGTCTGTGGTCCTTCTTATGTGTGCTGCCCACAGTTGTACTTTTTTATTTTATTGGAATGATTTCACAGTTCCCCAGAAAGCTCAGAAAAGACAGTGGACATTCAAGGAAGCAAGAGAGGCTGAGAAAATGGATAGCATGACTAGCATCAAGAAAAGTGGAGCCTAGCCTTTGAGGTTCCTAATAGCCCTGCAAGATGTGGGAAGAGTTGTCTATCAAGCCCTTAAAAATCACAGAATAAAAAATGTATTGCCAAGGGTTAGATCAATTTCTCAAGTATATAGCCATAGGTTCATGAGAGACAATACAACACACCAGATGTCTGGTCGCATTAGAGGGGTGTGTCTGACTCAGATCCTGATGAAGGCTATCATGACCATCTGTGAGGAATGCGTCTTACAGCTCTGAATATGAGATATCTCTGAAAATGTGATAGCTCGATTCCATGGCTTCTTGCACTTCAGGCAGCTGAGGCTCTGGAGCAGAAAGATGAGCTTATGAATCAGGGTCCCAGAAGTGTGAGGAAATGTGAGTAAGGAAAATGGCCCTTTTATTCTACATGATGCTTCTCTCATAAATCCTTACTTGTTGAGTACAGCTAAGTCTAGTCTGTTTATTTTGGTCTACTTTGACCAGCACTTCCACTGAGACATATATCCTGAGCAGCTTTCTGGAGAGGCTTTAGTCATCCCAGAAATAGGCATTTTTAACTGTCGGATGAACAAATGCTTGTTTGATTTTTTCCTCAGTCCCACTGTGAGGACATATTGCATTTCCTTAATAGGAAGATGTACTTTTTCTCCCTCAGCTTTGCCATCCAATTTACCAGCACAGCCATTTCCTGAGCCTGGCACCAAGTGGTAATCTCTCTTTTGGAGTGCAGTCCATCTGCCCAGCCAACTTCAGACCGACCCATGCTCCCTCCCCTTGCGTTCTAAGGTGCCAGGACATGGGAAGGATTACCCCAAGGGCTGTCTGACTCCATCCGGCAGGTCTCTGCTCTCTGGATGGGTACAGCCACTTTGGATCAGAGCTGGCTGTGATCCAGCTGGCACAGAGAACTGGGAGGAAAGGTCCTCACCGCTACTTCTGAGCCTTAACGGTGCTACCTGAAGACCTTCAGGAACTCCATTAAAGTGAAGTAAATTGAGTTAATTATGCATATTAATCACGCTTATTAATGTAGTGTCTAATGAGGGTATACAGTCCTGCTTTTTTACCAGGCATTAGGAAAACACACAAGAGCTTATTGACTAAACAGACAGACAGCACACGTGGGAGGGAGGGCATGAAATTCTCTGAAATGTACTATAAAGATCTACCTGCAAAAATTGTTTATGTGTTGGCACGGATTTCCACCTCTCTTCATTCACATCTGAGTCCTACCAGCAAAACAAAGACTTCCTGTTGACAAAACAAAACTGCCTCTGTGGACAGAGAAGTCCTTTGTCAATAGCTTATCACCTGCACCTCAATGTGCATGTTGCATGATTCCTACCACAATCCTTGCACCTCTACAGTACCCCTGGTTTCATGACTAGGACTAGTCCAGACACAGTTATAGAGAGAACTCTCCTGTACAGGCACCACAGGACAGGAAACCAGCCTCTCCTTCCTGGCTGCCCACTGCCCTCAAAACTGACAATGAATTTTGAAATTCTCCATTTTCCTGGTGTGCCCCTTTGTGAGTAGAGAAAGACAGAAGCCTGCAAGAAATAAATACAGTAAAAATTCTCTTTGGATCAGTAACGTAAATCAATTCTTTGACCAGTTCCCTCTGAAACCAACTTTAATGAAGTTCTGGGACTAACTGACTCTGGATTCTTTGTGGGATCCAGATCAGGTTTATCTCCCTCTGCTCTACATCCAATATTATTACATCAAGTTTTGCGTTTTTTAAATAGCCCCATGTGTTCTCATGCTACATCTCAGGGCTCACAACACCTGTCATGACTTTCTCATCACAAAAATAGTATTCTGATGTCTTCAGAACAGGAATTTTAACTCCAAAAGTCTTCAAATCAAGTCTCAGTAACATCAGAGGAGCACCACACAGGACACAGAGGAGAGGCAGGGCCAACTGCTGTGTGGTGCCATCCTAGCCAAACCACATTAGCAGTCCTGGTCCTGACCAGTGTGGAGTATTGTGCAGCATTGGGGGCCAAGCGTTGGGGCTAAGGATGAGACTAGGAGAGACTAAGAGATATGAACCTGAAATACAGTCACTTACAACCTTTGAGGATAGTCCATGAAACTGAACGGAAGGTCCTAGGGACCGAGGGCTCTCCAATATTTAGAACCAGCTGAAGAGTAAAACAATGAAAAAAGGGACTTTAGTAAGGAGAAGCATAGGTACGTATGCTAATGCACGACATTTTCCTTTGTAAGGTTTAAAGCCTTTGTATTTGCCCTTATCTCCGTTTTCTAAGGCAACTGTTTGTATATGGTTAAAGAATAGAAAAAAAATGGTAAAAACTACCCAACATGTTTCCACTAACCTTTCAGAAGGAATTTTAATTTTAAAATATTTCCTGCTCATAAACAAAACATCTGAAGGAATTAATCTAGAAGCCATCTTCTTACGGCAGCAGACTAGGTTATTGGCTCCCAGAATGCTAATATCCTAAAAAAAAATAATAGTTCATTGCTAGGACAAAAAAGAATATAAGGAAGTGGATGCCTAAGTATGAATATAATGGGTGCAGGAAATATAAAACAGACTTTGTGAGCAACCTACTGACTGGCTGATTTTGCAGTTAAAAACTTGGAAACCAGGAGTGTAGTGATTATGTGGCAAATGCAGGTGACAGAGGTTTGTTTCTCAGTCCTTCCCTCCCACATGGCTGACAGGAGATCCACTGGGGCTGACAGTTTTGTGCTCTGACTGAGATTCACATATGGAAGGGTGGGCTCTTTCCCCATTAATAATATCAGCTAGTATGGTATAAACTCTTGTACCATATGAATCAATCCTCCTTTCCATCGCACTAAGACTGGAAATATGTCTGCCACTGACTGAGAGCAACGGGAAAGAGCAAGTGCTGTAGGATGGAAGAGGAGGAGACCAGAGGAGAGAAGGAGAGATGTTGCTTTGCTTTGGCCTGTAAAGTTCCAGGGACATTCCTGTTGGGCCTGCCAGAAGCTTTTGTTGCTCCATCGATGAATGTCCCTTTCTCCTCTGGGAGGGTCTGGTTAACATCGTCTACAGTGCACTTCTGAATGCCTTCCCACATATTTCTATAAAGGCTCTTTTTCTGTCTTGCACTTCCTGTCTTCTCCAATATATCTTTCCATGCAATTCCAAGATTAACTCTGCTGTGAACAGCCAGATGACATACAGGCTGGGGTGATCCCAAGCTTTTTTGGGAGTATTCTCTCTGTTTGTCACCCTCAGCAGTGACGCAGAATCAATACCACCCAGTTGAAGTGTAGCAATATTTACACTATTCAGGCTGTCAGTCCCCAGGTTACCAAACATTTCACTATCTCATTATGCAGTATGTAGCACGCAAAGCTATTGCCTCTTGATCTCCATCAGCTTATACAGCATTGATGCTTCGAGTGAGTGGGAACCCTTCCACCATATCTTGATTACACCATTCTGCCACCAATCCACTGGCTTTTTGAGCAGTGCTGTACTCCCTCTGGTTCAGGTTCATAACTGACATGAAAAACCACAACAGCAGGAACTTTTCCACTGCATCAAAGATGAGACTAATCTCACTGGTGAGGTTACAAAATAGTTAGGTGACAGTGGACTATGATAAATTGGAAATGGCAGAAGGTGGATTGGGGAATTAGGCTGTTTTCTTTCCCAGGTCTTTCTTTTTCAATGGATTGTGCTGTCCGGTGGACCCTGTCAACATCCCAAGATGTGGCACCTTCCAGGTGTCTCAGAGCCCCTGCGCATCTTCTGATTCTTCTCTCCCAGCCCTTCATGATGCAGTTACTCACATAATGGCTTCAGGAGGGACCCACCTCCCCTAGCAGTCGGACTGTCTCTACCTTGCCCATCCACACAGCTCCATTTGAGGACAGGATTGACCACTGGGTAAATGTCAGTTGTGGCAGACAGCCCAGCACATCTCAGGAGCCTCCAGGAACCTGATCCAAAAGGTTATAATCCACTGCTCCTCATTACCTGCACTTAGCCAGTCCCTTGTACTGTGTATCATGAAATCTCCTTGCTGATGCCACTTTCTACTGTGTGCCTGTCAAGAGCTTTCCAACTGATTAATTACTCTGTTGATATACTGAGTGTGGTGGCAAACTCAGATCATTATCAGGGACATGTGTTTGGTTCATGCTATGTAACCTGAAATACTATGTTGAAATATTTCCTATTCTCCTCCCTGTATTACCGCACGAGTTTTGTACAGATCTTATTTAGTCCTTTGGTGGCACAGAGGAATCCTGCCTGCTAGTATCTACCTGCATTTCCATCATTGCGGGATGCCTATCGTCTTCTCTTTCATCATAATTTGTTCAGGTACAGAAAATTTTCTGCTTTAGTTTCACATTCCGTTCTCCTGTGAAAGCCTCTGCTGGTCACCTACCTCACACCTGCCAGTGTTTTGAAGGATCCTCCTCCTTCCTGCCACTGACCTCATGCCACTTGCTTCATTGTGTGCCACTGTTTCCACCAAGGACCCTGCTGTGAGTGCACATTGCTGATACATCAGAGCTTTGATACCCTGAGCTGTATTGGATTTGTCAATGCTTGTTTCAAATCTGTACCTCCTGAGTAGTCCCAGAAACCAGTAGGCCATGAGTTGCCAATACTTGTGGATCAACTTAACGAACCATTATATCTAAAATTCATGTGATACAGAGCCAACAATAGTCAATCACACTGGGTTATGTGGATTTTATTCTTGACAGTTAATATCAGGGACTCTGATCAGAACTGAGAAACAGACTTGAATTCTACAGGGAAGGAGACAGATCTCCCTCCCAGACACTTAGAGCACCCTAGCAGAAGTTGCCCCAGAGATTCACTGTGCTATGGTTAACCATGTCAATAACTGTGAGCAGGGCCTCAAATCTGACCACAGATTTTTCTGGTTAATCCCAATAAGACTCTGGTTTGTGCAAAATTCAGTATAGAATTAAGACTAATAACTCACCCCATTGATTCCCAGTTATCTTCTGTGTGATTTTGTAGTGAATTTCCTTTTTTCTTTCTCCTATTCCCAGTCCCATGCATGGCTTCTCCTTACTCTCCATCTTACTATATAAGTAAAAGAGAGAAGTCCTGTTACAGACCTGAAGAGACCAACCATGACCATGCTGAGCAACCCACATGCACAAATTTAGATTTGGAGAGTTTTCTACATCCAGCTGGAAGAGTTAACATCGCACCTCTGTTGGGAGGATACAGAGGACATTACTGTTTGGAATGTAAATTGGCACACAAACACAGAGTCCTGGTTCCTGTGTTTTCTTTATCTTGGATTGTCTGAAGCCTTTGGTTTACCAATTTGGTGGTCACCCATCACAGGATATTCCTACAAGGGGAAAGAGCATGTCTGTGGCCTCTTCCGTCTGCAAGAAGGTGCCAAAGTCAATGGTTACAGCAGTTGCACCTTAACTTTTATGACATTTACAGCAATGTCCAGAGGCAACAAAGAAAGAGATAAAAAAGCAACAGCTAGCCTTCAAGTAGCCCAGAAAACCATCATTAGTACAACATCTGGTCTACAGAAAATAATCAGCAATGACATGGAAAAAATTTGCATGTAGTCCCCTTTTTATTTAAGCTATAGCTAGTTTCTACCTCCACTCACACAAAGATTTAATCATTCTTTTGATCTCTGGGAACCCTGGTAAAAGTTTCTTACATTTAATTCCTGGTTCTAACTTTTAAAATTAAATCCATATCGCTTTGTTTAATACGAAACTTTTAAACGCAGGCATAACTGTAAACTTGGGAATAGTCTAATTGACTTCAAAGGAACTAAAAGGTGCTTAAGCACCTTGCTGAATTAATAACTAATTGCATTATAACTTCAGGAATAAACTTAGTTTCATTTGCAGCTTCAGTATAATTTATTCAAAGTTCCAATTATAGATAGAATGTTCAGATCTGTATGAATAAACACAGTGGCATATCTGAAATTGCAAATTAAAGCTTGCATGTGGAAAAGAAAACTAGGTTTAGATATACAGGAAGAAGCTAGTCTAATTCAATTTCAAAAGCCCATCCAAAAAAATTGATGTTCCTGCCTTTATTCTTGCAGGCTGAAAGATTATAAGGACTGACAGTATAAAATTACAAAGATAAGAGGAATGAATGAACTACTGGAAAGGAATGAAGGGTCTATTCAAAAGAGAGTTCCTTTTGCTTTTCCTGCTGAAAAAGTTTCTGTTACTTCTCATACACAGAAAATGCTGTAAATTTTTTTCTCATGCAATATTATGTACAGAAGAAGCAACAAAAAAGTTTTGATGGCACTTGAACAGATTTTAAGAAGTCTTGTGGTGTGCAATGAGTAGGAAATACATTTGTTAACTGAAGGAGAATAACAAGACATTTTTGCTTTACCAAACCCAGATAAAATATAACCAAATTGCCACAGTGGTTAGATGATATCCTCTTCTCCTTCCTTGCTCCCAAGGACAATGGAAACTTTCTTCCAGTGCAAAAGCTTTTTTGGCTGAAAACTTTGTCTCTTTTTTGTTATCTTCAAAATCCATTGAAAAAGAAAAGTTTAATAGAAAATTTGAAACTGTGCAAAGTTATAATAGGATCATGCTGCTAATTCAAACATATGAATGCTTAAGGAGTTGACCTGGAATTATCCCTTTAAATAAGAATACGCAGAACCATGTCTTTTGTTTGCAAAAGAAATCCCCATCGCACATATCAGAGACGACCAATACTCCTTGCATACTCATTTTGAAAATGAAAGATTTGAAACAAAGGAAGATAATTCAGCTAATTTCAACTGGTGCATGATCACAGGGCAGTAAGGCTTGGACTAATTAAATAATTTTAATGAGTTTACATCCAAGATGAATATGGTTTATAAGAAAGGGTAAAGCTGAGTTTCCAACCACTATGTTGACTAAAATCCCACTCATTATTCATCACTGTTGCAAATACCCCACATCCTTCCTGTGCTGTTGCAGTCACCTGCTGTCTGAAAGCAGTTATCAAAGTCATGTGTTATTATGATATATAGTGCAGTAAGATGGAAAATTTTCCACATAAATCAGAATAGCTGGAGGTTTGCAAGTTAGCCTAATTTACATCAGGGTCCCAACCTGCAAGAAATAAAATGATAAAAATGTCTTTTCACCTTTTTCAATTATTTCAAATGTTGCTATAAGCAACTGGAGAAAAATGCTTTTCCATTACTGAAGACAAAGCATGTAGACTGCTGAGTGTGGGTGGCAGGAGGTATTTGGGGAAGGGGCAAAAGTCATTTAGAACATCACTTTGCCCTGATCAGAACCTATCTTGGTAACCAGCAAAGGGCAGATAAGAAAAGCCTCTCGGGCACCTCCTGTCTCCAAGCGATCTCTTTGTGAAGTCTCTTTTCTTGTGTAGTAACTATCTCACCTGCTGCAGACAACCATTAATATGTTTCTTTTCTGCAGAATGGGATCCCAGCTTTTTTACTTAGATCAGATAGGTCGCTGCCAACTGAATAAAAGGAAGGGCTTGTATCAGGTTGCATTGATGGAGCTGACATTTTCTGTGCTGTAGCAACTTCTCTTTCTTCCTCAGGGGCAAGTCCATTACAATATGAGCCTGAAGAAGGAAGTGATCTAGTTTATAGTATTTATAGGGCTCCCGTTAACCCGGGTTTCTCATGCAGGAACTTGAATCCCTGCTTTGTAAGGCAGGAAATCCCTAAGCTGCTATGGATGGGGCACTCGGAGAGTGAATCAGCCTGTATGTCTGCAGCTCTCTGAGTCACCCTGAAGTACCTACCTGTAAGGTGGCACAGAGCACATTGGGCTGGGGGACAGGTTTGTGCTTTAGCAAGCCCCACCACACATCCTGTGTTCCTGCTGTCCTGACCGGACCTGGCTGGAGGACTCCATGGCTCCTGTCTCCCGTTTTCTTCTTGGGACAACCAGGGCATGAGTTTAAATAAACCCAGGTTTCACCCCAAGATGGAGCAATGGGGCTGCAAGGACATGTCCCAGAATGACTAAACTGGGTTCATGGATGGGCAGCACACAGGGATAGAAGTCTCAATCAGCAACAAGTGCTTAACACTCATTGCAACCCAGGAGCCCAGATATTGCCTGAAGACCTGGACCTGGCTGGTGTGCAGAGAGGAGAGGTCTCAGGGAAGTGAGGACTTGCAGACAGGTCTTCACCAGCACCTGTTCAAAGGGAACACCCTTTTTCCTTGACAATAGAGCTCCCAGCTCTCCCTTGTAATTCCTGTCATATACCAGAGGACCCGGGCAAATGACGGAAGAGCTACATTAAGGATGAAACCCCATGCATAATATAAAGGATTTGCAAAAAGTGGCATGTAGATAAACCCAGGCAGTGTACCCCGAGTCCTTCTGTCTGAGGATGTATTTGCCAGGCTTCTTAGGAGCTCTGGGTTTGAGCACTGTCCTGTCTCCCCTGACCATCTTTAACCTTTTAAATCTTAAACTAGAGTACCCAGTCTGTGTCCTTCCTGAGCCCTTAGAAATGGTATGTCAAAAGGTTACATTTCAGGTTTGTTCAATGAACAACATTGGTGATTTTTCTATCATAAAACAAGCTGATAAGACCTGATACTGAGGCCTGAACATGGAAGTTACAGGCTGCTTCAAGAGAGGTATTTGGGACTTCAGCCTCTCTTAAAAGCTCCAGAACTTTTAGGGACCAGAGATCTTCAGGACACTGCAGAAGAGACACTCAGCACTGAGACTAAACATCAAATAACCTGTGCAACTCCACAACTTGCCCATCTGGGAGCATACTAGCAAATGTTAATATCTCTTTGGGGGAGTTAAATTTTTTTCCAAAAACCATATTTTGCTTTTTGTTTTTATCCACAGCTGGCTTTCATTAAATATCTGAAAAATAGGTTTGGGACTGGTTTTATTTTCTGAAAATATCTTTCCATTAATCCAGTGAGATATTTAGAGAGGAACAAAAATGTTCTGCAAACATCCTTCGGAAATAAAGCTGTGCAATGTGTTTTATCTATTTCTCTTAAAAAGAATAGAATGAAAAGTGTGGATGGACTTTCAACCCCCTTCAGGACTGTGACACACTGATGAAGCAGTATGGGAAACCTATTCAATAGCATATCTGTGGATAAATGGAAGAATTCAATTTCTCAGCCTTCTTATTCTTAACATTAAACTCCATTTCACAAGGCATACGTACATGCATCTCTAAAGTATTACCCGAAAAATCCTCTTAACACAACAGCTTTCATCTCTCTGCTTTCTGCAAGGACTAATCCATACCTACAGAAACAAGAGACCTTTTGTTCTGCTCCAGTCTTAGCACATTTTTTGTTGAATTTTTCCTCTGTAGAAGCATAACAGGGTAAGGGATAATATGGTCCCAGAGAAGCAAATACAAAGGCAGGCTTAACCTGAATGCATGAATCTCAACTCTAAGGAGGACTGGATAAGCACGAGGATATTTTCTATCTGTAGCTGATACAGATCTTTATATGGTAATTTCTTTGTGGCTCTGATTACCTGCTTTGGCTGACCCTAGAACTACAATGACAGATAAAACTGAATCCAGAGTAATAGTGCTAAGTTACATCTGTATTAATAAATTGAATGTTTCCAGGACTGATCTTTGGTACTAAGGGAGCTGGCATAGATTGGCCCCAAACCAGACTCTTGGACTCCTTTCACCTTCAGAAAAAGGGGCCTGCACACACAGTGTCTCTTGGGAGCAGTTTCCAGTCCCACTAACCGCCCATCTGCACTGGGATTTGTGTCAGTGCCACTTAACATGGGACAAAACCCTCCCAGGGATGACCCTGGGCTCAAGAGAAGAAATGTCCAAATGCAGCATCAGAGGATGTCCCTGGTCTGGTGTCATTTATGCCTACATATACGCAAATACTAGACAACACACCTGTGCCAGGGAAAGGTGCTGAGAACAAAGTCCTCGTTGTGCGTGCATGACACAAGCTTAATGTGCAAAGTAGGGCACATTGCTTGCGGACTGTTTCTTTCCTTCCCACTACTGTTTCTCTCAGCGCAGAGAGGTATCTTATCTCGGAGGAATTGTGGCTCTGGCTATGGTTAGGGATAAAGACAGTCAGGTAAGCTTGAGGAAAGAGTGTGGGGACCACTGGAATTCAGACTAAAATACTTCAAGCCCATATCCTTACCAAGGATTTTTTTGGTGCGTGTTTTCTGTTCAACGCCCTTCCAGGCAAAGGCGAATTTTCAACAGCTTATTTAACAGTATGTGTAATTCACTGGTGAGTTACACACCACCCCATCTGTGCCAGCCAACAGAGCATAAGGGCTGGGATAGCCCCCAGCTACAAAGCCCAGCTCACAGAGCAACCTCATTCGTCTCATTCTGGCTCACACGCCTGTCCTGCCAGCCGACTCAGCAGCTTGTACTCATATGCCTATTAAAACCAGAATAAACTGGTCATCTCCAGCTCATTATGACATTGTTTCATATGTTTGGCTTTTTCTTATTAAGGCTGATTTCTGTTTTAGATGCAGAATCTGTCTGGTGTGGGTTCAGTGGTCAGTGTTGACAGAATAACTAAAATCTTTCCCACAAGAGCTATGTGTGGAAATTGGGTGATTGCTGCTTTTTTATTCTGCTCCAAAAACTTCACAG
Organism: Numenius arquata; assembly: GCF_964106895.1. Classification (NCBI taxonomy): domain Eukaryota; kingdom Metazoa; phylum Chordata; class Aves; order Charadriiformes; family Scolopacidae; genus Numenius; species Numenius arquata. The sequence continues at coordinate 69,738,589 of NC_133578.1, read as the reverse complement.
AATGCTGCATCTACCTCATTCCTGGGTGTCCTCTTCCTTCCTCTCTGAAATACAGCCTGAATGCTGCCTGCTTGGGGATTGCTCTTCGTTCCTTTTTCATGTGCTACAGTGATGTCTTGAGCCCAGTCATGTTTCTTGCTGCAACTGCAAGATAAATAATACTTATATTTCACTCTTTCAGAGTTTAGTCTTTTGGTATTTGTGACAGATTTTATACTCAACCCCAGTTTTAATATGTCAACATTTTAAAATTAATAAAACTTTGGAGATGGAATGGCTTTGTGCATATCCTATGTGTCACAGTCACCCAGATCAAGGTAAATTATTTTTATTAAAACTTAACCTTGACTTAAATATGTCTGGGACAAAGGCTGTCTCAGAAGAATGTATTCATTTCATACAGCAATAACAGGAGAGAGAAGGTGCTGGTTATTTTCCCAGGTACAAAAGCAGATGATGCCACAAGACTCTGCTCCCTTCCACAGGGGCACTGGTCATTCCTTCCTTTCAAGTCACTCCCTGCTGGCTTTGACCTTCTCAAGGCTCTGACCTTCTCAATTGCCTCCTTTTACTGGTCTTTCTCCCTGTTGCCCACTGGAGAAATATTGAAGTCTGAACTCAGTGATTCATCCAAGGCCTCACAATGAATAGGTCTCCCTATGAAGAACCAAAGATGAAGGCACTGACTCATGTCTCTGTCCCAGTCAGATGGCTGTGGTCCTTCTCTTGCTCGCTCTGTGACTGACTCAGTGGCAAACTTTGGTCCAGTGCGTACTCACATGCAAGTCTCCAAAATCCCACGTGTGTGTGCGCACGTACATGTACACGATTATTCCCCTGCTTGCTGGTTCACTGTCACTTTCTTCAGGCTGATGTTGATGTAAAACCAAAAAGTGCAAACTAGAGCAGCAGAAAATTTTCCTTTTTTTTTAGGTCCTGGCAAATGGTGGATGAGCTCATACTGCAGCTGCAAAGACTAGGGGCAAGGTAAGGCTAATAAAGCTGTTGAATGCAGCTTCAACAGTCACTCTTTCCTCCTTTGTTGCAAGATAATGAATCAAGAAGGAAGGACAGACTGTCCTTCTCGTCTTTCCTACAGAGTTCTTTTCTAAAATTCTACTTGTTTAAAACCGTCTTTAATTTTAGTGCTAAATATAGTAGATTTGTCCAAAAATGAAAAGAGAAATGAGCTAAATTGTCAGAAATACAGTTGGGTGCTAGCAGTGAAAATATAGGAATAGGGGACACAGTGATTTAAAAAAACCCTCACTGAAGGCTGATACTGATGTCAGACTGGAGCCCACTTCAAGGTTCTGCCCAAGTTAATACTGCAGAAGTTAAAGTGCCCCAAGGCCTTAAGCAAAGAGCACATCCTGGCTTCAAAAGGAGACTTGAAACTCTCCAAAAAGAGAGTGGTTCACTTAAAAGATCTGGTTTGAAAAACAAATTCTCCGTACGTTAGAGACAACACAAGGCCCTAAGCTTGAGGCCAAGACAACTAATAAGCTTCAGTCTGGAGGAACTGGGAGGGTAAAGTAGCACTGTAGTAGGTGGCTGATTATATCCGTGAATTTACAGCCCTTGCACTTTGGATGTCTTTGCCTTCAACAACTGTAGCAAAATGTGATTCATCATGGGGAACCAGAGTGACAGCTCAGACTGAGAAATTCTAAAAAAAGGAAGATTTAAAAAGCTTCATTAAAGAAATGACAGGGATGGGGAGTGAGGAGGTTCCTAAGAAAACTTTGTAAGAGATTTTGCTTTCTAATGTAAGTCTCTATTAAATTAAATGAGCATGAACTTTGCACAGAAATGAGGCATTATGTCCCATGAGATTTCATCTACCTATCATTACAGTCAATGAAAGAACTTCCATTAATCAAAAAAGAGAAATATTTTCATCTAATCGCTGAAGGAACCTGAGGACCCATTATCTTTTTCAAGTTTGGTTTAATTCATATGCTTTTCTTTTCATCAGTCTTTCCATTACCTGTATGCCTCATCAATGCAAAGGAAACTGTTTCTGTAAAAGACCTGGCAAAATTTAAAGGTTTCCAGCCTGCTGGAAATATTAGGTTTCAAAATTAAATTTCAATGTAATCTTCACTATTGTGTTTTCCTCATGCTCTGCATACCTAACACAGGCACTGAGGATCTACTTTGCAGAAATGCCCCCGTATGTCCAGCTGTATCTTAAGTCAATAGCAAGCTGTGCTTCAGGCATGGGAGTTGTATGACTGGTTGCGTTCAGAAAAGCAAGAACATAGTACTTCATAAAGATGTCCAGAACGAAGGTATATGCCAGATTTTAATCTCAGTCCTCTACCTCTGACTAGAGGTGTTGAGAAAACAGATTACTTTTTTATTTGTGTGCGTGTGTGCACACAAGTCTAGTGATAAATACCACCGAAGTGCAAAAAGTATATTGGACGTATGATCACTAACCAAAAATGTGGGCAATGGAAGTTTTTGGTAATTTATTCAATGCTTTATAAAGTCACTGAAGATATTAGCTCCAAATTAAAAACATCATGCTAATTTGTCATTGAGGACTGAGTTCACATGTGTACAAATGAAGAGGATGAATGAAAAGTGAACAGCAAAACTAGACCTGAACAGTCCCTAAATTCTGAGTGCTTGAATTTAAAGTCTTAATGTTCATTTAGTGTGCATTTTCACATATAAAGGTTCTTGAGTATTAAACCAATGGCACCATATGTAGCTTTATATCTAGTCTACAAGTCATTTGTCAGTCTCTTCTCCCCTCTCCTCCCCCCCAAAATTAATAGAAAATGTGAGTCACAGGAAATTACATAAGAAGAGCTGTATAGAAAATACATTGCTATTGTAACATTTCACTTTCTCCGGTGCTGGCAAGTCACTTATATCCGCATCTTAGCGTTGGCCTGCATTGAGTTGTGTGTATGTGTCATCAGCAATGTGCTGGGACTGCTCAAGAGACCTCCAGAAGGCAAAAGCTGTTACAAAATGGATTAAAACCTTTTAGGCAGCAAAGGAACAGACCACTATCTCAAACGCTGCAGAATTAAAGTACTATTTGTATGGTAGCTTGAACAATGGAGCCTCAGTCTTGCAATCACCATAAAAATGATGAATGGCTTGTTTTCAACAGGAAAGCTTTGCAAATGCACTCATATTCCAAGGAAAAGGTGGGAGAGCAGACATGTTCCCACAAGACGCTCACAAGCCTCACAATCCATTGCTGACAGTGCTTGGACTCTCCCAGAACCAGGCCTGGGTTGGCAGCTCCCTTGAGAAAAATTGTATCACTCTTTGATATCTAGCGAATATAATTTGATGATGGTGTCAAAGACAAGTCAGGTCTTGTCACTGTTACCCTTCCATCTACAGGCTTTTCAAAGGAAATGTTGTAAAGTTTGGCTTTTTCTTTTTTTTCCTCCTCTTCTAAAGCTATTCCAGACCTGTTCTGTGCGGTTATTCTGTGCTATTCTGAATCAGAAATACTCAGCTCAGCAGCTGGGAGCACGTTTGGCATTTGTATAGATTTATGTCATGTATTCCTTTCAAGTAAAACCACAGGAATGTAGGCGTGAAGATGATAGGGGAAAAAAAGCTGACCAGGAGCTGTTATTAGACCGTAACTTGCCAGACTGCTGTAGAGGAAACACAACACATTGACATTTGGGGATATCACCTTTCAACCTCCCACCCTCTCCTGAAGTGCTGGTATTAATAGACATTAGCTTGTGGAGATGAGTGAAACAGCTAACGTGCCCCTGTGCCTGGCCTGAGCTTCCCAACTCTCCAAAGTCAAAGCCTATCACTATTGGCAGAACTATTTTAAGTTTCCTTTCTGACTAGGTTTTGAAACGGAATTTAAATATGAGATTTGAGGAGATGTAAAGGCACCTACTGTTGAAGGGTATGTTGACTACTGAGATCTTTCTATGACGATAGTCATCTTTTTCTGGCTCTCTCACTCTTATCTTTAGAGGATGAGGAATTTGCAGCTGGAGCCCTAGCCAGCATAGATGTGGGATGACCAATGGAGTCAAGAGCTAGTTCACAGCTTCTTTGCACTGGTGCAATGCGGGCAGGAAGGATCCTTGAAATGCTGTAAGAAGCAACTTCACTCAAGGAAAGCCAAACAATTTTTTTTGAACTAGCAGATGTTAGAACTTCCAAGAACACCACAAAATTGCTCTGATAATGGATTAGAATGACCTCAAAACAAGAAGATGCTTATGCATTTGAGTCCTCTCCCTTATTCCAGCAGTAATTTCTGGGTGAGGGCCTAGGCAGGAAACCAGACTGGAGGACTGGAGGACAATCCAAAAGTATAGATTGTCAAAAAGTTGGTCTTATCTAAATATTTCCAGTGCTATTAGTTTGCGATTGTACTTATAGCACCATGGAGTAACAGGTATCCTCATAAGAGCACACACACAGTATGTGTGACCCCTTCTAAGGGTCAGCCTAATCCCATATCTACTGACATCTCTAGCAAACAGTGCAAAAACAGATGCCCAAGGAGAAAAGAAAAGAGGGCAAGCATGTATAAGTTCCCTCAAGCACTCTCCCCGCCTTTGACTATTTCAGGGAGTCTAAGCCTGATATGCTTTGTCTACTCATGTCTCCAAAGGATCTCGTCCTTGTCCTTGTCCTGTCTCCCCTTAAACCCGTCTCAATTCTTTGCATCTGCACAACCCTTTGAGTTACACAGGTCTACCACCCAGTGTCAACAAAACCTACCTGCTTGTTTTGAACAGCTCCTAATGTCATTTAATAGCCCTTAATTCTTCAAATGGAAACCTATATGAACTTGCCTTACCAACAAGAGGCATTTTTATCAGGTTCCCAATTGCCATCATAAACAAAACTTACTTATTAGCACATCAGTGACTGTGTCCTGATGTCACGCTCACGCTGTCTACATTCTGTGCTGTTTTCCCCACTGTGCTGATTTTCCACATCTTACTTTAGAGCAGGAAAGGGAGGAGGAAAATTGTGTCCTCTTGTGACTGGGATCATGTGCTTCACTGAGTAATGTATGTGGAGGACAGGGAGAATTTATCTCCCCCTCTTTTTTACTGTTCTGTTTACAATCAGCCTACTTCAATCAGTAGGAGAAATATGAAAGAGACAGCTTCCTGGCCATCAAAGTGACTCCCAAGCAGTCTGGGCTGTGGTTAAACTGCCTCCCACACGCTAACGAGCAGCAAATCAACGCAAACGAGCAAAACATTTCCCTAAAAATGTAGTATCTCAACAAACAAGCCATAATGCTGCCAGACACAGGGCTGTGGAGCTGGACCAGACTGGAGGTACCCTTAGCCCAGCATATGGAGAGTCCTACGTTCCCGGGAGGAAGCTAGCAGTCAGATGTGGGATTATATGCTCTCCTCCACTGCACTGCAATTTGTTTTCTAATCTCAATTTATTAGAGAGTGACTCCATCCCTGCCAGACGCTCTGTGATATCCCATTGAAAAACATTATTAGGCTGAACTGCTCTGCCTCTGAACGTCCTCAGTATCTGAAAAAGTCTAATCCCTTTTCACTCCTTGCTGAGTTACTGGCCTGGGAACCTCCTACTGCCACTCTGAATAAAAAACTACATGGGTTTATAGGTTTTGATACGCTTTTGCTTTGTTGAATGTCCCCCTGCTCTTGTGCTTTACAAAACCCAGAAGCTGTTTATTTACTTGTTCAAGATTTTCTGCTGGCTTTGATTCCCACCAGGGTACATGTGAGTATCAAGTGCAACCCCAGCAATGTGGCTACCTCACTTCTCTCATTGCCCTGCCCAACCATAAGAAAACGAGAAAGCAGGTGACCGCTATAAAGACAAATGTGAAGAAGCCTCTTTTGCTTGCTCTGAAATGCCCTTGGTCATTTGGAGGGGGAGCTGGAGAGAGGCTTTTCTACCTACGTCCCTCCACCCGAGCAACACTTCAGCCGGGAGACAGACAGCCGGCGGCCATTACATAGCTGTCAATTCCTGTCAGCGACTTGACAGGTTGGAGAGGTGCGTCTCCAAAACTGACAGCTACCGAAGGCACAATGTGTTGAAGGAGATGAAGCAGGGTGGGAAGCAGGTGAAAGGCGGTCCCAGGCTCTCCAAGCTGTGTGATACCACCTAGTCCCTCCCAGCGCTGGGGCTGGCTGGGGTTTCCATCACAGTTTGTCTTTACTGCAGGAGAAATGGCGGCTTCCAGCTCACCTCGAAGGTGTGGGCATGTATTTGATGTGGGCATGTCCAGAAATATCCTCACGCTGTCAACCTACAAAAAGTCTAATCCAGGCCCACAAGAAGGTCTGAGAAGAAATCTTTAATGGCTGCATTTGTCCATAGTCTTGTACGGGGTCTCCATGCCCAGTGTCTGGCAGTGGTGCTGCCGGGCGGCCTGTGTGTGGAGCGGTCGGGGCTGCCCCGTGCCGGACACAGCCGGTCCCAGCCGGTCCCAGCCGGCTCCAAGGGCCCCACCGCAGGACACAGCCGAGCCCCTCAGCCAAGCTGGGGGTGCTGGGAACGGGGAAAAGAGGTTTGGGAAAGGGCGGAAGGCGGCCCAGGCAGAGGAGGAGGAAGGCAAGGAGGGAGCAGCAGCAGAGGGAGCCCGAGGGCGCAGGAGGAGGAGGGCAGGAGGTGAGAACTGGGCAGGGTACAAGGGGGTGGTAGTAATGTGTTTTAATGTGCTTCTCACTACCTGAATCTATTTTAATTGGCAATAAATTAAATTAGCTTTCCCCAAGTCAACTCTGTTTTGTCTGTGATGTTAATTGCTGAGTGATCTGCCAGTCTTTATCTCGACCCATGAAGTTTCTCATCCTTTTTTCTCCCCCCGTCCCATTGAGGAGGAGTTAGTAAGCAGCTGAGTGGGACTTTGGCCCTTCACCAAGGCTAAGTCTGTAGGTTTTACTGAGCTTTTCCAAAGCCTATGGAAGATAATAGCACTGCAAAAGGAGCCCTTCATCTGAGGGCCTTGCACAATTTAGGAAAGTCAACATTATGCTACTGATGCCAGCAGAGTGACATTCCATTGACACAAATATGAATTGAAAATCATTCCCCTAGATTTCGCCTTGTGTCAGGCAGCACGCAAATGTGAAATGAAAATAAAATGACCAGATTGCTAACAGACTGAAAACGTGGAAGGAACAGCTTAGAATAGATTTACTGAGGAGTGTTTTGAGTCTGAAGATAATTCGGTGATGGGCCAGATCAGCGATTTCTAAAGACGTGGCAAATAAAAGGCTGGGAAAAAAAGAGTATTGGGAGGTAAAATTGCTGAAAAGTAAACATGGAGAAGATACTTTTCTCTAGGTATGTCTTTCCTTTTAATTTTTTTCTGTTTTCTTTACCCATCCATGTTTTATGGTCAAATATTTTCAGGACAGGAATCCTGCAATACCAGAACATTTCCTGCCACCTTTTCTGACACAAACATTTAGCTATAACAGTGTGTTCTTCTGTATTTTTTCAGTTAGGAGAAATGGCTGATGGAGACAAATGGAACCCCTTTTATTTACATGGCACAATTTCTGTGATTGTGGCAATTTCTTTCCCCAAATTCTCCCTAACACTACCCACCCTCCGACAAGTTGTTTCTGAGTCCCACTGTTTATTCCTCACAAATCTGGTAATTTTTTTTCTGGCTGTTCCCTTCATTGGTATCATCTTACGGCTTCTCAGAGACTGAAAAACCTTGCTGAAAAATAGAGAATTGATCCTCATTGTTCATGCATGCTTTACGAGTGTCTTTGCTTGGGCCAATGCCTTATGCCTGTGCTTGAAGTAAAACTGTTGTCATTGCTGCTAACTAGCTCCATAAAGAAGCCTTGTGAAATCTTAAAATCCTTGAAAGAAGAGCAGTTGTTATACCTAATCTGTAGCATTATTCTTTCTTGTCTTCTTTTTCTTTTTCTTTTTTTTTTACATCATCTTAAGGTGCACACATTATGCATCAGAACATAATTAACTTACTGTTCCTCTTAGCACTTAAAATATAGCTGTTGCGAGTGGCTGGCCTAGCTCCAAGTGCTTCAGTGATATTATTCGTCTACCCAAGAGCATCTTGAAAGTTTGATTGCAATTAATGATTTCATAGAAATCGTTCTTACCTTGTTAATGGTTGTCTTGTTCAGCACTCACACAGATCCCAGGGACCTGCCATGGTCCACATCCCTCAGCACCTGACTGCTAACTGCTGTACTCAGGACAGATAGGTTTGCTTACCCACAAAAAAAAAAAAAAAAAAAAAAAAAAAGAGAAAATAATAATTTAACAAGTAAAGGTAACATAACAAGAAATGTCAAACTCACTCAAAATCAGTAGGTTACTAACTGCACGAGTTCAGAATAGACTGTGGATCCTGTGGATGCTGAAGCTGACCTAGGTTCAAAGGAAATTAGACAAAGGCTATCGGACACAAAGACATGCCTCTGGAACTCCCTGTCCTGCAAGTCACTAGAAGATTGGAGAATACCTCTTATATTTGCCTTATTCTTTACGCTGCACTTAGTATCTACTACCACTGCCATGAGAGACTATTGGGACAGATGGACCTTTATTTGGATGTAGTATGGTGACTTTTCATGTTTAGGTAATGTGAACTACCATCTTTGACCCTGTAGCTGCAGTAGTGAACTAAAGAGGGCCACTGCAAAACTCAAGAGTTGTGCATTCATCTGTTTGATGGACAATAAAAGGTTAGCCTGGAAGCAACATATAGATTAAAGCAAGACTATACACACAGAGTGTGACTTGCCATGGAGCCACCACTAGAATGAGAAAACTAAGGATTCCAGCACTAGAGAATCTAAATCTCACCCAGGTTTTCAGTTTGGAAATGACAGATCTGTAGCTGCTGGGAAAAAAAAAAAAAACCAAACACAACAAAAAACCCCCTAACATCCTCCAAACTGTGTCTGTAATTGCAAGGAGATGTTTGTCTGTCCCTTTTTTCGTAACGGAAAAAAAAAAAAAGGTTTCTGGTCAGTTGTAGCCAACACTGCTATCTTGGAAATAAATGCAACTTTTTATATCCTTCTATATTCCGTCCATATTGACTTTGTTTTTGTTGACATTCCCAGCACATATGACTGAGATGTTGTAAGGAGACCCTACCAATACCTCCTGAGAGGTGTCCCTGCATGAGTTTAGCTTTGGGTCTACTGTCACGGAATCTCCAAACGAGACCCTCTAATTCACTCTATCATGTTCTCATGCTCCAGCAGGATTTCCACTCAATGTCTGTCATCTTTGCAGAGTAACACTTTCATACTAGTAGTTAATCTACAAACTTTCCTATGAAATTTTAACTCTTTAAAACTTCCTTTTAATCTCTGCGCCCGTCCTTCCTCAGGGGATCTGGTGTGTTAGCCAGGGTTTTATCTTTGCTGTGATTTACCTGTAACATTGTTGGACTAATTACAATCCCAGGAAAGTCACATCTGACGTGAAGAGCTCCCAGTAGCCACCATTGTTCTGGGGCTCTCCTGATCTCCTCAGAGGCTTTGCTAATATGGTCTACTATTTTTCCACAGCTCAAAATTTCACCCAGAAAATCTCAGAACCTGTTTTACTGTCAAGAATATGTTGTATTTTCCTGTAGAAAATGGTGTATAACACAGTCCAACTCACAATGTCTCCCAAAAGGCTCACATAGTGTTCACAAATGTATGCTCTGTTTTTCTTAGGGAACGTGCCAAAACTCTGCTGACGCATCAGGTGTAGAAAAATATTTGACTTCAGCCTTGTCTACTGGAATTTCTCCCCAGGTAGGGAGGAGAATGACTCCTTGTTATAAATGTATATAGTTGTCTGGGGGTTGTGCTGATGGGATGTTTTGCACTTATTTGTTTAGAGAAGCTTTCAAATGACCAATGAGTTCACCAGCTTTGCTGATTTTATTATCTTTTTCAACTGTTGTGCGTCTACAGCAATAAACCAATTAAGTTACTCTGCCAGCCTATGCCTTAGGACAAGAACTGTGTTAAGTTTAATGGGTGAGATGGCTGTGGTCTTTCAGTTTAGCTCTCTACTCTGTCAACAATTTTCTTATACCAAGAATGCTTCTCCAGTGCCGTTGTCCCTTGCCCTGCCAGAGGATGAAACAAAGGACTCATATACGTCTATACTTACGCCTATAAGTATCTCAAGGGTGGGTTGAAGGAGGAGGGAGCCAGACTCTTTTCAGTGGTTCCCAGTGACAGGACAAGGGGCAACGGGCACAAGTTGGAACATAGGAGGTTCCACTTGAATATGAGGAAGAATTTCTTCACGGTGAGGGTGACAGAGCCCTGGAACAGGCTGCCCAGGGAGGTTGTGGAGTCCCCTTCTTTGGAGATTTTCAAGACCCGCCTGGATGCAGTCCTGAGTAGCATTCTCTAAGCAATCTTGCTTCAGCAGGGGAGTTGGACTAGATGATCTATATGGTCCCTTCCAACTCTAAAAAAAAATTCAGTGAAATTCAGTGAAATATGTTTCCTGCCTATATGATTTCTAAACAAACTCCCTTAATGGTAAATAAGTTTGCTATTGTATAACCTAAGCTTAACCCATTTACTTGCTAGAGCTTTTATTTGTCCTGTTTGTCCTGCTAATTGTTGCTTGACCTCACTTTAGGTTGTGTATTCAACTTAGAATTAATAACTGCCACTTCCTTTCTGATGTGGAACTCCCCACACTCCTGTATAGTCTCATGATGAATTATGTCCAAGTTAAATGAAAACTATCAAAATCATCAATCTGCTCTAATCATCTGCTGTGAGAAACAAGACTAACCCTGTAAACTCTATAAATAAAGGAAATCACAAAAGGTTCATGCATATAAGGACAAAGAAGAACAGTCCCAGCAGAATTCTGGCCTCTTTCCCTGTATCTCTCTCCGCACAAGAAGTAACTAAACAGATTATGTTCATGTCAATTGCATGTCAGCTTTTGATGCCATACGGAATGGATGATGGGACCATATCAGAAGTACCTAGAGAGGGGTGAACCTGACCTCAGCAACAGTAGTACTAACAGAGTAAGAAAACTGGATATGACAAAGGAAACAAAAGAGGTTATCGTGACTGTGCTCGTTTACAGAGATTCTGTTAATACCCTCTGTACCGTAAGTCCTCCTTCAAACAATAACACAAAGAGGCAGCTTTGAAGGGACAAGGTGACAAGCAGAGCTAAGAGGGAGCAAAGGTAACATCTAAGTGATGAGAAAAGTTGAGATTTTGTGTAGAGATGGTTTTAAGGCATCAAGCAATGGAGTCAGATTTGAAGTGGCAAGCAAAGCTGAAACACAGGCAGATTGTTTTGAAGTAGCACGCAGAAGTGAGAAAACGAATAGGCAAGTTTAGGGTGTTGAGCAGAGCTGAAACAGCTTATGCTATAGGTGCAGAAAACAGTAGTTTTGCAGAATGATTCCTGTGAAGGCATATCACTACCTAACATGAGAGCAGTGTCCATTCATCTGGGGTACACAGAAGGTATCCAGGGAATCCTGGGATTATTATACCCTCTATGCCAGTAGATGAACTTCCTACAGAAGTTGAACTGTATGATGGTGAATAAACGTGTGTGAGTGAAGAATAAAAGGAAAAAATGGCACCCATTCAAATGTTACACTTAAATATTGCACTTCTATTTAAGTACTCACTTCCTCTGGAGCCACTGACAGTTTGAGGGAAGGGCTGGGGTCAGACCCTTGCTGAGACATCCTGGAAAGGGCTTCTTATACATCTTGCCCTTTCCAAGCTTCTTTTGTTCTGTCCCTAAAGCAAAGTTATTGTTGTTTCAAGTGTCCGAGCTCCCTATTTCTACCTTTGGGTCCTGGAGAGATGCTTATATTGCTGTTTATTTTTCCTCTTTTTACCTCCAAAGGAACCCAACAGTTTTGTGACCAAGAGCACCTGACAGCTGGGTCACATTCAGATAATGTCCCATTTGACAGGGCCATATCGCTCACACAGGCAGAATCACTACCTGCTCACATTTTCTCCAGTTGTATTCTGCATTTTCAGAGAGTTTTATGTTTCAGGAGGCATTTGATTGCCCCATTCTTTCCACTCCAGATATTTTCCTACTTCTACCAACCATGTGTTCTCTCTTAAATCACTCAGAGCCAAAAAACTGTGCTATTCCCAAGGTCTGCTTCATGCCTTGTCTAACCAAGCAGCTGTCTCAGTGTGATAGAACTGATCTCAGCTAACTCATCCCAGAGTGCCTATGATATCAATTGCCCAGCATGTGGGCAGCTTAATGTATTTTAGGCTGGAGAATCTTCCTAATAAATACTTTTCAGGGTCCCACACTACGGAACCACACAGCTTTTCCAGGTGCTACTTATTTTCTTCTACTGTAAGGTCAAGAAGAATGTAGTTTTAGACACACTAAGAGTACTTGCATCTGTCTTCCTACGTTCCTGCTAATGCTTCTTTTTATTCCTATGCCTGATTGGATTTCTTCAAAGGAAGTGAAGTCAGTTAATGTGCCTGGGTGTTTTTAATCATGATGAAATTTATAGATGCACACAGGAGAGGTGAAGGCTAGCAGAAGCGCATAAAGAAAATTCACTGCTGAGTCTCTGTGGTAACATGGCAGGGCAAGCTGCACCCATCCCATTCCATCATCTTTCCCCTTGTGTTATTTCAGGGAACCAAGTAATGTCACTGCTGTGAAAAGGCTTTGGGATTGGCAGTGGAAAATGGGACAGCAGTCATTGAGAATTTATTTATTCTGGTATGTGAAACACCCTGAAAGGCACTGCCCAATAGTTACCCACCTTTTTATCTGTGGTTAATGCCTGTGTGAGATAGGGAACATGTTTCTCATAGAACTTTCTTCTCCCTCTAATTTATGAAAAGCAATGGCTCTTAATGCTGTTCATATTCACGGGCTGAACACCTCAAGGATGAACAAAAACTACTGTACCCCAAAGTTGAGCTCAACACTGTAAATATTTGAGTCATATCTGGTCCTCCATGGCTAAAAGAACAAGGGAAACAATGTCACCCTCCGAAGTAGATGAAGACATGAGAACTATATGAAAATGCCTTTAGGACATAGATTTGAAGTCCAGTCTGGTTGGGGGAAGGCTTACTTTATAGACAGACAGAGGGTATTGCCCATGTCAAAGTGTCCAGAGTTGCTGACTTCACTTATTAACAGCGGAATGGGATGTCAAGGCATGCATTGATTGCTAAGTAGCAAGACAACTGAATAAAGGCATCCAAAGAGGAAGAGATTGTTAGGAAGATTGTCTGCTAGAAAAATATTAGCACAGAGGTGGAGAGTGTTGAACTACACAACTTCTTAGGTAAGCTATTGAAACTGCTTGGTTTGGGTTCAAAAGGCTAAGGACTGAACAATTGTAAATAGTGTAAATAGTAAGCATTTGCTAAAGGTATCTCATAATCTGTTTGTAAACACCAGATAGGTGGTGTTCAAAACCGGCGAATACAAAGTGTCACCTTGTCTGTGTACCATTAGCCTCAACAAACAGCAATGATTTACAGGCAGCTCTGCAGCAATTGCTACAACGTCATTCAAGGGCCTCAAAGAACCCTTGTTAAATTCTGGACTTACTATGCCATTTTAAAGCTGAGTGGAAAAACTCATGTTTCTAGGCAGCCCTGGGTGGGACTTTTGCTCCTCAACCAGACCTGTACTGATTCTTTTCCCTTCTCCCTACCCAAAGTTCCTTTCCCTGCTTTTTCTCGTGATCTGCCCATCTGTACTTCAACTTGCAATGAGGGATCAGCCCTCCACAAGAACCAGTGAGCCTCTGTGCAATGGTATCTGCTGTTTGAACCTGCCTGAGTTTTTCTATGTGGGGGTGAGGAGGTAGAGCAGGCCTCTTGTCCAGGTGCTGCTATGCTGGCTGTGAGTGTTGTCATCACATGGATGGAAATGCCTCTGGGATGCGGGTAGCTGTGAATCTCTGTTGTTTAAGGTGTTAATTGTGCACATTAGCAATGGGAGAGTTAGGCAGAGATCAAACAAAGTTCACAAGATCTTTAGCTTCGCAGAGATTCCAGTGTGCAATTAGGAACTTAGACAGGTCCCATAGCCAGGCTACTGTGCCAGGTCATAACTAGTGACCATGTACTACAGTCTCCTTTGCATTCACACTACAAATATCCACAGTCCCTTCCTCAGTCCTTGTGCTTCTGGTGGAGGGAATTGTCTCCAGTGGCATGTGGGAAATCTTATTTTCAACTTGGTGAAATTATGAAATTCATAATGTAATTCCAGTTTTCACATGTTTGAAGGCAGCACATTGGTCTGAAAACTTCAGCTACACTTATGCTATTAAACAGCTGAAAGTCAGGGTGGACGGGGTAATTGCTAGATTGCTCTCTGGCACAGCTTGCACCCTTCTCCCAGGCAAGGACTGGACACAGCTTTGGGACAGCAGGAGCTGGGACTGTTGCAAAAAACGCAGGTTGAATGCAGCCACCCTCTTTTGTAAAGTAAGAGACTCCAGCTGTTCTCACAGGAGATTCACCATGTCTCTTGCTTCAATCTCTTTTGCACTGTCTACTAGCAAAAATGAAATCTTAGGGTGCATTGGGACCTGGAGAGAAGACTGAACTTCTAACACATGCAATTTGATTTTGCTCTCAGTGCTGCTGCTCATAAGAGGAAGAACCCTGGAGAAAAGATGTTTCCATCTGCTTGAGATCAGTCTCAGAAAGCTGTTATAAGTAGGTCATTTTTATTACTGCTCTTTTAGGGACATCTCTATGTATTTCGAGTGACCTCCTCCTTCAGTGTGTTATGTTAGTGTGCCTTGCTTTTAAACCAAAGTGAGGAAGAATTAAGCTTTTTCAGTATTTGTGCAAACATCCTGAGCAAAGTGCTTAAACATGAAAGAACTGTGTCAATGAATGTGATATAAAAACACTGTTTGAATTAAGTCCAGAAATCCCTTTGCACCTGTGTAACATTATTTCTTTATTGGCAATAAAGAAAGTAAAGGAGGCACATAGGGGAGAAGAAGGTAGTAGGAGGGAAATACTAAACAGTGAATGAGAAATTTTCCTTCAGTCTGAAAGAAGAGGAAGTGTGCTTAAAACTGAGTCACCTTTGAGAAAAAGGGTGTGGTTGTGCTACAGAAGGGAAAGAAAAAAAGGGCAGTGCATTCTTAAATGCTTTTGAGACCCAGTATTTCTGCCTGACACAGTTGCTTTCCCTGAGACCTGCAGCAATTCAGTTCCTTCCTGCCATGATTGTAAGAAGACGTGACTACTAGAGCTCCACATTCTTGGCATTGACAGTACTAAATGCTTTTATCAAAACCATGTCTTGATCATATCCTCTCTTTTTCTGCTGTATTGCTGTTGCTACTCCAAAGAGGTTGGCATGTACTATTGCAGGAGTTTTCAGTGATGTGTAGAGTTATCACTTAATTTTATCCCCTCAAAGATAATAGCACCTTTCCTGTTACTAGGACAGAAGATACAAATACCTGGTGAATAAGCTGCCTGACGTCTTAGTGCTCCAAAATCAGCTTTGTTTATCACCAAGTTTATTTGAGGTCCTGCAAGAAGCAGGTCATCATAAAATTGGTCCTATTAAGAATACACAAACATTGATCCAAGTTAGTGTCTGGATTTCAGACTCCTTAATATCTTGAAAAGTAAATTTGTGAGATGTTCTGAAATCAGAAGATTAGTTCAACTTCACATAGAATTGTGGAATGGTTTGGGTTGGAAACGACCTTAAAGAGCATCTAGTTCCAAATCCCCCACTAGACCAGCTTACTCAAAGCCCCATTCAGCCTGACCTTGAACACTTGCACAAGTGCAGGACTTTGCATTTGGCCTGGTTGAACTTCATGAGGTTCACATGGGCGCACCTCTCAAGCCTGTCAAGGTCCCTCTGGATATCATCCCTTCCCTCCATCATGTTGACTACACCACACAGCTTGGCGTCATTGGCAAACTTCCTGAGGGTGCACTCTATCCCACTGTCCATGTCTCCGACAAAGATGTTAAACATCACAGGTCCCAGTACTGACCTCTGAGGAACACAACTCATCACTGGATTCCACTTGGACATTGAGCTATTGACCGCAACTCTTTGAGTGTGACCATCCAGCCAATTCCTTATCCACCGAGTGGTCCATTCGTCAAATCCACGTTTCTCCAATTTAGAGACAAAGGTGTCATCTGGGACACGTAGATGATGTCAGTTGCTCTCCCCTTATCCACCAATGTTGAAATGCCATCGTATTCCATCAAATTTTTCAGGCACGATTTGCCCTTAGTGAAGCCATGTTGGCTGTCATTGATCACCTCCTTATTTTCCATGTGCCTTAGCATCCCTCCCACTGTGTAATCAGATTCTGATAACTGCAACAAGAGCTGCATTCCATATGCTGCCTCTACAATATTCTTGAGTGTGGTTTTATTATTCCTTATTAAACAAAAAACACTTTACTGTAAAACAGTACTGTTGTTAGACTACAAGATCACTGAAACTGCAACATGCAAAATTCATCCAGTCATGACTTTCAGATACTGATCTAGCAAACAGTTCTGACAGCTATGTACAGAAGGTATTGGCAGCCCATCCCAATGTTTTTTGCAGCCACACCAGTAGGAAGAATTATTATTTCCTCTTACAGATTAGGTAGGGAAGGTTTTGAAGTTTTACACAAAAGTGCAGTCATGCGAGGGACAAGATGACTAATTAAACCTAACTTTCCTGTGGTCAAGGTAAACACAATAGCAAGAAAGTCAACCCTCTCAGGTTTTCTGCTTTGTAGCAAGATGAAAATGCAGATCTAGCTAGATAGGAACCTTTTTCCCACAGCATCTCCTCTTCCACTGTGTTGATGAATATGTTTCCTTTTCTCAATCACATGGAATAAAGATGTCAAGTAACAGTTTTGTAAGTCTCTATTCTGTTGTTCCAGATCCATAACTGCACCTGGAAAGTGACAGGATCAACAATTTTTTTCCCCTCCTCTTTTGTGCTCATTTAAACAATTTTTTAAAAATACCATCTTTTTAAAAATAGCATCATTTGCATATTTTATTTACACTTATCTGTTTGATTAGTCCTTCTAAATGCAGGAATGTCTTATTTAAACAGAACATAATTCTGCCTTCCACCCATTTACTGAGTTTGGTGTTCTCAGTTCTTCCTAAATGAATTCTTTCTACTTTTCTGGGAAGAGATTTTTGTCAACTGGCTTCCAAATCTTTAATAAAGGTGTACCAAATATATTCAGGTGGCTTTTCTGTTCAAGACCAAGATCAGCTTGTCTACTGTGACACATTTCTGAATATGAAAATGAGGGTAAGACTGGAGCTGATCAATCTATGGCTAGAAAATAGACATTTCAGCCTCTTGGAAGCAAAAATGCTGATTTTTCATCAATTTATAGACTAAAGGTGAAGACATATTAAAAAACAACAGGAGGCAAAACCAGCAACAACTTTTTTATTTACAGTCACGTGTCCACCTTTCTTATTGTAACTTCACATATCATCCCTTATCTAAACATGGAAGGAAAGCAAATCCCCTCTGGGGAGAAGGGAGAATGATGGGCAGAGAGCAAGGACAGTCTCTGAAAAATGCCTCCAGGCTTTCATTCTAGACAGCCTTCTCCTGCCTAATGGCTTGCAGTGAGCCATATTTGTTAGTGTGGCTCACCTTGAACATCCAGTGGTGACTGAGGCATACTAAAATGGAAATCTTTCCTGCAGTGTGACAGCATGGCTTCAGAAGTGGCAGAACAGCCTGTGCAGGTGAGATCTTATTTCAAGGCTTCCTGGTGTTACATGACACAAAAGAGAATTTTATGATTTCTTCCTTTGGGCAGTTCCTTGTTTCCCCTATGTTTATATAGTAAGTTTGAAAGACACAGGAAACCTTGGGTGGGTGGGCATGGAATGTACATATTACCAAAGATCACTTGATTACTGATATAACAGGATGTAAAGGTGTGTTAATACACCATTATTTTTACTCATGATTTAATTCTGTGGTGCTAATGATGCAATTACTTGCTGTTATATGTCTTTAGACCCCTGCATCAAAATATGGTATCATCCTTTGCTTACCTCATACAAGCAGTTCTAAGAATAATTTAGATCAAACAAAACAACTGTACAGAAAGTTTGCTTTTTATCTTCTTTCCGGATTTATGTTGTCATTCTGTGCCAGGAGGTGGTGCCACAGAGCAGGAAACGGTTTAGGTATGGTCTGGCATGCACACCTTGCAAGATTAAGAGGTTAGGAAATGGTTTTACCTTCTTCCAAAGTGTGTTCAACATCTTAGCTGAAGCCTGACACAATTAAAATATCCCAGGTCAGAAATCAAATATTTGTTTGCCCCTTTATTTGTATTCCCTTCACACTAATGTTTTAGTGTCAGTAGGACATTTTATCAGAGAATTCCTAAACTTTCTTCTACACAATGACATTTCCCACATCTCTCCATCATAAACTGACTTTATACAGACATGAAAGATCTGTGACGTGATCCATTTCCATTACTTTTTCTCCCTACTTTGCTATTTCCCTACTTACAGCTCTTACTTTTTTTTCTGAAATAGGTAGAAAAGGTTTCAGTCATGAATAAGGTTGAGGACCAGCACTATCACTGCTTTACAACTGATCTCCTATCTTTCCTCATTTGCCTGGGTCATGACTGCTTACAGGAGATATGTGGGCTGCACAAAGCATAAGGAAGTGTGCAAGTCAAAGACTAAGAGACATTTCATGTTCTCAGTGCTTGATAACATAATGAGATATTTGCAACACAAAATGGACATGTCTTATTTTTGCAGAGATCCTGCAACTGCATGCAGCCATGTACAGAGAGAGTGACTCTTCCATACCCCTCCAAAGGATTCCTTACTGAAAGATATGCTCCTCCTTCTAAGTCACACAAGAATGATTAAACCATTGTTTTTGAATATTTTAGGTTGAGTGTGCTTTACAGGATCAATTGCCACTAAGTCAAGTGGATATTAGTATGTTCCTGAACCTACAGATGTGGCTTTAATCATTACAACTCAAATGAGTTGGTTTTCAAACCAGTTCCCCTACTTCTTGTTTTCAGTATCCTGATTATGAGCTTGATTTAACCTTGTTGCTGTCTTCATTCTGTTGCATGATGGGTTGGCTCTGGTTTTTTTTTCCAAATACGTGTTTCCTCTGTCTCACTTCCCTCATGTCGGGCTCACTCATGGACATTCATGCTCTTTCTAGGTCTTTCTAGCTTTGCATTCCATTTCACAACGTGCTTTCTGTTCACTACCACTCTTCAGTTTTGCTTCATCCACTGCCTTGAGTCTTCAGGTCACACATTTAGGTAGCCTAACTGTTGCGCTTTCCCATCAGCTTGTGAGGTCTTTGATGCTAGACTCAGATCTGTGCAGCTCTGCAGCATGGTCTTTTCACACATTTTTTTTCTACAAACTATCTTAAAACTAAGCATTACCCACATAACAATTCCCTAGCTAGTTAGAGAAATGCCTTTACTCCTCAGGATGAGGTATGTCTCCATCTCAGGCTACCCCTGAGGTCTGATGGAAAGATTGCTTACTCCCTTTCAACAGATTACCGTCTTGCATGCACTACACATCCCTCCTTTGGCAGTGTGGCACAGTCTCCATGTTTCTGGAGAGGATGGCAGCTATGGAGTGGTTTTAGTGCCTGTAACACTCTGTTGGATTGCCTAGAGAGACTCAAAGTTATATCTATGGCAGTGTAACATGTCCCGAAAAAGTTCCTGGCGCCGAGACCAGCACACATAGAACAGCCCATGACTGGGCCATTGAACTCTCCTAGCCTTGAAATAGGGTGGCCACCTCCAAACTGCCTACTGGGGATAGTTCTGGCCAGTGATAACTTCCAAACTGTGCCTGGAAGGTATTCAGTAGAGTACCAGGCTGCTTGGGCCAAACCCAAGCCAGACACCAGTCTGTCAATTTAACAACATAGACAAATATGTCCCAGTGTTCAAGAACATTCCCAGATACTGCTGAATTTGGTAATAGAGCCTGAAAAGTCCAGTAGGACCTCACAGTTTTAAAACCTCTTATCTTTATCCCCCCCTTAAAGTGTTTGTGGAGCCTTTTCAGGATCTCCTACATGGCAGTTTTAAAGGCCAATGTTCTCGTCTGGACTTTACTTCCCCTGATAATAGAAAGGTCATCAGTTATAACCTTTGTGTTTGAGAGATCCAGGACACACAACTCTTGGTTTGATCACATAGCAACACAGGGCCTTACCCTTTTTGTCGTACATATCTAGTAACACCTGCCCCCTTGGGCGTACACCAGTGAAATACCGATGTCCAGCAGAGTATGCTGACAAGACTGGGTGTGTTCTTAGAACCTGGTAAAGTTTATTACCTGTATTAATACTGCTCTCTACAGCAGCTTTAAGCCAATTCAGATTTGCTTACCCACTGGTTTCTTATGCTGCAGTGCTACCTTACCTTTGTGGTCCTGACAGCTCCTTTTCCATTGACACCAGCAGATCCGATGGATCCAGCTGTTTCACCAGCCTCAGATTGCACTGTTTCTAACTCAAATTTGTCCCATAGATGCCCATTGCTTTGAAAAATGTGTTTATAGACAGGGATCATTCTGACACTGAGAATATTTCTGGTTTCATGCTACTTGCTGTCCCACAGTGCTTAAGAATTCTGCGTGCCAACTAGTATAAATGACAAGCTGCAACATGTCTTGTTTCCTGTTTGTTGGGGGTTTTTTTTGACAGTCTGCATTTTCCCTTTGGCTTTTAACTGTGATCCCCAGGCCTTAGCTGTGTGTCTCTAATAGAATTTTGCTCTTTATTATGACTGATCCATAGTGTAGCTGGGATCAGACTGGTTAGGATGGTCATATACCAATAGAAGGGCTGGCCTCCTTCAGCAGCATCTGTGCACGGAGACCATTTGAACATGTTATAATCACACCACTGATCTTTTCCTGTTCTCTGGAAATCTCCCTATCTTTACAACCAGTCTATAGGATCCTCTGGTTTTCCTTCCTGGAGTACTTGGGTGCTGGGATATAAAAGGTGTTTACATGATGCTACATTTTTCCACTTGGTGAGGCTTCATTCAGCTCTGAACAGGTCAGACTGGGTGTCAAAACCAGACAAACTGTGTTAGTGCAGTGCTCGACCGAGGATAACTAGTCTTGCAGAGAACTGTACTGCACCCAATGTTCCCACAGCCTCCATGGCACTGCGTGGGTGCCTGGAATCTCCTTTCTGCCTTTCATGGTGCCATTGTTAATGTACTCATTGGATCATCCTCAGCTGATTTTTTTGTCATATGTGTCCCATTGCTTTAGTTGGGTACTTGTATTCTTATTCTGCACAATGTCTCTCCTTGTGTTGAAGCCTTCCTCAAAAATGCCTATTGTATTTACTATTTGATGGCATTTTTCTAGGTTTTAGATCTTCTCTGATGTGCTAGAGTCAGAAGTTCCACTAACAGAACCATATTCTACTTCAGTATCTTTGCTGTTTAGCACAAACATCTATTCCTTTTGTTAATTGTTTTCTTTCCATATAATACAGTATCTCCCAATAGCTTTTTTTCCATCTTCATCCACAGTATTTATCACACCAGTACCTTGGACATTATTCCTGGCTTACTTATTTCTTTCTTTCCATTTTTTTCTTTGGTAGAGATAATAAAGATTTAGGTCTATTTTCTTTCTTTTGTTCTCCATGATCATTCTTGTAGACATTCTATCCTTATTATCACACTTTTGAGAAGATTTGCCTAGAAATTGATGAATCCTTGTGATCAGGAGCCTTTCATGGTATCTGTTTGCTGTACTTTTAGGTGGTGCTGTGCTACCTTGTTAAGTTTAATTGCCTTATGATGTGTTCACATCACAGATCCTGTAGTTGAAGGAAATACCTCTCTTAATCTGCTACTGTCCGTGCATGATGTGGTGTCAGGTCTTTTCATATCTGGCATCCCAGTATCCTTGGAGAAAGGACAAGGAACTCAATACCTATCTGCTTCAATCCCAGCATAAAGGAATTAAAAAAGAAAGGTGTAAACCCCTAACACATGACAGAAGATGTATGGCTTTGTTTAGTAGAGTCCCATTCTCTACCAGAGGATCTTGTGACACATATATACTTCCATGTACATCAGGTCTCTGATTCTGGATGATTGTAAATGCTTGCAAATGTTGACTTTACCAAATTCTCCTGTCAAATGCTCTACATGACCAGTGCTTACCCTTGTATCTATGAAGGCTACACGTAGCACCAGCTGTTTCTGAAAATCAGTGTTTATTTTGGTGCCTGTCAGCGGATTTTACGAGCTTGGTTCTTAGCACCATTTCTTCTGCTCAGTGACGTATGCAGAAGTCCTATGGGGTAGCTGGGCTGTCAGGTTCCGTTTCTGCTGTGGCAGTTTATAATTAAGTGCATTTTCATGCAGATCATTTTTATTTGGGCACAGTCTGTTTCAGGCATAATCGCTCCTCAGAAATCAAATGCTCCCAAACCCATGTAGCAATTAGAGTGACTGGTCATCTGGCACTTCTTGGAGTTCATAAAGACACAGCTCAACTGCATCTGAATTCCCCACTTATGCAAATTGGACATGCAGGGTTTTCATCCATGATATTTGTTAAACTCTGAGATGCAAAAGGTAGTAAATGCAGTCACTGGCTGTCAGCAATTTGAAAACCAAATTGTGTGTTTCAATGTGCAAACCGCAAATGGATAGAGAAAGAAGGCACTTTTAACTTGGGCTTCATGTTTCTTTGAGAAGTGCGGGGCACAGTGGGAGTTGACTGGTCAGGCCATGGTTGTGGCCCAGGTGGAAGAAGTAAGTGGGTAGGAACATGTGAATAAAGACTATGAAGGATTAATGACAGGACAAGGAAACAACACGTGTGTGTGGAATTGGTAGCAAGAGGGAAGGTTCAGGGGTGGAAATGTGAAAAACAAGTAAATGTGGTGGAAAACCATCATTTTATGCTGAGTAAAGTGAATGATGATGGGATACACGATGGATCTTGAATCTGACTGCATCACAGACTACATTTTTCAAGGTCGTAACAGCAAGAATGCAGAAGACAAACTTGCCCAGCAAATAAGGGAACAGCAGTAATGCACTCTGAGTAGTGGTGTGCAGTATTTCTCTCCTTTTCACCCTTCTTGACTCCTTTCTGCTATATGAAGGGAACGGAGTCAGAAACCTCTCTTGTCCTTTATTCCTCCAGTGCAGATTCTAGAGAACTTTAAAAAGGCAGTGGCATGACACCACCTTCTCCTTGTGAGTTCTGGTAGAGGGAACATATTTTGATAGGTCTAAGAGGCAGAATATAAACAGCAAATGCTGGAACAGTACCATGCATTTTATGGAAATTGCCCAAGCTTGTAATGACATACAAAGGCAAGTTGCCAGAGGTAACTTTATATATTTCTTCTGTCCCTTGAACATTCCAGAGCCTTGTAGGAGCATAAAGAGATAGAGCGATCTTGCAGAACAAAAGGGAGTGAGTGGTACATCTATCACAGAATAGTAGGGATTGGAAAGGACCTTTGAGATCATCTAGTCCAACCCCCCTGCCAGAGCAGGGTCACCTATAGCAAGTTGGACAGAAATGCATACAGATGGGTTTTGAAGTTCTCCAGAGAAGGAGACTCCACAGCATCTCTGGGCAGCCTGTTCCAGTACTCTGGCACCCTCAAAGTGAAGAAGTTTTTCCTTATGTTCAGATAGAATTTCCTGTGTTCCAGTTTGTGCTCGTTGCCTCTTGTCCTGTTGCTGGGAACCACTGAGAAGAGTCTGGCCCCATGCTCTACATGCTCTGCCCTGTAGATATTAATAAGCATTGACATGTGATATCATGTTTCCTAGAAAGGTTTCTTAGTGGCATCTTGACCTGGCTTCTCACCATGATGTGGACAATTAATGAGGAAGATCTTTTTGCAAACTGCTTAGTTTTCAGTGGAAAGATCCAGAGTCTTAGTAAGTAAGTGTTAAGTAGGACGCAAGTGCACTGAGGCATTTCATCCCTGCCTGCTCTGCACATTCAGTTAGAGCGACAGTGCCCTAATTACAGCCCCTCGTTCCAGCTGCCACAGCTGCAGTAAGGCAGGTGCTGGTTAAGCAAAGGCTCCCCAGGGGTCAGAAAAGTAGGTTTGGTGTAGCTCAAACCCAACAAAGCAGGTACTGGACAGCATTCATCATCTGAAAGGTAGACAGGTTGTTTATATTCATAATATGCGCTCCCTCCACCATCGACACAGAGAAAAGGAACCACAGGAGGCAACTTTGCTGAATTCCTTCTCTTGCTAATTACAGAAGAAAATGAGGTGATCAGTTTACATAAGTTGCCTGCTTTATAGATGGCTGAAGATAGGTGAGATAAAGCCCCAGGTCTTGTCAAGATCACATTTACCTTCAGAGAGCAAAAGTGCACGGGAGCGCTTAGACAAGAATCAGGCACTGACCTTTAAAGGTAGAAATAAAATCAGTTTGACTCTTTTGGTACTCTTTGCTCTTTAGAATAAAGATGCCCAATACTTCACCTGCTTGTCTGCATAAACAGTCCCAGTAGTGCCTGGTCTTTTCTTTATTTCCATCTATAGCATGGATGCCTTTGCATTAAGACTCTATGATTGATAAGGCACACATGAACAACACTCAGCTACTATTTAAAACAGGACAGATTTTGCTCCTGGACTTTCCGCAAATATGTCTGACTAGAGTGAGTTACAGAAGTGGATGGATTTACAGCCACCAGCTGACCACTTGTCTTTCCCTTCACTCTGGTGATGAATTGCTTGAACATGAATGTATGGAGAGACTCAGAAGATATATCATACTAGTATATCTTTTACTCTGGATACACTTTGGGCTCATTGAACACTCTCTATTCTTTCTTCTGGAAATAACTATACATGTATTTTGAAGAAAAAGCAACAACTTTCAATGCTAGTTTTGCAATTTTCGCAATGCTCTAATACAACTAATTTTGCAGTGCTTTACCAAAAGAAACAAATGGAAAAAAAAAAAAAAAAAGATTAATTCTTCCTGTTTGTGAGGTGACTAGATGTTAGGGAAAAGTACCTCATATAGCTAACAGTGAATATTATTATAGTTTGTGAAAGTAGAAGGATTGCACATCTCTCAGATTTCAGACCCAGTCATCCCCGGGTTACAAGGTGGATGTGTCTTTACAGTCATGATTCATTTAGTGAGATTTGGAGTTGACCTGCTGGGATTTCTTTTTGGTAGAAGCCTGGTCCTTATCCTCATTTTTGCTTCCAAAATTTCTTTCAAAATTGTTCCAATTAAAATGGATTTTACTAGATGTTGCCCATGGAAAATCAGTAAAGCTAGTCCCTAGTTCCTACCTACCAGGAGATGTGACTGTAGGAGAGAAGCATAGCCAGGCAAGAACAAATCTAGCTAGACCAAGGTGCAATAGTCACTCTAGTATTCAAGGTGCTTCCAGTTGCCCAGCCACACTGAGGTTTTTCACACTCCGCCGTGGTTGGATGCAGATTTGGTGGATGATGAGGATGTCAACAGCTGGTCTTGCAGGCACTTCTGACAAAGTTATACCTACACTGACCTCCTTTTAGATCACAGAGGTATCTGCTCCCATCTGCTGTGCTCACATCACTGCAGTCAGATCTTCCATTTTAAGGTGGATAAAGCCCTATGTGGTACCCAGATACACACGGGCACCAGTTAAAACCAAGCAGACTGCCATGGGGACACTGTTCTTTCCATTTAACCTAAATTGCGATAAACTACTTGTTAATCCAGGGTTACAATAACAGAATTGCCAAGATAAAGCACAAAACTGTAAAGGAAATTATTCACAGGCAACCCCCTCAGCCAAAACTCTCTTGACTGAACAGAGATAATTTTCATGCAGTTTAATATTTTCTAGATTATGAAAAATTTAATTCAGTTCAGAGTCACATTATATGTGAGAGAAGCAGGGTTTTTCCAATGAAATATCTTCCATCAGTCAGTGTTCTAGATGACTTAATCTAAATTGAAATAATAATATTTACAAGAGGGTTTCTATTGGTTTAAATTCACACTTCCAGCTAAACTATTACAGCTTCAGAGTGCCAGAATCCTCATTTTTCAGAGTATTGGGGGTTTTATTTTACTTTTTTCAGTGCTGTGAAGCTAAATTAATAAAAAAGTGCTATAGTAATTTAAGGGTCTCCACACACAGATTTTTTGCTCTACCTGAAAAACCCTGAAAGTCTCCAGCTGACATTGACTAAATGGATTCAAGCCACTGCAATGAATTCTGCAACAGATATGACCATACAGGGATTTGCAGCAAGAGTCTGCAACTGTGACTGCTTGAATTCAAGACTTACATTATTTTTGATGTAATTCAATACCAGGGAAGAGCAAGGCAGATGAGAGAGTGGGGAAAAGGTGTGGGGAGAAGGCTCTTGAGTTTTGCCAAGACCCTTCAGCAACTCCTTCCCTTCCTCCCTCCCCATTGTCTAATCCCCCTGAAATGTAGCAGTTCTCACACAGCTCCTATCTGGTGAATTAATAGGATTTTCAGAGAGGAGGAAAGAGGAAAGGGGGGAAAAAAAAGGCCTTTTTGATCCAATATGAGAACAGAAATTTCACTTTCTGTATCTTGCAGCATATCTGCTTAGGAGTTATTCTGGTTATGAAGTAGCAGGTCTGTTCCTTTAAATATTTACTTCAACCAGAGTAACTATACCCATGTACGGGTGCAGCTCTTCTGGAATGAGAGCCTTGATCTTGTTCAGACTAAGCCTCTCTGGTATTGACAAATTAACTAGTAACTGGTGTAAACTATATCTCCAGTGGAACATATGCTTCACTGACCAGAACAACAAAAGCACCAGCAATGGTTTTCTGGTGTAGGCAGAAGCTTTTAGATGTTTTTTCTGCTACAGCAAAAAACTTGAGGTTTTTCCCATAACACATTTTATCCTCCCTGTTTTGAAGTTTTCACAGAATCACAGAATCTTAGTCAAATCTTGATCTGATTTTTAGCTGAGCCTTATGAACTGTTCAAAATCCAACAGCAGCCTTTCCCAAGAAGAGCAATCATTTACCCTGCTGTATTTCTACAACAGAATATCCCTAGATAGGTGTGCTACTCTGGATTCAAGCCCGTTTTTCTCCCACCATTTCCCCCATTGCCAAGAGGGCTTTGACTTCAGATCCTGCCCTCCAGCATGTGCCCCAACTCTCATTTCCCTAGGGTAAGCCCCAGAAAATCCACTTCCCAGATATGAGCAAACCCATCGAGGCCAACCCATTGAGGCCTGTCCTTTAGCCCTACAGTGAAACTCTCAGCCTTTTCAGAGGCAACATGACATTTCCTTAGCCTTGACCCTGGCTTCATGCTGGACATTTCCCAGATCCTAATATGGGGCTGGTAGCTGCGTAGGGCAAGAGAGGAACCTGGAATGAATAGGCATTTTCTACCCCAAAATGCAAGGGAGACCAAGGAAGAGCACTTGAATGAACTTCATTAAATGAACTGATCTGCCAGCAAGAGATAAAATGGGACTGGAGTCAAGCAAACAGTCGCAGCGCCTGCACACAGCCTGTGGCTCTGTCTCTACCTCTGACAGGGACCTGCAGACCCTTTTATAGGCTGGCAATGTTTTTGCAGTTTGTCATGACAGTTAAATGTTCTTGAACAGAGAACACAAATTACACACGCACACATTCTTCACCCTCACTGATCTCGCTGCAACAGTACCACTGAGAAAAGTAGATAGGAGGCTCCATTTTGTTGCCACAGGACATGAATAAATGTCATTGATTTCAATAGGAGTTATTTGTTTCCTGCAGTGGGAGGCTAGCACCCTGGTATAGCTGCCGTTCTCTGTTTGGTTCTTGGTAGCTGGATCTCCGCAGTAATAGCAGGGCTAATCCTGCTGCCAATTTTTTCTCTGTTTTTCTTTTTTTGTGCTGCTTTTATTGAACCAATCACTGGCTATTAGGGAGAAACTTTCCCTCTGGCCTGTTATTCCATTATCCTTCGTTATGAGGTTTTTTGCACATCTGACATATTTGATGGCAGGCTCTGCCAAAAATGAGGCTCTGGACCGAAGGGACTTCAGGGGTTCAGGATGCACTGGGAGCTCAGAGCTGCAGAGCAGGGAATGCTGCAGATGCAAAAGCAGGAGCAATACAATACGCACGTTCAGCAGCATGAAATATCACCCTGCATTTTGCACACCCTCATTGCTGCAGCTGACAGAGAGGATCTACATGTCCCTCCACGATCCCACAGGCCCAGAGTTTTCCAACTGTTGCTCCTTCAGACTACTGCGTTCCCAGCTCTTTTTTCATCAGTGTCCCCGCATGCAGGCATGTGCTAATCAGTTTTAGCAGACTCATCATTTGATTGACTTCAAAGCTGGGAACGCAGTCACTGCCTCTCTTAAAAGATAAGAAAGGCCAGCAGGACAAGGGTTGTTTTGCCTGCCTTTAGTTTGTGCTTGTCTTTTGTGAGTAGGTCAGAGATGAAAGTTGATCTGTTTCATGTAACATTTGTCTGATTTTGTTCAGTCACTGTTGGATTAGCTTCTCACATCTTTGTCCGGAAAGTGTTTTTTCATCACTTTGTAACAAAACCTCTCCTGATATCACACATTTTTATTGAAGGAGTGTTGCCTTTGCTTTCTGAGTGTCTAAGGTTAAACAACACTGATTTGCCATGGAATTTGCTCTGTCCAAAGAGGACCAAAAAAAACCAAGGTCCTGTCTAAAAAGTGTGATCTCCAGAACAATCTCCACGGCCAAAAACTCCTGTGCAATAAGCTCTTTCCATGGCAATATCTCACAGATGGCTGAATTTCAGCAGTTATCTGGGCTGACAAGTTCATTATTCTGCACTGGAAGAGCAGGATTCTTATGTGTTAAATGACCTTATATATGAACATAACTAATGTTCTGAAAAACTCAGTAATGGAAAATTTAAACAACTGTCTTTTTACCTATCATGAACTGAAAGGTGTGTGTTTTCTGAGGAGCAGTGAATTTTTCATGGCAAGTAATTTATTCCAGAACTATTTTCCTCCCTTCCTCTTTGTGAAACGATTACAATTATCTCTTATTTATTCATTATTTACGTGCTAGGTACTTACCTTTACCCATTTGGTTTTGATGTACAAGCCATTGTGCACATAACTTTTTGCAAGTGTTCTGCAGAAACCTGAGATTTCTGATTGGTGTTGCAGGGATTCCTCTGAGAGGAGGGATGCGCTCTTTGATGCCTCTTGACTGAATGACTGTTGTTATCAGCTGGAACTGCAGTAGGAAAAGTGGTGCCTATCCTTTTTTACCCAATGCACTCTGTCCACGCCAGCATGCTTTCCAGCAACTGAGCTTGAACTAGTCTCAGCATAGGTTCAAACATCATAGGTTTGCCTCCTGACTTTGTTTCTTATCATGCATTGAAACCCTCTAAGTCATGGATGCTATTCTTGTTCTTGCATCCCTTTTGCTTTTGGGGTTTTCAAAGGGAAGCAATCAACTCAAACTAAAAGATTTTCCAAATAGCAGGCAGAAAAAAATAGAAAATTATTTTAAAATTTCTTTGTAAAAAAGTGTGACGATGTTCTTTGCAAAGCAGGAGCTTTGCCAAGATGAAGTAATCCTGTTTGCACACACGGTCCATGCCTGTGCTGGAAAGGGAAAGGTGAGACCAGCAGGTATCTGAAGACTGAGCATCAGAGTGCGAAACAAATTAAAATGAAGCTCAGAGTTGCATAGGCATGAAGAAATGAATAAGCCTTTTTGGGCTCCACATGGGTGGAGCTTAATTTTCTAGGTGGGGGGTACAGAGGAATTACACCACTTTTTTCCTCCCAGTATAGTGCTAGTATTTTTCGACCCAAGCTGTCCTGAAAAAGGGAGCTGAGAAAGAACAGATTCCACCTTTTCCTTAGAATAAGAAAAAACCATATATTTTTCTTCTATTTATTTTCTTCTCTCTAGCCTTTCCTCCCTTCATGCTATCAGCATCGGCATTCACGCCTATATCCCCTCTTTTGGGCAACTTGCTTTGCGCCAGGATGTTCTGCTTAAAGGTCTCTTTAAGCTTAACAGCCTGGCTCATTAACAATTTTTAAGATTTGAGTCATACGGTTTGCTCAGTGACATCTCTCTTCCCCTCATCTCCCCTTCCCCCACGCCTCATTTAAAGGTTTCTTGATGTCAATCCACCGGATGTTTCCGATCCAGAGCACAGCACAGGCATTGTGTGAATTATATACGTCAAACACAGGAGTTCAAGAGAGCTGCGGCGTATGCTGAATGGCTGGAGTTCAGGGGTTATTTGACAGGAAACATCTTGATGAAGGAGCTCTCCTTTCTGCAGCCTGCTGTTTTGTGTCTGCTCGCGGGGATGAACAGCAATCCCAGCCCAGACAGGGCCCCTCTGTCCGACCACTGAACCAAGCTCCTCACTTGTTTCCAGTTGCTTTGGCTAGACAAGAAACAGCAGAGCTAATGGGCAGAAGGGGATATTAATTTGCATTTGAATACAGCCCAACACAGTTACTCAATGTTACTGCTGGGTAATGGGAAAATTAAGCTAAAAGGGAGTTAGCATATGGAAAAGAAATGTAGCTGATGCTGAGAAGACAGACTGCAGTTGCAGTGAATTAGTGGCCACAGCTGTTACACAGGGTGCCTTACCGCTCTCAGGGCAGGTAGCATTGCAAAAGTAAATATTCCCTTTTACACACATACTGTGGAGTGGCTGGAGAAATAAAACCAACCAAGAAAAAAAATAAAAGGGAGGGGAAAAGTGATGTAGCTGCAATATTAAAAGCCTAGTGATGAAAAAACCACAGAAGCAAAGGAATGCAAGGGAAGGTATCCTGCCTTCCTTAGAAAAGCAAAAAAAGAAAACCCCATAGAAATGTTTCCTTCCATTTGCGGTGGGCCACCACTGTTTTCCAGGAGTGAATCTGGCTAATCACAGCAATTCTCCCTGAGTCAGACAGAGCTGGAGCCAGACCTTTATACATGTTGCTGTATGTTATTATAGCTGAGAGCAATATGTGGTTGACATGTCAAAGCTGTCACTTTCTCTTATTCCCACTTTTCTCAGGGTCTGGGTTTCCTTTCCTGGCTGAGGACCTGCCCAGAGTGACCCGGTGAGCGACGTGTTGTCCCAGGGAAATCAGGGAATGGATTGGGTTTGGAAGGGTTTGCTCAAGCAGCTCATTTGTAACTCTGGGTCTTTTGTTTCATTCACCCCTGCTTTGGTCTGTAGCATTCACTGCTGTGATCCCACTGTGGCATGGACACACTGCAGAATAAAGTGGAAAGTGATGTCCTCCCCTTATTTTCTTAAAAGTCTTTTATTATTTTTTTTTAATAAGTGAAGAGATATCTCTCCTAAATAAGCTTTAAACATATAAAAACCCATAGATGGATATTCTCAACCCTTTCCTTACAAGACAACCTCTAGTCAGAGTATTGCCTTTCCAAACTGACTACTGTGTTCATCAATAAGCCAGTCTTTTTTAAAGGTGCTAACACCGTGCAGTGCTTGATATAGTCACCTAAACCTTTCAGTACCTTTTGAGTTTTGCCACATATTCCAGACAAAAAAGATGTCGTAGAGATGTTTGAATACCTTTTTTTTTTCCAAAGCAATGCCCAGGCTTTAGTTACACATCTGCCAGCAGTGCCGTTGTGCGGTTAGATACGTTGCATGGCTTTGAACTTCTCGAGCGTGACTGTAAAAGGATATTGCCCGTGCTTCTTATTGGTTATATCAGATGAGTCACAATTCAGTCCTTTGTTTGCTTTGGTGATCTCATTAGAAATAATTAAAGTTTATATCTGGTTCACATTTAGTAGCTTTGTTTAGCTGGTTTTTTTGGTGCGGGGTTTTGGGGGGTTTTATTTCTTTTTTTTTTTTTTTTTAATGGATCATTTCCTTCTGAAGCCTGTTCCATGCCTGTTCACCCAGCATTATTACTACCGAATTCATTCTGAGGGTTCACTACCTCCCTCATAAATCATTACGTTCCCATTTAGCAAATTTAATAACAGGATCTGGTTTCAATCCTCCCTGCACAGAAAAGCCACTTCAGCTTTTCATTTGGACAAGGAACTTGATGGAATGTGCCTGGTGCTCAGAGCAGCTCCCAGGCCTGAAAGCAGCTCCTTCTGGGGCCAGCCATGCTGCCTGGGGCTGTGCCTTACAGGGGTGTGGGCCTTCCTCACCCCTGCTGCTGGAGGAAGAAAGGGAAGGGAGGAAGAAGAAAGGAAAAAAAACAAAAAACCACAAAACCATTTTTTTCATCAGGCTAGGGAAAAGGAGAAAGCATTCAGGTTCCAAGCTGAAAAATCCTGAAAATTCTGAAAATACTGAAAATTTCTAAGGGGATGGATTTTAAACAATTACTGTACATGCATTGAGACATGTTTATATAAAAAGCCAGCACAGTCACATTATCTGGACAATTGACCCCCCCTCAGAGGGGATGATATACCAACTATCACCATATGGACACACAGCAGCAAAAAGACTCAGGAGCAGTTCACATCTCGGTCACAAACTGTAGGTATGAGGACAGGTTACACTGAGGTGAGGAGGAAAGTCCAGGCTTACAAGCATTTATTAAGGCATAGCTGAAATATAACTAATTATTTGCTTACCTGACAAACATATTTTCAGGTAGACATTCCTCTAAAGCTAGTTGATACCTGAATACAAGCACGTACATAGGCTTTGGGCTTGTTCTACCACATGTGCCTTGATTTGTCCCATTCGGTTCTTGGCCTTGACTTTAGCTGACCCTAGCAGAGAAATGCCCTGGGAGATCATGAGGTCCCCAGTGCCGTGCCAGCTGAACACCTCACCTTCTTGGACCTGTTTTTCTCCCTTGGACTTAGATAAGAGCATTCTCCCTATTTCTCCCAGGACCCCATCTTTCCACTCTCCCATCAAGCCTTACCTGGGCTAGAAAAGGCACGATACAAGACCACCATCCCAGTCCCATTTCTAGGGATGTGTGACCACCTTCACAACACTGCAGCACGGCTTAGCAGTGGCGACAGCCTCCCTCTTGCAGTCTCAGCTTGGGCAGAGGCTTAACTCAAAATCCATTAAAGCCAGTCAAAGATCCTCTTTGATTTCAAAGCACATTGGATTTAGGCTTCTTTCCCATCTAACGGGAGTGCCTTCCAAATCAGCTCCAAGGCACATCAGCTGGATGCTGTGCAAAGGGTTTTCTAGTGCCGGTTTGAGCTCTGTGGGTATTACAGAGCACAGCATCATACTTGACTTTCAGTCAGTCACATTTTGCCAGCACTTGCATTTGAAGCAGAGGATGGGGATAAAGGGGAGATAATCAGTCATGTAAGTGTATGAAATGTGCACCATTAGAACATAAGGACACCAGAATGCTATCTTATTAAAACTATCATTGTAATGAAAATGGATTATTTACTCTGTAAGCCATAATGCTTTCCCAGAAAGAAGTTTCTGGATATAATTTTCAATTTTCTTTGAACCAGATGCATCCCTGACCGCAGTTGTTCTTACAGCTCATAGAAGTTGCCGTTTTCAGGCCACCACAGCAGAAAGGAGTATCAGGAAGAGCAAGAGGGATGAAAACTGGCTTATGAGCTGGTCAGGATCACAGGTCTGGTGTCCATGCGCAGGACCAGAGCTCACCTACATGTGCAGATATTTGGCGTGCTAAGGACATACAGACATCTCCATCCTGTACCACTGCAGATGACAGGGAGAAGCAGAAAGTGGGAAGCCACTGACCTGGCAAGTTTTCCCATTGTACATCAGCATCATACAGCTGTCCTTTAAGCTCCAGTTATATTCAGGATTTAAGAGACTTGTTTGGGTTAGCAAGGAGGAATGACTTCATATATGTTGTGGTTTCATCCCAGCCAACAAGTAGGACCACACAGCTGCTCACCCACTTCTCCCCCTCCACAGTGGGATAGGGAGAAGAATCAGAAAAAGAATGAATACTCATGGGTTGAAATAAAGACAGTTTCATAAGTAAAGCTAAAGCTGCGCATGCAAGCAAAGCAAAACACAGATTCATTCCCCACTTCCCATCGGTAGGCAGGTGTTCATCCACCTCCAGGAAAACAGGGCTCCATCACGCATTATGGGTACTTGGGAAAACAAATGCCATAACTCTGAACATGTCCCCCTTTCCTTCTTCCCACAGCTTTTATTGCTAAGCATGACATCATATGGTATGAAATATCCCTTTGGTCAGTTGGGGTCAGCTGTCTCAGCTGTGTCCCCTCCTAAATTCTTGTACAACCCCAGCCTACTCGCTGGTGGGGTGGTGTAAGGGGCAGAAAAGGCCTTGGCTGCTTAGCAACAGCTCAAAACACCAGTGTGCTATCAACACTGTTCCCATCCCAAATCCAAAACACAGTAAAATGTCAAGTAAAAAAGTTAACTCCATCCCAGCTGAAACCATGACAATATATCACACTTAAAACTATTGCCCATGTCTTTGGTCTTTTCTTAAAGTCTGGATACAAACAACTAGGAATCCCACCTGGCTTGGTTGTATTAGAAACTGATGAATAACCTTCTGAAAGCTCAGCTTTTCTGTAGACCACACAAGGACCTTATCACAAGCAAAGTCATCGCATCCCCTGACGTGTTGGCAGCTCTGTGATCTCAGCCTGGATGACACTCCTGTGCCAGGCAAACCAGAACCTCAGAGACTCTTTCCTAAGTGCCCTAAAGAAGAACAAGATGATGGAGGAGGTAGCAGGAGTTCAGGAAGGAAATTCACCTTTCAAGACCTCCTAAGTCCAGGGAAGTTCATCTATATCTTTCCATGACTGTAGGCTGAAGCAACATAAGGCAAGAGAACTGTGCAAATCTACATGTTATAGTTCAATGCACGCACATGCACATATTTCATATGCAGTCCCCAGTGCGGCTGGTGTTGTGACATAGGTACAGTTAGCCAGAACAACTGTCTTTCAGCAGCAGCAGATTCCTGCCAGCAGGTAGCAGCTCTCTTTTACCACCAGGAGCGACAGGAAGAACACTGCTGTTATTCCCAGTTCTGGACCGGGTATCAACTGCCTGTCTTACTCTTCCCAGTGCAGCTTACACAGCATTACTCAGACACGACCAAGAGGTTTTATTGAAGCTTGCACAGATCCCGACAGCCGGATGAAGCACTGCGTGAACTCGTTAGGTGTCAGAGCACAGAGCTGCAGCCTTGTACTGGCTCAAAGACTGGCTCGCTCTGGAAGTGAGCACCTGCCGTCTCCCTTTGTGTGCAAAGCCTGCTTTGCCTATTTCATATTTCAGCGATCTGAACAGCTGTGTTCAATCATATCTGACTGTGATGTGAACTCCTGAGTACACAAATGCTAGCAATGATCCGTGCAATTTCATCATCCAGTAATTGGCAGCCATACTGTCTAAGGGGCTCTGAGCTCCTGACCAGCACCGGCACTTTTCTGAGCTCAGTTCCCTGAAGTGACACATGCACATACAAGAACTGGGCAAAAGAAGACTCCCTAAAGTGTCATGGTTTAACCCCACTTGGCAGCTAGGCCCCACACAGCTGCTCACTCACTCCACCCCAGTGGGATGGGAGAGAGAATCGGAAGAGTAAAAGTGAGAAAACTCATGGGTTGAGAGGAAGACAGTGTAATAGGTAAAGCAAATGCTGCACACACAAGGAAAGCAAAATAAAGAATTCATTCACTACTTCTCATCAGTAGGTAGGTGTTTAGCCATCTCCAGGAAAACAAAGCTTCATGGTACATAACAGTTGCCTAGGAAGACAAACACCATAATTCCAAATATCACTCCCTTTCTACTTCTCCCCCACAGCTTTTATTGCTGAGCATGACATCATATGGTATGGAATATCCCTTTGGTCAGTTGGGGTCAGCTGTCCCATCTGTGTCCCCTCCCAGCTTCTTGTGTACCCCCAGCCTACTCTCTGGCGGGGAAGGGTGAGAAACAGAAAAGGTCTTGACACTGTGTAAGCACTGCTCAGCAATAACTAAAACATTCCTATGTTATCAACACCATTTTGGCCACACATCTAAAACATAGCCTCATATGAGCTACTATGAAGAAAATCAACTTTATCCCAGCCAAACCCAGTGCACTCATGAACAGGATCTGGGCATCAAACACAGGCCAAGGCTGAGGCAAAGGAGAGAGATTCAGTTTCACAAGGTTATTCCAACTCCAAAGATTATAAGAGAGCATTGCAGAGATGACACTATATTTTACCCAAGGCAATGTCAACCCTCCACTGACCAATTGTCACCAGCCAGCCAGGCTGGGGTCCTAAGCCCCCTCTGTCCTGGTTAGCAAAGCCCCAACCATTCTGTGAGAATGGCGGTGAAAGGGGAGGTCAACTAAGAGCCAGATTCTGACTTTTCTTGTAAATTTGGGGTGAATCCTAAGATGCAAGAAAGCTTTCAGATGAGGCTGAAAATATAATAAAAACGTTAATGGAATTGTGTAATTTAAAGGTGAGAGCAATTTATGAGACAAAAGAAGAACTGGAGGAAAAATTTATTCCATGAAGATGACCCCAGGTGCTGCCTGCTCATGGCCATGTCATTGAGTTTGTCCCTTACCCCTTGTCTTCGCGTGGCAGCTGTATCCAGGCTTGCACTAGCTCAGGAAAGCCCTTCGCACAGCAGCTGCCCTCGCTACTCTGACAGGTGATCCAGCATTTAGTATTTCAGTAATCAAGATGACCCCAGAAGTGGCCTGTGGTCTGTTCATAGCTTTGTGGAGCCCTTGCAAGGTGCTTGCAGCCACATGAATTTCAACTCAGCAGAGTGCTTGCAACCTCGCTTGAGATCACAAGCCTGCCCCAACTCTTATTGCACATGACTGTGTACCTGAGCCCTGGTAGGACTTACAGACAGGCTGGTGATAAAATGCGCTGTTGTATGTATGTATGTTCCTGTGCTGCCTACTGGAAGGCAGTAGAAGCAGGCACTTAAACAAGGTGCATCCTTCTAGCAGGGTTTGAGCCACCCCTGCCTCAAGATCTGTTAGGTGTTTAACTGTGAGACTTATTTGCCTTAAAAATTCGAGCCCATGTTAAAAATAGAAGTCCTTTTAGACTATGTGGTGCCCCTATATTTGATGTGTGGAACATGTCCTCAGGTGAACCTCGTGGCTATTCAAACCTGCAAAGGTTTTGTTCATTGTATTTATCTGAGAGAGCTACAATGAGAGTTTGTCCCCGTATCCTGCCTCCACGGCTTGCTGCCCTTCCCAAGAGCTCATTAGGCAATTGAACTGTACATAAGACCTGACCAAAAGCCCACTGAAGCCAGTGAATGATTTTCTATTGATCCAAGCCCTTGAACTGAAGCAGTACAGGCGAAGAAAATTGTGTAAAGTTTCTGCTTTCAACCCATCAGGATAATATTTGAATTTCCCTACTTTGCCTCTTTTCTGGACTTTGAACTATTTTGTATGGACAGATTTCCCCTCAATAAATCTGCTTGCATTTCTAAATGCAGTTACTAGTAGGGGGAAGATGAGCAATAGGCAGAAATCAAGGCAAAACAGCATTAAATGGAGCTTTCTTTAACACACCAACAGCCAGGAGAGAGGGAGTGAACCACAAACTATTATAAGAATAATTACAGTATTAAAACAATAATAACAAGAAATCATAATATATTATGGCTTTGCAATTAAATAGCATCCTTTATCTGATGAGCTCCTTGTGCTTTACGAACTTCAGTTAATTAAATCTTCCTCATGCACACGATATGCAGAAGGCAGTAATCTTCAGCAAGAGTTTCAAACGACTGCATTAGCTCAGAGTGCAAACCACACTGCCCTTCTCCAGGAAATGAACACTTTTCTTTGGAAAAAGACGTTTGCTACATCTATTCTGGAAAAGCTCCTCCCCATTCAAACAGAAAAGTAGTTGAGGAAGTGAAAGCTTAATTTACCTGAGTTTAGATAGGGTAGTCTAGGACAAGAGAACCTGAATTTCTTAAAAAGCAGCTGCTAAAGTTGGTGAAAAGAATCATAGCTGGAAAAGAAGGAAAAGCAAAGGTTACATGTATGCTGCATCATCTTGCAACATCTTCATACTTTTCTCCCTCCTGTTTGCCTGCTCTTCCCCTTGCCTGATTTGTTGAACCAGTGACAAGTGAGTTTTCAGCCTGGAAACAAACTTTCTTTAAAAGAGAAATAAAAAGTGTGGGTGTGTCCTATGCACAACTGACAAGAGCAACACCAGCAATAGACTGGGAAATGAATGCTCCTTTAGGTGTATGCCAGCTGTCGAGCTTACACTAAACAATGTTCTTAATTAGTGGTAATGAGCTGGCAAACTCCTGAAAGTTCATAGCAAATTATTTTTTATAATTATGATCACTTAAAGACAATAGCATATTACAAATGATGACTAACAAGGACAATGCAAATGTCAATTAGAAAATATGGCTCTAATCATCCCAAGTTGCCTTAAAGCACAAATCACTGCAAGTGCATTTTTTGTTCAAAGGGGAAAAAAAAAAAAAAAAAAGCAAGGGAAAAGCAGACAACCGTGTGCTGGGAAAACAAAGAGCAGAGCTATTCTGCTTCCTGTGCTGGTTGCTGAAAGACCAACACAGAAATTAATGAGGAAGTGCCATGAAATATCACACAAAGGGACCGTCCCCATGGTGCTGCACTTAG
Source organism: Numenius arquata (assembly GCF_964106895.1). Lineage (NCBI taxonomy): Eukaryota > Metazoa > Chordata > Aves > Charadriiformes > Scolopacidae > Numenius > Numenius arquata. Next base: position 69,699,911 of record NC_133578.1, on the reverse strand, counting down.
TGACCAGACACCACCTGCACTTTCAGAGCAGCCTTGTACTGGGGGAGGCAGGTGAGTGGTCTGTGCATCCGCGTCACCACTTGCAAGGCACCTGCAGTGACATCTGCTTGCCTTGACAAGGGTGGCTAGTGCCATTTTATACATCTCAGGATATTCCGCTTAATTTTCAGCTGTCTATTTTAGACTTATTCACCTATCCTAGATATTCACACGAGACTGGAAGATATGACATAGGACCTGTAGAAAAGCTGTGCCTTCCTGGAGGTACAGCTGAAAGGTAGATGCGTTATGCGAGGGACTAAAACTACGTTAGATGCCTGTGTTTAGACATCTGAACCAAGCAAGGAGAGAGTTCAGGTCCTATCAACCTTGTGCTAGTCTTGCACCATCACACCTGGAGTGGCTCAGTATGGACCTTTCCCACCAGACACTCTCTGAAAGTTGCCAAACATGGGGATATAAGGCAAGAACAGAGCTCTGAGCTCAGAGGTATGTGCCATGTCACAACTGCTTGGTGATTGTCTTTTTAGGAAGGAGAAGAAAGAACTCTACTGACATTTGCAATAAAATGGCTTTCTCTGTGGAGGGTGTACAATGCAGATCAGGAAGCAAGTGAACATGTTCAAGGGAGCTTGTGGTACAGAGCGGGGCTCTCGAGGTGTGGTGTCTCCGGGCTTGAAAACTTGAGTTTCTGTGTGGGAGGTGACAGTGAAGGCAGGAGAGGATCTCTGGTGTCAGGAGTGAATGCAGTAATGAAAGTCCTTTTGAGTTCTCTCTTCAACTTCTCTTACATTACTGGCACCATTGAAGATTGGAAATTTTTAGGTTATTTTTGTGGGCGCATTTGGGGATATGTATATTTTTTACCCTTACCTTGAAGGACATGGTAGAAAAACTATCCCCCTGGACCATAAAGTGAGCATTATCCAAACACTTTTAAATGGAAGACATCAACCTGCAAAGCGAAGGAAGGAGATGTCTCCCATCCATCATGGTGACAGTGCTGAAGGCTAGGAGACGAAGGTTCGATATTGTCTACTCTGACAGCACTCATTCAGACAGTGAATCTCTGCCACATTGCGCATAGCTCTGAAAGGTAAATGGCAGCATATAGATGACTTATAGATACACCGGCACGAGCAAACACGATGAAAAAAATATCAGCATAGTCTAGAAAGCAAAGGGCAGAGAGGGATGTGAATTATTCTCCCCTTAGAATATGGGTGCTCGAAACTGTCATCTGTGCTGCACCAACCAACTCAGAAAGCAGACTCTGTGTTCAGCATACAAATCTTGCCTTGTATATCATATCTTGGTAGGTTCAAGGTGGATTTTACCAGGGACTAGGGATGTCATAGCTCTTCCAGTGTGTATATGTTGTGTGTATGTGAGGTTATAGGGCAGGAGCCAGGCCATTTGGCAGACATCATCGTCTCTCCTGGCCCCAAGTTGAGTGGTTTCCTCCCTTCCATCCATACCTAAGCAGTACTTCAAGTACTTACAACTATGAGGGATTAAAATCAGTATTCTGTACCCCAAAACCAATTCAAGTCTTCCAAAAAATATCACAAAAGGAAAGTCACTTTTCTTAGTACCCTTCCGTTTTTCACTTTTTAATCCTTTTTACCATGACATGACTGAGTACCTCCGAGTCATCAACCCCAGCATAATGTAGTTTTAAATACATTACCTTAGGTACTAACAGCAGTCTGGCTGCAACAGCTTAGATTTGGCACTGGCAGAAAATCACATTTAAAATGCCTGGCAAATTAGGTCAGACTCTGAGCTCTGTGCTGGCAAGCCCAGATTGCTGCCACACCAACATGGACAGCTGGAGGACAGTTCTAACTTCAGCTGACTTGAAGTCACCACCAGGCTGACAGGGCGGGTGCACAGCTTCAGGCTGAAAAGTTGTTCTTTAACTTATATGAAAACACATTTTACTGATAAGTAACCCATCTCCAGATGTCCCACAGGAAACAGCGGATATATTACTGTGTTTGGTGACAATAAGACCTCTCAGAACAGCAGATAATTTATTTTACATGGAGATTGAGATGGTTGGAGGTTTAGTACCGCCCACCTAGATGCCTGCTTTGCTTGCATATCAGTGCTTAAATCCTGCTCACTGGCAGCTCACAGATCTCACAAGGAGAGTTGAAGATAAATCAGTCATGATCTCCTTGTCTGGGACATCTTTGCATCCTCTCCTCGTGTGCCTGAACGTGTTACCCATGTTTACAGACCATGTTTACATTGGAGAGATACTTGCAGAGACACCCAAGCTCACCACGCCCAAGCTGTTACTGGAGCAAGACACTTTCTAATCACTTCAGCAGATCTCTGCCCAAACAAATTAGACTTGTTGGGAAGCAACTGATTATGAGCCGAAGAACAGCTTAGGGTTTACACCACTTTCCACATCACAGATAGACTCTTCTGCATGGTGCTACATGGCACTGTGTGGATATCCCAGCCCTCACGGTGCTGTCTCAGAGCTCTTCCTGTTGGGCTCTTTTGTGCAACTTCATGCAAAAAGTAGGGTATGGAACCCTATGAGCCTAATAGCTTTGTGGAATCATAGAATCATTTTGGTTGAAAAAGGCCTTTAAGGTCATTGAGTCCAACCATAAAATAACTCGCAGGAATCTACACAGTCAAGGGGGAACATGGTCCAGAAAGAGCCTTGCACAGTGGCTGCTCACTCCCAGCCCAGGCTGGAGGAGCTCACAGCTCAAGGATCACTACACTTTCTACACTAACTACAGTTAGTTTTCTCTTGTGCATGAATTTAGGTTTGTAGCTGGCACATGTATTTGAGTTACTGTTTTGACTAGTCACAGAAAACTATCAGATTCAAGTAGTGTTTTACAACAACATACCAAAACCTACAGAACAGCATGAAAAATATCCCTAAAGCAAAGAGACATTGTCAAGAGGTTGTCCCATTTTCACACTAGCCAGTGGCTAGCCAGTATAGCTGGCTGGTAGCTAATACCTTCCATGTGGGAATAGAAAGGAAACTAGTTTGAATCATGCCTTTTAAGGCATTTTTCTGGCTGGAACATCCCCCAACCTGCACAGTACCCAAAGCAGGGCAGGGACTGAAGTACACATTTTGGCTCCATACATTCGCTACAGGCTGAGAGTGAAGAAATTTAACAGCTACCAATATTCTGGGTGCAAAGATTTATGAGGCCAGTTCCTGCCCCCAGAGTGTCCCTGCAGCTCTGCTGTATTTGTTGTAATTGATTACATGTACTTGAGGGTGGTAGTAGGACCCCCAACCCCTTTTATAAGTTTTTTACTTTTTTGTTTAAGCTTCTGCTACCACGTTCGTCATGCACTAATGAAAGACAAAATGAGCAACTCTGAAATGCAGTTTAAAGTGATTGGGAACCAAAAGGACAAGGAAATGTAGAGTGAAAAAACTTGAATATGCCTGGAAGAAATGGCCATCTCTTTCAGAATTGCATTTAGTAATTTTATCATAATTATAACAGAATGCAGTGTCATAACATGGGCATTGCTGTTATTCATATATGGTTTCATAAAAGTGACAGAAAGTGTGGCTCATGGTGCCTCTTAAAAAAAAATAAGAAATTTAACTGCCTCAATAACATTTGGAAATTCGAGATAAGGCCAAAGCCCCATGTCTTATATTAACAAATTACTAGCTCCTAAAGCAGGCCTGCATAACCTATTGTACAATTAGTGACAAATACAGTGCCTGTGACATATTCAGTGCATGGAAAATAGAACTGGTCTGTATGATGCATGATTACTGGGTAATGATTGTAAGTAATGGTCTGTTTGTACATCTGAACAAAGCAAAGAAAGCAATTAGCCCTTTCCATAAGCCCTCCATCACCGATGGGCTGTCATGTTTCTTTATCTAGTTTGGGATAGATGAGTGGAGAGGAGAAAAGGAGCTGCTGGGAAAAAAGACAGAGAAAGTTGGAAAGGAAAAAGAGCAGAGCAGATTATTCCCAGCACCTGGGCTGGGTGACTTGGGTGTCATATTCTGTCCCATGCTTTTTCTGTTGCAGTGGCTGATGCTCTTTCTCATCCAGGTGTGTCAGTGCCTCTCCATTAGTCCCTTCCTTGGCTTCTTGGCAATCACCGTGTCTGATCCATGTGTCTCACCCTACACAATCTCATTCCTGCTCTGTTTTCTCCCTACCGGCCCTTACTCAGGCCCCAGGTCATAGATAATTCTATGGAAAAAGCAGCCCAATGCTAAAGACCTGCCTCTTTCTTCCTGTCCCTGTACCATCACACTACCCTTCCCCCCAAAGAACCCCAAAACAAACATCAAAAAAACAAAAGAAAATACAAGAAAAAGAAAAAAAGAAGAAAAAAAATGCTGAATTATTAGGGAAGGAATAGGAAAAAGAGCAAAGAACACAAAAATAACAGATCCACCATGCACATTTGAGTAGAGACTGTGCAAAAGATTTCTAGGAAGCAGAAAATGTTCAAGGGGAGAGAAAATGTGATTTGAGGAAACGGGTGGCAACTAAGGAGATCAGTGCTCATCAGGCTGCAAGTATAGAAGAAACAGGGGAGAACTTAAGGGGGAGCTATGAGAGATGTATACAACCATGACTCCCAGGGACTTGATGGCGAGAGAAGAATTATTCCCAGTCCCTGCCAGTAGACAGCTAGCGGCTTTCAAATAAATCAGCTGGCAGGTCCAGACCAAACCAAATCAAAGCAAGATGTTTCTTCAGACAACATGCTAATCTGTAGAACTCTTCACTCCTTCCATCTCTGTGTCTAACTTTACTTTTTAATTCTCCCCACAGTCCAGAAAACATTATTTTCTTTTTCACCTCCATGCTCTTGCACATCTCAGAAATCCTCTCCACAATGTTTTCCTCATGCACATCCATTTGAGGTCCCAATATCATCACTGTAGCTAGCTGGGTTTGATATTTAGTCTTCTAGTAATTGACATTAATGTATAAGGCAGAAACATCTTCCTGTTGAGAAGCTTGACATGAGTCGGCAACGTGCACTGGCAGCCCAGAAAGCCAACCACATGCTGGGCTGCATCAAAACAAGTGTGGCTAGCACGTCCAGGGAGGTGATTCTGCCCCTCTACTCTGCTCTGGTGAGACCCCACCTGGGGTACTGTGTCCAGCTCTGGAGTCCTCAACACAGGAACGACTTGGACCTGGTGGAATGAGTCCAGCAAAGGGCCACGAAGATGATCGGAGCACCTGTCCTATGAAAAAAAGCTGAGAGAGTTGGGGTTGTTCAGCCTGGAGAAGAGAAGGCTCCGGGGAGACCTTATAGTGACTTTCCAATACCTGAAGGGGGCCTACAGGAGAGATGGGGAGGGACTCTTTATCAGGGAGTGTAGTAGTAGGATGAGGGGTAACGGTTTTAAACTGAAAGAGGAGAGATTTAGATTAGATATCAGGAAGAAATTCTTCACTATGAGGGTCGTGAGACACTGGAACAGGTTGCCCAGGGAACTTGTGGATGCCCCATCCCTGGACGTGTTTAAAGCCAGGCTGGATGGGGCTTTGAGCAGCCAGGTCTTGTGGGAGGTGTCCCTGCCCATGGCAGGGGGATTGGAACTCGATGATCTTTAAGGTACCTTCCAACCCAAACCATTCTGTGATTCTATGATTCTTTCATCCCCAAAGTTGCATACACTTTTTATGGCAGTTAGAATCCATGAGTTGTGTCATTGTATTGGGTTTGCGTGGCAAGGTTTTGGTAGTGGGGCAGGGGTCACAGGGGTGGCTTCTGTGAGAAGCTGCTAGAAGCTTCCCCATGTCCAATAGAGCCAATGCCAACCGACTCCAAGATGGACCTGCTGCTAATCAAGGCCAAGTCAATCAGTGATGGTGGTAGAGTCTCTGGGATAACGTATTTAAGAAGGAAAAAGAACTGTGCACTGAGGTTGGAGAAGTTCACGGAGAACTGTCTTCCGTGGGGGGGACTCCATGGTGGAGCAGAGGAAGTGTGAGGAGTCCTCCCCTTGAGGAAGAAGGAGCAGCAAAGACAATGTGTGATGAACTGACCACAACCCCCATTCCCCATCTCCCTGAGCCATTTGGCAGGAGGAGGTAGAGAAATCAGGAGTGAATTCCAGCCCGGGAAGAAGGGAGGGGCAAGGGGAGCATGTTTTATGATTTGGTTTTATTTCTTATTACTCTACTCTGATTTGATTGGATTTGATTAAATTTATTTTCCTCAGGTTGAGTCTGTTTTGCCCGTGACAGTAATTGGTGATTGATATCTTCCTGTCCTTATCTCACCCATGAGCCTTTCATTATATTTTGTCTCCCCTGTCCAGTTGAGGAGGGGAGTGACAGAGCGGCGTTAGTGGGCATCTGGCATCCAGCCAGGGTCAACCCACCACACTCATTCCCTATACAGTGTAAATGCAGAAGATAGTGTCCTGCAGATAGCAGCTGACACAAGATTCGTCTCAGATTTCCCCTTCTGCTCAGCTTGGGAGGGAAGTTGTAAACAGGTTGACTGTGAGTTTACTTTGAAATTGAGTGTCTCTGCAGATCAGGAGGTGCTGCACTGGGATTCAGGTATTTCGAGTATGTTATCTATCATCTCGCTCTGCTGCTTCTGAGTATATCAGTAACTTTCTCAGGGTCAGTAGGACGTCATCACAGCCTGTAAATTCTGCAAAAATGCTCATCTCCCTTGGTGTACAAAGGGCCGACACTGCAGAAACTCCAGAGGCATTTTCTCCTCCGGGAAGTGAAAAGGAGAGGGTGCAGGCGGTGAGATTGGCATGAGAAATGTACAAGAGTCATTTGAAGATTTTCACACTCTTGTTACTCAAAACAGCATGAAGAGCAACCTTCTTTAATCTTTAGTAAAGAGTAAGCTAGCTGAGGACTTCACAGGGAAATGCAAAATGCTGAAGGATATCATGGAAATAAATGATACATTTGACCTCAGGTCAAACACAAGAGAGAGAGAATGAGCTTCAGATAAGAAAGCTGCAGGTAGGAGGGAGTGTAAAATATGAGGGGAAACACAGGGCCAGGGTAGAAACAAACAGTAAAAATACGTTCTTTGTTCTTGAGCTTTGATTTCTGAATGGTTGGTTGAACTTTTCTATGGAGGAGGCTGTGTGTGGTTTAGCTTTGGAGGGTTTTTGTTGTGGTTTTGTTTATTTCAAGGAATAAAGCAACTTCTGCAAAGTGATGGGTGAACGGGAGTTTTTTTGGGTTTATTTGATACTTATTCCCAGAAAAGGGGGAATTCCTTGGATTTGCATACAATAAACAACACGTTACGTAAAACTACTGTAAATTGAAACAATTCAGCATAATTTCACTGGAGAAATGACCAGTCAGCTCCTTCAGATTCTTTAACATCTGTGCATAGGGTGTTTTAAAATGTTACTTTTTGTCAGTCAAAACATTATTATTTCTGCAGCACCGGCTACCCAATGAATTTTCCTGCCCTTTTGGCAGCATGTTATCGATTAACTTCCATTTCAAGGAATAGTAAGGCTGGAAAAAAGTTTCATGATAAAGTCATGAATCATCAGGTTGACTCTGATTTTCCTCCCAAGTACAGTGAAAGAATTAGTTATTAAAAAATCTACCTGCAAGAACTGTAGATTCTTTAGCAAAGCTTAACATCTTGTTGCTGTAGGGTCAACAGCTGGAGATGGCATGCACGCAGGCCCTGGATGACGCAGTTGGGTTGGACCAGGGGTGGACTTGGCAGCCGCCATGGATAGGAATGAACTTGTTAAGAGATGATGCTTCTGTTCTCACCGATGGTTGGGCAGGAACTGGGAGTTCCCCTTTCACTCAGACACCAGGTGCTGCTGATAGGAATGTTGTCTGCACATTGCTTCGTAGAAACCTTCTACTGCCTTCACAGAGCTTACTCTAGCATCTTTAACCTCTAATTTGAGAAAGAAAACATGATCCACCCATTGCCCTTGCCAGCCATGCTTGCCACAAGAGTCTCCTTGGTGACCCTCACCTTGCTCAAAGAACTAACTAGCTCAGTGCAGAAGTTACTGGGCAAAAATGCGTCATAATAGGTTTTGCGACAGTTCAGTGAGGTGACTCTAATGGTCCCTTCTGGCCTTTGTGTTTGTGATTCTTTGAGCATTTACCCCTGTGGTCATAGGCAAACAGGTCTGCAGAAATGAGGTTAGAAACCAGGAGATCCTGCATCCCTTTCAGTTCACAGACCACTAGGTCAACCCTTTCTCACTGTCTATTTACGTAATGGTAGAACCATATTAAATCCAATTTTCAGATTGGAAAGAGACAGTCATGCTGGAGTCTTTCACCAGTTTATTTATCCTTTTAGCTTTGTCTAGCTCTTTATGCTCAAGCCTATTAGGTGATTTTAGTGAACGAAAGCCCAGTGAAGCTGAGATCCTCGTCTCAGAAAACTAAGGATTTTTCTTGCTCCTTTTTCCCTTTTCAAGAGCAATTAAAGGAAAAAATGTCCCCTTATTATAGCCCATCACCTGCTGAATCATAAGTCGATATCCTGCCTGAGTGTGGGAGGCTTTATAAAAATACTAGATTCATTATTCCCTGACCTCGTGATTTATATTGTGATCCTTTGCAGGAAGAAAATGCAGTAAGGTCGCAAAGTGAGGGACTGAAATCAAGAGTGCATTGTAATAGATTGAGCAAATGGTACCCTAGATGATAGAAAACTGCAGGCAGGAGGAAGGGAAATACCAGAGCTGTGTGAAATATGCCATTTTAAGGTCTCCTGACTTTGACAGATCAAAAACCATAAGGTTTTATTTGAGGTAGGTTTGCTTTCTTGGAGGTCTCACTGAAGCCATAGCTTCAGGCAGAGCCCAGCACCCCATACAGAACTAAAGACAGGAGAGAAATGCATGGTTGGGCTTGTCAGCTGCATATATGTACTGGTGATACTTATCAAGCACTTTCAGCAAGTCCTAAGATACTCTTCTTATTTGCACTTGGATATTTTCTGGAGCTGACTAGCTTCCAACGTTTCTTCCTTCCAAAGGTTTCAGATGACAAGGAACAGTCTCACTCACCCATCTGAAGGCACCTGCTTCAGACTGACCATTCCTTTAATCTATCTACTACACATTCAGCAACACAGATTTTGGCAATCCTCCTCCAGGCTCTGCCTGTGGGTGGGTACCACTGAAGATCAGAGACAGGCTGCCTTTGAGGAAAACAGATAAATAGCCCAGTGTCAACCTCCAGGTTTCTGCTTGACTTAATATGAAGTCTTTGCAAATCAACTTCTTTTCTTTTAAATCCTTCCTCAAGATGTTCAGAGGGTGTGGACCTGGTGTGTATTTTGCAAACTGGGAGCTCTTCCGCGTTCTTGTGGTGTACGGGTAAGTACCCAAAATGCCTGGATGCTTCCTATACAATCTACATTGGCCAAAAGGGCCCTCACAGAAACAGTTTCCCCAGCAACAGGCTGGCTTCAGTCGCGGTCAGCGTTGGAGAAGGAGAGTTATTCTGAGGAGGTAAACATGTTTTCTGAATGCCTACCAATGCCAATCTCTACGGCATTTCGTGCAAACCAGGGCTGATGTGACTTCAAAGACCAAAAAATGCCCTGAGGTGTGATGAATTTATCAGGTGTTTCACTGGATAAGTCTCTTCTCTCTCAACTCTTTGGAGTTTTCCTGGCATGAGATAATCATAGAACAAACCCCACCTTGCCTATGCATGTTCGGTTAAGACCAGTTGAATTAATTTCTCTTAATTAAAAGAGCTGTTACTCTGCCAGTTGCCTCTGGATTTTTACATCCTGCAAACCCCAACTGCAACATGTAGTATAGTTCTAAGCGCACAAAGAAATATCAGCTGAAGTTTGCTGCTAAAAATAGGCAGGAAGCTCATGTGGAAATAGGTCTCATATCTTTCCACGCCGCTTTCTCTAACCTTACTGCTGGTGAATCTTCAGGGAAATATTTGTCTTCGCTTTCAGCTTCTTTAAAAGGAAAGTTTTAGTTGTTTCCACTTTCTTTCATTCTTAGTTAATCTTATGGTAAGTAAAACAGCAAAGTTCAAGCTCAGTCTGAGACCAATCCAGAGAAGCACTTAACAGTGTGAAATGTCCTCCTGGTTTCCAGAGGGATTGCTTGAATGTTTCAGCTTGTGCTTGTGTTTAAGTGCTTTGCTGCTGGGCAGCTTCTGATCTCTTGATCTGAAAATGTGACCTCAGGAATGTATCCCAGGTGGTTGCCAATTTGGCTCCTGGGGAGACAGGAGAAAGGAAGGTGGTGCGTCATCTCAGGGTGGTTGTTGGCACTCAGCTCCAGAGATCCAGACACCAACAGAGGGGCTCTGAGAGGTGACTGCTGTGAATGCATCCATGGCACTGGGAGATGCGACTGCCCCAGCTCTGTTCTGTGCCTCTCCGCTGGACGCTGCAGCAGAGAGAGCAGAGCAGGGACTCAACTGCCCCAGAATATCATTACAAAGCCAATGTCACCAGACGATTAAGAAGATATGCCACGTTGCGATGTGCAACCGATGAGGCACAGACACGCAGCCTCTTTCCCTGGCCTTTCAGGGAGGGCAGTGAGGATGCCAAATCCAGGCACAGCACAAAGCCGTGCTGCTGTTTGCAGAGGCACAAGGGTGTCAGAGTCCTTCAGCAGATGCTGTTGCCAGCGCAGTGCTCTGGTGGGAGCGGTGTTTGGAGGCTACTGCACAGAACCCCCTGGGATCTCCCTGGCTTGGGAGCTGCGGTGCTTTCTCGTTATATAACAACAGCTTCTCCAGTGCTGCCCCGCTCTATCCGATTATTACGGAGGATGAAAAACATTGTTATTTTTAACAGCTGGATCAAGGCTCAATGGGCTTAAAAGGATATTCAGAAGCAGCTGCTTCCGTGACGCTTTAAAGTCAGTGGTGGCCAGTCCAAAAGCTGTTTGCCTCTGTTTTGGAGACTGCATTTTCCATGGCATTTGTGTCGCTTTGCAGTTATAAATGAGAGACTGAGTCCTTTTTCCATAAATGTTGTAAACTACTTGTTGTCATGACCCGAGACAATGCAACAGCAGCTTCCCAAGAAGTTCCTTTCCATGACATCAGGGAAAAGAAAATAATACTAGTGCTTCTGGAAGGAAATACCTCAATCCATAGCATATTTTTCATGTAGGACATCTGTCCCTAAGCACCTATTGGCAATAGTGCTTCATATGTTGTGCAATATCAGCATTATTTATCCAACATCCAACTCATTCTTGACTTCCAAGGGTTGGTAGTACTGTTACATTAAAGGAAATAAGAGTGAGATCCTTCCAACAGCAGCATTCCTGATGCTTACACAATGCTGAACATACTGTACATAGCTTGAGTGGAAGGAGTTTGGGCATTTGAGGAAAGAGGGGGGAAAAAAAGGTAGTAATTTATTCCCCTCATCCTCAAAGAACAGCAGGATTTTAATCATGGATTAGTTACTGAACTTCCTGTGTTCCCTCTAAAAAATGAACTTTCATTCTCAATCTGATCCAGATGCACAAAACTCGGGCCCAGACCTTGATCCTCCTAAAGATTTGGGAGCTGGGATAGTGGTCTGTTTCACTCCAAGGGCAGGTGTAAGTTCTGGCTGACATCTCCCATGCCTTGGATGTCCACAGTGTTGGGGTGGAGTGGGCTGTCTCTCTTCTCTGGCACTAGATCAGCAGGAACAAGGATGGAAGGTTCTTATTTTTGTAGATCAGTCTAACTATTCTAAGTCTCAAAGTATCCAGATTTATTAAACAGCTTATTTACAGCCATACATGCCTGATTTTTTTTTTTTGTTTTGTGTACCTTCTCAGACCGGCAGTGGTTCTCTGATAAGTACTGGGTATTCAGAGCATGCTGTGGGACTCTATGGTTTGCTGAGCATCTGGAAGCATTTCCAGATGCGTTTCTGTTAAAGGTGGGATTCCTCTTATGCAACTTGCACCAACTGAAAGTCGACTGGCTGGAGTAAGTCAAGTCTAACTTTCCTTATTTTCAGTGACAAGAAAAGATACCTTTCATCAAAGGATGATTTTTTCTACCGCAACATCTATTTTATGATGGGGCAGCTAATCAAATATATGATTTATTGTAGTGACCACATCCAGTTGGAAAAGACTAGGTAAAAATTTAATTCTAGAGAGCTGAAGACAATTAAAATCAACCTCACCTGGAAATTGAGAACAAACTCTCAATGGTTTTAAACAAGTAGGAAAATGCATAAAAATCAAAATGTATAAAAATGCCTAAAATTTTATGCAAAAAAAATGCATAAACCCAAACTCTCAATGCATTTAAATAAGTAGAAAAATGCATAAAAATCAAAAATCAAATTGAAAGATTATCAAGAAGCAAAGCCTAAGTCTTTAACAGACAGTGTAATGACATTACAATTCAATCACACGCATCCAGAGAAGTATTTTTTCTCCTCTTGATTCTTACTGTCAAAAAAAAAAATAAAAAAAAAAGAAAAGGTTTTAGAGGGCTATTTGTCCTATCTCAGAAATAAAGACACAATGCCTGGAAATGACTGATGCAAGCTTCTGTTAAGGGAGATGTATTCATACATTTCAGCAGAGTTAGATGATGATGACATTGAAGTTAATTCAATCTTGTAATCACACATAACTGTTGTTTCAGGAACAGTATCATCTAAAAGATCTGGTACATATCATCTTGATATTTACAAATAAACATTGAAGTGGAATTTAAACTCTGGCTAAAATGAAATTAGAAGGAGAGTCACCTTCTGTGGCACAGTGAATGCCCTGCTTTGATCATCAGCAAATAGTTTCTCCTTTGGCAGTTTTGCACAAATAGTTGCGAAATAACAATGAGCCTTATTAGTATATTTCAGATTCTTTCATTGTATAATATTATCTTCTTTTAACTGCAAAAAATTCTGAGTCACATGCTTAAAGTAGTAAAATTATCTTTAAAATAATAAAATTACATTCAGGAGTCACCAAAACATGTTTTTTAATTCAAATATTACACTCTGTCATACTGTTGTTTGCCTTTGTGGAATATAGAGATGATACTATGAAAAGTGCTGGCATTTGGATTTTTTTTTTTTGTTTCAGCTGGCACCCTCTACCCTTTCCTCTAACCTGTAAATATATTTGCTTGGAAAAAAAGGCACTAAGTTAGATCCTGATGCATAGTATTTTCATGGTTTTGAAAGAGTCACACCAGTTAATACCATCTGAAGAGCCATCCTTGGATAGGCTTTGTGTCATGCAAAGCTTCCATGTCTCTCATCTCTTTCACACTCAGAACAAAAAGGTCTCAAAAAAAATGATCTCTGTACTTTTGGTCAGTTCCCAGACAGCTGGAACAAAGTGACACACTGTGAAGCACCTCACTACCATCCTTCATGACTTCTGTGTCCATGCAAGAATCAGAATTTCTGAAGGATTTATTGTGGTGGGAATGCCCTCGACTGTCCACTGAGAGTAATCAATCTCATCTTTCACATGAGATCTTTTGTAGCTGCTCATCCTCCTTCTATTTATAGTGTTAGTGCAGAAAAACAAAAAATCAGATGCGTTCATCCTCAAGTTCATCTTCTTTTGCCCCCACTGTCTTTCAAAATTACAAACTAATCATATCCTAAATTCAATAGCCAAAATAAGCCAGAGGAATTAATATCCCAAAAGGACTTGCTTCTCCATACCAACTGCAAAGGAAGTCAAAGTTGACCAGCTCAGATGGACATATCTACAGCAGAGATGTGTTAATGCAGGTGAGATAATACAGGTGAGGGGGCATTATGGATTAGTGAACCCCTCGTCATGATTTGTGCTGTTGTGAGGAAGAGATCAGGGCTGAATTCCACTGGGCACCGTTCAAATGATGAGGAGAGGAACTACTTGCTTCAAAGATGAGATCTCACTTATCTAAGTCAGAGAAACAAAGGAAGAATAAACAAATATCTGGAGAGATAAAGCAGTTCACCCAACAGTTTGTGGGCTGATCTACCAATGGCTGTGGAATATGATCTGGCGATTTATAAGCTTGTTTAATTTATATGTTTGCTTAGCAATGACGTGCTGGATGTTGTTGTCTTAAACTTTATGGAGTGCCAAGTGTTTCAGACTGGTAAAATAAAAAGTAAATTAAAAATAGATTTTACCCACTGTGGCTGCTTACCCTGATGCTGCATGCTGGAAAAGCTGCAAAGAGGCACAACAAGAACACTCACCTCCAATATGCTTTTTAAATAAGAAAGCTCCCATATACCTATTTTTCATTTCATATTGCACCCAACTCTGAAATACAACACATGAGGGAGTCACGGAACTGCCTGCAAAACATCAGGATTGTTGTTTGATGACATAAACATAATTTATTTTTATTCTCTAGACAGTGAAGCCTAAGGACATGACTACTCCTAAAATACGACTTTCCAAGAGAAGAAACCTAAGTATACAACTACTTGGATTCGGTGTGCAAAGTGCTTGCAGAAAGCAATGCTTCAAGAATATTACTATGTAAGGAAGGTCGAGGTCAATGCCAGCAGATGTTAATGTCTTCTTCTAGAAAAGGAACAGTTAGACATCCCAGATGACAAAGACCCTAAATGGAAGAAAAACTGCGAGAACAAGCGGTTGTCAGTGAGTGTTATTTCACTAAAGACAGAAATACTGATGAGATGGGAAAGTGGCTTGCCCTTTCTTGGGGCACTGTATCCTATATCCCACGTAGCCTGGTATTATTTTCAAGATTTATTTTTGGTTTTTGTGAGGGCTGGAAACTCACTGGAACTGCTCAGGCTTGTGATCATGAGCAATCGACTGAAAGATAATGCTTGGGAAAACTGGAAGACAGGTGGGTCAATAGCAACATAAGCTTCCTCTTAGGCCTGACAGCAAGTTGCCTGGTCTCCATTCGTTCTGACATCCCACGGCGACACAAATTATGTCTGTCCTGAAGGAATTTAGTTGTATAGGTGTTACTGGTTTCAAGGAATTACATACTCAAATGCCTTTGAGGATCTGAACTGTTCTGAACATTTCGCAATTTCCAAATATGATCTTGTATTCATGACACTGAAATTTCATTAGCATTCACGTAAGTAACATCTTGTCTATAGCATTATACGGAAAGATTTTAAAGACTGCCATCAAAAATTTTCAGCATAGATTAGCTGCAAGCCTGGTTAAAGTCAAGTGGTGTATAAGACACATTTTGTTTGGGCTAAATCAAAAGAGTAAATATAGTGACTGACTGTGTGGGATGAGTGAGAGCATCAGGATGCCAGCCCATGGCACCAGTCTGCCGCTCCAAGCAGCAAAACCTAAGGGTGCAGGAGATACCAACCTCAGCACCTCTTGGCTTTGGTTGTCTAAGCACATGGGAGAAGGAGGAAAGAATCATTACAAAACTACAAAACTAGATGATAGTGTAATGAAACAGAGATGCTTTCCTGGGGTGGGGGAAAGCGAGCCGAGACACTGAGCAACTCCTGGGCACCAAATTCACAAGGGAAGTTAACATCCTCATAAGTGAGGTTAGGAAGTGTGGGTTAGATGAGTGGACAGTGAGGTGGATTGAGAACTGGCTAAATGGCAGAGCTCAGAGAGTTGTGATCAGTGGCGCAGAGTCCAGTTGGAGGTCCATAACAAGTGGTGTTCCCCAGGGGTCAGTACTGGGTCCAGTCTTGTTCAACATATTCATCAAGAACCAGGATGAGGCGACAGAGTGTTTGCTGATGGCACAAAACTGGGAGGAGTGGCTGACACACCAGAAGGCTGTGCTGCCATGCAGCAAGACCTGGACAGGCTGGAGAGTTGGGCAGAGAAGAACCTGATGAAATTCAACAAGGACAAGTGTAGGGTGCTGCACCTGGGGAGAAATAACCCCATGCACCAGTACAGGTTGGGGGCTGACCTGCTGGAGAGCAGCTCTGAGGAAAAAGACCTAGGAGTCCTGGTTGATAACAGGATGACCATGAGGCAGCAATGTGCCCTTGTGACCAAGAAGGCAAATGGTCTCCTGGAGTGCATTAGGAAGAGTGTGGCCAGCAGGTCGAGGGAGGTTATCCTCCCCATCTACTCTGCCCTGGTGAGGCCGCATCTGGCATTCAAGAAAAAAAAGAAACTACTGGAGAGAGTCCAGTGGAGGTCTACAAAGAAGATCAGGGGACTGGAGCATCTCTCTTATGAGGAAAGGCTGAGAGACCTGGGGCTGTTCGGCCTGGAGCAGAGAAGACTGAGAGGGGATCTCATCAATGCTGATCAATATATAAAGGGCGGGTGTCAAGAAGTCAAGGCCAGATCCTTTTCAATGGTGCCCAGTGACAGGACAAAGGGCAATGGGCTCAAACTGGGACACAGGAAATTTCATCTCAACATGAGGAAAAACTTCTTTACTTTGAGGGTGGCAGAGCACTGGAACAGGCTGCCCAGAGAGGTGGTGGAGTCTCCTTCCCTGGAGACATTCAAAACCCGCCTGGATGCGTTCCTGGCCAACCTGCTCTGGGTGACCCTGCACAAGCAGGGCGGTTGGACTAGATGATCTCTGAAGGTTCCTTCCAACCCCTACCATTCCATGACTCTGTGATTCTGTAGACTTTGGTCTCTGAAACAAGAAAACTGTCTCTCTCTGCTGACTCCTTCTGTGTTCAGAATACCAGCATGGCACTGGTATATTTACGCTGTCTCTTTAGGCTCTGTGCTTAACCAGTAAATAGTGGAAGTTTCCTCCAGGGCAAATTTCAGAGCAGGAATTTAACAGAGCTGTACTGGTGACTTCCCTCAGTCTTTAATCTGGGAATAACCTCAGGCTACTATTTTCAGGCTCCCACTGATTCCAGCTTTATGTAGCTCCATTTCCTGCACCATGAAAACTGAAGTGGTGATATTTCTCTGTCTCAGAGCAGTGTCTCCTTTATTAATGTTTTGGAGGTGCAGGTACTATGGTAACGAACACTACAGTCAGTGCCTAAAGAGGAATTTACATTGCCAGAGATGCTGTCTTTGAACAACTTGACACATCTGCTCGTGAACAGCAGTTTGATTCTCTGTCAGCCCACAGGAAAACTCCGCTGAGTTGCAGCTGGATCAGACAATGCAATTGTGTAAGGATTTCAGAGGTAATCTAAGACAGAGCCATCTAAAATGCGAGTAAGAATGAGATAATACCTAGAGGTTTCAGGAGGCAACAATATTTATCAGGAATCTGAAGTTATCTGTTCTGAGCAAAACACTAGAAAAAGCGAAACTTGTGTATAGCACATAAGCAGAAATAAAGGCTCACTCCAAATGGAAGGATTAATGCTCTCCTAATCCTGTCACTCTTTAAGGTATTCTGAAATATTGGCAACTTCTGGTGAATTCATTTTCCCTAGGAACAAAAATACCTTGCCTACTTTCAGACAACATTAAGTATGCCAGGAAAAAATAATAAAACCAAATTAAACTTTGGAATAAGCTGTCTGAAACTAACAAGACAACCTTGAATTGAATGTAAATGCTGAAATCTCTTTATTTCACATAGCCATAAAACTTTACATTGTTTTCTTTTTTAGTAAGTTCCACTGACTTTAACTCATATATTTTCTAGGAGAAAATGGAAGATTTCAAGACTTTGACAGAATATTCTTTGATTCAACTCCAATAATGACAGAGAAAAACAAAGAAAACAACAAAAAAGGCGAACAAAGCCATAATAGCTGAAAAGAAATAAAGAACAAAGGTATTGAAAGAATAAAATAGGCAAAGAAAAAAAAAAAAGAAGAAAAAAGAGGGAAACAGAGGGAGGAGACAGAAAATATTTTTGAGATTAAAAGAACCAGAAAAGTAATTGACAAAGTGCAGTTCAGCAAGAATCAAAACCCATGACCTATCATTAGGCAAAAAGAATGGGTACTCTAAGCTACTGTTTTGCTGTCATTAGGAAAAAACACTAGGAAATTATGAATGTACAGAGATCTGTCAGTTGATTTTAAAATTAAAAACCTGATATAAAAATACGGAGGGAAAGGCTCCTATTTCAAACGTTTACACTAAACAAATCTATTTCACAGTGTCCTGGTTTCAGTTGGGATAAAGTTAATTTTCTTTCTAGTAGCTGCTGTGTTTTGGATTTAGTATGAAAATAATGCTGATAACACATATTGTTTTAGTTGTTGCTAAATTATGTTTACATTAGTCGAGGACTTTTTCAGCTTTCCATAGAAGCTGAGTGGGAACATATACAGGACAAGCTGGCCAAAGGAATATTCCGTACCATTGGCCTCATGCTCAGTATATAAATGGGGGTTGGCTGGGGAACAGGAACCCACGATCACTGCTCAGGACAGGACTTTAGTTTGTATATTCTTCTACCATTATTATTATTATTATTTTATATTTTTTCCTCTTCTGATACTGTGATAGTAAACTCTTTATCTCAACCCATTAGGGGGGTTTTTGATTGTTTTTTCCTCCATCTTTTTCTCCCTCTTCTCCCTACCCTACTGGGAGGGAGTGAGCCAGCGGTTGTGTGGTCCTAGTTGGTGGCTGGGTTTAAGCCACAACAGACAGAAAATCAACTATTCACATATGGAGAATTAGAAACATAGAGACTTGTGCTAGCAAATATAAGGAGTACCAGAAAATGAAACTGAGATGGAAAAGGAAGCAGAACCACATTATTAACTTTACCTTCAAGATATTTGTGAAGGTGGCATATGGACAACATGCTAATGTAGTTTTTATTGTGTGTGGTCCCTGTGGATACCAACTTCATGGGGTGAGGAAGCATGTTATGGTGTGCTCAGCTGGTTTAATAGCCTTAGGCTTAATAGCTGCAGTTGGTGGGGTTCTGATAATTAGATTGGGAAGGGGACTATAGCTTTTTTTAAAGACATTTTCTAATCCCAGTTTGGATAATCACAATGAGAGAAATAAACAAATAACAAGAAAAACTTGTAAAAATGACAAATTTTCATTTTTAAAAATTAAAGAGGAACCTGCAAAAACTTCTGATAGGTCCTTAAAATAGTGGTCTGGAGTCATTTGCAGTAAAGATAATTTCATAAAAATACACTTTTTATGTGTATTTATTTACACAATTTATCAAAAACCAGCATTTTAAAATCTTGTCATTATTTTGCTGACATCACCAACACAATAAAAACGTACGAGTCCAGTGAGCAGTAGTTAGAATGTAAAGTGCTCTAATGCAGTTTCCCACCAACTGTATTTAGAGACAGAAAGAATAGAAATTGATATGAAACATTATTTTGATGGATGAAATGACTTGGTACCACTTTAGGATACACAGGATGCATCATCTGAGGTTTCTGTCTGCTTTAAAGTTTGTTGACTATCATAGAATAGTACCTACAGATAGCCCCATGTTCTCCCAGACTGAAAAAATGTGTTTAACAAAGAAATGTAAATTAGGCACGGAGCTACACTGCGTTCCTTGTCAAGACCACAGAAAGAAAAAGGCATTTTCTAAAGACAATTCAGCAGTCTGAAGATCTCAGCTGTCATCTGAAGACACCTGTCCCTTTTCATTCACCAGAGCAGTAGCTTGGAACAGCAACAGGATCAAAAAAAGGATGGATAAATCTGAGCATTGAGCAAGAAGAGGCAAGCTGCTTCTCTGTGATTACTGCAAAGTCTGTGTGGTCGCTGAATGTTGGATCATATCAAACAGCAAGTCTGAACTATGTAGAAGGAGTTTGCAATCAACCTTTGTGTGGATAACTTTTTATCAGACATGTAACAGTAGGAGTACTCAAGATAAATAATGACATATTTGTGGGTGGAGTGCCCTGGGAGGCTATAAATTGACCTAAGGGTAACTCCTAATTGGGATGAACCTATTCCTCTTTTGTCTTGAAACAAGGATTCTGTTTTTCTTCTCTGAGGCCCTCGCACTTTATATTCTGTAATTAAACAATAGCCCTTACTGTTGAGAGTTTTACTATGTCAGAATTTGGCCATGGTATAAACTGGAATGCATAACCCACTACAGTCAATTATTTCATTCTACAGTGTCAAAACAAAGGCGAGATTGTGGTCAGGATAAAAAGTCTTAGGCAGCTCTGGATACATTCTCAGATCTGAGTTACTCAGTGCCCATGTAAGACAACAAGAGATATGTACTTAGTGTTTTGGAAATCTGGGCCACAGGGTAGGAGAGAAAGTTGACTTATTCTCCGTTCCTCTTGGCCATTCCTTTCTCTGTTTCTTCTTGTTTTGTTTGTCATTCCTTATGTTTTGGCATAAGAGAATATGGTGAATCAGCTCCCCTTCCTAGGCCCTCAAAAGGGAAACTTGTTCCCCCCGACAAAGAAAACTAACTCTGTCTGGACATATTTCAGGAAATTCCAATTAATGTTGAAATTCCACTTAATGTTTCCATATGTAGATAAGGGGTCAGAATAAACGTGTACATGTTGCTTTTCATAGCACATCATGAGAAAGATCACTTCAGCAGCCAGGATCATAGAAAGATGGACAAAATCTATTTTTCATCCCACTACAGTGTGTTAGATCTGACAATCACGGATAGATTTATCCTGTAAGCAATTCTATGAGTTACAGGAACACTGTCACCCCTGCTTTAGAGCTCAAGAAGTGAGGGTACAGCATAGGCTAAGTGAAGGATAGGGAAGTAGATTCAAAGACTAATTATCTATCATTTAATGTCAAACTGAAAGAAGGTATTGGATGAGGTTCTGCAAGAATCCATCTCTTAAATGCTTTTTTAATGACTTGGATGAAGAAATATAGAATGTCCTTACTGAATTAGCAAGTAATATAAAACTGGAAAATGTTTGCAAACATTTGGAGACTAGGATGAGGATTCAAAAAGATCTCAGAAAATGGATAGGATGTACTGTAAAAGAATAAAGATGAGATCAAAGTCACCTATTTAGATAGGCATAATCATTCCACAAGATACAAGTTCGTTAGACAGCAGCACTCCCACCTGAAATCAGTAACTGTACTTTTGGGGCATAACAGTCCTTAACATAAATGGAAATTGCTCCCATAGGAACTAAAAAATCACTGTGAATCCCATCAATCTTTATCTTACAAAAAAGATTTCTTCAAAATTATCTGTGAATACCTACGACGTGCCTATGGCAGTATTTAATCATGCATCTGTTAAAAAGACAGTGTGTGGCACCTGTGTTTCTTACTTAAGGAAGTAGTAGGCTGCATCACTTTATGGGAGCAGAAGTGTTACCACATTTCTCAGTGTGTGTGTGTAAGGCGAGGCAGTAAGGAAGCAATGTGCAGCACAGGCTTCTCTCAGATGATGGTTTTGAAGCTTCTGAATTTCACTGATTATTTTAAGAAAAGTTTCTAGCTACTGTATTTTCCCAAGAAAACATCTGAAATGTAAGTTGAGTCAACTGTCTGTGATATGGGTATCTAGAACAGCAGCTCTGCCCAATCCTGTTGACCCCAGTGAAGAATTACCTCAGATAGAAACTGACTGTCATAGAAATAAATTTTAAAACTATTCTAGTTTTCATGCAATAAAAAGAAAAGAATGAAAATGTGTCTTTTGTGTATTTTAGTGAAGGTACTCCAGTTTGAATTATGTCCCACTTTTCACTCATTCAAAACGTTGCTAGTCATGGAGAGTCCCCACCGGGTACATTCAGTCCTCAGTCAGGGAAAGCCTGGCTCAGTGAACCCAGTGTCCCTCTGTACCTATTCACAATTAAACCTCTCCATAATGCTCATGAAGAAGCTTTGGATATGAGCGGAAGAGAGAGAGAGAGTACTTGTTAGAAATAGGAGACTGGCTGCAGAATGGAGTACAATCATCCACTCAAAGTAGACCTCCTTTCCTCAAAGCCATTTCTCTTTTTCTGCCTTTCGCTCCTCATTTCTTTCCTCTGCTTTTAATGAAAAATTATGGCAATAGAGTAAAACCAATATATATGTTTTTTCTTTGATGTTTTCCGAGGCAAAACAAGAATATGCACATTTTCAAGTGACACTTTACTGTGACTAAAAGATTCGTCATCTAGTGGGAGTGTTAATTAGAGGTAATTATCATTAAGATTTACCTGCCAATGTATTCCATCTTCCTAAAAAGATTACATTTGTTTACTTTTGGAATCTCACATCTTTATAGATTTATAGACACAGGAAATGAGTGTAAGATGTGGCAGCTCACTGTTCAGGATGGCACTTTGCCTTTGCCACTGATGCACAGGACTGTGCAGACTATAAAAGCCATCCAGCAGTTTTGAAAAATAAAATTGGGAGGAAAGCAGTACTGAGAAAAGCAAACTACCTGAATATCTGAAAGGAGAGAGTAGTCTCTTGCGGAGATTACAGAGGATGGCCAAGTTACATTACTGTTAATCAGAGGCAGTATTCCAGAAGCAAGGAAAACGGCCACACATAGTTCAGTAGATTAAGTTGAATGGAAGAAAGCAGGTGGTCACAAAGCATGGATTACATTCCATAATGTTTGTGCATGGACATCTCCTGCTTTTTTGGTATTTGCCCAGATGGATTCAATCCCACGCCATTGAGGAAAAAAGTTTAACCAAACACACAGAGATAAAGCGTTCACTGCAAGGAGATAGCAAGGCTTTGTTGCTGTATCAAGAGATAAACAAGCCAGGCTAAAAACATGGAAGCTGTAGATTTTGCACAGCTTGCCATGATGGCACTTAATTTTTAGGTGTCCTCCACCTCATGGAATTCACACGACTCCATCAGACAAGTAGGCTGTTGTTGCAGGTTAGGAATACTCAAACATCTTAGAGTGAGATCCACAAAATCTAGCTGGAAGGATGCTGAAGTTATCCAGGAGAACATGATCATATGAGTCACAGCTCTCCAAAGTGTTTAACTTAGGGCTTCAGAGAGGGACTTTCAGGGATCAACCTTACCAAGAAATCTCTGCAGCCACTCTGCACATTTTTCCTAAAATACAGGAGAAAATGATGTTCGTCTTCCTTTATCCAACAGCTCACTGATTACAAAACTCATCCAAGAGACTGAAAACCTAGGTTCAAGGCCAGCAAGCTAATTGGACACTCCTTGGTCTACAAACAGTGGAGGGATAAGAAGCTGAATTGATAGTGATCTGCTCTAGAAGACAATCTGGATGCAGTCTCTCTTTGGCACGCCTGTTTTGTTGATTCATCTCTTAACCGTTAGACTGTGGATGTCTTGGTGGCATTTGGCATACATTAGATATGAGATTCATCTACCTAAGTGCAGGTGTTTAAAATAACACTAGTGACCTAGATGGCCCAGGCTCCCATTAGAGTTAAAAGAAAAGAAAGCAGTGCATCTTAGGTGCTACCTCATCTTAAGGTGGATGCATAAAACAGATTCACTAAATTGCATCCTGAAAACTCCTATTTCTCTCCATTGACTGAGGATGATCCTAATGAGCCCTGATGGATGTATTTATATGGGTACCCACGATATCTCTAAGGCATCACAGTTTTTATTATAGAACCATGGTTTCAAAAAAACCCCAAAGTTCTAGAGAACTGACCTCAAACTCATAGAGATCACAACTCTCTCAAGTCCATTTTTTGTTCTCTCACACAAGAAGGTATTTTTATAAGAGACAGACTATGTGAATTTGATTTTTTCTGAATAAGTAGTTCAGTTTTATAGCTTGGAGACAGTTAATCTCACCAAGCTCTTTTTTCGCTCATTCACAATAACACAGAATAAAACAGTAGGAGACCTTTCCTATGCAAAGACCTCAGTACACTCTGCAACATTAAAATGTGTAAGTGTCCTATGGAAAAAGAAAACAGTAATCATATTTTAATGGTAAGGTATGTGAAATAGAAAACATAAGATTTAAACAGGGTCACAAAGTCAGCAATAAATAGATGGCAGAGATAGGCAGAAACCAGAACTCTCTGCCCTTTATGACCTTAAATGACCTCAAAACATCTTCCTTGTGTTAGCCAAGTAGTGAATAAAATGGGGGCTTATTTATAATAACTGCTTTGCAAATCAGGAACACAGAAGCAATTCCTCAGCCAGCATTACCCTATTTCTTTTTTGTTATGAAAAATCTACCCACATTCTTCAGAAGCAGGACAACTTGTCCAATAGTGTTTGCATCACCATAGAGTGCTTGGCAGCTGTCAGCACTTTGGAAGAACCTCAGCAGTGTGTATTTGGGAACACCTTCAACCACAACTTTTCTCTTTCATGAACACTCCTGCCATATGATGCATACCGGAACATCAAAAGACATGAAAGAACTCACCCAAAGATGAGTTTAATTTATCCTTTACATTGATTCCCAGGAGGACAACTTGAAGAGAATAGATGGAGGTGGTAGGTTATTAAACCATATCATCTTTTAAACCGTTTTTCCTCTCTTTTGCAATTTGCAAATCCTGTCGTAAAGCAGGTATTAAAAACAATTAATCTGATTTCCTGAAGGGTGCTACATTAATTATTCAGATGCAGCTGCTGGCAGAACGGATGAGGTCAGATAGCAACAAGTGCAAGGGGAAAGGGAACTAAACAAGTCCAGGTAATCTGCAGAAAAAAAGAATAGATGTGTTTATGAAGGCAAAGGAAACAGTTATGTCTCAAATAAGAGAGGTGGAACATTAACCCGCAAATGCCTTCTCTGCCCTAGGCATGGGCTATCTGATGGGCTTTCTTGCTTGGAATCTTGTTGTCACTTGGGAGGTGACGTATAGAATACATGTCAGATTCCTCTGTGGTCCTGCTTTAAATACCAGGATTATTCAAAGTAATTTGATACATGCCATCAACTCTAATAGCCAGAGGAGTCCAGGTCTCATTGTCCTATAAGTGCTCTTTGCCTTTTCTACCTCTTTTTATGATGCTTCTCTCTAAAACACCTCAAATAGTCTATGAATTAAGCAAACTCATCTTATTAGAAGAGTCTCCAGGGTGCCTTCAGTATTTCAGCTTCTAACTTCAAACCCTGGACACAATCAATGAATGAATCAATAATAATCAATGCACAGAGCATTTCAGCAGGATTAATGACTGGCTGGGAGGCGCTGATGGGCAGAAATTAAGTCAAGGACCATTAATCCCAGCTGGTCATTTGTCTCCAGGCAGTGCTTTGTGCCAAGGTCATTACTGCTATTCTAAGAAAAAAAATAAAAGGAAGCTGACATCGGCACATGGGTATTTTTAACCCAGCTTGTGCAGAGTCAGTTGTTTTGTATGACTCTTTCTATTAAATGTGGGCCACCTTCTGTCAGGCGCTTCCCTTGCATAAAGTATCCCAGCACCATTTTCTCCGCCCAGTGAATCAACAGGCTTTTCAACCACCTACAGGTTGCACAGAGTTGTCTTAGGATTTGTGGCACCTGCCAGACCACGGCCTCCTGCAACAAGGATTTACTCACCCATTCTCCCCAAAGACACTCAGCTGTGTCTAGGATGACAATGAGGACATGTGCATTTCTGCCAAGGTGTTAGGAATTGTGGCAGCCACATATTGTGTCTACGGAGTCCTCAAGAAATCCGGTCAGGGATTTCAGGATGAAGGGGAGGAATTTTACTTTGTCTCCTTTGGGCAGAAGAAGCAAAAAGCACTTGAAACTTGCATTCAGTGCAAACACAATGCCAATAACAGCACAGATTCCATTGAGTGGAAACATGTAGTTGCCTGGGCTGTATCAGTTATAAAATTCAGCTACAAAACAGAGCTCCTCAGCGTCAATATATGCTGTGTGAAGTAGTAGTTACTTTTTTACGTGCTTTTACTCTGTCTCTCCCTGGTCTTATTTGATGTAATCCATTTCTTTCTTAAAAAAGCAATATCAACAACCACCTGAACAAACTGGTTGCTGTTCACTTTCTGCAGACCTTTCATGATTTATAGATATTGCCTATATCGCTCTTTTGGGCTGTCATAGCCCTAGTGGGAGAAAGAACTATATACATGTATATTTTTCTACATATGATCTAGAACAAATTTTTATGTTGAAACATTATCAAGGTAAGCTAACGATGCTGCAAGAGAAGCTGATCAGGTGCTATTTTAATGCTTGAAAGAATTAATGGTTAGCAAATGAAGCGGTTTTCTGTGCACAGTTTGTGTCATATTGTTTAATGAAACTCGGAGAAAAAATGAATGACTTAATGACTCAAAATCCTGAAGTAGTCATGCATAAGTAGATGAAAATCTCCTGGAAACTATGGGCTGGAAAATGTAACCTCTACCTTGCACTGCAGAAAAGGAGCAAAACTTCAGAGAAGCAATGACAAGTTTGTTTTGTCCTAATTATCTTCACTAATAACAGGATCATTCTCAGCCTATGGCTACAGCCATGCTATAAGATGCTTCTAGTGTGATTTCAGAGTTGGTGTTGACAACATTTAATTAACAAATTGCTACCACACCTTGTACCATATTAAAGTACAAAAGTGTATCTTGATAGTGTTCCCCTGGGTTTTCTCACAGCTTCAACTTCCATGTTTAATCCCAATGTGTATATATAGGCAGGTGTATTCAACTAAATATGGTGTTTTCTGGGGCCTTTCTGGAGTGTAAGCTGCACTGCAGGTCCCTATCTTGTTGGTCCCATCAGCTCACACAAACCCAGTAGATATTGCAAACAGTATCCTGTTTCACAGGAAAATCAGTGTGTTTTCTAGGAATATGTGTCCAAAGTCAAAGTGAGAGAATGTGGAGAAGACAAATGAGAAAGGAGTTCCCAAGAAGGAGTTGCAGGGGTGACTCTGCAGCTGCCATTCAACGAGTGTCAATGGAGAGGACTAGCAATGCTCATGCTCAAGCCTCCTGGCCACCAGTGCAGTCACTCCTGGGAGCAGGGTTGTCCTCACCAGTCTGCAGAGGGTGGAAGAAGTAGTGGTGAATGGTCAAGCTAGAGTAGTTGACATAGGAGCAGGGCTTGCTAGCAAGGAAGAGAAAGCTGAAATCCTCAGGCAGGAAGCAGAGTCCAGCAGCCCAAAACCCAGTTAAAACATCACCCCAGAATGATTTCTTACCTCACAAATATTTGAGATTGCTCCCCGTGAGGGCAGATCTGAGAATTTGTGTTGTTTCTGATGAGAGAGAAACTCAGTTCCTGGTTGAATAGATTGTGTTTGCTGAGAGAGAGAGAAATTTTAAATTCAAAGACTTTTAAATTCAAAGCAGTAATTAAATGTGCAGCAATTCTGAGAGTATTCATACTGGTAAATGTTATTGACATTTCCTTTCTGCTTTTTCCAGTGGAAACAAACTATTAATATCTTATTTTTGCAATAATGAGCTCTTGATAGACATGGAACTTATTTTTTCCTGTGTTGGTTTAGCCCTCAATCAGTTTTCACCAAATAGAGTAACAAATAGAGATTATTCTGCTTCAGCGTCACTGACGATGACAGAAAGAGGAGCACAGCACAGGAACATCATGAAATGCATGGCGAGGCTCTTCTGAAGTGAAGAAATACAGGGCAGCGCTGCCAGTTTGCCACCTACTGCCTCAGCCACTGGAAAGTGCTGATCTGGGTAAGCTGCAGAAGCAGTAACTGAAATCCTGACCCAAAGCACTAATGAGAGAGAGAGCAGCTTCCTAAATTCTTCCACTCCTACTCCAGGTACTTGGAGTTAACATGGAGCTCCTGGGTCTACTGCCTGTATGGTGCTTTGGTATGTGAGCTGTTCTACAAACACCTATTACATTTGTCTCATGAATAATTACAGACTTACTTACTCCTTTGCTTTAGTGGAGTGTTTTTTTTGAATTTTCTAGAAACAGATCCTTTAGAACATTTAGTGAAGGACTCTAGAAATCTGGATAACTACTAAATTATATTGCTCAGCCTCCATCCAGTTTACCACTGATTAAATGTCCTTAGGAAGCACTGGGGCAATTATAATAATTGATGGGGTTTTAAGAAGAGCTGAGTTAAAAATACTTTTGTGCTGGAAAATGCCTCATTGCTGAGCCAGAAAAGAAAAGGAAATAATTTGATAATATTTTGTTATACAAAAAGATAGAAAATAAAAATATTTCAAATAAAAAATGCACAATTCAGCAGCTTGATCTTAGCAGAACAAAGCATACCAAGCGTTGAAATGGCTTTTTTTGTTTTGAAACTTATTTCATTTTATAACAAAGCATGATTTGTAGGGGGAAGTAGTGTTCTTTATTAGATTGGATGAGGCAGGTGGAAAAAAACAGAGAGTCTCATAAGTGTGCGGTACTTCCTTTTCTTTTAAAAATTATAAAGTGAAAGAAATGTGATGTCAAAATATGAACAAATTGATTTGGTTTTTGGAAACAAGAAATTCAAAATCAACTAAATTCTCCTTTTTAACACCAAATGTTGCCTTGCTTGCTACTTTGGAATGGAAATGAGTTTTACCTGGAAAAAATGTTTTCAATTCAGCCATCCCAGCATATTAAGGATGAAAAAGTTTCTTTTCCTACAGACAACAGACTTGGTTCTAAATGGAGCCCTCTGCCTGACCACTGACCTGTCTGTCAGCAGAGCAGCCTCCTTGTGCTTCAGTCCATTCATTAAGATGTTGGTAATCATGGTGAAATGATCCAACCGTAACAGAAAAGCGCAGCCCAGGAGTAGCATTAACACAGCGGCCATGCCCTCCTGGAGGCAGATGGCCACTATGATATACGTGTCTTGGCAGAACGTACACCCTGACACCTTATCAGCTGGCCACATTGCTGCTTCCTTCATCCTTCCCTGGGGCAGTGCTCCCCTCAACTCCTTTGCAGTCTTTACACCGTCCTTTGAACGCGGTCCCTAAATATTTATCTGCACTATCAGAAAAGAAGACAAGCAAATAAAAAAGACGCTCTGAAGATTTCCATCTGCCTCTGCCCCATGCCAGTGGGAAGGCTGCACGCAGCACAGCTGAGACCTGCTGCTCCTGTCACTATCTGCTGGGAGCAGCCCGTCTTCAAGAGCTTCAAGCTATTTTAGGAGGCGGCACCCATATCACACAGAAATACAAAGCCCTTTGTGCTTAATCTGTCACTGTGCCTGGCCTTGAAGATAAGTGGGATGTGGAGTTTGTTTGCACAGGGCAATGCAGTGTTTTCTTTGATAATTGTCTGCATTGTGCGCGGGGTTTTTTTTTTGGGTTTTTTTTTTGGCACGTAGAAATCCCAAGGAGGAACTTATTGCTCATTTGCACTCTCTCTAAATAACAACCTCCTTAGAGAAAAAAAAAAAAAAAAAAAAGGCAAAAAAGCCTGGGAACGTTATTTCTCTGTGCACTGGAGAATTACTGGACGCACATAGACATCACTACTCGGTTACTTCATAGCTGCATTCATTGACTGTTATTTCCATTCTAGCCCAGGCTTTTTTAGGGGACCCCGGGAAAAGCTGGGGCACTAGCACTGCCCTCAGGAGCTACACTTGTGCAAAGCACCCTGCTGGCCACGGTGTCATCCATGCCCACTCTCCAGAGTGGAGACATTTTTTTGCTCTTCCAGGTATCTTTACCTTGTCCCTTGCTCTTCTGGTTCCACAGGAGCCAAAGAGTGACAGCACAAACTTGCCTTGACATGAGACCCTGTGGGTTGGAGGCAAAGTGAAGCCATCTTTGCTACCTGACCTCTTGGCTGTTGTGAATGTTCTATCTCCTACTTACCATGTTTCTTTCCATGTACTTTGAACATTTCCCAAGATATGCCAGCGTCAAGACTATGTCAAAAATAACTACTAGCTTTAAAGTGATGTATGTTTGGGGTATCAGCAATGCAATGTTCAAACTGTATGCAGGCTTTGGATGACACTTGCCTGCCCACAGCTTTCCTCCCAGAAGCAGATGACAAAATATTGTGTGCAAGATACACAATGAAAGCACTGCCAAGGATCCTGCTCCCGTGGGTTTGGTGGGGCTTCTTATTAGCAAAGAAAATTGCTGAGAACAAGACTTTGATAGCTAAGCCTGTTGTAGTGCTAGTGGTGATATCTGTAAACACAACTGTATAGAGTACCCTGTCATGCAGAGATGCCATTACCTTTTTATGTACTCTGTAATGTTATTTCCATGTAAAAACTTGACTGCAAATTATTTCTGTCTGCCCTCTCTGCTTCAGGGGAATCCATGAATACCCTACCTTGCCATAGTCAGAGACTAGGCAGCTGCAAATGTATTTACCCTCATTTTGGGTTCTATGTGATCCATGGCATGTAAAGTGACATGATGAGCCCACCAACCGAGGAGAGATGCAACATGTATTGTTTGACCAACCTAGATGCATTGTTTGACCAACCTAGGGACTTAGCGAGGAAAGGAAATAGCACTGACAGGGAGAAGAGATGAAGAGGATACAAAGACTGCTTCTGTGAAGGAGAGATAGAGACTGTGCTTGAAGAAGAAGCAGGCCCATAGGAGGAAAGCAAATATTAGCACAATTTTGATGAATTAAGCCTTTATGGCCCATTCACTGATTCACACTTGAGACCCACTCTTAGTTTTGCCAGATGGTGATAGTACGAAGGAAGACAGATGCTACAACTTTGGGTGCTAGTACTCCTACTGCTGTGTGGAGGTGTGCAGCTTCTTGTTCTCTGAGACAACTGGTGAGGGCAGCAGTCAGTAGTTTCTTCTGGAGGAGACACAGCACACTAAAGGGCATATCAAGAAAATGTCTCTATTCCCCTTCCAAGCTCCAAATCAGGAGACATTAAGGACAACACAGGTGCAAGATGCCCTCTCATCCATAGCACATCAGTCATTTTAATAAGTAACCTAAGGTACCTGTTATGTGATTGAGAGCAAAATTCTGTAGAATATGCTTTACTGAAAAAGACCACGCTTTTAATGAGTTGGTTCTGTTTCTGTTTACTTAAAAGAATAAAGCCTCAGGGGATAATGGGGACTGCTTGCCTGTACAGAGTATTTTGTGCCTAATTAAATATATGTATGGACAAGGGTTGCTTTATTCACTAGATTAAGTTCCAATATAATATTTCTTGCTTGTAGTTCTGGGCACTGGTCACTATTTTATTAGCCACTTTAGATTTTTTATACTTCAGTAGAACTTCTGGCGTAGTTGCTATTTTCCCTTCTCTCATAGTTCAACAGACAACAATGTAAAGTTTTCAAACAAAAACCCTGGAGGTTTTACTGAGCTCCCAAAGACATACAAAAGAGATGAGCACAGTCAGACCTGCCAGCAGAAGTTGTTTTGTTTCAATGATCACTTCACCAGCTAGAATTCTTACTGCATGACAAATGCAAAAGCAGCATCTCCCAGGACCAAGGTGCATGCCAGAGAAGCATTCTTATGCCACTGATGTAGGTGTCCTTCTGTGTCGTCCTTCCAACAGATATTGGAATGGTTGAAGTCCCCCATGAGAACCAAGGCTTGTGAACTTGAGGCTGCTCCTGCCTTTAGAGGACCTCATCTGCTCAGTCCTCTTGGTCAGGTGGTCTGTAGCAGACCCCCAGTGTAACATCAGCTGTCCCTGTCCTCCCTTTATTCCTGACCTATAAGCTCTTGGTCGGCTCCTCATCCACCCCCAGCTGGACCTCCATGCACTCCAGCTAATCATTGACATAGAGGGCAATATCCCCTCCTTGTTGCCTCTGCCTGACCTCTCTAAAAAGCCTGTATCCTTCCATTCCAGCACACTGGTCATAGGAGCCATCTCACCACATCTCCATAATGCCAATAAGATCATAGCCCTGCAGGTGTGCGCAACTCCTCTTGTTTATTCCCCATGCTACATGTGTTGCACACAGGCATTTAAGTTGGCTCACCGATGAAGCTGACTTACTGGCTGGAGTTCCTTTGTGCTGCACTCCAGGTGCTCTCCTGCTGACCTGTGTTCCTTCTCCAGGCTCTGGGCATCTATTGCTGGCACTGGCATCAAACCGACCAAACCCTGCCACTCACTGAAAGGACTGACTAACTTGATAACAGCTGTTTCTTAAACTCCAATCCATGGAAAAAATGTGCATCAGGAAAACCTAATGTCCAACATCATACAGAGCCGGAGCAGAAGAGTTCAAAAGGGAGATCAGAGGAAGGACTGCTTGCATTCAAGCTCAGTAACAACCCACTCAGAGCTGTACCAACACCACTCTACAAACTGAGCAAGGAAAGAGCTTTGACCTCAGTAGAGCTTAAGGGCTGAAACTGAGCTTCAAATACTCATCTCTCAATTGTGGGTGATAGGGTAGTTTGGGGAGAAATGTGAGCTTCAATATGCAGATATCTTTTGAAATAGACATAATCTAAGAAAACCAGAAGAGCAGCAGAACTCCCACTATGTACAAATTACCAGCTCTATATATGCCAATGTATGACCTCCAGCTAGGATATAATAACCAACTTTCAGCAACAACACTCATTATATTGTGTCCATTATAAAAGTGCAGTTACATGACAGTGCCATAGGCTATAATGCTCTCACTCAGAAGAGTTTCCATTTTCTTCCAAGAAACAATGTCTCCTTTTTGAGAGCTTATTTTGTGTGTCCTGTGCTCATTTTTACGTGATAGGGTGGGATGTGGGATTTTTTGTTGTTTTGCTCCTAAAACAAGAAAGGAGCTGCACACAAAATAAATCTGTATTGATTTGGGAGGCACAGCAGGGCAGGTATTCAGCTAGTGTAAATCAGTGTGATAAACACCAGCTGAGGACTTTTATCAGACCACTGTAAATTTGCTGGATCAAAGTGTTTGTCAATGACCAAAAATATCTCACAGAAATGACCTGACTGGCCCTCTGTTGACACAACAGAAGATATTGCTAAGTCAGCAAGAAAACTTGGATTTGTTGTGTGATGAATTAAATAAGGTTTTCTCAGTTATTCACTTAACTCTTCTTCCTGGAGTGTGAGATAGCTCAAGGAACATGAGTATCTGACTAAGGAGTAAGAGGAACACCTGTGGTTTTATGTAGAAGCTGCTGAATGACACAGGCAGATCCAGGTAGAACCTGGTAGAATTTTTGAGCTGTGAGTAACTGCACTTCATCTGGCCCAACATGGCCAGGAAGACATAAAGCTACCTCCACGTCTTGCTAGACCTGTCCTAAGACAACCTACAGAACTCTACCGTATAGGGAGCTACATCTGAGGAAGTCATCCCCAGCACCCTTTGTTCAATGGACGTGTAGTTAGTAGAGAAAAGGGTGCAGGATGCAACTCTTCCGATCCTGCAGTACCTAAAAACCACTGAGAAGAACAGCATCCCCCCAGTGCCTAGTTCCTTCTATTTTGCCATAAAGGAGTTGGAGAGCAACAAACTCCAATAGTTTTGGTGTGTCCACAAAGGTCTGAGACCTGACAGTCACTTTCACTATAGAGGTGCTAGCCTGGGTGAGTGCACGGCTTATATTTTCACAGAGGTATGGAGAAATGCACAGAGAAAATCACACAGGAATCTGCTCCCAGAGGGACAAGACAAACAGGTTTCCACTCCAGGTGCAGTAGCTATTATCTTTCAGATCATGCAGATATAAGTATTTTGTGATACGTCATGTGCTGAACCTGAAGAGCACTTTTGAGGACTCTCTCTAGGATGCTAATGTTTTCCATGCAGCCAGGAATGTTTGACTGAGGCTGTCTTGAGCACAAACTTGCGAAATCCAAGGCAGAGTTCACACCAAGCCCTGTCTTGAATGTCGCAGTAGGGAACCGGTGTTTCTCACAGCCTTCATAGAGATGGCAGTTGGTTTAAGGCTGAGGAAAAAGTTGATTTCCCCGGGCCAGTCCAGTGTGATGTCACCTGCAGTCCTCACTCAACCTGTCTTCTCTGCGTGGCTGCACTGGGTCTTGCTGTGGTGGAGTTAATGTTCCCCATAGCAGCCCTCCTAGTGCTGTGCTTTGTATTTGTAGCTGGCATGGTGTTGATAACACACCAATGTTTTGCTGCTGCCGAGCAGTGCTCACACAGCAACAAGGCTTTCTTTCAAATCCCCCCTCAAAGACCAGTCAGCTGGGCATGGGCAAGAGGCTGGGCAGGGACACTGCCAGGACTTCTGACCCAAGTTGACCAAAGAGATAATCCATACCATATGACATTGTGCTCAGCAATAAAAGCTGGGGGAAAGGCAGCGAGAGGCATTCATTATTAGGGCATTTGTCTTCTGAAACAATCACTGCACATATTAAGGTCTACTTCCAGGAAGTGGCCGGACATTGGCTGCTGAAGTTGAGAATAAATCTTCTTTTTTTTTTTTCTTTTTTTTTTTTCTTTGTTTTCATGCACAGCCTTTGCTTTCTTTCATTAAACCACCTTTATCTTGACCCATGAGTTTTTCGTCTCATTTTCTCCCCCTGTACTGCTGAAGAAGAGGGGTGAGAGAGTGGCTGGGTGGGCACCTGACAGCCAGCCAAGGTCAGCCACCACCATGGCTGGCACCGGGGATAGTGGCAATCACTGGTGCCAATGCTACTGTGGTGGGTTGACCCTGGCTGGATGCCAGATGCCCACCAAAACCACTCTGTCACTCCCCTCCTCAGCTAGACAGGGGAGAGAAAACATAACGAAAGGCTCATCGGTTGAGATGAGGACAGGGAGAGATCAGTCACCAATTACCATCACGGGCAAAACAGATGTGACTTAGGGAAATTAATTTAATTTTTTACCAATCAAATCAGAGTTGGATAATGAAAAATAAAACCAAATCTTAAAACACCTTCCCCAACCCCTACCTTCTTCCCGGGCTTGGCTTAACTTCACTCCCAGTTTCTCTACCTCTTCACCTGAAGTGGCAGAGGAGGACAGGGAA
This sequence comes from Numenius arquata, assembly GCF_964106895.1. Lineage (NCBI taxonomy): Eukaryota > Metazoa > Chordata > Aves > Charadriiformes > Scolopacidae > Numenius > Numenius arquata. The sequence continues at coordinate 69,665,258 of NC_133578.1, read as the reverse complement.
TGGGGGTTGTGGTCAGTTCATCACACATTGTTTCTGCTGCTCCTTCCTCCTCAGAGGGAGGACTCCTCATACTCTTCTCCTGCTCCAGTGTGGGGTCTCTCCCATGAAATACAGTTCTCCATGAACTTCTCAAATGTGAGTCCTTCCCATGGACTGCATTTCTTCACAAACTGCTCCAGAGTGGGTTCCTTCCATGGGGTGCAGTCTTTCACGAACAGACTGCTCAACATGGTTCCCCCGCAGGGTCACAAGTGCTGCCAGCAAACCTGCTCCAGCATGGGTTCCTCTCTCCACAGGGTCACAAGTCCTGCCAGGAGCCTGCCCCAGTGTAGGCTTCCCACAGGGTCACAGCCTCCTTTGGGTGCATCCACTTGCTGAGGCACTGGGTCCTCCATGGGCTGCAGGTGGATATCTGCCCCATCTTTAACCTCCATGGGCTGCAGGGGGACAGCCTGCCTCACCACAGTATTCACCACAGGCTGCAGGGGAACCTCCTCCCCCTCCTTCAGTGACCTTGGTGCCTGCAGTGTTGTTTCTTTCACATATTCTCACTCCTCCCCTCAGCTGCATTGCTCAGGGTTATTTCCCCATTCTTAAATATGTTATCACAGAGGCACTACCACCATTGCTGATGGGCTCAGCTTTGCTCAGTGGCAGGTCCATCTTGGAGCCAGTTGGCACTAGCTCTATGGAACAGCTTCTCACAGAAGCCACCCTTGTAGCCCCCACACTACCAAAACCTTTCCACATAAACCCAACACAGCTACACATGAAAAAAGGCTGTAAAACCCAGAGTGAGATGGCCAGTGGTGAAAGAATCCAGCAAAGAGTCCAAAAATTACTACACAGGAAGAAAGGAAGACCTAGGGACAGCAGGATCACCTCTAACTCGTTGTCACTAAGAGGCATAAATAGAGACTCTGTGGTCTCTAGGGTCGCCACTGATTAGGGTATTGCAAACAGGCGTGTTAATAGAGACATCACATTGTTGTCTTCTCACAGGGATAAGAACCCTTCTCTGCCTACCGGGTGGCCTTGCTGGCCTCTCTCTGCCTAGCTCACAGGATATAGTCCCAGATCAGATTGTTCTGCTCCACCCTGTGCTAGTGGCCCTTGCCAAAGGATCCCAGCAACAATGGTACAAACTTCAGGGTGTGATGAGAACACAACAGAAATGATGTCACACTTCCTGAGTAATACCAGTTCCAGATAAACACTTTTTTGCCTGTCTCTCTATTTATTTATTTATTTATTAAAGCCTACTTTCACCAATGCAATTGGTTTTGTCTTACTAAGCTCTGTGAGTGTCCATGTGTCCCATCCTAATAACCCCTGAACCTGCTGGCCAAAGGTATTGACAGATGTCAGAGCTGTGAAGTTCTAACAATTTATGAAAACAAATTAACCCCGTCAATCCTTCCAGTGAGAAAAAATTGGCACGAGGTTAACCTGTAGTACATAAATACTTCAAAATGCTTTGCCAGGGCACTGCTGGGTTTTTATTCCCTCTCTCTCTGTTTGCAGGGTGGTCGGGTGGTTGGGTTCTTTTTTTCAATGAGCCAAGAACTTGCTTGTACAAGTGACCCTGTGAAAACATTTAAGTTACAATTTCCTTGATGGAGACCTCCTGGAGGAAGGATACCTCAAAGATACCCCATACTCTTTAGAGGTGATGCCAGAGAGGCAGAGGCTTATATTATAATATTTGGCTGATCTACCCACCCTCCTTCACACAGGAGCGTTTCACCTATTTACAGACCAGGTGGGATGCCGGCCCTTTAGCATATGCCATTAAGATCCATGGTTAGATGATACAGGATGAATTAAAAACCGTTGCCAAAATTCCTGAGCTCGACTTACCCTGCTTTTCCTATAATGGTTGCTACAACAGTACCTGCCCTAGTAAAAGAGCATCAGTAGGGGATTTGCTAATAAGTTCTAGTGCCCAGGAGAGGTGTGGGAGGATGTGCTTGCTGCAGATATCTCCTGTCTCCAGGGGGAAACATACCAAATGTATTTTAGAAAAGGTCTTTCCATGCATTAATTAGAGCAACACTGAGTCACCCATCTCATTACACTGCTGATAGAGATCAGCAAATACTTCACCCACAAGATTTTGACATCTTTCAGGGCCTTCAAGTAACAGCACAAAGAGATATATATACCACTTTTTTTAACCGAGAACTTGTGTGAACTGTTTTCTGATGGATCTAAATGTCTGCTAGGAGCTTGTGCAGGGTTTAACAGGGAGTTTGGATCCTATTCCCTATATCCAGAACAGAGCTTTGGGAGGTGGGAGCTTGTTACCCTCCCCATCTCTCTTGGTGGCATAAGGATCCCAATTTGATGGGACAGCTGATTGGTGATGCCAAATACCTGCAGATTATTGCAAGCCAGTGACACTGGCAAGGACTCCTGCCCTCCTCCCTGGCCATCCTCATCTAGCATCTTGCTCTGTGTCCCATATAACATGAAGCAGCAGATGAAGGCTGAACATGACATTTCTGTGCATTAGAAACTGTTCTGGCCAGGAGGAAAAAAAAAAAAAAAAAAGAAAAAAGCAAACAACAACAGTAACAACAACAAACCCTCAACACTTTTTCTGGGACACTGTTTGTCCTGAATTCAATTCTAGGAGAGGTGAAATGGCAGTTCTGTGGGTCCCAGACCTTACTGATGAAAATGAAACCCACCAAATCTTTAAGGCTGTCCAGAGGGTGAGAGCACTGCTTCCTCACAACGTCTCCTGCTTCTGGAACGGAAGGAGAACAAAGGAAGGAGTTTCATCATCACTTCTTTAATCCTAGTCTGTCTGCAGTTCTCATCGCTGAAATGTTCATGACAGTTTTGCTGTCCTCTTGTGACAGCTGTGGGACTGTAAAACAACTTTTCTTGGTGAAACATCAAAATGGCTTGAAAAAACTCATGTTTTCAACAAGAAGCTGGAGTCTGATTTTAATTACAACATTACTTATACTGTTGTATTTCAGTAGTCTTAACCTACACAATGTGTGATGTCCTACTATGCAGAAACTGAGGACCGTGTTGTAGTTCATTTGAGATTTGATTTAGGATTTTAGGAATCATGGAGTGGGCAGTGTAAAAGAGTATTTGCATAATGGGCAACACTGTGCACTGAAGTCTAACAGATAAATGGCTGCACTTGCCTCCCCCCTCTTTTTTTTTTTTCTTCTTGTAAGTCGAAGCACAAGCTAGAGAGCCTAACATACATTTCAGAGCATCACAAAACTCCCTTTGGCAGACAACTTATTCACACTGAAGAAAAAGCACTTTGCCAGGTTCAAAAATTAATTAAAAAAGCCTAGTGCGACTCTAGAAATCACTCACTGAACCCCTGTGATACATTTTTAATGAAAGAATACTCCTGAAATTCATTACATTTTACAGATTTATACCTTCCAAATAAGTCAAAGCAACATCTCCAGAACTAGCAATGATCTAATCTCCCAAATTGATAATTATGTGGAATGACATAAATAAGGCATTTACATGCCGTAAATACTCACAGATATTGTCTGGAAAAAAAAAAAAAAAAAGTGCTGGTAATTAGGAAGACAGAAAGGGAATATGTCATTTGATATAAATCAAAAATGACAGTTCACAAATAATTCAGTGCTTCCATTATTACACTTTATGGGTTTTGTAGGACATACAGTATTGCTTGCTACCAGATATTTCTACCCCAAAAGGCAGGATTTTTAGATTAGTAGGCATGGAGTTTCTATACGTATTTGGTACAGCATAAGAGTAGCTATTTAAAAGCAATAAAAGATCTGTAGAGTGACTTGTGATCCAAATTGACTACATTTTTTGATGTGTATCTTGAGACACGTTGGAGGGATCTGGTTTTTAAGGATTCACCATGCTCAGTGCTCTCTCAAGTGCTTCTGATACAAGAAGTTGTGTACCCAGAATTACTAATGATGCTTTGAAGATTTGGGATAGAAATGTGCATATTACTGCTTAAAAGGGCTCTGTTTTGAAGTCCTCCATTGTCAGCTCCTTCTAGAGAAATGTCCATTTCTGATTCTGAAAATCATGTCATGTCTTTGTCATCATTCATCTTCCTTGAAAACATAAATTAAACACTTAGGTCCCAATGCCACTGAGGGGATATAGGTGTCTTTTAAGGCACCCGTTATAAATTCAGATCCTGGATTAGTCTGTGCAACCATGGAAATAATGAGCATCTACGGGAATGAATAGATCTATTGAGCTCCAGAAAGATTCCTTCCATGAACCCTCACTACCCAGCACAAGGAAAGGACACACAAACTAGACCTTACCACAGGGGAAGACAAATATTTTTAAAATCTGGACAAGATGCCAAGATTTGAGAGTTATGTACTGGCTGTGGATGACTTACTGGTATCACACTCTGCAATAACGGCCTGACTTGTCAAACAGGGGTTTGCAGCATTTGTTAGGGTTGCAGCTACACATGCCTGTGCAAAGCAGGGGAACAAGAAGGAGCTTGAACATTTTGTTTCCTCTGTCTGACTGTACTGCAACTGACTGTCTTATTTTTACTGCCCACACAGTTTTATGCAACAGTCTTACAGTCTAGTTAAAAATTGGCAATCCAAGTGAAGAATTCAGAATTCTTGGGAATACTTGTCTACATGTGCGGTATTTCCTTTTTCTTTCATACTAGTCTTCTCTTTAAAATTTTAGTAATATCTAACTGAAGCCATATCTTAAAGATAACTTCATGCTTGTCAGTGCTACTACTAAGCAAGTCCAGGTTTTCTAGCAATTTTAGATTCTCCTACGTAGAAGGTGACCCATTAGGCATTTAATCTAAGATCAAAACTGTTAAGAGTTGTAGGGGTGAGATAGGTGGAGACAGATACATACACAAGCTCATACACACGCTGGCTTGTAGCACGTGAGTATGGGTTGCAATGAGCCTGGAGGAACACTCTGACCTCACTCATGTCAGTGGGGCAACAGAATTTCAACCATGTACTGGTTAAGATGAAAATGTAAGAGGAAAGAAGGAAGGAAGGAAGGAAGGAAGGAAGGAAGGAGGAGGAAAGAAGGAAAGAAGGAAAGAGAGAAAGAGAGAAAGAGAGAAACAAAGAAAGAAAGAAAGAAAGAAAGAGAGAAAGAGAGAAAGAAAGAAAGAAAGAAAGAAAGAAAGAAAGAAAGAAAGAAAGAAAGAAAGACAGACTTTCCTTCACAGAGGTGCAGGACAGGAAGCTTTTAGGTGAAATTCCAGGAAGCAGATTCAGCCTCACAGAAGATAGTTCAACAGTGCACAGTGTGCATTAAGAGCAAGATGTGTCATTAAGTTGGTGCAGTGGAAATCGAGGCATAAGGGAGGGGTAACAGTGGAGGTGAGAGGAGGCAACACAGAAACACCGTTCCCTTGTCTCTTTAAGTAAGAACTTTTAAAGTTTCTTTAAAATAATAACACCAAAAAAATGACCCTAACCCTTCCGAAAAGGGACAAAAGAGCAAAGCTGTGGTTTTAGGCTTCCCCAGGAGTGTGAAGCAGCTGCTCAGCACTGGCAGGGCTGCCAGCCCCAGGGCACAAGCAGAGCCCATCCTACCCAGTCTGCTCAGTGTCACTGCTCCCACCAAGTATCTTGACGTTAGGAGGGAGGCTGCAACCTTCCCTCCAGCCTCACAGTAAATCTCAGGCAGAATCCAGCCTGCCTCCATGGCAAGACACAGGTATATGAATTTCAGAGATCTCAGCTGGCTCTGCTTTGTATTTACGCCAGTTGGAGATCATTTCTCCATATCTCATAAAGAAGCTTCCTGATCCAGAAATATTAACGTTTATAACTGCTTGAAATCTCCCTCCCCCAGCTGGAATAATGCATTTTAAAAAACTTTTTCTTTATCTGGAGACCTCTGTGGGCTTTGAAAACATGGAACAGTTTTGAAATATTTCTTTCAATGGTTAGTATTTTTTACTGAAACAAAATTCAATTTTCACAAAACCACAAATGTCTGTGGTCACTCACGCTTGCTAGTACTTTCCACAAACATCTCAGATAACAGTTAAAAGAAAGGAATTTGTTTTAAATCCTGGCACCTGAAGACAGCTGCTGGGATTTTTTTACATTTTTCATGAATCGCTTGGAAAAGAAGAATGGATACGCTCTTTTAGTGTATTTCTTAGAGGCTGCCTCTGCCTACAAAGTGATAACAGCTTAATAGTTATGGAAAATTCAGGGCAAACTGACACTTAGACAAAATTTAATTGGCTTAAAAGGTCACATCCCGGAGTCAGATAATAGTCAAATGTATTGTTTGGTGTAACCTGATCCAGACAGTGGATGAATGCTTGTTACTTTGCTGATAAGCAAATGTTGTTTCTAGGATGTACTCATGCTATGAAAAAGCGAAAATCTCTATGTGGGATAGGGTGGGAGTGCAATAAGGGCTTGCACAGCCTGGCCCCACTGAGCAGGGGCTGCAAAGGTGAGAGGAGAGTGACCATCAATCCAGGTGCCAATGGAAATGTAGTGGAGGCAGAGGAGAATTCCATGTATATTTTGTCTGAGAGCCCACGCTGAAGCCCACACGACTTCTCCTTCACCCCAACAGCCTTAGGGAGCGGGGAAACACACTTCCCAGGAAAAGCAGGAGGACTTGAAGCAGATGATTGACTCCAGGCTGTAAATCCTGGAAATTCTGCAATGCTCTGTTGCTTCAACTTGAGCTTTACGTGCACAAGACAGGGACCGGGGGTCTGAGACGCCTTTCTCTGAAAGAAGCTAGGCTAAGTGCAAAAGCTGCTGGGGGATGCTGACATGTTCAGAGCAGATGTTCATAATGCTCACTCACGGCATTACCAATCTGCAAGTTTTTCTTGAAGAACCATGTGGGCTTAATGACATTTTTACTTTGTGTTATTCCTTCCTGGAAAATCGAGTTGTAAAAGCCTCTTTTGTTGAAACCAGCTGCCCTGACTCATTACTGCAGGGAGAGCCCCTTGAGATAGACCAACAAGTGATCTCCGCTCTTGGCAGACAGGGAGGTCCCACATTGGTGCCCGTCATCACAACAGCTGGGCTGCATCTGCCTCCACCAATATCCTGCACTCAGTTGTCTCCAGCGCACCAAAAGGGCTAAGGACAAGGGTAAAGAGAGGCTTGATTTGACCTCGTAGCAGCATCTCTGGGTGAGATCGGAGGGTGCTTTGCCTCACAAAGGCATTTGTGATTCCTGTTGAAGAAACTTCCTACTATCTTCATTACATGTGCAATCAATTTTCATTCTTCTCTTTCCCGCAGGCAGCTCCCTGCTGTCAGCCCAGGGCTGCTGAGCAGACAGAGCTGGCCACACTGCAGCAACCATTGCTGCAAAGTGAGCCACTCAGCAGAGGAGCTGAGGCCTCACTGGTCATGAAAATTGAATTGCTCCATCATCCCTGAAGCATGGAAGTGTCTCTCAAAAGCATGAGTGTGGGGAGGAAGGTCTCCACTTCTGGGAATTTCAGGCTGTTACCTTTTCATGAAGGCTTTTTTTTTTTCCTTTTAGTAAAAGAAAAACTACAGAGCAACATATGGACGTCTACAGTCTGAATCACAGAATCACAGAAGGCTTAAGGTTCTATAGGATTTACCTGGTCTAGTGGGAAGTGTCCCTGCCATGGCAGGGGGTTCAAACTGGATGATCTTTAGTGTCCCTTCCAACCCAAACCATTCTATGATTCTATGACTTAGGAGGTCAGCCGGTCCAACTACCCTGCTCAAGCAGGGCCACCTAGAGCCAGTTGCTCAGGACCATGTCCAGATGGCTTTAGAACATCTCCAGGGATGGAGACTCCAACACCTCTCTGGGCAGCCTGTACCAGTGCTTTGTCAGCCTCACAGTAAAAAACTGTTTTCTGATGTTCAGAGGGAACCTCTTGCATTTGTTTGTGCCCATTGCCTCTGGTTCTGTCACTGGGCACCACCAAAAAGAGCCTGGCTCTGTCTTCTTTGCACCCTTCCTTCAGGTATTTACGTACATTGCTAAGATCTCAGATGTGCATTTTCTTTGCCAGGCTGAATAGTCCCAGCTCCCTCAGTCTTTCCCCGTATAAGAAATACTCCATTGCCTTAATCATCTTTGCTGGACTCTCTCCAGTATCTCCATGTCTCTGTTGTACTGGGGAGCCCAGCACTGGACACAGCACTCCAGATGTGTCTCACCAGTGCTGAGTAGAAGAGAAAGATCCCTTCCCTCGACCTGCTGGCACTGCTTTGCCTAATGCAGCCCAGAACACTGCTAGCCTTCTTTGCTGCAAGTGCACATTGCTGGCTCCTGTTCAACTTGGTGCCCACCAGCATCCCCAGGTACTGCAAAAATGATTTCCAGCTGTGATTTCCATGGTGGTTTCCACCATGCACTGGTGCATGGGGTTGTTCCTCCACAGGAACGTTGCACTTCCTTTTGTAGAACAACTGAGCCCACCCTTTAGCAATAAGCCCATTAAGTGATTTTAAAATGGAAAAGAAACTCAAAGCGAAATGTCAAAATACAGGAATAAATGTGACAGCATCAAAGCCCTCCCTGTAAGAAAGCTGCTTGAGGAGAGTGAGGAGCATAGAGGAAAAGAGGCTACTACCCTGTCCCTGTCTTGCCTGGGTCCTGTCCAGCCTGCTGGGTTATGGCTGTAGCCAGACCACACAGCTCTAATAAATGACACATGGTTTGCTCTGTGCCAAAAGACTCAAACATAGTGAAAATTGCTGAGCACCCTTCCACTGCATGCTGGGTTTTGCAGGGGAAGGGCTGCCACCAGGCAGGCAGCCATCATGCCCAACCCCGGGGAACGCAGAGCATGTGTGCCTTTGTGCGTGGGAGGTTTGAGCGAGTGGAAAAGAACAGGGAGAGCCATGACTTCTATCATGGCTATTTCTGCTCAGGAGAGTCCTCCTTGGAGATGATCCTGGAGAGGTTGTGACAATACGACTTCCCTGACAGAAAAGACATTGCTTTTCCAATTAAAATACTTCACAAGCAGTCATCAGTTTAACAAATTACCAATTTTGAAAGCATTTTTAATGGGAGAAAAAATGAAATAAGTTTCAACTTTCTAATTCTTATTCATTTTGTGTTGACAGATTAGATGAGTTTAAACTATGTTTTATTGTGCTGAGTATGTGTAATAGCAATATTACGGTAATCTGGGATACTAAAACTTTCCTCTGTCTTGTTTAAAAGTCAAGTCCTGCATCTTCTGGGACTAGAACTGTCATTTTAGTCCAGTCCAGAACATTTCCACTTAGTCTCAGTGTATCCTGTGGGAATGTTAAACGGGGTCAAGGGAGAGGAAGGAAAGAGCACAGAGCCAGGTATAAATGTAGGACATTCAGTTTCCTTTAACTGTGAACTTTTACACGATAAATTATGTCTTCTGAGTCCAGTTTGGTTTATATTGGGCACATATATTGTCAGTAAGAGGAGCTCTGAGAGAGTTTTCTGCAGGGAATTCCTTTGCTTTTATTAAGACTAAAAGAAATCCATTTATAAATATGCTTAATTGGCTGCTGTCTTGACATAACCTTTTGAGAAGAGTGAAGGTTGCTCTTGCTTTCCAATAGCAGGGCATCCCCAGAGACCCTGCTACCACATGTCCCTCACCTGTAGAGCTGCACTGAAAAATGAGGTTAAGAGTTTTTTAGTGTCAAGCTATGTTATGAAGAAGTTGAAGCTGAAGACTGATGAGGCTTTGGGAGAACATCCTGTGCCTTTCTTCATAGGTCTGAAGGTCTATAAAAACCTAAATCTCTTTTGTTGGAAAGGCAGAGGGACCAGGGATGGTCTGAGAGACATGAAGCAGTTGTAATTTCATCAGTTGACCCCTAGTTTAATAAATGAATCACCTCTTTGACTTTCCGTGTGTGTTGTACCTCCTGGTCTCCTTCAGAGACTTTCTCCAGAGCTCCCTGCCTCTGGGCAGCCTCTCTGCACGCCCTCCTAGAAAAGGCCTCACTAAGAAAATACGTATTTCTAGGACACCTACTGCCCAGGGAGGGTATTTGCCATGCCCATGGTCCAAGTGTTCTTCTATAGTATTTCCCTTTCAGGTGAGTGTCTTCCCCAAGAGCCAGGTGGAACTGAAATTCCCTTCAAATGTCCCCTTTTGCTCCTGATGATGCAATGGTGGAAGGAAGCAGGCTGTTCCCACCCACAACTCACAACGGAATGATCCAAGATGCAACAGGTTAAGAAACTCTGAAGCTATAGATCAGACAAGGAGAACTGCAGTGATTAAATGGATACTTCTGGTGACAGTTTAAATGACCCAGAGAGTTAAGTCTTTAGAGGCAATTGAAGTGTCTGCTGTCACAAGTGAAAACATCTAAGCCTTAAGATGTCTTTTACATCAAACTCTGATCTCTGGTTCCTGCATGGAGAGGTTAGCACTGTTTCAAGCCACTAGAGAAGCTGCATCAGCAGAAAGTGCTCTGCAGCAGCGGAGGCTGGGAACATTAAACAAGAAAAGAAGCAGCAATGGGGATTGTGCAGAAGATAAAGTTGATAGAGTGATGAAAAATCAAAGACTAAGTGAGGGTAGAGAGGGAGGAGGACAGCGAACCAGGACAAGAGACAAAAGGCAGACTGAGAGAAAATGAGAGGATACTGAGAGAAAACAGAAACTGGGGCAGGAGAGAGGGGCAGGAAAATGAAATAGAAAAAGAATTTGAGGAAAGCAGTATGAAACAGTGTTGCATAAAAAGGAGATGGAGGAAGGAGCAGAACACAGCTGAACAGAGAGAAAAACAAACAGAACTTTCAGAATAGGAAAGGGATATGGACCTTCCCATCTGTCCAAGATGAATTTATATAAAGAAGTGCCCTCCCCAGGAACAGTCCATCAGGAAGTAGATAGCTAGGACCAAATCACTTAGTATACTTCCCTCGTGCTACAGGAGAGACACTGCCTATCCTGGGAATACTGTTTGAAAGCACATGTTGTAGCCTCATATTTCTAAGGAGAAATGAGGATCTGAGAGGGAGGAAGAGTGAGAAAAGAAAGACCCCTTTGCCTTCATCAGGAACTCGCAGACAGCTTTTCCCCTAGGGCCTTAGATTCCTTCCAGCTCTTACACCCAGCTGGAGTCATAGTGGCAGTAGGATGGATAAAGTTGATTGACACCTATTGTCAGGTGTGGTTTAAAGTCTTGTAATCATTTTTAATCAGCACAGCTAGGAGGTGAATTACTTCAGGGTGAGCTTCCTTGCTAGCTTCATTAGTTTGAGTGTTAGTAAGAGTCTCTGTTCCCTATAACTGGTGTTATTTCTGTCCCTTCTTCTTGTGTGCACACATTTGCCATCTTCTTGACCTCCCCTTTCTTTGCAGTCCTGGTTGGCAAGGTGAAGTAGAGACTTCTCTCCCATCCTACCATGCTCAGATAAAAGACATGGCATTCCAAAGCTTGCTCCTCTCTGTATAACAAATCTCACATGTCAGGCAAGCATGCCAACCTCCCATTTCCATTTTCTGGTGCTTTTACGCTCCTTGTCCCTTTGAAAATTGCAGCCAGATATGGGAACCAACTCAGGACTGGTACCCTTCAAGCCAGAGCCCAAAGCTTGGCAGATCTGCCTGTCCTCTTCCCTGTGCTGCCCAGCTCTGTGAACTAGGGCAGGGCACATTGTTGGAGCAGAAGTCAAGGAACAGTCTCCACTGTTAATTAACTGATTGTCCTGGTTTGAGGTAAATCAGAACCAATTTTCTGTTCAGTAATTTCACTTTTCAGTTAAGCCTCTTCAACTAACTGAACGCTGAAGTTAATGGCATATTTTTCCCACAGTATCTGCTTCCAGAGTGATAAGAACTTATGTTTAGAGTTAGCGTCAAAGAATGGTATGCAGAGAGGCTCTTGCTTATACTTATTGCTATAACAACCAAGGTCAGCTCACTTTGTTATCTGCCCTGTTGGAGGGTGGGAAGTGGAAAAGTGTAGAGGGGTCATAACTGCAGGGAGGAGCGGACAGGACAGGTGGCCCAAAACTGACCAGCAGGGGTATTCCAGCCCATCTGCATCCTGCTCAGTATGAAAGCTGAGGGATGAAAGGATCAGCTCTCTTTCTTCAATGGCCAATGTCTGAGGAGGACTCTGTTTCTCTGCCTTTGATCCCAATCCATGCATTCTTGAATCCATATCTGGAATCCAGTTCCTGTCTATCTCTCAGTCCGGTCTGCAACTTTCACAGTGCCTGCCAGTGACTTGATCATCATCCTGGGAGCTTGATACTGGTTTTGTATATATTGTATGTATTTCATTATTTCCTTATTGTATATACATTATTATTATTTTCTTTTTATTATTTTGTTATTAATATTTCATTAAAGTAGTTTAGTTTCTTTTCAACTCATAAGTCTCTTTCTCCCTCATCCTTCTTTTCCTGAAGGAAGATACTCTCACTTCTCTGAGGGGACAGGGTGAGGAAAGCATCTGTTGTTCGTTTCAGTGGCCGGTCCAGCCCAAACCATGACACTGATTAATACTGTCCAGCAGCAAGAAGCAGGACAGTGATGGCTACCTGCTGCTTCATTCAGAGAGGGTCTCCCATACAAATTCTTTTTGAGGTTACCTAAAAAACTGGCCTTTTCCATCCTGAGCGCATTCCCTTCAACCCAAGGCTGCAGCAGCAGTAAGAGACACACATGTACTAAGCCCACAACAACTGTCACATTCTTTCCCAGCGAAAGTAATTCCTCAGCTCTATTATCCTCTTTCATACTGCATCTGTAGCCCAAAAATCTACCTGCATGACTGTCCATCCACAGATATCACCCAGTGGAGTATATCCTATAGAAAAAATGTCAACCTGTCATTTCAGGCCTGTTGAGGAAGCAATTAAAAATTGGAAGACTGCTGTTAGTAGCAAAGAGCACTGCCCAAAGCACTGCCCACAAACAAGGCTGAGCAGGAGCTGTGCCCTTGGAGGCACAGGTTTTCTCTCAGGCCTTGTCCAGGAAATACAAGCTGCATTAAACACGTTGCAGTGAAATACATCCTTTGGTCCCAAACACTACAGTCTAGAACGATGGCAACATAGTGAAGCTACAAAGAAGGAGTTAATTAAAGGAAGAATAGTTGGGTGAAAGTGGACTGCGACTTTCTGAGTCACTGGCCCGATCAGTTAAAACAGCAACACAGAACTGCCTACCAGCATAAACACCTTGGCCATTAAGTTTCAGTTCTTTGACCCTTCTTTCTTATTTGCTGAATCTAGTTGCAGACACTGACAATTTCTTAGCCATTCTTTCTCTCACCATCCACTATAATTATTCAGGCTACAAGGTGCATCTGGAATAAATACATCTAGTGTTGTACTTATTATAATAATTAAACATATTCTCTTCACTATTCCTGGCTTTTTTTCTGTGAAGGGATTGACATATAGAACAGTTTGAGATTTAAATTTACTATCAGTTTAGATTCAGGTGCTTCAAGATGAAAAGTCTTAAGGAACAGCAAAGATATGTCTGAATTACATTGCAGATTCTGTCCTGCCATGTTTCTGCAACTACAGTTATGAGAAGTGTTAACACATGGAGTGGAATCCGTAGCAGCATGGACATACAATAGCAATAGAAATTAAAGTAAATTGCATTTCAAAATAAGTAACTCAGGAACTGGCCATTATTTTATTTCAGAAAAAACAAACAAACAAACAAACAAAAACCCCCAACCAAACTGAACAAACAAACAAACAAGAACCAAAACAAATCAAGGAAACAAACTCCACCCAACCCACTCAAAACTACCCCAACAACAGCCACACCAAAAACAAACAAACAAAACCCCTCTAATTCATTAAAAAGGATGCAGATCATAAGTAATATTCTTTGTCTTGCTGCCAGTTCAGACCCGCTGGGTAGCCGGAACCAGTGAGTCCAGCTTGCTGCAGCCCACATCACTACAGCCATTTTCTAGGTGAGGACACTGAAGAACGTGTCAGATTTACGGTGCTTTGGGATCGCACACAGTAGACTTTTCATTACCATGCCCCCAAGGAGTTATAATTGGTTTCAGAAATCACGTGCAATAAATCCTTCTTCTTGGTTATTAGTTAATTAACATTTCTGTTTATAATACTTCACAGTGCCTCCAATGCCTCCTCTGTGTGTTTTTGCAATGGATGTCCAAGTGTTGTGTGTTGGACTGTTGGGGCATTGGTAACTCTGCAAACTTAGGTAAGAAAAGAGTAATTTCTCACACTGAAGCCAGAAGATAGTAGCCAGGGGAGGTCAGAAAAATCCCTGCGTGTTGCTTCTGTGCTGTTGACTGACATTTTTCATCCACCAATTAATTTTTAGTTATTTCCATACAGAAAATCTCCGTGTATTGCTGTAGACTGTGAAGGGTCTCAGTTGTGGGACTTTTAATAGCTTAGAGTTTGAACAGGGGGCTTGCCCATGGATACCACATCCAGGAAAACAACCAATCCCTCATCAGATATTGTACACAAACAGAGTCTTGCTAATCAGCTTTGGACTCTAGTTTCAGAACTATTAGGACATTTGACTTGGGCAGCAGATGATGGTGCTGGGCACTTGCAGTTTTGTTAACGCGCTGTGAGGATGGTCTGTCTCCATAGGAAAATCATTGTATACATTTTCAGGACTTGAATGAAAGCACCTGGATTCAGCATGTCTCACACTTGATGCCTTCATCTGCATCCCTGCAACTGCCATCCATTGATCGAAAAATGCATTAGTGTCAACCTCATCACAGGGTTATTAGATCAAATTGTTTGCATCTTGATGAAGAGTGAGAACCCATAGAGCTATGACAACAAATTCCATTCCCTTGAACCTATCCCAAAAGGGATGCCTGTCATATGCGTGTTCACACTAGCTCTTGGGAAATGTGCGGGCTGTGGAAGGAAGGAAGGAAGGAAGGAAGGAAGGAAGGAAGGAAGGAAGGAAGGAAGGAAGGAAGGAAGGAAGGAAGGAAGGAAGGAAGGAAGGAAGGAAGGAACGGACCTGTCAGACTTCTGACTTACACTGTGACACCCTAGTGAGCCCACAGGGCACTATGCACCATCTTGGCCTATAAATACCTTCGGCATGTCCAAACCTTAGGTCTGTCCTCTCGACTACACACAGGTGTAGTGTAAGGCCTGAAAGCACACCTGGATCCCTCCCGAGCACATGCTGAGTCCTAGGTGAAGAAACAACGATGTTTACATGTCAATGGGCTTCCCAAGTGGGGTGAAGAGCACACAAGTCATGCTCTGTTTGCTATTTCTGTAAGGGTTAGGCATAGCCACTACCACAGAACAAAACCGTAGAAAATACAGGTAATCTTCAGGTGAAGAAAGCATGGCTTTGCTATGGGCTTAGCCCTTTCCCTGTGATTAATAGTTCTCTCCATGGTCATTACATCAGTCAGGAATCCCCTTGGGGATCAGATGTCAGCAGTGCACAATTAGTCAACAAGGAAATCCTTTACCAAAACAGTGGTTTAGATAAAGGTTTGATTTAAAAAAGAAGGGAAGGGAAGGGAAGGGAAGGGAAGGGAAGGGAAGGGAAGGGAAGGGAAGGGAAGGGAAGGGAAGGGAAGGGAAGGGAAGGGAAGGGAAGGGAAGGGAAGGGAAGGGAAGGGAAGGGAAGGGAAGGGAAGGGAAGGGAAGGGAAGGGAAGGGAAGGGAAGGGAAGGGAAGGGAAGGGAAAGAACTAGAGGAAATTTTATCTTCAGGGAATGTATATTAGGGAAGTAGTCTCTTCAAATAAGACCTGGGAGACCTTATCAGCATAATATGAAGGACATGGCCAGCTGTGTGTGGTCCCTCAGTCTCCTTTGCTGCCTGTTCAGCATTGCGTTCATTTTTAGAGAAGCCATATAGCGGCAGTCACATATTCTCCTTCAGTAGCAAATGCTGCTTTTCCTTTGGTCCTTGAGGCATATAGTTTGGATTTGCTCACCACATGTGACTGAAATCACCTAAATGTCATCTGCTGCTTCAGTATGAAGTGGGCTGGAAAGACAGCCTTCAAGTACATCAATGTCAACAGACAGGCGAAGGGGAAGGAACATAAGGCTTCCGTACAAGACTTTCATACCATTCCTTGTAGTTCAGCTTTGTGATATGTTTGGAAGTGAGTTGGAGATGAGCCAGAAAGATCCTGACCAGATCCACCTTCAGACCAGAGAGGAGAGTCCTGAGGAAGGTTTGAGTAAGCTGGTCCCTGAGCTAGTAGCAAAGACAGTTGCTCCAGCCTTGCCTTGAGCACACTGAATGTACATTAGTGATGGCAAAGGCTCACAAGGGCCCGAGCTAGATCCAGTGGTCACATTGTTTAGCTCTATCAACTGACTTGTTCAGACTAGACCTAAGCCACCTCCAATACCTGGGCAGAAAGAGTGGAGGGGAAGAGGCTAAAATGGATCTTGTTTTAGTAAAGAAGCTGAATGTTAAAAAAACAAACCCTGAGGGCTTACTCAAGCCCAAAGCAGAGGGGTTTTCTCTGGACAATTTTCAAATCCTTGTCCTTTTTTCATATCCACAGCAGCAAAGGAATTGCTAAGTGCTATCATCTGCACCCTGAAGTACATCGGTAGGCATCGCTCGCAGCACATGCCTCCAGCACCTGAACCAAGCAGATCTGCAGGAAGGTGACGTTTAAGCCTCTGTCTAATGAGCCGTAACAGCAGAGTGCTCCATTTTCTTCAGCCATAATCCAATTTCCACATAGAGAATAATCCAGTCCGCCTTCAGACAGGAACTTTATCCATCAAGGGAGAGAGACAGAAGCAGATTATCGCCTTATTGAATGAAGTAACCTATTACTCCCTAAATAAGCCCTCATCCATGTATTTCTCTAGCTGTTGGCTGCAAGCAGAGAATGTCTCTTTGTCACTGCTGCTGTCCTTTAGCACATGTCTACATTTCCCCTCCACAGTGATGCCACTCTCACCTATTTCCCAGCCACGTTTTTAATCTTATTGCCAGGAAAGGGACTTTATCAGCAAATCCCTAAAATGGATTCTGGCTCCTCACTCAACAGAACTCAGGAAGTTACTTTGTCTAGCTTTGCTCAAGACAATTAGCAGAACTTTGTTTACGTATCAGCTAAGAGCCTCTGAAACATCCCGGATGTGTGAGGTTAAAGACAAAGTGAGTCAGTGTTCATAACTTAAAAGGTTATTTTATTTTCTAGGGTTGTGTCTTGCACCTGCTGGTCTCATGGCGTAGACCGTGACAACCCCATATTGCTGTGTGTCCTGGAGTTTATCTACTGCTGTTGTATTGAATTTTTACTGGACACCAATAATTAACTGTAATACAACACAGACACTCCTATTTATATACCCTCCCTCTGCATAACAAGGTATATCACTAGGATGTGGAGAGTAATCCAGGATCTTCTTCGTCAAAGAATTACAATGGTTTACAACTGCCAAGAATCATCTCCAAGAAACTTTGCTGCAGTCATTATAGCAATTAAGAGAAGGGACTGTACAGCAGACAATTCTAATCTTGGTAACAAACATTGATACATTTCTGGGGTGTGTTTTAAGGTTTTCAGAGAGAACTATACCTAAGGTAGTTCAGTCATTGTTTCTAGTGACCTAAACACATACCATGGTTTTAAAAACTATCATATTCCTTACCATTTGTATATAACAACATGAGTGCAAGAAACAGGTCATTGAACTTTGATTCAAAGAGAGCATAATACAGATTAAACTTGGTTTTGGGAGCTTTGGTATGAAAGTCTGTCACACAGTTGTTCAGGTTCTTGCACCAAGACTCAACTGTGTCCCTGGGAACACAAGTCCACTGTGTTATTTTCAAATAGTTAATCTTTGTCTTTTGAGAGAGAGGAAGTACTCATAAGCTTGGTTTAGGCTCTGTTCGTACCTAGTCTGAAATCTGATGATATTGAAATGAACCAAAAGTGATAAATACGACGGCGATACACTGAATTATGAACAGATATATGAGCTACACATGTATATATACACATACGTATACATACAGATGTTTCTTTTCCACAATGCTCATTACTTTAGTATCAAAGCATGAGTTTGATTAGCATCAATTCCCCTGTGTTGTAGGCAAGCTGAGAGACAAAGACCTGGAGAAGGAAAGGGGGAAGAAGAGTGGAGATTTAAGTGACTTACTGGAGGAATTGGAAAGAATCAGTAGCGATCACCTACTTCTCATACCATGCTAACAGGATTGTCTTGACCATGAAGCTAATACAGTTTGCAGTTTATATTAGTAAAATTACACTGTGGTAGGGGTAACTTAACCCTGTCCTGATCCAGTGCCAGGAAGTATGAGCACTGTAGCACATCAACCTAAATAACAAGTTAGAAGTTCCTCCTCAGTCCATGTGCTTTTTTTCACATAGGAACCTGGTCCATGCAGAATCATCTGGGCGTAAAGCACTGGTGGAAGCAACCCTGGCAAGAGTTGTAAGTGGAAGATTATATTTAATTGAACGACATTTTGCTTCCTAAAGATCACACAGATGGAGAGGCCTGTTTTTAAGGAAAGCTAAAGGTCATGCACTGCTTAGGCAGAAGTGAAATTTGTCCATCCTGCTAACTCTAAAAATAAACTGTTAAGAATGTAATAAAGTTGGACTTAAGTCTGGAGGCATTTTGATTATTTTGAAATGCTTATGTGTGAGCCATGTGGGATGTGTACATAACCAAGGAAACAGGGAATTTACATAGTAATTAAACACAAGGGCAAGAAGACTGTAAGTTTGCAAGATAGAAACCATATTGCTGTCCAAAGTCCATCTATAAACTAGAACAGTGGTTTCATTGCCCCTGATTCACTGCTCTTTACTGCTCAGGCCAGCACGCAGGAGTCCCAGACTTTGGAGGTAACAGAGAAAGTCTGGACAAAGGAAGACTTCCCCTTGTTGGAGGAAGATCAATTTAGAGAACAGTTAAGGACACTGGATATCTGCAAGTCCATGGGTCCTGATGGGATGCACCCATGAATGCTGAGGGAGCTGGCACAAGTCATTTCTGGGCCATTCTCCATCATCTTTGAGAAGTCCTGGAGAACAGGCGAGGTGCCCGAGGACTGGAGGAAAGCCAATGTCACTCCAGTCTTCAAAAAGGGCAAGAAGGAGAACCTGGGAAACTACAGGTTGGTCAGCCTCACCTCCATCCCTGGAAAGATGATGGAACGGCTTGTTCTGGGCATCATCTCAAAGCATCTGGAGGAAAAGAAAGCTATCAGAAGCAGTCAACACTGATTCACCAAGGGGAAATAATGTCTGACTAACCTGATAGCCTTCTACGATGGCATGACTGGATGGATAGATGAGGGGAGGGCAGTGGATGTTGTCTACCCTGACTTCAGCAAGGATTTTGACAGAGTGTCCTACAGCATACTCATAGGTAAACTTATGAAGTGTGGGTTAGATGAATGGACGGTGGGGTGGATTGAAAACTGGCTGAAAGACAGAGCTCAGAGGGTCATGATTAGTGGCACAGCGTCTAGTTGGAGGTCTGTAACTAGTGGTGTTCCCCAGGGGTCAGTACTGGGTCCAGTCTTGCTCAACATATTCATCAAGAACCAGGATGAGGCGACAAAGTGTTTGCTGGTGGCACAAAACTGGGAGGAGTGGCTGACACACCAGAAGGCTGTGCTGCCATGCAGCGAGACCTGGACAGGCTGGAGAGTTGGGCAGAGAAGAACCTGATGAAATTCAACAAGGACAAGTGTAGGGTGCTGCACCCGGGGAGAAATAACCCCATGCACCAGTACAGGTTGGGGGCTGACCTGCTGGAGAGCAGCTCTGAGGAAAAAGACCTAGGAGTCCAGGTGGACAGCAAGTGCACCATGAGGCAGCAATGTGCCCTTGTGGCCAAGAAGGCCAATGGCATCCTGGGGTGCATCAGGAAGAGTGTGGCCAGCAGGTCAAGGGAGGTTATCCTCCTCCTCTACTCTGCCCTGGTGAGGCCGCATCTGGAGTAGTGTGTCCAGTTCTGGGCTCCCCAGTTCAAGAAGGACAGGGAACTGCTGAAGAGGGTACTAGATGATCTCCAGAGGTCCCTTCCAACCCCTACAATTCTGTGATTCTGTGATTTAAGACCTCTCAGCACCACAGCAACAGCAATGTCTGTAATGTCAGAACAGTGGGTGCATGTGATCTAATCACTGAAACTGATAAGGATTATAAGCCCTCATCTGTTGACTTCAGAGAGTTTAGGAAAAACCTTGTTAGCTTACATATGATTTTTTTTTTTACTACTACTGCCTATTTGTCTTGCCTGCCTCACTCTGAGCCACAGGGAAGTTGCCAAAGGCGCAAATGGCACAGGATTTGGTGGGTCTGAGCCAGCAGCACAGGTGTCACATAAGCGCTGCCTACCTCTTTGCAGATTGTATAGGGAATGGAAGAGTAGATCTTAAAACAACTCTCACTGTCATGATCAAATACCAGGCAGTCATCACATGAAGTACAATGATTCCTTGAAGGTTATCAATTTAATGTGATATTTTCAGAAAACCACCTGCTACAGAAAAGTGTTAGATATATTATATTATCAGAACAAACTTCTACCCTACGGGAGGCATATTTTTCCTGGTTGTTTGAGAAAAGAATAGCTTAATGTAAAAATAAATACTTTAAGGCCTTTTAATACACCAGCAGGAAATGAGGCCTCATCCTACAATACTCCAAGCAAATGCTGAACCATTTTCATCCCCTGTGGACTCCAATGAAAACTGAGGGTCTGTATTGCCTTGAGGAACTTAATGTGCATAAGGAGGAAAGGCACCAGTGGGAGGATGGACATTTGCTCATTGTGGGGGCTTTGGTCATCAAATAACCTAATTTTTTATCTTGGGTGCAGAAGACCTTTTCCTACATATGCAGAATTTAGCCTCATCATGTTTTGAAACCCAAGAAGCAAATGCCAGAGAGATAAACTGGAATGTACTGTCTTTCAATGGGGCTTGAGTACATCACTGCAGGGAGAAGGGTGACATTTTGAATATACTTGTCTTTCATTGCACTATATTTTGTCTTGAACTATATGATTCACAAGGAGTCACTTCACCATACATGAAAGAGGAATGGTACAAATCACAGACTGTTTCAGAAGCAGGTATGATGTGAAATGATGTTTGAGATTTGAGCAGTAGAAAAGATGGCACCCCAAAGCACTTGAAAATACTTAGGAACTATCCAAAGAAGAAACTATACATGGGTAAGTCAAACTGTCCTCACAGTTCTGCTATATAGCAGCAAAACTTATTGGAAGCTTTTCTCTGCAGAGCCTCAGTCCACAGAGCCCAGGCTGCTTCACTGAAAACATCTGGCATTTGAGAAGGAACCTGCAGTAACCCAAGGCAGGGCTCTGAGCCCAGTAGGTCTGCTCTGTGTCCTTGTGACCCTGAACACACAAAGCTCCTTTTCAATGCAGTTGATCTTTGCCATGAACCTGACAAGAACATCATCAGTCTGGTGAAGAGCAAAAGATTGGAGGTTTTCCAGGTTCAGAAATCGTGATTTTTAATCCAGGGTGGAGCCAAACACACTTAAAACAAAACCAAAGAAATTACAGCCAACAGGAAATTCTGATCATCGGTTGTCTGTATTTATCAGCTTCTCAGGTTCATAACCCAGACCTTTGCATGTGATGTCACAACACTTGTTGTCATCTGCCTAATAATTTGCACAGACAGGATTTATGTGTTTTGCTGGTTTGTGGGGACTTGTATTTCATGGTCAGGATTAGGTCCTTTTGGGAGCTCTCATACTTCTAAATTAGCAAATTCAGAACTGAATTTAAGTTTATTCAAGGCTGGAGGTTCCTTATCATAGAATCATAGAACGGTTTAGGTTGAAAAGGACCATAAAGATCATTGAGTTCCAACCCCACTGCCATGGGCAGAGACATCTTCCACTAGACCAGGTTACTCAAAGCCCCATCCAACCTAGCCTTGAATGTTTCCAGGGATGGGGCATCCACAACTTCTCTGGGCAACTTGTTCCAGTGCCTCATCACCCTCACAGTAAAGAATTTCTTCCTGACATCTAATCTAAATCTACCCTCTTTCAGTTTGAAGCCATTACCCCTTGTCCTACCACTACATGCCCTTCTAAAAAGTCCCTCTCCAGATTTCTTGTAGATGCCCTTCAGATACTGGAAAACCACTTTAAGGTCTCCCCAGAGCCTTCTCTTCTCCAGACTGAACAACACCAATTCTCTCAGTCTGTCCATAGGAGAAGTGCTCCAGCCCTCTGATCACCTTTGTGGCCCTCCTCTGGACCTGCTCCAACAGGACCATGTGCTTCTTGTGCTGAGGACTCCAGAGCTGGATGGAGTACTCCAGGTGGGGTCTCACCAGGGTGGTGTAGAGGGAGAGAACCACCTCCCTTGACCTACTGGCCATGCTTCTTTTGATGTAGCCCAGGATACAGTTGGCTTTCTGGGTTGCAAATGCATATTATTCAGTTCCTTATATCATTAAACTGTTTTAGGCTCTATATCTGCCTTTTTTAATACAAATGATTCCCTTTGTCTTGTTGCTCTTAATGAGGTTTTTTTCCCCAGAAGTGCAACTAGCTCTAAGAAAAACTGGACGTGAACTCCTCAGTCTGTTGGGCAGTTGACAGTGCCTCCACAAACACACAAAAGAAACATAGAACAGAGAAGTAAGATGCATTCCTGCCTTCACCACTCATTAGTACTGCTTTGGATTGGGATAACACCTCACTCGCTGTGCTGTGCTGTGCAAAGTGAGAGCTGAAGCAATTAATTACCAAAATAAAGGTCTTTTAAGATAGGGCCACCTCCTTGCTAACAGCTACCCACAGATCTCTCCTCCTGGACTCATTTCTCAGGAGCATGACCTGCATACAGGCATACCAACTGGCAACCTGTGTACATGGGACTGGCCACTTGATCCCCTTTTCCTTCTATTCTCCCACAGTTGTTCCTCCCTAAACCAGTTAGATCCCTCCCTTTCCCTGGCTTCGGTTCTTCCTCTAACCCATCCCATACTAGACCTTGTGCAATCCCCAGATGCTCTTCCCCTGCATCCCATAATGTGTCCCACAGCCAGGCAATGATCCCTCTCTGACATGTGAGGTGACCTGGGTAGCTGCTTCTGTTTGCCCCTGGGGAGGGTGTCACTTCCACCCCATGAGGCTGAGGCTCAGGGACTTGGGGTATTGTGGCTCTCCCACTTCCCCTTGTGCCTCTGGGTTCCCTGTGTATGTGGAGATGAGCCTTTAATCACCACACAACCTAATACAGTTCTTCCAAAATATTTCACGTCAGATGAAGGAAGACGCCAAGAACAAACCCCTGGAGCTGCCCTACTGCCTGTGGGGCTTTGCATCTGTGTTCTGTAGTCTTGCTGTACAGCTTTGAGTAAGACACTTACTCGGTGTATGCCATGGGGCATCATACACTGGGTGAGTAGAGAAGGGTGATGATATTGCACACTTTTTTAATAGTTGTGAGACACTACGAAATACTTGGTTGATAAAAGGCTTAAAGAAGGGAACACAGAGGGCTGTGTTCTTCCAGAGTATGTTAGAAATGGAAAGAGACAGACAGGACTGTCCTGGGAGAGAAGGATACTGTCTGGGGACTTGGGACATCTGGGTTCTGTTAAAGTAAAGAGTACTTGGAAAGCTTCATCATGTGGAAATGATCTGTGGTTTCTGCATCATGGAATAAGCCTTCAGGGGAGCATGGGACAGGATAAGGCCAGAATCCTGGACACATGCTACCATGTGCTACCACATACCCTTTATCCTATACTGTACAACTTTCAACACCAGCCCTGCTGCCCAGGAGGACTGTAGTCTGTCTGTCTTTCTCATTTTGGGCATTAAACCCGGGTATTGATGCTTCTTTCATCTTCTCCCTTGAGGCCAAGGGAAAGCACTATTACACTTGCTGAATTCATCACTGTATGCAAACTGTATTTATATGACAGCAAATCTATATAACTTTCCTGTGTCCATTTACTCTTCTGTTCAGTTAGCAAGAAAAGGAAGCCCATCAGGTTCTTGCCAAATGGCATAGCAGTTGCCTCTTATTCCTGGTTCAGCACGGATCCTTCGCCCTGCATGAAGCCAGACATCAGAGCAGCAGTTTCCTTGGGATTCTTTTTTTTTTTTTTTCCCAAAGGTGCAAAAAAAAGAGACAGAGTCTAACAATTGTTTGGGGTTTTTTTTCCTTACTAGTTCGTCTTTAACTTTTAACAATCAGCCTGGTCCCCCTCTATATTCTATGTTTTCCATAATTCATAAGCATGTATAAACCAGGCAACTTAAAGGAATGTAAGATAAAGCACAAGCACAGCTGGTAACGCATATAAGGTAGGGAGGGAGGATCTTGGTCTATCTGTGCCTTGCAGTCATGAGATGATGGCAAAACACTCCTGTGAATGCAGGCTTTAAGCAATCTAATGGACTGTTTGTAGGGGGCTGGAAATTAAAGTAGTCCCAGAACAACAATCTAAGACTGATAATTCTAGATTGGAAACAGGACTAGTGGATATCAAATTAAACACTGAAGGCAATTCTGTTCCTAGGAGAATCATAAATTCCTGGAAGACTTCCTAATTTTCCTCGTTGTTAGTCACCTTGGTCTTTGCATACCATGATGTAGCCTTTAAAGGGATAGGGCTTCATGTTGTAAATTGAGTACAACCAGGACAGAATAAGGATGATGCGGTCTATAGAACTGAATTTTTCTAGAAGATGCCAATTTGAAATATCCATGGAAATGTATCTGTTGCAGCTATCTCTCATTAAACTGTAAACTTGCATGATATCTTTGAGTTTGGAAAACATAAGAGGTCCCAGGGCTCTCTACTGTGCTGGTAGGTATTAAGGTCTTTAATCAAGTATCAGTTCCCAACAGTCCCAAATCCTTAAAAACTTTGTCTTAAATTTTGTTATCACTTCTCAAGTCTATTGTAAAAGTTTGGAAAACTTGAGAGTCCTAGGTTGACGTGGGATTTTCATACCTTCTATGCTCTCTGAGGTGGATGGAGGAATCTGGAGATTAAGAGACAAGATTCCAGTCCTAGGAGCTCTGGAAAAAAGCCCAAACCAATAGCTGTCCTTGTATAAGAGACATCGATTCTTCCCATGTTGCCTGCCTTCAGACTGAGCCCTCTGAGAACACAGAAGCCCAAGGTCTCCAGGCAGCCTGTGGGGATGAATTGCCCAAGGGTCACAAATGAACCTGGCTGACACTCATATGCTGGTCAGATCTGACTGGCTGACCACTGAAGAGCCTCTCTCTTCAGTACACCACCTGCCAGAGATTTTTAAATTAAAATTTGGTAATATCAAAGTAATTGGAAATTTGGGTTCAGCCAGCACTATTTTTGACATCCCTTACATCCATTTTACTCATGTTGAGAGAGTCATTCCTGACATCGTGATTGGGGACTGATCAGCAGCAAAATCCAATTAGGCTGGAGTTGATTAACCTGAGTATTAACCTGATAATTATATTTATTATGTAGAATAACATTGCTGAACCCTTATACTGAGTTGCTAAATCCATCCTGTGCATATATTGAAGATATCTGAAACAGTTTATTTTCATTAAAATTTAGTAACCATATATTTCCAATTTTTGTAGTACCATTTTATGTGAGAAGATGCTGGCAGGACAGTAAATGTCTGGTTGTGGAGATAAAAGCAACAGATGTGACCCAGCAGGCTGCTGATCCCTTTTTCCGCTCCTTGTTATCTTGCCCTTGTCTCACAGCTCAGCAAAGGAGTCCCACACGGACAGGATGAAGCAGAATTTTACTGATGGCCAAAATTGTTCTTATGCAATAAAGAGGGCTCCGAGACAGCTTTTTAAAGCCCTTTTTTTTCAGTGTGAGTTTGGTACCTAAACATCCTGAAAAAATTTGCCAACAGTATTATTCAAGCTAGTGTGAAAAATGAGTCTCAGTGAACGCAAGTGTTAACTTTGGCTTGTTGCAGCATAAAAGGGGATAGTGTAGCCTCTAAATGCCAAAATAAATTTAAAAGAAACAATACCCCAGTTCCCAAACCTCAGCTCTGCTTATAGTGTCCTCATTACTCCTGGGTTTCCCATTTCGCTCATTTTCATGAAGGATTTTCTCCATTCACCTCACAGCAGCAACACTTGTAAGCAAGATGGGAGGAAGCACATTTGCAACAGAGGCAACACAGCATTGTGAACGTGGACTCAGAAGGTGTTGTCCTTTAAGGCCACCTGAAAATGTAGAGACTGAATGGATTTGGATGGTCAGGTCCTTCCCTAAAGCCTTAATGTTTCATGTGAAAATTAAAAAAGTGTGCAAGTTGGGTTTTTTTTGTCCCGGTTCAGGATAAAGCACCTTGTGTGTGTGATTGTATGTGTGTGTGTGAGCGCGTAGGCAGGTGAGATGGTCTGTACCACAACTGGACTGGGGCTGTGGCCTCGGGGGCTCATATCTCCAAGTACCAGCAACTGGGCAGACTGGGATCCAGGGGCAGCTACTGGACAGATGGAGTGTCTGAGCTCAGCTGCTGGAGGGATCCACACCGTACATATATACGTGTGTGTGTGTGCTCCCACTAACTGACCTGCTCAGCCAGAGAGGGGAGCAGGATAAGGCCATTGATGCTGTCTGTGTTCATGTGAGTGCTCTGTGTGCCGGTGACCTGTGTGGCCAGCCATGTATGTATGTATATATGTGGTGTGTAGGTGTCCTCTGTGTGTGTGCTTGCAGGGAATACATACTCAGCCTCGTTACCAGTGGGACCTGGGGCATGGAGCCGCCCCAGCCTCACCTCCTTCAGGCCGCTGGATCCAGCCTTCTCTAAAAGCAACCATCACTACTGTGACCACACCTCTAGATACAGCTGGGAGCTGCTTGACCCATATCTGGCAGCCCAATATCACTACCTCAGCAGAACAGGCCAGGGAAAGAAAGAAAAGGAAGGCACAGCTATAAAATCCAGGCTGCTGTAGCAGCTGCACCCGTCAGCCATGAGCCCATCTGATCTGTGGGTTTCATAGCCCCCTTCCCTTCCTTTCTCTTCCATATGCATCTTAGAAAGCTCCTGTCTTCATAAAGGAAAATGTGTAATTACTGCTCAAATCTAGCCAACGCTTTACTCCCTCCCTCCTTCCCGCCTTCTCAAACTTAATCTGTGATCAAATCCACCCACCAAAGTCAGATGTCTTTCCAGGGGTGAACTTTCACACAATCTTGGAAGCAATTTTCTAGTTCTGTGGTTGGTGAGAATAAAAAATTAATGCGGCTTGTTCCATGTAGAAGCATCAGTCACGCATTGTGTGTACACTAGATTCACAGGGTCATAGAAATTAAAGATTGGGAAGTCCAGGGGAGAGAGCTGCTCCAGCTAAGGAGCTGTGCAAAATTGTTCTCTGCATCACATTAAAGCGAGGAAGGGCTTTGGGCATTCCTGAACTGTCATGTTGTCCTTGTTTTCTTGTCACCTTCTTCCTGAAACACAGGTGTGGGCATTGTTTTTCCCATAGAAAGTAGCTTATTAATTTTAATGAGCAAGCAAGATGTGTGCTGTTAAGGAACAAGCTCAAATTAAAACATCATTATTGCATAAACAAACATGGCCCTTCCACAGTGACATTTAAAGAGCCATGTCCTTATTTTTGGTTAAAACCTGCACTGAGCTGGCTTAAGATCCATCAACATTCCTGTCTGAGGATCTGACCCAGGTTAGCTATATTTGATTCAGTTCTCAGGCTATTATATACTCTTTCATTACGGATCTAGTCTTAATGCCAATCAAATGGTATTGGAAAAGCTCCAAATGGCTTCAGCTGAGTAGGACTGGGCCCCGTTCAGACCATGTGCTTAAGGTCAGTGTCTGCTCTCAGGTATAAATCCCGCGGAGCGTCACCCAAATCAATTGAGATACAGCTGATTTATCGAGATGACATTGGCAGCAACAATCGACTCACTGCAAGAATCTGTCTGTGGCCTCAACTCAGCCCAGAGCTCCTGGGAAACCCTCACCAGGTGCTGAAATCACTGCCCAATAGGACCTGTTGTCTAGTTAACTTCTGACTCTCATTTGAGTACTTTTTGGTTTAACTTTCTAACAAAACAGCCATCTGATGCACAGATTCTGGACTGGAACATCATATTGTGATTGAAACGTGTTGTGTTTGCTGTAAAATTATTGTTATATGTTTGTCTAGCCCTGTGCAAGTGGCCAACGGCGGGAGGAAAGTGTCCTCCTTCACTTCGTCCTCCCAGCTGAGGGTCAGCCAAAACACCTCTGTATTTCTGCATGAAAACCAAGACATGCCTTGTGTCATGGCCGTGCTCTTCCCACCATCCCACACCCTCATTTGGTCTCTCTTACCACCAGAGGTACTGGTGGTGCCTTCAGGTGTTCCCTCTATTTCATGATGCCTCCTCCGCACTTCTCAGTTCAGGGTGTGACTTTGCTGCTCACCTTGCTCATGTCCTGGATTCACCTCCTTTCATGGAATTAAAAGTTCAGCAAAGGGGCAGATCCATGCAAGGCTTTAGAGGGTTCCTAAGCTGCTGCTGCAACAAATTTTTCACTCCCACTCCAAGTAGTGGAGTACTGGACATGAGAAGAAATCCATGAAGAGCAAGAAAAAAAACATATTCATTATCAGTGACTTGCTGATGATGTGGTTTCTCTGTAAAAACCTGTGACCTGAATTATCACCGTCTGTGTTGCCAGAGACATTATTGGAAAATGGATAGCTTTGCAGGGAAAAGAAATTAGACTGGTGGGCAGAGCAGTTATTAAAATAAAATAAAATAAAAAAACCCAATATTTCCTTATATTGCATATAAGCAAAGAGGACATGATCAGAACATCTTTAATGATGGATTGGGATGCAGAGTGCAGCTGGTCCATGTGAACCACAGGTCAGGGATGCTGCAAACTGTCTTCATGCCCTCTTCAGCTAAAGCCCCCAGAAGTGCATTCCCCAACCTGCAGTTACTTGGATGCATGTCTAGTTTCCAATAAGCTGGAAAAAAAAAACAACCCAAGAAGTGTCATGGCTGAGGGCTGTCCTCAGACCATCTCCCAGTTTTTGTGATCATCCTCCCATTGGATTTCTGTGGAGGTTTAAGGCTGAAGCCTGGAGGAGTCCTCACTCAAATGCTCTTCCAGATGCTGTTGATGCCAAAATATCAGGGGTGGAGAAGCTTTGGGAGCAGCTGTGAGCATGACAGCCTGTGACCTGTCTCCTGTCCTGCTTCTGGCTGCATGCATTGTCAGGTGGACAGTTAAGAGGCTCAGCCACACAATCCTTGGGAGGTCTGGAAGACAGACAGACTAGGGTGACCTGCTAGTCCCATGGTATAAAAGCCATTCAACTCTGACCTGGAGAGCACCTTTGCAATCAGCAGCATATTTGTCACTGTGGAGTCTCATACACTTTGCTGTAAGAATAGGCCTATTCCTATGACTTTTCCCCTCTTTTGAAGCAAAAAAGCTCACACAAAGATGTGCTGTAGCGCATTACAAAAAAGAACAGAGTTTCTCTGATATACTATAACAAGGATGGTCTCCCTGCTAGGGTGGCACAGAGCTGTTTACTCTCTTCAGAGATTAGAGAACATCTGTAGAGCTTTCCGCTGATGGGAATGTGTTGCTTCACAGCAGGCTGTTTGCAGAATCAGCCTGTCATTACCCAAACTGCTCTGACTGCAGCTGCGTGCTGCCCAGAGGAGGAAGGAGAAGTGAGGCCCACTGCACGGTTGCTGTTGCAAAAAAGAAAAAAAGCATAAGCATAGCTTTGGGTGATGGTAGTAGTGGTGGGGAGATGTTGAGTCTTCCTAGCAGATCTGCTTCTGACTTACCTGTTGCTTGGAGCACTAGTGTCAGATCAATACAGACTACCAGTCTGGAAACACATTTATGGGTAGATTTTGAATAGTGTCTGTAGATGCAGAAATCCTGCCAAATTAGAAAAGAAAAGAAAAGAGAAGAAAAGAGAAGAAAAGAGAAGAAGAGAAGAGAAGAGAAGAGAAGAGAAAAGAAAAGAAAAGAAAAGAAAAGAAAAGAAAAGAAAAGAAAAGAAAAGAAAAGAAAAGAAAAGAAAAGAAAAGAAAAGAAAAGAAAAGAAAAGAAAAGAAAAGAAAGAAAAGAAACGATACTAGGGGGATCAATGGAAATTGGATGCCTACCCAGTTGGGGATTTTAAAATTCCCATTTTCTTTCTGCATTTGTAGGTATTAAGTAACTTTGAAAACCACAGCTGAGATTTATGGATGTATTTGAGAACTTTATTTATGGAAGGTTATATCTTTGGGTGTTCTTCCAATTCTCAATGAGTCTGAAGCTCTCCAGGTGCTCTCCTACACTCAGCACAGAGAGCAGAAGGGTCTGTGAAACAGTTCTCCGTAGAGACTCCTGAGGGTGACAAATGCTCATCCACAGTTACAGGGAGGAAGAGGAACGAGTGGCTCAAGCTGTTTCAAAGGTGTTTCCTAGAGATGAGACAGAGGTGAGAAAGTGGAAAGCCTGCAAAGAGGGGAGGCGGCTTCACACATCAAGTTCTCTAGCAACATCAAGCCAACAACTTTAGGGTAAATTTCCAGATTGTTGCAGCCAGTCTAAAGAAGCACAGCAATCGTGCAACAACAAGCCCACTGGGACATGCAGTGATGTATCTGAGCTTTCGGCTCTGTCACACCTCTCCATTTCAAAGTGAACTGTCTCCCGTGAAACCTCTTGAAGAGGATGGAACAGACCCAGCTGGTTAACGTGCTGTGCTCCCTCACACAGGCTTTCCTCTTGCCCTTCTTTGTTTTGTTTTTCCTTCAATGAAAGAATTTATTTTAATGCCCTTTAAGTTGAAGGAATCTGGCGGCTGTTACTGGGCGCTGTAAATCTGGTGCCCTCCCGGCAGGGCACGGCACAGCCCTCCCCCAAACATGGCAGCAAAAGAAACCGAGAAGGAGAATGAATGGGAATGACATCTGAGCTACACTAAGAGGTGATTATTTTAAAAAGCTCATTGGGTAGTCCGTTTGGCACGTACAGGTGTCACCTGCCAATAGAACTGGAAAGGAATTTGCTCTTTTCTTTATCTCACAGCAGTGACTTTTGTCTCACTGAAACATAATACAGGTAACTGCCCAGTTCAGAGTCTACTTGCCTACTCTCAACACTGCAGATCAGGAGTTACTGTTGCATTTAACTGCTTAGGCAAAGAAAGAGGAAAAAATATTCCTCAAAATAAATAATAAACAAAAGACTGGACCTCCGGGCAAAAGAACCCACATCCTGTTTAACCACTCAATACCTCTCCCTTTATCTCTGTATGCCCACATTGTCTGAGTGGGAATTGCCCAATCACCAGTTCACGTCACTAATACAACGAATTAGCTATGACTCCTCACGTACACTGACCAGTCCAACCCACCCATGTCAGAGAAGAAACAAAGTGAGGTTTTCATTTTTCCAAACTCTTCATGGCCGTGAAAGCCTGAACTTAAATGGAAATGCTCATTTTTAAGGTGCAGGAACTAGGCTACAGCTAGAAGGCAAAATATTTAAAACCCAGACCCAAGCAGTCCTAAAGCTTTCTTAAGGCTGATCGGACTGTGATGCTTGAGAAACCAAGAAAGTCTGAGGACCGCTGAGTCAGTGAATGCTTAGCTGGTAGCAAGCATTATGTAGGGCAAAAAGAAGAGTAATAGTGGCAGTAAGGCCAGCAGGAATCATCATGGTCATCTCAGCTGAACTCCTGCATAATGAACACCAGCATTTCACCAATGCTTCCCACATCTAGCCTATGGCTCATGGCTGAGCATGAGTCTCTTTAGGATGGCACAGAGCCAGCCTAAACTCTAAGCCTTGGGTAAAGACGTCAAGTGACGGATAACACCCCACTGCCCTCAGGAAGGAAATATTAGAGGGTGGGCTTGGCTTTGGCCTGGAAAACCTCTCAACACACTGCTCTCACGTCCTAACTAGGACTAGCTGCCTCTTGGCAAAAAAATCAGCCTGGTTCCTGTCTCAGAGGGAGGATGAGGGATGATCTCAGAGGGAGTTCAGAAATTATTGTGTTGGTTGATGTCTCTTAGCCAAAAGAAAAGACTTCAAGTATGTAATCATCCTTGAAGAGGATGTTCCAGAGCATGGGAGCGTGTTCTTCATCCATCAGCCTTCTTAAGGGGCAGCAGCTAATGGCACCCTATGAGAGATGCTAGTTGCTGAGTGTCTGTGTGAGTCACTGTTTGTATCAAAGGTGAAATAAAACCTTCTTGGTGACTCATTTGACCTTTTGGTGAGCCTTTGTTCTCCTTTTTCTGAAGAATTTCCAAGTCTCACCAGAGCAAGGTGGAGTGCTATGACCAAGTTAAAAGCTGCTTAAGCACTGAGTGACACATGAGTGAGGATCCAGTCTCTGTCCCAAAGGCAGGTCTAGCTTGCAGCATACCTCACTGATTTGTTCTACTTACTCATTAGCCTTGTTGTGACAAACTTTCATCTTATTTATGTTGTAAATATGTTTAGATTCACTTCCCAGACACTGGCCCTCACTGGGTATGGTGAAGTTGGGAAGGCACAAGGAAAGCTGTGCCTCCAAAATGTACACTCACCTGCCTAAGGAGTGGCGCAAAAAGGGTGGGCTAAGGTGAATTAAGGAGTTCCAAGCCAAAATCTGATTTGGCTGCTAGGATGTGTGAGGTACTCAGAGCTCTGCACTTTGCCTGGCATGGTTTCTGCTTCTCAATTGCAAGCTGAGCCTCTGAACTCTCCTTAGACCCTTGACATGCTGTGATCTGCAGGTATGAAGCACCGCCTGCTCCACGTGAGCTCTCTGCAGCACCTTGCGGGGCTACCAATCAGCCCATATGGTTTCAAAGTGGTAGCAAGGGCTGGGAATCAACCTGTGCCAGGGCAGTCTTGCTGTGGCAGAGGGTGGAATCTTTGCGTGTGTTGGTTTTTCTCTTGGGTTTAGTGTAGCCAAATGCACTCAGGAGATTCCAGCTGATTTTCACAATAATGTCAAATTAAAAATGGGTGAACTAGGTCATTCCAAAAGCTCCAAATCAATGTTAAAATAATTCTGCATTCAATATTATAATAAATGTTGGAAAGTTTGGATTTGCCTTCTGCTTTCTGAATCTTCAGGGCACATTCAGTACATGTTCTTATCAAAACTAGAGATAGTATATATAAATAAAAATACAATTAATATACATTTACTTAATATATAAGTATTTTATATGAATATAAAACTTGAAATACTTAAGTATTGATATAACTCATCAAAGCTAGAAATACAATTTTTCTAAATTATGAGATATTCCCCTGTGCTAGTTTCTGCTGCTATAGTGTTAATTTTCTTCATAGCAGCTCATATGGTGCCGTGTTTTGGATTTGTGACCAAAACAGTGTTGATAACACAGGGTTGTTTTAGTTGTTCATGATCAGTGCATACTCAGAGTCAAGGTCCTTTTTGCTTGTCACACTGCCCCACCAGTGAGTAGGCTGAGGTGGGCAAGAAGCTGGGAGGGGACACAGCTGGGCCAGTTGACCCCAAGTGCCCAAAGGGATATCCCTTACCATATGACACCATGCTCAGCAATAAAAGTGGGGGGAAGAAGGAGGAAAGGGGGACATTCGGAGTGATAGCACTTGTTTTCCCAAGTAAGGAGTGATGTAGCCCTGCTTTCCTGGAGATGGCTGAACACCTGTGTGACGATTGGAAGTAGTGACTAAATTTGTTATTTTGCTTTGCTTGAGCATGCAGCTTTTGCTTTACCTATTAAACTGTTCTTATCTCAGCCCACGAGTTTTCTCACTTTTACCCTTCCGATTCGCTCCCCCATCCCACTGTGAGGGGCTGAGCTGCCTACTGGGGTTAAAACACAACACCTCCGAATCAACTGTTTCCAGAAATGGGGGATTTCAGCGAAACATCGATGCTCAAGATAGACAGCATTCTTGTGTGCTGTGTTTGCTCAAATAGTGGCAGTGATTTTTCTCCCCTTCAGATTTTGTTATAGATGAAGCCATAGCACAGGCCAGTTCTAAAACTGCCACACAAATGTTGCATGTTACATCAGTAATTTGAATGCTGGGTATTCAGAAATGACAATTCAGCTTTCTAAAACTGAGCATTAAAATGTAAAAGCTGTTTCCAAAAGTCCAGGTGTAACTGCTGTATGCAATGACATGCACAAATCCAGTGTCAGAGTTAAAATTTGAACTCCATAGTCTTTAATTTGCAGAAACACACTCAGCCTCTGCATATGTTACCTTGGGAGATGAGGATCCATCTGAAAAAGTCTATAAATTTGAAAAATAACTCTCATAAAAACTAATGTGATTTATGTAAGCACATTAAGGGGAAAATACCCTGAACAGTTGGTTTAAGTGCTTAGATTTCCTAAACTTAATATTTCCATATGGTTACATTGTAATTTTAGATTTTTAGTGGCTTTGTACCCTTCTTTGTTAAATTTGAGAAACAAATCAAGGTACCGGCACAAAGAAATTAAGGAACAAAGATGCCTGCAATGAGTGTTTGATTGCTCCCACATGAAGCAATGATTCTTTTTACAAATTCCCCTAATCCTCTAGGAAACATTATTTCAATTGTCACAGGGTTGTTTATGAGATGTGAACAGATGATTATAAAAATCTTCAGATATAAATAGTAGAAAAATAAGGGAAGAAATGAACACCCTACTTTTTTTTTTTTACCTTTTTTTTTTTTTTATGCAGGATTATATTAGCTAAGTAAAGATTAGTTTCAAAATACCAGACATTGTTTAAATTCTTACTGAATTATTTCATGCCCCTAACACTTCCACATTTATCCCACAAGATTTCCACTTTTACCTAGCTTTACCAGCCCTGCGATGAACAACTACTAAAAATCCCTTTTTTATCTGTAGCTCTTAAACTGGCTTATGTGCCATTTTTTAACTAAAGGTACAAAACATTTAGAAAAAGATTATTTAAACCAGCACAACCCATTGTGTGCACCTTCTCAAATCGATGGAAGCCCACAGTGAGCCTGAATCATCTCGGCTCACTGACCGCAATAGCACGCAGCAAGATTTAACAAGACAAATCAATTCTTTGGAGGAATCTCTTCTCTACCATGACTCATTCTTGCTTTCCTGAAAAGAAAGCCATGGTATGAGCATATGAGAAGGCAAGACCATAAACGGCCAGTACAATCTGCCTTCATTGTCCGTATTGGACCAGTTTATAGGTAAAGATGAGGTCAATGTGAGATGATACAGCAAATGTAGGTTGAAACTTGGTTCTCTAACACTGCCTGTACATTTGTGGGGTCACAGCCACAACTAAGTAAAGAATAGCAACACTTGTCCAAAAGCGCTGTGCCTTTTCCCGAAAGCGTCTGCAATCAGAGCTAGTAAACGTGATGGAGTGAAGAAGACAGGGATGGAGAGAGGATGGGCAAAACAGTGGGGAGAGAGGAACAGATGGGGACAGGGCATGCCTGAGCTGTTCCTGCACCTTGAGGTAGAAGACCCCCGAAGGGAACAGCGGGACTCTGATAGGAAAACTTCTCACTTCCCAGACAGACAGACGTGCAAGTTCCAAGACTGCATCCCAGGTGAGTTAGCGATATATACATATATTACACTGATTATATTTATCAGGAGAGCATTACAACCAGCCATACTTAAAACAGTGATAAGGTGTTGGGCAAGAGAAATTATTTTCATTGCAGTTCTTTCCTTCAGACCTAATAAACCACCATGGAGTGATGGTCAACACACCAACACTTAAATACGCTTTGTATAAATTAAAGGGATCCTGCCCAGATACATGAATCCTTTGTCTTTTGTTGCAGAGATTGTGTAAATCTTGGCTTGTCTTCTTCAAGTGGTAGAGGGAAAAAAAAAAAAAAGAGACATCAGGAATGTATTCATTGCTCTCTGCTTTATAACTCGACAGATGTAAGTATTTATTTAAAAATAAAACATCTGGCAGCTGTCTGGTTGGGCTAGTGGCTGAGCCTGGTATGATTAGATACAGCTGAATGGCTAATGCTGGAAACCAAGCTGGATGGAAGGAGCTGAAATCTGTGAATGCTGCAGGGGTCATTAGTATCAGAAAAAATGGAAAACAGATATGGAACAAAAATATCAAGATTAATAGTTACATAATCTGATCTTTTTCCAGGGGGACCATAATTATTAAGGCATTTTCTCATCAGTGCCACATGCATCTCATTGAAAAGGTACAATCAATTAAAAGCACAGACAACATGCACATTGAAATGCAGTTTTATCTCCCTAATCAGATTTTCAGTGAACTGCCCCAGTGTGCACTCGCAGCACTTAAGAGTGAGGCCTCCTCAGACATAGTCATTTAATGTCATGCATCTGCAGCAGATGCTGCAAAGTCTCATCAATGCGATGTGCAGAGGAGAAAGCCAAGGAAATGATTCAAAGCTGGGAAAATTACTTGGTCAAAGAGTCAGATTCATCTTGCCTAAGTACAAATGCCTATAATGCAGGCGGTGGCATGAGAGGTAGTCAGCACAGGCTTCCTTGACTGTTGCTAGAGAGAAATAGGAATGCTGCAAGGAACATTTATCTGGTCTGTTTTAAACACCCGCTTTAAGATGACATGAACTTCACCCTGGAAGGACTCATTTCTCTGTCCTGACTCCAAAAGGATGGTGACAAGTGCTGTAGAGCCATCTGTTGGGTAGAAGTTCACATCTGGTCAGATATATCCCATATGAGAGATTGAAAAAAATCTGCTTAATTTGTCAGAAGCAGATCACAGTGCTAACTCGATTATAGCATGGAGGACCTTCAAACGAAGACAATTCTATTTCCAACAGGCATTGTTATCCAGTAGAAAGAAACAAGAATTAACAGCTTAGGCTGAAGCCAGAGACATGAGAAGAAAATATAAAGGAGTTTTTTGGTACAATGAGTGAGACAAATAATTGTCAAACAGTAGCAAGAGGTGGCTTCTTGGTCTCTGGGAACCTCTGATGTCTTTCTGAAACACGTTTCCAGACCAATGCTTCCTGTTGCACTTAATAAGGGTTAACTGAATAAATCTCTGTGCATTGTGTTGCTCCAGAATCAGTTCAGGAAACTTGTCCAGATCTTCTGGCTGATCCCAGTCTTAAATTTATTATAAAGCTTACATACTTTTCTCTATATAAAGTCCACGTTCTCATCTGTTCTGCATGGGACATAAATAAGTAAGTAAGTAAATAAATAAAGACATACATAAATAAAATACAGCAGGTTATTTTGTTTTCTAAAAAAAAAAAAAAAACACCTAATCTTTTTCGAACATAACTACACTTTACATAGTCATGGGAATGATCACAAGGATTCAAGGATTTAGTCTGCACAGACAGGAACAATTTTGCAAGCAAAATAGGACAAATCTGAGCTGCTGCCTCTGGAAACAATGGTTCTTCAGTCTTATGCCTCCTTCAAGTGACAAATGGAGATTTGAGGGATTGAGTTTGCTCAGCCCTTTTCAGGTAGTACCAATGTCCATAACCTGCCAGTTTCTGAGATAAAGAGAAATATTTGCCCTTAGGTCTGCATTTCAGGCTCAATTCAGATCTCGGAGAATTCAGTAGAACATGTTCTACTGCCTCATGTGAACTACTGCCAACCAGCTCTTCTGATTCCTTCATGAAGCAAAATTAATGCACTGCTTTAATGCACTGCACTCTGTCCTTGTGTCTTTATATATGTTGTTTCCTGCTTTGCTCATTTTCCTAATTTCCATAAAACAAGAAATAGTTTTGCAGGAAGCTGCATCTCTCTTCTTGGTGCTCAGAGACATAGAAACATCCCATAAGGATGGTATGTCAGCTCCTAATGTACTGCTTTTCGGGGAGGAATTGCTGGAATGTAAGCCAGCTGCAGTAGGAAATGTGTGTTTGTCCTTGACCCTTGTTGGGGACTGCTAGGAATGATGACAGTGTAAATGATATAGATACTGCCCGATAATGATGATCCATAGGCTTTAATATTGTACAGAGAAAGGAGGTGGAACAGCTGAGAAACAGGATTCTATATGCATTAGAACGTGTGCATTTCTAAAGTAGAGAGAGGCAGAGTATATCACTGACAAGATCTATGAAGATACCATAAAAAAGGGAATGTAACAGACCAGTGTTTTATTCCTTAGACAATTATATATTTTCATCTCCTAGTCTCCAGCCTATGTTCCGATGAGGTGTGCTTTACATAGGGTTAATACTTGGATGGAATTTTTAATGATGTGAATGGTAAAAGAAAGGAAAACATACTGAGTGTCCTACAAGATAAAAGGTGAAGGTAGATCCCTGGATGATACAAATTATTATAGACCTATGGAAGGAGCCAAAAAGCTGATTTATACTAGCTGAGGATGGAGCCCTTGTGTCTGAAGCTATCGATAGATCAAGTTTCAATGCTCAGGCACACCATGTGGGAGAGTTCTCAACCAGGGAAAAATCACACAAAATCACAGAATGGTAGGGGCTGGGAGGGACCTCTGGAGATCATCCAGTCCAATCCCCTGCCAAAGCAGGGTCACCTAGGGCAGGCTGGACAGGAATGCACACAAGCAGTTTTTTAATGTCTCCGGAGAAGGGGACTCCACAGCCTTTCTGGGCAGCCTGTTCCGGTGCTCTGGCATCCTCAAAGTAAAGAAGTTTTTCCTTATGTTTAAATGAAATTTCCTGTGTTCCAGTTTGTGCCCATTGCCCTTTGTCCTGTCACTGGGCACCACTGAGGAGAGTCTGTCCCTGTTCTCTTGACACCCACCCTTTTGATATTTATAAGCATTGACATGTTCTCTTGAAGAAAGAGTAGAAGACTGTGACAATTGCAAAGGCATTGCAATCTTGTATGTATTTGTGAAGCTTTCTTTGAAACACATCCTTTTTAATTAGCAGTGATGAAACTGGAATGTCAGCCCCCATCGCAGCATGTTTTTTCCCTCCCTGTATCTTGATCAAAACTTATTTTGACTTTTCAAACTGCTCAAAGTACAATGTAAGTAAGGAAAAAGATAAAATGTACATTTGATGACACGAACTAGCAGTAACAGAGGAAATGGAACAGTAGCTCATGTTATGCTGTGGAAACACTACTGTGCTTTACCGGCTGGCTTTTTTTTTAAATGAAAAATCCTTCCTCCAGCCAAAATCAAACCTTTAGAAACTGCATTTTGGAACAATTTGTCTGTGAGAAACTTTAATGTTGCATAGTATGTGACTGTGTGAACACATTAATAATACCAGATCTCAACAGCACTTCCTATGACAAGCAGCTCCCTATTTTCAGCCTTCTTTGGGCTGGTCATAATCTCAGTGCTCTCACAGAAGCAAACCTGGCATCCCTTTGCCCATCAGAGAGGTTAGGAATGGGTCCTGGATGGTGGCATTTGCTAGGACCAGCAGAATCTCTGCCAGATACTTAAATGTTTTTGTTTCTTACTCCTTTTAGCACAGTACAACTGGTGCCACTTGCCAGTGATGTATATCTTTGAGTATATGCTACCTATGAGCTACATTTCCTGATACAAGGAGGTGTAGGTCTAATTCATTAAGGTAGGTTGCTTTCTCATGCAGGAAATCATATAAAATATTACCCAGGAATGCATCAAGCCCCATATGTGAACATTATAGAATTTCTTCTCCCCTCTACACTGGAGGCTTTCCTGCGTCTTTTTATCTTTTTGTATGATCATTAGGAACATCATTTTAATTTACAGCCTGAATGCATCCACCTGCAGCTGACACTCACTCCTCCTTTAGCTGCTATACATTCCCCCCTTCCCTGACATTTACTTCCCAATCAATCGACAGCAATCGGATCCCCCTCAGCTTTCATTTTGCAACACTGAGCAAATCTCATTTGCCCATTTCACGGCTTCATCCTGCTGGCAGCTTAGAGTCATCCTGTACACCACAATCTTTCCTCTCCTTAATTGGAATGAGGTAAAGAGCTTTTATCTCCAGGCAGATGGTTTTATTCATTCCTAAGGGTAAGGTTCACCTCACATACCTTGGTCTACGGTTCACCGTAGCACCTCCCTCATATTTTGCTGACAGCTTTCCAGCCACGAAGCAGGTAACTGCCCAGCCCAGGTAACTCTTTCTACATGTCCAAGAGCTGTGATTTACTTGGCTACCTCCTCTTCCTGAGTGGTGGGCTTATCTTTTAGCTTGACTTGGATGACAAGACACCCTTTTGCCTCTGTGATAGCATGGAGAAGTGCTATGCAGCATTTTAAACTACACTGGACACGCACCTTACTCCACAGCTGGAGAAGAGACCCATTTCTGCACCCTGGCTGCATGCAGAGCCTTGTATATCGGTTGAGCTGCTGTGGTGGTGAAGCTGAGCACCTCCACACCAGGCAAAATTGGTGCATCCAGCGAGGTGGTAGGGGATTCGGAAAAGTGTAAAGGTTCCCATACCTTCTTAAGAGGCTGTTTTGAATCCACTTTTACATAAAACAACAAAGGCGCTGTCTGTACCTTTTAATAGTTCCTGCTCAGCACACAGGGACTTTGGACCACCAGTCTTATTCCACTGTTAGTTACCAAGAAAACAGCCAATTGTCTGAGTAGCATCAGTTCATCTGCTTCATCAAAGGCCAGGTAAACACAATATATTACATTACTCTTTTCCTGAAAATCACTTATTGTCTCAAATAAACTTACAAATTAATCTTGTTTAATCTCTGTCTGGTAAACGCAGGATTTCCATTTTGTATTTTTGTCCAGATCTTAAACTAATTTTTCCTTCTAAATTTACTCTATGACATCACACTGTATTAAGCTTAGATTAATTTTTCTCTGGTTTTCTAATTAACTTTTTTTCAATTTCTTAGATGTAGGTTATTTTCTGAATGTATCACCTGTCTGGTTTACAGAAAGATCATCTTTAAGTCTTGAAATCTTTTGTACGGCTCTCAGCTCTAATCACTAAAACAATTCCTTAGTTTATACAACTACTCTTTACTATTCTGCAATCAGGGGACTATATTTGTAGTCTTGCCTTTGTTTATCTTGCTATGCAACTTAAGTGGAAAAAAGTCATGATCAGTTACTCCAAAGCCATCTTTGATGATAGACTCTTTTCTAATCACTGATTTGTTAATACCAGATATAAAACAGCATTACAGCTGATTTAGTGCTGCTTCAGCGAAGAATTCTGCTAGCTTTACCACACAAAAATAATGTGACCTAAGTATTTTCCAGTCTACATCTGGGAAATTTATTTCTGGACCTGTTTTTTTTCTCTAGTAACATCTCAGATACTCTGTCCTACACCCAGCTCCAAGCTGTAGGTTAACAGCAGATCTTCGGCACTACCCCAGCACAACTGCTCACCATTCCTCCCTGGAGGGATTCAGCCCACACCATCTATCCCTGCCCAGCCGATCCCACCAGTTGGAAGGGACCATAAAATGTTATTTTAACATATCTATCTGGCAAGAAAAAAACTTGTCTACCCTATCTAGACTATTATATTGTTTTTCTACCATTCAATATAAATACCTTTCCATGCTAAATTAAGTTATGTGACTAATATGTGCCAGGTGTGGTTCATTGTTTTGTTCATAATTTTCCCAGTGGATGACTTCCACATGCAATTAGCGCTTTGTTTTGTTAGTGTGTTTAACTTAATACAGCATGTACAGCCCTTGGTATGTGTGCGATGTCCTTTGAGAAAAAACATTTATCTTGAAAACTGCACAGTGGCACAGCTTGTGTGCTTCTGTGACATTCAAGAGAGATGAAACGGTTAGCTGGTGCTGATCAGACAAGCACATAAGCCTGACTTTGAAAAGGTACTTCTGCGTTACGATATTTATTTTGTTTGAGCCACAAAAAATGCATTCTTGTCAAAATGTTTCTTTAACAGGCTTTGCTTGCCATTCTTCTTGTGGGCTGGAAACTCAAACACAAGCCTAATAGACACTTCAACCTAATCAACAACATTTATTTCTGAATCTAAGTCTAATTTCACCTTCCGGTTTATTCCTCACTATCCTGGGGGATAGCTGAAATGAAATAAAATGAAATGATACTAATAACTTCACAGTGATTTAATGCACAGGTTTTCAAGTCTTTGCTTGGGAAAAGCTGAGGATTTTCAGCTGAAGCTGCTGGGAATCGGTGGTACCTAAGGCACTGTGCAATCAAGATGCACGAAGGTAAATCGGGAGAATTTTACTGTTGTTATTTTCTGTAGGTGATGCCTGAACTGCCAAGAAGGGACATTTACGTTGGGGAGATCGAACATGCTACATGTGTATGAAATGCCTAAAAAGTACACCATATCTGTCTCTCTTTGCCATGTAGTTACTTACCTTTATCCACATTTTATGTGCTTATGTCATTCATTTGCTCTGCAGTAAATTATTGATGGCCAACGAATTCCTACATTAATTTACCTTCCTGTACCCTGACAGAAGTACTATGGGTTTACCTATGTTAATATCCTCGCAGTGTTTTATTCTTATTTACTGCTTATTATTCCTCTGAAGCTTTATGTTGTCCTTATAGCAAAAAAATGCATTCATCTAAGAGCATAAAAGCAAAGAAATATTTCATAGCTCAGATTGGTTTTTTTGCTTCAACTTCAGATTTGCTGAATATTTCTGCAAATTGAGCTTTTGGTGTTTACTGTGGTTTTTTATGTGCTGCAATACTGAAAGGTTTTTTCTGACTTTCTCAGATATTTATTGAGAGCAGGTTGTGCCATATCACAACCTTCACCCACAGCCAATGGTCCTGTATACAGCACTAATGAGTCTTAGAAGGTAAAACCATGTCTCTGTCTGATAGTTTGGCCTCAAAGGAAATCCCACTCTGATGTCAAAGCTATCTCAGCTGTGGTCCTGCACACTGGTGCTGTGAAGCAGATGTTGAGAGCACCAACCATATGTCAGTACCACTGAGCTCTTACAACTCCTCACCCTTTGAACCCCAAGAGCAACCAGGGAAAGATGTTGGATGCTTTTTTGTTTCTTTTCTTTTTGCTTATAACACACCTCAATGCCAGAGACCGATTCTGTGAAGTATGGAGGCTGAGGATGTGATCCAAAAGCCCATTTTAAACCTCTGAGCTCTTACGAGTTGCCTTTAGTAGGCTTTGGATCAGGGAAGACTACCACAGTTCTGCAACACCTGTCAGAATTGCAGGGTGTTGCTTGCAAAAAAAGAAAAAAAAAAGCCAAGAAGAGCAAACAAGACAAGATAAAACTGTCTAAAAATTATGGCAAAGTCCATTGCCATCAGATAACATGATAAAGTTTGTTCTCACTGTGTATAACGCGCTACTCTAACAAGTTATTACATGTCCAAATACAGAACATATTTTATCTCTTCAGTGGAGGTAAGATATGCATAGACCATCTGTCTCTCTTACCAATCAGAATAAACAAATTTCATGGAGCCCATTTGTGGTCAATATTCTTAGTTCCATGTTTATAAAGTTTAGTTGGAAGTATTTAATCTCTTTCACAGCTTGTTGTGCCAATCAATAGGTGTATCTCTGTACAATACATAATAAACATGAATGATTAGCAACATAAAAATATATAGATTTACTAGTAAATCACTTTGCCTTGTAAAAGGATCCACCTTCATGGAGCTTGGGCCTGATATGGGGACATAACTGTCAACGACAGTAGTTACTCTTGCTATGTTAATTGCAACAGCAGCTCTCCAATGACATTTCAGCCTATGCAAAGAACGGTCCCCTTTGACAGAATTAGGGGAGGAAGCTGGGGATGGGGCATTAGTTGACCGCACTCTTGGATCCTCTCCTCCCACTGGGAGCATGGTGCAGGAGTAGCACTTAGCACATCTCTTAGAGCAAGCCAACCATTTCTGAATGACAATTTGTTTACACAGGCGAGGAGAAACAGCTTTTTGGCAACCGCGTACATGCCAAATGCTGATTTTCTATTTTAACTTTTTCTTCTTGGCCTAGACACAATGACAATTGGCTTGTTTGAAAGATGACAGATTACCTACTGAAGAGAGAGCAAATGAGGGGAGGGAAAATGCAAACCCAAATCTGCACACTTCCAGTGTGATGCCTAAACTTACATCTTGCTGAAATACTTAAAATTGGTTTTGGGCCCAAAGAGCTTTTAAAGTAATCAAAACAATTTCGTTTTCATTGCAAATCTGGAGTGACTGTAA
The DNA here is from genome assembly GCF_964106895.1 of Numenius arquata. Lineage (NCBI taxonomy): Eukaryota > Metazoa > Chordata > Aves > Charadriiformes > Scolopacidae > Numenius > Numenius arquata. The sequence goes on along the minus strand of NC_133578.1, from coordinate 69,621,114 downwards.
AATGGAAGTGAAAAGCCAGACAGTCCAGGAAAACAAGGAAGAGTGTGGAAACCAGTCCATAAGGTTGAAACCCAGGCTGATTTTGAGCATCCGCAGAGTAGGTGCCTCCTCCCTTTGCTGTTGCAAGGAGTTAGGAAGGGACAAGAAATTAAATCCGTAAAAGGTGAATCATTGGTTATTTACCAGCAATTAGCATTGCCAACTGCCAAGAGTGACTAAGCTGGCGTTCCTAGCACTACATTGTTTAGGAAGTTAACAGGAGGTTGGCAAAAAAATACTCCAGCCAACCTTCAAAAAATAACCAAAAGCCAACATGTCTTACACTTCCTTCTGCAACGCCACCCGGGTCCAGCCCTTTTGCAGCTTTAGGATAAACAAATTACAGCTGCTCTGACTCTACCTTGGGGTGAGGCTCTCTGAGATGGGAGAGCCATAGTTCTGCCCACATTTGGTATACCAGTGTGAGTAAGAGGAAAAAGTGGTGAAATTACTTCATTTTTCCTCTTTTCTGATCAGTGCTGGTGATAATGATTTCCTTGTTATGACTTGCAGACTCCAGCACACCGCTGTGTTGATGCATAGGAGGGCTCAAATCTGAGTCTTAAATAAAAAAGGATTTTGGTTCCAGCACAGCATGTTTGTAAAATATCTACTGACAAGACAAAAAAAAAAAAATTGTTCTACATGGCCTGTAAAACATATGTTAAAAATTCTGCATCATAGACCATCTTTAAATTATTCATTTTTAATCCCTTCAGCCTTGAAGGGCCTTTAAACATTGCCTACTGAGAAACAATCCTGCCACTGAGGGAACAGCTATAAAATAAAATACTGGCTACTTAAAAATATAGAGAAAAATGCTTTACCTAGACACAGTTTCTGCATTTTAAAATATGAATAAAGGGCTGGATCCCGGCTTGGTGAAAGCTGATACAGCTCCTTTGATGTCTGCATAGCTATCCCCCATCAGCAGCTGAAAGCCTTGGCCCAGAGTTTAGAATAGATATCATTTCTCTACATAAGAAGACAAGTGAGATTTGCATGGTTAGTTCAAACTATTTCATATTCACTGAGCTGTTGAGGAAATACTGTCTGTGAAACAAATCCTGGATTCTTTCCCAAAAACATCTAAATGACACTTGCTAGGGAAATGCTACAGTATAAAAGGGAGCGGATCCAATCCTCCTGATTGGACCCTGCTGTAATTACTACGGCATTATCGAAGAGCACTTGCTACCTGCACGCTCATTGGGGTGCATCAGTGAAGTTGAGAGCATCCGAAGGAGTTAACTGTGTGTAACACTGGTATAACAAATAGAAACAGGTTCCACACTTGCTGTTTCAGGAGGGTTTGGTCTTGTTCTCTGCTCCTGGCTCAGCCTCCCACTGCTAGAGGTAGCACTGGTGGAGACCTGAGGCACTTCTGCATGCTTCACCCATACCTGTGTGTCACACCTACATGAGGCACTCCTGGGGCAAGTACCATCCTCTTCTGCCTCGCTCTACAGAAAAGTGCTTTTCTGACCAATACCAGTCACTGCAGATGCCTCTTCCATATCTCCTCCTTGCAACTTGTAACCAAGACTGATGTCACTGGAGGGGTGCACCATGTCTTACCCCTTGCATGCTCCAGAGAAATGGTGCAGAGATAGGACTGAAAATGCATAGGAAACTTAATATTATCCCCTGCTCCCTTTCTTCACTCACAGAGTTATAGATGCACAGAATCCTAGAACGGTTTGAGTTGGAAGGGACCTAAGGGACCATCAAGTTCCAACCCCCCTGCCATGGGCAGGGACACCTCCGACTAGACAAGGTGGGTCAAAGCCCCATCCAGCCTGGTCTTGAACACTTGCAGGGATGGGGCATCCACAAACCTGTTCCAGTGTCATCTTGATTAACTATCATTAATTTGAACACTCTTGACTTGCCTTGATACAACCTGTAGACACACTAGTAAAATTTATATACTGGATGATGAGAACTCATTTGTTTTAGTGGAATCATTCTTTTTCTCTGTTAAGCTCATGGCCAGACTGCGTGTGGTAAAACAGGTAGTGAAATGCAGAGTGCTCAGACTTTTCCTTCTCCGGGCACTGTTGCTTTTCTAGGACATTCTTCAGAGCCCTCGTCACCCTCTTATTCCCTCCATCACCTCAGAAATGCTTGGGAGAGATCTCCAGAGCTGAAGCACAGCCTTTTTGCTGGTATGCTGTTCCCCAGTGATGTTTTCATAAACAGACCCAGTCACCTACAATCATCAGGAAGGAAATGAAGCAGCAAATTCAACTAATTTGCCTGAAGGTATGAGACTATCAAGTCGAGTGGGTTACAGAAACTGTCACAGGTGATCAAATCGGAGCTCCTCAAGGGCCCTATCCCACCTCCAGCAAAGTGGCAAGCAGCTCCTGGGAAAAAGTGGTGAAGAGCTATTTAATACACTGTTTCCCCCACACAGTAATTCCTTGTGTTGATACATTCCTTGTAAAAGAAGCCTATTTATTTTTTTTTTTAGCCTCATTACTTTAGACTAAATCCCTTCCAAGCCCTGTTTATGAAGGATCTAATACTATGTCGCTCTGCAGAACCCAGGGGCAGGATTTAGGGATGGGGTAGAGTCCCTTGAAGGTTTTGTATGGGCTTATGCTCCTAAGCAGAAAGCTCAGCCTGCCACGGGTGCTCACACCCGAATGCAAATATCTGCACAGTGCGGTACACGATGTGGCACTGGTCTAAGTTCACACTTAAGCTTTTACTAATATAACTCTATGGAAACAAGCTCAGCGATAACTGATGACTTACAGCTCCTACGTAACGTGTTACAGTTTCCATTGGAACTACGTTGTGCTGGATGTAATAAACCAACAACGTGGGCAGTTTCAGTAAATAGATTAATAACCTATAAACTCATATGCTTCACAAAGGGAGTGATACACTGGTTGTCCAGCGCTAAGGAGCATGTTTTTCAGAGCTCAGGAATACGTCCTCTCCCCTGACATGTGCTGTGGATGTTCAGTCTGCGTTACACTGCCTACAGAGGGACTGGAGAGAAGAACAGCAAGATCATTTGCTTCTGTTGAGGTGCTATAACCCCCCCCCCCCCGCTTCTCATCTTGGCTCCACTCTTTACACATCTGACACTAAAAAAGCCAGCATTATGTTGTTAAATAGTTTTAGCAGACACTTCATCAATTGAATGTATCTGTCTGGGGGATTTTTTAACGATGCTGGATTCTTTTTAATTTTACAGCATTTTATAGTCACCTTAAAACTGTCTGATGCTGGACCGAAAGAAGATATGCACTATTTATTTTTTTTTAATAGTATTAATGATGCATAGTATGTTTTTTCCTCTGAGAAGCACGCAATTTCTTGTCACTCTTCCCTGCTGTGATCACCTCTGGGATCCACGCAGCCCGATTTCAGACGCGGGAGTTACGGGGTGGGGGTGAGCACACAGGTATTTCTGGGCGGTCACCCACCCTAGGGAGGTAGCAGGGATGTCATCCCGCCCCAGCTCAGAGAGAACTTTGGGTTGGCGGCCGTGTCACCCCCACCCCCGCCCGCCCCACGGCCCGCATCCCCGACGGGCGGTGGCGCGCATCTCTCCGCCGCGCAGCGCCCGCGGGCGCGCAGCCCCGCTCAGCGGCCCGGGAGGGTGGAGGAGAGGGGGGGTCCGCCCCGGTACCGCCCTGCCCGACTCCGAGGAGGGGCCGGCGGGGGCCACCGGCGCCGTCCACGTGGCTAGGGGCGCGCTATATGAGCAGGCAGGAAGCCCTGCCGGGGAGGGAAGGGGAGGGACGGGGCGCCCGGAGAGGCTCCGCGGGCAGCGCAGGCAGCGGCAGCAGCGGCGGCAGCAGCGGCAGCGGCAGCAGCGACCGCCCGCCCTTCCCTGGCCATGGGGCTTGGCGGCCCACCGGCCCCCCGCGCCCCGCCGTGAGTACCGCGGGATCCCCCCCCCCCCCCCCTACTCCGCCTCCCTCCTCCTCCGCCTTCGTCCCCGCTTACCTGCAAATCCTGCAAATCCTCCCTCTCCCCCCTGCTGCAAAAGGCGCGGCGGGAGCCTCCCCCTTCCTTCCAGCTCCTCATTCGACTGTTAAGTTGTGGTTTTCGGTTGTCTTTTTTTTTTTTTTTTTTTTTTTTAATTATTATTATTATTTAGAAGCAGGGGGTGGCACCGGCGCTGGCGGAGCTTGCAGCATCCTCCGGCGGGTTCCCCAGCACCCTACAACGGGGGAGGCTTCGCCCCATCCAGCCGGGATTTCCCCGGTGGAGGGGGGCAGAGGGAGAGGCTGCGAGTGCCGAGGTGGGCTCCGGAGCAAGGAGCACCTTCGGGCCATTCCAACCAACGGGACACCCCCGCAGGCTGCCACCACGGCATCCCCAGCTCCACGGGGGACTAGTCCTACGTGGGGGAGCCGCTCTGCTGCAGGGTGGGGAGCAGCGGGAAGGACCAGCCTGGCGGAGTCCTGCACCCTGATTTTTATTTTTTTGTGTTTTTTTTCCCCTTGGGTAGGCTGTGCGACGAGCGAGGAAAGCCAGTATTACCCCGTTAGAGGGGAAAAAAGCAGACTAACTGTTTTAGGTACCCGCTCACATACCTCTGCTTGCAGAATTAATTTCCAATTGAGTATAAATAACTAATCTTCGAGTTCAGCAGTTTGGTTGTTATGTGTGCTTTTATTGCACTTGATATATTTATCTCTATAGCAAACATAACATCCCAGGTCCTTACTGTGATTGATTTTAGTCTTGACATAAATGAAAACAAACCGGTAAAAAGATGCCTTGATGCATATTTACTGGTTTGAGACACATAAGATTTTTCAACTCTTTGTAACGGTTGGGCTTGTATGTATCCAATACACAGAAATAACTCATTCATATAATTGTGAATCTGAATTATATATTTGCCTGCTGGGCACACATGTTAAAGGAAAAACCTCCCTAATTATGGATCTTTCAGAGAGATTGGAAGGGTGACAAAGCCCTTGTAATCTTTTGGGTCAATTTTCATAAGCTCCGAAAGCTCCCTTTGAAAAGGAAATTAAATTTCGGTGTGGAAAAGGGACAGGAAATTCAAGGATATAAAAAAGAGAATCTATTCTACTTTGATCCTCTCCTCAGGAGTTCATTTATGTTGGTGCTCTTCAGTGTCATAAGTTAAAATGAAGAGTCGCCTTTAACTGGAGTCTTCCTGCCTCTTGGCAGTTCGGAAGATACTCAATTAGCAGCACACTCCTCCTGTGTATTATTTACATGGTTTTAGCTGGAGGGATGTCTCTGTGTGAAGCATCTGCTTGGAAATATTTGGATGGCTACATCCATAGTGTCCCGTGCAATCCGTGCCAGCCAGTGCCTTCTCCAGCCAATATGTTTACCTCTCCTCAATTTTACCACTCAACCCAAAGCCAACGGTGCTCTGGCCACTGTTCGTAATGCCTCGAAAGAGCTGCTCTCGTGTTAGAAGTTGGGGTTGGCCCTGGGTCCTCTTTCCTGCTTTTGGCAAGGGCAGGATGGTTTTCTGCAGGGCACGGCTGTGCTTGAGGTCCTTTCTGGGCTCAACTGGGAACCTGACAGTTTTTCATCTGTTTGAGCGCGTGTTCAGGCAGTGGCCGGGGGTGGAGGAGGGAATGGTTGGATGTGAATAAAAAAGGTGGATTTGTTTATTAGTTAAAGGCACTTGTTTTCTCAATTATCCTGGAAACAACAAAACCCCTGCATAGGTCTATGGTGAACTTGGTGCTCTGTTCCTCTGCCAATTTCTCACTTCATTTACTCTATTTTGGTGCTGCTGTAGGATAGCATTTCAGCCGCAGCAGGTTTAAATCCTGTGCCTCAGCAAAGTCCCGCTCTGTGGTCCTGCCAAACTAGCTTTAAAGCTAGCACTAGATTTCTAAAGTACAATTCTGTCTAATATACATTTACTTTACCTTTCTGCTAGCAGCATGTAAGAGCATAGTCTCTGAGAGAGCAAAAGATGAGAAAAATCCAATTCCTTATTCTTTTGGCTCACTCACTTGGTGCACAGTCTGATTGTACAGCGGAGAGAGCGAGTTGCCCTGTTTGTATGAAATTTTCACACATCCCGGTCAGAAAGGAATTTGCAGCTTTGTTTGCAGTTTTTCTGCCAAAGTTGATGATATTAATAATAGTGATGGCATCTCAATTGAGGAAGGCAGCTTTTACAACTAAAAATCATTTTATATAAGACTTTGTATCTGCTTATCAATCTGCTTTTCTGTTTATGTAAAAGTAGGAGTAATTTGAGGGGAAATTAGGGTCATGTAGATAGAGGTTCCATCTTTTGGGTTATAACAGCATCTTTTATGCCAAGTGCATTGCAAATGCTGCTATTAATTTATAGTGGTAATATGTTTTTATTAAGAGCTTCTTTTAGAAGTATTTTCAAAAGTGTGGTGAAGCAGAAATGTGCTTTTAAAAGCAAAGGAGTAAGGGAAAATCCAGCTCCATAGCATATTTCAAGTGTTGTTAATCCCACCACCTGGTGGAGCTTTTTGTGGCACTGGCTGAGGGAACTCTGAATAAGGATATTTTTTTTTGTCTTGTTTCAATGCTGTCAGATGTTACATGTAGAGTTTCTTTAACTTTTTTTTCTTTCTCAAAGCAGACAATTAATTTTCTATATCCTACATATTCTATACTTTGCAGAAGGCAGCACAGATATATTGGTAGCACAGATATATTGGTGTCTCATATGAAACAGCGCTTGTCTGTAGATAGATGAATCGGTGAAGTAGGCAATAATTTTTTTCTCCTTCCTGTCCTTTTCTTTTCCTTGCAACACACTTTTTTCTTTTTTTTTTTTTTTTTTTAAAGGCAATATGATGCTGGCATAGAGCATGACTGTGACTTGGGCATCCAGGAGCTATTTATTTTCACCTAGGAGCACTTCTTAAGTGGAAGAATTATTTTAAATAGCCAGCCTGATGAAACATTGCACTTCAAGCTCAGTTTGCTTTGTACTAGTAATTTTGATATAAATATTGCTATAAAATATTTGCTAAACAGCCTGCATATAATGAAGCTTGCAAGCAGAAGAGAAGCAGCCACATTTTTGACTGATCTCAAATTATTAGTGTGGTTTAAAACATGGACGTAAATGCCACTGAATAAGGCAAAGTGTGGCAGAGCTGCCTTTGCCCCGCTCTGAAGTATGTAGTCCCGCCTAACAGCATCAAAGCCTCTCTGTCATGTTTATGTTATGCCAAAGAACTGCTAAATGAAAATGTAAGTCAGAGCTATGCAAGCTAAAAATAACTTTAGGACTCTCTCTCAGCTCCTCAGAATGGAATCATTTAAAACAGCGAGAAACTTCCTTGTCCCATACAGATGTTTTCTGAGCGCTGTGGCTAATGCAAAAGACCCAAACTTGCAGACAAATTGCTGCTGTAAATGTTTGTATTACTCTTATTGCTGTAGTGCCTGTGTCAGCAGACAACAGTCTAACGGAGGCTTCGGCTAGCCTAGGAAGGCGGTCCCAAGTTGGGGTGATATCTCACCTGGGTGGCTCCAGGTATGCTTGGTCCCACCAGTGAGATGGATAAACACCTTTGGAGCCCATCCAGAGCAGGTCTGCATCCCTCTCTGGGCTAGCCTGGTGTTTGAAGATTGGTTCAATTCATTGCCCAGTAGGTCAGATGCCAGGTAGGTATCTGTTGTTGCCCAACAGGTATCTGCTCCAGGGAGCTATGAATCACCTACCAGGCTTCAGAGATCTTTGCTTCTTAACCATAGTCACTTAGTGCCATCTGAACTGCCCTGAACTATCTGTTCTGGCCTTCTGGATCTGGGCCAGAAAGATGTGAGTCTCTGTCTCCTTGTGTCATATTTGAGACCCCGGAAAGGTGGCTTTGATGTCTAGGGCATTTCCAGTGGCATCTGAAACCTATGTTTGTCAACTGAATTGACCCTGTGGGTGCCTAGAAAGCACATATAACTCCAACCTTTAACTTGTGATAATGTTATCAACATAAGCGGCCTCTCTGTAGGAGGCAAGTTTGTTAGTGAGAAGTTGTCTCCTGCCTGATATAATTCATAGAATCATAGAATTGCCTAGGTTGGAAGGGACCTTTCAGATCATCTAGTCCAACCAATAACCTGACACTGACGAAAACCACCACTAAACCATGTCTCTAAGGACTACATCTACCTGTCTTTTAAATACCTCCAGGGATGGTGACTCAACCACTTCCCTGGGCAGCCTGTTCCAATGCTTAACTCTTTCAGTGGAAAATTTTTTCCTAGTATCCAATCTGAACCTCCCCTGGCACAACTTGAGGCCATTTCCTCTTGGTCTATTGCCTGTTACTGGGGAGAAGAGAAAAAAACCCACCTCTCTACAACCTCCTTTCTGGTAGTTGTAGAGAGTGATCTTTTTCTCCAGACTAAATAACTCCAGCTTCCTCAGCTGCTCTTCATAAGACTTGTTTTCCAGACCCTTCATCAGCTTCATTGCCCTTCTCTGGAACTCGTGCAAAACCTCAATGTCTTTCTTGTAGTGAGGGCCCCAAAACTGAACACCGTACTCGAGGTGGGGCCTCACCAGTGCTGAGTACAGGGGGACGATCACTTCCCTAGTCCTACTCACCATGCTGTTCCTGATACACTCCAGTGTGCTGTTGGCCTTCTTGGCCTCCTGGGCACGCTGCTAACTCATATTCACCTGGCTGTCAACCAACACCCCCAGGCCCTTTTCTGCCAGGCAGTTTTCCAGCCACTCTTCCCCAAGCCTGCACGGGGTTGTTGTGACCCAAGTGCAGGATCTGGCACTTGGCCTTGTTGAACCTCGTACCGTTGGCCTTGGCCCAATGATCAAGCCTGTCCAGATCCCTCTGCAGAGCCTTCCTACCATCAGCAGATCAAGACTCCCGCCCAAATTGGTGTTGTCTGCAAACTTGCTGAGGGTGCACTTGATCCCCTCATCCAGATCATCGATAAAGATTTTAAAGAGAACTGGCCCCAATACCAAGCCCTGGGGGACACCACTTGTGACCGGTCTCCAACTGGATTTAACTCCATCCACCACCACTCTCTGGGCCTAGTCCTCCATCCACTTTTTTACGCAGCGGAGAGTGCTCCCATCCAAGCCATGGGCAGCCAGTTTCTCCAGGGGAATGCTGTGGGAAACTGTTATCAAAGGCCTTACAAAAGTCCAGGTAAGCAACATCCACAGCCTTTCCCACATCCACCAAGCGGGTCACTGTCATAGAAGGAGATCAGGTTTGTCAAGCAGGACCTGCCTTTCATGAACCCGTGCTGACTGGGCCTGATCGCCTGGGTGTCCTTCATGTGCCATATAATGGCACTCAGCATGATCTGTTCCGTGACCTTCCCAGGCACCGAGGTCAGGCTGACAGGCCTGTAGCTCCCTGGATCCTCCTTCCAGCCCTTCTTGTGAACAGGTGTCACATTTGCTAACCTGCAGTCAACTGGAACCTCCCCAGTTTGCCAGGACTGCTGATAAATGATGGATAGTGGCTCAGTGAGCACTTCTGCCACCTCCTTCAGATGAGTGGATCCTGTCTGTCCCCATACACTTGTGTATGTCTAGGTGCTGGAGCAGGTCCCTCAACATGTCCCCTTGGATTACGGGGGCTTCATTCTGCTCCCCGTCCCTATCTACAAGCTCAGGGTACTCAGGGAACAACTGACACAACTACTGAAGATGGAGGCAAAGGAGGCACTAAGTACCTCAGTCTTCTCCTCATCCTTTGTCACCATGTTCCTGCTCTCATCTAGTAAAGGATAGAGATTTTCCTTAGTCCTCTTTTTATTACTAAAGTATTTATATAAACTTTTTTTATTGTTCTTAACGTCCAAAGCCTAGTTAAATTCTAGTTGGACTTTGGCCCTTCTGATTTTCTCCCTACATAGCCTTACAGCATCTTTGTAGCCTTCTGGAGTGGCCTGCCCCTTCTTCCAAAGGCCGTAAACTCCCATTTTTTTCCCCTGAGTTGTAACCATATCTCTCTGTTCAGCCAGGCTGGTCCTTTTGCCCAACAGCTCGTTTTTCAGCACACGAGGACGGCCTGCTCCTGTGCCTTTACAACATTCTTCTTGAAAAACATCCAGACTTCCTGGACACCTTTGCCCTTCAGGACTGCCTCCCAAGGGACTCTGTCAAGCAAGCTCCTGAAAGTCCATGGTGGCAGTTCTGCTGACCCCCCTCCTTGCTTCTCTAAGAATCGAAAACTCTATCGTTTCATGATCACTATGCCCAAGACAGCCTCCAGCCATCATATCCCCCACAAGTCCTTCTCTGTTTACTCCTTCCCTAGTCGGCTCCCTCACCAGCTGTATTAAGAAGTTATCCCCAACACACTCCAGGAACCTCCTAGACTGTTCCCTCTCAGCTGTATTGCATTCCCAGCTGATATCTGGTAGGTTGAATTCTCCCATGAGTACAAGGGCAAGTGACCTTGAGACTTCTCCCAGCTGCTTGTAGAATATTTCATCTACATCTACATCCTGGTTGGGTGGTCAATAACAGACTCCCACCATGATGTCTGCCTTGTTGGCCCTCCCCCTGATTCTTAGCCATAAACATTCAACCCTATTGTCATCATCTTTAAGTTCTTGACATTCATAACACTCCCTAACATACAGAGCCACCCCACCTCCTCTCCTTCCCTGCTGTCCCTTCTGAAGAGTTTGTAGCCATCTAACACAACACTCCAGTGGCGTGTGACTCGTTTTGTTCTGATAAGGGCTCTGGGCCCCCCTTGCACTCATTAACAGCAGCCACAGAGGAACTTCTGTCCCCCTGCTGGTCACCTTTCCCACTCTTACCCAACCTCCTGTTTCCACCAGTGCTCACAGCATCCCATGCTCTGGTTTGTAAGTACCAAACTCAAGTCACTTTGTGGAAAATGTCCTATAAAGCTTTGAAAAGCTCCTGTAAGTCAGGGCTGCACAACACCCACTGCTGTGAAATAGCTGTGGAGTGTGGAAAATTTGTGTGTGTGGGGGGAAGCTTGAGGGACAGGGCGCTCTTTTTAAAAGAAACTCCCACTAACATCGATAGAAGCTTCTTCTGAAAAGTGAGTTAAGATTAGGGATGTCATTAACTGTAAAGACTGTAGTAATTGCTAAAATGCAATTTTAGGGAGAAAGGAGGGTGGAAGGCAATTTGTTTCTGGCTCTGCTGGGCTTTGAAGTGCTCTCAATTAAGCTGCGTTGTCTGGACTGATGTACATGTCCTTCCCCTAGGAGAAGAAGACTTGTGCACCAAGTACAACAGGACAAAGCCTTTGGGTAGAGGGCATGTTTTATTTCCAGGGGTAGAAAAGAAGTTTGTAAGCCTCATAAAATGACAGCAGTTTCTGTCAGCTGATCACTGAGTATCACAAAGTGCAAAAGAGGCACAACATAAATGGTTGGACCCTGCGTCTGGTGACAAATGTTTGAAGTGTAGCTTTCTTGCTCTGAGGACATCATCTCAACAGAGCCTTTGTTTTTTTTGTAGTAGCTTTTCCATTTCTTTGCAAGTCCTTTCTCCCAGCAGTAGTTTTTGATGCAGGCTCAGCCCTCTAGCTTTCCACCCCAACGAGTTTGAGTGAAGGTGGAGGGACTGGCTGTGGTAGGAGCCACAGGGTCCAAACATGACCTTCCCCACCTTCTTGGTGCTTGACACAGTACTGCTGCTGGCACGGAGGTGACCATGTATACTCTGGGTATCCCTAAAAATGCCCTGAGCCAGATCAGTCCTTATCTATCCCTTTGGAGGATTGTTCTGCAGAGCAAAAACCTGCACAGTGAATCCGAGTTATTAAATTGGATGCAATTTTAAAATGTCTCTGGACTAGATAATTGCTACTGACATTTTCCCAGAATTGGTAGATTCTTTAAGTTTTATATATATATATATATATATTTTTTAGCTGTGGTATACCAACACAAAACAAAGGTTGTTCCTTTTAAAGGACACTATTTCTGGAGTCTGGATCTTCAATCAATGACTTAATCTTACGTATCTGAAATGCTGTGTGTGCTGACACATCACAGTGCTGTACCAGCTCGACAAAGAAATCTAATTCTATCAAATCTGCCAGCTCAGTTAATATGACCCTCCCAGAGAAACATAAGGCGTCACCTCCTCTTTTTTTAGGTAGGAATCAGGTTCCCTGTCTCCAGCTCAAATTAAATGCATGCCATGTGTGGTCAGATTTGGGTTTAGGTTTTTTTTTAAGGTACCTGCTTACATCCTGGCAAGCAAAACCACAGATCAAATTGGAAGGTGTCATCTGAATATTTGGGTTGAAACATACTGGTTTGAGTCCTGCAGAATGTCCTTCTTTGGGATTAGTCTTGAAGCAGAGACCTGTGTTACTTCATCCTGAGAATTCTATAAATTCATATGTAAAGAGTGGTATAGGGCTACCTGCAACTTGAATCGGAGCTGACCTTACAGTTTCTGTCTCTTTTATGTGACACCCTACAGTGAATTTGAAGCTCTCATGATAAGGCCATCCGTGCCTGTATCTTAAATTCCTTTTGTCTGATGGGTTTTGGTAATGCCTTTTACGTAACCTCCCCTTGGGCAGGTGTAATGACTGCAGCCTGCATTAGTGCAAGACTTTAGCTGCTAACACTATTGCTCCATGCACCTAATGATTTCTCTTACTACATCTTGATTTAAATGAGTTTGTACATATCATCTGACTTAGGTTTTTTTGTGACAAAAGTGAGAAAAATATTGGTTTACATTTAATCGAAGCAAACGTTATTTAACAAAGGCAGGTCAAGATAATTATAGTTTTGATCAAGTGAGGCATTCTTGTTTTTTGGTTTACTTAATCTTAATTCCAGGTCCATAGCAAAATCTCAGGTAGCCAAAATTACTCATTTTGAAAGAGCCAAGAAAGTTTGCCTTCAGAAATGTCAGAATGATTCCTCTGAATTTGATGTCCTGCATCGACACAGTTTATGTCAGCCGATGGCAATACTGATATTATATCTGAATTTGGAGTTTTGTCTCTTGTCTCTTTGAAACTATTTTTGCATCGAAGTTGTTATTCTTCAGAAGGTTCACCCAGCTTTTCTTTTCAGGGGCAATTCTGTGAATTTCAAGTAAAGAAAGGATCTCTTCTGCTTGTCTGTCTGCTGCTTATTAGAAGAATTAGAAATGCTTCTTCCTGATCCCTCCCTTCTCTTTCCCCCTCCACCATCCTCTGCTTTTCCCCTTCTGATAAAATTTACTCTTGTTTAGAAGCTATGAGTGTGTGATCACATCTCCTGTGGCTTCACTCTGCATCTTACAAAAAGGCCTGCTGCTCTTCCCAAACAGTTGGCTTAATTCTAGCCTAAAAATTTAAAAAAATTTTTACCTGAAAATTTACCCTGAAAAGTAAAAATTAACTTTTGCTTGCCCTGTACCCTGTTAACAAAAGTTTGGCATCAAACTTCAAATATTAGTGCTGAGGTCTACTTAATATCTCGGTGATCAAGCAGTAGCACCGGTGGAAACATAAAGCAGGTAGATACTAAGTTTGCAGGCAGAACTTTGGAGGCACAGAAGTTCAGAAGCTGAGAATGCCATAACCCTTGCAATGAAGTCATGCAAGTTATGATGAAGTTTATCTCTCATGCTCTGGAGATTATGCTGTAATGGCAACATAGAAATGCAAGGAAAAATTGCATTAGCCTTTCTAAAAGGTTAGTAGTTAAACAGACCCTTGAAAAAACTTCTCTTGCTTAGAAAGGCTATATTCATTGACTTCTGGGGTGCATCAGGAAGAATGTGACCAGCAGGTCGAGGGAGGTTATCCTCCCCTTCTACTCTGCCCTGGTGAGGCCCAATCTGGAGTACTGTGTCCAGTTCTGGGCTCTCCAGATCAAGAAGGACAGGGAACTGCTGGAGAGGGTACAGCAAAGGGCTGCAAAGATGATTAGGGGCCTGGAGCATCTCTTTCACGAGGAAAGGCTGAAGGACTCGGATCTTTTTAATCTGGAGAAGAGAAGAGTGGGGGAGGATCTGATCAACGCCTATAAATACTTAAAGGGTGGGTGTCAAGAGGATGGGGCCAGTCTTTTTTCAGTAGTGCCCAGCGACAGGACAAGAAGTAATGGGCACAAACTTCAACATAATAAGTTCCATCTAAACATGAGGAGGAACTTCTTCATTTTGAGGGTGGCAGAACACTGGAACAGGTTGCCCAGAGAGGTGGTGGAGTCTCCATCTCTGGAGACATTCAAAACCCGCCTGGGCGCATTCCTGTGCAACGTGCTCTAGGTGGACCTACTTGGCAGGGGGATTGAGATGATCTCCAGAGGTCCTTTCCAACCCCATATCATTCTGTGATTCAAATGTAAACTGGCTCTTGTAAAATACCTCTTTTATGGCGCTAAGAGGAGGAAAATGGTTTGGAAGGGTAGTGTGGGCATGCTTTATACATTTGGCAAAAGGCAGCTCCCTTCTTTTGGGCTGCATGAAATGCCCATGGTGTGGCTTACCCATGTAACTGGGACTCTGTAATGGGGCCAGAGAATACAGTTTTGCTTCAAGGTGTCATCTCCAGGTGAAAAACTTACCTCCAGTGAAATTAGTCTGGTGACTGTAACGTGGTGATGTCAGGTGCCAGTGTGTCTTCAGAGCATCAGGAAGACTTTTCCTAGTTTCATCTCAATTTCTCTCCTTCCTGAGTAGACACTGAAATCTCCTTCAGTCCTGCTGTTCTGGTAACCTTCTGTGCTTTTTGTCCCTCTTTTGCATGTGTTCGTCCTCTTACCAGTCTGGTTTTCCACAACCGCTCCTTGCTAGAGGAGAACAGACTATTTCTGTGGCTCCCACCACTCCCTTCCTCTCTTGTGTTTTGTTCTCTGCATGCCAACGTCAGAGCCAATCAAGACATCAGGAGACACAGGGACACCTAAACTTTGCATCTGAGGTTAAACACGTGGTGGTGAGAGGACAAACTTGTGGCTGAGAACCTGGAGTCAGCCAGGAAAGCTGAACCCCATCCCGTCTGTAAATGACAGCGTTTCGGTTTCCTGGAGGTTGAGCTCAGCCTGTGAAATGTGTGGAGTCTCCAGTAAAGATATAAATATTGCCCGTTAGACCAACGGCTTGAATTTGAATCAGGAAAGTAAAATGAAATCTTCACATGGACAGAAGAGCTCTAGAGATGGGACACTGGCTCTAGCGATTCACTGTCTGTCACTCCATTGAGTAGTGCAGTCATCAGAGATGTGCAAAAGCACTGCTGATGCAACAAAAATCACCTATATTTCTGCTTTATCTACTACAATGAAGTTATTACTGTAATGCTGCAAGGATCATGCAGTTTGGTGCTTTTTCCATGTGGCTGTCAGTGCACTGCTTTTGCTTGCCTTGTTCCTGAGACCTTTCAGAGGAACATAAAGTGTCGACTCACTGTGGCTGTCGCAGCAGATTTTCTGTGAATATTGCAAAAAAAATGCAAAAATAGATAGGAAAAATTAAAAACTGCTTCAGACCAGAAATGATAGAGGAAAAGCCTGTATCGTGGTAGCAGGATGCGTGAAATAGCAGCAGCTACACAATTCTGTGATAAAACTGCGGGGATGCTGGAGCGTCGCCATCCTGCCATCTCAAACAGCCACTTCATTAGCTTGCTAGGGCAGCGAGATGTATGGGTAGTCTGGGAGACAACCTAATAAAACAAACCCATTAAAAAGCATACTGATCATAGACAAACTTTGCCCCAAGACACTTGTCGTGGTTTAACCCTAATGGCAACTAGGACCAGGAAGCCTTCACTCGCTTCCCCCCACCCATCCCTCACCCCCAGCTGGATAAGGGAGGAGAACTGGAGAAAAAAAGGAAACCTTGTGGAATGAGATAAAGACAGTTTAATAGAACAGTAATGGAAAAGAAGATAATAATAACAATAATGATAAAAGAGTATGCAAAATTACTCATGCAATACAACTGCTCAACACCCGGTGAGCAATTGCCCAGTCCATCCGACCATGGATTCCTGCCCCTCAGCCAACCCCCATTTATATACTGAGCATGGTGTCTGTGGTATGGAATATTCCTTTGGCCAGCTTGTCCTGTGTATGCTCCCTCTCAGCTTCTGTGGGAAGCTGAAAAAGTCCTTGACTTAATATAAGGATTACTTAATGTGTTATCAACATTATTTTCATACTAAGTCCAAAACACAGCAGCTACTAGGAAGAAAATTATCCTAGCTGAAACTGGGACACCACCAAATTAGGTTTGATAGGACTTGTTTAACTACATACAGAGTTGTGTGCAATATTCAGGTGCTTTTTGGCCCCTTTGAGAAACTGGAAGTGTTTCATTCACCTGTAGGATATGTGCACTGTAAAATATTTGAGGACACTTGGAGAACTGTGATACATATCCCAGACAGAGGAAAAATGGGGTGATTTAGGTCTCTTACAAGTGGGATTTTCACTCAACATAAATGTGACCAAAATTGAGACATGTACTTCTACTTTTTTTAATGGTCCTTTAAAATCATTGAAGTTTTCAGAAAAAAAAAAAACCACCAAGATGAAATATTGATCAATACGTATATTGGTCCTCCCAAGTATTGCTGTGATTTGACATAATGCTCGCTAGTCAGACAGTGAAATTATACCAACAAGAGTTGGCTGTAAATGCCTAGTTACGACACTTGATTTGTGCACTACCTGGGCTTCTCCTAAACCACTGTAACTCTGGGGTGCAAAATGGCCAGTTCTCCAAACAGAAATAAGCCTCAAGCAGCTACATAACTGGCCATGAGGCCAAAGAGCAAAGGAGCCAGAGACAGATGCTGGCTGTTTTAAAAATACAAGGTTGTGGAAAAATACAAGGTGATAGCAGTAGTTGCAGAAGTGGCTAAAACATTTGCTAGTAACAATGAAACAAAGGATTTTAGAATAAGTTGCCTCTCTGCAAAGTGAGGGTCTCCTGTCCATGCTGAGTTGAGTGTATGTATTGGCAGAGGATGATGCTATGCAATTGCAATTCATTTTGGGATTTTTCCTAATAGGGGAAAAACTGGAGGTTTGGGTGGAGAGGAATCGATAGGTTAGAATTGCCATCCCAGCTCGTTTGGAGGGGGATGTCTCTGTTTCACAGAGCACGAGGAGAAGAGGCTGCTCGTTTCTTCCTCTGCTGCCTTCTGACCCACCGCTGGTGTAGAAGAGGGGCTCATTTGTTGTGCTTTGTTTCTGCTGGCTTAAAAGGACGACACACACTTTTCCTTTACCAGGATGAAGAATGCAATTTAAAGCTGAAATTTTACCAGATTAAGCCAGAAGTGCTCAGTGTGTCACTGCCTCTATTGTTTCTTGTAGAACTTCCCCCACCCCAGTTTAGACAGTAGCCCTTTGTCCCTGTGGCTTAAAATACCCAAGTCCCATCTGTGGGGACTGTCATCACACTAATTGACAAACAATCCTAAGAAGTGTACCCCATTTAAAGTTATTATTTTGGAAAAAGGACAGCTCCTTTGGGAACAAGCCTGACCAAGAGTTAGATGTTAGTGCAGCAGAAAGCAACCCTTGGATCCTCCTCAGGCGAGGAGGGCCCCACACATCCAACTTTTCTTCTTTTGTGTGTGTGTGTGAATTCTTAAAGAAGCTTTGCTCCAAATGTCATTTCCCTGATTTATCTTACCACACACAAATTTAGAGGTTCACTGCATTCTATGAAAAAAAAAACCCAGCACAGCTTCATTTTGGAAAAATGGCATTTCATCAAGGTGTAACTCTCCCCTGAGGTTGTTCTCAGAGCCACTAACCACACTTCTGGCATGTCTCTGAATTTGGAAAATAATATTATGAGTCTGGCTGTTGTCTGCCAGTAAAAATTTTACACCCTTACTGTCTTGCTTGGAAATTTACTGGCTGTGATACGCAGATGCAGACTATATCGGTGTGTGTCCTCAATGAGGAGCTTCTCATGGAACAGGCCGAAGGTAGAACAAGAGTCCCTGAGGCAACCTGCTGTGCTTCCTGTGGGAGTTCCAGGCTTGCTTGGCAGAGGTGCACACACTGAGAGTGGGATTACCAGGGTGGCGTGTAACCCTTCCCACTCTCAGAAGAAACCATCTGGCTTTGCAGGACAGCTCTTCCACAAGGTGGAACTTGGTGCCATTGAAACTGGTGACCTCTGCTCCTCTGCTGCTGGCATCCTTCTCACTTAAACTGTAAAAGGTGGCATTCTGCCATGGGTGCCCAAGGGTCATGTTGAGGGTAAAGCCAGGCAAGACTTGCTCGTTTTGGAAAGCATCTCCTTCATAGTCCCTCACCTCTACAAAGAGAACAGTTCTGAATTTGTCAAAGCCTGGATACCTTTTTTACTTTTGTATCTGATCAGGATTCATTTGACAACTATAGCTCTTCGAGATGGAAATTCTGTTATTAGGGCACTGACATTTTTCTGAATATTAAAAATCCTCTTGCTTTTATAGCTGTCAGAATCAATCTTTCAGATCTCCTCTTCCAGCTGCCATGCTCTCTTCTGAGCCGATTGCTACTCCTGAGCAGGTACGTGGCAGCATCGCTTTGGCTGGCACCAACAATATTGACTTCCAAGGAAATTAAGGTGTTTCCATATCTCAGACCAAGTGCTGTGTTTTGTTTTTAATCCTCTCTTCCATCAGTAACAAATGCTGCATGTTGGTTTCACCTTTCTTCAAGAGAGAAAGGGTTCGTGCACAGTAACCTTGAGTATAGACTTGTCATATCTAATGAGCTCATTAGGGCTTGATCTGCTCATTCCTGGAGACTGTTAAAGGCAAGACCAAAATATCTCACGGAGACAGAGTGGGTAGCACGCTTCCCTCTGAGTCAGCAGAGGGATGCTCCTCAACACATGTGTTGGAATCAATTGCTGAAGCTGTCATCTGCTTAATGAGACTTAAAAAGCTTGTGACTTCTCATAATCTTTAAAACACATGGCACTTGTATGAACAGGCTTATTGATAGTGGTTTCTTTACCCAACGCCAAAAGGACTCTTCAATTTGTATGGGAGAGTACTTTTCTTAGAGCCAACTGTCCAAGAGTCCAGTTGATGATAAAAAACATTTTCTTTGTTACAAAGTTGCTCTCCCCAAAGGAAATTCTTTTGTAGATGTGGCAGCCCTTGACAATCCGCTTATAGCTCCTATTGAATTTAAACTTCCTGTCCAAAGTTGTTGGGACATGAGTTTGTTACAAGACTTTTTTCCTTCCTCATAGACCCCAGAGTAAGGGATCCTTGTCAGCAGTACACAGTAAAAGATTTCAAACCTGGTGAGTGATCTTTAAGGAATGCAGCAGGAACCTGCAGAGTGTCTTGGGTGTTGGGAGAGTTAAAATTGGAGGTTTTTTGGAGGTGCAGAACAAGGCAACACAGCTGGTATCTAGAATTAAAGGTGTCCTTCATAGGCTGTTTTGGCAGACAAATGATGTAAGTGTCATGGCAGAGACTGAACTACTCCATGTCAACTGAGAATAATATTTATGCAGGCTCATGCTATGCTTCTCAGTGGGTAACTTCGTAGTTCCTCACCACTTCTGAGATTTGTATCTTGGATCTAAATAGGATGGAGACTTATATCTTAGCCTCTTTCATCAGGATTCTATAGGTGCACACTCAAATTGGTGTGTGAGCAGGGATGTACCACAAGCACAATGAATGGCAAAAGATATATCCTTTTGGTATAATTGCACAGTGATGCACAGATTCATCAAGGTGATTTTTGATCTTACCTAAAAATAAGCAAGGTACTCACTGGCATGTTTATCTTTTTATTGCCTGACCCTTCAAAGAAGACAGTGACAGGGGAAAGGCACAAGTGACTTTCAGATGACATTGCATTCGTTCGTAAGATTTCTGGAGTTCCTGTTGAGGTGCTTCCTGAGGATGTTACATGCATCTGGCAAAAGCTCTGCTTATGTTTTTCTTTGGTTTATACCCAAAACCAGAGACAGATGCTTTAAATCAAAGTAATTAAGTATGTTGGTTTCTTCTAAAAGATGGTTACTGGGGTTCATTTCATGGTTCAGGGGTCAGGAAGGATCTTCAAACACAGCTTCGCTGTACTTGTGTGATTTGAAGGGGTTTTCTTTGTTTACTTTCAGTTTGGGGTTTTGGTTGTTTTTTTTTTTTATTGTAAGGTGTTTTTTTGTTTGTTTGTTTGTTTGTTTTATTGCAAGGTTTATTTAATAACTTTGCAGGCAAAAGTATTTTGCGATGACAGAGGTCTTCTGTTGGGTGTAATCAGCCACACTTCCTTTGCTCCTCAGCTCAGAGAGTGCTTTATACAGAATGGGAGAGGGACATGCTGAAGGAGAATTGCTTTGTACTTAGCAGAATTAGAATAAGCCCAGCAAGCACATGGTTTGTGCTTAATTCCAAGAGCCTGAATCTGATCTCGCTCCTACTAATCTCTAAAGGGATTATTCCTGACTTACACCATGCTGAGTGAAATCAGAATCTGGCCCTTAAAGCCTATTTGTACTTCCAACATTGTCTCAAGGCAGCTGACCTACAAATATGAAAAAGAAGCTTGGCTTCCCACAGGTTAATTGTTTAAAGTTGTCAAGTTAAGTGGACTATAGCTGGTTTAGAAGGGTTTATTTTAAACTAAAGACTCTTTATCCAGGAAACCGTATTGCAAAAACTCAGGGTAGAATCCATTTACCTCTATTGCACTAATAAGAGATGGTAATCAGAGGCCCCTCTTTGGTTCAACACAGTGCTTTTTATTTGCGTAGTACCTTTTGTCTGATGATATTAAATACCTACTGCATTGAAATTCTGGAAGCTGTTCAGCCAAACAAGTCTCTTTAATGACCTGCAGTGACTCTAGTTGCTAGCAGTGAAGTAAAAATAAGCTAGTACACTAAGTCTCTGGTCATGAGTGACATCTGTAAGAAAAGGTCTGCAACCTAGAACAGGGTGAAGCTGTTAGCTGAAAATACTGGGGTTTCTGGAATAAAGGCTACAACTTACCTATCTGCTGTGAAGAAAATGGATCTTTATTAGCACAAGTGCAGCTAGCGTTCACTGAGACAATACCAAAGGCAAACGTACAGTTTTGGGGTGGGAAAGCACAGGTTGCCTTTAGATAGTCACAGATAAATCCTTTACAGCCTCAAATTGATATATTTTTTGTTTACATTTTGATTGTCTCCATGCTCATTTTTAAGGCTGTTTATATCGTACCTGTCTGTATCATGGTAAAAGGAAAGTAGAATACACTTTTTCATAGGGCTGCTCTTAAGGAAACTAGTATGTTATTATATCCGCATATATTCTCAAATGAACAAGTCACTTTTGTCATTGCTGCAAAACAAAATTTTGCTGTAGCAACACACTTGCAGTGTGTTTGAACTACCTAAATGCAGACATATAATGTCAGGGAGCAAGGTGGGTGGCTTCATGCGATGGCTGGCCTTATTCCCTTTGAAAATTTTGTTCTTGAATTCTGTTGTCAGCTTTGATTTCCCCATAACTGTCTCTTTGCCATGACTATTTGAGATGCTCCAAGCTTTAAACTACAGGAGTGCTATATAGCAATCAGGGTCGTTAATATTTATAAACACTAAAAGCATGGGGGACATGAGTGACTGAATCAAATGTCTTAATTACTGTCTTTGGGAAGAGATGGTAAATGGCTGTCTCAGCAGACTAGCAGGATATATTCGCAAAGGGAAATGACAAGACACATACAAAGTTGTTTAGATGACTGTGGAGGATCCTGTGTTTATGGACCGTAGGATACCTACAGCCCATAATTCATCAGCATAGTGAAAAAAACACTGAGTTGTGGGACATTTGTCCAAAAGTTGCAGTGTGGAAAGATTTTACTCACACTGGTTCTGTTATCCCATACAAACATCTGCTCCTGCCATGGAGCTGAGCCACCTTTTCCTGGCTGAAAATGTCTATGACGTTAAATATATTGAGCCAAATTTGACATTCACAGCCATTTGACTGGATAGTACCCCTAATTTTCTTTACAGTGAGTAAGGAAGTCTGCTGCCTCATCAAAGGCATAATTTAGCTTTATTGCTAGTTGCTCCAAGTTGCTAGCCATGACTAATTTAAGCCCTGCCTGTCTATCAGCAGAGACTGGAGGAGCTAACAACTGTATTCCTG
The DNA here is from genome assembly GCF_964106895.1 of Numenius arquata. Lineage (NCBI taxonomy): Eukaryota > Metazoa > Chordata > Aves > Charadriiformes > Scolopacidae > Numenius > Numenius arquata. The sequence continues at coordinate 69,599,005 of NC_133578.1, read as the reverse complement.
GAGAAGAGACTTCATTGATTCAAACTGAAATAGCTGGTGAGTGATGCTCTAAGGAGTTTGCATTAAGAGTAAAAAACCTGGTTGGCTTTGAATAAGGAACCCAGAAAACCATGCAGTAAACTCTCAGTATTTTTCTCTGTTTTCTGCAAAAAAGCAACATCAATATATCTGCAGGTCTATGCTCTCTACTTTTACATATTCTTTATCAATTATCTGAATGAGGGGATTGAGTACACCCTCAACAAGTTCACAGAAAACACCAAGCTGGGTGGGAGTCTTGATCTACTTGAAGGCTCTACAGAGGGATCTGGACAGGCTGGATTGATGGGCTGAGACCAACGGTACAAGGTTCAACAAGACCAAGTGCCAGATCCTGCACTTGGGTCACAACAACCCCGTGCAGCGCTACAGGATTGGGGAAGAGTGGCTGGAAAACTGCCTGGCAGAAAAGGGCCTGGGGGTGTTGGTTGACAGCCAGGCGAATATGAGTTAGCAGCGTGCCCAGGTGGCCAAGAAGGCCAACAGTAACCTGGCCTGTATCAAGAATAGTGTGGCCAGCAGGACTAGGGAAGTGATCGTTCCCCTGTACTCAGCACTGGTGAGGCCCCACCTTGAATATTGTGTTCAGTTTTGGGGCCCTCACTACAAGAAAGACATTGAGGTTCTGGAGCATGTCCAAAGAAGGGCAGTGAAGTTGGTGAGGGGCCTGGAGAACAAGTCTTATGAAGAGCAGCTGAAGGAGCTGGGATTGTTTAGACTAGAGCAAAGGAGGCTGAGGGGAGACCTTATTGTTCTCTACCTGAAAGGAGTTTGTAGGGAGGTGGGAGTTCGTCTCTTCTCCCAAGTAACAAGCAATGGGATGGGAAGAAACGGCATCAGGTTGCACCAGGACAGGTTTAGGATGGATATTTGGAAAAATTTCTTCACCGAAAGGGTTATCAAGCATTGGAACAGGCTGCCCAGGGAAGTGGCTGAATCACCATCCCTGGAGATATTTAAAAGAGGTGTAGAAGCGCTGCTGAGGGACGTGGTTTAATGGTGGTTTTGGCAGTGTTAGGTTAACAGGTGGACTCAATGATCTTAAGGGTCTTTTCCAGCCTAAAGGATTCTATGATTCACCTGATATAAACCAGAAGAAGTGGCATAGCCACGTAAGCAAATGTATGATTTAGTGGGGGAATGAAACCTCCTGATTAACTCTGCACTGCTTGGCAAAGCTCACCCCTCCTGCGTCCTCTCCTCTGCGGCAACGTGTGCGTCAGCTTGGGTCCATTTCGTCAAAAAGGAACAATGCTGGGGCTTCCTTTGCAGCTTTTGCTATTTGATTGAATCAAATTGCTCTAAAAATTCTCTCCATCTGTATACCCACCGTTGGGTAAGAGACGTTTTTTCCCTATTCGTCTCTGCTCTCAGCTGGTCCCACTAAGGCTGTTTCCACAGCAGATGTAGAGGTGGAGAAACTTCCAAATACACCATGTGCCAGATATAAACTATACTGCCTCACCGAACTGGTTAATGTTGTTTAGCTGACAATTCTGTAACGTAGGAAAATCTGTATATTATTAGCCAAGCACTTCAGAATTTTCTAAATTTCTAAAATAGATGCCAGCACTTGGAAATATTGAGTAATTTTTAATTGAAGGGATATGATCAGTAGGTGATTAGTTTGTGAAGTGCCTTGGATGTATGCTGTGTTGTAGAGACAAGCCATCTGGAGCGAGCCTGCCATTTAGCTTCTGTAATGAGTACCCACAGTGTGTGATGCCAAAATGACCAGCTTTATTACGTAGATGAAGATCTTGAGTAATTCAATTCATTTTTACAGATCTAAATGAACTAAAATGGAAACATAATTTGGCCCAAACTTTTCGTTTCATGCTCTTAAGTATTAAGCCAGGATCATCATTGCATCTTCCAGTATCCTTACTATAACCATCCACCACATATTGGACTATTGATTTTCTTTCTCTTTGCAGCTTTTACCAAATTCACTGTGGCCAGAATTTCATCCCATTTTTCCTGGATGAGCAGTGATGTTCCCTTAGCTGTTTCTTGTATTTGCTGCTCCTCTAACCTGCAGGCATAGTCCCCTGCCTCTGATCTTGGGGGTAGGCTGGCATGGTGGAAGAATCATAGAATGGTTTGGTTGGAAGGGACCTTTAAAGGTCATCTAGTCCAACACCCCTGCAATGAAAGTCCTGTCCAACCTGACCTTGAACGTTTTCAGGAATGGGACATCTACCACTGCTCTGGGCAACCTGTTGCAGTAGTACTGTCTCACTGTTGGGGTTACCGGGCAGAAGAGTCCCATCATAAATCTGTCTTAGTTACAAAGCCCATAGCTTGCATTGCTGCAGGTATCTGGGCGGTACTGTTCCTAGGTACCTGCAGCAGCAATGTCTGTGTTGCCAGCCTTGTAGCTGCTGGAATTAAATACTCTAAGATGGAGATTGATTTGCAGTATCACACCAAAATTAATTCTCCCTCTTTCTGAAATTATTACACAGTCTTTTTGCTGAAGTCTGATCAATCATGGTGATGTACAGCATTAAAACTCAAATCCAAAGCGCTGCCCTGTATCTGATGTATCAAGGGGTGTAGGAAGGAGTGAGGGTGACTAGAGGGAGTGACTGGAAGTAGCTGAAAGAAAAAAAATCCTTGAGAAGGCTTTGATCTGGAGTTGGATATCTGTGCACTGAGGAGGGAGTGTAGTTTTAGGAGAAGGGCACAGTCTGCATGTAAGTAGATGTATTCTATTTGATGTGCTGAGATCAAGGTGTCGGAGACTTTAACTGTTCATCTGTCCATCTTATCTTTCATTTTCCTTCTTAATTTTTCCCTTGTGCTTAAGGATCATTTTTCCCTCTTGTCCTGTGAAACGTTTTTATGCAAAGCTAAATCTCCTGCAATTCAAGCAAGCTGTTTGTAGCACAACGAGCAAAGACGTGCAGGAGTTTTGGCTTTGCGTTTTTCTTATTTTTTCTTTTTTTTTTTTTTTTTTTTTAAATTTTTTTTTAATTTTTCTTTATTTTTTTCTTTTTTCTCCCCAAGCTTGTTAGTAAGTGAGCAGTACTTTAATGAAGCATTTCATGGAGGAAAAAAAATGCAACTGCTATGTCCTGTAGATTGTTCCCAGATCCCTGAGGGAAAGATTATTTACAGATTAAAAACCTTACTGTTTCCTGTGTCATTGCAAACCAAATAATGAGCTGGACTTGAAAAGCTCGGGTATCTCCTGGTTTGGAGTACTAGCCCCTCTCAGAACATCAAACAACCATGCCAGCACTTTTTCATAGTAGCAGATGACTGAATTTCACAGCAGATTCTCCCCCAATTTAGTGCTGTTAACGATTGTGTGAACAAGACTTAAAATGTAAGCACAAGTTGAAAATCTCAGTTTCAGCATTTGAACTTGAACAAACCTGTACAGGAGGAGTCCATTGGAAGCGGAAGCATCTGTTTAAAGTCGTCATGTTTTCCAGTGTTTATTGCAATTTCCTCAAAGCCATGCAATCCACGGCAGACCCAAGAATAAATTGCAGGAATCAGGTTCTTGCTGTGAGCACGGACAAGTGGCATGCTCTGAACGCTGGCACGTGATGAACACGCCAGCGGTCTCTCTCTCAGCAGGAGGTGAGTCACTTGGGTAATTCCTTTTTTAAACAGCAGAACTGGATTCATGCTTCAAGCAGCCTCAGACAGCCAAAATGGAATAAACTTCAGGTTAAAACCTTGTGCTTCGTGCCATTACCTTCTTCTGCTTCCTTTTTCCCCTGCTGTGACAATGCGTCAGTGGATAACAACGGGAAAGGGAACTACGCCACATGTGGGAATAATAAAAACTAGCAAAGTCTATGTTGTGAGGTCCCAAACTACAACAAGAAAAATGGGAGCACCTCTCTTGCCTTCTAATATACAGGGAAAAAAAAACAGAGGCAGGTTTATATGGAGCTTTTGGGCAAACTGAGCACAGATTTCCCCTACACAAGGTACCTCTTGGAGCAGGTGAAGATATATACATATATATAAATATATATATATATATATATATATATATATATATACACACAACTACCCATCCTTGATCAAGGGAAACCACTTCTGGTTGACTGAAGTCTGTTATTTATGAAATATTCAGACCATGTCTGTAATACATTCTGCTGGTACGAGTCTGAATCACTAGCCTCCCAACTGCACCTTCCAACAACATCTGGCAACACCTGGCCCCTCTATCTGCAGTGCTGCTATAGCCACTGCTTCAAAAAGATGGGTTTCAGTGACAATATTGATCTGAGCTTATTCTTAACTACTGTATAATCATAGGCTGGACACTGGTGACCTACAATTTCAGGGAAACAAGATAACATTTACCTTATCTTTGTTCCAACAAAAGCCTGTGATAGGATCTCTGATTCCAGCCTTTGAAGGGGTTCTGTTCATAAAGATTAAGTAAATAGAGACTCTGCTCATTTTTAAAGTGAGCAAAAGGGGATAGACTTTGGATAGGACACTGGATTGAAGACAGGGTTTGATTTCTATCTGTGCTGTAGAAGAGTTGGGAACTCCACCTTTGTGTGGTTTTGCCAGCAATAGACTATAACTGCTACTTTGCACCTCTTTTAGAGCTTCTCTGGTTTTAATTAATATTTCTTTTCTGTCCCTTTTTCAAATATGCTATCACACTACAAATTTTTGGAGCCGAGCTGGGTGGGTCTGCACAGTATTCTGAAGTATTGACAATCCTTAGGCATCTGCCGCTGAAGAGCTGAAATGCAGATGGCTTATTCCGTGGGGTAGTCACAGACGCCAAAAGTTTAAAGTAATGAAGACATATGGGGAACCTTTGAATTTGCAGTATAAGGAAACTCCAGTAGCATAAATAACACTATGGGCTCTTTTTTTTCTTTCTAAAGGTTCTCCATATCCCATGTTGTGCAAACTTGACTGATGAGATGTTAAAATGTGCCAGAGTAATATTCCTAGAGGCTCCACTGTTGTGAATGGGGAAAGGAGAATTTAATGCTTACTTGATCCTAAATACACCTATTTATAAAATAAAAATGTACTTCCTTTTTCTGGATGGGCAGTTTATGATACCTGAGCTTTGTTTTGTAAGCTACAACCTTGTAACCCTTAATTTTCTAGATGAGAAGAATGAACGTGGCTCATTTATTTTGAGGGTTCTGAGGCACTGGAACAGGTTGCCCAGAGAAGTTGTGGATGCCCCATTCCTGGAGGTGTTCAAGGCCAGGCTGGATGGGGCTTTGAGCAACCTGGTCTAGTGAAAAATGTCCCTGCCACTGGCAGAAAGTTTGAAATTAGGTGATCTTTAAGGCCCCTTCGAACCCAAATATGCGGTATTGATAGATAGTAGACATGGTTACAAATGACAGCATGTGGTTGGTAGTGCAGTGAGAGTAGGTGTCCTTCAGCAGGATTTGGTGGCCCTGGTTGGCAAAGAGGTGGAACATCCTTGGAGATGGTATCAAAATGGGATGCTGCTGGTTACTTGTCTGTGAAAGCAAAGGTGAAATCCAGCCACAATGACCCTTGAGCAGTGAAGAGTGCATGGGTACAGGAGTGAATCAGTCCAGGTGCACAGTACTGCCCCATGGGATTGCAGTTTGGAGGGCTGCCAGGCCCAAAGTAGCTGAAAAGCTTTCAACCTTTCAAGCAGAAAGTCTAGGTGGGCGGAGGAATTATTGCTGTCCAGAAAACTCTGTAATCTGAGGTGCCATATGGACTGCAATTACTCTGGTACCTACTCAGAGATGTTACTCATGTGCTTCACTTGACATACAGTGATGGAGAGAGGAGGGAGCCACTGTCACAACACTCACCTTTTCTTCTCCAGCAGGACGAAATCTGGAACAGTGTTAAATCTGTCTTATTTTGGTCACAGCACTGGGAAGGGGGATGGAAATGTGGTGATTGTACCTGTGCCAGGGAAGGTGGTTTTGGGTTCACAGGGCTTCCCGTATGTGGCAGCAGCATTTTGCTCAAGGCATGTCTTTATCCTTCAATTCTGTGGCTTTTGGGACGAGGAAGTGCTGAGAGCACTGTTGTCCTGAGTGTCCTGGGCTGGCAGTAAGGAAAAAAAGGGATGAGGGGAAGCCATCAAAGAGAGTCAGTACTCAAAAAAGATGAGAAAAAAACAGCTAAAAAAAAAGCCTATCTTCTGGGACTCATTTCCTTAGGAAGTACAGCAGGGAGAAAAATCATGTGGGATGACTAAGATATGAAGGTAAACCATGCCTGTGTTTGGTGACAAGTCCTGCCCTTCAGCGCTGAGGGTAGGGCTTGATTTCCACATTTCTCTCCAGGTCTAGCATATGTGTGGCTCTTATGAGCAAGACTCCTGCTCCATTCTCCTCTCAGCGCTGCCGGCTGACAGAGCTATTGGCAGAATCAATACTGGGAATAATATGCTGCTGTGACCTCGTAATTTAGAAATGACCTTGCAGAAGGAAGTATGTTCTCCAGCATCGCCAAGGGAATTGGAGCTTCATTTTCTTTTAAGAATACTTTGGTTTCTTTTAATTGGGAGAAAACTGCTCACCTCATGAAATGGAGTGCATGGAGGACAGGCACAGGGAGGGGGGAAGCAGTTTGTGCTCCTTCTGGAGCAGAGACTGTTTTCCCATGCTAAGACTTTGCTTAGAGTGCAGAAGATGAGTTTGGGATGCATCCGACCAAGTGCAAGCATTTGCAATGCATGTGCTGCTGTCAGAGCTGCCTCCTGTCCTCCTGTCTGTCCTCCTGTTATAGGTTGCAAGCAGAAATAGGTACTTTAGCATGTGATTCGTCTCATTTTAAAGAGAACCATCCTAAAAATAGGCTCTTCGTCCCTGTTGACAGTTAAAGAAGCCTTGATGACTAGCTCAAGTGTTGAGGTGTAACGTTAGATCAGATGGGTCCTGCCCCGACATAGGTAGGAGCGAGATCTCATTAACCTTTTTGCTAGGGATGCAAGTGCTATAGAGTAGAGGCTGGGGTATCTAAACTGAGGGAGCTAACATTAGTTTTGTGGTTTTCTTCTGTATCAAATTTAAGCCCTAAGGCTGTGTCTATCAGGTAAGCTGATGGGAGACTTAAAATAGATGGAGCCCAAACAGACTGAGCTGTTTGCACCTTACTGAAAATCAGTGAGAGCTGTGCCTGCCTGCTTCTTTTATGCTGTTTTAAAAAAAAAAAAAAAAAAATTGAAAATTTAGGTGTTTTCTATTGAAACATTGAGCACATAAGTGTTGTAGATGAGTGTGTAAGAGGTGGAGAAGCTTTTTTATGGTCCTAATTCACAGCATCTGATTCTCTTTCTGTAGAGAGGAATAAAACATTACTGGCCTGATTGACTCAGAGCTGCTCTGCAGACCCCAGGACCCAGACTCTTTTTCATGAAAGCTTACTACATATAACAAAGAGTCAAAGCCCAAATAATCAAACTTGTTAAGATGCATGGTGTAGCTGACATCTAACCCAGACAGTCACTTCCCACTGCATACCCCTCCTTGTACCCCCTCATAGGTGAGAGGTCCAGACTGACCTGATCCCTGGCACCCACACATGCAATGAGTGAAGCCTTTTGCAAAGTGTTTGTTTTCCACATGAGAAAACAACTACCTCAAGTATTTAATTCTTGGCTTTGTCCCGTGCATAAAAAGATGCCCTGATCCCTCTGCCACAGGGAAAACGTTGGCTTTTTTTTTTTCTGAATTGAAAGAATAACAGCACTTAAGTTCCACTGAAGCGTTGCTGCTTTCTCAAAGTTTAGTTGACCCTGAAACTTGCCACTGCGCTACAGTTTTGAGTGAGCCAGAAAAGCAGGGTTTCTGGTGTGCCAGATCTTGTATGTCCTGCTTTGGGTTGCATTGCCTCCTCCAAAAGATTAAGGGGGAGATGGCTTTTCCTATCTTAAAGAGCCTTTCACAACTTTCTGGTGGTCTCCTGAAGCACCAAGTGCTGTAAACCGGGGATGGAATTTCTCCTGCACAAATGTCTGACCAGTTGTAACTTCTGTGGCAATTTCCCCTTGTTCGCACCGTTCAGATGCTTTTCTCTGTTGCTTTGTAGCAGAGGTTTCATGACCTCTTTTTTCAGTAGGCTAGCTCTACTGTGTATGCAAGTCACTGTTGATATTATAAAGGGTTTGCTTTTAATTTGATAGCCCCATTGCTCTTACACACGTTCACATAAAAGTGCTTTTATGGGCTTTTCTCAGGAAGGGATGGGGATGCAGAAGTGAAATTTCTTTAGTAGAGAAACATCATTTCTGCTCTCTGAATAACTAAATATGTAAAAAAATAAAGCTAAAAATATTGGTCATTCTGTAGAGAAGTAAAAGGATCGCTGCCTTCCAAATGCAGCTGTGGGATGTGAAAACATGGTTCTCGTTTAGAAGATTTTAAATTGTAATTCTGTATCACACCTCTGCCGCCCGGCACTCTGCTCTGTGTCTCTCTGTGTGTTCAGCTCATAATATTTTGAGTATTTGTGACTAGCTGGACAGCTATAGCCTTAGATATGATGTGATCTAAAATCCTCTGAGACACTGAAGTACCTGGAGGCAAGGAAAGATGTTGTTAAACATGATGTAACTGGAAAGTCTGACCACAGAAAGCCCAAATGTCTGCTAGAGGCACTATTTGCTTAATTACCTAATTTTGGACATTTAAGGAACTATGTTAAAAAGTAAACAAAACAAACTAGGTTGTGGGCAGTTCTTGTGAGATCTAAAATGACACTGATGGATGATCCTTAGACTTTTAAAATACAGATTTTAAAAATTTCGGTAGCTTTTAAATAAAATTCAGTGGTGTTTCAGGTTGCTGGGAATGCTGTCTGCTTCACAGTGATGCTTTCCTTGTTTGTGCTGAACCTCTCATGAGCATCTGATTTCTCAGAGTCCCCCAAATTACTATCCGCCCGCATATGGCTTTGCACTGAGATGGCTCTCTGGTGCTCTCGCCACTGCTGTTTCTCAGTGCCACACCCCAGGGAGTGACAAATTCCCAGCCAAAGCATTCTGCCCTTTAGATCTGTCTTTGCATTGCCGTATTCCAATTCTTTTTAACTTTTAATTCTTTTTTCCCCCTCTGACTTGCTGTTGATGACCATGCTGAACCTGTGTCCTGATACATATCTTATGCTACCCTGAAATCTCATGCCCAGGAAGCATCTGGCTGTTCCCCTGCTGTATGGGGCATTCTTTCAGCAGATTATCTTTGTTTCATTCGGCTTCATTCTGGCATAAAGCCCTGAAAAAGTAATTTGACTAACCCAAGCTCTCTGCAGATCCAGATCACCCATCTCTCGCCACCCTTAAGACACAAGTGATTCCCGCTGTGTCTTGCGCGGAACTGGCTGTCTTGGGGATGCAGGCATTTGCCAGGCTTGCTTTTCCCTCTTCTCATTGCTTTATCATTCATTTTCCCTAGAAGATGAAGTGCAAGCTGCTAGGAGAAGGTGAATCAAAATATGCTTATCTTCAGGAAGTGAAGCCTGGGATGGGAATAGGATTTTTAAACAACCACAGTGCTGGGGGTATTCACAGTGCTGGGGGTGGCTTTTTCCCAAGGCTATACATTTTCAGGTTTTCCATTGAGAGAAAAAGGAAGTTAGCTTCGGTTTTGCAGGTGTAAGAGAAAACAAGCGTTTGTGGCTTCCTTACGATTTTACACTGGCTTTTTTTCTTTTTTTTTTTCCATTTGGCGCAACTGCTCTGCAAAAGCTTGGCAGGTACTCAGCCCTCTGCACTTTCTTTTGTTGAATCAACAATAAATCCAGCCAGAGGAGAACAGCTTAATGTTCGATAGTAATCATCTAGCCAAAATCCTGGCTAAGATACCCTCATCTCTCTGATCTGTGTAGCTCCTGAGGTGGCCTCCTTTCATCCCAAAGGGGACAACATTTGTGTGTGTGTGGTGGAGTATCAGAGGGTCCTTGTTATTGGAGGAACCTATGTTTCAAGCCCAGGTTGGATGAGGCTTTGAGCGACCTGATCAAGTGGAAGGTCACCCTGCCAATGGCAAGGGGGTTGGAACTAGGTGATCTTTAAGGTCCCTTTCAACCTTTTGAAATCATTTCAAAATGATTTATTCTGTGATTCTATGATTCTGTGCGATGAGTAGGGCAGGGGATGTTAGTGTAGCAAGAAGTGGCTGAGATGCCTGGGATCCCCACATCCCCGGTGAAGTACCTGCCTAACATGGCCCCTTTAGGAAAATCAGGAGAGCCCTCAATTGGGATGTAGTACCTTTTCCCAGGTAAGAAATATTTTACTTCATTCCCCACAAATGGGTTTCACTTTGACTTTGGAGCTGCAGGTTTTAGTCTTGCAAATTGTTGCTGTGTTGATAAGATTAATGATGTTGTCAAGGTTATTTTAATGGTGTTTCACTAAAACGACCCCTTTTCAGGTTGGGTAGGAATGTGGAAATCTCTTCCTTCATGTTTTTAAGTAATTTTCTAACTTCCTATTAGCAGGAGAAGCTTTGAGGTGTGATCCCCAGTGCTGAGACCAGAAGGTCTATTAAAAAAATTGAAAACCTTATGATTTCTGAGGCCTGACAGAAGGGTATTTAATGGCTGGGGCTGCTGACATGCACCAAACCCCTCAGAGTACGCCTGGAAGGAATAAAAGCCTGTGAGAGACATACTTATTCATTACTGTGTACACACATACATTATAAAGCTTAATGTTTGCTTGAAGCCTGGGTGATAGGGACTCCATTTATGCTGTGCTTGGCTCTTAATCATTATGATAATTTATTATACATCATCTTTAAAAGGTAGATTAAGTCCAAGCATGACAAAACCTCCTGTTGGGCTGCTGCTGAGATCTGCCCAATAAAACCAACGTTAGGTTTACTTTAATTTTTTTGAAGCAAAGTTCTTATTTACCTATTACCAAGCCATGCAATTACTTAAAGACATTTTTCTGCTCAATGATGAAGTAAGCCCAAAAGTCGTATCAGTGGGGTCACCCAGCTACCTGCAAATGAGGTCTCTGAGCTTAGCAGCAGTTTGCTAATTACTGCTGATAGGGTGCCCTGTAAGCAGCAATCATTAGCAAGAAGCTGTTTGGCTGCTGGCGGTTTCCAGCCTGGATGCGCAGTGCACTGGTGGCTTTGCTGTTCTCAGCGTTACGGAAATCCTGAAGTTAATGATAACCCTGCCATCAGCACGGATGAGTGTAAGCAGAGCAGATATCCTGATGGAGGCCAGACAGTGCTGTTTAGTTCACGGTGCAATCTTTTCGAACTGCAAGAATTTATTTTCCCATTTGGGGCCCCTGGGCTTGACTTTCAAAACGAGAACTGTATTCTGAGCTTTTTGTTCCAGCAGAAAATCAGCTCGCTTGTCTGCTGAAGGCTCTCCTAGCAGTGCGAAGGTGTAAAAAGAAATCAGGTTCTGGCTCATGCCTTAAATTTGATTTTTCGCATTTGCCAGATCGGCTCTTTCGGTTGCCCCTGTGTTCCCCCTATAGGCTGTGGCTGTGCAGGGAAGATCCCATGGTGTTAGCACATCCTGCTGAATGCAGATCCGCTCCTCGTGTGCGGCTGCTCTCGCTGCCTACAACTGTTTCAGCTCACTTTGTGTGAGATGTCTCTCTTCCAAGTGAGTAAACCACAGATGCGACTTCCCGCATGATTACCAACTTTTATGGAAAGCTTATGGCTCCCTACGAGGTCTCCTCCTCCGCTCCCACTGTGCTGCTGCTTTTCTGAACGCAAATTAAACAGATCTATTCCTATCTGACTGAAGCCATTGAGTTACTTAAACAGATTGACCTGACTTAGGCTTATCAATTTCTTTAATGAGGTATCCTCTGCAACTTCTGCTTGGCTTTTGGCCATCCTTCTCATTAAAAAAGTGTATTTTGGGATCCCTTTGTTCCAGGTGGAGTCATTGCCAGCCAGCTGGCTGGGTACATACCTGACCCTTAGCCCCTAATAATGCTTTAATTTTCATTTTTAAACCTAGCAAAGGCACTGAGAAATTACCTTGCTTATAAATGCATGATTTGGAGAGCATTTTAACTCTGCCCGAGAAGAAGCTCCATGGAAATAATCCTGCAGAAGAGAAAGAGTTTCAAGATTAAGAAGGTGTTTCTCGCAGCCTGAGTGAGATGCCTTCTCACAATCGCCTTTTAAAATGACAACAGTGACAGATGCCATCCAGGCTGGAGGATAACCACCTCCCACTGCAACTTCTTTATGAAGTTGAACCTTCAGGATCAAATAGTGGGTATTTGTGAAGGGCTTACCCGAAGTGTAGGAAAAAAATCGTTATCGATGCATAGAGAAACTGGTGTGTTTCTCTGGGATGAGTATGCACCAAAAATGGCTAAATTAATCCAGATTTACTCTGATAAAACTGTTCTCTGCCCTGAAGCATCTCCCTATGGCCCTATATTTCTTGATGCTGATGGTCCATCTCCTAAAGCTATTAAATTGGCTAATGTTAGGAGATTGTTTTGTGTTTTCTTTCCTTCAGCCACCAAGTATTATTAATATATCATACATCAGTAAGGGCCAGATCCTCCACAGAACCTGAGACATGAAGACATGCCTTTTGAAGGCCTTATTCAAGGCTACAAAAGAGACTACTTTTCCTGTGCTCCAGATTCTTCACCTTGAACCTTCACCCAAAAGTATCTGCCAAGGTCTTCCTCCCCTCTAAATAAAAAACCCAACAAGCAGGACTGGTTATTTTCTACCAGGGCACAGATTATTAATCCTGCAGGTGAGATATGGTGGTTGAATTCCCCCTCAGGTGGAAGAAGAGATTTAACCTGCCTGTCCTACCTGAGCAGAGCACTCTGTGGTGGGAAGGGAGGATGTCCCTCACTCTTGTCAACAAAACTGATGCTTGTGACTGACCTTTCTGCAAAAGCCCGTCTTGTCCACGTGTTTTGGGCACAACACATACGATGTGGAGACCCAAGGAAGCACAGGCAAAGGAATGCCTGATTTTTGGGTGCCTGTTGTGCACAGCCGTGAGACAGATGGCAAATACTTACCCCTGCCAAGATGCAATGTGCAGGGACTTCACCCCAGGTACCTCTGGGAACATTATTACTACTATTGCTACTACAATTATTGTTATTATGACATTTTTTTTCCTTTAAGACAAAATCCCTGCAGAGTTTAGGTGCCAGTGAGGGAATAGGGCTGCTATCCAGAAGGGGTTATATGTGCAAATTTGCACTCAGGCATCCAGTTTTGTCTCTCGGTGTTGTCTCTCTGACTCTTTCCTGGAGCAGAGTCTATCAGAGCTGACCAGGTTTAGCAGAGACCAGTTTTGCCTTCCTCTTTGGCATCCTCCGTATATACTGTCAGTGGAAGCAGGATCCCAACTCCAGTGTCTTACCAATTTCCTCATTTACCTGGGTAGAAATAAAGCAAATTTAAAACAAAGTTGCTGCAGAAGAAAAGCCTACTACTCTGGCAAATAAACCACCTCTGCTTTTACCCCTCCTGCTTCAGACACCCAGCTTAGGCGCTGACAGTATTTTCATCTCAAATGCACGAAGAGTGGGGCAGGGAAACCCAAGATAATTCTTACATAATAGATGTCTTATATATAGAGACACATTTTATGCCCAGAGAGAGAGAGGAGGAGGAATGTGTGCGGCTCTCGACCTGTGGAATAGAGTGGGAAGCAGGGGCAATCCCACGGCACTGGTGGGGAGACTGCATTACAGATCCCAGCAGCGTGCTCCAACTTTCTGGCTCCGGAGCAGAGGTTGCTCTTGTGTGTCACAGTATTTATTACCAACAGCTATTGGATTTTTATAGACCTGATTCAGCAGAGCATTTGCATCTGCATTATTTAAGTGAGTGGGAAACCCACTCTGTCTTTATAAAGTTAGATGTGCGCTTAAGTGTCTTGCTGAGCTGGGATTAATTTAGAGAAAATAAATAGCTGCTTCCTGGCTTGGATAGCAAGCAGGCTGGGGCCAGCGTTTGCAACCTGATTAGATTTAGGATGTTTTGGTTCTGAGTGCCTGACTTGAGATACCTCAGCACACAAGTTTATCAAAAAATACAAGCACCCGTGAGAAAAACAGAGCCTTAACCGCATTGAGCTTCGCTCAGCAGCTGGAACACTAATTTACAGAGTGTTTTCCAAAGTGTGCAGTCCAAAGAGTCAGATAATGAATGTAAAGCTGTCCAGAGGGCCATGTATATTGGATTTGCACACAGTATTATCGACTTGTGGTCAAACTGACCACAGATAGACCTGTTCTGACACAAGTAATCAGGCAGCAGTCTGTGTGTGAGCCACAGGAGTTTGGAGAAGGTGTTTCTTGTGTCTTTGTGTGTGCCCGGTGGGCCTGACCCTGTGTTCCTGTGCTGGGCTCTGAGAAATTGCCCATTAAAATCAAAGAGCTTTTTGAGAGAATAAGGAGTTCAGACTGTATTGCTGTGGATTTTAGTTCCTTCCATTCATTTTCCTTTGATTATCAGTACAACACTTTATTTTTGCACAGTGTAATATTTTATTAAAGGCGCATTTGTAGCTAATAACATTTATGAAGAGGCAGCTTTGACTGAAACTGCATCTGAATGTCACTTAAATAATGAATGGGAATGCCATATATTCATTAAAATTTGAACAATGATAACTGTATGTCTGTTAGAGTCCCCTTTTTGATGGATATGGCCAGCAGCCATTAAAATACAGTGGGAATTCTTGTTTGCAGACTCACAATGGCTGATAATAACACTCTTGATAAGTATTTGCAGCTCAAGACGCTGAATTTACAAAAGGGATTCGTCGCAGCTAACAGCAGCTTTGAAAATTGAAATGTTACCATCATCCAGCTATATTTTTTCTTTTCTTTCTTCTTCGTGTTTTTTTTTTTTTTTTTTTTTTCAAGTCTCATATGTATAAAGAAAGGATTTCACTTCCCTATCAGTCTGTAGAGTTTGTTTTCTGCTGGCCCTTATGAGAAACTACTCACTTTTTGAATTCAAAATATTAGCCAGTATCCCCAGCTGGTGCAAACTGGTCCCAACACTGCAACAGAAAAGGTGGAGACCCATGCAATGCACCTTCCGTAGGTTTTTCCTTTCCTCTTCCTTTCACAGCAAACCATGCATAGACAGAAGAAAAGGCAGCATGTAATACTGGCATGTTGTTTCAAATGACTTGGCCCTTGATTTCCAACCACTGTGACTATGATGTTTAATATAAATAAAAGAGTCCAATAGGTCTTTAAAACATGCCCATCCTCACCCTGAGGACAAGGCAGTGTTTAACACCCTGTCCCGGACACTTCTCTCTGCACAGACGGAGCATTTATAGTTACTTATGACCTTCTAATTACTCCTGACCCTCTCAACCTATAACATAACACTGGTTTAAGGAACAACAAATACATCTACTTTTCATCCTACTTTTAACCCAGTGGGTTTTTAGAATTTAGAAATGAAAGTGACCTACTGGGTCATCGAGTCCATTTTCTACACCCCGCTGGTCTTTCTTCCAAGCCTTCGTGTTTCTTGGCTTTTTAACATTTACAGATGCAGTGCTGTTGCCACTGTGTCTCCAGCTCAGTGATGTGTGGATGTCACTTGGCTCTAACAAGGAGACTCACATGGTACTTTGAAGTCAGAGGAAAATATGGAAAAATCCTCTTAACAGCTTCTGTCCCGGAAACTGACTTTGCTTTGCTTACAGTAAATATGAGGTACTTCAAAAAAATTATTAACTAGAGTCTTGAAGCTCTTTGGTTAGACCTACAAAGCTGACCCAACAGAGGCAGTGTAGTACAGTGACTAAGATGACTGACAGATTTGTAGTCTTCATTTTGACCTTGAAAAAGTCACTTAATAGAGCTTTTCCTTTCCAGCCTTGTCCATTCTTCAGGGCAAGGTTTATCTGAGAAAAAAATGCTTACTAGGCACCAGTAGAGCATCTACTGTGCCAGCACCCTGAGCTTTATCTCTCAAGCCTGGTCAAATAAAAAATAATGTTGATCTTCTGAAGAAATAAGTCTTTTAAAGAATCTTGTAGGGCTGGGTTTTTGACTGGCAGAAAGCGCTGGAGTTCTTCTTAAGGATTTGGCAAGCTGTTTGAGCTTAGTTTTTCTTCTGTCATCAAGGATGTAGTCTGTTGACTTTGCTGATTCTTTCCCCCATTCCTCTGTTCAGTTCCGATCTGGCAGTGGGAGCTGCAAAGCTCACATCCTTGCACATTAAACAGGATGCAGCGCCTAATTATTATCTTCATTAAATTTTGTGATTAAGTGGTCTTTAATTGTCTGTAGGCTCAGACTTTCCAAGATATTACTCAGAGCTGCATTGACTGATCGTCTGGTCAGGATTGAGGTGGCACTGCGTTGATTAAATTTTACTTTAAGGGGAAATGGCACACATCTTTGCGTGCGCTTAAGCTGTGTGGAATTTCGTTATATTTCTCTTCACTGAGCAGTATTTAAAAGTCTATCAAGTGCAAGGCTAGATAGGTAATAAATTTCGAGAAAGTATCTATAGAGAGTGTAAAATATATTATGTGTAAATTATATTAACGACTTTTTTTTTAATTTCAGAAGAAAGAAAAATACCAGATTCCTGATAAATTACCAATGTACAAAAAAGAGAGAAAATAAATATACGATAGCAACATAACTTCCCTTGATGATTAAAGCTATGGCATTTTTAAAGCTAGGGAAGAAGCAATTTTAGGGGTGATCAAATGGAAATCTCTGTCTTTCCCTGTCCTCTTAGAATAAAGCATCTATGCATATTAAATTTTACTCCTTTAATACATTATTGCATATTGAATAACAACAACAACAACAATAATAATAATAATACAATGCTCCTTTTAACAAAGAAAAGGCAGTCTGGAAATCAAACGTTGTTTTTCAAGCTTGGTGCACCTTGGACTTAAAGACTTGAATATCACCCAGCAATAGCAGTGTGGAGATAAATCCACTTGGATAAAAAGTACAGAGCAATGCAACTTGACAGGCTGACTCCTAAAGGGCAGCAGTCTTGGATCCAATAGTCTCTCTCATTTTGAATAATTGCTGTGCAACACGGAATCAAACATTTATTGCTGAGTACAGGCGCATTTGCTCTCCCTGGTGACCCTCTATAAGCAAATGTGCAATACGATTTTATTACCAGGAGTGCATTTCACACAAACTGTTTGCTTTACAGAATTAAATAAACCCGGACAAAGGACAGTCAATACTATTGTTTTGCCTTCTTGCATTTAAATGCTGTCTCCTAGACAGTTCAATAGCAAGCCAGGAGAAAGAAGGGTTCTGTCTAAATAATTCACGTTGAGAAATTCACCTTTGAGGAAAAGCTCAGTAAAGCACCAAAATCAAGGGGTTACTTCTCTGTAGACAAAGCACTCAGACTATTGCCTTCATCTAAGCAGACCGTTGCGATTGATGGCGAGGTAGAATTAAGTTGACTGGAGAAATCTTTGCCAAAAAATTTGTTTCCAAACTGGAATGGCCATGCAGTGGCGAAGCTTTGATTTTCCTGCCAAGGCAGCATTTGAAGAGCAAAACCATATTTGTGGCTCTGGCTGAAAGAGCTTCTGGGAGACCTTTGAACCCATGCCATGAATTTATGAACTAGAAACATTTTTTAGTGTGCGGGTAAATGACACCTCGGAGCAGCACTTGCCTGGGGAAGGGCTGTGACCAGTCTCGCCTTTGGGCAGAGCCTGCCATGAGACCGGTATCTCTTCAGTGCAATTGAAAATCAAGGCATCTGGTGCCTGGCTTGTCCTGGTGACAGCACATTGCACTTTTGTGGAGGGACATTAGGAGCCACTTAAAGTGCCAACTAGTGCCTTATTTGTTGTGCTAATGTATTCCTGCAGTGTTGACTCTCCCTTGCTAGGACAAAACCAGACTAAGCAGAGTCGGAAAGGTTTTGGCTCTTTTCTTTCTCCCAGGGATATGAGCACAAGAGGGCTAAGGCATCCCAAGGCATAGAGCAGGGGCTTTATTGTCAACTCATAAAGTCTTGAGAACTCCACTCAGAGATACAGATCCAGCCCAACACCCTAAACTCTAAAACCTTGCAATTGTTTCTGTTTGGATACATGCTGGTGTTCTCCCCCTCAAGACTGTGCTTTGTACAATGAAAAGGTTAAGTCAGAGGGAAGCACTATAAAATATATATTGGGTGTGATTGATAACACTGCATGGAAGCAAGAGTAAACCCTGAAATGCTGATTTATCATCCCAAGACCAGCAATTGGGCTTTTTATGAGATTTGAACTATGGAATATAAACACTGGATGACAGGCACAATGGGACTGGCTATTCCACTGGTTACTGAGAGCCAGCACAGAACCGCAGAGACAAGCCCTAAAAACCTTTCAGAAAGTCCTCAGCTGTTGCACAACTGCCAGCGGTGCAGGGATGAAGTGTCCTGGGGCCCAAACACAATCAGGGTATTCTGGGGAATTTGTCCTCTGCCCAGTACAGGATCAAACTGCCAGTTCCAGGCAGCAGAACCAGCACAGGGTGCAGGATGACAGCCATTTGTGGACCATTTTCTGAAAGTCTTAACTCCAGGTTTGGAGCAACAGGTTTTGTCCTGAGCAAAGAAAGGCAGTAGATACATCATCTCAGCACTCTGAGTGTGTGGCCTGGCAGAGAAGCCCTCTCTACCAAAATTATCTTTGTAATCATTTGTGAGATAAATAAACTGCAAGCATCACACAGCCAAATTAAATGGAAGCTACGTCAAAGCTGGTCAAGGGGACTTTTAAGTTAAAGGGACTTTCTCTTTCAAAAAGTTGCGTAATTAGTGAGCCAGACTTTTGAGATGAAATTTCTGGCAAGTGAGTTTGATCTGAAGAAATTCTCTTATTCACTTAAAAGCTCCTGCCTCTTGCCAACCCAGTAATGTGCTGTTGGGACAGGTAGAAAGGGCTTCTTTCCAAAAATAAGCAGATATTATGCAATAAGCTTAGTTATGTTAATAACTAAAAGTCGGATGTACTATTTAATATCTGCTTTCAAATCCAAGTAGGCAGTTATACTGATGATTACTGACTTTTTTTTTTGTCTTATAAAGGGAAACATGTGGGGAAGGGCAGAACTCGGTATTTAGCGTTCTACTTTTGCTTCCATATTGCAGCTTGATAATTGGTGAAAGATCCTGGCACATGTTGCTAGCTTTTCTGTTGCCTTTGTGCTTTGAACCTGGTCTGACAAGCCACATCAGGAGTCCTTCACAGGACCCCTGCTCTAGCTAAAGGAGGATCCTTCTTGCAAGACCTGCTTCTGGAGTTCTCGTTGAAGTGAATGGAATAGATCTGGATAGAAAGTGCCCATCTTCATTCTGTTACTTTGTATTTTTTTGTCCTAATTCACTTGAATATAGGAGTTGTCCTGCAGGTAATGTCCACTGTTGTAAACAGGAGCAAGCTTAAAATTCATCCAGAATTTTTTAAAAAGGGACTTTGGATAAAACAGCTGGTGGAAATCATTTGGAAGACTCAGATGGCTTTACGTGAACTTGGAGCAGGCTCAAAATACACTGACAAGTCCAGCAGTGAAAAAAATTTCTGTGTTTGTTGTCAGCTGGTGTATCCTTCCCCTGCATGCTGGGTCATTCACACTGCCTCTCCTTAGGCTTTTGATTTTGATGTCTAAATTAGGAGCTCAGTAAATGAGAAGGCATGACTCCCCACATTGCCAATGGAGGGAGTGAGCCTCTGCACCATGGTTGCTCAGTGGAAGAATTTAACTTTGAAATTACAAGTGTGAGTTGAAAGTGTGAGATTGAGGCACGTGTTCCAGAGCTGGGCTGGAGCACCATCACCTGGATCTCATCCTGGCTGTTCGTGGGGAGCGACCCGAGAGCTTATCCACCTCCATTCGTCATTTCTAGGTGACTTATGTTACTCTCTGCAGGAGCACCACTGCCTGCATAAGGAACCTGAGGGTAATATCACACTAAGCACCAGGTTCACATCTCTGCAACCTCAGTGACCTGACAGGGGTTGTGTAAATGTGAGTAGATGCACATGGCTTCCCTGCCCCGGAGAAAGTCAGCGTGTAAAATTTGGCTTGTATGCCTACAGGGAGATACACAAGTAGAAAATAAATATATAAACACTTCGAGCTGTTAATACACCCGTGTCACACTCAAAAATGCTCTTGAATATGGTGTGGGTGACAATAGCACAGTGTCTCCTAGATGGAGGTGGAGGCAGCAGATAACCGTGGTGCTGGGGCTCAGCTCCTGCTGTCGGGACCCAGCCTGGGACCCTGTGGCTCCTTTGCAGGCATCGCCGCAGGTCGCTGAATCGCAGCCAGCGAGCCAGCTGGTAACGCTCTCCCTGCCTGCAGTTTACTTTATCCCATAAAGTGTTTCAAATTATTTTTTTTCTTTCTCTGTCTCTCCTTGCTTTTTAACAGATGGCACTGAAGGACTTTCACCTTTTTTCCCCAGTCTTTTTTAGGTTCTCCCTGCCTCTTGTCATGTCATGGGTGATACCCCTGACAACTGACCACTGACTTCTACGTGGTTATGATTCTTTTCTTGTCTGGAAACCGATCAAGGCTGTCTAATGACCCCCTCCTCCTGCCACAGGCACCCCAAGCAGCTGCTCCATTCTTCTGCTGGAGGCGTCAGAGACGGGGCCCATAAAGACCCTGGGAGCAGCGATCCCTGCCTCCCCACTCAGCTCCCAGGATGCTGCCTTTGCCAAGCAGCACAGCAATCCGGGCTAAATTACCAAAGCAAAACCCAGCTGAAGCAGTGCAGTGTTACCCTCTTCAGAGACCGGCTGCTCTCACCTGGCGTCTCGCAGCTAATCATATTGACAGGAGCCATTGTTTATTTTCCTTCGTCCTTGTCTTCCTTGTTTTATGGTAAATTAGAGCAGGCAGGCAAGCCATCCATCAGCCTATAAATGCTGTGGAGTACTTTGGCTTTGTGCTAAATAATTGTGCATTTTATTGCTATTTACACATTCATTTTCCTAGGCAATAAAATGTAAACTGCAGTTCCCAATACTTTTTATATTATGTATCTGTATCACGGCAGCCACACAGGCTTCAGCAGCAGCATGCAGCCTGCTGCCATAAATTCACTCTCTTATTTTAGTGGGGCTAACATTTATTTATAATTAATGTCAGAGACCTTACACAGTAATACCAATTATTGATTTTATTTTTTTTTTTTTTAAGAAGAAGAAATGACTTTTTTTCTTACTACTGCCATAGCAACACAATCAAGTTGCAGTGGCTAATCTTGTCCAGAACAGTGGAAGAAAAGGATCTTGAAAACTGAGTTGGTGGTAAAGTTATATAAAAAAAAGCATCTGAGCCCTTAGCTCTAAGGTTCATATAGATGGGTATTATCATATGGGGGGGGGCAGTAATTCAAATTAGCAGCTCTGTTGGTGTCAGTGAAGGTGACTGGGAATGGGAAAGCTCTGCAGCAGGAGCTGTTATAGCCACTGCAAAATGAGTGCCTTTGGAAGAGGTAATAGGGTTTAATGTCCCAGCACAGCTGGGGAAGAGAGGGGCACAGCCTCTCTGGTGGATCCCCAAACTCCTGTCCTTAGCGACCAAGGAGTGACCTCTGTGAGTGCAAGTTGTGCACTGCCAGCAGTGCCAATGGGATGCAGCACTCCACGAATGATGAACGTAAATGAAACACAGTTTGAGTTTCCGCAAACACACTCACAAGGTTGTGAATGGGACCAAAGAAGCCTTACAATACTTTTATACTTTGAATCTCCAATTACCTTCTGGTGTTAAGATAGCTAGCCATGCATTTGCAAACCAAACTGCCCTTATCAGTAACCTTCACATGGCTTGTGCTTCTTTTTTTCAGTCCGACTGTGGCCCATTATGCCAGAAAGTTTGCTGAGGGTGGCATCAGACCTCGCAAAGAGCAATAGGAACAACAGCCAATTCCATCTTAAACTAATTTTTTCCCCTGCCAGGGATGGCTGCCTAACAAGTGCTCGGAGGACCCAGGCTGAAATAAAGCCCTGAAAAAGCTGCAAGTCAGAGGCATGAAGGGGGCTGCAGAGGGCAAAGTACTATTTCTATTACTGCTCCAGCTTCCCGCTCCTAATCATTTACCTTCAAATGCTGAGCAGCCGTGGGAAAGGGAAGGAGTGGAGCCAGGAGCAGAGTTGGGAGCCGGGGATGGATGTTGCATTTCTGCCTTGAGCTCTCTAAGGGTGAGAATGAGATGGATGGCCTCGGGCTTGCTCACCCCTTCCCCATCTGTAAGGCAGAACTGGCAGCAGCCTGCCTTGTGCACAGTGTTATTTGGAGGCATCACGGAAAAAAAACGCTTGTGGTGAAGAGCTGAATAAGTTGGAGGTTGAATAACTAGTTGAATAACCGGCTCATTGTGTGCCACCTCCTCCTCTGAGGGTTTGGCCCCAGGTTAATCTTCCCACAGCAAACCAGCCTCAGTGGGTCAGGAAATGAAAGAGACAATAAGTCCTTTTTTGTGACACCTTTCTAATGTACCTCGAAACTGGTAATGAAGCCCTCTCTCGGCTGGGGCATGTGCAATGTCTGTGTGTGAGCATGGGAAGACATGCTGTCAGACCAAAGCTGGATGTCACTGAAAGCAGGGGTAAATTGGAGGTTTCTCAGTCTGATGAACAGCAATCTTGAGAGCTTCTGCTCTGGATTTTTGGGGATGTTGACCGGCTAAAATTGTGGAGACCAGTGAGGGTTGGATGCCCAGCATCTCTGCAGACTGACCCTAAACATCTTCAGTGGAATTCAGAGTAAATGAAATCAGTGAGTACTTTGGCCATTGCTTGTTTGTCATCATGCAGCCACAAATGCCACCCAGATTTTGTCACTTCAAGTCTGGCATTGCTAGGGGTTTTTTATTTATTTATTTATTTACTTATTTATTTATTTTGTCTAAGGCTACTAGAGTTTTGCTTTTTTTTTGCTTGCACATCAGGAAGACAGATCTATTTTCATTTCTTAATTAACTTGGTATTTCTACAGTCATTTCAAGATGTCTGACCAACTTGAAGTAACGTGCAACACCTGTCATGCCAAGGGCTTTACACATCAGGGCTAGATAGCCTGGAGTTGGGAGAACATGTACACGCCACGTGTACTCTCACAAAGTTGTATTGTCTGGACTTGGGGCAGGTATTTCCTGCAGGAACCTCACCTGCATGCGGAGGAACATTGCTGATGTGCATCTGGGCAGCAAAAGGGCCTTGCTCCTTCAGAGTAGCACTGGTGGGGCTGCAAAAAATTCTTCATTCCCTCCGTCTGCTGTAACAATGTTGTGAAATCCAGCCACCAAATGTGAAGCTCACCTCCGCGGTTTTGTAAAGCTGTTTTTGAAAGCAAATCCCATTATTATCCTGCCTGTGTTGAGCAGATTGAGCTGTGAATCATGTTTCACCCCATGGATGCTTTGCAGCCCCAGTCCTGCTTGGCAGAGGAGGAGTTGGTGAGGGTACTCATAATAGCTTAGAGCCTAAAGCTCTAGGAGAAGGAGTAACGGTTTTAAACTAAAAGAGGGAAGATTTAGACTAGATAAAAAGAAGAATTTTTTTACAAAGTGGATGGAAAAACACTGGCCCAGGTTACCCTGAGAGGTGGTAAATGCCCCATCCTGTAAACATTCAAGGTAAACATTCAAGGTCAGGTTGGACGGGGCTCTGAGAAACCTTATCTAGTTGAAGATGTCCCTGCTTATGGCAGGGGGGTTGGACTAGATGGCCTTTAAGGTCCTTTCCAACCCAAACCCTTCTATGATTCTAATCCAAGCCATGGGGAGGAAGAAGGGCAACGTTCCTCTCGTTTGTTTCAGTCCTTGCTGTAGAAGAGGGTTTTTATCACAATGGGAGGTTGGTTTGTTCAGACCAGCAGAAATTTGAAGAATGGATACATACGTGCATGCCCCCACCCTCCTCACACGCAGCGGTGTGACCCATATAAGGGTTAATTCCAGCTGTAAGCCCTGTCAGCAGGGCAGTAAACCTGCTCCCTGCCTCTTCCTGCTCCCATCTAATCCAGGCAAATCCTCTTTCCTTGTACCTTCTCCTCTTTCTTTGGTACCTCTTTCTCTTTCCCAAGTAACAAGTGATAGGACAAGAGGAAACGGCCTTAGGTTGCACCAGAGGAGGTTTAGGTTAGATGTTAGGAAAAATTTCTTCATTCAAAAGGTTGTCAAACATTGGAACAGGCTGTCAGGGGAAGTGGTTGGGTCACCATCCCTGGCGGTATTTAAAAGACATGTAGATGTGACAATTACGGACATGGTATAGTGCCGGACTTTTCAGTGCTAAGTTCACCTTAAAGATCTTTTGCATCCTGAATGATTCTATGATTTTGTGATTCTTGCCCCGCTGCGTCGCTGTGCAAGGCAGGGTGCAGCTTCAGCAGCAGGTGGATGCTACAGGGCGACGCTCTGCCGCTTTCTCAAAGAGTTTGGGTTTGATTCAGGGCTGAGCAGTCGCAGCATAGTGTTTCATCTGGAGGCTGGGCTTGTTTCAATTTCTTTCTTTAAGACTGTTAACTCAAATGAGAGTTTTTTTTGCTGTCACCATGAGTGGTCTTGTGCTGATAATAAATTGTTCGGAGAAGCAAGAGCATTTCCTCTACTGGCTATTTTCAGAACAAGCTAGACAAACTTCTATTGAAATAGTTATGTGTAACTGGCTGGTGCCGCCTTTGCACGGGAGGAAACGTCTCAGCACCTCACCCAGCTGAGCCTCCTATGAGTCTATGAATGAATGTCCAGAATTAAAGCCAAATCGTCTCAGTTTCGGGTGTCAGCCAGGAGCTGCACCTCGCTGAGTGGCTGTAAGGGGTAAGCAGTCCTCTCCTCGGCTGCCTTTCTGGCTGATAGCTCCGTGAACAGAAATGACTTCATATATTTGTAAAACTCAGGCAAGATCATTTTTTGTTCGCATGCCATGTGCTGTCACTGTAAGCCCCGTCGCCGTCTGTCTCCCACACTTTCCTCACTGTTTCTCATACAAATCAGCAATGCACCAAATCTGCCGTGCACATAAATCAGAGCAGGGTCAATGAAATTCAGAAGTAGGAGGTACAGGAGGCTGTAAAATGAGAACGATTTCCATCAGCTACAAGTTTGGAAATGTCTCTGCAGCAGAGATGCTGGTCCCTAGAAACTTCATCTTTTAGACAAACATCTAGGAGCAGTCTGGCAATCTGTTGGGGCACAGGATCCCCTTGTATCCTCTATCTTTTCCTGAGGTTTGGAACACCCCAGCGATAGCAACTACCATGTACTGGATCAATCCTTTGTAGCTGAGTGTGACAACAGTTGTAGGGCTGAGGACTCTTATCCCCTTTTAGAGGAACTTAAAAACAAGCATGCCCTTCAGCCGATGCTACGTCTCCTCCATAACAACTCATAGGTCAGTTCTCCTCTGGGAACGTTTAAGCTGTATTTCTAATGACTTCCCTTTGGATGCAGTAATTATTTTTCAGCATTCACTTTTTTTTTGGTGCAAGAGAGACATAATAAAAGAGACTAAAAACTCATCTTACCCTGTTTAAAATCAAGCCAAGCAGAATGGCATATTTTCAAGAGCTTCTTGGTATACAGTTGCCAGCAAATCCTTGCGAGGTTTTAATTAAAGGTGAAATGACTTTTTTTCTTTGCTTAATAAAGGAAAAACACAAATAAAAATCCTATAGCTCCCACTTGCAAAGCAAACTATTTGACACAAATTCATGGCTCATTTAAAAGAAAACTCAAAGCCCCAGGGCTCTGCTGCCTTCGGTCATTGGGGACTGTTAATTTTTAACACTGTGCTCATTAAAACTTGCCAGGAACTTTATTGCTAGAGCAAGTGGTGACATTTTTGTTAGACCTGTTTTAAAAGTTATTGTGAAACTTTTCATAGGAGTGAGAATGGGATCCCACATCCATTGTAATAGTAATATGTACAAAAGTTTGCAATGGAAAGAAAAAGCTTCCCTGTCACACTGAAAAGGAAGGTTGTTTTAGATGGGGAAAGGACATTGCAATGAATGTGGGATCCCATTCTCAGCATTTGAATGGGAGACATGATCTTGAACCCAAGGACAGGATTTAGCTTTAGATGTTGCTCCTCTGTGGGGTTTGTGCTGACATAGCTCTGATACAGTCATGGTCACTTAAAGATAGTGACTCCAAGGCTGAAGCTGAAGTTTCTGACCAGCACTAAACCAGCCCTTGTAGGACTGGTGTTTATCTTTTGTTAATGCAGAAGAAGAATTTCTTGGTTTTCTAATGCACCACCAACTGGGCAGATGGTGGAAATCACTGCTGGGGAAAAGTAAGCAGCAGGGGCTTACCCATCCTGGTTCAATAATCAGAGTCCAAGGACAGAGATATTCCCCCTTCCACTCTGTCATAGGTAAAAGTGTAAATCCAGGCTGATATTTCCAGCATCTGGCCTGCTATGGCTTGATTTCTAGGAAGGATGTGGTTGGCAGCACAGCAGAGGACAATTAAAGCAATATTTAATTGATCGCCACTTTCTTGTGTTAAAATTTATGCGTTTACAAAATCTATGGATGATAGTATGATGCCGTTTGAGAACTGAAAATTTTAGTAATAGATAAATTAAATCTTCCTCTGCTAATTATTTCTGTATGGATAAGTGATACTTTGAATTTCTCTTTGAACCAGAAAGCCCTTAAATATTCAAGGATTGCTGGCTACCTTAGCAGTCTCCCTTTCTATGTTTTAACCATCTAAGTAAGACAAGTGGAAAAGACGCCATAGTTTTGTACATGTCTGTGTGTGATTCTCTAGCATTCAATTATCAGCACCCACATAATTCAGTATTAACATTTTTAATGAAGTTGAGGATGCCCAGTCGAGCAGCTGTATGTGCAGCTCTGATATATGCAAATCCATTTTGCATGCAGCTCTTGACATATTTTCGTATTCAGGATTATGGGACGCCTTTTCTGTGCCACTCTGATGTATGCTAATCTTTGTTTCTCTAAAAACACTTTAAAAGTCCAGACAAAAAGAGAAAATTTCTCCTTCACTGAAATCCTGTGGTTTTTCCATACCCAGGCTACCTCAGAGTCCAAAGCAAAGCTTCCACTGATGGAGCACCAAAGGGACACATTCACTTTACATTTTCTGTGCAGCTACTTCTTTCCGTGAGGTATTAGAGACAACCTAAGGTCTGGCAGTCCTCTGGATAAAAGGCAGTCTGAATCACTCATTTCTTTCATGACTGTCAACACTGTTGTAGATGTGGGGCAAAAGCTGGAATGGGACCATCACCGTATGCAGGGGGGTTGGATGATGCCCGGGCTGGGAGCAAGAGCAAGTGCATTTGGTTTCAAATAGGTCAAGGGCTCCTACTAAGGACATGTAAATGATCAATCAATTAAATGAGCTGCCTAATGGCTTTGTAATTCTGGCTTGTAACACAGTATATTAATTATCAAATTTGTTACTTATATCTGTGATATAATTTTAGTGTATTATTTATTGACTCCTTACAAACTTACTGTGGCTGCGAAATTCTTATAAGTGTGCACAGACTCGAAGTATTATTTTGTCTTTGCCGTAATTTGCACTAACTGCCAGGTCCAGACAAGGCACAGATGCTAAAACACCCCTGAATTTAATTGTCGGCAGTTTGACACCTTCATAGCAAAAGAAAGACTAAGCGTAAATCCCAGGTTAATGAAGGAGAAAGTCCCTGTAGTGTCATTAAACCTTCTCCAGAGTGAATTCAGTTTGTCTGATGAATAAATGTTTAATGCAGAGCTGTATCAGTTGGTGTCATCGATTGTAAGAGAAACACTGTTGGTTTAACGAGGAGCCCATCAGTGTGAACACGAGTTAACAACCTCACAGTGCCAACAACTGCTTGGTATTGCTTCAAGGCAGGAATCCCAGCAAATAGAGTCGGAGATGCTCGCATGGGCCCAGAAATATATTTCCTATATCTTGGGGATTACTGACATACCATCAATATGATCATTATCATCTAATCTTTCTCTGCATTTGGAATTATAATGCCATGAAGGTCCCTGCGGTGTGTTAATCACATTCTTAATATCAGAAATCAGGGTTCTTCACAACATATTCTTTGAAGTCTGTTCCACATGAACAACTGTATTTATAGTCACATACATTTCCCTACAGTTTTAACCAAGAAATAGATTGGTGAATATTTTTTGAGCTGGATATTCACAGACGGTCTAGGAAAACACCTGCTATCAATGTGATTGAGTTCCACTTCTAGTTTAAAGTGTCCTATAATCTGAAATAATCCTATATCCTCTCCTGTAATCCTATAAAACTGAAACTAATGCATGTACAGGAATTGACTTCTACAATACTTTTAGCTTGCCTCTGTATCTGCTTCTACTGTTGCCACTGTTAATTTGTCTTTTTGTATTTGGATTACCTGAAAGTAGTGTTCTTACTGTCTCTGGGGAATTAGCAAAACTTAAAAAAAACACATAGCCAATATGAAGTAAAACCAAAAAGAAGAGGTGATAATTTTTTTTCACCCTTCTCCTAGCACAAGTGAAAATAGAGGTTTTGGGTTGTTTTTTTTTTTTTCATTTTAAACTTCTAAATGTTTTGCTTTCCTTTAATTACCATAAATTACACATTTTCTAGAAGAAGATTTTTTTTCAAAATGAACACTAGAATTTTTCATTTAAAATGTTGAAGATCTTTCTTTCATTAAAGTTTCTTGAAAGAGAAAATCCACAGAAAGATTCAGTGTTGACAAACTGATTAAAAAAACCCCAACAACAACCAAACAAAAAAAACCCCAAAAACTGTGCTGGAAAAACTTGCCAGCTCCAGCTCTAGGGTTGTCCTATTATGAACCTTTAAAGAATTATGCTAGGTGCAAACACACATAGATGTCCTGGAAATCCTGTTGATAGCTCCTTTTTCCCAGCAAAGGGTAAGCAGAGCTTTGATCCCAGCCTACAAATCACCTAATGGCATGGGAAGGATTTGAGGCTACAAGGGCACTCTGTCCACCATGGACTCTCTGCCGTCAATGGTTGTCAACAGGAATCAAACAGCAATTTTTATGTATCAGGTTGTCTGCTTGGATGTTTTTAAAGAACTCTTCAAAGTAGAGCAATTCACAGAGGTAGAGTGAATGGATTTTAGTGAGTGAGTGAATTTTAGAATAGGATTTTCACCAGAGTTATTATTTTCATTGCCCCAGCTTGCAGTGTGCCAGACTGAATAAAAACAACACAAGAAGTTCCATCCCAACCCATCAGTAGATATTGTCCCACCACAGAAAAGCTCTCGTAGTCCAGCAAGTTAATCCTGTGTATCTGCCCAGCATTACAAACTGCAGGATTAGGAAGGAAGGAAAAGAGTATTTTTTAAGAGCTTGTAGTGATATATTTCCTATTCAAAACATCAGTGTGTCTGTGGGGAAGAGGATTTGGAATATATGAGAGAAAATGAAGTACCACCAGGGAAGCAGAGGTGCCATTTCTTGATTAATAGAGTATGTGCAAAGAGGAAGGGCTCCTTCAAAAATCACTTTATAGCAAGACAGAGGCTGTGGAAGATGTTAATACCAGCAGCTTATTTTTCCACTGCTGGTTTTCAGAACATCCCTGGTGCGAACTGGCAGCCTCCGGCCTCTTGGCCATAATCACTGCTGTTCACGGCTTGGCTGGACAGTGCTCTTTTTCTGGTGCTCATATTTTGTACTGAAAATACTTGATCTGAGGACTGAGTCAAAGGAATTGACCATTAACAGGTCGGTAGTGGAGCTGCCCATTACGTTTGAATTAATCGCCCTTTTCACTGGTCTTTCCCAGTTTATCCCATTAAGAAGGCACCCAGGGGCAGGTTTGCAAAGGGCTGCTGATTCATTGTCTGCAGACGTGGCTGAGTTCTCCCTTGGCACCGTAATAACCTGGAAGAGTTAAGATTTGGCTTATATTGGTAAATTTTGGTACATTATCAGTGAGCTTTTTCACTAAGCCTGGCATGATGCCAACCCTGGATGTAGTAACAAAGAGCTGTTATATAAACAGTGATTTATTTACATTATAGCTCCCACTGGAAATAAATTGATCATGGGTTTAGCTCCACAGCCACAATCATCTGTGTGTTTCCCAGTGGTAAGTGATACACAGGTGAATGGTGTCCTTGCATAGCTGGTGCCACCAGGGGAGGGAGCCAGGCTCCCCCCAGCTTTGCCCTTCACCCCAAACTCAGTTTCACTCCTCTCTCAAGGCTGAAGACCAGGTTCTGCATGAAGAGATAGCAGTAGGGGACATGGCATTTATCAGAAAGGCGACAGGCTGGTTGGGATCCTGGAATTAATTTGCAGCATCAAATGTGAGATTTGGGATCAACCAGGAGAGGAAAAACTTAAGCCCGGGGTGTCACTTTTTCCTGGATGCTTCTTCATTTAAAGGCTGATACAAGCTCCATTGGTTGGAGCAAACTTTGTTTCAGACACATTTCTGACCACACTGGCTCCCCAGCAGTGGAGCAAAATTGGCCTGTAACTCCACAGGAGAGGTGGTTGGAGCATCCACTCCTCTCCATGCTCTGCACCAAAGACAACCTCTGCCATAGACAGTGTGGACAGGCAAGGGCAGAGATTTTGGAGCCAAACATCTTTTGTGGCACTTCCAGCCCCATTCAAAGCAAAAATTCCCACTTGGCCTGAAGACATGAGTAGGAACTGTAGCCCAGGGAGGACAGCACAATTAATCCTGGATATTAACATGGCAATTTCTCTAGACCAAACACCCCTTGCAGGAACTGGCTCTTGGTATGCAAGGGAAGAGGAAGCTTTTGCTGCACCAAACCCCTCCGCAGCAGTGGAGGACACAAGGTCTTCACCCTGGTGGGAGGAGGCAGGGATGGCAGCTCTCAGTGCCCAAAGGTACAGGCAGAATCATGACCCTTTCCAAGACAGAGCCTCCAGCCCTTTCCTCAAGCATTGCGGGGGAGTTTTCATTTCCAGACCACTCAGCAACATGCCTGATAAAATCTGCCAAGATAAAGATTTATTTCGAGGCAACAGAAAGCAACTTCCCCTCACCCCCCCAAGTTTCTGTTAATCTTATACACATCTTGCACAAAAAGCTGTTTGCTTACCCTGACTGCACAGATCTATTATGCACGTAGGCAGGGCGGGCTGTGTTAGAGTGTGTTACAGTACCAGGGAGATCTCCTATCTACCTGGCCAGCCCGAGCCTGCCAGCAAACCTGCTCACTGGTAAGACATAAATACATAGTGATTTCTTTTCAGATCGCTGGCACCTAAAATGCCATGCAGTTATGCTCCATAAACCACCTCCAGTTTTACTTCTGTTCACTGTGATGGATGAAATGCTGCCCAATAGTTGGCTCCAAATTCAAGAGGCATGGAGGAGTTGCTGCCTTCAAATTTGTCTACAGCTACTTTTTCTCATGGCTTAAATGTTCCTGATTGGAGTTGCTTAGGGTAAGCATTTTAATAAATCCGAGAGTGATATAGAAACCAGCTTGCCTGGCTTGGATGCTGCAACCCTGTTTGACAGTGATTGATAGTCAAATAGATTTATGTTCACAGCATGGTCAGGGATGGGGCAGAAGAGTTACACATCATGGAGTCCAGCAGTTTTAGGTTTATGGTTGGACTTGATGATCTTAATCAAGTGCTCTTTGTCTTTTCCAACCTAAAAGATTCTATGAATCTATGATTTTCTCCCTGATTAAAAGGCAGGTGGGACTTGAGGATGCTCTTCTATGGCTGTAGGCACACAAGACAGCAGCACCTATGACATCCCTGTGAGGATCTAAAGATGGACAGGAGAGAGGTGTCACTTAGCTCTGAGGAACAAAATGCAGTCTGATTTTAATTGTTATAGATGGAAAAGAGCAAAGTCATGTGGCAGCTGGTGCTTTTCCAAAACTGCAGCCTGTGATGGCTTTTGGTGAGAACGACAGAGGCCACTTTTGCCTGCCAGCACCATGGGGCCAGCAGCATGTCAGGAGTCACACCGTGAAGAGGCTGAAGTTGCGAAGGCTGAGCAAGGGCACAGGCAGAATTCCCTCCTGTCTCCAGCCTTTGTATGGCCTTCAGTGCCGCTGAGACTGATCTCCTGGAGCTTGCACAATCTATCTCACGTAGCAGAAGCCTCATGCTCAGAGGTCTCTGGCAAGGTGTCAGACCAATGAAGTGTTTCTTTATAAATGTCAGCCAGCTCCAAGCAGTGGGAGGTAGCCAGTGATGAGCAGAGCAAGGCAGACAAGCCTGTGGTTTGGAGAGAAACAGTCCCCTCTGTTGTTCCTCTCCAGGCCTAAGCACAGACCTGGGGCGGAAATTTATGTGTATTTTTCCAGAGACAGGCTTTTTGCTGCCCTAGGATGACATCTTCTGAGACTGCTCTGGGCCTTCGTGGGTGCAGTAAAGCAAGATTTAACCTTCCATCCTCTCCCAGGCCAGGGCTTTGAGACCGAGGGTTGCTCAAGTAGTTACTCACAAGAAGTGTGGATGGGAAGGAAGTCCCAAAACAGCAGGAAGGGTGCTTGAGTACATACTGTTTGTGTTGCCAAAAGGCTTTATAACAATATAACTGTCAGTGGCTTAGCTGGGAAACTAATTCATCTTTGGAGGTTTTGGGGAGAGGGAGGGAAATCTGAGCTGTGCTTCTGAAAATGGGCATTTGCAGTTCTGCTACCGAGACCTTTCTAGCACAGCACAGTCTCTTGAAGTCGAATTGCAGCAAATTTCTACTCCTTGAAGTATACAGTTTCCAGCTGGAAAATACTGTGGGCTGTAGAAGGGTTGTACGATGGCCACCATCAGTCATGAGAGGGCCGCAGTAGGTCACGTTGTCCTTCCCTAGCTTCTGCCAGGGCTGGTGGGTATGTAAAGGACTTCAGACCTTTGAACTATTCAAGAAGTGAATAGAAAGCTGGAAATATCTCTGTACGGGGATGCTGTTCCCGGTTGCCTTTGTGCTGGTCTGCCCGACACGCTGTGTCTGGAAAATGCTGAGAAACTAGAGAAGTGTTTTGCACTGGGGTTTTAATGTGAGTTACAGACCAGAAGACAAAAGCTGGATCCCGAAGAGTCAGCATCTAACGCAAGGTAGCAAAGATCTCCTCAAAGTGGTGCTGGTACTAAGTACTTCTTTGCTTGCAAAGTGGGCATCAAAAAGGGGTCAAACTCTACCATAGTGGGACATTTACAACCTGGGGGGGGATGAGAAGAAGTACAGTGATTTTTTTTTTTTTTCCCTCAATATTTTTTCATTATTAATTTTCACACACTTTTTTTTTTAATACCCATCTTAAAAAAAATTCAAGAAACCAATAATTCTGCTAATATTGTGTGGCTGACCACACAGATCTTGTGCAATCCCCAAATGCTCTTCCCTTGCACCCCATGTATCCCATGCCCCCAGGCAGCAACCCATCTCGGTCCCAAAGGTGCTCTGGTGTTGATTTATCTGTGTGAGTTTCATGCCTGGAGCTGAGGCTCCTCTGGGCCAGCCCTGGGAGGGACATAGGCAGAGTGTTCCTTCTGAGTCCTTAATTTGGGTTCCCACCTTTGTGCAGTGTGGGAACAGTGCTTCTCTGTGCTTAAGGAAACAGGCCTTTGTTGGGCTGATGGTCCCTGGGATGGACCTGGGAGCCTTCAGGACAAGGTATTATTTGTCCCCCTCCTGCCATTGTCTCTCTGTACTCCTTTGTGGGTGTGCAGACAAGCTTTTATCACGTAACCTAACAAGTGCACTAAGAATACATTGCATTTGTAGGTGGATTTGTCAAAAGAAAAAAAAATATTTCCTTAAGATGTTAAGAACTGCTTTATATTAGTCCATTGAACTGATGTGTTTTTATCCTTGTCTATTAATTGCCAAACTGGCAAGGGACTAGGGACATTCTTCAGATTGTGACTTTACAATGCAAAAAAGATCTACCCTGGGGAAAAAAAAAGGAAAGAAAAAAAAGCTCTTTCTATTCCTTCTTTCTAAAATGCATGAAGACAATGAAGGCAAACAGTCACAATGGATTGATCTCAGTATATTTTATAACAGAAAATGTAGACCAAAGACTAAGCTCTGCTCTCCTTTATGACTACACTGGACCCACTCCTACACTCGGGGCAGAGCTTGGAGGAACCTGCCCCTTCTGCTGAACCTGCCCCTCTGCTCTTCCCCGGGAACATCATTTCACATTTTCCCTGTATTTCATGTCACTGGGTGCTGGGAGTTGGCAGCATAAATATAAGTTATCCTGGCATGTACAGGGGTGTCTTACACACAGACAAGGGTATAGGTAGGAAGGGGGAGGAGGTGGGAAGGTAGCAGGAGAAATCCAGACCACAAATAAGACCGTAAGCATCCAATCACTTAAGGTAGCTTAACCTGCTGCTCGCTTGAGCTGAGCTGGGACAGCTGCCCACAGGCACAGCCGCATGCAGGCTGTACTTAAACTCTGTTTAACTCTGAGGGGACCGTAGCTGGGACAAGGGCTGGGCACATAATTTGAATCTTCTTACCTGAAGTCCCCAGAAATTGTTTCTGGGTTTGAGGCCAAAATAGCATGTTCACAGTTGCACGAGTGCCAAGGTCACGCCGAGGTATGTTGATAAGGACCGTGGCTGGTATCACTCTATTTAACTTGTAATGACTTAAATTAACTATTGCAAATAGTATCAGGAGGTAAAGCACATTCCTAACAGCTTGGGTTGGCAGCCCTTTGTGGTTTCCCGCACTAGCTGCTGCTTCGGCATCGTCCCTGCCCTTACTGCTTCCTGGCATCTTGGCAAATCCTTTGGAAACCCTTTTGCAAAGATTTATGAAAACATGTGAGCAGAGGGAGACTCAGGGGTGGCCTGAGATGCGGTGCAAGATGCTGGGAAGAATGAAAATACTGACGTCTGGCTTGGATGTAACGTGTTTTAAGAAAGGAAAAAAATGGGCCGGGTCCAAGTCCCAGTGAACTTGATGAAAGTATATTCCATTCATTTCAGCCTTCCTTTTCCTCAGGCCCTGAATCACATTTATAGTCCCCAGAGCCTTTCTGTCAGGTTATATATATATTTTTTTTTTCAATCCTGAGTATCCATAGGAAACACGAGCATTTATAGGAAATTGTAAATAGTGAGAATTAAAATAAGAGTATCTGGTGTATATTTCCACAATGGAAAAAGGCCATGGGAGTTCTGGTTTCTCACCTTCCCATTATGTGCTATAAAAGACAGAGCGATTAGGAGTTTGTTACACTGCAGTCCGCTGCATAAATACTGGTTTGTTTTTTTTTCTTTTCAAATACTAAATATAAGTTTAACCTTAGCTCAGTTGCCAAAAAAAAAAAAAAAATATATAAATCTGGTGAAATAGCTGTTTGTTTTGGAGGCCAGAACTGTTTCTTTCGTGAACAATACTCCATTTTATAGGCTTTTCCAAGAAGGGCTGCATAATCCCCCTCTCTCCTCCACTTAAAAAAATAATAGAAGAGCAGGAGCTGCGTTTACAAATATTGAATTGGGCGAGTGCTAACAGCAGTAGGGGTTCGACCCACCAGCATTGCAACACTGGAATTATCCGGTCCATAAATGGAGAATCAATCTGGTCCTGGGATCTAGTGTATTTTGGGGGGGGGGGGGGGGGGTAGCAGCTGTGTTTTTATTTAGACAAACAACTACATCCAGGCTAGTAAAGCAAATGTGTTTGTGGTCGCGCTCCAACACAGAGGCCAGCTGGTGCGGACGGGGCTGTGCATGGGGGGCCCCTGCTCTCAAGCTGCCTTTCTAACTCTCCAAGGCACAGCGGCAGCATCCCTACTGCCTTTTGGCTTGAGATACCCAAATTGTGCCCGGCAATAGTTTGGAAGATTTCTGGTTAGCTCCAAAACTTCCCTCTAAAAAGTTAAAGCAAGCGCAGGGTTATTCCCTGGTGCCGTTTAATTTACTGGTGCGGGCGAGCCCGCGCAGCTGGGGTTAATAAAGCCTTTTGTTATCCAGCCTGACCCACTTGTCAGCCCTTGAGCTCCTGTAAATGCATTTGTAGGGGGCCAGACTTAAAATAAATCTCGAGGCATTTGGCAAACAGCAGCTAATTGAACAGCACACGCTGCCCATCATGTGCTGCAGATGAGAGACCTGAAGCAGGGCAAAGGCTTAAGACCACGGTCTGGGGCTCCTGCCTCCGGATTTGGCTTTACGGGACTCGGTAAATATTTACACACTGCCTTTAAAAACCGGGCTTGTGCTGTCTCCAGGACACCATGTCAAACCCTTTGGAAAAGCAGTTTGGCCTTGGGCAGGTCCTCGCAGATCCTCAGGAGAAAAGCCAGCAGCAGAGCTGGGGATGCTGCCCTCAGCCCAGAACTGTGTTCACCAGATGCGCTTCCCCCATGTCTGGATAAGCAACAGATTTGGGTGATGAAATGAGGACGATCTTGCATCAATGTGGTGCACAGAGTGGGTTAAAATGATGTTTTTTAATGGTAACAGTTTTGCTTTTTGTTTGCTGTCCTGAAGCCTGCAGCTGGGTGAGACTTCTTTTGCTGGGCTTTTGCTTGTTCATAAATTGCGTATATTCTGCCATAGATGCTGCTCTGATTTTTTTTGTCTTCTTTTTTATTGTGGTGGTTTGTTTTTTTTTTTTTTTTTTAATCAAAAGAGTGATATTTAAGTAATGGCACTTTTGGGGCTTTTTGCAAACATCCAAAGTTTTAAAAACCACAACACTTTTTTTCTTCCCACAAAACAATGGCATCTTGGGAGGAAGGGATCCATTTTTTGGCTTTTAAAAACTTGTTTAAATCACTGCTGCCAGGCAGGGAACACCAGGAGGGGAACAGAGAGCAGCTCCAGGTCCTTCTTTTCCCCGACTCGCCAAGGTGAAGCAGCTCCCAGCCTCTCTGCCTGGCTCGGAATCTCACAGGAACTCTCTGAGATCCCTCGCCTAGCCTTCCTTGGCAGCAAAAAGAGCAATAATCCACATGAAACAAAAGCTGTTTGTCGTTTGATTTCCCCTATTTGTCCCAGGACGTATGAGCTGTTCTTGCTTGGCTTTCTCTGAAACTTTGAGTCCAAACTTGATCCTTGAAAAACGGGTGAGGAAGAGAAAGGAACCGATTCCTCTTTCTCCCTGTCCTGCTCCTCCTTTCTTTGCCGGGTGCTTTCTGTTCAGCTGCTTTGAGTTATGAACACCTTACTGTGTATCTTGGGGCTACGAAGGTCAGCCTGAGGGAAGGAGGTGAGTCATTGCCATTCAAATGGCTACAAACTGTAATTCAAAGGCAGCCAGGGCTGATTCAATAGAAAGGGACTCGATGTCCACAGGTTGATACTCTGCCCTTTCAGAGATTTCGCCCTGAAACTTCTTAGTATGCAAATACCACAGCAGAATGTGCAGCTGTGTTGAGGGCTCTGAGCTGATCAGAAGTTTTCGTACAAGGAGAGAAAAGCAGATAAATTAGTTTGGGAGGAATGCAAAAGACTTTCTGACAATAATTTTTTTTTTTTTTTTTGTGTATTTCCAGGCTGCAAACTGTTCTCCATGGCTTAAATGGACATCAAAGCACGTCTCTCTGCTGGAATATACATCCCTGGATGATTTGATCCTTCTTGAACTAACTTCCAAGAAAAAAATATAACTACCCTCTTCTTTCTACAGTTTGCTTGCTTTAATTTATGGCTTGGTCCCACATAGAAAACCTAAATTTTAATGCTGATATTGTTCTCCTCTAAATCTTCTGGTCTGTGGAAGGGCAAGAAGGTTCAACTTCATTGAACCCTCATCAGGAGAGGTTAGCAGCAGGTCACAGAGAGGTGGAAAAGACTTGGAAGCACGGTGAGAAGATGAAATACCCAGTTTTGCCTTTTTTAAGACCACTTGGGGAAAATGAATCTTCTTCCCCTATTGATGGAGGGAGTGGAGTCGGTATGTGCAGCCTAAGCCCAGGGTGGTAACTGGCAGGTGCCTGCAGCACCATTTCCTTTTTGCCTTACGTTGGACCCTACATCGTGCTTGGCCAGTGGTGGTGGCAGAACCCGAGTGGAAAGATGGTCGTCGTAAGGAGGAGGAACGTGAAAGTGTTTACCTTCGCCTTTTTGCTCATCACAGTAACGTCATTTCTGCTGAACTACACGCACCAGGTGAGCACGACCTCCTGGGATCTGAGACATCTCATCATGCAGTTTTCAGAGCAAGTCCAAAAACTCTTCAAGTTCCCCAGGAGACCATGCAGCTGTCGCACGTGCATTTCTGAGCTGGGGAGTTCCCTCTGGTTCGATCAGAGATTTAATTCAACTATGCAACCTTTCCTGACCTCACAGAATGCCTTGATCCCAGAAGACAGCTACAGGTGGTGGCTGGTAAGTGAGAGGTGTGGATACGGCCCCGCGTTCGTGCGACGGTTGCGGTGTCGGGCTTTGAGCGATGCCGAGCAGATAGCGAGAGACGGTTCCTGCTAAAAGCATTTTTCATCTCAGCTGACAAGGCAGAGGCAGAGGTGGAAGGAAGTGGGCGTTCGTGCTGCTGTTTAGCTCACAGGCACTCAGAGCGCACGTTCACTTGCTCCAAGCTAGAAAAGTCCCTGGCAGAGATAAGTGGTAAATTCAGAATTTGCAAATGGTAATATTGCCTTTTTTTCTCCCTTCTCTTTGAAAGACTAGACTTCCAAAACTGGCTTGTTTGGCTTCAGATGGTAAAAAGGGCTTTTGCTGTCCATCGAGGTAGCAAAGCAAACTCATTGTGAAGTGTGTAATTCACCTGGGGCTCTCCCTACCATAAGACGTGAATAATTAGCAGGATTAAACAGAAAATGACTAATTCCATGTGTATGAGAATGGTCCCTGTTGTGGCTGGTGGTGTAAAACGTGTCTGTAAAGCTCATGGGCAGCCGTGGGTCACTGAGAAGGAGCAGCCCCTGCGCATCCTTGAGCAGGGTGGTCCAAAGAGCCCTATCCTAGCATCATGAAAGCTAACGGATACCTTCTTCGAAAAGCACAGGCGGGAAAAAGGCATATCTTGACATTTTACCTAATTAAAGCCCCTTTTATGTTCTCTTGAACAAGACATTGATTAAACGAATTGCTCATGGCCTGCACTGCCGAGCTGCAAAAGAGCAGGTTCTGGCTGCAACAACCCCCATCAAATCCCAGTTTCATTACGAGTTGCTTTCCCTCTCTTCAGAAAAAATAGTCTCCCTGTGCCTTCCTTTGAACACACAGTTTCCTGCACCTTAGTGTCCTGTGGTAAGTACAACCTTTGATGTTGAATTTGGGGCTTTCAGCTCTTCCCTGGTACTTTGGGAAGCTTCCTCCAGCAGGCACCGACTTTCACAGCGGGGCATTTAGGTTTTGGAGGAGGTGTCAAGTGCTGTGGGAATGAGGCTTTATTTGATTTATCACTTGTCACTCATTGGCTGTCACATTTACTGGTGAAAAAGAGATGCCACTGAACAATGTTGTTAACTACTGCATTAATGATTTTATGATGCAACCCTCCTTTTTGCCATAAGTCCCACATATTCTAGCATTGCATCCTTTCACCTCTCCCTTGGCCATGACTCAGATTTCCCATTGCTCGTGTTTCTTCTTGCAGCCCCCAGACACTTTTCCTTCTGGTCCCCATGTTTCCTAGCTGGGATTTGCTGGAGTCATGAGAAGGGAAGATGGTAAGCTCAGGTCCTGGTTCCCCTTGTCCTGGGCTGAAATTTCACTAGGGAGCTGAGCTGGTGGCAATTTTAGGAGAGGGGATACCCCAGATCAAGCTCAGTAGATGAGAGGATGAGGTTGCTCATGGACACAATGTTTGTTGAGGCTGGTTGTGAGGTGCCTTCCGATTGCCTCTCAATACAAAAACTGGGAGCACTCATCACCTTGAGGAGGTGCTGAGGAGACAGTGGGCTGATCAATCCTAAATCCTGGCATTGGTGTTGGGTGTGCTCCTGCAGCACCCAGGCTGAGGAGGAGTCCTGCGAGACAAGGCTGGGTGGATAGGGTGCCTGTGCTAAGGGGGATCTACCAAGGGCTTGCACATTACCCCTGAGCAAAGCCACGCTGCATTCTGCACAGACCCCATTTTTATTTAAACATGAAGTTTCAGTCCATTCTCTTAAAAGAAAAAAAAAGACAACACTAAAAAGGAAGAAAAAGCTCAGGATGTTCAGTACAGAAGTCTGAATTTCTGATTCTCCTTCTTGTAGTGGAACTAAAAAAAGCCCAACAAAACCCACAAATATCTTACTTCAGCTCAACTCGAAACAGATTTTTTTGGGGAGTAGAGTTGTTTCTTTTTCAGCTAAATTAAAAAATACTGACTTTCAGGACAGCCAGAAGTCTTTTTTCTTTCCCTCTTCCCCCACCCCCAGCCCAAATAAAAGCTGTCCGTTAATTTTCAGGGCTGTCTAACCTTATTTTTAGTGTTTTCATTCATTTTTTTGAATTCAGGTCAAGTTCAAAGGGAATATACCATTTCAGAACACAAAATCAAAGCATTTTTTTTTAGATGGTAAAAATAAATCTTCTAAGATTTCTACACTTCTTCCACCATATTTTTTTTCAGCCAGAACTTATCTTCAACTAGAACATGTGAAATATTTTGATGTCCCCCAAAACTGCATTGTTTATTGGAAATCAGTTACTTACTGAAAATACTTACCCTAATCTATAGTATGTGGAGAAGGTGCCCTGGCTCCTCTGAAAGATGTTCCTGGGTAAACCCAGGCATCATGTGGCCTCAGGTCCTCATTGCAAACTATTTCCTATACACATGTTCCTTTGAGTAAGCCTTTCCGAGACAGAGTCATTTCTACAGTAAGTAATTCCCAGGTGCATCCTGTTCATTTTCAGGCTCGTCTTCAAAGTGATTCTGAGATTTCTGCCAGTCTTAAAGAAAGCATTGCTCATGGCCATGCTTTGCTCTCATTTTCTTTGCCAGCTCAATAATTTGTGACTTTTTACTATGTTTGCTCTTAAAAAATGAGGCATGAAGAATCCTGAGGTTGCTTAAACTTCTTTTCCGGGGAGAAATGACTGTGTGTTCACCCTCAGGAACTGACTTCAGACAGTGTGGTGGTTTCGTTATGCTGTAACTGAGACGATGGTGACTGCACTGGAGCTATTTATTATAAGGCTGTGACTTTCCTGTCACGGGGAGACCCATGTGATGTGCTTGGACTAAACACAGGCAGAGCCCTTGCCAGAGAGCTGTCTGTCTACCAAGCTCAGTCTGCCCTCCCTTCCCATTAACCCTGTTGCTGTATAACCCTGTTGTTGAGTGGTGCAGATGACAGGCCCAAGGGACGGGATGCCATCCAGAGGGACCTGGACTGGCTCAAGAAGTGAGCCTATGTGAACCTCATGAGGTTCAGCCAGCAGGGTCCTGCACCTGGGTCAGAGCAACCCCCGGTATGAACACAGACTTGGGGATGAAGGGATTGTGAGCAGCCCTGCCGAGAAGGACTTAGGGGTGTTGGTGGATGAAAAGCTGGACACGAGCTGGCAATGTGCAGTTGCAGCCCAGAAAGCCAACTGTATCCTGGGCTGCATGAAAAGCAGCGTGGCCAGCAGCTCGACGGGGGCAATTCTGCCCTTTTACTCTGCTCTGGTGAGACCCCACCTGGAGTACTGCATCCAGCTCTGGAGCCCTCAGCACAGGAAAGACATGGACCTGTTGGAATGGGTCCAGAGGAGGGCCACAAAGATGATCAGAGGGCTGGAGCACCTCTCCTATGAAGACAGGCTGAGAGAGTTGGGGTTTTTCAGCCTGGAGAAGAGAAGGCTCCGAGGAGACTTTATAGCAGCATTTCAGTACTTAAAGGGGGCCTATAGGAGAGATGGGGACAGACCTTTTAGCAAGGCCTGTTGCAATAGGACAAGGGGTAATGGCCTTAAACTGAAAGAGGAAAGATTTGGATTAGATATATAATTAGATATAAATTTTAGATAAGATATAAAGAAGAAATTTTTTTTACAACGAGAATGGGGAAACGCTGGCACAGGTTGCCCAGAGAGGTGGTAGATGCCCCATCCTTGGAAACATTCAAGGTCAGGTTGGACAGGGCTCTGAGCAACCTGATCTAGTTGAGGATGGGATTGCTGATTGCAGGGGGGTTGGACTAGATGACCTTTAGAGGTCCCTTCCAGCCCGAACTGTTCCATGATTCTATGATTCTATGATATGTGAATGAAAAGTATTCATCCAAATAGTCCTGTAGCATTAGTATCCCTCCACTTCTAGGAAAGCAAGGGTGGATTTCAGAGCCTAATGACCAGTATTTGAGATTAAGTGACATTTGGGGCCAAAGGATGGGGTGGTTTCACTTGCTTGGTTTCACTTCACATGGCTGCCAGGCTGCTTCATGGTTTCCTTGCAGAATATATTATTTCAGCTCTTCTAGTGTGGTGGGATGTAGCTTTTTGGAAGGCAATATTCCTGGCTGCTGTGAATAAAATTGCATTGTCCATACTGGAGTTAGCGGTACCAACCATACAGTGGGAAGGAGCAGGGAAGAGAAGGGCAGTGTCGCCATCCCTGCAGCAGCTCATCCTGCTGCACGGGGAAGGGCTGCTTCTGGAGAAGGAACCTGAAAATGTACCTG
The DNA here is from genome assembly GCF_964106895.1 of Numenius arquata. Taxonomy (NCBI): domain Eukaryota; kingdom Metazoa; phylum Chordata; class Aves; order Charadriiformes; family Scolopacidae; genus Numenius; species Numenius arquata. Next base: position 69,556,454 of record NC_133578.1, on the reverse strand, counting down.
GATGTTCTGTGTTCACAGAAACAAGGGGGTTGTTGTCAGGGCTGTTACTTGTTTTTAATTCACTTAAATCTACCGAGCTAATAAACTCTCCCTTAATTACTTTAGTCCTGTAACAAATAATGGCCCAAATTCTCCTCCTGGGTATACCCCTGCGGCTGCTCTGTGCTTATTTTGACTTAAAGTTGGGTTGGAGTCCTCCTTTCTCGGAGATGATCTGGGCATTAGTAATACTCTGAACTGTAACCAGCTCATTAGAAGTTCATTCGTTCCTTCCTTCCTGCCTTCCTGCCTGCCTTCCTCCCTTCCTCTCTCCCTTCCTTCTTTCCTTCTTCCTTCCCTCCCTCCCTCCTTCCATCTCCTCCTTTTCTCTCTCCTTCTCTCCCTCTTTCTCTTCTCCTCTACCTGTATGTCTCTCTGTCTGTCCATCCTTCTGCCTTCCCTCATGGCACACTCAGGGGCTGTGAGAGTCTCAGTGTTTTGGAACTGGCACTTTATGTTATGTGATGCATTTCTTTCTGTTTATATTTTCTTTCCCACCTCCCTGAGCTGGTTCACCTGCAAGTTTTTCATTGTTGTTCCATGACAAATGCTGTGGACATTTCCACAGCAAGCTGAAACACAGCATAGCATTTATTTATAGTTTTCTTGTTTTATTCTCAGGGGGTTCTGGTATTGGTTTTGGTGGTCAGAAAGTATAAGAAATACGAGATCAGAACCTGCTGTTCTATATCTAAAATAACCCCATTGAGGTTGATGGACTAAAGCTGTGATAAGTAAAATCAGGCTCAGAGTTCCCTGGCAATCTTATCTGTAGCACATTGTTCATAAATTACCATGTTATAAAAAATTTTATCTCAAGTCTTATGATATTTGAAGGTTTTGGGTTTTTTTGGGTTTGTTTTTTTTTTTTTTGGAAGAAAGCTCAGCTCTTGGGGCCATGTGATTAGCGTATCTAAAAGAAAATGTTAGCTTTTAGTCCTAATGTTTGCAGGAGAAAATGTAATATGTCGCTTAAAGATTTGCTCACCAGACGGTGAACAAAAGGGCATCCCCAATACATGCGCTGGGGAAGTCATGGAAGCTGCACTTATTTTTAAGACAGCAGCAGAGCTACTTGGCACCTGATTCATGCGTTTTGAATGCTCTTTGTAGAAAATTTGCCCAAATACTTTGATCACCAGAAATGTTCCTTGAAACTGGGGCACTGTCTGTGATATTTTGAAAGAAATACAAGGCGCTTACGGCTCTGAAGGTAGCGTGTTTGCTGCAGAAGGTGATACCAAATCAAGCCCAGGTTCCAGGTCCTAGTCCCAGTGCTTGCTACATGCCCAGTCCCACATGGTGTTGTACCGCTTGAGTGCAAGTGTGACATTTAGACCAGCCTTGGACATACTGGGAGAACCTGACCCAGGGCTACCTCTTATCCCCACTGGCAGCCCCCACATATGACCAGCTGGGCTGCAGCTCCAGGGTCTCCTACAGCAAGGACAGATGGGTCTGAAGGTGGTCCAAGCTCATGGGTCCCTCTAAGCTCTGCGATGCACTCTGCTGAGCTGCAAGCATCCTGCAGCCAGAAATGAGGGCATGCAGAGCTGGTGGAGGCAGGGCCTTTGCTCCTCATACTAGCGTGGAGGTGACCTGCACCAGCCATGGAAGTCAGAAATCATACCATTTGGCATACACGTATTAGTGTGTCTTATTTACATAATATATGCACACTACATTCATATTTAAGAATGCATATTTTTTGACAGACAGAAATCATTAAACAAAGCATAAGCTCTTGAAAACCCCTATATTCTTCCCCTTAATCTCTTTGATGCATAGTAATTGCAGGACATTAAATATAACAATAATAACGCCATATTTTCCAGACCAAGGAGGCATTTTTAAAATTGATGGTTTCCTTTTAACCTCTCAGTCAGTCTGCAAAATGGAGATTACCTGGATTTGCCCCACCAGACTGTTGCTAGGATTAATCTTTGTACAATGTCTTATAGCTGGGAAGCGCTGCATGAGTATTAATGCCTCCGAACTGCTGCAGCGAGGCAATTAGTGGCTGTGCAAAAGAGATTCTCATGGGGTTTTATTCCCTCTTTATCTTTTAAAAACAGTTAAAAAAATTATAAAAGCCACAAAACCCAGTATTGCTACACCAGTTTCCCCAGGCTGCCTGGCTGTGTGCCTGCAGGGCTGCCCCAGCAGTGCTGGCTGCTGCCAGACCCACAGCTATACCTGCCTGTCCACCACGAGGGTTGTCTCTTGATCCATGCTCCATCTGCATTCACTTTCCACCAGTGATTGCAGGTCAAGCAGGATATTTTCTACCTGCTAATAAATTGGGGTTTTGAAGGTGTATTTAATATGCTGTCAAACTTGTCCATGGTTGTGGGATGCACAGGCACTAGGACAGCTTTCCTCAGAGGCTCTCCTCACTGTAGCTGTGTCCTCACCATTCCGGGCTATTAGCTCTGAGCAGCCTTGGCTGAATTCACGTCCTCCCCCCTTGCATCTCCTTAGCTGAGTGTTGAGTATTGCTTCTTGGTGATTGCTGGTGAAGTGATGGTACTGGAGAGCCCAGGGAAGCCTTATGAGAAGTTTATAAAAGCAGCAACCTTTGTCACCCTTAATGGAGGTGTGCACAGCGTGGTGCAAGAAAGAGGAACAGGCTCTCCCTCGGAAAGCCATTCATGGGTAAAGAAAGGAAGTGCATAAACTTTGAGGGTTTTTTTTTTTCTTGCCTTTTTTTTTTTTCCTTGCTTTTTTTAAACTAAGATGTAAAACCAGCTAGTAAACTTCTGCATGTGGAGAGTTTCTGAGTCTGGGAGGACAGGGTAGTTTGTCTTCCCTGTGAAGATGATTAAGAAACTTCTCAATCTGGACTTCCAATTATAGTTTCTAACAACCTAAGGTGAAGAGTTGACTCTCAAGTGCCAGACAAATATTTTATGGAGGGGAGCTGGAGTGTTAAGTGACCTAGTGATATTTTCTATGTGGACACAAGGTGGGTTAAGATGCTTTTTGTACTTGGCAAGAGGTTAAGCTGCATCGTTAGACAGGGCTGTTGCTTGCACAGACTTCCAAGGAAAGCAGCCACTTCACTCAGGACACAGGGGTCAGGTATTTCAGTGTATTTAAGCCCACTTCTAGCAGCTACATCCACACACCTATCCCTGGCACACATCTACGGCAATTGGAGGGAGGATGTTGTTCCAGCAGAGCCACGTGGCACAGGCACTGACATGGCTCTGCCTTGCACAGCATGGACAGACTTTCACCCAGTGCTTTTGTTGATTTATGGGAAAGGCCAGACTGGTGGGAGCTTGTTAAAAAAAGTAGAAAAGACAACATTACTTAAAAAAAAGGGCAAAAGTTTGGTGTGGGAAAGTGAACTATAATTGGCTTGTAATTGTAATGCTATTAAAATGGTCTTTTTCAAGAAGTCAAGTAAACATTGTGCAATAAGGAACTGGCTTCACGTTAAGTCTGAACTTTTAGAAGCTGTATCTGCCTTGGAGTGAACGAGCTTCATTGCCTGCTCTGCTCTGTTTTGCTGAAATGTCGAAGACCAACCAGTGCTGATTGAAGATTAGGCCTGAAAAGTGTAGTCCAATCAGATAATCACTGAGGAAATTAAAACAAAGCAGTTTTAATGAGTTAAGGACGGAAGTCTTATTGTATGGATGTTCAGCACACAGAGCGATAAGGTCATCATCCTATTTAAGGTCATTGAGGGATTCTCTAACGTAAGTAATAATCTCTGCTGTGGAAACTGTGCAACCGAGGGATCGTAGGACACTGGTGTCCTGCTTTCTCACTGGTGCCCATGTTTTAACTTGGTTTCAATAGAGTTACTCTAGACCAATAGCAGCATAACAGAAAGAAAACACAGATCTTTGTTCTGTGTCAGTGGAGGTGCCTGTCCACGATAATGTTTCTTGCCATTTTAATGCATCAAACAGAAGTCAATGCTCCAGGTCCTTTCCTTTACTGATGCTACCATTCTGGCTGAAAAGGCAATTTAACTTAAAAGGGGACTCAGATACATAGAATTTTCTGAAAATTACCTTCCTCACCTGCATTTTCTCAGGCAAACTCAGTTCAAGCTAGATTTTTGTTTGTTTGTTTTTTTCCGAGAATAACTTATGTTCTTTAAAATGTTTTGGTGCATATTTGGCGGTTTTCCCTTTCATTTCTTAAAGACAGTTAAAGTCAGCTCACCTTTCAGAGAGAGAGAGTACACACGGGTGTATACGCATTCATGTTCAAATAACTCAAAATAAGTTTCTTGTTAAAAAAAAGTTGGATTCTTCTACATTAAACACCTGATATTACATTCTAAGATACCTATGAAGTCTCCATTTATTTTGAAGGCTGCTGGCTTTCTAACATTAAGTGTTTTTCATATATTCAGAGTACAACCAGGTTAGATTGGATTCATCAAGAATACACAAGGGTTTAGATATGCAAACGTGTTTGCAGCATCACACACAAATTTAGAAGATAACCTTTTTCACTTAAATAATTGACCCATCCACTGAATAGTGACATAAGTGGTAATAATGACAATGCTTGTCTGGCCATCGTAATTACCTTGCATCCTAATCACGTTGTGCAGTCCATATTGAATATATCAGCTTGCAAGGGTTCGCAGGAAGATTAAGTCTATGTATGTAACATTTCTTTGTTTCAAGTTTTCTTGGCCCCAATGTCCTCATGTAGCTCTGAGCTCCACAGACCTGTTGTTCGTTTCAGTGCAAATAAGGTTCTTTTACATAGGTCTGCAAAGAGACAGCATGAAATTTAAACAAAAATTACAGTGATACTTCTGTTTGGTTTTCTGTGAGAGAGAGAGATAGCAGGACAAGTTAACAGTTCCTGGTGCAGTCAAGGGAAACACATGGGAAACTAAAGCCAAATTGCCCCAGGCCCTTGCTGGGAGTCGTGGGAAAAGGTGTTTCTCCTCCCTCCCTCCCTGTCTCTCCTTGCCCTGGCCTGGCAGAGCAAGGGCTGAGGCTTTTGGCAGATTTTGTGTTAGGAGCCATTCTCCCTTTGTGAACTTCCAAGCAAGCAGCGCCACGAGGATGGGCAATGCTTTTTGTGAGCCTGCCAGCATTCCCAACCTCTTTAGTAGTCCTCAGAGACCAGAGACCCAGAAAGGGAGTGTTTGGCCATCATCTGTCCTGCACCTTGCCTGTACCTTCCCAATCCAGCCATTGTTTCCACCATGCACCACAGAGCTGCTACAAAAGAGTTTCCCTCCATGGCAACAGACACAATGACCAAGGTCCGGGTGGTTTTCTGCATCCTGGAGAATTTTTCAGATTATTTTACATCTCCAACCCTCAGGGCTAACTCTACTTTACCATAATTTCCTATTGCACTAGCAGCTGGTTCCTCCGCAGTCCAGAACAGTAGCAATAAGATCTCCCTCACACTCCCACTTCTGGCATATAACAAAATTTGTGGAAGGGGTGTCAGCCACTTCTGTGCTCCATCAGGTTCCCTCAAACTCTTTTGTCTTTCCTAGGAAGATTAAAAGAAATCTTAGACATGTCCTAACAGAAGATATCTGGCCCAACGTAGGATTAGGCTTATAGATACTAGAGGAATATTTATTCTGCTAAGGTCAGCCTTGGGGAAAATGAATGATCTGTTCCACCATGGCTAGGTAGAGGCTGAGGAGGTGAGGGAATCCAGGGAAAAGGAAGAGAAAGGGGAACCAAGTTTAAAAAGTTAATGGGAAGGAGACAGTGTCTGCAGGTAGATGCAAGAATGGTCTTTGAGAAGATATTTGAAACTACGTCTTGCTCACACAGAAGTTAGCGATATTGGTAACCTGGAGTGATTTTTCTCCCTAACAGAAATTGCAAGGAGAGAAAGCTCCGAAGAATATTAATGCTACTCTCAAGGATTTGTTTGAGATCGTTCCTGGGGATGGGGATCCGCTGCAGGAGCGAGGCACCTACACCTGCAAACGGTGTGCCGTCGTGGGCAACTCTGGGAACCTTCGGCAGTCTCAGTATGGCCAAGATATTGACTCCCATGACTTTGTGCTCAGGTGAGTAGGCACCACCTCAGCTCCAGATGTCTCTGTTGTTTAAGATTCACTGGGTATTTCTGGGACAAGTGAGCAAACAGGATTTCAGGGGCTATCTAGTGAAATCTGGTACTTAGGTCAAATCTAAGTTCCAAGGATGTAAACTGTGTGTATTGGAGACATGACCTCATGTTTTAGTTTGGAAAAAAACCATGAATAGGTGTTGATACTGTAGCTTGTTCTGCACTATCATAATTGCCTGTGTTAAAAAATTATCACTGAAAAACCCTACAGTTTTGAGTAAAAGTTATTTCTGCAACTAGTACTCACAAGTGATCTTTTACACACTTAATTGACTGTTTCAGAATTGACTTTCTTGCATTGTTTCATTCTTAAGCAATGGTGGGGTGGGAAAGCCAAAGTCTCTTTGCAATGGACAGGAGACAACTGGTTGGCTGCAGCTACTTTGTGAAGGGTCACTTTGCCTCTTCTTCTCGAGGCAATGAGGGTTGGCTGTTCTGTCCCAGTGAAACACAAGCGGGAACTAGGTAAGCAGAGGTAATCACCCAGAGGGCAGCTAAGATATCTGGGCTGACTAGGTTAATCTCCAAAGTGTTGTCTGGCTTTCACACCACAGCTGCCAGTACAGCACAATTTCGGGAGCAACGCAGGGCAGGTCAGAGGGCCTGGAAAGGAGGGATTGCTATTGAAAATACCACATGTGGGATTATACTCTCAGAAGTGACATTACCTTTAGCAAGAAGCTGTGCACGAAGCCAAGAGTGAATCAGCAGAAGATCAGTGCTATTTGAACTGTTAAGCCACCTTAGGCCACTTGGCTTCCAATGTGGCTTGGACACACTGTAGAGTCTTTAGATGACATCTAAACTTTCATGATAAATCTTTTCAGGTGTTGCTTCCATCAGCTGCATGCCTTGTCCTCTGCCAAAAGTACCTCCCCAAAGGCAGAGGCAGCCAACTTGGTCTTCAGATCCAAGAAGGGAAGTGAAGACCCCTTGATATTAATCCCTCATGTTGCAAATGGGAGGCAGCTGAGGTGCATTTGTGCTTAACTCCATGTCCCTTGCTATGGAGACAGCCCTGTTCATGTGTGAATTTTCTTATCTTTCCTGGCCTGCGTTTCTATATTCATGCAGAAAAGGCTTTGCTAGACTCAAAAGCTATTTTTCTAGTAGTAACGAAAGAGTAACACACTCGGATATGAGTTTCTGCTTTGAGACATAACCCTTCCCATAGCAGAACATCCTTGGAAAGGGAGAAACTCTCAATGATTCGAAATTGAACCTTCCAGGCTCTGATTTCTGTTTTAGGGATCTCAAGCCAGATCTGAATCGATGGCACAAAGTTTTAAAATTCACTGTGGAAACTTGTGCAGAGAAGGTGACTCCTCTATGGTTTAATCCAACAAACAAAATCTCTGGTGACCTGATACTCATTTGCATGTGCTCTGGCAATACACCCAAGCACAGGGAAGAGCCAGGAAGTCTGAGGGGGCACCTTTCCTTCCAAATACTGTGTCCCAGCCCGCTTTTATTTGCTTACTATCTACTTTCATGATGTAAGGAAATTCCTGCTTGGTCCTTCCTGCTTAGACTAGGTCCAAAATCCACCTTCACACAGGCAGGCCCACTACAGATGGTGGGGAAGGTACACAGACCTGAGGGCAGGGTGTGAGTAAGATAACTTAAGGTGCCATCCTTGAACTTTGTCCTGACAGAAAGAAACCACTATATTTTATACCTCAGACTGACTAATCTCAAGATGAAACATAGTAAATCTCATGCTTTACTGAGTATTTCCGCATAGTATGATGTGGGTCGCTGCCAGGGAAGAGACTAACTCAGTAACAGGTCCTCGCAGGCTGGCAGGATAGTCTGCCTACACTAATAACTCCCTTTGAGGTAGTTAAACTTAACTAATTCACCTGGGGGAGCACTGCAATAACACAGCCTGGCATAATCTTGATAAACAGATTTTACCTCCCCTGTTATCAGTGACCAGGGCAACGTGTTATCTCGCAATGTACAATGCTTCTCATCATCTCGTCAGCTACACCCTTCCTTGTCCTCCCTGCACTTCTGCTGTGAGCTGAGCTAATGTCTCTGCAGGAGACTCCACTGGGCTGCAGAGAAACCCCATTCTGCTCAGAGCCATCTTGGGGGTTTCTCCACAGTGTTGCATCCTTTTCCCCTTCCTCACTCTCACTTCTTACTTTTGGGCTGCAGAATGAACCGTGCCCCCACCACTGGCTACGAATCAGATGTTGGGAGCAAGACCACTCACCACTTCGTTTACCCTGAGAGCTACAAAGAGCTGGCAGAAAATGTGAGCATGATCCTGATCCCCTTCAAAACCCTGGACCTGCGCTGGGTTGTCACCGCTCTCACCACAGGCACCATCAACTTGTGAGTAAGGGCAGCCCTGAGTGGGTGGGCTGAAGGGGTGGGAGCTCCCACATGTTGCTGTAGGACAGAAAAGCCCATACTGGGCAAAACTCCACTTCTGATAAAGCCTAGAGGAGCTTTACAGACCCTCTCAGGTCAGGGTTCAATCCTGAGCACTTGCTTTCTAGGAAAACCTTAATGCTATAGTGCACTCTTTGAGGTAAAGATCCAGATACAGCTCTTTGCAGTCCCACACAGTGGTCTCAGAGATATGAAAGTGGGGTTTTTTGCTGCTGGATGTGGCCAGTTTGAGCAAAGGCTTCCTGGGCTTTGAGGTTCAGTGCCTCATTTTGGGCTTCTGCTCATCCTTCCTTCTCTCCGGTCCCTTGGGAGTACAGTGGGTGCAGCCAGAGTGCTCGTACCCAGACACACCCATCAGAAAACCATCTGCAGAATCAAGTCTTTGGGGGGTTGTTCATTCAGCAGTGGTTCTAGAAACGTGGATTATCCCACCTGAGACACTTGGGTGGCCAAATGGTCCTCCAACATATATTATCCCACTTGCAGAAGAGGACAAGGAGGCAGAGAGGGATGTGCAGGCTGCTCACAGAAGGCAGTGAGAGGAGAAGCAGATTGGGACATTTAGTCCCCAGTCCACAGCATCCTCCCATGGACAGGTCAGTCAGGAGTTCTGTCCATCTTTCCTGGTGGAAGGTGATTGAGAGCCATGCAGAGGAGACACTGTTGTGTCACCTGTGTGCCTTAGCTTTAAATTGACATGTTTTACCTGGTAGTGATGTGCCACACTGGTATTTATTCTCCATTTCTACTTCTTGCTTTTGGAAGTAAATGTTGTCCTGCTTAATATATTCATGGCAGCACTAGAATTAGAAACGTGAACAAAATGCATGTTTCTTCTGGATGCCGTTTAGCAGATTTTCTCTCTTCCTATAAGCTATAAGCTGGCTTTCCCTAATCCAGAGAATGAAATACATGACATTTGTCCTGTGTGTGAGGTTATCTGCTGGATGTAAAGCCACAGCCTGGTGGGACTGCTCGGTGGTGCCCGGCTCCACATGGACAGTGACAGCAGATCACATTACTTTATTCCAGAGAGAAGTATTTCAAGACATTTCAAATTTTTGCCCAATTTCAGAGTCTCAGAGAATTAAAAACTTGGAAAAGTATGTCCCTGTTGTCTGGGGATAAGACCTGCTTCGCATTTTTAAAGAAAACTTCTTCATGGGACAACAAATGGAGTTTTATGTCTTCTTTTCTTTTTCTTTTCTCTCTTTGCAAATACATTTTAAATTATTTTCACTTCTTATTAAGATTCTCTTAACTTGTAACAAATCTGGTTTAGTCTCTTTTTACCTTTTTTGCCACCCGCACTTAGTATATACTGTCATAAGTTTTCTTGAAAAAATCCATCTTCAGGACACACTCATATCTCGGAAAAGTCATCCCACTTAGAAAGTTGGCTTAGGTATTTTTTTGTAAGACTTAGGCATTTTTCTCTTTTCAAAACTGTATTGATAAAAGAGATTGAGAACCTCTGCCTTTAAGCCTGAACCCAAATCCCATCAGAAGCAACGAAAAGCTCCCGGCTGCCTTCAGTGGCCTATGAATGGAGCCCCGTGCTGCATCTTTGTTATATTTGTGCCCGCACCAGGAAGAGGAGCCCACAGAGGGCCAGTTGCTGCCATCGTCACCCATCCGTGTTTCCATCACTGTCACTACTCTGTGCCCAGATTACAAAGCTGTTCACTATTTTTTATCGAGTATTTACCTTCAGAAGTGGCAGCAAGTAGGTTGTAGTGGTAAACTTGACTAAGCCTTTAGCCTGTCAGGAAGATATAACCGGTTGACTACAAGGCAGTCACAGCACATGAAAGGAAAACATCTTTGCTTAATAAATTACAGGATATATTATATATTTATAATTAGATTGTATACATGGGCTTGGTAAGCATCTGGTATAAATTAGTGTGTGAATATTTAACCCCATGGAAGAAATACCAGTATTTTAAGATTTTTGTGGTACTCGAAACAGGGAAATTGCATAATTAATAAGCTGGCACATGCTGGAGCAATAAAACCAGAAAATCATAAGCACACAAATCATAACAATATATTTAACATAATTTTAGGCTAGCAGAATAAACCTATGAGCATACATTAAATACACAATGTCAAATACAGTCTATAAGGAAATTATTGACTGTGCATTTGTAAAGGGGAGAAGGCATCAAATAAAAATAAAACCCATCTGAAATTCAGAATTTTAGAAGAGAAGAAATACCTTAGTGTACTCATAGTTAAAAACGGTAAGCATTCTGTATTATGGTTCAAAAGAAAAGCCAAACTGCAGATAGCCTTAATATTAGATTGAATTGGTAGATGAATGATTCTTTCAGATGTGTCCCACGATTGATGGATGTCCCGTTTCAAAGAGGCTCTCTAAGACTGGGCATTATCCCAGAAAAAAACCCTAAGAAAATCCTTCCAGGACTGAAAACCTTCATGCCTGCATATGTCATATATTTAGCCTACTTGCCTTAACCTGCTTCTTCAAGTCTTCCAAGAATCTCCATAGTGAAAAAAGCTCCATGGATGTCCACTTGGTTTGGCAAAGAGCAATATTTTTATTCCTTAAAGTGTTCCACATCGTCCACTTGGATCAATAGCACAGTAAATATCCTGTACAGGTGGCCAGTGATGCTGCCAGACTTCACTAGAGCACTGCCAAGAGGCTCATAGAAGATGGTTTCCAGATAATATGAATTCCATCTGTAGCCACCTTTATCACAGGCCTTACTTTTTGTCCTGCTCCTGTGTGGTATTTACTGGATCGCTAACTCCCTGGCTGCTATGCAGCCTGGTTTTTACATGGTCATAACAGTGTAGGTCTCCATTTGCTCCATTTGGTCTTAATCAGCGTGTCAATGCTTTCCATGCGGTTGTATGAAATTCTGCAGCCGAGTGACAGCAGAACCTGGGTATTGCTTCTGAAAAATGAAATATCCCATGATATAAATGACTAATATGTCATCTGACAAGAGCTACAGTAGTGTCCTGGTTGGATTAGAGCTGTCAGCGAATACTGTCTTGCATATTGCATATCATTCACTTTGGTCTTCTACTGCACCTGGCTAGAGGTTCATGAAATATGGTCCTCTTGTTTCCTTCACATCACCTTCTCAGAAAAGACTGGCTCTTTATTTAAATAATAATGAAGAAATTTTACCAGCAAAGAAGCCTTTTAAGTCTTCATAACCACAAAAAGGACATGGGATCACCAAGCCTACTTTTACCAACTTTGCTAAGCGAGGTCAGGCGTGGGAAGCAGATATAAGGGCAGATTTGCTGAGGGCAGATTAAGAAGTCCACACGTATGTCCCTTTGCCTGTTAGCATCTCATGTCACATCTCAGGGGGCTGTAACCCACCCATCATGTCTTCCACTGCATCCAGCCTGGAGCTGGGATCTAAGGTCAGGGATGCCCAGAAGTACCTAAGGAGATAAGGACATTGCCAGGTCACCATTGGTTTGAGAAGACTTAAACTAATGTTTCAAAGTGCTGATGATCCATGGTTCAAAGAGAAATAAAACGTTGATCACAGGAACCTTGCTGTGACCAAAAATCAAGCAAAAACCATTTAGACTGAACTGATGGGAGGTTTTGGTGTTTTTTTCGCAACCCGTCTAAAAAGTCTGCAGGGTATATTTTGGGATATAGTCTAGTTACAAGGCCAGTTCAGAATTTTCTCACTTGAAACAAACTCAGGGAGATTTTTTTTTACAGCACTCGTGATGAGCTGTACAATGCCAGCATGCACTGTGCATGAGATATGGGGAAGAAAAGATTTTTTTGTTTTCAAGACATGACTCGTGATTTTGACCCAGTCATAAGATATGACTTGGAATTTTGATGCTGGGAAGGGCAGGAAGCCTTCAGCATTCCCTGGGGAGGAGGGGAATGGCTTGCTGGTGAGGGGCTGTGTATTGGAATGTCAGAGTTGCACAGAACCACAGAAATTATGAACTCTACTACCACCTACTCTGAAAATCATGCAGTAGCTACAAGTATTAGGAGGGGAAAAGTCTCCCCCTGGTGGGAAAAGTTTTTTCTGCCATGAAATTAAATGGAAAGCCCTTTCTGTCATCAAAGTGCAAAGACTGCAACAGTCACGATACAAGAATTAGAAGTCATGGGCTTCACATAATATGGACCCTACAGTATACTGTCAACTAAATCTTTGGTGTCCTATTGTCAATAATTGACTTGAAAATTTTAAAATGTATCGGCTTCCTATAAACTTGCTTCAGTGACAGCTCAGTTTCTTCTTGCTGTATTACTTAATTGCAGCCTCATTTTCCAACAACTTCTTGAATTTATTACTTTAAAATAATTTTATTTTCTTACTGCACATGAAGAATATCCTTTATTTCTTTGGAAATACATGAAAATATTCATATGTTGGGCTTTTATTAATCTTGGTGTTTTTTTTTTTTTTCTTCTAACAGCACATATGTTCCAGTTCCACGGAAAATCAAAGTCAAAAAAGAAAAGGTGAGCAATGCTGTTTTTTGAATTTGTTCTATTAGTCCACTTGTAGGTCTTTTGCTTCTTTGGGAGACTGCAAGTATCCAAGGAACCCCTTGACATTCATGAAAACTGCAACCAAAAGACACACACTTTACAAGGCTTAGCTAAGTTAAAGGTTTAGCTCCTGTGTGCCATCCAGGCCATAGATCAACCGCTAAATAACTGAGGTTGGAAGGAAACTGCTCTTGTGACTATGCCATTGCATTACTGCTGTTCTGAAGATTGCATTGCTTCCTCTGGTACTGCTCAGGGACATTGAAGGTGTACTGTTGGCCAACGGTGCTCACCCTCCACAGCAGTTGCTCTGTTCCCACCAGTTGCAGTCATTTGGAAGTAACAACACTTTGAGCTGTGGAGAGCCTTTGGAGGTTTGTTTTTCTTTTAATAATTTGACTATTTGAACACCAAGGATGTTTCTCACTCCCGGGTCAGTTCCTTGTAATAAGGAGCTAAGTGAACTCTGAACAAATAAAGCTGTGTGTTTTCAAGTCAGTGGAGAATTCATGACACTATCAATGGCTTTTGGGGAAGGCTCTTAGTCCACAGCTGTAATAACTATGGTTACTGCGTACATAACTGTACCCAGTTATGGTTTAGTGATGGTTTTTCATCATTGTTAGGCTGATGGTTGGACTTGATTACCTGAAGGGTCCTTTCCAATCTAGACAATTCTATGATTCTATGAAACAAGCCTGGAGACCGGTCTCAGGCCAAGTCCATGCTGTTTTTGTCCCAGGTGTATTAGTACTCTGCCAGGCAATGTTCAAGCAAGGTTTGGAGGTTAGCTCAGACCAGGGAATATTCCCTATTTTTCACAGGGACAGAATTGAGCAATGTGGACACAATCTGTGCCATTCCACTTCCCTCAAGGCTAACAAAATGCTTTTGACCCATTTTACTTCATAGTGTGGATGTGTAGACAGCAGTCATTCAGGGGGTCCTCACTTCTCTGAGAAGGTTGAGGAAAGATGAACGAACCTGGTGCCTACCCTACAGCAGTCAGAAGACAGTCCATCTCATGCATATTGACTCGTTGTCCAAGTGTGCTGTGGTTCAATGGACATGTGCTACTGCTGGAGGCAGGATTTCCCATGGCGCAGGATGGTCATTCCCATGTTGCACCTTTAGCCACCATGCAAAGACTTTTGTTGTAGCTGCACAGTTGTAGGACATAACCAAGGCAGGCTATGTAGGGAGAAGTAAAAGACGTTTCCTTTTCTACAGACCTTCCAGCGAAATAAAAGTCTCATTCTCTCAGCTTTTGGAGAGGCTGATTTTCAGAGGAGCTCAGGCCTCTTAATGTCTCAAGGGCTGGTAAAGTATGGTGTTAGCCTCACAGCATTAAAATTACAGATTAAAGCACATGTCCTTCATTCAGGATGCCAAGTTTTGCCACAGGCTTCAGAAGAGACCTTTAACCAGTATCAGTTTATTCCCTGTGCTTCAAACCATGGACCTCTGGGGGTATTAAACAATCACCTGTTGTGAGGAGCACATTAACCTCTGCAAATCCCTTGTGAGATGCACTACGGCAGGTTGTTAAACTCATGTCACAGTTGAGTAACACCAGCCCAAGGTATGGCTGGTGATATGCAGCAGCTTCCTGAGCAGGGAGATGAGAAGCTTGTATTTCTTCCCAGTCCGAAGCAATGCAAAACACCCTGTGAGAAGTGATTACACACAGATACAATATCGGCAATTAACCTCTGACTTTATAAAAGGAAAAGCCCTGTAGCTAACTAGTTGCTGCGGAAATGCTGTCACTCTAATTACAAATGCAGCATAGAGGGAAAAGTCTCCCTTTGCCTGATTCAGGGAGGGCGGCTGGAACCAAGGGCTCCCACCAGTCCTTGGATTTATTGTACACTCAGGTCTGATCTTAAGTGCTCTGTCTCCATTAGATGGCCTCATAATTTCCCCAGGGGATAACCGAGTGCAATTTATGGGTTTGGGTTTGTTGTTGTTTTTGTGTTTTTAAGAAAAAAAAGCCATAGAAAAACAGGATGTTTGGGAAACAGGAGAAATGCAGCTGATAAAACCTGGTAGGCTTCCTGATAGTTTACACCTGGCCCCTGGTTTCCTTAGATCTGTACCTATAGGGATACCAAGACATGGTTGGTGTATTGTGCAGAAGATACAGTTGCTGCTACGTTCTCACCCAAAGTACAGTTGGACTCAATGATCTTAAGGGTCTTTTCCAACCTAAATGATTTCATGATTCTATTAAATCTGGCATGACATCTTATGCTTGCCTTCTCCAGGCCTTCAGCTCCCCAGAGCTCACCTGCGTTACAGCAGGACACTGCAGGGAGATTTGAATGGCTAATTTTCTTTTCACTTGTGCCGTTTCATACCCATTGGTTTCAGCAGGAATCACCCAGGTTTTACATCCAGACCGAGGAAGGAATATTGATGTGTAATTGCAATGTGAAATAATCTTGAATGCACTTAACTATGGGACTTTATTTTTCCCTTTTACCTGCCCTTGGGGAATAACTATTATTCCCTTCTTCCCCTCTCCCCTACCCTGGTGTCTTTTATGGATGACATGCTGCCATTGGTTTTTTCCCCAGGGTGTTTTACTAATGAGTTTTTTTCTCCAATTTTGCTTAGATTCTGGTTTATAATCCAGCTTTTATGAAATACGTCTATGAAAACTGGCTCCAGCATCATGGGAGATATCCCTCCACAGGCCTTCTGTCTTTGATATTTGCTCTCCATGTATGCGATGAGGTAAAGTCTGATTGTATTTGGATATATCGATAAAAACTCAGGATGTTTCACACTGCAGTGCTAGGAACAGGCTCAGACCACTCACTCAGCCTTTATTTCTCCCTTTCCATTTTCTCTGCCGTTTGTTTCTCCAAACAGATGCAGAGTCCTCTGTAACATGCAGATACGCCCAACTGACAGAGACAGATTTTTTTTTTTAATTTCAGCAAGTGGCAGGGTTTAAGATGAATTCCAGGAGAATATAATTAAACACAAATAGTAGGATTCCTCTTGGTATCAAAAAACATCTAAATATGATGATTGGGATGAGGTATTAGAAAGCAGCCCTGAGGAAAGGGACTTGGGGGTGCTGATTGACGAGAAGCTGGACATGAGCAGGCAATGTGCTCTCGCAGCCCAAAAGGCCAATCACATCCTGGGCTGCATCAAAAGAAGTGTTGCCAGCAGATCCAGAGAGGTGATTCTGCCACTTTACTCTGCTCTGGTGAGACCTCACCTGGAGTACTGTGTGCAGGTCTGGAGCCCTCAATATAGAAAGGACACGGACCTGATGGAGCGGGTCCAGAGGAGGGCCACCAAAATGATCAGGGGGTTGGAGAACCTCTCCTATGAGGACAGGCTGAGGGAGCTGGGGTTGTTTAGCTTGGAGAAAAGGAGGCTCCGGGGAGACCTCATAGCGGCCTTCCAGTACCTGAGGGGGGCCTACAGGAAGTCTGGGGAGGGTCTGTTTACAAAGGCCTGCAGTGACAGGACGAGGGGCAATGGTTTTAAGTTGGAGAAGGGGAGATTTAGATTGGATATTAGGAAAAAATTCTTTACCATGAGGGTGGTGGAACACTGGAACAGGTTGCCCAGGGAGGTGGTTGAGGCCCCTTCCCTTGAGATATTCAAGGTGAAGTTCGACGAGGCCCTGGGCAACCTGGTCTAGTTGGGGGTGTCCCTGCTGACTGCAGGGAGGTCGGACTAGATGACCTTTGGAGGTCCCTTCCGGCCTGGACCAATCTATGAATCTATGAATCTATGAATCTATGAATGGTGTCTGTGCCCATCTTGTTAGTGGAAGTCCTGATTATATTTTATCTCACTGTTAAGGCACCAAGAGCCATTGGTGTTGCCTTGGGCATGCCCTCTGCTTCCAGCTGCTAGGCCAGAAAAGTACAAATCTCTAGGTCTTGGGTGTGACCTCTGCCTACCTTTAATAGATGTACTATTAATAGATGTACTAATAATGTACTATTAATAGATGTACTAATAGTACTCAAGGACATCTCAAATGGCACTAATGTTTGAGCAACTGCATTGAGGTCTGATCTGTCTCATCAGTGGGGCCAAGAGGCTGATCCAGCAAACCGTCCTCCTGGTAAGACATTAGGGGAGCAGGGTCACTCTCTGGTTTCCAGTGACTGTGCTACCTGAATCGCCACTGGCTGGTAATGGATGCTCAGGCACCTCCATTTGAATATCTAAATCATAATCCCACCTGAAAAACTTCAATGACGAGCTCTGACATAAACTAATTTGGGGAATGCAGGTGGTCGATTTTCAAACCCAAGCTTGTGGTTTTATGCAGTAGGTTATGGTAAACGCCTCTGCTCCAGCAGTTTCTTGAGGAAATTCCCTGGCATGAGTGATGTGAGGTACTCCTAGGTGACTTAAGACTTAGCTAGTTAGTATAAGGCTAAGTCAGATCTACAAAATCCTGCAAGCATGGGCTTATCAGCGTGGGGAATAAAAATCACTATGCTGGCAAAATCCCTGGCCTGGACACAGATGTACTGATGAAAGAAAGCTTTTGTCACCTAGGCCTGTGTTGCTTCACGAGGCGATGGAAATACTCCTGATGATGCTGGCAGAAGCTGTACCATAGTCAAGGCAGATAGAATGGGCCGTTGGGTGGGTCCTGTTTTCTGCTTAGAAGGCAATGAGCAAGGCTCTGACATTACCAAAAATAACTTAAAACCAACTTGTATTTGAGTGGGTCCAGGTGTTTGTGGGTTAAGCCACTTGTTTTGTGGGATATGACCCATTCAAACCCAGCCATGTCGCCACTCTCACTTTAAATTAGTCAAAAATAAGATGTCTGGACTTTTACCACCAAACGAGACAGGCAATAGCCATTGATAAATGAGCTGTTGGGAGAGGAAAGGCCATAGGAGTATACATACAAAACACATAATGTCCACCTGCCTCTGAAGTGACTGCTAATTTTAAAACATATAAGATGGGGTTGACATGGGTCATTATTTGGAAGACTAGGAGCAAACCCAAAATTTTTCCACTCTTTGTGGCTTTAATCAGCTAAAGAGGAGATTTCTATCCCAAGCCACTGGCCTCCTGAGGTCAAACATCATGCTTAGGAGAAAGGAATGTGTTTTTCATATTGCTAAACAAGAATTCATGGATAGAAATTTCCTTTGCTGTCTGGGTTTGGGTATGGTGATGATCTCAGCATAGCTTAGGGTGTAATATCCAGGCTGTTTTCTGTGATTGCATCATCTCATACAGTAGAATAGCTTGGCACACAACTGAGGTCCTCAGATGCTTCTGCCTATAGATAAATTGAGAATCAAGAGAGTTTCTTCAACATTTCAGAGCTTTCCAGGCCATAACACTAGTTCTCTCTTACTTCCTAGGTGAATGTGTACGGTTTTGGAGCAGACAGCAAAGGACATTGGCATCACTACTGGGAAAACAATGCTTCAGCTGGGGCTTTCCGGAAGACAGGTGTCCATGATGGGGATTTTGAGTTCAATATAACTTTGACTCTTGCCTCCGTTGAAAAAATAAATTTTTTCAAGGGCAGATGACCCTGGCCACGGGGAGAAGTGGGGGCTGCAATTTCCAACATGCAGCAGAACAAAGCTCAGCGAAGATGATCTGAGCGTCAGCCAGGTTTGAATGCATGAATCTGCGGTGGATTCAGAGCATCTCACTGCTGCAATGCTCACCGCAGGGAGCTCGGCTGAGGACTAGCTTCGATGCTGCACGTATTTTTCTATCTACAGGTAGCTGGGAACTACCAATTGGTTGTGGGAATAAATGAATCTCTGCATAGGCTCTACGGCTTGATTTCTGAATTACTTATGAAAGATCTCCCTGTTGCAACTAGGGGAAACCTGGGCACAAGAACTGCAGTTTGTGAGTCCATTCTTCCCTTGAACAAGGCAGGAGATCCTTGAAGAAGAGTGAAAATGACTTCTGGGACTTGTGACCCACTAGGGCAGCTGTGAACATCATAGTAAGGATTACCTCAAAGAAATGAATTCACTTCTGCTGTTGATCTTCATTTTGAACTGTCTCTTTTGTTTCCTCTATTACTTCTGGTTTAATGCTATATTAAGCAAAAAAGTGATGAGGTTTCCTGGAGTAGCAAATATTTCAGCCGTTGCCTCATTCTGCATTGATAGTGTCTAGAAAATACAAACCAAATCATCTCTGATCATATATTATTTAATCTTGGTTCCTATACAGCCATAATGAAAGAAAAAACAATACTGAAAACTCCAGCAAAAAAATGGCCTTTTTAGCCACTTGTTTGTCTTGTTTGGTTATATATAATTCTTATTTCGTTTTTTATTTTATTTTTTTTTGGTGGAAAATACTCTGGAATGCTCCTTTTTATTTAATCAGTTTAAGGTTGGAAAGTGGACTTTTTTCTTTCAGTCATTTATATGTGCCTTTTATAATTGTGGAACAGATGTGATTTTTTTTAAAAAGATGACAACTCTAAATTAAACTTTTTTATAAAAGGGGGAAAAATGAACCAAAGTTTAGCCTCCACGTGGTATACTTTTGTAGTCAAAAACAATAATAACAGCTCCTATATTGTATTTGAGCAAATGCAAACACGACTAATTTATAAAGGTAGCTTTTACCTTTTTTATGGGAAAATTTCCAAAAGTTCCAAGGAAACTTTTCCTCTTATTTTTTTACAAATGTAGAAAGTGGTATCTCTTTACAAGGTCTCTATTTGAAATGGAAGAAATATCATGGGTTGGGATATCAGCTAGTAACACACTAGAAAACTTTTGCCCTGTAGCAGCATCTACAAGGACACGATCTACTCAAGCTGATCCTGCAGTGTAAGCCAGACTTCAAAATTATGTGCATCTCTGGAGAAATGAGTGTATTAATGTCAGTACCTCTAGGCAGCGAGAGGAGGGAAGTGACAGTGGAGATTTTATATCCACAAATATTTGCTGGATTCAATGCATTTATTCCTTGAGGGCAGATAAAGTATGAATCCAAGAACAAAGTTCAGATAGTGAAGAATGGAGAACAGTGGCTTTTTCTTCCTGATACCATGAAAATAGGATTCATGGATTCTTGACCCATTCTCAGCTCTGGTGAAGCCAATGTTGCTCCTGCCACAGACTTCAAGGGACTTTAGATCAGGCCTGGAAAAAATGGCATGTTTAATTTTTAATGGATTACAATGGTTGGGGTTTGTGGCAATTTAGAAATCATCATCTAAAAATGACTCATCTTTCATGCCCCAGTTATGGCAGCATGTTCAATCAGATGAGTATTTGAGTTCAGAGAAAGCCTAGCCCTTCAACCACTGATGTGCTTCAGTCCAAGGTTTATCCCTTTGTCTTTCCATGCCAGTTGTTAGCAGTGAGCTTACCTCCAAGGCAGCAATTCACAGCACAATGACACAGTCAGCTGGAATATCCCTATTTTGGGCCATAGCACCATTCACCAATGTGGACTGCATTACCCACATGAGTATTACTGGACTTGCAGCATATAAAGAGCTGAGGATGCCAGACGTCTGAGCGGTGAACTGAGCTCCCTTCACAGTACCTACATGACCCTTCAGTTTAGCAATATGAAATGGGCAGGATTTTCAAATCCTCATGCTGATACCTGTTCATGATCCTGATGTCAAGAAGCCCTTTCCCAGCATGGTGGCCAGCAGAACCACTCACCTGCATGTCACAGGCATAGCAAATTCAATGGGCTTACTGTCTTCTCCATGTGCTTTGTAAAAGAATGAAACATTTCTACCTGAACCATGATTATTTGTTTGTTTTAAGCATTTAAGCATTCATTGTTTAAATTGTTGATCAATATGCTTCTGGTGATACGTTACAGTAATACGAGCAAAGCAACTTAAAGAGGAAAGAGACTCCATGGATATCCAATGGTATTGTCACGCTGTGGCTGGATTTTGGAGATACTTTTTTTCATCATGATCTTCAACAATTTTAATATTTTTTTTTTCTCATGGACAAATGTCAGTAATTGAGAAACATTTCATTGCTGTTTCAGTCATTTTTAGAAAGACTTGGAAGAGAACCTTTTTTTTGGTACCCAAATCCCCTTTTTTTTTTTTTTATCGGACGTGGCAGTTTAGGATCAAAGAAAGTGGTAAAAAAAATCAGCTGTCTTCTAGCCTGTGTTGTTCTGAAAGTTTCCTTTTGCTGTCTGAATTAAATTTCCATTTTTCCCTGGAATGTTCTGCCTCTGATAGTACATATGAAACATCCTGGCTCATACTGTTGTGGATAGATTTGGTGTCTTCATCATGCAACAAGATACAATTCACATTTAATTTTCTTGCCGACAGCAAGCAGTAACTGTGTGCCACTGATGCCCATTTTTCAGAGTGTGAGGAGAGTAGAGAGTGGACCTTTCTAGCTGTAGCATGAGCAATAGTCTGTGCCATCACATTTCTATTCCAGAGGAACTTTTTCTAGAGTCCTTTAGACAACTGACTGTTGTGTTAGATCTTTATCTCAGTTTCTCTACAATTTTGCTGCTCTTTCAAATGCCTTCAGAATAAGGAGATACCAACAGATGATGCTGAGGGAAGAATTCATTCCCACTGCCATTGTTGAAGACTGTCTGTGTTCCTGCTAGAAACTTTCTGGGTTTATTTTGTTTAAAAAAACAACAACAAAGGAAAAAACATTTAGCAACATGTCAAGGCTTCAAACTCTTTAACTGTATTTGCCACCACTGCAAAGTCTCTGAAGCACTCCTTGAGTGTGTGTTACATTTTTTTACCAAAGCCAAATCTCTTGAGCACTTTTTTTCTCCCATGATCAGATTTTCTTCCTATTTTTCTTTGACTACACAATCAATTGTTATAATTTTTTTTTTTCTCCAGTGTTGGGGAACCTGACTCAATCATTCTTTCCCATTTTATTTATTTAATTTTTCAGTATGATATGAATCAAAATAAATTTTTTATTATAATCAAATCAAAGGTGTTTCTCTTTCTCTCTGCGCACACTTCTTCCCACAATTTTTCCATTAGCTCCTAGAACCTCTTCTGTCACACAACAGTGTAATGAAGCCTTATTCCACTTCCCTCCCACCCATCCCTTGGGTGACACTGGCACGTTTCAGGCTGCTGGAAAGCTTGTGGTCATGGGCATCATACTGCTCAGCTTATGGCAGCTCTAGGCCTCTCTGAGGAAAAAAATTAAACTTTCTTATGCCTGTCATCTCTTGATGGATCTATGTTGTATTTAGGTGAAACATAAGGGAAATTAAGGCAGACTCAGAAATCAGTGACTTGATAAGAGATTCAACTCACCTATTCTCTGGGATTGACAGACCTGGCTCCCTTCACAGGAGAGATGCTGAGGATCCACCCCAAGTCCCTAGTTTAAGGGCCTAATTTAGCTGCTATGATAACACAAGCATTTCAGTCATGAATGGCCTAGGCTGTCTATTAGAAGAACCCCATCTGAGAGATGGACATCTTTGATCAGGTATCACTTCAGCATGCCACACCACCTCATCTGCATGACCATGTCTTTACATGAGGAGACTCCACCTTAACTATTTCTTGTGGACCTCATAAGCTGCTCAGTTTCCTTGTGCACCATTTCCATTCATTGTTCAAGGGAGTGAGTAGGGTAGACCGCCTAGCAGTGATGCAAGTTGCCCATTGGAATGCAACCAACCTGGTTTCTTAGTGTGGTTGAAGCTCAAGAAGTCATCACAGCGCAGCTCAGGAAGCTACCTTTCAGATACAGGCAATGGTCTGATGGTCACAGTAAGGAGCTCAGGAGGCTTCTCTTCATATATAGGAAGTGATCTGATGGTCACAGTAAGAGATGCTTTCCAGTGGTACCTTCAAAGGACAAAGTTCTCAGGAGCTGCTTCACACTTTGCTTTTCAACCCAGGCTCTAGACATGCTCCATCAGTGTAATATTAACCACTGTTAATGGATACAGTCCATCCAGCATCACACTTGTTGAAAATGAGTGGGAAGTAGAGGCACAGAAGTCTGAGGAGCTATCCCAGTCACTTCAGGTCCCAAAGTTTAGTTTCTGCCAAGAGCTTCTATAACCACTCTGGTCACAGGATTGTTCCAAACAGAGAAAGCAGGAGTGCTAACTTGGGATGGCTATCGAACTGGACTGTCCTTCACAGTGCTTCTGTACCGTCATACTTGCCAGTGTGCAGAGGAGATGCAAAGCATTTGCTCCTCTGACATCTTCAGCAAAGCAAAATAACACTAGGGAACAGCTTGCTCTTGAAAATCATTTTGCTTCATGTCCACTCACAAGAAGCGCACTGAAATGCAGCTTCCAGGTCTGAAATGATTTTGTCAGGAAAGTAATTTGCATAGAATTACAATCTGAAGACCCCCTGAGACCAGTAAGACATGCAGCAGCAACGACAGCTACATCCAGACAGATGGACCTACCACAGCAGTTGGACAAAGGACTTTGCTTATACCATCAAATGAAGGAAGGAAGTACCCACAGGGGAACAATATGGCTTCAGTTCATGGCATGGGTTCCTTTGATAGCTCACATTCAGGGTAGCAATTAAACCCAACAAATGAAAACGCAAGGGAGTCCTTTGCCACTTTTAAAATCTCTGTTTTCACTCGTACTTCCTACAGACTTTCAGGGAGCAGATCTCATTACGTTTTTGTTATCTTCAGGCAATGTGAAATAAAATGTGGTTCACAGAGTGAAATGTTCTCCAAGGTCAGGTATTTTTATGCAGAGGTAAATCTTTGTGTTTTCAGTTTCTTGTTCTCCTATAGGAAATGTAGTGTGTTGCTTTACTCCTTAGTTTCTACGGTAACCTTTGGATAGCAGAATATAAATATACCCATATAGGAATTTGGCTGGATCTGTGACACTAACACTCCTAGTAAGATGGGACATTTCCCAGAATAGTTACTTTTTCCACATAATCAGAGACTCCAGTGTTACACAGCATGCCAATAGTCGTGACTACCTGCTGCCTCCCTGTCCACCCAGACACTAAATCCATAAGAAAAGCAACCTGGCCTATGCCACTAATGCTGCATCCTACAGCACCATGACATTCCTCAAAGGATGCCTCAGCCAAGCCTCCAAATCAAGTGTTACAACACAGAGCTCCTTATGGCAGTTTCTCCCCATGTGGATTTTGTGGATTTTTGTGTTCCCCTCCTCACCCTTCTGGGGCTGGAAAAGAGCTGTCCGTGTCCAGGGGAGGTGCACGTTGCTCCTCCAGCCCAAACCTGCAGTCTGGGGCTGGGTGTTTGAATGGACTGGCCATACTTGAACTGTGCTTTGAAATTCATATAGAATCATAGAATCGCCTGGGTCAAAAGGGACATTTCAGCTCGTCTAGTCCAACCGTCAACCTAACACTGACAAAAACCATCACTAAGCCATACCTCTAAGCACTACATCTACCCATCTTTTAAATACCTCCAGGGATGGTGACTCAACCACTTCCCTGGGCAGCCTGTTCCAATGATTAACTACCCTTTCAGTGTAGAATTTTTTCCTAATATCCAATCTAAACTTCCATTGGCATGTCCAGTTTGCAGCCACATCCTGTGTTGAGCCTGTGTGCATATGGTAGAAAATAATGGAAAGAGTGATTTCCACTCCTATTTCTCCTTTAAGTGTTGGAGGATTTTGTATAACGCATCCTCAGGCTCAGATATCGGAGGGTAGGCAAGTTCCCCAAGAAGCTGATGAGGCATGGAGCTTCTGCCTCATCAGAAGCCTTCACTTTTGGCGGAGTCACAGGCAGAATCATTGGAGTGACTGATGACTGACGGTTCATTGCTGGGCACATCAGAGTTGCCTGTGGGGAGAAGTTCTGCAAGCTGACAGACTCTCATTTGAGGCTTTGATTTGAATAGGTAGATAAGGAAAAAGAAATAAACAGAAGTAAAGGTCAAGACAGGCTAAATAAAAATAAAGTCAACAGACTTCTAGAAAACCTTTGGAAACAAAGCAGTGTTTTAACTATTTGTGTGGTCTGCCAAAGTAGGCTGGTGATGCTTTTGGGCAATGTATGTTGTTGTGAGTTGACCCCAGCCAGCAGCCACACAGCCGCTTGTTCATTCCCCCCCAGCCAAGTGGGACAGGGGAGAGAACAGAAAAAGCAAAAGCAAGGAAACTTGTGGGTCAAGATACCTTTCAATCAGTAAAGGAAGAAGAAAACCCAAGCTATGTAAAGGCAATCAATCACTCACCACCACCTCCAGCAGACCAATGCCTGGCCAGTGTCTGAATAACAGCCACCTTGGAAGACAACCCCTATCTCCTTGCCCTTCCACTCCAGTTTATTGCCAAGGATGATGTTGCATGGGATGAAATAACCCTCTGGGCAATTCAGGTCAGCTGTCCTGGCTGTGTCCCCTCCCAGCCTCTTGCTTACCTCAACTGAGTTGCTGGGGGAAGGAGAGTGAGAAACAGAGAAGGCCTTGACACTGTGCAAACACTGTTCAGCAGCAGCCAAAACTCTGGTGTGTTATTAACAGTGTTTTAGCCACAAATCCAAAACACAGCATCATATGGGCTGTTATGAAGAAAGTTAACTCCATTCCAGGAGACTAAAATAAACTAGAAACATAAAGAAGTCTATGGATTCAAGGGATATTAAGACCTTTCCTGAAGTCTGAGAGCAGGTAGTACCAACAACACCTGAGATAAAATTTTAGGACAAATTTATGCCAAACCACCTCAGGTACAAGCTGTTCCCAATTACTTACCTGTCCCACAGATAACCGACTGGAATCAGGTGAGATTACTACTCACGACTAGCAGGAATGGCATGGTCCAAACAGAAAAACTAGGAGCTGCTTCAAGACGAGTGCAGCCAGGGGCACTGGTGGCAGTTCAGTTCTTCTTCATGTAGGAGCTGGAATATTTTAAATCAACAGCCAGGGGCAGTGAGAAATCACTGTTTTGTGTGGCTGTGTGCATGGTGTTTTCTTCCCTCTCTGGGTCATCACAACACTTCCTTCCCTGAAGGTGTCTGCTACCCCACCAGTGATAGTCCTCTCCACGGTGGCTTCTTGGGGGGCCAAAGGAACTTCACTGCTTGTCACCAGTTGCAAGTCTGGCCCACAGCTACATGACTTTACAGCTGAGCAGAGAGATCCAGAAGATGCAAGTAAATGAAGTTAGAATGATGTTTTTATTTCCTATAATAAGCAAAGGAATGGGAAACATCAGCATGCACTCAGATTAACGGGTCTCTGAGCAGCGAGATGTGATTAACTCATTTCAGTCAGCACTAGGGATCTCAGCACCTCATTAGCTTTTTCATTAATGGTTACAACTAATATCTGATTAGTGTCTCTGTTTAGCCAGTAATGAGTTCTCCTTCTTAATAAAGACGGAGTTTTCCACTGGGTGACAGTGAAAGGGAGAGGGAAGGAGCCCTTTAATTACTGTGCTAACGGGGCACCTCTCCATCGCTGTCACTGACATGACTGTCCTCCCTGCCCCATTGTAGCTGGACCTGCCAAGGTGGCAGGTCCACACATGCGATGTACTAAACATAGTCAGCAAGTCTGAGGAAGAAGACCCAGTTCTGGCTTTTGAAAAAGAAATCAGCCCAAGCTGCATGACAGTAGGTGTGACAGCCTTGGAGGTACCATCCCCATCCCTGTGCTAAAGGGTATGAGGGGCAAGAAGTGACCAAGATGCACAGGGAAGGAAGAAGAAACACTGGATAGAGATACAAAGCAACAGCTGCTTTCACATGGAGCACTCAGTGCAGTGATTTGTTTTCTAATAGATTTTAATAATTTCCCCACTAGAGCGTGCTGTTTTCCTGTTCCCATGAGTTATCCAGTGGCTTCTGAAGCACACAGCTCTCTTACCGCAGTGTGTGTCACACCACGGGCTCAGAGCGTGTTCCCTCCTGATACTACTACATCTTCTTAGCTAAAAGACTTGGGATTTTTTTGCTAAACCTATGTTTTAGATGAGAAAACCTCTGGATGAGAACTAAATGCAGGAGCCCAATGGCCATGAAAGGGATGGGGGAGCACAAGATGGGAGAAGTCCTACAAGGCTTCACACCCTGAAGGTTTACACCAGTGTTGTTATCCAAGCAGTTTTCCTTTCCTGCTTTGAAAGGGGATGACACTCTCAGCTATGTGTGTTGTCTTTTGTACTGACTCTTTAGAAATGCTTATAATTGAAAAAATAATAAAAAAAAGAAAATTATTCTTCCTTTGAAACTTAATTCCCTGACCAGGGACAAATATTTGGGACTCCTGGCTATGTGGTAATGCTCAGATCTTTTTAGTTGGGGATGTAAAAGTCTTTTGTTATAGCAGATCAAAATGTCCTTTGTGGATCATAAAGGCAACTCGGTTGTTTCTAACAGTATGTTATGCTACCAATATAATCAACTTGTGTAGTTTTGGATTTGTTTGTTCTCAGCTGTAGCACCCAGATGTTAAATGAGGGGCAGATATATTGTACAAAGAAATCAATGCTGCAAATTAATTAGCTGGGTTCAATGAAAGCAGAAGCCCTATTTGGTTGCTGACCGCCAGCAGTGTGTATACTCGTGTCTCAGCCATGCTCACACCTGAGAAGGGTGCGAGGTCCTTCACCAATTCCAGTAACTCCCAACTCATTGGCCAGATCCTCATGACTGACCACAGCTGATGCAGGACTACAGCTCAGGGCAAAATTCACCATCCTGGCTTGCAGACACTCTAGCAGCTATTGTTTTGCTCAGCTTTCAGTTGTTTTCTGTGATATGGTATCTTCTCCTTTCTCATAGCCCATGAGTAGCAAAATCCCAGAGCAGGCAGGCAGAGGATGTGCTGAGGCTTGTAATGGGACTTTTCCCTTCTGAGAGTATACCTCGTTGCGAATAGTCCTGCCCTAGGTCACCTGCATTAAGGAGCAGCTAGGGTGTATTATGGTGGCCATGCTCACCTGCATTGGCAAGAGTAATGCTGAGCTGTTTGCCCAAAGCTTCCTTCATGATAACAGAAAGCACATTAAGGCTCAACTCACCAATTCTAGACATTTTTCCATGAATAAACCACTCTTCATTTCTTGTGGCTACATCAGGACTTGTGATACTTCATCTCCTGGACGTGGCCTCACCTGCAGTGCTGAGGACGAGTTCTCTCCACCTGACTGACCATATTTCTGCTGCATAGCACCTAACCCTGCATCTCTTGTATTCCCCAAGTACTGTCCTGGGACCTAAAAAAAGAATTATTACTAAATATATATATATATTTTAAGTAAAAGTATGTGAAATGAGTGTGTTGCAGCAGCACCATCAGAGTGTCACATCATGCGATTCCTATGACACGAAGTTGAATGTTTATGTTGTGTGCCCAGAAGTGTCATGAAGGGAGTGCTGGTGAGTGCAAAGGATGAGCTGGCAACTGACATTTAAGAATAGCCCTGTTTTAGGGGATGTTTATGTATGTAGATATATAAACATAAAAATAAAATATAATAAAATAGGTCAAGTCCCATTCTTGTGACCAAGGGCAGAGATGTACCATGAAATACGCTTGTACAGCTAAACCTCTGTGTGTTAAAAATACTGGATGGCTTCATTTACATTGCCTTTTGGGAGTGTTCCTTGGCTTATGCTGTGCCTCAGGCTGGGCCTGGGCATTCTCTGGGAGGGGATGAGAAACCATGGGCTAACACGACCAGGGAACAGACTACAGACTAAACAGTATGGGTGATTTCAGAACACAGCTTGGTCCTAGTTAGTCCCCAGACTGCATGTATAACCCATGCCTTCTTTCCTACAATAAGAGCAAGCAATGAATAACGATGCTGAGATGTACTGTCTGGCTTGATGTCCTTGCCCTTGTGTCAAGGAGAGGTGAAGATGGCTGAGACAAGCTCATTTCAGTAGTGCCAAATGTCAGTAGAAGCAACAATGGCCATGCATTGCAGCTTGGGAGGTTCAGACTGGATGTTAGGAAAAATGTCTTTCTTACAAGCAGGGTGAGAAGGTAATAGGTCAGCTGAGAGAAGAAATGGGACTTCTGTCTTTGGAAAACGTGAAGATTTGGCTAGACAAAGCCATGGCTGATCTGATCCAGCACTGGGGCTTCCCACTTGGATTAGAAACCTTCAGAGAGCCCTTCCAGCCAAAGCTTCTAGGAATCTCTGGTGAACTGCAGATCTGCAGCATTTTTTCTGTTGATTTCCAAGGCTGGGGTTATGTCTGGGCAGCGCGCCTTTACGGGAGTGGAATGGCTCTGCTGAACTAGCTGAAATAGCAGAGTTTTGCAAAGAAGACAGAAAGATTTCTTTAAACCCATCAGCAAAGCTTCCCTGGCATCCAGCTCTCTTAGGAAAGTATTTTGCAGGAAGGACAGAAATGTTACTGTGCTTACAACAGCGAGGGTTTGCCTCACGGCTGGTACAGAACAGCTTTAGCACTTTGCATTTCAGGTATTTGCTTCCTTTGGTAACAGTGCCCTTCAGACCCTCCTCTCCTGTGCAATCATACAGCACGCCCAAA
Source organism: Numenius arquata (assembly GCF_964106895.1). Classification (NCBI taxonomy): domain Eukaryota; kingdom Metazoa; phylum Chordata; class Aves; order Charadriiformes; family Scolopacidae; genus Numenius; species Numenius arquata. The sequence goes on along the minus strand of NC_133578.1, from coordinate 69,526,932 downwards.
CCAACCCCCTAAACAAACCAAACTCATCAGCTCTGCAAACCTGCTCAGTGCAGAGCTCAAGGCAGCAGGTTATTACTTGGTCATGTTCTCAGGGGATGTAGATCAGCCCCACTTCCCAGAGGTCAAAGCTACATCAATTTACAGCAGTCAGCAGGATTTGCCATTACATCTCAGAAGAAAAAAAATAAAATTAAAAAAAAATGTCATTTTTATCATCCCCTGAACACTCTCTCTGTGAATTTATCTTTCTGGATCTTATGTTCTGGATTTATGGAAATGCCATGTGACATTTATGTCAGATATGCCATACCCTGGCATCCTTTCCCTTCAACTCTGAGTTTGTCTTCTGTCACACCTCTGTATAATGCTTAGCACGGGAAGGTCTGGGTCTTGATCAGAGTTTTGGTCTGCTCAGTAGGCATAAAAAAAAACAAAGCCCAGCAAAACTTGTCTGTTGGTCAAACGTTTTGCTGCACCTCAACAAGTTCCTAAAAATCATATCACTTAATAGCACGCAGCAGGGTCACAAGCTGCCACTAAAATGATAGTGACATAGTAAGTCCTCATTACTGTAGCATAAGTGTCCGGAAGCTTCAGCAATGTAGTGTCTGTCCTTGGTAGCAGGAGATGTACAAACACAGAACAAAAAATGGTTCCTATCCTCAACATATAGAGGCTAGCAAAATATTTAATATGCCTACTGTGTTACTAAGAATAATCAAGAAATGGCATTTATGACAAGATAATTTTCAAAATTATCTTACACCTATTGTATATGTATATATAGAGTGAGACATATAGACATAAACATGTATTTACATGTCAAATGTTCATCTGCCTTTTGGGTTTAGATTTTTTTTTTTATATGTTGTCCTAATCTTTTTTTTTTTTTTTCCCTTCTAGATTTTTAGGAGTTGTGGAAGAACTTTGAAAGCTAGAGAATAATAAAAAGTGTATACTTTTACGATACAGGAAAAAACACTGGTGCAAAATGAAAATTTTCCTTGGAAAAATTACTGGTTTATGATGCCCCATTCCCCTTTGAAAGAATCCTCATCTGTGGAGGGAGAGTACACCAAGGCTGCCTTAAGCATGCAGATAACAAATTTCACACTACAGTAATTTATTCTCGCTCTGTAGGTCAGTCATTAACCATTATCCAGGCCACATTTCTAAAACTTGCCTTGACTAGACTGTGTCACGCTCACAGTTATAAATTCGTAGACCTGACAGGAAGCCCTCACCCTACAACACTAACCCTGCTACTGAGAATTCGTATCAACAGCTCCCCTGACATCAGTCTAAAGCTGCTTATGTGAAGTTGGTCTGATCCCATGTTGGCCTGAATTCAGTTTAGGACATGACACAGAGACTACTGAAGTCACTGGGAGATCTTTCCGTTTTCTTTAGTGGGTTTGGATTAGGGCTGCAGGTGATATCCATGCCAACAAACAGAGGTCACAGACCTTTCCCTGGCATTGGTGCTACGACACAGCACAGTTCAAATCAATCCAGCCGCGTTTAGCACCCACCAGGTGCTGCCTCATGGGAATGGCCCCCAAAGCCAGGCCAGCAAATGTACAAGCACCTAAGCATAAGAGACAACTGTTGGACAGGGATTTAGTCTGTGCTTTATTTTATTTATTAGGATGGGCCCAACTTAAGGCAGCTCAACCCCAAATCCCAGCTACATACTCCTGAGCAGTGGGAAAGGTCACCCTGCCAGGGGCAGGTAGAACCTCCCCCATGCTCTTTGCCATTACCAGTACAGCTCCTCCCCACTGCAGAGCAGGTGTTCGCCATCTACTGTTAGCTTTGGCTCAGAGACCAGGTTTTGCATTTCTCCTACATTAGCAAGAGAGATGAAAATCAAAGCCCGTGCATGTTTGCTTTTCCACTGGGTGGTTGGACTGGGACAATGGAAAGCAATTTATGCTGGAAAATAGTTCTAGAAAGAAAAAGATACCAAGAACACAGTCCCTACCAAAATGGGAATGGGTAAGAGAAAGGAGTTCACAGTACATAGATTGGTCAAGTAGCTTTTCTGGGTTAAAAGTTTAGTTGAGGTGTTGTACTTGATGCTGTATTAAAGGACAGAAATGTCATTTCACGGTTTCATTCACCCTTTTCTATGGAAAGGACTACTTCTCTCAGAGAACTGTTAATTTCATAGCACACTTAACCATGGTAAGCCATCCCTGAACTGACCTTGAGAAGGAAGAGAGAGAGATCAAGTCCTCCATCCTACCCATGACCCCATCCCCATCCAAGGCTGATGTCAGCCTGACATCAGGAGGAGGTGACAGGTCCACCATCTCCTCCCTGTATCTTCTCTTCCCCGTCAGCTCAGCCTGACAGACCTGCAGGGTTGCTGCCAAGCTCAGAGGGGAGCAGGCAGGAGCCCCAGCAGGAGGTCCCTGCTGAATCAGGCCTTGGCTGTTCCTGATTTTGCATTGTTACTGACCTTGGCTAGATAAGTGGTATGAAAGCTGGAAAGCCCCCTGCTCCGTTCTTCATCCCCTGCTCCATGCAGTAGCCTCAGGAAAGGCTCTTGATCATCAGTTTTTTATTGATCGACATCACTTACAGCAGTTGTAATTGCAGAGATGGGAGTTGCAATTAGAGCAGTGGGAACAGCGTAACTGGTTACCCTGAGTCGTGGTTACCAGAAGAGCCACATCTCCTGTGCAAGAGTAGGCAGAGGTGGTCCAGAGGCCACATGATCAGGAGAAGGATACCTGGCCTCTGATTTGCACTTTGCAAACCATGCGTGGACAGAGGCTGTCCCATTTTCCTCACCCCACACCTCATCTCATGGGTATCCCATCTCATTTCTCCTGGGCTGCACAGAACAAAGAGAACTCCTAAGGACTGATAGAAAGTCTGGAAGGCAGGACTGAGCAGCTCTGACAGCCACATAGCACTTGGACAAGAAGAAGACCGTGTCATACAGCATACCTTGCTAACCCTGATCTGGGTATTCCGTGTGTCCTGCTGCTCTGTGCTGGATAAGAAAACTCAGCATCCTAATAACCTCCCTTTTAAGAGATAAAGAAGCAGGTTTTAAGTCAGAACAGTTTTACTGAGCAATAACAGTCTAGGATCTTCACTGTTAAGTGCTAAAGAAACACGCTTTAACCCAGAAGTCTTACTGAACAAAAAAATAACTTTTTTTTTTACAGAAGCTGGTATAGCCTAGACCACACTGATGCTTATTTTTTTCCCCCTTTGCATCCATGCAGAGCCAGAGTTGGTGCAAGAGAGCAGGGCTGCACTGCTGCAACTACAGGCAGGGAAAGAGGAGAGGCGAGAGGAGAGGCGAAAAGAGAGGGAGCGAGACCTGCCCCTTTCAGCAGCCAAGAGATGCCAGACTAGATCTCCGATTTCATGTAACTCCACCTTAATAGCAAGGACGAGGCTGTGCAGCTGCACAACCACATCATTTGACACAAGGGCAAACAGCAGCAGCCACTGCTCATGAGGAGCCCAGATCTCCTTTTTTTTTCCTCTGGTAAATCCATGCTGGGGCTAGCACTGCTCCAGAATGGTCTCATGTAGCTATAAGGGCCAGCAATATCTAAACTGGAGTATGGTCACAGAGATAATTAACAGATTATGTTGTCCTGCTTCCGGCACAGAAACCTCTCCAGCTCTTTATGGTCGTCTCCCAGAAGGGTAAACAAGGACATATGACATATGTACAGCTTCATTTATCCCGTCCCTGACCTGCATTTTGGTCCTGATTCTAGTTCTCTTCTCTGCTCACAGCTAATGAAATCCCAACGTGTGCTTGTTCTGATCATCCTCCTTCCCCTGCCTTGCTCCCATTTCTGATTTCTGAGATGTCCTGCAAATAATTCTGTTAGCAGGAAAATAAACAGGACATTGCTCTTGATGGCTTTCAATTGTATTTTCTCTTTCCCTGATGTCAGCCCCTGGCAGAGGGTGGGGAAAGAGGAACTCGGGGCCATCAGAGAAGCTTTTCTGGCACAGACAAGGGACCTGCATGCTGCCAACCTCTTCACTATTGTTCAGCATGCACCCTGCTGTTTGTTTGGGACCTGGAAAATAGACCCTTACTGTGAATCTGTTAAAGAAAAAAAATCAAAGCTGAGCATAGCAAAGGCAAGTCAAGCAGCAGAATGAACTAGTCCCAGCAAATGGGCATTTTTGCCTTCTGTGACAGCTGGTGGTGATGAACAAGTCAGTATTTTTTTTCATGGCTGTTGTTGGTTTTGGCTTAGTAATGAAGGGTATTATTAAAGACTGAGAAGAAGTATGACAAAACCCAAACCAGACTTGCATCCTTTCAGGCTCCATTCGCAGGGCAGCCTTCATCCCTGGAGACACAGTTGGGCTCTCCTTGACTCAGCTCACCATGGTCTATCATTTGCTCCCAGTCTGCTGGGCTCCTGGCTCCCACCAGCACTGAGCATCCTGCTCATCCAGCCAGCCTGTGTCCGTCCATACTGATGGTGGTCAGTGCTTCTGCTCATTTCTGCTGTGGAGTCTCCTCTGGAGATATCCAAGACCTGCGTTCCTGTCCAGCCTGCTCTAGATGAACTCTCTTTGGTAGGGGAGTTGGATTAGACGATCTCTGAAGGTTCCTTCCAACCCCTATAATTCTGTGACTCTGTGATTTCTTCAAATTTGCCTCCTCTGAGTGAAGCAAAGGGAGGATCAGTTCCTTGTCAGAGCAACTTTGCTTAAGCACAAGCTACTTTAGTTAAAACCACAGTTATTAAACTTTGGAAGGACTTCCTCTGCACCACAGGGCAGAGCTGACCCTCTTCACGGACACTCATCTTCAAGGGTTTCCTCACATCCCTGCAAGAGCTCAGAATGCTCTGGTCAGTCATCATAAGGGAAAGTCAGCTTCTGAGGCAGCTCAGGACCCCTGATTGCAGTGATTATTGCCACCTTAGCTCTCAGTCTTCCTTGCAGATGGCAACCAGCACGTTCTCAGTTAAATCAAGTGACAGGCTGCAATAACACATGACAACATCAGGAGTGACAGCAAGGGAGAGATATTGCTCAAGGCCACACTCCACACTGGATGGAGCTGGTTGGGTGCAGGAGGGCAAGCAAGCTGCTCCAGGTGGAAGAAGCTGAAGAAGACATCTGAAATCACTCTTTTCCTACTCACAGATGAGCATCCTGCCAAGCATGCTGCATTGCTTTCCCAAACTGTGATTGTTCCTGAAACATCTAAGCCTCTCCTTTCCCTTCCAGCCCAGATTTTACCCTGAGACCGTAAGCCTGGCCACAGAGTGTCAGACCAAAGGCTCAGCTGCCCTGGCATCCCATCTGCAACAAATGTCCTGGAGCAGATGCTTGAGGATGTGCACACAGAGCAAGTCAATTATTCCTTCTTTTCTCTCTCACCTTCTGGCAGTTGACACACCAAAGAAGAGGTTATACTTCAATCTGTCCTGTTCTACATGGATTTTCCTTGCTTTTTTTCACTCACCTATGCTCCAACGTTGCAGGCATCGAAACAGGGCTGAGTTCTTCCCATCAATAGAGGGCAGTGCTGTCCTCACTGTCACAGCCCAGGGACACGTATTGCAAGGAGTGATAAAGCATAATGGGTGCTATTAAAGGTTGAGGCCTTTTTGGCACAGTTCTGTGTTTTGGTCTCCTAGTAAACCAACTTAAGAACTGCTGGGGTTACAAAAGCCAGGAGTTAATCAGTAACTCAGATGTTTATCACCTGCATGTTTAACTATTTATTCCTCCCTTGCAATACCTGCCTGTTGGGGTTTTTTTGGTGGTTTTTTTTTTAACCTTCATTTAATGCGTAACTATCAAGAAGGGGATTAAATACACCTGTTCTCTCAAAATATTGGGGCTTCTTGGTGGTGGCCATTTTGACTGTAAGCACCTGTGTCCCACATTCACTGACACATAGGAAAATTCAAGCGTTCCTAGAGAAAAAGAAATTAATGCCCTTCAGTACAGACCAGTCCCTCCCACAGCTTGGTCTCGCATGTTCCCCCTGTTGTTCTGCAGGCACACATCTCCATCAGCACCCTGGTATGACTTCACCCCTCGTATGCTCTCTCAACACCTCTTCTTGTCCTTTCTTTCCCACCTGTTCACACAAAACCACAGAAAAATTTGGAGCAGAGGGATCTCCGGAGGTTTTGTGGTCCTTATATCTCCCCTCTGCTCTATGCCAGTGCTTCCATTTACTGGGAGTGGAGCAAGGAGGTGAAAAAATTTTGTTGGAGAGTGAATTTTGGATGGGATACTTTCTATAGGGGTGGAATTAGGGCTGTTGTTCCCAGTTTTGTCATTGCTACGTGTGTGTATGTGGGCAAGACAACTCCACCTGTTCATGTGTAACCTGAAGCAACGTGGTCTGTGAGCACTGCAGTGGTAAAGCAGCTGAACATAAAGGTTTTGGACATCTATAAAAGCGTGTTATTAAGGCAATATAAAGCATTACTATCTTTTTATGCAATTCTTCCTGTACAAGGGATGTGGTGATCTCTCCGTGACCCTTTCCACACTATTGCTCTGATTCCTTCTTGTATTTCATTTCTCCCCAAGTCCTCACAGTGTTTGGTTGCTTTTCTCTCTCTCTCTCTCTCTGTGTGTGTGTGTGTGTTCAAAATACAGCTCTTAAAGCAACTGTTAAAAAAGTTCAAGGTGTCAAAGCTTTGTACATATTCCTTATCCACTCTTCTCACTACTGCTAACAACATGCTTTACCAGGTTTAACTCCTCTTTGCCCAGAAGAAGTGCTACAGCTGCTCTCTTTAACTCACTTCCATCTTCCCGCTTAGGGCTGTCTTCACCCCAGAGCCTCCGCTCCTCTGCATCACCTCCAGCAGAGAGGTAGGCTGTGAGCACGGGGCGGAGCACACTCAAAATGAAAGGCAGGGGCATGAAAGTAAATGAGGGCAGCAAGGCTTCTGCAGTCTTTACTCCTGGTGATGTTGGCTGAGCCTGAAAGCACACAGCTGGGTGCCAACAGCCCAGGGAGAGTTTAAAGGAGTGGTACTGGGAAAGGAAGGATGGATTGATGGACATATTCTTCCTGTAAACTGAAAAAGTCTGACCACAGACAGCCAGAAACAACAAATCTGGAAAACCACAGGGCAAATTTCATGGTTGCTTTTGAGAAAAGAAACTCTCTTGACCTGGCAATGATGTTATTAGCTTCCTAGCATTGATTCTGAAATTCCCCTCTCTCTTTCCAGCCTAAATTAAACACTAATTAAAGCCACCTATTGCAAAAACAGCCCTAGGTTCACAGTGCTATTTATTAAGCTGCCTGAAAATCCCCAACTCCCTAGTAAGACAAGCGGGAACAATATTTTTGTAACCAACTTTTTATTAACTCTGTCAGTTATATGCAGTGAGCTGAAGGAGGCAAAAGAAAGGAGTAAGCAAGAGGGAGAGATCTCCCTCTCCCCCAAAAAGAGGGGTCTGTAATTTTCTATTTTCCATTTGCTGGAGGTAGAGTAGTAATTTGGTCACAAAAACTAGAACAATAAAGAGTAAGCAGCGGTCCATGCTCTGCAGCATGAACAGAAATCAGCCTCCACAGAACGTGCCAAGAAAACCTGTGACCACAATGAAAGGTGTTGCATAGATTGGTGTTCCTTAGCACATCTCCTGTTGAGCACCCAAATGCTCAACATTGCAATTTGGTCACTGCAATTTGGACCAAAGTCATTGGTCAGGCTGAAGATCTTTGGTCTTAGAAAAAACAAGCTTCTCGTGAAAGTCAAAGTCATCCCTGGATGCAAAGTTTTCTTCAGCATTTCCCATAAGGCTTCTGGCAATCAAGGGAACCAGTTGCAAAGTGCTCGACTATAAAATGCTCTTTATTCTCTGCCGAGGCATCGTCCAGGTGTGAAATGCTGTATGGGCTCTCCAAAGTGCTCAACCTTAAAACTTTGCTACCTCTGTCCTCACATATTTACCTACAAAATTGAATTTATTGTGGTAAGAGACAATAGTGAGTACATACGCATCTATCTGAATAGCTTTTGTATGCCATTGACAGCACCACAAAGTTTCTTATACAGCTCATCTGTGTTTTCTAATTATACACACAGGTAGCACCTCACTGACCTGAGGCACTCAAGCTTGAATTGGCAATTACCTTATTGTTTGCATGTGCCCAAAACCACGCCAAAAGGCAGATCTCTTGCCTTACTGTGGTTGTGCAAGTGACTGTCTGCCACTTTGGGCTGGCCCCTGGAAAATGAGGTATGGTGAATGCAAGACAGGACCTAAGGCCCACAGGCACTCCTGGGAGTAGGGTGGGAGGTAGAACACTGACTTGTTTGGGTCGGCTACCTCATTCCTGCAACAACAGAAGTTGTTTGGTAGCAGAAGCTGAGGCTCTCAGGAATTCACTGGTGCCTGCCTACACCCCAACACAGACAGTTTGCTGTCCATGTCCCAAGTGGCTGCTGCTGGTGGTGTATTTACTGTGGAAGCTCCCCAGTCTATCCTTGTCCAAGCTAGAGATCACTGCAAGGATATCTACAGAGTATTTGAAGAGAGGGTGACGGTGCACAGGCCACCATCACAGCACTACAACTTAGTTGCTTCTTCGGGGGTTGGATGGAGAAGGGGAGGCTGCACTTCTGTGCAGGGATGGTGGAGAACCAGTCACTCATTCTCCTTCCATAGATTCATAGATTGGTCCAGGCCGGAAGGGACCTCCAAAGGTCATCTAGTCCGACCTCCCTGCAGTCAGCAGGGACACCCCCAACTAGACCAGGTTGCCCAGGGCCTCGTCGAGCTTCACCTTGAATATCTCAAGGGAAGGGGCCTCGACCACCACCTCCCTGGGCAACCTGTTCCAGTGTTCCACCACCCTCATGGTAAAGAACTTTTTCCTAACATCCAATCTAAATCTCCCCTTCTCCAACTTAAAACCATTGCCCCTCGTCCTGTCACTGCAGGCCTTTGTAAACAGACCCTCCCCAGACTTCCTGTAGGCCCCCCTCAGGTACTGGAAGGCCGCTATGAGGTCTCCCCAGAGCCTCCTCTTCTCCAGGCTGAACAACCCCAGCTCCCTCAGCCTGTCCTCATAGCAGAGGTTCTCCAACCCCCTGATCACTTTGGTGGCCCTCCTCTGGACCCGCTCCATCAGGTCCATGTCCTTTCTATATTGAGGGCTCCAGACCTGCACACAGTACTCCAGGTGAGGTCTCACCAGAGCAGAGTAAAGTGGCAGAATCACCTCTCTGGATCTGCTGGCAACACTTCTTTTGATGCAGCCCAGGATGTGATTGGCCTTCTTTACTTCTTTCCTGCAGTAAAACCTGCAGGAGGAAATGAGAGGGCTATCAGTGAGGGGACAACCTGGCCCAGGGGCACAGAGAAACTCCAGGTTGTAACTATGGGGACCCTCCAGGTACCAAGACCCTGAGCGTGTAGCATCAGCCTTCCTGACGGATGGGAAAGGCCAGTGGTTAAACCACCACCATGTTGCCCTATTTAGTGATTGTTAACAAGCCATTATCAACCTGCATGTTTCTATCTACATTCAGCTTGTGCTTCTGCAACCAATTCATCTTTACTCCCCAGTTGGTGATATGTCATTATTTCTGGTGGGTACCTTCAGTCAAGTGATTGCAGGTGAGATAGGCACATACAGACTGTATGTGGTCAGTGGAGGCAGGAGAATAGCTGCAACAGCCAGGAGTCAAGACAGTATATTCCGTATGTCTTAGTTTCCCACTAATTTCCCACTAAATTTTTCCAAATTGATGTCCTTACACTGTAACTTGTTCTGAAATCCTTTGATAAACAGTGTTCGTGGCAGAACTGGGTGTTACAGGCACATATTACCTGCAAATCAGGAAAGCTAATTTCCTCTGTTTGGGAAGTTTTTCTTCATAGCTTGCCTTGCCTAAAGACAGGTACTCTTTTTATCTGCATTTCAAGAAAAAGCATTGTCTTCCAGGAACATGTCAATATGTTCACATGATAACAAATCACACCCTGACTTATAGTCAATGGATATGAGCAGAAGCACCTTTTATGGCCACAGACCTTAATTCTCAAAAACAATCAAGAAGGGAAGAGGGAGGATGAAAGAGAACAGCTCATCAGAGTCAATGACATGCTCAGAGCCCACACAGGTCAAAACATGCCAGGCACCATTGTTCTTCTTTTAGCGCTGAACTCAGAAACATCACGTGAAAGGTGTGTGTCCCAGGAAAGGGTATTACCCACTCCTCTGAGACATGATGGACGTGCTTGTAGGAACGTTTTAGATGGGCGTGCTTGCAGAGATGTGATTTTAGAGAATCGGTTGCTGATTCACCACTGGGATTTTTGTCTGGGTTAAAATTTTACTTTACTTTCCTAACACTACATAGCTCAGTCTGGAGCTCACCAAACCTAGCAAGGTTTATAATCTGCTAACCTTCAACTTTGTCTGCACTTTTCTCCTTGCTTCCTTTCCTGTGCTACTAATCATTGCTGTATTTCTGGAAAGCTGAAACCAGACATGAGGAAAACTGATGAATCCATGCAACTGACGAATCCAAGCAACAAGTTTCCATTTCCTGCCAGTGCCAGACACAGAACTTCCCAACTGTGCATTTACACCTATAAGGACTAGGAGTCCACGAGCAGGAGTCTGGAGATGACTGCTTCTGATAACCACTTGAAGTGCATTTCTAGGTCCAGTTTTCGTCCTCTTCCCCAGATCAGACACTTACCAGGCATCCCCAAACCTCAGTTTGATTTAAGCCTAAGTGTATTCTCAGCAGAAACTTGGCATTGGCCTTGCCTTGGACTCAGGCAAACGCCCAACATAATCTTAGTATTTGTACAAACACCACCTTCTGTGCCTGGTGAGGAGTCCTCAGATTGCCCTGTACATTCAGCATAGGTTTTACCACCATTGCCATTCTGGAAGGTGCACAGGGCACCACAACATACACACACATATGCACACACACCAACACACAGGGCTTTCACACTAGGTTTCTGAACTCATCGTTTCTCCTCATGTATCAGTATGATAAAAACCACAAACTAAGACCCAAAGGAAATAAAAAATTAGGGAATTTAGGTCATGTCCTTCATGACAGTTCTCCGAATTCTCAGGTGCCTTTCACCTTCTCTAATATTAGTTCTTTGTCTTGATAAAACAATGTCTGTCTCTTTCCTCCCCTGCTAAGTGGTTGTTATGAATCTCTGTAGGTTCCTGCTCTCTTCTGTTTTAAAATTCCCTGTGCTCCCCTGAACTCATATGGGAGACCTTTCACCCTCCAAACCGCCCTCCATGACACAAGGAAAGGAAAAGACATGTGATCATGTCACACTGCCTTGTGTGTGGGTAGAGTGAAGTCATCACCTTTGATGACTCACCTCGCTCCTCTAGCCAAGGTGAGACACCCTCTTTTGTCATCAAGGGTGGCCACACAGAAAAATCTTGATTTACACATCAGCTTCCTCATACCAGAACCATGGCTATAATCTATGTGGTGCACATGTACTGATACTCAAATCCACAGCCTCAGAGCTAAGAGATTAAGAGAGTTCAGATTATTCAAGCATAAACTCTCTTAAGTCACTTCTGAAAATCCCTTGAAGTCTGCAGGCCTGAGGTCAGGAGAGAAAAAAATTATCTGTCTGAGCACATGACAAAGGGGAACAGAGGTGATGATCTTCTTAAGGAAATGAGTGTGGACCAGGATATAGGCCTCTTAGTCACACAGGGATTGTACAGGTGCCAGTAGTGAACAGAAAGTATCACCCTTCACACACAGACACAGTAGTAGCATCTCCTCGTTTGCTGCTATTTATAATATCCCAAAAAATGAAAGAAAAGCTTGGCTTTAATGATCTGAACACTTCTGCTATTAGAAGCTAAGCTTGGACCTGCCCAGGATTTGAATGGGAATTCTCTGCTGTGGGTTCACACCAAAGAATTACAGTTGATCAGTTGGTAGAAAAACAGTCGAGCAAAGCTGATTAAGCTGAAATATTCTGTTTGGCACCACCTTCACAGAATAGTAAGAAGATAATGGTGAGGGAAGACACAAAACCCCCACCCAGACAGTGCTTCCTGATGGGTCATAACTAGGAGGAGGGTCTTGCTTTAGCAGTAGGGAGACTGAGTATGGCAGAGAAGTAAGGGATTTCTGAAGAGCCTGAGGAATTAGTAACACATTGTAGAACTGATTTTAGATTGAGTGGGGATGTCTGAGTTTGGGGTAGGTCAGCTGTGATTCCCCCAAGAAAATATCTTCTTGGCTTCTCCAAGTCTCAAATATGCTCCATTCCAAAACTGACGCTCTGGACATGGAGCAAGAGGATGCGTCTGTTCTCACATCTCCAGCTCTATATCTTTGTATGTTGAAAGGAAAACAGATGTTCTGCAGATGAAACTCATGTTATTACCACTCTTGCTGCTGGCCTGCACTTAAGAATCTTTCTTGCTGAAAAGCAGAGATCCTGTGTGAGTTGGGGTGGAAAGTCTTGGCCTTGTGACCAGATTAGTTGAGTAACTGGATGTTACTGTAATTCAGAAATGACAATATAAAACCAAATGGCAGTCAGTGGAAGCCCAGGTTTCCTCTTTGGGCTAGACAAGTGCCCAAACACGTAACTATAGCACCAACTCCAACGAAGAAGAGCTAAACTCAGTAAAGCCCAGGCCAACAAATCATATTAATTCAGCTATTGGCATAAACTTTTTGTTTTAACAACTGATGTCTGGGGAGCTTATCAGTTGCCAAGTGTTTTCTTTCCTTTTGTTTCTTCACTAAAGCACTGCAGGGCCCAGCTCAGACCGGCTCCCTGACCAGACAAACCCTACCAAAGGCTATAAATCAGCAGTTGCTCTGGAAGCCGTTGTTGGAACCGGCACTGTTAGACAGCAATCTGATTTCTTTTAAATATGTAAGTAGTTTCAGTCTAAATTATGCCTGAAAAAGGTTTGTTGGAGAGGAAAAGCACTTAACCAGGTTTTGGAGAGCATCATTCTGTGTCAGCATTGCCAACCCTGCTTCTGGATGCCAGATTTTCCCAAGGCAGCTGCAGACTTAATACCACCTAGCTCCTCACAAAGTACTTTACATACTCCTTCTACCCTGTCCTTCAAAAAGTCCTTTCAAGAGGATACAGTTAGGAAGATCTTTCAGAGGATATCTAGCTGAGGTGTCTTTAATATTTTCCATATTTCACTAATGTGTATGAGAAATATACTCTTCATCTATGGCAGGATTCAGGAAATACTAGAATGCAAAGATCTATACATGTAGTCTGGGATCCTTTAAAGGACCTATGAATATGGAGGAACAGATGCTTCAGGGAATTACCATATGAATCCATGGCACGCACAATACCATACAAAAACCCACTATTTATGATGATTATGTCATTTTTTGTGGAAACAAAACCTGCAGCAAATGGGCTAGAATAGCACAATTCACATCCTTCAGAAATGCAAAGCTTCCCCAGTGCTAGTTGTTAGAAGCCTGACCTTTTTGCAATGTAAATACTCTCTGGGAGGATAAAAGATATAAAATATGGCCCCAAGTCTCTCAGTTAGCATCGAGAGTCCCAGCTAGGATTAATTACCATTCCTGTAAATTGAATTTCAGACAGAGAAATGTTTAACCTTCAGTGTAAGGAAGGCTGCAGGTTAGCTGCACTAGATGTTATCTAGCAAATAAATCTAGCCTACAGCAGGCTTTCTCACAAGTTTTCTGGCAGTCATGCTGTTTTCATCCCTCCTAAGAGCTCCGCCCAAAGAAACTGAAAAGCTGTGTCAGGAAAAGAAGTCCTTCTTCCCCACCCTCCTCTTCAGGTTTCCCTTCCATTCAGGCTCTTGGAGTCCCCCACATCCCCATCCAGCTCAACACCATGCACTGCGGGTGCTGAGCACAGCCAAGCAGGTCCTAGCACCCCTTCTGAGCGTGGAGCATCCAACCAAGCCCAGCTGCGGTAGAACAAAGTCACTTTTGTGGACACTGTGTAGTGCACTAAAAATGATGCTGTGATATGAAATCCTGGCTTTTTGCCTTCCCTGACAAAACTCCAAGAGACTTCAGAAGGTTTTGGTTCTCTGCAGCGAGGCAAGAATGCAGTACCCTATACTTTTTTTTTTTTTTTTTTGGTGAAATATATAGCAAGAAGGTAGATTCCTAGAAAACATTTCAAAACCTCCTTGCAGGTATATAATTTTCCATCAGACCTTACAGGATTTATTTGCCGATAGCAATCTTTTGCAATTCAGTGTGATGTTTTCTTCAGGCTCCAGCACCTTGGCCTCCCACCCAGGGAATCTGTTTCAGGATTTTTCCCATCAAAAACAGGTTGGGCCTCACCTGTCGAGGGCTGGGATATTCCCTGCAGGATCCCAAGTGCATTCCTGAAATACTTTTTGGGTGGATCAAACTTATCCTGGCGTCCATCCTGCTTGAATGTGTAAAGGATTCCAGTGTTATCTGGTATGGTATCTGTAGGGTACTGGCCTATGCTTTCCTCCCATACCTTGTCTGGGATTTCTGACTCTTTGAATGCAGCCAGGAAGATGCTGTTGGTGCCATATTACCAAGGGTAATGCCTCCCTCCAGTGACTGCTCCCCATGAATCCCATTGGGGTGGGCTGTGTCCGCTAGCATAGACACCTAATCCAGTCTACAACAAGCAGTCTACCAAGGACATGGCATTACATATTAATTATTGTGAATTAATAATAAATTAATATTAAATCTCTGTCTTTGCAGTCTATGGGACAAATATCCTTTTTTGGGGGCTGGTAATGGAGAGGGGAGTGTGTGTGTCTGTAGGCACACTGTGGGAAGTGTGCATATACTTCTGCACCTACAACAGACCTCAGGTACTGTGTGGTTATGATTACAGCCTGCTGGTAATCTTCTGAGAAATCTTTGTAGTTCATGGGAAAATGCAGACGCAAATAAAATCAAAATGTATCCTAGGAAAGGGTGATTAAAGAATTTGTCATTTCAGACAGAAGTGCTGAGAAAAAAACTCTTAAACATCACCTCAAATGAAAAGTTTTCTTTGCTTTTCCAATGAAAAAATTAGGATTCCCAGTTCAAAATGGCTTTGTCTTTCATAAGTCAGAGTTGTTTGGTGGAGGTGGGGTTGCTTTGTGCTACACCTAGGCAGGAAGCAGCCCTCAAAGATGAAGAGACTCAGGTCTCAGGAAATCCAGGGACTTTTTCCCTTGGCAAAATTTTGGCAAATGTCTCAGCATTGAGACTTTAGCAGAGACTTTCCAGCCTGGGGGACCTCCGGGTAGAAACTACGTCAGAAGGGAGAGGAAAAGAAACATTTTGCATCCTGTTTTTGTGGAACAAGCATGAGTGAACAGGCAATTGATGTGGAGTCAGAGTCCTGACTGCCACTGGTGTCATGGCGAGGTCCTGTCTCAGCCCTCCCTGCTATGTGGAGCAGGACATCTCTGGGCAGGAGTGCAAAGGTAGGGTGAGGGATGGTAGGAAGGGTCAAGAAGATCAAGGAACAGTAAACAGAGAAGATCAGCCTTGCATCTGTGTTCAAAGGATGCTGGAACAACAAAACTAGACTGTGAGGTCAAAGGGTGCTTCTGGTCTGCAAATCTTTCTCCAGGTTACTTGCATGCCTGCAGGTTGGTATGGTTTATCCAGCTGCAGCAGGTGGAAATAGTACCTCTTCCTATAGGCTTTTTCTCACTCTTATTCAAAGAGCTGCATGGATGTCACATCACTTCTGAAATGATGCTCTGACATTGGTAGCCACAGAAACTACTAAGAGCACTTTCCCTACCTAGCAATGAACACTCCAGCGTGGCTGCACATGAAATCTTCAACTGGTTGAACTGGTTTTCTTGCTTCTTTCTTTCTCTCACTTTTTTCTTTCTCTTTCTCTTTCTTTCTTTCTTTCTTGCTTGTTTTTTTTCGTGCTTTCTTTCTTTCTCTTCCACTCTTCCTCCCATTCTGGTTCTCTCATTCTCATTCTCTTTCTCTCTCTCTCTTTCTTTCTCTCTTTATCTCCATTTCTCTCTTTATCTCTCTTTCTCTGTCTTTCTAAGCTCTAAAAGACACCTGAAAAAACAAATGGCAGAGGCACACTTGAAAACATAAAGCATCCTCCTGGTCCTGTGTCTTTGTGAGAAACAAGGCAAAGGGGGCAATCCTCTGGGACCCTGGGATGACTGATCCATCTGTTCATCAACGCAAGTGATAAATCCTCTTCTGGAAGAATGCAAAATCTAAAAGATAGCTGTGGCTGCAGCTTTGCTGTCCTAGCCTTAGGGGTGTTTTTAAGAGGCAATCAAACAATTCGTCTAGTAAGTAAAACTTGTGACTTGCTTTCTCCCACTCACACTTACCAGAGCCAGCAAAGGGTATAATAACGTTCATTGTTTTGGTTAAAAATAACATGGGGGAAGTAATACTTCCCCTTAATTGAGTCAGCCTGAAGCAGCTTTTTTAAAGAATGGTGAATCGTGTTACAGGACATTTCAGCTTCTGAGAAATGCAGTGCAAGGTCTCAATAAATGTGTGTCCTCTCCCAACAGGCCTCACAGCAAAGGTCAGCGGGAAGACAGAGCAGCTGTCTAAGGTTTCAAAATACTAGTGTCCTTCAGGAAAGGTTATCTTTGGTCAGACCCTGACAGTTTGGACAGGGTGATGGAGCCCCTGGAGGCAGTGCTGTCCTAGTAAATGGTGCAGTTGAGCAGTTTGGTTGGGTAAGTGGTGTGGGCTTTCGACTACAGGCTGATATTTATTTGCATTGTGGCAGGGACATTGACCGATGCAAACCTGACTTCTCAGATTGGAGTCCATCTGACCTTGTTTCCTCTCTCATCCTTTCTCAGCTTGGGTCCTGGGGTGACAGGTCCGAGTTACTGGACCAGCAGCTCGGTTGTGACATTTTAAATATGTCCAAGAGTTTTATTTTTCTGCTATCTTGTTCATCCCTCTTGATGCTGCAGTTGTGTAACCATGTGTGTTTCAGCGCTGAACAATGTGCTCCCTGCATGCATCTCTGTGTAGTAAGCAGGGTGGTTACTATTATGGCCACTATTAAAACATAAAGGAGAGATAAAGTCGTATGTTTCAAAGCGACAAAGGAACAGGGTGGCAGATGCACACAAACGGCTGAGTAGCTGCCGTGTATTTCTAGATAGGTCTTCTTATCTGAAGTCAAAATTTCATGTTTACATTTTGAACTCTCGTGAATGCCTGCTGAGCAGAAAGCAAAGTACAGTAAAGCAGTACTTAACTTCAGGATGGTGTTGTCCAGGCTTTGTCATATCCCCAGGCAAATCACGTTTGCCCGAGAGTTCCCTTAGCACAGTAATCTGTTACAAATGATAATGAGAATTTAATCAATAACTGATTTTCAGGGGAGTGTCAGCAGACATCACAAATCACCACTGATCTTTGCTCAAGCACATGACTGCTCTGAATAAACACATGCAAGAAAGTGAGTCCACGTGTGTTAGTAAACAATGTCTCTTGAACAGTAGCAGGAACAGTACTTTTTCTCTTTGTTGGTATCAAGATGGCAGCTCTAACTTTGGACATGTGCAAGATGAAATCAGCAGATGTTGGTCTCAAAAGCAGGAGGCTCAGGTCTGCAGTTAGCATTGTCTCCTTCACAGGTTCATTCATGATCGCAGTCAATTCCTATGCCTGTTGTACATGTCCTTTGAGATATGGCTACAAACCAGCATCTTGAGAAAGAGGAGCTTTCCTCCCTTAGGTACATATGGGGTACGTTTGGCACCATAAATTCTGTAGGTGTTCACCATTGATGCAGTCCAGGTTGTTTATTTCCCTTGCGTGGTACTTTTTCCTAAGATCCAGCGCTCCCCCATGGTGCTATCCCAAGCTGCACTCACCATAAACAGGTACTATTCAATCTTCTCTCTATCTTCATCATGATGCAGTGGAAGAAGCACAGCCTGGGGTCAAGGAGGCATGGGGAGCTTCTGGAAGCAGCTTGGAGCTGTAACCATACGTGAAAGCCCCAGTGGCTGCAGCTGCTTGTGAAGATGGAGTGTGGATTTGCAACAACGCAAATCATTGTGGAGCAACCAGAAAAGAGTGAAGAGTTACTGTAGAGCCCTCCATGCAGTCTGTGCCCTGGAGCCCTCAGCAGTGTGGGAGTTTCTAGGCTCTGCCAGTACAAAAATAACCAACATCAAGTAAAAAAGCCTTACAAATGCTCAAAATAAAAGGAAATTTGAATATAAATGACCTTTTATCCCCAAACCAAAATATAGTTCCATAATGCTGAAATGATTTCTTCATTTCTTTACTTTGCATTAAAAAATCGGGCAAGGTGTTATGCAAAGCACTTGTTGCATGAACTCCAGTGACTCACTATCTTGGTGAACATCACGTTTCCAAATACTAGCCTCCAACACCAGGAAGCCTGGTAAGATGAGTAAGATAATTTGCAGCAGTACCTTGCTACTCCATTTAAAATGTCTCTTGCATAACTGACTCTTTAGATGGGATTTTTACTTTGGAAAAGCAAACAGATGTATACATATATTCTGGTGAGAAGTTGTAGCATGTTGCTACTGGCTTTACCTGAGAGATTTTGCCAAATGGCAGATGCGCTCCATCACAGTGGTGATGGAACAAAGTACTCCTTGGAGCTGATCCTACATATCACAGTAAGAGTCAGAAAAGAAGAGGTGCAGACCCATGTTTGCATATCCAGCACAGCACTCTGCCCAAAAGCATCTGTCTCCTGTGTTTACTTCGAGTCACTGTGTTTGGAGCTGTAGATCCACTACTCTTTCATCTTTTCCAGACCTACCTTTTTCTCTCATGCAGCAGAGACAGGAGAACCCACAACCTCCATGGCACGAGGGTTGGAACTAGATGATCTTTAAGATCCCTTCCAACCCAAACCATTCTATGATTCTGTAAGTGTCCTCGCCCTGTGCTGCACACATGCCAGCCAGGCAGATGGGGGTCCCCCTTTCAGTTATCTACAGGAGAGCATGGTACTTATGGGACTGTCTGTCCTGATTTCCAAACCCTTATGGAAGAGGGTCAGCTCTCAGGTTGCTGGGAGAAAATTGAGCATACATGAGCAAGCTGGTTGCTATTTTCCAAACCTTTATATTTCATCTAATACTTTTGGCCTTGAAAGATCACTGGGAATGGCACTGATCTGGCCTCAAGGGCTGGGGAAGGAACCCCCCCACCCACTCTCATGTGGGAGTACAACTGCTTCTTAGCTCTACCTCGAATGAGCACTACCCAGCCCATGAGACTACAAATTATCTGACACATTGGGCCAAATCCTGCTCAATTCAAACACTCAGCATAACTCCTTGTGTGAGTGGGAGTCCCCCATCAGCACTGAGGTCATTACTGAAGATATTTGAACACTTTCCACTCCCTTCCCTCCTCCTCCTGCTCACTTCTCCACTCTCAAACAAAACAATTTCCCATTCCCATGCTATATTAAGATCATATGCAAAAAATCCAATACATTATCCTCAGGATTAAGTAGCATTAGCAGAGCATATTAACACGTTGCTGCTGTGTTTGTATCAGGGACATGTTTATTCTCCACAGGCACTAAATGTTCTCAGCGATTCCCTGAGCAGGGAAGGTGGGGAGCATACCATAGCCATGCATCTAGAGGCTGTGGAACAGTTTAACTACAGATATATTAAGGAATTTGCCTCAGGAATGTAAACAGATCCAGAAGGTTTTCTGAGCCAAGGCAATTAATTTTAACAGAGTTCTCTTGCATGCACACACATGTGTACACAGACATACTTGCTCACACCCTTCTGCCTGTACCCCTACATAATCATACAACAAAAGCAGTATTTCTAAGGCACTAATAATAATAAATGCTCTTGCCACAGAGAAGGAAACTTCATACTTATTTGGGGTGGAGTGGGAGGTCATTCACTGGTCAAACAAGGAGGTATCCATTCATGACACAATATTAAAGGATGACCTCAGCTTAGCTTCAGTGCGTGGAAACTGTACATAAAATGTAACTCTGAGGAGGTTAATATGGTTAAGTAAATTTGCCAGAACAAAGAACAGCTTAATCTTAGGAAAGAAAAATCAAATCTGATCTTGTCAGACATTTATTGAAGCCTTGGGTAGATTGCACCTAAAATTTTTGCATGACCCTTTGTCAAAAAAAGATCAAGACATATAAACAAGGACTTTGGTAACTGTAGATGTTCAATAATCCTTGAGCACCACCCAGTTAATCAGTCTATGGATCAGCTTCTGCACATGCACTCAGCTGCCCTGCCCAAGCAATCAGCCACCTATTCCCCCTCCTTATCTCAGTCTTGAAACTATGTTGGGCACCAGCTCAGTCCCCTGAGGGTCCTGCTCCTTTTTTTTTGTGCCGGGCCAGGCTTCATCAGCCTGGAAAAATCAGACCCTTCTCAAAATCAAAGCACGGCAACTCCTTTTGAAAAGTGATTACTGATGCTTTTGGTGTCCACCTTTTACATAACACTCAACGGTTAAAGCATTTGCCCAAGAAATGGGGGCTCATAAGTCCCAGTTGAGGTTTGACCTTGGATGGGTCAAACCAGCAAATGCCAAGACAAAATGGGATAATAAGCAAGCCAGAACCTTAGTGTCAAAGGACAGAGTGCCAGGAGCACGTCTAACTCCAGAGTGGCCACGGCACTCCCACCAGAAGGGATTATTCAGTGTTCTGGTCAACATGTAGAGACCACCCCCACCAAGAAGGGTATCGCCGATTGTAGTTGGTGGGACACTTGCTACATTATAAGCGCTCTGAGAGTCCCTAACGGACTGGATCTTGCAGGAAGCCTCTGCTGAGCGCCTGGATCCTGATGGATTTAGAAAAGACGTAAACACTGACTGACTTAGCCTAGACATCTCTAGATAGGCACCTTGGCCACAGCTGGAGGAGACCTAGGAGAATAGATAACCAGAACGTGAAGACTGGAGGATATAGCCTCTCAGCTGGTGCTTTCTAGGGTGCCTTCAGTTACCAGGAAATCATCCCTCAAAAGTCTAATGAGTTTAAGTACCTCAAAAGTAGAAAGTCTTTTTGGTTGATTTTGGAGCCTTGTCTGTTTCTAGCACATAGGTTCTTTACTGGATAGGGTGGGATTGGATAAGATTGGGCTGGAATGAATCAACAGAAAACTCTCAGTTTATTTTTATATAAATTGGATTGACACCTAAGCAACAACTGCAGGGAGGGAGGACACTCATTTATGAAATTCTGCTCTGGGAATGAATTTACCAGTTTCAAAGCCTAGCTGAAATCCAAAGTTTTTCCAATCTAAGTGTTTGGGGTTTGAGGGGTTTTCAAGCATATTTAGATTAAGGAATTCAAATTTCAGGATATTTTCTCTGATGTAGAGATTTCTCTATTGAAATAAGGAGTCAAAATAATTCTATAACATATAGATCCAAGATTTCAGTTCATATCCATCCTAAATTTCAGTTTGGCCATTTGAATTCTCACTATGCTTCAACTTTACTCTTTTTCGCTTGTGGAATTGGACTAGAGTCCCATGTTTAATATACTTTAAATGAAACAAATTTGCTATTAAAGCAAAATGTACTTAAAAGACTTAAGCTATTGTTAAAAAAAAACAACTGTTTTTTGATAACAACTGTTTGGACACTGCTCCTAAAACATTACACATCCCAAATTACAAAACTGCCATTCTTTCTTGTTCAAATTTGTTCATCTTGTTAAAAGTATTAAGTTAAGAAAGTTCTTGTTTATTTACAACCTGAGATAAGATACAGGAATGTCTTACTCTAGTTTCATCCAGGTAAAGACTACTTTTTTCTTCTCTTTTTTAAGCTTTATTGACCTTATAAGTTGTGTTCAGTACATTTTTACAGGGGTGGCATTTAACAAAACCCTGAGCTCAAGTATCCTTTCAAATACCATAGAGAGAGTGGGAGGGGAAGGGAATTCTGCACTCCCTGCAAAAAGGAGGGACAGAAAAATGCTTCTGAAGGACTCTCAGCAGCCTAATCCTAGCCACTT
The DNA here is from genome assembly GCF_964106895.1 of Numenius arquata. Taxonomy (NCBI): domain Eukaryota; kingdom Metazoa; phylum Chordata; class Aves; order Charadriiformes; family Scolopacidae; genus Numenius; species Numenius arquata. The sequence goes on along the minus strand of NC_133578.1, from coordinate 69,504,939 downwards.
ATCTCGACATGACTGTGGCAGGAGATTTCCTTAACAGGCACCTCCAAGGAGGCACTGCACTAAATTCCTAGCAGCCCTTCACACCTAGGTCCCATGTGGCACCTGGCCCTGCAGCAGCCACGAGCTCAGGCGGGTGCCTGAGGCTGGTACTTTGAGGTGGTGCAACTCCATGGCAATCAGATGGAGACTTTTATTCCATGGTCAATACGCAGAAGCTCATCTACTTTTTTTCTTGAATGGTGGACACTATTGCACTTAGAAGATCAACTGACATAGGCTTGGACTTTTTGAGAGTAAAGTTAAATTTCCACGCAGAGACGCAAAAAATCCACACACCTCCCTGCTGCACAAAGGCAAAACAGTCTAACTTCTGGCAGCCTCATTCAGCCGGATTCTGTTTTTTCTTGGCAGTAGCAATACAGGCACAAACAAGTATTAGTATCATCACTAGGACTTTTCTTCATTTTTCAAATTTTCCAAAAGAGATTCTTGGTTTCTTTATGAGATGCTTGTAGTCTGTGGCTAATTGGATCCTGATTTTTAATTTGTACTGAGGTCATGCCTCATAGTCCCAGCCACAGCCCAGGATCTGGCTCTCCCAGTTTTGGTGAAAATGCTGAAGGTGCCTTTGGTTGGCACAGCATGGTTCTTCACCGTGGACATGCAGAGCAGGACCTGGTGGGCTCCACTCTGTTCTCAGCATGTGGGATGCTCAGACTTTTTAAGACAGAGTAGGCAAAGGCTTTTCACATACCTCTTATTAGCTAGCTGCTAGATCTCACTATATCTGCTCTCATAAAAGGGGCTCAGATTATCTCTCCCTGTAGTTCACAGCACTCTCAAGGATGGGATTACCTAATTTTGCCTACTTAAAGGTGTGATATCTAATGCAAACTAATCTTGTACTCTCCCTCCGTAATCAGTGGAGAAAGTAAACACATGGGAGGACAATTCAACCCCTCTTAGACACTCCTTTAAGGATGGGATGAATTGTCTTGCATAGGTGCTTCTGCAGTGCTTGCAAATGACTGACCTGCCTCTTTGCAGAGATTAATTCCACGTTTCAATCACACAGATGAGGTCCAAAAAAGACAATGCCCAGCTACTTTTGCTTCTCCCAACTCTGCACTGCAGCTCAGCTGTCTCAGCAGTATATGGGAAAAACATCTGACCCTGTGTCATTTGTCAACATTACAACTCCCCCACTGCCTCTGCCCTGGGAAGGGCTAAGCCCTTTGCCTGTACGTGAAATTTTGCTGAGTGTATATTTATAGCTGTTATTCATTAAATAGCTTCACCTGACCAGAGGGCTGCCACAAACAGTCCATTCTTGGTATTGTTTTGTAAAGGAGGGTTTATAGTTAGCAAAGCTGTTTATTTCAGCCTGCCTTCAGGATTGTGCAACCACAGTTTAGGGTGGCTAACCATATTTTTTAAAGCTTAGGTGTCCTTTCAATTTATTGATTATAAACTCAAGAGGAAACTACAGTCCAAATGCCAAGAGACACTCAAACCCATTTTTTCTGTGTCTGAAGACACCTAGAACTTCTGGCATTTCCTGCTTTCCAGGTTGTATCTGCTGTCCCATATAAACTTCTGCTCAGAAGGGGCTCAGTGTAATTTCAAATGTAAGCCCCATCAAGGCCCACAATGTGGGCAGCTCTTTGATTTTCTCAGCTGTGGGGTTTGGCCATGCAGGAGACAGCCATACCTCAGCAGGTTGCATTGGGACTTGCCCGACCAGCATCCCTGCCCTCTCCGTGGTTGATCCTGCTACTTTGCCCTGTGACACTTTTGGAACACTACAGCTTCTGAGGGTTTGGGTCTGCACCTTTCCTGTTGTCCATTCCACTTCTTGCTAGTCTGTTTTGCTTTTCCCTTGCCCTCATTTCTTTGTTCAGTTTGCTTTCCTTAAAAAAAAAGTAAAAATGAATCATCACCTTGAAGTATCTCTCTCTCCTTTGGCTTGCTTAGACTCAATGGCAGTTTAAGAAGCTGGTCAAACACTGCTGAAATTAGTTGCATCCAAACTGCTGTTGCTCTTTAACCAAAAGCCCACTGATTAGTGTGATCTAGTCTTGTGTTCCTGTTTTCTTCAGAAGAGTTCACCCCTGCCCAGAGAGTATTTTGATTAGTTCTCTACAGGATATTCCCTTGTACAACTGCTCTAATTATGTTTAATCAGTAACACTGTACATGCAATAATTAATTAACATTAAAACAGAGAGAGCTTGACATTGTGATTCATTGGTTTGGTAGTCTTTGGTCCACTATTCAGCTATTTCATCTTCTGTAGTCTACAGAGCAAATCCTTTTGGGAGGCTGGTTCAGAGTGTCAGGACTCTCACGTTCTGTTCAGTGGTACCAGTACTTAGTTTAACCCCCAAGATCTCCATTTACCAGCACCTCAAGTCTGTTATGAAGGTCTTCAGTGGCTGCTGAAGCCAAATGAGCTCATCTGAGGTAGAAGGTTACATTGTGCAATGTGTTTAAGCTACCAAACAGCTGGAGGAGAGGTGAGGTTTGCCAGAGTGACAATGTCTTCAGTTCACCAAGAAGGAAATCAGGGACCTCCCAGGCTGTGCAAGCACCCATCCTCCCCAAGAAGCAATGCACAGCAAACCACAGCTGTGCCAGGTTACCCGAACACAGGCCAGTGACACAATCATCACCACACCTCAGCTCGGTTAAGGGCCACTGTTTTGGCTGCTATCTGCAAGTACTGCTCCTGTGTTTAAAATGAACCTGTCACTTGGCGGGAGGCAAAGGAATGGACCTTGATTTTTCATGCTGCCTGAGAAGCCTCCACGTCCTATGCAAGACATAGTTTTTGCATAAAAAAGTTAATTTCTTTCCATCAACAAACTAATTGATGCATGGAAAAGCATGAGGTAAAAGCTGAAGTTTTTCAAAGGCATGTCCAAAACTTTTTTACCCTGGCCTGAGAAATGATGTATCAGAGGAGTTCTGTACTTTGAAAGAGGAAAAATTGTTTAAGGAACTGAAGTTCACTTTCTCCCTGAAATCTAATATGTTACAGCACTTTTTCACCATCAACATTCGGCATGTAGCAGTAAGATAGAATAGAATGGAATAATGGACTTTTGACACTTTCCAAAGAAAAATATGAAGTGCAATAGGCTTTTTCCTTCTTTCACTAAAAATAAAATTTAAATCACATTTTGCCAGCAAAAATAATTGCAAACCTGTAGGGAGGACTATGATAAAAATAAGCATCTCAGATTCCTCACGGCCTGGCTAAAACAATATTCCTTCCTTAATCTTCATTATAAACAGTATGAAGAGCAAAATCCAAAAGAAACAGAATTACATATTAATGCTTCATGTAACAAATAGATGTGAGTGAGCACTTCCAAGTCATGAGATCGCTGCACAGGAGTTGGTCTTCTGGTCAATGTCTGTCCTGCTGTGGTCTTTCTTCCAGCTACATTCTGATGATTAAGGTAAGTTCAACCATTTAAACCTTTAAAAAACATAAAAGCAATGAGCTCATAATGCTTCATATCCTGTTGCACGCATTATTTAGTGGCTGTTTGAGCCTTGCAATTTTTGTTTCTGATGTGGAGAGAAATTGCCAGGAGCCAGCTATTTCTTGGGGCTATTCTTGTTTATTTTTAAGGGAGACACAAACATCTGGTCCTCCAAACACAAGCAAACATCAGACAAATCCTTTGCTCGGGGATCCCTCATCTGCCCCCCAGCCCAGCAGCCTCTGTGCAGGAGGAAGTCTACGTTGGAGACACATTGAGCATCACCCAGCCGGGCCAGAGCCAGCAGCATCCTGGATCTGTTTAGCACAGCACATGCCATCCGAAACCGTCAGCACAAATTTACATGGCATTTCAATATATTAGCTGAGAGTTACCCAGCCTCCCAAACCCTGACTTTTGGCAAGTGAAGGGTTGAAGTGAAGGGCCAGCCCATTTAAGCTGAGGCCAGCCCAGACGTGGCTTGTATCCAAGCACATCAGGAAACATCCTCGAGCTCCCCAGCACTTCCAGGTTGGGGCAGATCTAAAATACAGAGGTTTGCTGATGTGGCTGTATTGATCTAGAGTGGGAAAGAATCATAACGTAAACTAAAATAGCAACATCGCAAAACTCTCCATGGAGAGGCAAGATATACATGCAACAGGAGCTCATTTATATATATTTTTATAGCTGACGCAATCTGGGAGGGGATTTGATCAAATGTTTTTATCAACATGAGCTGTGTCATCACTGGCAAAATGAACTAAGTCCGTGTGTGTTGGCTAGTCTTTCTGTTTTTCTCTTGGAATTATCAAGTATCTCGAAAGCGTGAGCCTTAAAGTTGCAGCTGTGAGTTTTTGCAGTCCCAGATGATGTGCCTTTTTAGGTTGAAAATTGTTAGTATTTGGTGCCTGTCTAACTATGCTGTAAGCAAATATTATGGATCTGTTTTTACTCCCCTGGTACAGTGGTTGAAACAATATTGATCAGACACTACATCTTCCATTGACACTAGTATTTTTCCCCATGTGTCTGAAACCTGAGGTCAATGTTTCTGTTCTTTGTATTATTATTAGTTCTGCATATACAATGTATTTTGTACTAATTTATGCCCCCCTTTGATATGTTGAAGGTTGTAGGAAGGTGGGTAATTGTCCAAGGACTGTACAGATTCAACCTGCCAGCAGCAGCCAGCCCTGTCCACGCAGCTCTGGTTTACAGATTGATGGGTTCCACCATCTTCCTTGCATCCATCAAGTAAATCCAACCTGTTTGCTTGACTCGCCTGAACAGCGCTGGTAATAAACAGCAGTCTCTGTATCACATTACTCTTTATGCTGTTCTTCACTCCAATGAGTTTTGTTAGCTTAGACCTTGCTCGCTTGCTTTCAGCAGCACTGCCGTAATCATCTGTGAAAGAGCTTAAGTGGACCGCCAGTTTCAATCTTCAGAGATATCCTCAGGCTGATCATAAATTGGCTATTGTAGGACAGATACAACATAATCCTGAGAAGCAGACCTGGCCCCAAAATTTATCTGTATTTTCTCTTATATTTTTTTAATAATGTCATGAAAATTACTCTTTGGGAATTGAAAATGAGGCATTTTGCTATTTAAGGCAAAAAACCACTGAAAAAAATTAATCAAAGACATGTGGAGAGGGAGGGGGGGAAATAAGGAGGTTTTATGGAACCTTTTCCCTGGAAAAAATGCAGTTATCTTTACTAATAATAATACCTCCACACGCATGTGATCCCTTTTCAGGAACCAGCGCTGAGGGGAGAATGGAATGAGAGAGCAGGAGCACAACCAGACCTCCCCTCCCTCAGTGGGACAATGTCATTGTGATGGCAGGTTTGCAACGCCCTGACAGGTCTTGCCATCACTTGGAGCACCGGCTGCCTTCTCCTGAGCACATGGGCAGCCAAAGCATTGCCGCTCTTAGTGACAATTCGGCAAGAGGAGCCTGGTAGACAATTAGAGAGGCTGAATTGTCCTGTTTACTCACAACCTGTTCATCAGCCTCCTGCCAGCCCTGGCTGAGCTGGCCATCCATGCCATCAGGAGGGGAGCTGTGTTTGCAGCAACCACGGGTCTGCTTCCACTCAGGTCTTTGAGCAGAGCATCTCTGGACACCTTCCAGCATCAGTGGATGTTGTCTGGGGTGCTCTGCTTGGCGTCCCTCTCTGACACCCTCTCCATCTATTCTCCTGGGCCATCAGCCTTCATGCCCTTCCCCTTTTGCTGGGGTTGTTCCCTGTAATAAGCAGTTTTTATTTGCCTCAGTTTCCATGCAGAAAGGTTTGATGGAAGATGCTGAAGGACCCACTGCAGCACGTGGGACACAGAGCCATGTGGCAAGGCACATATGTGAAGGTCTGGCTCATGCAATGGGCTATGCTGGTAGGGATAGGTCTCACCTGCAACACACTGCCCTGGTCTCCCCCAGCTTGAAGAGATGACACTCTGCATGTGACTGTCTACCTGATTAGTCAGGTATGACTCCCGGGGGGGGCTGAAAACCTGATTACAAGATCCATTAGCTTGGCACGTGGAATAAAAGGATGGGAACAGGGTACAGCACTGCAATGCATGGTGGAGTAAGGGAGAAACCCATAATCTTGGTCCAGGATGTGAGATTTGATCATTTTGATGGAGGATGAGAAATACTTAAGGGCCACCAACATGCAATTGTTTTTTATGGTATACAGCATCTGCTGACAAAACTCCATGTGCACAGCCTTATTTTTACAATGTGTATTTTGCATGGACACAGCCATTTACTAACAAACCACAGCTGCCTTTTAGACTGACAGTTAGTGGTCTGCAGCTCTGGAGGAGTCTTTGGTAGGATCTGTGCATTTAAAAATAAAGCAGCCCCAGAGCTGTTTCTCCTCTTGTGGAGAGGAATTGTGGTGAAATTATGGTGAAAATGTGCATTAGTAGGGAAGTCTCCAGGCGTGTTGCCTGTAAATGGAAGTATTTTTTCCACACTTAGCAGGATCTGCTTTTCTGCTCTGTGTGTGCATTTGTATAAGCGTGTGAAATGTGATCACAATATATGTTCAAGATAAGAAACCAAGCCACTGATGTCCCAATAATTAGCTTTGACTGGTTAATAAGTACCTACATGACAAACAGCAAAGTCTGATGGAAAGGACTGTTATATATGAAAAAAATCGAAGCAAACGATAAGTACAGGATGAGAGTGATAAGGTGACGAAATGAACTGTCACACTTTCTGCTTCAGTTTCCCAAGTAAAATTAGGCAGCTTGTGTTCTGGGTGATCAGACCCAGGAGAGCAGGCATTTCCACCAAACTACCTGGAAACAGTGATGGGTCAAGCTGGGATCACTTCTGTTTTTTCACACTGACCTGGCATTTTGGCTCTAAAACATTCTTTCCAGTCACTGGGAAGGCTGTTAAATTTCAGGACATTGGGCTGCAGTTTTCTATGTTTTTTCTATGTATTAAATGAGTCTGAACCTTGAGGACTGAATCTTAAGTCTTTTTCGTTTTTTTCTTGGGGTTTTAAGTTAACTTTGACTTTCATGTAGAAGTCTTCAGCCAAAAGTATTCTCAAAGGCCTCAAAAAGGGAAGGAAAGGAACAGAAAGAGAACAGAGAGGGATAGACCCACCACACACAGAAAGGGGAGACACCATCAAAAAACAAAAATAAGAAAGATGACCACAGTGGAGCAAAAGACTTGCTGCAAGACGAGGCTGAGAAGAAACATGTAGTGTGGTGAGACAGAGAAACAGGAGCTCCTGCATCCTCCATCTCTGTCAGAGTGACAGGGAAGATGAGGCTCATGAAGAATAGAAATGACCTGTCCTACTTCTTTTAAACAAATCAATATCCAGTTACAACATTCCCTTACAGCAAAGATTGCATTAACATTAGGAAATAAAGCTAACCTACTTAATTTGAGAGGCAAAAGAATGTGTGTCCAGGGCCTACAGCGAAGAGGAGAATGTGGGAATAATAAAACCTCTGTTGTCTGCTCCAGCATGGATGTGTAAGATGATCTTGAGAAAGCCATCTGCAAAAAGAAAACCATAACCAAAAAATTTCAGTATCTCGCAGGAGGGCTGTGAGGCCTTATTGTTGCCAGTTTTCAGTTGCTACCATGTTAAACTCTCTAGAAAACATAAACAATCATTTTCTCACATTTGTTCTATACATTTTTTTCTGAGAGTGCTTTTTTCTGCTTGACCCTATGGCTCTCACACCGCAGCAGCTGTAGGATGCCAATTTATATCAGAGGATTACTTTTGTGAGGGCTGTGGTGTCCTGGTATCTCTGGAGAAGATCTGAAGAGCTGAGGTGGACTCACTGAAACCCTCACATGGTACCTTTATTACAGAGCACTCAGTCCTGACCCAGAAAACCTTGGCAGCAAGTACAATCCGCTGCTTATTGTGCAGGAATGAAACCTGCTGAAGCATGGAGAACTGAAACAACACTGCAGGTTCTTCTGTTAGACCTGTGTGGTTTCTGACAGTGACCATGGGCCTGAGGCACTTCACAAGCCCCCTTTTCCCTGGATATATGGTAATTTACCAAGCAGCCCTATTACCCAGAGGCAGGTTGACCAATTTGGGTTTCTATAGGTGTTCTTCAGCCTTCTGGCTTGCCCAGCAAACTCTATCCCACCAGAGACCACTCCAGCTTTGCCAGGTCACAGGTGCTTCAACCTGGGACATGCAAAGTACTTCATCTTTGGCCATACTAGACCGCATGTGGGGACACTCTGGGGCAAACACCTGCACCCAGACCTGGTGTTAAGACACCAGTGGTGTAAAGGAATTTCTCAGATGTCCTCTGCATGGGAGTTTGACTCTTCTTCCTCAGAAGACCGCTTTAGTTAAAACCTTTCTGAGATGGCTGCCTGTCCCTTCCCTCCCCAATCAGTAAAGGGCCCAACCTTTCCTTTGAAAGGCATCAGTGGTGATGAGATTTCCAGCTGGAAGTGGGATTCGGTTGCTTTGTTAGGAATAGAAACAAAACATGCTTCATTGCACCTCATGAATTCTTTCAACGTTAGCATCTTCGGTTACATGTTTCTGTAGCTGGACGTATGTGTCTGTCACCACGGTAAGGGAGAAAAGAATTTCCACCATGTGAAAGTGTGGTGCTCCCTTTTATCCTGACCTCATTCTAAAACAAATGAGCTGCCTTTAAAAGTACTGCAACATTTATTTGTGCCTCCAACAGGGGCTATTTTCACCCCTGTCTCAGTTTACACTTTAAGTAGTAACCTTCTTTTTATGGCCTCTGTTAATTAAGGGGAATAATCTTAATTTCAGTTAGTAAAATTGCTTTGTGTGCATGTGGGTGTGTGAAAATAATACAGTATCTTATTTCAAACCTCATGGGGTTTCAACAATTATGCCTTTCACAGAAAATCTCAAAAGTCAACAGCCCTATAATGTCTAACTGCTGGGAACCAGTGTAAGGGGAAATGAAACATTCATCTTTGAGCGTAATGGTGTAAAAATATGTGTGTAGATAACTGCCATTATATGCATAATTCCCTCCTGCTGAAATACTGGTCCCAAAAGGCACACCTCACCCAGGCAAGGCAAAGCCAGATCCCACAGCCCCGGCTTGCTTGTGTCAGCCTGCATGGGAATATCGCACGTGGGGAGAAGAGTGGGCTGTGCCGGGGCTGTGCCCCGGCAGACATTTCCAGGTGCAAAGCAGCACGTCCCAGGGGAGGAAAGCCTCACCCGCTTCGGAAAATGCCTTTCTTCTTCTTGGCTGTTCACTAATCATCCCGTCCTCCTTCAGCTCCCGGTCCCTTTTTTATTTTTTTCTTGATCAAGGGTATGCAAATGCTGCTCTGAGTCACGGCTGCTGCAACAGGAGTTTTATCCCACTGGTAACAGCAGTGCTACGCGAGTGTGCATTTCTGCTTTACGTGATTGTCTGCACGTCCCTTGGCAGACAGCAAGTATGTCTCCCAAACCACGGCTCACATGTCTAATCACTTCCAATCCAAACTCTTGAGGCTGAGTTAGGGACAATATAATAACCAGTTTCTTGCAGGCAACTGGGCAATGGTCCAACCTAAAAGTAGAGTGAATCTGCTGGCTGATGTCTAACTCATCTGAAGTTCAGGTCCACAAATAATCTTCTGCAGTCCCTTGGCAGAGCTCAGAGAGACCCTGTCTTCTTGGACACTGTTGCACTTGGCTTTGCAGGGGATCCTGCCCCAAAATTTGGAGGGAGTAGTGCTGGCAGGGTTGGTTAGGTACTAGGAAAGGGGATCTGCCCGCTTTTGGAGGTGGAGGTCTTGTATTTGCAAACCAGACCACCATCATTTGAAATGCACAGTTTGTTGGCAGCAGATAACCCTGCATTCAGGTTGGCAGAGATTTCAAATTCTTCCAGTCCTGAATTGCTGTTTGTAGGTGCTCACACATAGCCCAGTATAACAGGATCTGGTCCTGCTTAAGGCTGGTTGTAGCACACATGGTAAACAGGATGGAGAAACGGCAGCAAACAGGCCCTTTCAGGAGAGCCACTAAGTGAAACAGCAGCATGTAGACAACACGGACTTTGGGACAAGGACTGGTTTCGCAGCCCTGGCCTTACCCAGTTGGAGGATCAGCAAACAGACAGGGAAGAGAACTAAAATGAACAGAAAGAGAATCTTTTCTTCCTTCCCTATTCCCCATTTTCTGGGTTCACAGAGTCCAGCAAACAGCATAAAGCAGACATTTGTCCAAATTTGGCACATTGCCTTCAGAAGGAGTTTATTTGAGCAGGTAATGCAGGGGTGAGCCCAGTGATGGACTTTCACATTTCAAGTCTCTCCAATATTTTGAATTTCCTGTTCACTGCCAGCCAGCAGTGTACCTGAAGCAGGGCGGGTGGGTCAGGTATGACGGGGTATGTGCTGTGACATGATTTGTGAATTTTAGGGTCACCCATTGCTGAGTGTTTCTAAGCAGAGGGTGTGGGGCAGGACAGACTCTTCAGGCAGCTCAGCAATTTTTCTTTACAGTGCAGATGATGAAGCTTCCTCATATTATTTACTATGTCAAGTATTACTCTGTTGCACATTGTAGTGCGCTCTAGACTGCGCCTCTTCACTAGCCTTGAAAAAGAAACTCATTGATCTCATGTGACGAGAGCTCTTAAAGCAATGGCTTTTCATATAAAGAACATTTCTGGCCATTTTATAATATTTCTATTCAAAAGTGTCTTAGTATTAAAAGCGTTTCTCTTTGGTTTTCTGCTTGCTTATCTATTATCTCGGTTTCCTCATTTAAGTTTTTGTTCACTTAGGAGCAGATCTTGTGACTTTTGCCCCAATAAGGACAAACAGTCATGCCACAATTTGGCTCTGTTGGTAGTGAGGGGATGGAGGAGGAAAGTTTGGGAGAGGAGAATATTTTTCATTTTACTTAGGCCGCATACTACAATGGTTTGCAATATCCGTTTACAGGCAGAACTGGCCAGTTTGCTGGCACATATGAGTCACTAGATGCAGACTCCATCCACAGCTGTTAACTAGCACTTTACCCTGGCAAGAAGAGACAGGAATTGGAAAGTACTGTTGGATAAACCTGAGGAACAAGCAAAAGTATGACAAAACCTAGTGGGAGTTGTCTATAAATCATCCAGTAATCCAACAAACAACACAAGGGCTTGGGCTGGAGCAACATTAGGTTGGAAGGCCTACTTGCTCCAACTTCTCTTAAATGGGGGCAAGTAGACCCATGTGTAACTACTGGGCTTGGTGTTGATACCCAGGCAGGTGCAGGCTGGCAGGGTAGGACGGAGCTGTGTTGGAGGAGGAAACCCCTCGCTACAAGAAAGACATTGAGGTTCTGGAGCATGTCCAGAGAAGGGCAACGAAGCTGGTGAAGGGTCCAGACCACAAGTCTTATGAGGAGCAGCTGAGGGAACCAGGGTTGTTTAGCCTGGAAAAAAGGAGGTTCAGGGGAGACCTTATTACTCTTTACAACTACTTGAAAAGAAGTTGTAGCGAGGTGGGGATTGGTCTCTTTTTCCTAGTAACAAGTGATAGGACAAGAGGAAACAGCCTCAGGTTGTGGAATTTTAGGATGGATATTAGGAAAAATTTCTTCACCAGAAGGGTTGTCAAACATTGGAACAATTTGCCCAGAGAAGTGGTGGAATTGAGATCCCTGGAGGTATTTAAAAGACATGGTCCTTAGGGACACGGTTTATTGGTGGTTTTGGCAGTGTTAGGTTAATGGTTGGACTCAATGATCTTAAAGGTCCCTTCCAACCTAGTCAATTCTATAATTCTATGATTCTAAGCACAGACAGATGCAGCTGCTGTGTGATGCGGTTGGCACTAGTCACAGGGTAAGAAGATTCAAAATACAGACAGAGAAGCTCAGGACTAATTCACTACTCATCTACTAGCAAAAAGGGATTAAATAAGTCCAAAGATTCAGCAAAAATACTTGCAAACTAGTTGTAAAAGCCTGTTGCTGCTTCTCTGCAATGGGTAGGCATTGGCTATCTGTGGAAGTCATTTTGTTTAAGGAATTACTGGACATCAGTCAAGGAGATTTCCTTTATAAGTTTTTTTTTAAAGCATTCCTTAATGACTGAAGTTGGGATGCCTTTTGAGATGGGGCAGAGAGTGCGAGTGAACTTGGTCTGGATTACAAACAGTTCTTTGCTGGAAGAACAACAAATATTGGTCCATGGCAGCACGTACAGATGTGGCTCTGTGCATGCATCTCACTCAAGCACTCTGCCTCGGGCAGCCCTGGTTTGCTGTTCTGGCACAGATGTCTGTTGTTGAACAGATGTTGTCTTGTAAGCTCCCCTAAGCAGCTCCATTTTCCAATCAGAATTGTAACTGGAATTATGTACAGCAGATAATTGCAGTGTTTATAAAAGGGAAGTCTAAAAAACTGGCCTTGCAGCTCAGTGTATTGAGGTCACCCAACAAGCTGCTGCCCTCCCCTTCTGCTTTTATTCAAAAAAAAAGCCAGATATTAGAGTCAGCCGCTGAATAGATACCATTGGCATTACAAGCCAGGAAAGACAGCTAGGATACTCTTTTGTCACTAACTAATTTTTTGACCAGAGAACAAACCAATGCTTGCTGTATCATCAAACAGGTAACGGCCTATTGTGTAATCATAGCAAATTATTATAATAGTTATTATAATAATTTATAGATATTTGTCCCTTAAACCAGCTCCTTCATCATGTTTTTCACTGTCTGCTCTGTGACTGTCTTGTTGAGATCATAAGCATTTTGAGCAGGGACTGTCTGTGTCATACTCAGCGCTGGTCACCTTAATCATCCCTAACGAGAGAAGTCCTGCTTTAGATAATTATATTGTAGCACTGAAATCAGCTATTAGTAACAGGAGAAAAAACTGTAGCATCTGGATCAGTATATTATAACTGTAAGGAATCACAGTATTATTTTAATTGGAAGGAATCACAGTATTATTTTCCCTGCCCTTGCTTTCAAGACCTGTGCAAACACACGCGCCAGGACTGGATTGTCTATGCGGTTGTCTAATGAGACACTGACAATTAGTTTAGGCCTCAGCTTGTTAGATGCAATGTCCCTGCTAGTCAGCAGGCATAAATCAATATAAAATAGCTGTTGAAAATCTGACCCATAGATTAAAGAGAGCTATATCTGAAGCCAAGAAATAATCTTTGGATATTGCACTGCCTGAATAAAAAAAAATGTGGTTTGGATTAAATCTCCAGTCTGCAATGCTAATGTAATTATAAATTCAGAAAAATAAGGCATCAACCTGCTTAAATAAGCATCTCTGTGGCAGAGAGAACAGAAATTATAAATAAAACAAAATAAATCTGTAAGCCAAACAAAGATCTCTTAAAAGGCAATCCAGAGTACTTTTCTTCAAATAATTTAAAAGATTCTTTGTATTTCCCCTTTTCTTTTATGTTCTAATCATGACAGGGAGACAATTGTCTAATGCCAATATCAAAGCATGGCAGATAGATGAGATGTTACACTGTAGACATGCTTGTGGTTTGGGTAAGGTCCACTGCTTTTGTAGATCTTCAGCTCTATGCCTTTTGGTACATAGACTTGATTGCAAAATGTGTATAGATGCAAAAGTGTGTACATAAATGTCAATGTTAAGACATAAATGGGGCAGCGCAAACCCTTGGATAATGGACCATGAAACTAAAATGTGCAAGCGGAGACTTCGCTTCAGTCTCGGCTCTTCAAAGAACCTGCAAGTGGCAGAAATGTCCACCTCAAGTTCACTGCAATAACCAGATCCACACCAACACAGAATGCCAGAAATGCTTCATGTTCAAGAAATAGATTTTGTTATTTTGTTGTTGCGAATATACAGTGCAAACCATACATGGATATATTTATATGTATTTATTTACATGCATATGTAATATACATGCATGCACACATAGAATAGAGAGAGATATATAATTGTAAGGAACAAATATGTATGGAAAAAATGATGCCTTCATCATCCTGGTAAGTTTTCAGTTTCTTTTACCTATAGCTTTCTGACACTTTTGACCCTATAAGCAGTCAGACAGTTAAAACAGGTGATTTCTGTTGCCCACTTTACACAAGCTGATAAAGGATGATGGTGGTAAAAGGGAAAGTGGTATTCCAAAATACTGAAAAGCCAGAGGGATGGTGGATGAGTTGTGGAAGAAGGGCATTCCCAGCAGGAGCAGGTGGGCTGGCAGGTGAGCAGGGGTCTGTCGAAACAGGTTTCTGCACCCTTTTTTGTGTGCCTGTGGAGCACTTGGGTCGATGCTATACGGCTCTGTGTATCCCGCTGCGAGACAGACATAAGGGATGAACATCCTTAAAATCCATGTGAAATTCTCTAGATCTGCAAGTGACCTGAGGGATCTTTTTCTCCTGAGATCAGAGGGAGCTGGGGCTGGGATTTCACCCATGCCTGTTCCTGTTGCTATGGGCAGCAAGAGGTTAAAGCAGTCAAACAGACAAAACCGTGGAGTAACAGAAATCGCAGAAATGGGTGATAAAAGAAGGCTGTGTTTGTGATGTGCAGCAATTTTGGAAGCACCGGGTATTTCAGCTATACGTGATCCCAGCAGTTTCAAAGCTGCAACTGGCAATGTTTCCCCATGGTCAGCTCGGTAATCTTCTCCCAGCTCGACAGAGGAGCCAAAGCAAAAGGCAGTCCTGCCATGTCCCTGCCCTGGAACTGGCACTGGGGCAGGCTGGCTGCCCTTGGAAAGGCTGGTTTCCTTGCCCTGCTGTGTCCTGGGAAACGAAATTACTTTGGGGAAGGGAGAAGGGAGGTCAGTCCACCTGCTTGAAACAGAAGAGAAACCTTCCTTCTTTATGCACGTGGTCAGCCAAGCTGTCTTCTAGAGATGTTGGCCAACTCCTGATTCCTGAATTGGCGAGGCTGTTCAGGTGGCCATCATCGAAACCCCACTCCGTGCTTCATTGTGCTTCCCTGCCCAGGAGGGTGCTTTAGCACGGTGTGGTGATGTGTGAAAGCCCCTTGGGGTGCATACGGCTCTGCAAGCCTGCTCTGTAAGATGAGGGGGTCTCAACTGCAGGCAACAAACAAGAAATCAAAGAGGAATCAGTCCCAGGCTGGCCATCCATGGTCAGAGAGAAAGTCCTGGCCTCAGCTGACAGCCTTGAAATATGTCGAAGCTTCCTTTTGCCAGCCCAAAGAGGCCTGGGAATTATAGCCCCATGGCCAGGGGATTTGTTGCCCTCCACAACAAGTCATCCTGGACACAATAAAAGCAGCCTCCTTGCCAGAGCAGTCAAGGCAATTGAGAAGGGCGAAGGAAGCTCTTAAGCATTTGCTCTCTGGATTTTGACTGCCAGATCTCTCGGGAGAGGCTGGACTCCTCACAAAAATGCTTGACGGGAAGAAACTCCCTAGGAAGGGATTGTTCTGTTTTGTTTTGAACTTGAAGGCCTCCAGTTGACTTGGGACACTGCCACCAGCCACCTAAGGAAAGCTTCAAGCCTTCCTACACAGGGTGGGGTAAAGTCCTACTGTGGGTGTACAAAAGGCCTTCAGAGGCATGACTTTCCCTGGGAAATAATCTTCTTGCCACACTGTATTTTGTGGTTGAACATAAACTGGGTGTTTTGATGCTTTTAATGACAAAATTCTACTGAGGTTTCTCTTTCCCCTCCCACCCCTCCACCCCCCTGCGGCTTCTGCTCTAGGTTAACATGGGATTTTCCCTGGAAATCACTTTCTATGCATTCTACGTGCCTGCTATCGCCTCTTTTTGTCCAATGGCTCCTTTAAAAAAATGCATAAACAATCCAAAAGGAAACAGAAAACTGGTCAGGGATAGGAGACCTCACTGGCTTGAGTACTTCCCTTTCTCCCACACTCATGGTTCTTCCCTGAATCTTGCATTTTAGGCAGTACATTCTCAAGCAGAGGGGAGAGACTGTTTTTCTCCCATTATTTGTTTCTCCTGGTCCCAGCCTTCATGTCCCTTCCCATAATTATGCCCTCCCCACTGGGGATGCTGGAGTCCTCTTGGGCTAGAAGAGCAGTGATGACCACTAGCCCCTCTGCACGTACTCTGACAATGGGACTTTGGGCAAAATAGGGGCTCATATGTGTCCAGCTTGGTGCTGAGGGCTCCTGGCTGTGGCTGTCACAGCAGGGGCTCAGCAGTGTCACTGTAGGAGCAGTTGTGCTGTGGAGGCTTTGGTGCTTGCTGCCTGCTGCAGATATCCTCAGTGCCACTATCCGTAGTGGCAGCTTTGCAGGGACAGCTGCTGCATGTTAATTTTTAAGGTAATTTCATGGAAATTCTGAGCTCCTAAGTATCAGAGTTATTTAATGGTTGTTTTGTGGATACCTCCTTGGGTTTAACACACAATTTCTGCCTAAATTCTCTTTTGGAGAGCTAAGTATTACTTTGGAATATTGTTGCTAGACTATTGTTGACTCAGTCTCCTCAGGTATATAATAGAGGTTACAATATTTTCCAGTCTCACAAGTTTACTGTGATGATGCACATTTAAGACACTCAGCTTAAAATGCGGTGAAATGAATCTGCTACATGATTGTGATAAATAACCAGAACCCTAGATATTTCAGTTGTTTACTAAAAGACACTTCTCATCAAAACCCTACTGAGGTTTTAAAGCCTGAGCAGCATCTGTAGGAATTTGCAGCTTAATTTTACATAAAGTGCAGTAAAACAGAACAGGTACAGTGCTCAGACTGCTAAACCTCTGGTCTAACTACCAGTTTCTTTAAAGACATCTTCATTAAAGATCAAAACTGAGACAATATGAGAGATTGCAATATGCTATGATGAAATTTTCCCCTCACTACGGAAGGAGTTGATTTGATTTATTAATCCAGAGATACAAAATAAATACACACTCTGTTTTCTACTCATTTGCAACTCCCGCTACTCCCAGGGCCACAGCATGAATTGCCCTTAAATTTGACTGGCACTACAAAATGCAAACACAGAAACAGGCAGAAGAGCACAGGCAGAGCTTGCCTTTTTTTTGTGTAGTGAAGTGCCAATGGAAAACTGCCTGTAAGATGCACCACAGCAATTCAGCTTCAGCGTAGAGCTGGGAGCTTGACCTCTCCAGGTCATGTTGTACGAACTGTGCCCATGTCCTATTTAATTGATGTTCTGCTTACCACTCTGTTAAGCACCAGATTTGGAAAGTCTCCAGCTGGTGTGGAGGAAGGAACGGAGTCTATTTGCCCCTATTCATTCCCCCACTGCTGTGCAGAAGGCGGCAGGATTTGGCTCTGTTGGGATTTTAATCATTACTCTTCAAAATGGGAACAGAGCATTTATGATTTTCTTTCTGCCTGTCACATGCTAAGTGACATTAGGACTGAAATGTGAATGGAGCGAGGTAGTGGGGAACTGCTCTGCTTGCAGCCCTGGAGTCAGTGTTTCTCACTCAGCAATGCTACCCCATTGCAAACATGTTGGTGACAACGCAATTTTTAAACAACATGCCAATGAAAGGATTCGATCTACTCCATGTTAAGCACATCCTCCGTTTCAATTACAAATGTCGTCTTTCCCAACCCCCCACTCCCAGTGTACCCAAAAAAGTTTATGTTCTTTAACTACAGAAAAAAACGGACTAGTGAGCCAGAATAGTTCCGGTTATCAGTGTTCTAGTTTCAGATAACATACACTGTGCTTGTAACCAGCGCATGTAAAGAAATGTACTGGCCAGTGTTGATTCACACACAGAATCAGGCTGCTCATGGACAGCTTGTGAATGGAAGGAAAAGCAAAGGTTTTTAAATATGTTAGTGTGCATTTGTTAGCTCTATTTACAGATAGACGAGCTGAAACTCATAAAGACTAAATTGCTAGCCAAGAAAAGACAAAAAAATACAATGGCAAGTCTGGGGAAAAGACTTTGGATGTGCTGTCTCCAAATCTTCAGCTCTACCAAACAACAGTACCTCCCTTTAATTAATTATTCATTGTTAAATGTTTGGAAACAGCTGAGCAACTATTATTACACTAAAAGATGTCTCATTGGCATCTTTTTGGCCGTGCAGGATGTGAGTTAATACTTCTCCATTTTGGTATTGAAAGCGCCTGTATATGGTGAAGAGCAGCTGTGCCTGGTCTTCATGAGTGATTAAAGGTGAACAATCAATTTATTATTTTTGCTACAGATCTTGTTGCCAACCATGCAAGATGTGAATTGCCTAGTTGTTTTTGTCTCAGTAGCTGTAGTGTTTTCAGCATGATAAATAATATACTTACCTCTCTTCTGCCTTAGCTGTGTGTTGCTAAACCATCACCTCTCTTTTCAATCTTGTCTTTCACAGGGGAAAGTTTAAGACTTTCTTTTCATTCATAAAAAAGAGAGGGGGGAAAAAAAAGCCTTTTGATTGTTTTCCATCTATATAGATCTCCACATCACTAAAAATAAAACCCTGGACTGTGTCATTAAACATTTCCTTTCCTCTGGTAAAGACTCTACCTCCTGCCTCTTGGCATTTGACTTTGGCATTGTATGTTTGTGCCTTCCCAGGCCAGCTCCTATGAGTTATGGTCTCAGCTGTGTGTGTCCACCTGAGTCAGGCTGTTTCTCAGGGTATGCCAGATGCCTTCAACGGGGACACTCTGCAGCCATCCAGTGTGTAAATGCAGAAGCACTTCCCCAACAGGAGTTAGATGCCACCTTCACTGGAGTCTTTAAACTCATCCAAGCAAGGAAGGGAAGGATTAATAAGGCTTCAGGTAGCCTGGGTGCTGCTAACCTTGCTGAGGCACAGGCTCTGCTGACAGTCCTTTGGACAGTGTGATGGCCAGATGCTCACAAGGCCTCCACATGGAAAGGGATGCCTTGCACTCACAGGCACCCCTGAAGCAGCTCTTTAAGAAGGGCACAAATATTCCATGTCTGAAAAGCTCCTACTTCATATCTGGTTTATTTGTGTCTGTCTTGCACGCAAACACTGAATAAGCTGCGTCTGCCCATGAGACCTTATTGCTTGTCCCTTTGCTTACACAGCAGTCTTGCTGCTTCAGCAAGACTAAATATTTTGAGCATTTATTTGTTCCAAGTGTTGTTTGTGTGCCATATCTCCATCCATTCTGAAGTTGCTGTCCATGAGTCCACTTATTCTCAGCCCTTCCAAAGTCCACGTATCAATGCCCCTCTGACAGCACAGAAAACATGTCCCTGTGTTGTCCACCGGTGTCAGCTGCCCAGATTCCTGCACGTGTAAAATATTTCCAGCAGTGCACTCCCAGATACACAGAGAAATGACACACATCCTCAGATAATGCCAAAGTCTGCCAAATGGACAAAGTCTAAAGGTTTCCTCCTTTTTCGCCATCCTCCTGTCCCTGCACTCAAAACTTTTGCTCCAGTTAAGTTCATTGACCATGCCAAAGTCTTTCCTGCATTTCCACCCTTGCTCAGCTGGTGC
This sequence comes from Numenius arquata, assembly GCF_964106895.1. Taxonomy (NCBI): domain Eukaryota; kingdom Metazoa; phylum Chordata; class Aves; order Charadriiformes; family Scolopacidae; genus Numenius; species Numenius arquata. The sequence goes on along the minus strand of NC_133578.1, from coordinate 69,485,516 downwards.
TTACCTTATTTTTCCATCTGTCCCACCCTTTGCCTCCCAACACAAGAGCCCCACTGCTCTAGGGCTCTTCTCGGAAGCTCCATTTGTAGGACACTGACCAGTATTATGCCATGTAGGCTCTGATTTTAGGTTACCAAAATTGTCTTCCTTCTTTACTCAGGCTTCTTCACCCAGGTTTCATCCTTGGCAACAGCAAACAATATTTCATGCTGTAAAACAGCTGGTGGCAAAGGGGACAAATGTCCTCTCACTGGAGTAAATCAGGAGTAACCCTAAATCTGGTGTGTTGCCATCTGAGTGGAAAAAAACAGGCCTGTGCACAAAATACTGCCGAGCATGAAAGTTTAGAGTGCTGTGCCACGGCAAAAACTATGACCTGTGCACCTCATGTGATAACGTTGCTAAATGAGCTTTGAAAAGAGAACATTTTTCTAGTGGCCTCTTAAAGAACGTGGGTGGCAAAACAGCGACAGTAATCAGCAGTTAATTGCAGTCACACATCAGTTTTCATTGGCGTTTACCAACTTTCCATATAAAAGACATTGTTACACTTGAAAGCTGAGGTCAAGTTAGCTAATCATTCATAGCGTGTTTACTTTCTCTCAGGATTGTCTAGCGGGAATTGTACCTTGTGTTTTAAAGCTATTTCAAGCAAAGAGCCTAGAGTGAAATTGTTTAATTGATTTAACGATCTTTATAGCTGAGCTGCCAATGAAAGTGATCTAGATAACTAGCTGGTGTGCTGTCTGGTGAATTAGACTCGACTCTGCATTACAGTGATTGATGTGCAGAGTATCTCTGAGGAATTGATCTGTCTTTTTCCAAAATGTTGATTTCAGTGGAACAGTGCTGCTACATATTTAAAACCATCCACTATGTCTGTTGCTAAAAATCATGGGACTGTGAGTCAGTCATCTTGGATGACTTACGGTTCTGTCACTGATTCACCGAAAATGAATGTCTACGTTGCACTCAGAATTAACCTAATGAAAGCTCAGACGCAAAAAGCAATCTAACCAAAGGGCCAAAGGGTTTGTCACTGGCTGATTAGGGTACATTATACAGCTATAGTTTTATAAGGCTGTTTTATAAGGCTATAGTGTTTCCAGGTACCATGCATAATTGTTTAGAAAGGACTAACAGTTCCTTTATAATCCTGTGCCCAAGGTTATCTAACTGCACAATGAGTGAATAATGTATTTTCCCAACTGAATAATATACAGGCATAGTAAAGGGTTTTGAAAGGAGTATCTTAGTCATTGTTCTACAGTGAATTTGTTTTCTTCAAGTTATGGAATATATAGATATATTAATAGATATGTGAGGGCAATTAGGCTTTCGGTCACAGTATGTCTGTTTATAGGCCAAATGTAGAATGGATTAAAAAACAAAGAGACAACTATAATTTGTGTTTAACTATATTTACTATATGAACTATACAGTGCAAGACTCTGTAGTGAAAACAATTGGTGATTCAACTTTGTCAGTAAATTATGCTTTTTCCAGCCTCATTAATGACTTGCCTAGCTAATACCACCTTCTGCAGACAAAGGTAACCTTATCCCAAATTGATCATTCAGTCATTAACAGTCATTGAAGATTGAGAACTCCTGTCCCCGAGACACTTCCAGGAACTCAGTGTCAAACCTGACTGCTGCCCCTGCGGAGGGGAGAGCTTTAGCTCAGACCATCATTGCGATGAGGCCTCCCTTCTTCAGGGTCTGCTCTGGCTCCTGCCTGTCACCCTTCTCCCAAACGCCTGATGCTGCCTCCCAGCACAACACAGCCCTGTGCCAGAGGGGCTCTGCTCCAGCGAAGCCACCCAGGGCAGGCAGGGGACCCTTGGGTGTCAGCAACAGCAGTGGCAGGGAGGCAGCTCTGTGAAGTGGTGGGCAGTGAACCAGTGCCAGGGAGCTCCTGCTTCTGCCCCCGCAGCTCCTCTGTGTCTGCTGCACTTGCTGCTGGCTTTCTGCAGCAAAATCATCATGATTCTATTTTTTTAGATTCACTGGCACATGACCGCACCTCATACATCCAGAAAAATTAAACCCTTAGGTGCTGCCTTACTTTAACCTCCATATAATTTGCCCCTAGGGAATTTCTTGGTTAGTCCCCTCCACGCCTCATCATGCAACCCCACGGTTCCAAACATTCACAGACAGAGAACAGGGACAGAAATCACATTACATTTTGTAGAGCTGACTCCTGACAGGACCCAAATAAGGACAACCTTTCTCATCCCTCGTGGAGTTTTTGTCACACACCATAGCTTTGCTTGCTTCCATGGTGATAACTACACGTGACTATGCTGTTGTCTGTTACGTACCTCCTGTATGGACGGACCACCATGATCGGTGGAGCATGTCCTCCCATGCCATGAAGGAGCAGGGAGCTCTCTGCTAGAGATTCTCTGTACTGAAAATCCCCAATGCAAAGGGAATCGCCTTTGGGTTCGCTTAGGATCCAGGGCAGGTTGGAAGGACTGGCTTCAAGACAAGGTGCCTGCCAACTGAATGGACACAGCTGAAACTTCACGTGCTTTCATACTCAATATTGTGATAAGAACTTTCCTTATATGTTCATGTTCGACCTTCAGTGATTGCTGCTGCTGGTCTCGGGTTTTGCCAAGGCAGCATGTGTGTTGCTGTTGATAGCACCGTAGCGCTTATAGGGGACTGGTTATTTACGGCTCTGTGCTCCCCTGCTATTTCGTAAGCATCAGTCAGTGAACAAATTCTGTGGTCAGGCTGATTCAGGAAGCAAAACATTGCTACTACACACATCTGTTTGTGTACGTGTTTGATACAGTCTTGAGTCAGCCCTGACTCTCTGATCTTCTTTTCCCTACACCTTATTTTTAATGCATTTTTCTCCTCCTGTCCTGCCTTCTTCCTCCAAAACCTCTGTTCCTTCATTTCCAGAGAAAAGCAATAACTCATATCTTGTACTAAAAAGATATGTTTCTGATTCTGGTATTTTCACCTTTCTCATTGCCAAAAGTCATTATGAAAATCATGGAGATGTTGGAGGTTCAGAGGGAAAACCGAAACACAATGCTGATATTACAGGAATCCCTTTTACAGGCAGGGAAAGGAAACCTACAGTGCTACCAGCTCTGGAGACTGGCAGAGAAAATGGCATGAACATTCATCTCTTGTCTCAGATAGCTCCTCAGGAATGCTCTGAAAAGCAAATTATACAGGACAGTGCCATGGGATGGTCCCTTGTGTTCACACTGGGCTGGGAAATGGACTCCAAATTGCAATGGGAGAGGAGCTGGGGGCTCTTTATGCCTTGTGGTTCCCCTCCTTGAATCATTTTGGCCACAGGGATACAAAAGGCTTTGTTTTGCTCAAAAGAGGCGGGGGAAATCTTTGAAAAAGGCAAGTTTAGGCCAACTGTGCTAGTTTTAGTAGCTGGTGCAGCACACAATGCAGGGCTTTGTGCAGGCTCCAAGGAGAAGAACATATGTGCTTATTTAAATGGAAAATGAAAAGAAATGCTCTGTCAACTGACCAGGAGCTGGGATGCTTAGGGATCAGTTTCCTTAGTGAGTGTAATGGCATGAGAGCAGTTAGGAGACAATTAAGAGCAACACACCGAGCAAAGCTCTCTGGAAGATCACTCTACAGATCTCTCTGCTGATCACTCTACAGATGATCTGTAGAGTGGATCTCAATTGAAACAGATCTCTTTGCATTTGGATAACTAAAGCATAAGCAGGAAAGGATGTCTTTTAGGTTTTAATTCTCCAGGAAGCACTCCCTTATAGGCAGAGCAAAAGTTGATAAGGACCAAAACAGAGATGTCCACCTAGCTAGACATCCTTCTGGGACGTGGTTGTATCAGCAGCTACCCCTTCCAGCTGCTTGTCACTGCCAATCTATTGGATGAGCCGCTTCTGAGACTGTTGTTTATTTTCCTCGTGGAAAACCAAATGGATTACTTTCATTGCCCAGCTTGTTCGACTGAGCTGATTTTCATCAGCAGCTAACTGAAGAGTGCTCCCATAAATTGCCCTGCCTGCAGGGTGGTTGGCAGTCACTGACAGCCAGAATAGCAGGGGAAGAAGATCAGCTCAGAAGAAGAGCTCAAAACGGTGTAAGACTACCAGCCAAAGCCTAGAAACCCTACATTCCTTCAGCCTAGTGCATCAAGCTGTGAACTGTGAGCCTTGATAATTGCCACAGTGAAGAGAGACAGATTACTGGGATATAGAAACTAGGTAGGTAGAGGGACACCCCAAGTTCAGTCTGGGACACAGTGGAAAAAAGGATGGATTACACAGGCAGAAGCTGTCTTCTACAGTTTCACAACTCTTCTGCACAATTCTTGCTTGCACCAGCAACACTGATATATCATGAATAATGGGAGGGATCTTTTATATGGAAACACCTCTTGTATTGCACATTCCTTGCCTGTCTGGAAAGCACCCTAAAATAAGTGACATGGTGAATAAGTGACATTGTGAATGGGCCACTGCTCCAACACTCCTCTTGAAGCCGAGTCATGGTACAGACAAGAGCAGAAGATGCCTGGGTCCAGAGGACAGCCCATGCACAGTAGTCATCTGGCTCTCAGGAGAAGGCTTTTCATCTCCAGCAGATAGTGATAACTCCATTTCTCTTCTGCTTCAGTCATATAAATCCAGAGTAGGACAGCAGCACAGCAAACCCATGCACCTTATGTTTCCTGTTGGGTAGGCAGGCCCTGTTCTGCATGCTTAAATCATGTTTATGCACTGTTCAGGGAATCTTATCTCTGGATTTCATTGTGAGGATTGTGTATGTAAAGCCTAATGCTTGGCATTCCTGAGGTTTGGCCAATGTCTGGCCACAGGTCCTCTGAGAGCGGTTTGTTTTGTTGCAGGGTCATCTCTCACTGCATGATGAAATGTGCTTTTACTACCTTGTGTTCAACTCTGGAGTCTTTAGACACTGGTCCTACTATGGAGCATCATGTTTTTTGATAGGGAAAACACTGTGATTTAACTAAAAGTAGAGCATATCTCAGTGGGTGATTACAGGTAGTTACTCTCCACAGTATTTCTGCTGTGCATACAACAGTCTTTGTCCCTATGCAGCTGAAATATTAAACAGACTAACAAGCCACTCCTGGCCTTTCCTTCCATGTAGGCACCCCTGCCCACCACCTCTCCCAGCAGTTAACCATTGTCAGGAATGATGGGTTTCTTCGCAGAGAGCCCAGCAGAAGCGAGGCCAACCTCTTCCCAGTGAGGCTGAATGAAGGAACCTTCTCCTTATCCTTTTTGTAGCAGCAGGGGGTGTACATATCAAAAAGAGATAAACTAAGCTGGCAGAAACTGTCTTTCACAATTTCATAACTCTGCAGAGCAATTCAGTTTGCTTGCAACCCTCACCACATCGGTCACGCTGCTGGATTGCTACAGGAGCTGAACGAGAACAACATCTCCTTCCATTTGCTGCCTGCCTCAGGAACGAGCTCGGCCCCGTTTGGTTGCATGGACCAGTGACAGTCTTGGTGGAAGGACAGCACTGAGACCACCGACCCACCTGATTGCCCGTGGTGTCCCCACCTTGTCTTTACACCAACAAATGCTGAGGCCTCTGGGCCACAGTGCCACTGCACTACTTACCTACTCAGTAGGTACACCACCAGCTAAGATATCCATGGGAAAAGGTATTTTTAAACGCTCTCTCAGCTGCTCTTCCTTCCCAGACTAACATGTTGCCAATTAAACTGTCTTGAAGCAAAGCTGAGAAAAACATGAACATGTGCCCCGCATGCGTATCTAGCAAATAACAAAAAAAACCCCTACTTTAATCTGTTCCATCTTCTCCCCTGTGCCTTTGGAAATCTGCCCCTGATTTCCATTAATTTTTATTGCAAACATTTGGAAATCAGAAGGTCAGTCCTCAGAGGTTTTGCGGACACCTGGTTTGAGTAACCTGAGGAGCTAATGCCAGATCTGTAGACCTTGTTAACCTAGCACATAAGGAGGGCCTTTGTGAGGTTAACTCCTAAATTTGTCCTTAGATGCTTTCCATAATTCTGAATTTATGTTTGAATAGAAATTTTAGGCTGTTCTTACAAGGCTGTACGCCTTAAAGGTGTTTACACACAAAGCCCACACTACCTGCCTGCCCTTGCTTGATCTTCAGACAAACTTTTTCTTTGCCTCCCTCTTCGAGATCCTGCTGTGGCTGACATTAGATGGACAGGCTAGTTGATAGGATTCCTCTATCTGCCCTTAAAATCTACAATGGCCATCAAGCAACCAGCCCTGTCACCCCATGGGGCTGTATTTAGACCACTAAACACTTACCCACACTAGGAAGTGTTCATTGGCTCCTATCACAAGGTCCACTATGGTGGTGGTTTTATAATATGAAGGTGAGGGCACATCCCCAGGGGAAAGCAGAAGAGCCTGAGGATTCAAAGACAGCAGGGATGGTGATAAATTAAATGCAAGGCGTATGGTTTGGTCTCACCCTCTCAGTGAGTGGGGAAAGGTACCTGGGGGCGATGTCACCCACACCATGTCGGGGTTTTGTCTTGGGCAGAGCTGGTTGGATTGCTCCAAAACAAACCCCAGGAGAGAAGTGGTTTTGTAGCATGGGCAGTCAGGAATTCATTGCCTCAGTTTCTTCTCTGGATGGTTTTTATTTAACAGGGTAGACATAACCCCAGAGGCACAAGTGAGAGATCTCGCTATGCAGAGCCTATTCTATAGTCCCCCCTCTCAGTGACAGAGAAGATACAGTCCTTCGTTTTTGAAAGAGGCTCTCCTGCTTAAAGTAATCACCCCTCATGTTTTTTAGCTACAGAAACCAAGCACCAGGCGTGCGGCTTTCAGGCTACAGAAAAGCCCACCCTGCATGTTGAAGATGCTCTTCACCAAAAGCTTTTCCTTTCCTCCCTCTTCTGCAGCTGGTTGACAGAAGGCCTTAGTGATTAGCTGTGTTTCTGTGAGCTATTTATACTGAAATATTTTGTGTTGAAAGATGTAAGCCCTTTGTTTCCTCTGTATGTACACAGTGATCCCTGAGGGCAAGCAAATCCTGCTTTGTTTTGGATCAGATACGTTGTGAATTACTGTTGAGAAACGGCCCTGAGTGCACTTGTATGAGTCAGTCTCACCTTTATGCTTCCACATGTCACCAGGCTCTCTCGCGTGTCTGTATAGCTTTCCAATTCCAGATTACCCTAGTTAAAACAAGTCTAATCCCCACTTGGGATGATGCTTCCAAAACATTTTCTCTGAAACAGTATTTCTTGACAATTTTTCCAGGCAGAAAAAGCATTTAGCTCCCTGTTTGAACAAAATAAGAAAACCCTCCAGTAACAGGGTTGGCCAATTTGGTTGGTTGATGTGTTGAATTAGGCAATCCTCATATGTAATGAAACCCTCATATCCTAAAATAAAATGCATGGAGCCATACAGTATTTTCTGCTCCTGTGAATGGAGGAGGACTATGCTTCCACACATCCCAGGTGAGATGATCTAAAAAAGAAACATGGAGATCCAAGTGGTACAAAAATCCAGGCAGGCAATCATGTGGATAGATTTCACCGTAGATATCCCTCCTCTTCCTCACGGCCCGCAGGAGAATAGCTTGTCTGCTGGAGGGTATGGTCAGGCTTGCATGGGAAGAGCAGGCTCAGAGATGCAACCTCACAGAGAGACCCTGGCACAAGTGCCCGGGTCGGGATTTTTCTGTTTGTCTCTGCACTGTGTGGAGCACCTGCAAAGATGGGGATCTGAACAACCAACCAGCTCCATACCAAGCTGGCTTGATAGGACTGGAGACCCTCTGACCAAAACTCCCACAGGTTCTCCAGCCCCATAAGCAATGACTCTGCTATAGGGAAAAGTCCAGAAGTATGAACTCTGAATATTGGTCTTGGAGAAGTCAGCTGGCCATACAACATGGCCTTTCTTGTCTCCAAGCCAGCACATTTCTCATCCTCCCCTCAGCCCTGTGGTGAATCTGACAGGACCAGAGGTAATGGGCACAAACTGAAACACAGGAGGTTACCTCTGAACATCAGGAAACACTTTTTTACTGTGAGGGTTACAGCACTGGCACATGTTGCCCAGGAAGGTGGTGGAGTCTCCACCCTTGGAGACATCAAAAGACCACCTGTACATGGTCCTGGGCAACTGGGTCTAGGCAGCCCTGTTTGAACAGGGGCATTGGACCAGATGACCTCCAGAGGTCCTTTCCAGCCTCCACCATTATCTGTGATTCTGTGAGTCTGTGAATCCACTGAAAAGGTCTCTTTCCCTGAAGTGTCCCGCACGCTGTGTGGTAACAGGAGAGCTCAACGTTAGCAACAGCCCTCTGTTACAGTTTCTAACAGGGAGACAGTTTTATGTGATCCAGTATGAGTCACTGGAGTTGCAGGTCAATGGCCAAATTCTTCTTTTTGTTACACCCATTTGTCCTGTGGGCTTCAGTGAGTGGGAGGGTAATGGAACGGGTCCAGATACATTTTATTAAGCAAAAATGCATTTTGATCCAAGCTGTTTCAAAAGTGCTCAATAAACAAAGCACACTTTAATATGATGCCCTGGAAAGGTCACCCAAATCTTGTCCCATTGGGAAGAGAATTAATTTAAACAAGACCTGATTAAGGAATAATACCATCCTAAAGGGGATTTTTCTTTTTCTTGGACAGTATAGGTGGCCATCAGTTGCTGAATCCTTCCTTGGTTGCACAATTTAGTGATACAAACATAAAATGCTGTTACGTACTGGGCACTATTCACACTGCTAATTCCCCTGAAATCAGGGTTTGTGCTAACTGGTTCCACACTTCACTGGCACTCTGTTTTTAAGAATTTAAATGTGAAGACCTTTCTATTCACCTTAGCTTTGATTCAAGGATTTTATTTTCCATTACTTGCAAGTTATCAGTACCACACTTATTAGGCATGCTGCAACCTTAAAAGGCTTCTTCAGATCACCTCAAAACACCCTGAACATTTTTCCACTTTTTTATTATATCCTTTGGAGAAACCATGATGATTATTTTCCAGATTGAGACACCAATACTTACCAAATGGTCCCATCCCCTCCCAAATAAAAATCTCAACCACACAAAAAAAACTGTTTATAAATGAATTTTCATTATATGGTCTTTATGAAACTTTTCTAAGGCCAACACGTATGAAGAAGGATAGCAGATGAATCTGGGCTGCAGTGTAGTTTTATTCTGCTCTGTAAAGCAACGGTGCTGCAGGAAGAAATGTCACCAGTGTTATAAATGCTGCTGCAAATTAACAAAAGTTAATCCCAACCAATAGGTTTGTTATAATTGAGTCTTTTTACATGGAACTATTCTGGAGTATTCCTGATTTTTTTTTTAACCAAACATATTTATCGAGAGTAAAACAAAAGATGTTGGTGATTTGCAATTTTTATTTTATTAACTGGAATATTCACACTCATTAGATTTCTGGTTTCTATTACCAAAGGGAAATCCTCCACTTTTAAAGATAATAAAGCAACCAGCTGTATTTATACAGAACTTAGACAACTCCACATTTTTCCTCTATTTTTTTTCCTCTGGCTTCTTCCTACCTCATATGCTGCATAGTCTCCTCAGTGTACCAGCCCTGATTGCTAGGATTGTGCCTGGCATTAAACATTTAACAGAGACCTTTTGTTGCTAACTGCATGGTTATGACAAATGGCAGATTGTTAAAGCAGAAGCTGTGTTATCAAAAGTCAATCAAGGGTGCACCAAAAACTCTGGCTTCTTGTACAGAATTCAAATGTGGAATAGGCATCATCTAGATTGGAGAAAGAGACAACTCATAAACACTGGCCAAATAAAAACCTTAAGAAGAGAGAGGAGCACAGGGGTGTGCAACTAGAATCAGCAAACGTGCCCCCAAGTATGTTATTGTTTACCTTCTTTTGCTAGAAATATCCTTAAGAGAGAGAACCTTTACAAGCTGACCACTGTGAGGTGAACCCTGGGGACTTATGGAGGGTGAGTGTCCTATCTGCCTTTATGGAGGTGGAAACAAAGAAGAGGAACAAATCCAAGGAATTCAGCTGAACTTGGAACTACTGGAACAAATTATGAAATGGACTATGAGCATTTGGAAGATAATACAGTGCTAAGGAATGGCCAGCATGGTTTTGTCAAGAGTAAAGCATGTTAAAGGAATTTAGTTTCTTCTCTGACATGGTAACTCACTGTACAGGGTTCATGAGGCAAGGTTTTGGTAGCTGGGGGGCTGCAGGGGTGGCTTCTGTGAGAAGCTGCTAGAAGCTTTCCTCATAGACGAACAGCCAGTGTCAGTCGGCTCCAAGACAGACCCGCTACTGGCCAAGGCTGAGCCAGTCGATGACGGTGGTAGTGCCTCTGCGATAACATATTTAAGGTGGGGGAAAAACTGTGGCACAACAGCAGCTGGGAGAGACGAGTGAGAATCTGGGAGACAGACAACTCTGCAGACACAAAGGTCAGTGAAGAAGGAAGGGGAGGAGGTGCTCCAGGTGTTGGAGAAGAGATTCCCCTGCAGCCCTTGGTGACGACCATGGTGAGGTAGGCTCTCCCTCTGCAGCCCATGAAGGTTAATGGTGGAGCAAAAATCCACCTGCACCCCATGGAGCAGGTGGACGTGCCCTGAAGAAAGTTACAGCCTGTGAATAGCCCATGTTGGAGCAGGCTCCTGGCAGAAGCTGTGGCCTGTGGAGAGGAGCCCACGCTGGAGCAGGTTTTCTGGAAAGGCCTGAGCAGGATGCAACAATTGCTACCCCCAACAGGGGGGTATCACTGTAAAACAGAATTCCAGCTTACATGAGCAACTGGCACCAATGTGTGCAGGCAGTTTCAACACTCAAAATGATCTCATTGACCAGAAGAAATGGCCTAAATGAATTAATCTATTAAAACCACAGAAATCATAGACCAAATAGGAGAAGAGAAACTCACAGGGCAGCAATAGCACAGAATAGGATCTACAAACTGACTATGAAAAAGTATGATACTTGTGCAACTAAGCAAATATCACCCTGGGACATATTAGCAGGACTACTGTAAGGCAAACACAGGGGGTAAACTTCGCCATTCATTTAGTCCCCTTTCAGTAACAAATCTATAGACACACTCTTCAGCACCTCTGGCTCCCAGATTTCAGTGCCAGCTTTGGATACCAGACGTTAAAAAAGTTGTAAAGAAAACAGAGACACTGATCGAAGAGCTATGAACCTCACAAGCACTTTAGGAAACAAGATTTATGAGGAAATGTTTTAAAAATAAAGTTTATTTCGCTTTTTAAAATATTGAAAGGGCGAGACAACCCCTTTATGCCACAGAAACACAGAGAAGGAAAGCGCCAGAACTGCTACCCTTCTTGTACATGGAAATGTTGTCAATAGTGTTACATATTAACAGGAAAATTTGTTCTCCAAGTGCCCACAGTCTATGATAAGAAAGAACTAAGTGGAAGAAAAAATACAAAATAGTTTCTTAAAGTAATACATCTCAGAAGGCATCACCTAGAGAACCTCCAAACTCTAATGCTGGATGATTTCAAAATAGATTAAAAAAAAATCGATAAGGAACAGCTACATTTACTTGATCCTTTTTCTAAAGCAGATTCCCATTTCAAGTGGCCTTCAACTCTAATTTTTTATAATTTGATATGAAAACACAGGTTCTGTTCTTTCCACTAGAAGCTGCTTGGCAGTCTTCTCACTTTAAGGGGAAAAAAAGGAATATTTGGAAAATGCTGAGAATTGCTTTCCAACTCAGGTTTCCTGTCAATAGAGTAAAGCCTTGATTCTTACTCAAAGCCTTGAGGCTAGTATCCTGTTTTCTCAAATATATAGAGTAGTATTTTCATCTAGTATCCTTTTAAATCTCTTTTTATGCTGCTGTGCAGTGCTTTAGGTAAATCTGTTTCGAAGTCTTGTGCTGTTTAAATGGTTACAAATACAAGAAACCGCCCGAGCTTCCCTAATCCTCTTTCTATAGGAAGCTGGCTCGAAACCTTTCTTCTAGCCTCTTGCAGAGTCACATCCCCTGTTTTCCAGGATGTCCGTGCCTCCCTCTCCATGTGCTCCTGTGATGTTTATGCTGATTTTCTTCTCCAAATATTTACACCACCAGTAGATTGAGCGCAAAGCAATAAACAGAAAAAGACATGTTCAGCTTCCAGAGTTACTTGGTTTGTGTTTACTTTGTGCAGCGATACATGCCCATCTTGAGTCCAAAGCCCTTATCATCTTGGCTACCTGCTTCCTCAGTAAAGTTTCCTAGACTTAAAAACATCTTAAATGCTGCTAAAGTTTCTCTAAACCAGCAGCTATCTCTTGCATTTATCCTTTAAGTGAGAAACAGTCTGAACAACAAGAAATAGATTTTTCTGTTAACTACCAGATCCATTCCCCCTCCTCCTTCTCTTTCGGTTTTGTTTTTTTTTTGTTTTTTTTTTTTTTTTTCTTCCTGCTACTATGTCCCTCCCTCTTACGATCAGGAAAACAGGGATCTGTCCTCATCCAAAATAAAGGTATGTTCAGTTTTTCCTCCTAGTTTTTCCTCCTAGCTGGAAGCATCTCAGATCTTTGATCAATCATTCAGGCTAGGATAGATATGTCATTCCTTTTCCACTTCTATAAGCAAACTAGTCCTATATTAAGAAACTGATTTAAGTATCTAAACAGAAACACTTATCAATGAAATTAATGAATCATTATTGTTATTTAACCGCAGGCGGGACTTAGGGTGTCACAGCATGAGCAAATGTTTATCAGAGAAAGGTGTTTTAAAATAGCAGCTAATCCTAACCTTAAATATTTACCAGATCTGCAGACTCAGTATCACACCTCTGTGCCCCGGCTCAGTGTTTCTGCAGCACCAGGGAACACACAAACTGAGGCCCCTTAAGATTATTCCAGGGACGTTTGATACTTTGCCAGGAAAACTCTTGAGTACATAGCTGCTGGATGTTGGCAACGGGCATGCAGATGATGTGGCTCTAAAAATGTCTAGTTCAGTACATGCAGCTGCTAGGGAAAAAAAAAAAAAAAAAAAAAAAAAGAAGTTTCCCCTTTTTGTGAAGAAAGTTCTGTTTTGACAAACTTCTAAGAAGAGGCACCGGCAGCTGCTGAACCCAGGACACTTTTGGTACCAGTAGTTATCATGCATCATGTTGTTTGTTTTTTTTTTTTTTCCCCTTGGGCTTTCAGTGTGCTGCTGGCTCTGTGTGATCATCCAGGCAGGGAATATAAATTACTCTGCAACATTGGTAGTTGCTGGTCCCCAACAGCCAGGCACTCCTTTGAAGCCACTTGGACACAGGTGAGGATCCGTTTTCTGCAGCACCTTCCCGAGACCAGCAACTCTGAGAAGCTGCTCCTGCAAATCTGCGTGAAGGAGGGCTCAAGCCAAGGATGTGGATTTTCTCATCCAGAAAGAGCCCTGAAGGATGTAACCTTATAGGAGGTTGCTCTCCAACAGATGAGGTTACTTACCTCCTCTTTAGGAGGGAGAATACACCAGACTCCCCCACCCCCTGATCCATTAGCACTCTAAAAAAAGTTTTTTCACTATGAGGGTGGTGAGGCAGAGGAACAGGTTGGCCAGAGAAGTTGTAGATGCCCCATCCCTGGAAATGTTCAAGACCAGGCTGGATGGGGCTTTGAGCAACCTGATCTAGTGAGAGTTTCCCCCTACCATGGCAGGGGTGTTGGATCTAGATGATCCTTAAGGTCCCTTCCAACCCAAACCATTCTGATTCTATAAGTTTGCTGTTCCATGAGGTCTCTCATGAAGAGGTGGTGGATCAGAACTGGAAGTCTTTGAGACCCTTCCTGGAAACTCATCATACCCACAGAAAGAAGAGCTGAGGTTTGGCTTCCATGTCTGCATCTGGAGCTTTCTGCTTGACCAAGACTGGGGTTAAGCTAAAAACACTGACATGATGAAAGATCAACAAATAACGAGTCTCAGCCAGCTCAAGTCTGCTTTTGGCCTTTGTTTCGGATTTGTAATAGTGACAGACAGAAAGGACCTAGAAAAACTCCTTTCATCACTGAAAATAAACTGCTGTAAAGCAGCTCCACAGCTGGCCAGCGGGATGAGATCTGTCCCTCCTCGCAGCCTGCATCAAGTGCCACAGATAGAACATGAGATTAAATTTGGCTCCTGTGGGCTTTTTTGGCTTGGAAATAATGACAGTGATAATCCAGTAGTAAGATTCAGATATGCCAATGGTTTTGTTGACAAAGAATCCAGTTAAAGGTTTTTTACTTTGTCCATGCTACATAATAGTATTTTTTAAAGTATTTTTCCCAGTCTACTGTATTTCAAAGTTTTAAATACTACTGCAGACAGTTTTATGCTTTTCATGATGTGTTAGCCAGTTATGGTTAAGGCTTCCTTTCGTAGTTAAGAAATTTTTTCAGGTTTTATTTAAGTTTCTAACAAGATGGCTTTGAAGTGGACCATACAAACTGCAACAGATATTTGTTGTCTTTTGTATTCCGACAATTTTTAAAGAGCTGCTTTGGAGATGAAAATAACCTGTGATGTGTGGGACAAACAAAGCAATAAATGCATTCCAGGAGGGAAAGCACGCTAAACAGGAAATCTTACATTCAGTAAGAAACGTTCTTCATGTCATCCCTTATCAGTTTGCTCAGGGTCTTTTTGAGCTGAAGGGACACAAAGTGTTGTACAAGCAATTTTTTCAGATACAGGGACTCAGAGCTCAAAAAGTTTTGTTTCAGTACATTCTTACTATTTTCCCAGGGTGAAGTCGGTATTAATCATCCCGCTCAAATCTCTGATCACAAAGCTCAGATATGTTCATCACTGAAGTTGAGGCAACCCAGAAAAAGCTTCATGACACAGGGTGCTGTTTTCTGGTGGTTAGATTCTCCCTTTTTGCAAGGCTGCCACAGACCATGCATGGGTGGATCACTACATTCAGGCCTTTCTACAAAGTATATCTACATGCACCCAACATCTACTCATCCCACAATACTAATATTTGTGCTAGCTCCAATACTTGTAATGACTAATAACCTTGAAATATTCAAGACACAAACTCTGGCCTTATTCCAGATGATAGGGAGATGATAGGGAATGTCCTCACCATTTCAGTAACGAGCATTTTTGCCACAAACTGTCTCTGCAGATTCATTTTTAGTAAACTGTAGCAAAGCAAGGTTCCTAACCTTAGCTCTTCCTAGCAGTCTAATACCAATACTAATGAATAATAATTAGGCATGTTTGTAAAGCTTTGCTACACTCTATTAAACAACTGTGGCTTTGCATCCATAGATGTTGTATCTCGGTGCTGGGTGATGAAAAGCTGAATTAAATCATCAGTTATGCTGGCAAGCACAGGGTTCAATGAGGTAACAGGTCTAAACACAACCTCGCTGTCCAGTCTTTCTGCTTTTTCAATCTGATACTGCTTTTTCAATTTGATACTGTTGGTGATCAGCCCACTGGGCTAAGGTTATGGGAAGCAGCAGCAGCATGTGTGCACATTTATTTCACTACGGACTGTGGGAGCTCATGCTCACAGAACTGTGACCACTGCTGGGCATTACCAGCTATGTAGTACACTATATAGCAAAGAGAAAGGTGATATGACCGAGTACTGTATCTTCTACCAAGGTTATCTTAGGATAGAAACTAGAAGGGTTTATGCATCCTAGCTAATAAACACAACTAGGCATTTAAGATGCATTTTTTCCATTGCTACTATTAACAGTGGTTTCAGTTGTTCCTTCTTACTCTGCTTGGCCCATACTCTCTGTAACAGTGACAAGCCTTAGGATTTTTTGCCATCTCTGTTCCCTGGATACCCCCAGGGCAGCCCTGAGAGTCTTCAATGGTTGTGACATCCTTTTCCTTCTTGGCATTTTCACCTGAATTCCTTCCCGCTCCAACTGATGCTCCCCAGTCCGGTGCCTCTGAATCAAGTTCTATTCACCAGTGAGCTCTTCCATTTCCAGTGACAATTGGAGCTGGAAATAGACTATGCAGACGCAGCCTACCAACAACCTTCATCAATGTTTTCCGATCTAAAGCCCACCCTTAGCTGTAGCTCTGACAATGTCGATCACCTATTTGTTCAAAAAAATACAATATTTGCAGGTTTTAAGTGAGGTTGACCTGCTCGCACTAAACCTCAGGTGTTTGCTCCCTTAGATACTTGTTCTAAGCATTAAGACGTAGGTCAGCAACATCCATTTCTCTTCCAAAATTGCTTTTGATTTTTAATTCTGAAAATTATTGGCTGAATTTTTTGGTAGGGTCTAGTTTGTTCAGTCTAGCAATGACATTAAATGTCATATGTACTAGTCTCCTGTAGACAAAATCCTGGAATTTTCCACACCCAGAGCTAAACCTAGATCATTCCTCTCTTTTACTATCAAAACTCTATTTCTTCTTGCAAGATATATATCTTTGATCCTTTTTTAGAAAAGCACTAAGTCCATCTGCCCTTTGGGCATGGGATAACTCCATTTACTGCTAATTGAAATATTATAGTAACTCAGACCTTCTGCCTCTTTAATTTGTGCCTTGGGTTTTTAAAACTCTAAGCCTACATTCCATATCCAGGGGAGATGCTGCACTAGCATTTCAGACCAGCAATTGGTTATTTCGTCTAGCTAGATGAAGCCTCCAGAGTTTAGCTTTTTAAGCCTTCCTATGTTGGCTTTCCTTTGGGCCTGCTACTTCGACTGACTTCCGTCTAATCTCAACCTCCCAAGCCACAATTTGTAGCTGTTGCCTCATTATGTTCTCTGCCACTACTGAAAAGGGTTTGGCTTCATCAATCCTGCAGTTTACTTTCAAATAGATGTAGGCTGTTATTAGACACCTTGAGTCCCCTCTTGCCAAGACTAAACAAGCCCACCGACCTTACCTTCTCCTTGAAGGTCATGTGCCCAAACCCCCGAGCTATCTTTTCAGCTCTTTTAAGAACCCTTTAAGGTTCTTGACATCCTGGTAGGTCCAAAACTGGTCTCACCAGGGATAAGTAAAGGAGGTAATAATTTCCCTGGATCTCCTGGGCACGCTTTTTCTGCTGTAACTCAATGTGCAATTTCCACTACCTGTAATGAGAGCAAACTATTGCCTCTTACTCATTCTGCCATCGACTACAAGCCCTAGATTCCCTTGCATCTAGTCTCAGCCATTCAGTTCCCAACCTGTGCTGATGCATGGAGTCATTTCATCACAGGCAAAGAGCTCTGCACTTTTCCCTGCTGAATTTCAGGAAGTCCTTGTTCGCACAATTCTCATGTTTCTCAAAGTCCTTCTGGGTTAACGCTTTGTCACTTGGTATATCAATCATTTTTCTTCATTGACCATCATCTGGAATTTGCTGCAGGGTGCACTCCCCCGGTCCAATGACCCAAATCTTTGATGAAGACATTGAAGAGTACTGGACATCTGTGACACTCCACTTTATATTGGCCTTCAGCTGGATATTATGCCACTGATTATTACACACACTAATCCTGACAGTACAACCATTTTTCAAGCCACACTCATGCATGCCATACTTTCTCAACTTGAAAATAAGAATACTGTGGGTGATGGTGTCAAAAATGTCACCAGACAACGTATATTATATTCACCACTCTCTCTTCATTCACATCAGCAGCCTTTTTCCAATTGCCAGGAACCTCCACTAATTGACATGATATTTTGCAAATGATAGACATCAACCTAGCAATCACTCACGTCTGCCAGTTTCACCAGCTGGATGATTCCTAGACCAAAGAGCCTCTCCTTTTCACCTTAGGCTGAGGAAAGCTTTCTTGGAGATGTGATTTGGATTGCAGTTGCTCGCTCTCTACTCTCGTCTGTGGTATCTTGAAAACTCCTCCACTTTTATTTAGCTTTTCCTTTCCGATAAAAATACAATAGTTATGTTTTCTTTATGGGAGTGTCTGTATATTTCTTTAAAAAACTTTTAGAGTTGCTCTTGAGTTAACTGAAAGCTGTTTAACACATTAAAAATTTCAGTTGCTGTGAGAAATAAGGCTAATATCTTCCTTTTGGCACCTAATTTCAGGCAGATAGGTGAAATGCTGCTGAAATTTTCCAGTGTTTTCCACCTACCCAGAGGCTGCCAGCAGAAGTGGTGCTTTATCTGCTGCAATTCTTCACTAGTGAGAAGTTTTTGAGGAGCACTCAGGGCTTCAGATGTTTTCAGGGGCTGTCCTCTGCTCAGTATCTAACTCCAGCTGGATGCATGTAATGATAAAATCTACAGGAGAGCCTGCTCAGTTTTTCTGCATGTGTTCAGGCTAAAAGGGAACAGGGAACGAGCTCGACACCCGGATCCATGACTGCCCATGCACTTAATTGCTATTTGGCTCCCTGGCTCTGGTCTGGCCTCTTCCCAGGAGCTGTCACCAGGCAGTAGGGAGAAGACCATGTCCCAGCCTACACAGTCCCCCAAGGCTGTCCCATTAGGCTTTACATCCTCCTGCACGCTCATATGGCCCCATGCATACCCTGGGGTAT
The DNA here is from genome assembly GCF_964106895.1 of Numenius arquata. Classification (NCBI taxonomy): domain Eukaryota; kingdom Metazoa; phylum Chordata; class Aves; order Charadriiformes; family Scolopacidae; genus Numenius; species Numenius arquata. The sequence goes on along the minus strand of NC_133578.1, from coordinate 69,467,012 downwards.
GCAACATATCCCTTCAGCTTTGTGCCATAAAAACATCAGTCTTGTGGGTTGCAATACTGCCCTTAGATCATTTCAGAGCCTTTGCACTCAAAAACACATTAAAAAAATAATGGTCATGTTTTAGGACCACAGGGACACCACTTGTAGCACAGAAAAGCACCAGGGCCGAGTGCCAGACAACGTGTGGGGGGTCCATCTGCTGCAGAGGGCAGGTCCTAAGACACGAAGCCTGAGCTGGGCCACGCCACTTAGTGTTGGGGCCAGAGACTGCGGTTTGGCCCTTTTATATTTAGCAATATGGACACGGCATCTGTTTGAGATGCAGCTTGTACAGGCCAAAACTCCACACCAAAATGGGACTTTTTTTGTGACTCATTTGATTTGTTAATCTGAAACAGATTTGCTGTGTCTTGTTTAATAGGGGACAGCCTTTCAAGTTATTAAATGAATGAATTGCTGATTTAGTGCTGGCTGTTTGATTCTGAACAACTGTTTTGAAATGGTTGGCAAAACAGAACGTCCAGTTTTGCTGCAAGAGCTGCAATCAGCTTAGCTATTGCTCTCTTCTCCTGTCCCCACTCCCTGCGCTACTTTGTCTTAGGGCAACACACCCGGTCCTTGTCAAATGATGCCAAAAGAGACCCCTTAACCAGACTGCAATAAAACTTCTGTACGAAGTGAGCCAACCTCCATCTCCTCTGCCTAAATACAAGACAAGGGAGAAACCTGAGTTATTTCTTTCATAGGTGTTTGTATTTTGTTACCAGGAACCCAAGTCCATGAACATGTTCCCAATGTGAAGCTGGTGGTCCCAGACCTGTTGGTGTGGTCAGCTCTGACTACACAGCGCCAACCAGCAAAATCACTTTGTGCTTCTTTGACTGTGGGTTCAAAGCTGTAAGAGCAGCATTTATAACCAAAAACCTTAGAAAACAGCTGTAGCCATCTAACTGATTGCAAGTGATACGTGTCATTTAGGGTCTTGCAGAACCTGACTTTCTTTTAGTTAATTGCTTTGCTGTGTTATTGGTATGTAAATGTGTGCTCAAGACAAAAGGACATATACTTCTAAGTGCATTTTCAAGCAGAGGACACATGACATTATTACGTTAGGAAGATTAGACAAAGATCAGGACTTCTACCAGCTTTTCCTTATCAGACCCAAGCAAGGACCGCATTCTGACTTGTACTTGCCTAGTTGCTCCTCAAACTGATAGGCACCCACCAGCCTGTTTAGCTTGAATTCAAGCTATCTCTGTCTCGGTGGGTTCAAATGTTCAGCTGATAATGTGAGTTGGATGCTCCTTCAGAAAGGCTGTGAAAAAGGGAATGGGAAGGATTCTGGTACATACACATGTACCTGTGCCTATGTATTTCTGTGTATAGCAACGCCTCAGCCAGACTGAGTGGGAAGAGGAGGTGAGGGGGAGGGAAACACTTTCCAGATTTCTAGCTAGTAGAGGAAATTCTTTAAAAGTATAACAACTAAAGGTGGAGACTAAAGGGAGAGACTGGAGCACTTGCACTTCGGTTTTGGAGCAATTTTGCTCAGCCAAATCATGATCACAGGGAATCAAAAAGATGTCAAATTGCATTTGGTGCCTTCTCCCCTGGTCAGTACAGGAGCTGCAGGCATGTTGGCTGATGTGACCCACATCAAAGTATTTGGAATCAGGAGATTCCACAGTGGCTTCCAAATCCTGTCATCTCTTGCTTCGAATGGCCTAATTTATCAGAGCACACACTCATACCCAGCACTTCCCTGGTCACACCTTTCTGCTAAAGAACAAGTTTCTGCAAAATCTATTTCACATAAATGACTTAAAGTTTCCTCCAAGTTCCTTGGGCAGCCCCCAAATGAATTCTGTTTGACCAACCCTAACGCTGTGCCTGTAGGGTGGATACGAGCAGGGTTTTCCTCATAACACAGAAGTATATAGAACGCCCATTTTTCTAGTACCTGAAAGCAGCTTTTATGAAAGTTTACAGCTTAAAAGTGTTTCTTTAAACTTGTCATTGAATTTGCAGCAGAGGACAGCAGTTGTAATTGACAGTCAGATTCTCCCCACTAGTGAATGGGGATGGAGAGTCCTGACAGCCCAAGGCATTGGCCAGGCAGACTGATGGAGGGTTACAGGTGCAAGAAGTTGCAGATGACCAACTGTGGGCATCAGGTGGGCTCTGTTAAATTCTCTACTCATTCAGTGCTTCAGAAATTGAATTAATGACCGGCGCAGCTTGCCTTCTTGTAGGTCATTTTGGAAAGAAAAGTTCAAGAAGAAGAAATGTCAAAGGGTAGTTGTTAATGCCAAAGGCAGTGCTTTCTAACTGGTTTCCTTTAGCCAGAGCAAACCCTTGCTGAAAAATGGGAAATTTCTTGTTGGAAATGGGATGGATGAAGGCCACCTACCTCTGAGACAGTTGAGGAAAATCCCCCCTAATTTACATTCTTTCAGTGTTTCATTTCTCCTGCCTCTGACTCTTGTGTAGGGTTATCGCTCTGCTTTTAGTTCACGGTTAAAACAGGTCTCTCTACTTCCTTGCCTGCTCGTAGTTGACCATGAAAAGAATCAACGTGAATAAAAGGGAGTAATATCTCATGCCAGCTTGGTAAAGCTATGTCTGTAAGGGAACTTACTGTGTTTATATGTATGTTTAGTGTTGACCCCTAAAGAAACAAGATTTATACGACTGTACATACAGGGGGGTGTGTGTGTGTTTAATGGGTGGACAGGTCTGAGAAGGGCAATATTCCTCCAGCAGGACTAAATAACTTGTGCAAGGGGCTATCAGGTACCCATAAAATCAATTCCTTGACCTCTCAGCAGCCCCAAATAGCTTTCTGTTTAGTCCAATGGGCAAACAAGAAGACAGATAAGTAGCCAGTCACCATGCACGTTCCTTCTGGGGCCATCAGCAAGTACAGGGATCTTCATGGGCCATTGTGCACAGTGCTGTACTGTTTCTTCTGCCCAGTGGTGACTCTTCTTTGTCACCCAATGGCACGCAAGTGACAAAGAAGAGAAACACCAAGAACGCATCTGAGTAGACAACCTGAGACCACATCAGGACAGATAATTAGCAGCAGTGCATTAAACTTTGACTGTGGTGAATAGGCTAGCTGAATTCACCTGAATCTCTTTAATCCGAAATGCAGATACCACTGAGACCTTCTAAATCCCTGTTGGGCTACCACCAAATCAGGCAGCACTTTTCTTTACCACTTGATGTATGTGAAACCACTGTCGTCCTGGGAAAAGAAGTTGCTCTAGATCTTAACCAAAGCCCCAGTTAGGATTTCTTCCTTTTTGTTTTCTCGTATGCAAGTTTCAGGGACCCCCTGCTGGCTTAATCTTTGCACAAAAGAAAGCTTTGAAAATGAAGGCTCTTTTTATAAGTTCTTGGTTAAGAGACAGGTTTTTAATCTAGATATTGCAATTTGAGCCTTTTCTGGTTGAAGGAGGAGTGGAAGTATGCGTCAAGTCCCAGTTCCCTTTTCAACTGCAGTGGGGATACGAAACCATCTCTCCGCCTTCGCAATGGCATCTGTGAGCTGCAGAACCAAATTTTTCCTTTTTCCTGTCTGGCTTGATGGATTTTCGTTGTTTTTACAAAATGCATTGTGTCCAACAGGAGAAGTTGCGAGCAAACTATTGTGCAACGAGTATATAACCACCCAGTAGACTGCAGTTAAGACTTTTTCCTGGTAAGCAGAAGAGCTGTGACCTAACACAACTGAGTAAGTATGGTATATGCAACCAAGTCCTTCAGATGCCTGCATTATCTGTGGGTTATGGACTGTGAGGCAGTACTAGAGAAACGCTCACTGATTGTAGGTATTCATCTCTCAGAGAGAACTCACAGTCGAAAACCTTATGTGGAAATAAACATAAAATCTATTTTGGACCTTGTCCCTCTTGGCTTTTTCTCTTGGATAGCTTTAATATTTACCACTCATCATGTTGACTTCTCAGAAACCCGGTTCTTAGGCACTTAGTTGTCCACAGACATTGGACCAAAAGCGTGAGTGCCGAACGCGGGCCCAGGCAACCCTGTCACTCAGCAGCTGAGCCCTGCTGTGAATTTAGCTCACAGATTCCACCCCAATTAACATAACTTCCTGCAAAAATGTTCCCTCTGGTAAAACACCACACCAAAAACCTCCTGAAGGGACATACCCATTCAAAGCAAAACAAAACTAAACCCCCATCCCCTTCACTCACCGAATGAATTTACAGATAAAACCCGGTCTTCTAAAATATATTTAAAAAATCCACTTCCTTTGCAAATGGCAGGAAGTTCATATTGCAAGACCAACTAAATGACTCACCCCACATCTATGCTTTTGCTGAACCAGATAAACCTGCCAAAAGCAGTTTCCAAACTGGAAATAAGTACTTATGTGGGGATATGAATAACATCAGGCAAATCTCTGACAGGGGCATGTGAATCTGCAATCTGTGGTGTTATTTACTTATATTTTTTATTGAGGTCAGTGCCCTTGGTTCAAAGCTGCATTGGATAATTTTTGGAAAGGCAACCAATCCGTACGGCTACATGTCAGCATCATCAAGGGATCCAAAGGCAAAAACAAAAGGCTATAGTAGAATAAAATTCCCAGTGGATGGGGTGTGATATTTGACGGGTCACACAGGGAATTCTTCTGACATAAACCAGCAAACACTAAGTATATTTTAAAACATGTAGCTTAATCCAAAATTATCCCTGCTGTATTGTTAGCAAGAACAAGGGAACACCCAGTTACTTTTGCAGTGACTAATAATATTACCACGGCTTAAATGTAAACGCTGTCCAGAGATCTTTCTAAAGAAATGAACAATATTATTTGCAAAAAAATAACGCTGTGCTATTAATTTATTCAAGTCTTTTTCCTTCTTTGCTGCTCTAGTACAACCACTGAAATTTCCTGAGTTAATACTGGCATGGCAAGAAATACAATGTCAAAGGAAAGAAGGATAGTCCCATAATTAAAATCTGTTTCCATAGCATTGAAATAGATGGAATTGCTACCCTTCATTGGACTTTGGATCAGGTCTCTAGTCTGGTGGTTCTTCATTTGCACCACCCTCTTTCCCCTGGAGCCTTGTAAGCATTGATTAGTTAATGGCTTTAAAGTGCTATTTAAATGCTGAAATATTGTTACTGCCAGGTATTGGAGCACATAGGCAGGTTTCTGCTCAGCAGATACGATTAGTCTTTCTCTAGCATGGAAGTATGCCATTTCCCTTCTTTGTGCAAACGTGTCATTGTGTGTGCGTATACCTACGATAACCCCGTTTAGTAAAACAAAATAAAACAGTAAATCAGGGACTTGTTTACCTTAGTCTTAAAAATCTTGGAGACCTATGCTGCAATCTCAAGTGAAAACCATAGATAGCAGTGGAGAGGGTTGATGCTTTCAGGTTAGTTTGAGCAGCCCGTTTGCTGGTATAGGAATGGACATCTAGGGCTGGGCAGCCACCCCCTATAGAGATGCTCTTCTGAAAAGGACAAGTGCATTCCAGCTGTATAAAACTGGTTTATTAGTTAAAATAATATTTATAGTAGGAGTACTCGTTGGATTTTCAGTGGGTCCATGTGCGTGGCAGCTTGCCTCATCTCCCTAGCACAGTGATTCCTAAAGCACACATGTCTGTACACGTACGGGTACTGGTCCATGAGCCACTCAGCTGCTATAGGAACACGGTGCGAGCAGTTGTGCAGCCCAGCATGGGGTGAAAAATCACTGAGGCTGTGGCTGTTGCATTGTCAGCAGTGCCGCTCTGCCAAAGTAAGCCTTGAAATTCCTGTTTTCCCTACCTGTCTTTTAAGTAGACTTTTCAAGCAGAGGGGAATGGTGTTCCCCAAGTTTTCAGCTATGCTCCTTTCTGGCACACGGCAGGATTTGGCTCTCTGAGTACAAACTTTAGCAATTACATCTTCACATAGTAAAATACTTCCTAACTTGGATTTTTGGAATGACTTCATTTTATTTTGCAATCTACCAATCACCCTCAAAAGACCCTGTAAATCACCATGTTATTCTCAGTCATAACTAGCAAAATAGCTGGGAAGAGCGCTTGAGCTAGCGATGGCTCGGTTTGGATGCACTCATTCCTAGGCTTTACTGCTCACGTGGGCTCACAGCACTGACTTCTGGGGTCTTCTACCTGCCTGTCTCCAACAATTTTTAGGGCACAACTCTACATGTGTTCTAAATAACAAACAAACTGCAAAGGTCAAAGCAAAATAAAACATTTCATTCCCATTCTCCAGTTCATTCCAGCCTCAGTACTTGTTTTTTACTGCAAAAGTCTACATTTAGTGCACAAGGAACAGTTCATTCTATTTGAATCTCTGGAACTTTCAGCCCCTTCCCCAAAAAGCAGCCAAGCACAGCAGACTGAAAAACTGCTTGAAGATGGGCCAAACCACACAGTTCAGACACTGACCCAGATCTGTTTTCTGAAGGACTGAATGTTTCTGAGCTAGGATTTTGTTTCATGGTCAGATGAAGGAAGAGGATTAATCCCTTGGAAAATTAGTCAAGCCCATCCTCTTGTCCTAGCATTTGCACTTGTTCCATAACTTTAGGAGCCACTGCGCTAGATAGATCTTCCATAACAAACATAGCAAGCCAGTGATTGGATGACATAAGTTTGAAGATACAACTTCAAAATAGGCTCAGTTGCAAAATAAATTATTGGTGATGGTTTCATTGGTTTCCTGGCCTCACAGCTTAAAATGAGTATGAAAAAGGTTAGACCTTTTATGATGAAAAAACCAAACAAGGCACACACAGAGCAGCACTGTCTTAGAATGACAAATGCTTCTCTTTTGTTGTTTTAGAAATACTTTTCATTCTTGCAGACATTAACTAATCAAAGGTAAGAAAACATGATAAGAAATTTCCTTTATTCTACACTTAGTAACATTTCAGAGTTATTGCTGCACACCATGGTCTCCCACCATTTTGTGGTGAAAAAGGAACCAGATTTCCAGGGTTCTTTTTCCAAAGGCAGCACTTTCTGACTCAGGTGCAGAAGCTGGGTTAGGAGGAGAGAAACTAATATGCATTTGAACAGCAGCAAGCTTTTATGGACTGGACTTAATAAGCTTATTGTATAGCCGAGAAAACAGAGATAGAGAGTTGAACAGAGTTTCAGAGTTTCAGGAATTTCTGATTTCCTCTTCATGAGGGAGAATGATAACATCCTGTGGATTTCATCAGTTTGGGTCACAGTAACCTGCCATAAAAGTGAGGTTGTTAAGTGAAATCACACACACGGGGCAAGTGTGCTTTACAGAAAAGCCGCAGAAAAAGCAGCTCAGGCTGTCACAGTTTAACCCGTCCCTTAGCGGCTGGTTACACGCAGAACTGTGTATATAGAGATATTCTGTACACAGCAGGCTAGGGCCTCTTTTTGGAACAAACGATTAGCTGCGCTTCTTGCCAAAGAGCTGTTCACTGGGAAACTTACACAGCACTTGCAGCACCCGCTGCACCCTCTGAACTTCAGAAATTTGCGAAGGCATTATTTTCTTTCTACTGCAATCAGAGTTCCTTCCTAGTGGTCCTGTTAATGTATGAGCATAAGATTTTGCAATTCAGGGTCTGGTAAACAGACTTATTTTTATATAGCAGTACATATATCCGCAGTTTTTTGACCATATGTGCCAAGACCCTGCTGTTGCTGTTCTTTGCTCAGTCTTTTCACAAGACTGCTACAAGTTCGTTCCTTGGGTAAACCCTTGCACGCACTCGTCTCTCCTCACCAGATTGTGTGAAACCCCTTCTTCCCGGCACAGTACGCTTGGGCAGCAGAGCGGCAGGTCTCAGCCGTTCACTGCTCCCAAAGCTTCCCCGGGAAGGAGGTGTCAAGAGGCGAGCCTTCCCCCGGCTGGGCTGCGCGCCTGGACGAAAGGGGGACCCGGGCTTGTGGGCGTGCGCCGGGGATCCCCTGCTGATATTTAGGGATCTGTGAAAACCGGGTATCCGGGATGTAGCCGCCGCAAACATCTGCGGGCGACGTGGGGGGGAGCCCTGGGGCGCGGGGACGGGCGGGCGGAGCCCTGGAACGGGTGGCGACCCGCCCCGTGCTCCCGTCGGGGAGGCGGTGGCGGCGGTGGCGGCGGGCAGCGCCGCCCGGCGGGCGGGGCGCGGGCTATAAATCCGCCCCGCGGCAGCGGGCGGGCGGCGGTCGGAGCGCGGCGGCGGTAGCGGCAGCGGCGCAGGGAGAGCGGTACCGCAGCAGGTAAGGGATGATCCTTCCGTCTACCTACCTACCTACCTACCTACCTACCTACCTACCCATCCATCCATCCATCTAACTACCTGTCCGTCCGTCTACCTACCTATCCATCCATCTGCCTATCTGTCCATCTGCCTACGTATCCACCCATCCATCCGTCCAACCCCGCCGGCCTCGCAGCCCCTTTGAGGGCACATCCTTGCATCACCTCCCTATTTTTTTTTTTTTTTTATCAATAAATCCCTCTTGCCCCCCTTGCTCCTTCCAAGCAAGGATTTGCTAGCTGACGATGGAGGAGCGTGTGGCTCTCAGTGGGCTGGTGGCTGTGTGCTGGTGGGAGGGAACAGCAGATGGGGCACCTCGAGCTGTACCCCGGCCATTCTCAGTTGCGGAGGCAGCTGTTGGATTTTGCTGCCACAGTCCAGGCTCCCCTGGCAGCAGTGGGGTGGGCTGGGCTGGAAAACAGCTGCAAAACGAAGGCACATACTTTTCCTACGGAAGTTGACTACTGGTGCTTGTTGCTTGTGCCTCTCTGCTCTCACTGCTCTGCGTTGGTTTTTGGGCAGAGGACAGACTTGACTGGTGTCCAGCCTTTACCGGTCAGTTGTTTCAGTGGGGTTTTTGTCTTCATATGTGATGATAAGCAGAGTTTGCTGTCTGTGCTTCCAGGCACTGCTCAGGTTCAGAGCACTTCATGGTAGTGTTTGCAGTGGAGGCACAGCTGCGTGCTGGGTCTGATGAAATAAGTGATTTCACTTCTGCTAGGGAGGATGTTTTGGTTAACGCTTTCCATTGTGTTATGGTTTTCCTATGAAACATTTTCAAACTGGCATTGCCCACTGTCTTACACACTGTTTTATAAAGACCACACTGCCCAGTTTTGCACCCCATCCCCAGAATAGGGTGAAGAACCCTTTAGGGTTAAGATAGAAGTATTTACCAACTATGTTATTTGGATCTTTTTTCTCCTCAGTTGTCTGTTTAAATAGGAACTGTATTTTGAACCTAGAAAATGCAGCTGTAGTGGCATGGAAGAAGTCAAAGACAACCTGAAGCTTTCTGTCCAGATTCTCTGCAAGGTGTTGTACTGTTTTGACTTCCTCTGGCTTTTTGACAACTTTTTTTTGTTGTTGTTTTGTTTGTCCACGTGTGCCAAAGATACACAGCTGCTGAAAAACTCACTGTTGAGGGCAAGCAATGAAAATAGCCTGTAAACAGGAGCTATCAAATCCTTCAGGTAAACATGTGAGAAGCCTGCCTTGCTGTTTTTAGTCTTGCCTGTTACAGGCATAACTTACTTCAAAACTTCAGTCAGTGACATTAAGCTGGTGCACTTTGAACTTGTGGGAACTTTTTTTTTTTTAATTTTGTGCTCTTTTAACCAAAGTCTAACGTAGTTTGGCATAGAATGACTGTGTTTTTATCACAAGTACTTGAGTAAACAGCAGGCAGCTAATGCTGTACGATGTCCAGTGCACAGCAAGAATTTAATGACTGGATGAAACAGCAAAACTCGGGACTAGATGCAGCAAAAATAAAGTGTTCCTTAAAGGTTTGTACAGTTCCCAGAGTACTAATAAGCTCTGTGCCTTTGAAGAAGAATAGCACACGAATGTATTTTGACATGGAAAATACAGATGCAGTGGAAACAGGTTTTAATGTAGTAATGAGAGACTGCTTAGGGTGTGTATGGTTTCTGTACCTAATATTTTTTTGGTGTAAACTGAACAGATGCCATGGCATAACGGTTTGGGGAACTGGAGACCGCAGCTTCTGAATCTGAGTTCCTTGCACTGCAGTTTAGCAGATACTTGAATGGGATGGATTTTAACTTTAAACAAACATTTCTACAATCAGTGAACTGAGAGGTGAACTCATCAGCTTGAGAACAGGCACTCTGCAAAAGTGGCTGGCCTTGAACCAGGCTTGGGGAGAGAGACCTAGAAGGCCTTGACAAGCTGGGGTTTTTATTTGTTTCCTTTAGGAAAAAGGGTTTGTGTACTGATTCCCTACATCCATCGGCCACTTCACCCAAGGTGACAGCAGGATAGAGATGTCAAAGTGTCAGGTGTCCACAGAACTTGGCAATAACCAAAGAAGTGTCTCCCACTGCTGAGGGAGGGCTGCGTGTGCTTGGGAACCAGTGTCTACACCACCAAAAAACAGACTCTTCAAGTTTTTCTATTTCTTCCCTGCACAATGGCTTTTTTGTTCTTGCCAAAATAAAAGGGAATGCTAAAGCTGTGACAGATCATCTGGGTAGATTCTATGAATGCTCAGTGGCATTTTTTTTACTCCAGTGGGTGATACTCTGCCCTTTGAATATTCCTTTTTTGCACTATGACAGTTACATGGGGAGATCACAGTGAATTTTGGGAGATACTTTGGCATGGGAGCCTGGTCCTTAAAAATAGTTGTAAGGCAGTTGGGAAATTTGTTCTTGTAGCTCAGGTGGGATTAGCAGTGAACTGTTGTGAGAAAAACTCTTTCATGCAGATTTTTAAACCTAAGTGATTAATTTGTTTGACTGAAGTGCAGCATACATCTTCTCATGACCAGCTTAAGGCATTTTGGCAAACTTCTAACTTCCCATAGAAAATGCTGATTTTTCACTTAACCTCATTAGAGCCTGAGAATCTGTTGCACAAAACATGGAGCCTATATGTAATGAGACATTTCCTGCTTTTATTATCTCAAAATAGACAAAGAGCGAAAGAAAAGAGGCAGAAGGGGTGAAACTGGCTGGAAGCTCTTCAGAATGAAGACAACTAGAAACTGTGAAACTCTCAAAAATAATACAAATTCTAATTGTGGTGGACCAGCAATGTTTACATCATGCATACAGCTAGAAGCTTAAGGTCGCAAAAGCCCATTTGCTGTCAGGGGAGAGTCCAGCCTGGGAAACCAGCGCCTGAATCAGCTCAGTCCCAACAGTGTGCAGCAAGAGTGACTTTCTCTAGTTGCTCTGGTTTGACCACTTAAAAGGAAAACCTTCTGAAACCCAGGAGATGCAACTGCTTGATATTAATAGGGATCAAATGCTGGTCCTTGAGAGGAAGTGTGACTTCCAGCTGATAGTTTGTTTACATCCAACTTCCACATCGTGTCACAGCACCTAGAAATCTCAGGGAGAAGTACAGAAGAGCCCATTTTGTCCTGTCACTGTTTCACTAAATAGATGGTATTGTATGTAGACTGCCCTTTAGCTTCAGCTTTTAGGTGCAAATCTGTAAGTTTACCTAATGTGTGGTGGTGTCTCCCCTGCAGCCTTTTTGGTGAAGAGCTTTCCTGGACTGAGACGTGGGGAGTGGATCTCCAGCTGCCAGCAGGTCAAGGAAGCAACAGTTACCCCTCTGCCATCTGTCAAAATCTCTGTCCCGAACATTGCAATTAAACTACTTTCTAGTACTGGAACATTGTGGGAAATACTCTGAAACTGTTAAAAAGGCTGAGAGTAAGGCAATCCCATTTCCGGGTCTGGTGGTGTGTGTTGCTACGGATGACTAAAATCTGGGTTAGGCCTCTTGGAAATCAATGGCCATGAATATAATGGCTATTGAACTTGGTGTTTCTCTCCAGTGGTGGTGATTTTTTTTTCTGATCTGTGTCACTTCCAGAGCCCTGGGTAACTTCAGCGGGGCCAGTCAGCAGGAGGTAATCCCTATTGTTAATTCCCTTTGGCCGCAGAGTTGGAGCAGCAGTAAGGAACCATTCAGAGCTTCTCCTGAATATGTGATCATGTATCGTTAAAGTGTTATTATGACATAATTAAACTCAGTACTGAGAGTCTGTGAGAATCAGTGCTGTTATTCACCATTTAATCCAGCACAGCAAGTGCTCAGAGAGTAAAGCCTGCAATTATCCGAGTTTCAGACTCAAATGTGCAAGCTCCCGCGTTGGGCGATGAGGGAGATGAGTTTAGGTTTACTTTTAGCTAAGGGCTGCTGCAGGATCAGGCCTGTTTTGTTTCCCAACTGGTACGAGGGTGTTGTCTTTGGATAATGCCCAGCGGTTTGCTGTCAAATGGGATGTTCTCCTTGCGGAGGTGCTCCGCTTGCTGATGCACAGCTGGACTGCCTCTGCTGATGAAATTTTCCACAGCTGTATCTGTTTGTACAAAGCAGGATGTATGTCAATTCTACCGCTCTTATTTTGTGTGGCTGATCACGTTTCCTATGTTTCTTTTGGGTTTTGCACTACTTCCTTTCAGTTAATTGTCACAATTTTAATGTAGCTTTTTCATCTGTCAGTCAGGTTTTTTTTTCTCTTTATAGCTGGAAGTTGGTCAATGCAGATCTTCCTTTTCAAGCACTGTTTTTAAAACTGGATATTCATTACTTTTCCAAGCCTTTAACTGTCTGCTTCCTGTCTGAACTAAGTATAGCTTCAAAAGTATAGCTCTTTTAGCTTATTTTCTACCATGGATGTGTAAGGCCAGTCTGCTAGTAGTGTATGGATGATGTAAAAATTAATGGAAAGAGCAAACCTTAAGACCTAGTGCTGCATGAAAACCTGTCTGTAAAACAAATCTTGCCATGTGTCTTCAACCATCTCTTGTTTTTTTGTGTGTCCTTGCCATTTCACCACTTTTCCAACTTGACTTCTTTAAGAAATTCTGATTTTTTAGGAAGTTAAAAGTAAGTGATAAGGATATAAGGATCTTCATCTGTAATGCCCCTGATGAAGACTGTAAATGGAGGAACTGGTGTTTGAAACTAAAGAATGGTAATAGATTTTATTTATATATGTGTGTGTTTATTGGTAAGCGTAAGGTGACGTGGAAAGTAATCAGCAAAGCAGAACACAGCTTTTAAAGGAAACTTTATTTGTGAACACAGGGCAGAGACATCCAGATGGGAAATGCACTATTAGAGGAAGGAAGGATTGCTCTTGCTGTGGGTTTTGGGGTTGCTTCCTTCAGGAAGCTCATGTGCACCTTGTCAAACTAATGATGTCATTTTCCTACTGCTATAGCTCTAGAGTGCTCTAAACATACTTTGTATGTATTGTAGATAACATATCCCTGCTAAATTTTAAGATGCATTTGTGTCCTTGGACAAAGTTGTGACATAGTGGGTTATGTGACCATTTTATGAAGTAGATGCACCGCAGAGTTTTACAATGACCCTTTATATTACGGCAAATTCCAAATACTATTCTTTTCTCTAGATGATTCAAGTTTAGAACATCACATATTTTTTTCCCATGTGAAACATACTGAATTTTATGAAGTTGTATATAAAATCCCGATCTTATTTAAAAACTTGGGCACGTATAACTCCAACCCCTCTTGTAAATGGAACCTGGAAAGTAATAACTGTAAGCTCTCTGCCTGATATAAGAGATGCCAACCCGGGGCATGGATGGGTAAGGTTTTGAACGAAGTCAGCTGAGGATGAGGAATTGCTTTTTGCCCACTTTGAAGGATTTTGAAAGGCCTTATTTTGAGAAGCAAGGAGTATTCTGGGACTGGATAGTGCTGATTTAGACTCTCCCTCACCAGTCCCTTCAGTTGTGATACAGGCAGGAGTGTACTCAGTCCTTAGGAAGATCACGTTGTATCTCTGGGTGCTGAGGCTTGCAGGCAATGGAAGACTGGTACACAAATCTAGTCCCGAGTAGTTCAGCATGTGCAAATGCTTAAATTTGGGTAATTTTATAATGGGAGTTTGTTGGGAAGAATGAAAGATGTGTCCATAACACAATGGTCATTTGTGCAAAGTCTGAGTCAAGTTAAGATTTAGAATGCTGAAGTTCATCCTAGAAAAGGGGACTGGGAGCTCACAGGAACAAAATGATATCCATAAATTATACTTTCCTCCTCAAAAACAAACAAAAATCCTGACACTTGTCATGGAAAACTTCAGCCCAGACATTTTGGCAAGTGTTATAAAGAGAACTTGTAATAGCAATGAGCAAGCAATTTTAATAGGTGGCAGAACAAGTTGTATATGTACCCAGGAGCTGTTACCCATATAGTATGACCTAATGAATAAATGTAGCTTTAGATACTTTGTCAACCTTAGCTGCGATGTTTTGTAACTTTAGTACTTGTCTTTGCAACATCACTTAAATATGCAAAACATATGCAAAAGAAACCACTATGTACTTGCAAGGGTGCAACCTAGAGAGCCAGATAACATTTCTCATCTCTGAGTGTACTGCGAGCCTGGCCCTTCTGGAATAATCTCGGTATGGTTTTGCCTCTAACTTGTACAGAACCACCCACTTTTTGAAGCAGTTGCAGCTGGGCAGAGGCTATGAACTATTAAAGCATGGCAGATTGAGAACAGGAGGGGGTGGGGAGCATGGCCTGACACTGGTGAGCTGCAGGAACAATAGCTTGTTTCTTGTCTGTTTAGACTGCAATCTTTGTGGCAGAAGCTGTCTCTTCCATGTTATGAAATGCTTACCGCATCTTTGCAGTATTAGTTATTTAATCTGCCCCCAAAGCCCAGGCGAACACCCAGGTGCCAGGCGGGTGTCAGGATCTGTACCAATGCATCATCACCTTTAATCTTTGCTTAGGACCTTTGTGTTTGCAGTCAGCTGGAGGAGGGGGTGGACGGATGCAGGGGAGGATGTTGGGAGGATGCTGGGAGGGTGCTGGGGCAGTGGAAGGAGACGGGACGGCTTGGTGGGGTAAGAAGACAGCTGGGAAGGCAGCTGATTGCTCTTCACTCTTTCCACCCTGCAGTGCTGCTACCCGCAGCCTGGAGTCATTTAAAGCTAAAGGACAATATTGGCACCAGTGCAAACAGGCATCATGTGTTTCCAAGTAAACTTGAGCTGCCACTGGGATGTAAGATTTCTTACGAAAGCCCCAGGTTCCCCTACCCCTACGCTCTGCAAGGACTGCTTGCAGCCGGGTCAGTGGTGAGCGGTGGCTGCTTGAGGAGGGAGGTTGAGATAACAACAGTCTTCATAGCCAGAGTCCTGGGAGTCACTAGTATTTTTAATCTCTTTGAAGAAACTTCATGTTATTGGAGATAACCACTTCTCACAGAGGTATGTTTCAGGTGCCAGATGCTAAAGAAACCTGAATTTCATAGATCTTCATTAGGATTACAAACCCTAATCCTCATGGAGTTGTGATATTACAGTGTAGGTAGCATTAGGGGTTGCTACAACAGGAAAAAAAGCCCTAAGGCACTGCAAGGTCTCAACTTTCCTGATAGCTGGGAAGAGAATAGCTGCTCATAATACTGGTGGGAGGGGGGGGATGGGGAGAAACAACAGGGGTGTCCAGCATAGAGAAGAGGGGACAGCAGGCATGTCCTTTGGCTGGAACACCATCCCTTCCCACAGCCAGTTTCTACTCCCATGAAGCATGGGAGGACCCTGAGCTTTCCAAGGAACATTCCTCATTGCATCCCACAGCAAGAGGATTGTGCAAGCCTCATTTCAACAGTTTTCTTGCTCAACATCTGCGGAGTAGACAGAAGGGTCGCTCTCAGCTCACTTTGTTTTGATGCTAGTATCGATGTGCAGCTGCCAGAGCGTCTCACATGGGTGAAGAGTAACCAGTCCCTGGTTGGAGGAACTAGCAATTTAAAGGCTGTGTCTGATCCCAGAGCGATTGCAGCTGAACAGGCACCGGTGAGAAACAGCCAGAAGAAAAGGACTGGAGACGAGCCTGGAGGTCTTGTCTTTCTCACTGCAGGGGTGTGCTGGAGCCATGGGAAGCGTAGCTGCGGGAGAGGCTCTGGACCTGCTCCTGGGTCTTGGTCGTGGGAGCCCTGTGGGATCAGCTGCTGGTTCTGTCCTCTCAGCCCTCTCTGTGTGGCTTCACCCGGCTCTTACTTGGCACAGGGCTCAAGTTCTTGGCTGAAACATTTCAGTTTCCTAATCAGGTTGATTAGCACGTAGCATAACTCTAAACTTAAATATGGATAAAACTTTAAGCCTTTCTTGGGTTTTGGCTTTGAAAATCCCTGTTATGCTACATTATACTCCTAAAAACCCACTTCTTTTTTTTTTTTTTTTTTTTCTGGATGCCAGCCTGAGCTCTTATTTTTAACTAGAGCCTTTGCTAAAGCATGCTGGTGGAGCAGCTCACAAAGGCGTTTGAACAGAAATAAAAGCAAATTGGTTAGAAACAAACAAAAATAATTAAATTGGATATTGGCAGTGTTCTGTGCTTGAAGAGGGCTGGGTGATGGCGATTCACAGGACGTCTGTGAACAGAGGCCACCAAGCAGTGCAGTTGTTTCAGTATTTAATATAATGCTTTGATGCCTGACCTTTTCTGATTTGAAACTTTAAGTTATTTAAGGGTTACATTTCCAAGCTTCCTTTGTGTCAGGTTATTAAATTTTATTAAATTTTAGTTGCAAATTGAGGTAGTCACATATAACCACAGTCTAAGGAAACCAGGAGAGTCCCAAGCAGTTGAGTGTCTTCAGCTTTTGACGCTTGCTGTTCAAACTGTTTAGTCAGATGCTAATTAACTGTCAAAAGTCATCTGTTTCTTTTAAAAGGGGAGGAACTTCTATTAAAACCTCTCTCTTGATTTATTGTGTGGAACTATGTCAGAGAAAATCAGTAACTCAGTACACAAAGGACCTCGTGACATCAGTGCCTGTAACAAAGAGTAGCTTAAACAGGGCATGGTGTGGGCAGATGCTTATGCATGAGCTGTTTTGGATGTTTGCAAAATGAATAATTTTTAAATGGATCACAAACAGGAAGATCAGATTGTCAAGTTTATAATAAAATACCTGAAATGTAAACTGCACTTAATGAGAGCGCGCATTGTGGACCATAACCATACATGGATGCTTTAACTGATGTCCACTTGTCTCTGTTTAGTGGAGACAAGGTTTTTTTCAAGCTGCTCTTCAGTTTACAGTAACCATCATTTTTTGTTTTAGGGCCAGTAACTC
Source organism: Numenius arquata (assembly GCF_964106895.1). NCBI lineage: Eukaryota > Metazoa > Chordata > Aves > Charadriiformes > Scolopacidae > Numenius > Numenius arquata. The sequence continues at coordinate 69,449,875 of NC_133578.1, read as the reverse complement.
AGACTAGTTTACAATATTTACTTTTAGTGACCGGAAGAGTTCTAACTGACCATATGTCAGGCTCAAATGGTGTTTGAGCATCAGAGTAACTTTCCTCACTTCACTGTCAGAGGCCTGAGCCTGCGTGGTTATTTTTCTGACCTGGAACTGATGGAGATCTTTGCTAATTAACATCTGCAGAGCTCTGGTGACATCTTGGCTCTCTCCATCATTGCCTCATCCGTGCTTTGTTTAATAGTGCTTTGAGCTGCTGCAGATGCTCAAAGCCTCAAATTGCCACCCCTGTCCTTCCTTGGAAGGCTTGGAAACACCTCCCATGTATGGCCCTGGAGCCCAAGTCTGATGTGGTCTTTCTCTCTCCAAAGAGAGCAACACCAGTGCTTGGGAGCTGTGGCCATCAGTGCCCATGGCCTTCTCCCTCCTCTTTGCCGTTAGATGTTCATGAGTATTTAATTCCATGTGTAAAATGATTACTGTCCCTCCTGCTTGCTCAGCCTGCAAAGATGGAAATGCCATCAAGCTGCTCTGGTGAGGTTACCCTTCCGTACATTGGTACTCAAAACCAGAATAATCTCTGCTGCCAGTGTTTAAACAAGCTGTTTTGAGGAAATTGCCTTCTTTATGAAATGCTCAGGCAGGAGTCTTTTCCTGTTCTTTGTTTTCTATGATAGCACGTAAATAAAAAACAGTTGAGTATGAAGGCAGAGGTAAACCCTGTAGTGCTGGTAGCGGTTCCCCCAGCCCTTTGTGGACGTGAGACCATCACACATTATGATGCACCCTGTGATACAACGTTAGACAGCCGTCTGTGTGTCTTCAGCAGAATAAAGTTTGAAATGAGGGTTCTTTGAACTTGTTTCGCTGCTGTGCTTGGAATGAATTCGGTCACGTATATTAGGATTACCTAATGTTTGGTACTTATGATTGCAACATTGCTGGTGTTCGAGGATGGATGGCCTGATGTGTGGCTTCTTAGCTGCTTTTCACAGTGTGCAAAGCCAGACTGCCCATCCATCCTCTATCCCCTGCAAAGTCCCCAGTGATGACTGTCCCTCCAGCAATGATGCTCTGAACCTTTAAGAGCAAAGTAATCAGGCTCTGTAAAGTGATTCCTGAGTTACTAGCCTTGCTTACAACACTCGCTGGGGTGGTTTTGGAAGCAGTGGGTTTGGCTGGAATGGGTACAGAAAAGCCTCTTTGAATGAAATTAGTGAACACAGTATTGCACAGATGACTTCACCCTTCCCCACTTGCTTCCTTGCTTCCTAGAGGCTGGTTTGATGCCTTTCCTGCTGGTTGGCAAAGGTAAATACGTGACCTGTTTTAAAGCACTTTGCCAGCTGCAAAGCTGCCTTAAACCTTTCTTTATTTTCTTAGTCAGAGGTATGATTGTTTTAAAACTTAATCCTCTGCGCAGCAATTGTAACCGATATCTGGGTGCAGGGCGGTGGGTGTCCACTGGGTGGAGGTGGCTTGTCCCGGAGAGGAGAACTTGGACCCTCTGAGCAGGCTGAATTGGCTAAGTGGAGTGAAAAAAAGTTGTTTTTCTCCAAGTTGGCTACTTTACACTGCTGCTTGCAGATATAAATGAACTTTGTCTTTTGAAGACTTCTGTGAGGCAAGTGCTTTGAAATGTGTATAAAGGAATGCTTGTATGGTTATCTATTTAGGAGAATTTTGCAGCTATATTAGCTTCAAGCTTCCCTGTCACATAACAGCGGGGCGGAGCACAAAGCACCAATTTAGAGATTATAAAATTTGTGCTGAACATGGGTGGTACAAAACCACTTCCCCAGCATCTTTCTCTTTGGAAAATAAGATGTTTTTTACAGTGCTGTCAGATAGCGGGGCTTTGTTTGCCAGCTCTCGTGAACAAACAGCATGTTGTTGTGCCGCCTCATCACAAGGTTGTTTCTTGGTAGGAATGTTTCAGGTATTCCTGATGCGGTGAAGGAAAACCCAGAGCTTGGAAATGCCTGATCTGAAAACATTATGTGGCCACAAGATCTGGTATCTTTCCAAAAGAGAGAACTTGGTACATGTTAGGCTTTTGTTCAGCAGACTTTATGGCAGTCGTGTAATCTGCTGGTCAGCACTTCCTAGTGCTGGTTCTTTCGGAAACATAGAGCAACAACTTTGAACTATTATGAAAACAGGATTCTTTTTTAAGGCTATAAAAGGCATCCATCTTGTTCTTTTTGGCAGAGATTTTTTTGTCATTTGTAGTCAATGCTCTGAGTCCCTGAAAATCTGAAACTACCCCGTGTAAACAACTTTCTTCCACAAACACTAGCTGTGGCTTTGTTCCTCGAGTCGCTTCTTACTGGAAAACTGCAGGGGACCTGGCTTCTTACTCTCCTCCCCTATAGGCAAAACATGGAAAAATTTCTTGCACTTCTAGTCCCTATTGCAGAATTAGGTGCAACATTAAGGTGCCATTTCTGTCTTAACAGAATTTGCTGAATTGCAAAAAAAAAAAAGAAAATAAAGAGTTAGGTGCAATTGCATGTAAATATTTTTGACCTCCAAATATTTCAGCAGCATTTATTTTCCCTCTCTGCCATGCACAATTGCTCACTGTGTAGAATGGCAGATTGCATAGATGGCTATAATTATGAAAACATGTAAGAGTATTTCTAAACTGTCACTTGCAGTTGCTTGAAATTTTGGCAAACTTGTTTTTTGCTTGTTCTTTGTGATTAAAATCTGTAATGGGCAAAACTTATTGGAAAACCTGGAGAAAAAGGGTGAATCAGAGTGACTGCCAGGGAATTAACTCCGTCTTGACATTTCTGACTATTTAAGAATCTCTGGTGCCTTGTTGTAAATTTGGATTACAAGTTACTGACAATGGGCTCAGTTTGTTCCTGTCCCCATGCCTCAAGTGGCGGGGTTAAATATTCATGCAGCATTTCTCTGCACTTAAAATCCACAGCCTAATTCTTTACCAAAAATCCACCCAGTTGCATAGCTAGCAAGAAGGGTTCCTAAAATCTGAAGCTGTTTTTCACATGCATAGACACTAGTGTTTTTTCAGCATTAACTTTCTTAATCAGCATGTGCCACTTCATAGCTTCCTGCAACACCCAGCTGTCTTGCAAGCTTTCCCACTGGAGCATCTTTGCCCAGGGAAAAGCGTATTGAGTTAACCCATGAGACAGATTAAAAATGCTGCAGCTGATGGCTCCTGAATCCTCCTGTGGGCTTCACAGCCCTTCTTGAGCACTGGGTCATTTATGTGGACGGGGTTGATTGGCTTAAATCAGATTTAAGTAAGGAGGTGGGAAATCATGGTTTAAAGAATCAATTTTGTTCTGTGGTTTTATGCTAATCTGCAGGAAAATTGTTAATAATTAAAATGTTTGTGGTTACGCTTAGTCAATAATTCCTAAATGTGTTTCAGCCTTTTGGCTTGCTTTATAAATACACTTACTCATATGTTTCATGTGAGACAGTTCTAAACTTTTCTTGAAAAGTAAATAATTGATTTGTTTTATAGTTGTGTAGTTAATTAATTTCCAGTCTTTTTCCAAAGATGCCCAAAACCCACATGACAAGCATTCTTCTCCCAGGCCAGTATGTAACAAACATACTTTGACTTTTGTATTTGTCATCTTGCTGTTGAAACAGTTTCAGTGTCTCTTTTGAGAACTGTTTCTGGTCATTCATTAGAGCTTAGCAGGGAACAGCCCTCTGTCTCTGGCACCTTATCTTTGTTGAGAGAATAAAAACAAGCCGTCATTCTTCTTTTTAACTCCCAGTTTGGCTGACATGAACTGAGCTGCCTGTTGGTCTAAATGCAGAAGGTGCCCTGCACCAGCAGCAGAGCTGGCGGCTCCGTCTGCCCCAGCAGTCGCCTCTTCTGGGGTTGTAGCGGATGCTTCGGCATTTCGGCATGCAATTTCTTCAGCTTTTAAGTTAAATGCAACCCTTGGTCAAGATTTTTCTAACACCAGTTTAGTTTAAACAGTTTAATTTTAAGATTAAACAGGTGTCCGTCCAATTTGGAAATGGGGACAGGAATCTGGGGTCTGCGGACTCGGGGCGGTGTGACTGTGCTGGGGCTGGGGGTGGCTCTTAGCCAAAAGATTTCCATGGGCAAAATACATTGGTCATCTTCCATCTGGCTCCACATAAATTAAATGTGAAAAACAATTTTCTTGGCTCTGCAGTCCTTCAGGTTTGGCCACATCCGTGTTCCCAGTTAAGGTTCCCTCAGACAAGCGCTGAGTATCGTGATGCTGATCCTTTCCTAAAGCAGGATACAGCAGTCTTGTTCCTTACTTTGACAGTTTTGAAAACAGCATTATCGTATAGACCTTGTTGGTGTCCACTTAAAGAAGTACTGGTTTTACTTGGTATTGTTTGTTTGTCCAGGTCAGGGAAAGTGTTTCTGTCCCAATGAATGGAGCACATTGGTCTGAAAGTAAAATACTGCTAATGAGTGTCCAGTTCAGTTTTCTTACAGTAAAGACCTGGGGGATAAAAGGGGAGCCTGCATCAAAAGAAAAAAAAAAAAATTTAGAGACCGTTATTCAAGCTAATTTCAGAAGAAGGTAGCTGTGCAGATTTGGCTGTGCCACCTTTCACCTGTGAAATGACAGTGACCATGGCTCGCTCTGCTGGTCCCTGCCCCATTTCCTTCAGTATTCTCCGTTTTGAAGCCGATAAAATTTTATTTGATCTTGCAGCCTTAACATTTCTTTAATCTCATATTGTGCAGGGGTGTGTATATAAATAAACCAGGGAGGCATTTTACAGAAGATTCACAACCTTCTTGCAAAGGTCTTTTAAACTATAACTGGAGACAGTGGGTGATTGGTGGGGGGGTTGGGTGGAGCAGGAGCTTTATTTGTTCCTGTATTTAATCTTTGATGCAAGCTGAGAAGAAATCTTTTTTCATCTTTGCAGATATCAACTACTGACCATGTCAACAGAGTTCCAGGATGCTCACCTTGCGGAGGTGAAACCTCTGGTGGAGAAGGAGGAGGTAATTATTTTAGAGCTTTTTAGTGTTTCTGTGTTTTATTTCAGGGCTGCTGTTGTTACTGCACATGTGTTCTTTGATTAACTCTAACATATCATATAGGAGAAACAAGTAAGAGGAGCTGGAGATGGAATAAGAGGGTGATTTTTTTAAATGTTGCAAAACTGAACCTTAGTTCTGTCTTTGGTTTTACTTTTCTCTAGTGCTAATCTGGTGGTGACATTTTTTGTTTTCTGAATAATGACAGCTCTGTGTGTCTTCAGAAATTTTGTATGGTGTCAATTGGACAATCTCATGTAGATCCATCTATACCTATAGACTTCTCAACGTAGAGGTACAAACTTGGTTCCATTAGCTACCTTTTAAGGAGGCGCAGAGAGAGCCTTTACTTTTCCTCTGGGCACACCTGAGTCCAGAGGTGCAACTCTGCCCCATCTGGTCCCCTCTGGCTGCACTGAGCTATGAGTTACAGCCAAACCGCTACCAGGTGTGCAGCTGGGTGGGCATTCACAAGCCACAGCCATTCCTCTGGGGTTGCAGCATAGAAACATCGTCAGCTTTTTTTTTTTTTTTTGCTTAACCCTGTTGTACTTCTCTCCATTTGCTTTTGCACCATTTTTCTCCAAAAATCTGCCTGCAGTGTCTGGGTTCACTGGCTGTTTGACTGTGTTTAATGGTAGCAATACTCCTTGCTTTGGTATATTCATGGCAAAAAATTCACTGTAATATATGAACCTCTCAGCTTTTTCCTTGAATCAAAACTAAGTTTTTTCCTTTGTTACCAATGACTGTAATTCTTGACAATGATGTTTATAAACATGTTGGGTTTTTTCTGTTTTGTTTTGGTTTTGGTTTTGTTTGGTTTTTTTTGTTTTTACACTAGAACTATTAATTTCTCTGACTGCTACTTTCTTTTTATTCCGTCTTTTGCATAAACACTTCAGAAAATCATTTCCACTTGTGACTGCAGTGAAATGGCTAGAGAAACTTTTTAAACACAGCTCCTTTGCCAAGGACATTGCATGAAAGCAGAGCTTGTTTGGATAGCAGTGAATACAGCACTCAAACTTTGCAGGAACTAAAATCCCTTTTTAATTCCAATATTGTTCAGTAGTAGCAAAGCAAAGCAGATACTAAGCAGAAGTTTTATGGGTACTGAAATACCATTGCTTCAGAGTTCAGAAATATCTTAAAACACTGATTAACTTCCTGGTTTTCTGTAGCACACAGATCAAAAGTTGGTGTCTTGACAATTAAACTTATGTTCTTTTATTCATGATGTTAACTCAAGTTTTGTCTGTATGCAGGAACTAGCTAAGAGTTTGATTTCCTCTGTGGCCATCCTTAACATAGAGTAAAGGAAGTTATTTAATATATTTTGAGAAAGTAGAAAAGATTGTCCTGAAGGACACTCGGCACATAGTACGGTTAACAGTCATGTCCTGGCTTGTTGTGCCTATGTTTCTTCTACAGCTGAGTCTTCATTCCTGGGCAGCGCTGGAGCTTTATTTCATATGCTCTCTAGACAGCTGCCATATCTGAATATTTCTTTCAATTCAAGACACCACTGGAACATGGGTGTATGAAATAGCTATGTTTAAAAGGTCATGAGACCAACAGTGTAGTAAAAAAAAAAAAAAGCAGATTGTCTAAAACTAAGGCTGGGTAAAATGACTTCCACAAGCTCAGTCAGCTCTTAAGAAAACTGTTCGTATATACAAGACGTTGCCTAATTACCGAAAGATCATGGCTCAAGAGTCCCATAATTATGGGTTGGACTGCAATGCTTTGAGGTCTGCCATCTGAGATGATATTGCCCAAGACAGCAGCTGTATTGCTTCTGATGTCATCCATCCTTAATTTACCTGGGTTTCTGGGACTGTGTGACCTCCCTGCCAGGATCCTAAGCTCTGGTTTTTATCTCTATACTTCTGTTTCAAGCTTTGGCTTCTCTGTCATCCTCTGCAACATAACAAGTATTGGTTTGGATGCTCTTCCCTCTGTTTTCAGCCTCCCAGTGGAAATATGAGCTGGACTTCTTCCTTGTCTTAATAGAAGGAGGTGACTTTAAGACACTTCTTCCTTTGAAGTTATAAGCCTGTTAGGCTATTGGAGATGGGGAGGATGTCACCTTACTCCTTCGCTGGTGGAGATCCTTGACAGGTGTAGGAGCTTGTCAGTAATAGTAGTAGCTGGTCACAGGTTGGAATGGAATGGAATGGAATGGAATGGAATGGAATGGAATGGAATGGAATGGAATGGAATGGAATAGAATAGAATAGAATAGAATAGAATAGAATAGAATAGAATATTTCAGTCGGAAGGGACCTACAATGTTCATCTAGTGCACTGCCTGACCACTTCAGGGCATGTTAAGGCCTCTTAACATGTTTAAAATGCTTCTTAAACACTGACAGGCTTGGGACATCAACCACCTCTCTAGGAAGCCGGTTTCAGCATTTGTCCACCCTCTCGGTAAAGAAATGCTTCCTGGCATCCAGTCTCTGTGTCCAGCCAACCTCCTAAACATAACAAGGCCTAATTTTGTCTAGGGTAAAACTCTTCCCACCTTCAACATCGTGTAACCAAATCCCAGTAACAACTGCGTAACTGAGTTGCAGGACATGTTTGAACAATGGCTTTCCATCCTAGGTAGGAATGAAGTGGGCTGTTGGCTGTCCCATGGCTACAATAAGCAGTGGAGAAAAAATCAGTGTTTTACTGCTCTGAGTTGTCCAGTGATTTAACAATAACTGAAAATGCACCAGGTTTTGTGCTTTGTTTTGCTGGTCTATAATCTAGCATTTTATTGCTTTCATGTTCTCTGTGAAGATTAGTGGGTAAAAGCTCTGGGTGAATTTTGGTGTTCAGCAAGAGAGCTTTCATTAAATGAGGGGACAGAAGCTCTCAGCTGCAGAACCAGTGGGTTAGAGCACACATGTGCCAGCACAGATTTCTGTATGTGCAAAAGCTACCTGCTTTAATGCTTTAAAATCTCTTCACAGGCTATCACTCGCCTCCTTCCAGACTTCGATGTTCAGGCAAGTAAAGCTATTCTTATCTTTTTTTTTTTTTTTGTAAAACGGGAGACTGAATTGATGTTTGAGAAAACAGCACAATGTGATCAGAAATGACTGACTGCTCACCAGAAATACTGCTACAGTGGGAGAGGGGTCTCAATGGGGCTCTGACATAGTGATGGGAAGGGGACTGCGGGAGGTCTTTTCAGATCGAAGCTGAGAAATTTTCATCCAAAAGAGGTGGCTGGGTTGCAAGCGGCTCTATTCTTGCTGAGAGAATGAGATTCTTCAGCTGTGGTAGTGAAAGCAACATATTCCCCTCCCACACGGACACACACTTTCCCCAATTAACTTGCTTTCATTAGCGCAGTGCATGCATTTCCTCGGAGGAAATGTCCCTCTCAATGCATCCCGTTTTGCTATTGAAAGTTTCCAAAAGATTCCTGAAGCCCACAGAGTGGTAGAAGGCAGTAAGCAATCAGTTTTGTCCATAACAAGAGCGATGGTAGTTTACGTATGTTTATTTGCAGCCAGAACATAAGAGTTCATAAAGCACACCACTAGATCAAATGGTGAATTCCCATTGCTGAGGACAAGGAATATGTGTTGGGAAAAGAGGCTCGCCAGGTGTCTTATTTTTATCAAGGGGTGTAGGGAGGGAAATAGGAGGTTGTGCAGGAATAAGGAAGGCTATTAAATTGTTCTAGTCTCTTGAATGTGCAGATGGAGGTGCTTGGAGGAAATAACATTGTATTTTCTAGCATATTGCACTTTTCTTTGCACCTGTCTATATTTTTATTCAAAGCTGTGCAAATAGGTTAAAAATCCAGCAGAAACTCAACTGTCTTTTCCCTGGAAACAGAGACAGTTATCTCAAACATCTTTACCATCTTCCAATGGCTCTTACTTCCATAGTAAAACTGTAGTTTACATTAATCCTGCATCTTCCCCCTTATCCTTTTTAATGATGAAATCTACTGCCTGAAATCTTGATAAATGTAAGTTAAAGTTGTCACCATGTGGCTTCCTGCAGGACTGTGCACAGCATGGGAGAAGCTTTCTGTTTGGGTACAGATTGATCACTTGTTCTAAATACATCTGAATCCCAGATTAAGTCTGCTAACAGGAGTACTGCAGTATTTTGATTAAGAATCCAGAACTGACCCATATTTCATTTCTATTCTTGGAATAAATTTGCTTGGTTTGTAAACCATGTGTATATATAGATTTTTTAACTTGCAAGATCAAATTCTCTAAGTCTTTTTCAGTTTCTTTTTCCATGTTTTGGATTAACTATCACTAATCCAGACCAGTGGCTCTTGTTATTTAGCCCTGTTCTGCCAGCTCTTGCTGTTTTAATGATCTTTCTTTCTTCAGGTTTAATCTTTGCTTGTTCTAGTTCAGGAAGGGAAAATGTGGAAGAACTGTCTCAATCTGTTATGTTAAGAACTGCTGCTGCAAAGGAAGTTCAGCTTTGGTCCTTAAAACCACACGTAACCCTTCCTATATGTCTTTAAGTTGTCCTTTGGTTAATTTATGACAAACATGGTTTAGAGCTGTTAAGAGAGCTTTGATTACTTAGCTCATTAGAGAAGTTCATGTCTGGCCCTGGAGGACCCAGTTTACTCGGGACTGACACTGAAGCTCGTGTGTGCTCTTAATGAGCAACCCATCCCTTGAAACACACTTGGGAGGAGGATGGACCTGTCCAGGGAAGGAGGTGATCAGCACTTGGCAGGATGGAACTCCTTATTTAGTGCCTGTGTATGGATGTGGGTGTCCACTGTATATTACTTGCAACTTGCTCCATCTTTTTGAGGACAAGTTATGCAGGTTCAGTTAATTATGTTTCTGCCACTAGTGAAAAAGTAGTGACTGCCTGTGAGGTGTGTTGGTTCCAAGAATAAATTATATCTAGTTATTCAGATTTGGAAAGAGACTCTTATTTCACATGCTGTTTTAGGCAGACCTGAGTTAAACATACTTTTCCATTTTAAGTAAGCTACTGTATAGTGCAATATCACCCTTCTGAAAGCACACATTGCAGCAGGACAGGTATGTGGTTATTCTCTGGAGGAAAGCTTTCATGGAGTTACCAGGGGATGGCCAAGACAAGAGATGGAAGAACTGACAGCTCTGAACTACCACTAGTCTGTCTGTCTGTCTGTGGCACTTGAAAATTTGAGTGAAGGTCCCCTGCCTCCCAAGAAGGGTGGTGTTCCTGACCAAACCTGGTTTTAGCGCAAGTAATGATAGACTGGTGCAGGTCAGTGTGTCCCATGCTGCTTTATGTTGGCTTACTGCCAGACATATTTTAATTGTATTTCCAGTGTGATGTATTTGCTTATTCTCTACCTTTGGTATCTTTGGAGCTGATGGAGACCTGGCTCCTTGTCACTGTATATAATTCCCTTAGCTTTGTGTTTCAGAAGTGAGCAGTCCCTCGGGAGGCTGCTTTCTCAATAACTAAGCACAACTTTCCATGCTGTGAGGCAGCTGTAGGTGGCAGAGGTGAGTTTGTGCCCTGCAATTCATGGCTCGTGGCCATCTATGTACACCAAGGACCATTTCTGCTTTCCCTCCTTCTCCTCCTGTCTGCAAGGGGAGAAGGAAGGAGCTGCCTTGCAACTGGAGACACATCGGCTGGTCCTCATGGCCCGATGGGGTGGGTTTCCTGCTGGCATCAGTGGGTGTGATTTGGGGCTTTGTAGGATGTTACATGGATTTGCTTGTCCTTTTAGGCCTTGAAGGAAAGGAATGGGGGTGTTTGTGGTTCTGTGCTTTTGCAGAGCAGTGTGAACCAGTGATAATCAGACTAGGAAGAATCCCTGGGCATTTATCCCTGCATTTACATCTAAGAACTTATTAATGTACCCAACTCACAACCTGAATTGGGGAACCTTTTTCTTTATACAGCTAATGTAAAATAGAAGTCTTAACACAAAAAAAACCAAACCAAACCCACCCAAAAACAAAAAGGAGAAAATGGTGGGTACTGGGATTTTAGAGGAACATAAGTTGAATTGAAATAACTATTTTAAAGTAGAAAAACCTAGGGGAAAAGTGCTAAATAACTTCAGGGCAAGGGGGATTTGAAACCCAACATTGCAATAGCACATTAAAAGCTCAGATTTTTTTGATCTTCAATATAGTGGAAAAAAAAAAAAGAAGTGAAAAATAGCATTCACGGGTATTAGTATATTAAATTTCTTAAGTAATATGAACATAAAATATACTGTCTCCTAGCAATTTAGAAGTGATTTAAATCCTCTTTGAAAGCTCTAAAGCTTTTCCCTCAATTCTGAGGCAAGAGAGGGAGGTGTATTTAAAATGCATAATATTATAAGTGAAATTAGAAGCATGAGATGGTAATTGAGGATTAAGTATATTTGAAAGCTTTTAAATAACCTTGATGGAATGAAGTATTTTACTTAAAATATAAAATATGGTGTGTTTAGCAAAATGTGTGTGTGGTTTTCCTTTTTAGATGTCTAAATCATTTTAGTTGTGTATCCCATAATACAGCAAACAGCCAACTCTTCATAAACAGTTCCTCAATCCAAGTCTTCCTTAGAGAAGGAGGAGAAGAAATAAATGAGTTATCCTGTGTTATCAATTTAGAACTTGTCTTCCCATTCTAAACTCATGACAAAATCTCAAAAAATGTCACTTTACCCCCAAAAAATCTGCTTGAGAATGGATCAGCTCCTTTAAACTATTATAGCCTCTCTTAAATGTCATGTATTAAAAGTATTTTCATGTGTGTTTTTAGGGCACTAAGATAAGACTGCACCTCTGTTAAAGTGAGAGATGTGAACAGATGGTGTGCTTGTCTTTATCCTTCTATCGGATTAGTGTACCTTGGATTTTTTTCCAAGATAGTGTTTTAATACAAATCAGTTGGTGAAGAGCCTCTTACTATAATGTTGACGTTGATTGGGATGTGCTGCCATCTGTTTTCAGTGCTCTGCGTTTTGAAAACATCCATCCCTACATCACGTAGACAAATCTCTTCATCTTTAATAGGATCAATAGGGATGTGAAGTTGTTGGTTTGTTGTCACTGAAGGAACTGGTTTGAATTGATTGGTTTTTAGGAGAATCTTTTGGGTATTTGCTGTTAAGAATTCGTGTTAATGGAAAATAGCACAACCCTCTTGAATTAGGGAAGTCTTACTGTGAAGATAATGAGGAATTAAACCAATTGTTAAACTGACTGTGATTTATGCCAGTAATTAAGAGTATGGTCTCTTGTCATCTTTGAACTATTTTTAGTTGACACTGAGTTTGAACTAGACTCAGACTTCTAGTTCAAGAAGAATTAGCAGTGGAGGTCAGTGGGATGTGCAGGTTCAAGGGTCTGGCATTATCTACCAGGGACAGATTTTTTTCTTTCATGTACAAAGGAGGAAGATACAAAATCTTGAAGGGTGGTCCCTCCTAAGAAAACACATTCTAGGTTTTCAGTGCTGTTACTCGAAGGATCTATCAATAAAAATCTGATTATATGAAATGCCTATTAGTCTCTAACTGAGGAGGAAATAATTTCAATATTCCACACTCAGCAGGAGGTGAGTTACACAATACCACTTACTCTCGTTACCAGTGTTAAGGTTGCCAAACTACTGATTTTTATGCTTCGTGTTGAAAATTATCTAAGTACAGGAGGAAGGTAGAATGTGGAAAACACTAATTGCTATTATTATTAATTACTACCTATTGCTACTGCTAATCTCTTCTGGAGTATAGCATGATGAATATACCTACAATGCCCTATTTTCCACCAAAAATGACATTAGTAGGAATACTTTAGACTAAATGTTGCTTATCTACTTGGAAAATACTAGCTTTCAACTATTTAAAATTCTCGGTTTTGTTGTTGTTGGGGATAATTGTTCTAGCTTACACTAATTTTTCAGTCTTTTGTGTTCTCACTGGAAACTTTAGTCCTGGCTTTTAGGAAAGAACTTGATTTAATTTATAATAATTTTGGGGTGCTCTAGTATTTGAGATAACAAGACCTGAAATGAAGCTAAACTTATCAAAACCTGATGGAAACAGCAATAGGAAAGACTGTACTAATTCCTAGGTTTTAAATTTGGTACTCTGTACATTGTGTAGCAGAGACTTAGTTCATCTTTGATGTCTGAGCTCTATGGAGTAAGTACTTTTCCTGGTCAAACCTAACTCAAATCCTATTTAAGAATGACGTCCTCATGAATTAGTCTGTTTTCCTTTTTCTAGCTGGGCATTATGGGAGTCATAAGCCTATGCAGAATAGCAGCTTTTCTATATAACCCAGTTTCCTACTTGAACAAAGTAGAAACCAGCTACTGTCCTCTGTCTGACTTGCTGGATTTATCACCCTGTTTTGCCTAAAGATGGTGCTGGATATGGAAGATACAGCTTACCTGCTAAATAATGCAGTGAGTATGCAGAGGAATGAATCTCTGAGGAAACATAAAAGCTGGACGTTAGTGTTTCAATGGAGAATAGTTCAGATAGCAGTGATGCTCAGCTTGCCCGGACTATAAGTTGGGGGGGAATCTTGATTCATTGCTATGATTGTAATTTAAAACTGATATAAATGTATAATTGCAAGGAAAATAGGTGAAATATGGAATGGTGTTACCTAGCATCCTTATTTTCCCCAAAACGCGTGCTGTATTTCATGTATGAAATTACCAAGCTGTGATTTAAATCAAATTAATGTCTTAGATCTCTGAAGAGATTCTGGGTTTTGCTACATAAAGGTTTCCACAAGGGCTGTATGCACCCGATTTCTACAGCATTATTTGCAGTAGATTTTAATTTAACTTGGACTTGGCCTCTGGGCATTACTGCATGGAGAATGTCAAGCAAGCCCAGCAGCCACAGACAGTATTGAATGATGTGGGTATCTATGTCCTGTACAGTAAATAAAATATTCTGACGAAACGCTAAGACTGGCTACTAACTACATACTGCCTTGACTGTTATGTGAGTGTAATAGTACTGTAAATAAGTGTGATAAATAACTGTTGTTTTGTAATTCCCTCTATACATGGTGGCAAAATAAGAAACTGTTTATGCCCATCTGAAGTTTAAGTGCAAAAGAAACAACAAACTGTTCCATATGATGTGGTTGTTAGTGCAACCCAAGTCACATCTAACTTACATAGACATCCAGTAAATAAAAGATGGTCTTTGATTTGATAACAAAGGTGTCTTTAGCTTTAAGTTCATTAACTAGTACAAATTCCTGTTATGTCAACTAACAGCGGTATACTTCTTAACGTTGTTTCTTTGGTAATCACCACAACTGCTCTATAGCAAACTTCAGACAGTTGGGTTTATGCTCAGGTCTATACATAGCAAGCCGTCAAGTTAATACATGTGGCTGTCCTGTTTATTGGGGAAGGCTACTGTAATCACAAGGCCCCACAGCCTGATAAGTCTTTATGGTGAATACAGGCTACTTAATACTGCTTTCTTTGGGGAATAGTAGTTATTTGCTGAGTTAAAGTCCTTTTCCTGGAAAAAAAAAGTATTTTATCTTGGCAACTTGCACTTTTGCAAATGTTGACAGTCACACTTGTAAACTGTTGTTATTTTAGGTGTCATTGCACCAAACTGCTTTCCTTTTTTTTTTTTTTTCTTAAATGCTGCCTTTTAATAAGGTTAAAAACTATTTAACTATTCCCTCAGTATCTGGTTAGAGCTAGCAGCTTAAGTGCTTCTGTAGTTTTCTGTGGACTGGAGTGGGTGACAGCCGAATGTAAAACGTCAGCGCGGAATCCCCAGCACGGGGAAGAACAGGGTGGGTTAGGAGATCCCCGGGCCTGGGGCAGGACCTGTGCTGGTGGTCAGATAGAGGTCTGCTGCAGCAAGTCTTCAGGGGAGGACTTGGACAAGCCCCTAACAGATTCCTCTTGTTCTCTGCAGGAGCAAGATGTGGAGACTGTGCATGGCTCGGTCCATGTCACCATGTGTGGGACTCCCAGAGGGAACCGGCCAGCTATCCTCACCTACCATGACATCGGGCTGAATCGTAAGTAGACATTAATTCCTTAACACTACTGCCGTGATAAAAGGGTGTGGAAGCAGCGATGGATAGGAAACCTTTCCCGGGTCCTTGCTTGTTTATGTCCATTGCAACCTGTTAGAAGGTACCTAATTCCTCTCTTACAGCAAGTTTAATTCTCAGATTTTTTTCATACTTGTGAAGTAAATAGTTGGAATATTTCACTTAAAGGAGTAAAAGATCTCTGGTAGCTCATAGAGACCATATACGAATGCGGTAAAAACATCTGCAGGGGATACCTGAGGGTATATTGCCAGCAGGATTGAAAACATCACTGGTGCTTTGTCTCACAACCAATCTTATGCTGCTGTGGGTTTGTATGAATTACATGTCAAATCAGGATGACGAAATGGGTGCTGGCATTGTGTCCTTAGCCAGTATTAAGAAAATAACTTTGATAAGTGCCTTTTATCTTACCTGTCATGTCCAAGAATATAGTGACCTAATATCCAGATCTGCTCTGTTTTGTTATTTCCACCAGTACTGTTTTCTTCACATAATTTACTGTTTCTTAATCAGTTATCAGCATTTACATTTAAAAGCACCTGCAGATCTTTAAAGTCTGGCTATTACTGGGGGGCAGATACTACTCATAAGAAAAAAGTCTGTTTTCTTGCCCGTTTTTTGTGGAACTGGGTACTTTATTTTGGATTTTTGGTGGGTCAGCGCAGAGCTTAATCTGGATCCCATTTTTGAATAAGACTTTTTTCTTTCTAGAGTTACAAATTCTATCTTTATTGTAAGTAAACTTTCTCTCCCTTTGAAAGGGGAGGAAAGTTTTCCCAAACTTGCATATTCCCCTAAAGGTGATTTTAGCTAAAAATGTTTTATATTCTGCAATGATTTTGCTTGTCTGTTGTAGTGTGAGGACGTTCAGAAACACACACGTTGAATATTGAACTGTTCCTAGGCATCTTAAAGATGGTGCTATAGAATTCTTGCTTTCCAGTTCTAGAAGGAAAATATGCTAACCCGTTCCCCAGAGTAATACCGCTTAAAAATCAGAAATCAAATCACCTCAAAGTTGGGAGCCTACAGCACCGAGTATCCCAGAAGGACGCTTTAGTCTTGAGCTGCCTGCAGCAGCTGATCATCTAACGTTCATCCTGTAATATTTGGGCAAAAGCACAAGTCACGATCTCAGCCTTGGATACTTTTTACCTCCATCTGTTTTGACACAAGTCAAAGACAAATGACTGGACAAGTAAATGGGTAATTTCATCTAAGCCAAAACCTGGGATGAATATTCCCAACTGCATTTTATTAGTATTTTAACTTTTCATAAAGAATAATTTTTTGAGATTTTGGTGTACCAAGCAGGTACTTCTGTCAGGTATCAAAATAACATGGATAAACCTTAGCTAGCCATAAGGAAGAGGCTGTTCAGGGTTTTTGCTTAAAGGAATTAAAGCAAGTTGGCACAGGTTGCTTTGTAGCAGGGCTTTACTGGTCTTTCCTCCTTAGAAATAAAGGGCTGCCACTTTTGCCAGGCTATAACATAGCTCACCTGATTGAACCAACTTTTCATTAACCTGCAGGACAGGTTAATAAATCGATTTATTATAGCTGCAAACTTACTATTTCCCCTCAGCATAATTATTCCATATTTTCTTTTCCTTCTCAAGATAAAACTTGCTTCAATCCTCTCTTCAACTTTGAGGATATGCAGGAAATCACCCAGCACTTTGCCGTCTGCCATGTGGATGCACCTGGCCAGCAGGATGGAGCACCATCTTTCCAGACTGGGTGAGTTGTCAGGAAAACAGCCCATGCTTTCAAAGTTACCCTCTTTCTGCAAAAAGAGCCTTGATCTGCAGTTTAATTAAAAAGCACTTGTGGAAACCACAGTAGTTGCCTTTTGAACTTAAATCCTAACACTCTGTTTCTAAGGTACTGGGGCTCTGGGAGCTCTGTTGTGTTGTGCCAGTTCACAGTAAACTTTGGGGCTGTCATTTTGTGCTTTATCTCTGACAACTAGACTGCTTGTAAAGCAGTTCCTGGATAGATGTCTACATCTGTCAATTTAAATATCGCGTTACCTTGGTTTGTAGTGACATCCTGAATACAAATACAAACCTAAATTTTTATTATAAACAAGATTGGCATTAACTACTATATAATGTCCTCCCTAAATCCATGTTTTTTTATGAAATGGCAGCATGGTAGATGTTGATAAGTAGACTTGATAACCTACCTGGAAAACTCAAGTTGTTGGACAGTAACAAAGTGATGTCCCCTCACAGAATATCATAGATAACTGCATACTCCTGACTGTGTATCATGTGTGATGCTGTAACTCTTGGATACCCTGTGTGCCATGAGCACTGTCTTTGCCAAAATGCTTGTCCCAGTTAGTTCAAAAGAGACAGGTTTGCCTTAAGATGCCCCTTAGATAGGAACCAGCTTCATTGAGGAAGGGAGCAGCTGAGGGGAGGGTCCAAGGCAAGGAACAGTTGTTCTGTAAGAACTGGGTATTAAGGAGCTTATATGTACCCTTATTGCATGAGCCAGTCTATTTCCCTTCTTAATTTTTAAGCTGGTCTGGTGCTGAAGAGGTCATGATGGGCCAGGTTCTCAGCTAGTTAGCTGCAATGGCCCAGTTGTCTACCAGAGTAGCCTACAAAGCTATTTCAGTCACCTCCCCTTTGTATTTGTTTCAATCGTGAGCTTTTAAGTGTCTTAACCCACATGTCCTGAACAAGTGTTAACACTTCTAAGTTGTCAGCTGTACAGGGCAGCCATCATGACCTATGCTAGTAAAGACTGCTGCTTAATAACATCATGAGTTCAGCACAAGAAGCTGTACTATCCCTCCAGCTGGGAGACCAGTATGCTCAAGTTAAAAGTCATAGCTGTTGCAGTGACATTAGCTTTGTCATGACAAGGTTCACTTTCCCAACAAGAAAATCTAAGAAAATAACTTAAAATAGTTTTGCATTGTTCATTTGTTTTGTTTGGTGTTATTTTGGAGACTAAACTAGAGAATCATTAGGTGTAGTCCTGATGGGAAGCAGAGACTTGGATTTGTCCTAGGCAGATGTTCTCCAGCTACTTTGGGTGGATTTTTTCCATGTGCTGCTCAGTTGAGATTTTGCTCAGCATTTCCTTCCCTTAAAATTTTGTTTCTGCTCTGCAGAAGACCAGGAGCATCAAATTGCAGCTGTTTTTATTGAAATTCCTCAGCAGCTTCATAGCCCTTCCTATGCCTTCATTTTCTCCATCAATATCTTTAGAATGCTATCCTCATTTATTTTATGGTAATTTGTGTGTCCCTGAAAACACACATGCACATTATATGCCAAAGATCTAGGTCTCATTGTAATCTGTGATTCTGCGACACGGGGAAACTTTTTTTGTGGTAGACCAGAAGTACAAATGTGGTGAATGTGGTTGGAAACTCACCTCTCAAGTTCAAATTCTTTCATAAGTTTTAAGTGTTAACTTTTTTTTTTGGAAGGGATTCGTTATGGTCTGTTTTGCTCTCAGCCAGACCAAACATCTATCATCCTGTAACTCACAAAAAGTGCCATATAGATTATGCTCATATTTCTGCTAAATTGCTTACTTGTGCTTGCTGTTGATTTAAATTCAGCTCATACTGTCAGTGATCTCATAATGAGCACATTTGGTATTAAATCTCCAGTGACTGCTGTGTCTCTAAATATACCAGCTTACTCTACCAGTGGTGTAGTAACTCCACAAACACATATTTGTTGTAGGTATGTGTATCCCTCCATGGACCAGCTGGCTGAAATGCTTCCCGGAATCCTGAAACAGTTTGGGTGAGTGTAGAATTATTTACTTGTTTTCCTCATTCGTGTCTCTATGTGGTGCACCGAGAGAGCAGGGCAGAGCAGGTATTTGCCTGTGCTGCCCCTTAAGCTTTGTTCTGGCTATCTGGTGTTTTGTTTGTTAGAATTACAGTTGTGGTTGTTTATTTTAATTCCTCTGTTATAGATGGATCACTTTTGCCTTTGTTTCTGAAAGAACTTATTTTTTGGCCTTTTTTGAAATGCCTGTTTATTTTTAAACAGGAAGCAACTTTTGAGTGAAATCCCATGTGTCTAATTTAGGGGCTTCCTCCAGTGTTTTCTATGCATCGCCCTCACAGGGGCAGGGGACAGACAATCTGTTCTTCCCACTGTAACAACCCATGTTTTCCTGTGTGGTTAGCAATAAAAAAAACCAAAAAACACCATAGTCTCATCTTAAGACACTTACTGTTTTGTTTCTGTGGGTTGAGCATCTTAGGGGGTCAGTCCGACCTCCTTAAGCCTCTTCTTCTACCAAGTGCAGAAGCCAGGTAGCCGATGCTGAAGGACCTGCTGGCAGTGTTCCTCTGTTGTCTGCCTGCAACAAGTTTAAGTGGTTTAAGTGTGTGTCCTCCCTTAAAGCTTAGCTTTAGCAGGAGCTGCGGCTGAGAAAGGTACCTTCTCTGCAGAGTTGGTGCCCCCGGTACACAATGAAGAGTGCAGGCAGACACCTCCATGCGGTTTTCAGAGCAAGCAGAGAAAACCTGGCATTCAGGGTTAGGCAGCCTTGGGGAACAGACAGGCTGGACTGTTGGCAGGGGTTTTAGTCTCAGGCCAACACCCCAGTTTAGACATTGTTCATTTGTTGTAACCAGCTATTACAGTACCTTAGACCAGTTTACCTCACTACCTTCTTAAGAGATGTGTTTTTTAAAATGCCTAATCTAAGGCACAGATTTGTCGATTTTGCTTTTGCACTGAAAAAATGTTAACTTAATGTCAGTACCTTGAAAATCAATTATACTGGAGTGTACTTACAAAGCCTTGATTTAATATTGCTAATGAGAATGAAAACTATCCTCAAGAATTTTCCTAAAAGCATTGTATAACCTGTTTTTCTGAGTGGTTTTGTCTAGTCTTCCCTTCCATGTATTTTCTAAGACCTTGAAGGTGATGCTTTAACACCAATTTCGATTAATGCAAATATTTGGTTTGTCTCTGCCCTGTTTGGTTATGAAGTTTAAACTTAGTCACCCCAGTGGCTGGATAGCATGAGAGGTTTCCCTGCCAGCCCCCTGTTAGAGAGGAATCAGCGTCCCAGTTGGATAGCTGTACTGGGAAGGGCAGGGGGGAACCTAGGGAGGAGGCAGCCTTGTATTTAGGCTGCAGATTTCAGGACTGTATCTTATAAATTTTTCTGGCAGAGACTAAGCATTTCTTTCCAGGATCAGAACAATGCTATGGTTGCTCAGTGTATTTACCTAAAGATAAGTGAAAATTGCTGCTGCTCTGCAACGCATGAGGACCAGTGTCCTGCAAATCTGCCAAAACCAAACCAGCTGCTACATCAAGCTCGTTACTGGGGTGGGTGGCATTGCTGAGGGTCCAGGGTTTGCCTGAGCTGCAACCCACCCTTCTGTACATACGCACTGGCGTGTGAAAGAGGAAGGCTGCTGATGCAGGTTTATTTATTTTCGGTGCTGTCTTACTCATTTGTCTCTTCCCTTTTATTCCTGTGCAGGCTGAAGACCATTATAGGAATGGGAACTGGAGCCGGTGCCTACATCTTAACCAGATTTGCTGTAAGTTTTGTGGAGCTTCCCTAAAGCCTTGGACCTCATTTCCCTGACGCATTGTCTCTCCTGTAGCGTGCGCAGAGAATTCCTGCTCTACCGTGCCCATTTAAGTAAGCAGTTAGGCTTTTAAGTGAAATACCAGAATCTGCGGGATAGCTCATCCAGAAGACCTAGATTTTCCATTTTAAGGCCTGGGCTCTACCCAGTTAATTTGCAGAAGGTTGTTTTAATGGGAGTTCTCTATTTAAACTGAGGGTGGAGAAGAAGTTAAATCTTAATGTTCTCCAGCTGCTCAGTCGAATTGCTTTAATGAAAAATTTTTTTCCATACATACACTTGTTTTCTGCAAGATAAAACTAGACCTACCGCCTTCCTCCCCAGGAGATAATTTGCTAATTTCAATTTTATGTTGATTGTCAAGTTGCAAAGAGTATGTGATGAATCTTAAATCTTTTCTTTTGCAGTTAAACCATGCAGACATGGTGGAAGGATTAGTTCTCATTAACGTAAACCCTTGTGCTGAAGGTTGGATGGACTGGGCAGCAACTAAGGTAAACATTTTTAAGTTAGAAAAATAAATCAAAATAAATGCCTGTCAAGCATGAGGAGCTGGGCAAATATGTGTGTAAGACATGGCCGCAGACACTGAACATCTCGGGCTAATTCCTTTGGGGTTTATTCTTCCCTTTGCAAATATACCTCCTGCAGGGATAGTAATAAAAATAAATACTTCGAGGAAACAGAAACCCATGGTATAATGGAACAACTGGGTATGGACAATTCTTAAGAGCTGGTTACTGCTGGGGAAAACCTGGTTTAACCTGAACATAGGGTAGTTTCGGAAACAACTTTATGCTTGAAGTTTACTTGAGGGAATGTAACATTCAGTTCTTTCTTGTCCATAGCTTTGTTTACCAGCGCAGTCCAAAATATGAACTAGAGCACAGAAAAATGTTCAGAACAACGTCTTCCAGGTTTCAATCATCTAGCTGAGTCCTGATGCCAAAAAGACTCAGAAAAGGGCATTAGCTACAATAACTGTGGACAAATTGTCCATATAACCAGGCGTTTAAGTGAAAATGTTCACGTACAAAGAACTTCCTGTTAACTGTATTCTTCTGTAGCTCTAAGATTGCAATGTGGGAAGACAGGCACTGAGAACTAGTTCCAAAAAATCTTCCTGGAAGCAGTATATATAAATAAGTATAAATGTTACATTACGTGTCACTCAGATTTAACCTGTTAAAACTTTTTTTCAGGGTAAACTGATGGAAGGTACTTTGTATCATTCAGGGTCATGTTTAAGCAAATGGCAGTTGTTATAAACACTTGGAGAAGTACAAAAATTAGCGTGTCATCTTTTATGCACACATAGAGTCAGCCCATTGTAAGTGTCTAGGGTGACATTAAATGTAATGACAACCTTATAATACTAGGAAAAACTTTACAGAGCTGGGATGTAACATTCTTTCAAGGCGTAGTTACTCATTTTTTTTAAAATAATTTTTCATACCAGTTTATTTTGGTAAGTTTGATCTGGAAGTATAATTAGTAACTCCTCTACTTTGAGATGTACCAGTTGACCCATTTTGATTATCTCACCCAACATCTCACTGTAATTAAATTCTTCTATATCTGTGGATATACTCTCTTAAGTATTGCTGACATGAGGAGTACAGTGGGTGCCCTGTATCCTTCTGTCCTTCCAAAGTGAGAGTACATGCTCTGGAACACGAGCTGTAGGTACCACCTGCAAAGTACTGTCAGTGTGGGTTGTCAGGGAGGAGGTTGGGCAGTGAGATTAAATGACACCCATCTGGCTGGTTTGCTTGGCATCCTTGCAGGGAGTGATGCTGTATATACCTATGCCACCTGTAGTGTGTAACCTGTATAGCTGTATTAGTAAAGACAACCTGTGAGAACAATTCCAACTACATTTTATGGTGTTATAGCTGGACTGGGGGAAAAAAATATCAATCTAGGATATTGTACATACAAGGACAGCAGAGAAACATCCATTGGTCTACTTATGGGTAATTGAAAGGTTTCAACTGTTCAAGGATTGTTTTAATATTTAGATTATCTTGCTCTTCAGATTTCAGGTTGGACAAATGCTTTACCAGACATGGTCATTTCACATCTTTTTGGAAAGGTAAGGATGTTCAAAAGATTCCTCTGATGTGTTCAGTAGTCTGTATTTATCTCCTGGGGCTGGGAGGAGGGGAGAAGCTTTCACTTAAACAACAGAGTGCAAAGTTAAACTGTGAGATACTATTCATACTTGTGTTCCCAGTATTTTGGAGGTGCTATGCTGCCATGGGGCTTGCTGTGTCCTGATGACTCAAGTGCATCTCAGTCATGACAACTCTAGTAGGGGCAGCTCCCTGTTTAGCTAGCCAACACTTAAACATGAGTGTAACTGTCTTATGTACTCATGTTCTGAGCAGAATTACCCCACAGATTTTTTTTTTTTATACCATAATGTTGTTGTAACTCTGGGAAAGTTGGTTATTAGTACTAACGGTGCTCTTCAGTGCAAGCCTATACATGTACTGTTTTCTGAGGCTACTTTGCTGTGCTTGAAACTGTTAGTAAATGCAATGGAAAACTCCATTCCAGCAGAGCGAGGAACTAATCTATAAAGACTTTAGAACCAAACTGTTTGAAAATGTTAGCGATTGAAGTCCTTGAAGCTTAGTTATTTACTATTGTGAAATTGATTTCCACATTACATATGTTTGTAAGCTTTCAACATCTGCTTTACCCTGGAAACATTTATTGAGCTTCTCACCCTGAGTCTTTTTTGGTTTTTAAACCTCACACTTGTCTGACTGTAACCATCTGCACTATAACTACATGTTTTGCAGTTGTAAGATCTTGACATTACAACATACTGAAGCTTTAAAGTGAAAAATGTGGTATTGCGATCAATAACCACATGTTAATTCTGGGTGACGCCACTGGGTGCTAGAAGTTGTCCCTCCTAAAGGTGCACTCCTGTTGTGTAGATATGAGTCTGATGCACGACTGCTGTGCCATGTCTTCAACTCCTTTCAAAAAATAGCCCCTATTCTGAACGATTCTCTCTCCACTGTAGGAAGAGATTCACAGCAACCATGACCTGATCCATACTTACCGTCAGCATATTATTAATGATATGAATCAAACCAACCTTCATCTCTTTGTCAACTCTTACAACAGGTAAATACATTTACCTGATTTCTAACTGGAAACTGTTTTAAGAGGCTGTCCAGTTCTTAGAGACAGTATTACTTGTGTGGTGGAGTTACTTGTGTTCTCCCAGTATAAAGTTCTGCTTGACAGTGCCTTTAGGGATCTCAGGTGGTTTTCTTATGGGAGAAGGACCTTGTGCATTTGTGGGGAGAAAGAATGTACACTGGGACTAAGACATCGATACTTAAGTCTAAGAGTGGTTCTCCATCAGTTGTGGAGGCTACAACATGTATCAGATTAAATTAGCATATGTGAGTGTCTGTGCTTTCTCTAAACTAGAAGAATATGGAGTTAACTGTAAAATTTCAGTGTATCAAGAGCCTTTGTTCTCTCCATTTTTTTTTTTAGTCGGCGAGACCTAGAGATTGAGCGTCCTGTTCCTGGAATAAATGTTGTCACCCTTCAGTAAGTATTTTATTTCTTCCCAGTTCACCTGTGCATGATGTGAGCTAAGAGGTGTGATCAGTGGGTGGGTGTACTGCATATGCATTGCAGAACTGTACCTGCATGTGCTTACGTGCTAGAAAAGGATCTTGTAACTTTGTGTAGGAGATAAGAGGTTACTGCAAGTCAGGGACCACCATTAGAAAGACTTCCCCTCTTCAAACTTCAGGGTTGGAAAGCTAAATAGTTTCTGTCACTGTGTATCTACAAACTTAGGCTTACAGAGTAATTAC
Organism: Numenius arquata; assembly: GCF_964106895.1. Lineage (NCBI taxonomy): Eukaryota > Metazoa > Chordata > Aves > Charadriiformes > Scolopacidae > Numenius > Numenius arquata. The sequence continues at coordinate 69,425,347 of NC_133578.1, read as the reverse complement.
TTGAAGAGTGGATGTACTTACCTTTACCTGGAGATACACCCTAGTTAACGGAAACTATAGATGTGAGTGCACTTAAGCTGAGCCTTTGCAACCAAGACAACGTAAACAAAACCAATTGAAAAAACAAAACCAAAACTTTCAGGAAGACGGAGCAGGTATGAGAATGACTATCTGCCAGATCTTCTGCAAATAGCTTTTCACTTATGCTGCAACTTGTGCAATGGAACAGTTGTCAAGTCCTTCTCTGCTCAGCTACTGATGGTTACACACAGGAGACTTTGAGACTCTTCTGCCAATCTGGTTGAAATTGGATGACAGGTCCAAAAGTTGGAGCTCAGGGGGCAGGGGGTGGGGGGAGGAGACTTTGATGCTGATGCCCACATTCAATTTCTTATAAAACAAGGAATAAGAGCACTGGGAAGGGCTGATTGATTGCTACAAGGTGGGGAAAAAGACGGATTTTCAGACAAACTATCAGAGCACATCAGTAGATCTGCAGCTAATACAGTGGATTTGATGTATCTTTAAGGTGTCTGGAATACAAAACAAATAATTTTCCCACACTTAACTGTCTCGTTCTTCCAGCAACACAAAATGCAGCTTAGGGCAAGTCCGGGCTGGATCACAGAGATAATACTGCTTTTATGTGCTTCCCTGCAGGTGCCCTGTCCTCCTGGTGGTTGGTGACAGTTCCCCGGCGGTGGATGCTGTGGTGGGTATATCGAGCTGTGCTTTGCCACTGTGATAATGGGCAGGCGAGCCAAGAAGCTGTGCGAGGCCAGCAGAGCTCACCCTCGCTGGCTATCGATCCAGCCCAGCTGGCTCTCCTCTTCCAGACCGCAGGAGAGCTGCCATTAGTTCCTCGCTGTTTGTCCCCTCTGTCTGTGCACCATTATTTAATAGCTACTGCCTTAGGAACAATCGCCACAGCAGTTCCAGTGAACCGCAAATATTTTCCTTTAGAGAGGAATCTGCTGCTGGTATTTCAGCTTGTTCTGTGGTGTTGGAGCTCTGCCCTGGGTCACTATGGAAGCAAAGAGCTTCTTTTTGACCATTATAACGTGCCCCAGATGATTGGGTGACTTCAAATGTTGTCCCTTAACGGGCATGCCCAGTCCGCTGGCTGGTGGCCATATGGCTGCTCACCACTTGGGAAGCTACCAGATGACCCAACATCACAAGATAAACAACACTTGTTGCCACTGGAGTACCAGAAACAGATAAAAAAATCTTGAATTCCCATGTACATGGAAAAGAATACAGTCAGAAATGTGAACTGACCTACTTGAGTTCAAAGATATATTTATGTATACGTAGAGTCTTTATACAGAAGCCTGATACCCAATTTAGTCTGAATTAAGACAGAAAACAAGATGTTTAATCTGTTTTCATCCAGTAGTTCATAAGTAAAATCTTGTGTATAACGTCTTATGCTGCTGTTCTTTAATGCAGGTTGAATGCAATGCAAAGCTGGACCCAACAAGGACCACACTTTTGAAGGTAATAACAAAAGCTGGTTTGTTTGTTTTTTTTTTTAATAAACATTCTCCTCATTTAAAATCAGGTAGATTAACTAAAAAAGCAGAACCAGAGCAATGTGCTGCAGTACAGATAACACAGTGAGAATCCAGCTCTGATGTGGAAGGGCAGTTCCTTCAGTATTTTAGTGGGATAAACAAGACTAGGGGCTTCTTGTCAAGGTTAACAACAGGGAATTTCTCAGCTCCTCCATTTTAAAACACTAGGGGTGAGAATTGAAATGCTCAGTATTTCACATACCCATAATGAATTTGACTAGAGCTGGCAAAATTTATCTTGAGGTATTTCAAAAAATTTGAAAAAACCCAGCAGCAGAGTGGAAGTGCAAACCAAATTGTTCTGTTCCTGTGCTCGCCTGTCCCTCAACAGTAGTGTCAGATGGACAGACAGCTCATCTGTCAGCCACAGTTTTGTCATCCTCCCTTTCATGTGGACAGGGTCCAGGACATCTTACTGTTGGAAATGTATTATTTTCCAAAAACTTGATAAAATACACTTCCAAACAACAAAACATTGTGCAAAGGCTTTGGCTGATGCTTGGCATTCAGAGTGTGGGTGCAATCTTCAGCTCGTTACTGGTGAAGTAAAATGCAATGAGTGTAATAACCTGCAAACAGTGAAACAAGTTTGTTCATGTTTCTGCTGGGAACTTTTACTGTATCTCTTCATATTGAACCGACCAGTGAAAATGGTAATATACAATTAATTTTAAATGCTTTTTCCTCCTAATGTTGAGGAGTTACACTGCTGACCTACCACATGGAGATGGTAGACTCACCCGAAGAAAAAATCTGACACTATCTCAAATCCTCTATCAGTGGCCAGCCTTTGCTCAAGCCAGGGATACGGCTGGTGCCAGATCCTGCTGCAGGCCTGTTTTGCTGCTAACTAATCCTAGATAGGATTTGGGGTTTCCTGTAATTCACAACTCAACTGTTTTCAGCTTGTGGTGTTCCTTGGAACAGGACTGTTTTTGTTGGGTTGGCTTTGAGGGGTGGAGTGGCAGGAAAAATGAAGTGCTCCAAAAATATTGCATGCACTCAAGATAGGTTTTCTAATTTGGCTTTCCCTGCTTCCCGTGGCAAGTCAGGCTGATGCTTGCCATCCACAATCTCAGCAAATGGTTTTTCCCTCTCACCACTGAGGTTTAGGTGTTTGTTCTCTCTCCCCTGTTTGTCATTCAGGTCAGTACCGAGTCACGTTATTGTAATTCAGAACTGAACTTGTAACCAGGACTAATAGGCTAATTTCTAAGAAACTGGTAATCACTGCCTAGCAAAAAACATTTATTTGTGGCTCTAGCCCATGCTTTGCCTGAGGGTCAAGACACTTTGGGGTTTTCTGGGGTGCAGTGGTAGCTTTTATAAACATTTAACTGCCTGCTTTGATGCCTTCATCTACACATATGTTACTTGCACAACAAAAGGAAATGTTTTTCTGCCAGATAGCTAAAAAGGTCATTTTAATATATCCTGAGCATAAATGAGTTCCTCTGGCATGACGCTAACTGGCTGTTCTGGTCCCCCTTTCAGATGGCTGACTGCGGTGGACTCCCTCAAGTTTCCCAGGTAGGATTGGGCTGACGGAAATCCTACTAATCCTGTTCTGAAGCATGTCAGACGGCAATAAATGGGTGTTTTCCTGTAGGGTACTTGGTGTTCCCAAATGTCAGCCAAAAGGATGGTTATGATTTCATGAATAATGATGTCAATCGGTCATCTGAGCTTTCTTTTTTCTTTAAAGACCAATGAAGTGCAAAATTAAGATTGGGCGGGGATATTATTTCCTTTAATTAAGTCTTAACAGAGTAAACGTCTGAGGTGGGAATGCAGAGGTATTATTTTATGCCTATCTACTAAGCTAACATGGATTAGGGCTTGAGCACTAGTGGTTTAAAAACATATTTATTTGGACTATTTATAGTATAGATCAGGAAAGTGGGAGGCAGGAAATAACAATGCTGTGTTCTTGCATACACTGACTTGGCTTGACTGAGAACGGACTGGAGGTTCTGAAATATATTTAGGCATAAATTCCAAGGCTGCTAATAAAAGCAGGCTGGGAAAGTTAAAATTTACCTATGTTCTAGTGTTGCTTCACTAAAAGAGCTGACCTGTAAATCAGCTGTAGAATGTGATGTTTTCAAACAGATTTCTAAGCAGTACAATATGGTGTTCACGTACTTAAGGAAAAACACTGAATTTGTAATTATGTGCAGCTGGGAAGTCCCTGTACAGTCAGTGTGTGCCCAAACAGTGGGAGGGGGGAAAAGACTTTTTTAAAGCCACACAGGAGTACTTACATTGCTTCTGTTGTACAGAGTCCATTCTTTGCACTGATTCAGATAGAACTATGCAAAAAAATATAGGTAATATTGGCATGCGCAATAATTGAGACTGTGAGGCTTATTTGGCCACTGTGTCAGCAGCAGAGAGAAATAGTGAGTGCCTCATTGCAAGAATGTCAGTCGCAGCAAGTTGTGCTTGTGTATTCCTGGTTAGCTTTTTTGCCCTATAAACATAACTATCAGCTCTGACTAGCTAGATTTGTTCTCTGCTGATTAGGAATTGCTCAATTACCCACCCTATATGAGCTGCCTTGTATATTCGGTGAGAGCAGTTGTTTTACTTTGGCTCACCTGCCTCAGTAATTGCATGAGCAAAGTTTGAGCCAGGCTTAGATCACTTGTAGTCTGGAAATCTCATGTGCATTTGTCCATTTGATAAAATAATGGGGCAGGGGAACGGACTAGGGAGGGGAATGGTGGAATTCTCTCCTGTTAATTCTCAGGCATTCAGTAGAAATCAGAAAATAAGCTGTCCCCATTAAGATAGGGCATCTATGGCATCTATAACATTGTAATGTAACTTGCTGAGCACTGCATACAATAGTACTCTTCTTTCTTTTGCAGCCTGCCAAGCTTGCAGAAGCTTTCAAATACTTTGTTCAGGGAATGGGATACAGTAAGTATCAGTTTTATGGAATGGTTCACCTGGCTACCAAAATTTGTTGGGCTTCAAAGCATCCGGAGAGTCTTATGATCCCCAACGTGTGATCTTTTCCCTGCTGGGTATGCATTTGCAAGGGAAAAAAACCAAACCTGTGGTGTCTGGGAGGAGGGGTTTCAGACCAAATTATGTTAGAAAACAGAGAACTTTGTAGCCAGCTTATACCCACAAGTGCGTGCTTTACTTTATCTTCATATTTTTAAGGTGGGTATTTGTAGTAGTGTCCCCTCATTGCATCACAGGAGATGATTCATATGCTGCACACAACATTTAAAACCTCATTAGTTCAGAGACTTTAATTTGTAGCTGTTTGTCCTTCATGTATGTGCTTCTGACGACTGCTGCGGTGTAGATGCACTGCTAGCCTGGGCTGCCAGCAAAGGTTCAATATCTGAAAGTTACGGGAGGTCTGAGTCTTAGTTTTCCTCTGGCTTGTTGCAGCCAGAGCAACATGCCATAAAGCTCTGTCTTGAATCCCTCAGCCCTGGCCACCAATTTTGCCTCGGTAATTTGGGCTCCTTAACTGTATGCCTGGAGCAGTGGTACTTCTACACTTCAAACTACCATGAAAAGTATATATTCAACCCTGAAGGCTTCTCCAAGGGTGATGAGGGCTGGAGAGGAAGGCAAGGGCTTCCTTCCAAGCCCACAAAGCAAGGCATTAACAAAAGACTCTTCTTCCAGTCCCCTCTGCTAGTATGACCAGGCTGATGAGGTCCCGTACCGCTTCTGGCTCCAGTGTAACCTCTTTGGAAGGACAGAGGAGCCGGTCTCACACCGGGGAAGGCACGAGGAGCCGGTCTCACACCGGAGAGGGAACGAGGAGCCGATCCCACACCGGGGACGGTGCCAGGAACCGCTCCCACACAGACACACGCATCGAGCTGACACCGAACTCAGCAAGCAACGCTGAACAATCAAGCCCCAAGTCCATGGAAGTGTCCTGTTAGATGGCTGTGGGAGGTTTAAACTGGTCACAGTGTGAAAAAGTAATGGATGCCCCCTGTGTATCACAAAAACATAACTGGTATTAATCTCAAGCTATTCTGTAGGATGAACTCTGTTCACCAGGGTCTGGCAGGGACCAAAGAAAAGAAGCATCTCATTTGCTCTGTCGTTATTCTTGTAACTCAGACAGTTGCTGCTATCGTGCCCTCCTTCAATGGATGCCAAATTCTAAAGGATACTTGCCAAAAGCTGATGTGGTTGTAAACACTTCAGAGTCAAACCAGGCTTGCTTAATATCCTCCTTTAAAATCAAAGCTGTTACATACCCCTTTATCTCCTATTCTCTTGAAGTAAACTGGCACAATTTGAGACAACTTTCAAAGAGGGGGAGAAAAAAAATCACTATTATGGATGGCTTTTAAAGAAGGAAATGAAACAAATGTGTTATGGCCTCATGTTGAAGCTGGAGTTGAATTCATTGTAAATAGCTTGACTTCAAATGATAGAGAAGTTAATGTATCGTGCATTTATAGGCCGCCTAATTCATTAGTATTCAAGCCTGTTTTCCTATGTACAATAATATGCTACTAAAATAGGCGATTTTAATGTGACTTTGAGACGAACTAAATCTTTAAGCTTTTTTATTTCACTTTTTTTGAGATTTAGTTCCAGTCTTCCTTTCCTTCCCCCCTCCTAGACCCTAAAACCTGCTTAGCCAAATGAGGACAGGATTTAAATTTAATAAGCAAGGTAGCATTTCCTCTTTGGGATCTTGGGCCAAAGGGTTTACCATACTGCAAAAGTTGGCATAGTTATAATGAGTAGGGTAGCTGTACATGCCAGCAAAGCAGAAACAGCTTGATTTTTCCTTCAGACAGCTTCTTATCTTTGCAGCTCAAGTTTTTGTGTCCAGCACAATTGTGATAAATTTGGAATTCTGTAAGCGAAGCCAGATCCAGCTGTTCTTTGTCAGGAGAGATGAATAACTGTGGGATGGCATGTAATTAGATACTGTACATTCAACTGCCACTAATTACTAGATTTGAAACTCTGATGAGATCTCACTGGTGCTGAGAAGTGTATTCCACAAAGTGGTGGAGTGGCAACACTGTATCTTTAAAATACAGTGTGTAATGACTGCATAAATGTAATGATCTGCTGGTTCTGCATCTTTGTGTAGCCTCCTGGTACCAGGGGTTACTTTCATTGATGCCAGTGGCTTGATACCTTTCTGCCAGTCAGATTTTCAGAGTTGGGTATTCTGAAGTTTGTCCTTCCATAGGTAGTGGGACAGGATTTCCCGAGCTCCAGTGCATACTTGCTGCATTGCAGTCCTCACACAAACAAGAAAACTCAAATGCCGAGCAGTTAAATAGCAAATGTTAATACTTTGGGATTGCTTGTTCAGAAGAACACCATCTAGATTACTTTATATTGACTAACTTCAGCTCTTGTGTAGAATATCTGTAACAGTTTGTGGGAAGAAAAGACAATTTCCAGAAAGAATAAAGCTATTGTGTAAAGTCTATCAAGAAAAGTTTCTTAATGAAGTATTTGTATTTATTTCAAAAAAAAAATAAATTTGTAACTTTGCAATGTCTGGTGTCTTAATGTTTTACCAGAAGTACAATAGTCTTTCTCAGTGGGAGTGTATTCTTGCCACCCCTTTACATGAATGAAATCTTTTTTTCTTTTGCACATAACTCTGCCCTTCCCTACTCTTGTGCTCAGAGCTCTTTTTTTTTTTCCACTCGAGCCTACTATTTATACCAAGAAAACGCACCACAGTTCAATATTAGGTATGACTGGCTATTCAAAGTACTAAAGGATAATTTTTCTCTAACAAATGCATAACAAAATTGAGGGCTTGGTATGGAGTGCTATTTATTTGCTATTTGAAGTTTTCTTTTTCTCCAGAAATCTAGTACAGTCTAATGCATAGACCTGTGGTCTGTAGACTGATTTCCTCACTGGAGTTGGTGCCATGCTCATTGCATCCTGTCCGTTCCCAATCTGATCAGTAAATCCACTCATGTGTGACATGTCCCCCACTGATCTGTGGAGGAATTTGGGCCTCTTGACTGAAACTGCAGATGCCACTCTGCTTCTAAAAGCTGTTCTTTTTGGACCTCTTGCAAGAATCTAAAAGTAAAGAAAAGCTTAACCCTCTGTAAATAAGTTTTAAAAGGACTCCCCAGATACAAGAGGGATGGGAATCTAATGCTTTAGGAAAGAATTAAAACATTCTTTTATTGCCATCCTTAAAGCAGAAGCGCGGTTGTCCTTTTTCAGCTTAAGCTTCTATTTATCTCAGTGGTTTCCTGTTAAAAAATCGGGGCTTTTTTGTAACTTGAGCAGTATCTGTCCATCTAGGGGAAGCATCCCTCCACGGGTTTGGAGGCTCCCTTCGTGTGTTACAGGGAGGCTGGGAGCACTGATGCTATTCAGCGTGGAGAACGGGCAGGAAATAACAAAGCCTGGTCTCCAAAATGGCTCTACTCTGCTTTCTGTGTTGGGACCTTCGGGAGGATATGGTGCTCTTGCCCAGTGACTGATCTAACACGCTCGGGTTTTCAGGGACAGGTGGGTGTGTGGCTTTGCTGGAACTATTTTGGGCTGCTCCTTTCTCCCGTATCTCAAAAAATCCTGTGATAGGAAGAGGCAAAAGCAAACATTTGACATGTCTGAGCCAAGGCTCTGCTAGATGTGCTGATTCAGCAGTTGTGATTGGACTGATACCAGCCAAGGGCTTGATTTGGTTAACCACTGCCTGTGCCAGCACCAGTGAAAATGGGAGGAACCTGTGCCAACTCATCTTACAAAAGAAGGGCAAAGTTAGGTTCTTCACTGAGCTTTTCTGGGAATGGCTAATCATTCCTTCCACAAGGACACCATGGTGTGGCTGTCAAGCCCAGGCAGTTTATTTTTGTTTAATGGGGAGGAATGCATCCAAGCCTCCCCACAGCACAAAGGCATCTGCGAGCACTTCTGAGCAGTGAGGAGTTGCTAGGACCACTATAAATGTCAGCTTTGCAACAAAAAGTATTCATTTGGCAAGGAACAGTGTGTACCTGTATAGAAAAGCTGGAGGTCAGCACAGCAGAGTGGTGTCTTACCTTTTACAAGAAGTTATGATTCCTCTTTTCATGCAGTACTGGTCTCTTGGCATCTTTTAACTTCTGCTGTAACTGAAGAGTTGCAAATGGCTTGCAGATTTATTAGAATTTTTTATAAAATTGCTATAAACCCCTTCCTAGAGGGGTTTATCCTCAATCCTAGAGCTTGCAAATGCTGAGTTCTGCATTATTCTTAGAGACAGAGGTAGCCTGGGTACTGTAGTGTCGTTAAACCAGAAAAGATGAGCTGGGATTTCACCTTTTTCTCAAAGAATGAATGGCCACCATGGAGAAAGGAGCTCCTGTGGCATAAAGGAGATTGAGATCAGATAAGAGGAGGTTTCCAGAAGAGAAACAGTTCACCCGTCATAGTGCTTTTGGGATTATAAAGGGTGGAAGAGGAGAGAATGGGCTCTCAGGGACCAAGAGGCTTCCTGATTGCAATAATGTATCTCAATACCAAATCTTCGCTGTAGTGGTGCTCTTCAAAACCGCCGGTAGAAAGGATGTCATTGCTGAAATCCGAGTCCTTTCCACCTCAGCCTGGGCCTCCACATCTACTGTATAAAAATCTGGCTGCATTTCAAGACGGCTTTCCCACTCCCTGTCCTTGCAGAGGAGGAGTGGGAGAGGATGTGCCAATATCACGTCGTTGCAGCAGGACTTTTGTGCTGAAGGATGCTGCTTTCCTCTTTAAAAGTCTCTAGAGACTAAACAGCTGGAACCTTTAGCCTAGATGTGTTTTGGGGGTTTATGATTAATGTCATGTGTTGCAAGTGACGGACCGAGCTGGAGAGAAAACAGTTTATAGCAAAGCTGCTTATTTTTTCTCTCCAGTGCTGGAATCCTCTTCCTGTCTGATTTTGCATCTTGGGCAGAGTATCTGTTGCAATCCTCAATGTGCCGGTAACAACAGACTGTTGTTTCTACCAACACAACACGTTGAGCGGTGTCCCGCAAGTGCTGCTGGCAACTTGGTCCTCCCTCTTCTCACATGCTGTCTGCTTTTTTTGCACTATTTTGCACTGTTTCACATTCACTAGAACTGACTCTCCCGGTCTGTATATATGAACAGCTGTTTTGATCTGTGGATTTAGTGTTTCCACTGAGCCAAATATAGGCTTTATGTTGATAGCTGATCACTGCTACGCCTAATGTTTAAACAACTGAGAGAAAGGATGTTGGGGTATTTTAAGAGATCAACCCTTCCCCCTCGGCCCTTTGTAACAGCCAGACACAGCCTCTCACTGTTTCTATCTATTGCTTCATTAAGGGCTCCATTCATTTTATAAACAACACAGCTGCTGACCAGTGCTGGGGGAAAAAAAAAGAAAAAAAAGAAAAAAGGCTTCTGATTGCAACCGCCAAACAGTTCAATGTCTGTTCCCTGCAATTCGGCGTGGGGATCGTTTTCTCACCCAGCACCTCCTGGGGCTGGAGGAGAGCTGTTATTTGGATGTAATTAAAGAGGCAGCCCCCCACCTTGCATGTTTTTGGCACTGGTGGCTGTGGGATGTGCTTCAGACACTGGAAGCAGACGTGAATGGGCATCCCCAGAAGAGCTCAGGGTTTGGGAAAGGGGATAGCAGGCTGCTCTTCCTTCCCAAGCAGCACCACCACAGTGAACTGTGACCCGCAGCAGAGCTGGAAAAAATATCCTTGTGTGACCCGCCACTCTCTGCAATTGCTTTTGGCTGAAGTGGATTATGGTATTCAGGTCAGGGTCAGTGCGCGAAGGGGACTGGGGGAGGGAAGGGCTGTTTGCAGGGCAGTTGCACTCGGGGAGGGCTAGGGCAGCTCCAGGCAAACCCTAACATGAGCAATAGCACTCGGAAGACCTGGACTTTGCAACCCTTGGCTCTGTGTGTGTGTGTGCATGTGTACATGCCCTGGGGCTACCAACATAAGAAGAACATGGACCTGTTGGAGTGGGTCCGGAGGAGGGCCACAAAGATGATCAGAGGGATGGACCACCTCTCCTATGAAGACAGACCAAGAGAGTTGGGGTTGTTCAGTCTGGGGAAGACTCCAGGGAAACTTTATAGCAGCTTTCCAGTATCTGAAGGGGGCGTACAAGAAAGCCAGAGAGGGACTTTTTACAAGGGCATGTAATGATAGAACGAGGGGTAATGGCTTCAAACTGGATGAGAGTATATTTGGATTAGATATAAGGAAGAAATTTTTCACTATGAGGGTGGTGAGGCACTGGAACAGGTTACTCAGGGAAGTTGTGGATGCCCCATCCCTGGAAGTGTTCAAGACCAGGCTGGATGGGGCTTTGAGTAACCTGGTCTAGTAGGAGGTGTCCCTGCCCATGGCAGGGGGGTGGAACTAGATGATCCTTAAGGTCCATTCCAATCCAAACCATTCTATGATTCTATGTGTGTGTGTTCAGGTCCCCACCCAGCAAGATGGGCAGTGAAGATGTTGTTGCCAAGCTGTGGCTTTGCCTCATGTAGTGGGCCCAGCATTGGCGTGGGGCTTGGTGAGCCTGCCACCAGCAAAGATGCCACCCAGCCCCTCACACACTGTTGGGATGTGCACAGTCCGACCCCTTTGCCTTACCTCAGGCCTATGCTTGCATCTCCCCAGCTGGGAAATTGTCATTTATCAACTGATTGCACTATATTTTCATTTTAATGATAACCAGTGACCAAATCAAAGCAAATCTTAGTTCATTGTCACCAGCTGCCAATGTTGAACTTTGATCCTGTGGTGAGTGCTTCCATGCTGCTCATGCAGGGTAGGAGGTCCCACAGGGTCAGAGCTGAACACAGTTTCCACACAATCAGCACTTCATTTGGAAAGCACTTTGCACTTAGGAGATGATGGGTTTCCCAGAATAGTCCAAACGCGGTGGCTGAGAAAGCAGCCAGGAAGTCCCTCATGTACAAGCCCACATGTGCAAGTAGAAGATGCAGAGGCCAGATGGGACTTCTGGTGCCTGTAGAGGCAGCAAGGAAATGTGCTACCCTTGCTGAAAGCTATTGCCAGAGGCACAGCTGGCTGGAGTGTGCTAAAAAATGCAGAGGACTTCCCTTCCCAGCAAAAAAAGCTCACGCTGAAGGAGAAGGGGCTTTCCTGGTAGCCATAAGCAAGCCCAACACAGACTCATCACCGTGCAGAACAGGAGGCCACTCAAAGTGTTTAAATTCCTGAGGCAGGTAACCTACCTCAGGCTGGAAGGCAAACTTGATTTGCGGGAAAACTCTACAAGTATTTTTTCCTAGAATTAAATGGTAGTATCCTTAGTGGGGTTAGCTCTGAGGATGTGTAAATGCAGTGATATGCAATAATGATTCTTTAATTTAAATGTTTTTCTGCATGTCTTTAATAACCTTGTTTGAACAATTTCTGTCTGTATGGCTGCTGCAAGCAGGTTACTCTTGCAGCCTCTCAAGTGAGATGATAAAGAAGACATTCTTATGCAGGTTGAGTAACAGGCTCCACTTTGCTCGAAGACCCTAGACAATCTGTCCCAAGTCCAGTAAGAGTGCTGGGGGCGGGGTGGAAATCAAACCCTAGAGCCAGAAACAGATCAGAAAACAAGGACGTGAGTTGGGGAACACCTGGATTTCCAAAGTTGCCAAAATATTCACATTTAAGGAAATGCTCCTATAGCATCCTTTTTTACCACATTTCTGGCTCTTTATTTTTATTTTTATGTATCCTTCAGTTCAGGGCTTTGTCACATATTTCAAACACATACTTGGACATTGGCCAGGTGAGGAGATTGGAAAAGGAAAAGAAATGTCAGTGGCCAATATATTTTACCTTCTTTTGCTTGTCTAAGCTTGTAAATGAGGTGTCAGTCATAGATTCATTAAACATTTACCACTTAAGAAGTTCTTTAATATCTTTAAAGCTTAGCAGCAGCATGCCACCTATAAAATCTCAACATGATGCTGTACGAACAAGTAATATGTGTTACATAGTTGGTGTGACTTAGACTGACACTGCCAAACCAATCTGTTTTTCCCATTAATTTTTCCAATATATTTCAGCATAGGAAGCTTACAGAAATAACTCTATAGAACTGTTTAAATTAGAAAGTCACAGTTTGAAAAGGTATCTGTACGGATATGTCCCTGTGGCTAATGACAGCTCTCTGTCTCCATCAGTTTAATAAACTGCTTGTCTTAAAACTCCTTCAAAAAACTGGGAGAAAAAAAAAATCTCAGGGTTTAATTTCCAAGATGACACAGTGTGTCTAAATATTGTGGTCTTCCTGGAGTATGACATATAGATGGCACAATCCTAGGGAGCACAACAAAAATAAAGCAATGGCACTATGCCCTGTTTCCGCTTGCATGCATGCTGAATGTAAAGGCATCTTTATAAGTCACACTCTTGCTTCTTTTCCTCCTGCAGTGAGTGTCTATAGTGCTTTCTGGGGCTCCCAAAAAAGGCAGCTTGAGCCACTGAACTGACTCTGGTAAAGCCCCTACAGAAGGCAAGGAGCTATGGCCACTGGAGCTAGCTGGAGCCTGCCATTCATATCAGCATGAGCTGACCCTCAAAATCCCATCCTTCGTCCTTGTCCCAGCCTACAAGACCAACAGGATAATTGGCATGAGCAGGACGTGAGTCAAAAATGTCTCAGTTTAGCCTGGGTTGCAAAAGTGTCACTCCCATCCTTTCTCAAGCCTTTTCCTGGACCGCTGCATCAGAGGGGTCTAGCACCAGCTCAGAGCCTGGTATCGCCTCAATAGTATTATTGTTGGTTTCTTGGATGATGGTATCACTTTCAGGTCCCAGCAGAGACCTGGGCCCATTGTACGAGGCACTGTACAAACGTACAGTGAGCATCAGTTCCTGCTGGAGGAGTTTTCACTCTCAGCAGAGGCGATGAACAGTAGGGCTTTGTTGTTCTGGCTCTGAAGAATTTAGGAAAAATGAAGCAAAAGGCTGGATCCATGAAAGCCTTTGAAGCTCTAGCTCGTTAATGTATTTAAACAATAAGCATAAAAGTACTTTTGTAAAGCTACATGATTTGCCCAAGTACACAGGGAGCCAGGGAACCAAATCTAAAGGCTAGTCTGTTGCCTTAGTTCTATGGCTAATCTTGTAAACATCCGTTAAAACAAAGGATCTCTAATCACCACAAACTGCAAGTCAAGTCCACTGGCTACAAGCGTTGCTCTTCCCCTTTCGGTGTCACTGGACAGACAAGCAATTGCACAAAGAGTAGAGCTAATAAGGCTCTATATCCTATAGATTTGTGTCCAGTGACCCCAGAAACTCCTTTACAGCAGTGTAACCACCACTCCCCATCTGTGATGCCTTCAGCTCTCCATCCCCCACAGCCGCTTGTTTCCAACTGGTGCATCTGTTCAGAATCCCTTAATGCTGCTGTTGTGGTTGGGCCACGCTGCAGACATGTTGGCTGCCTGGCAGATGTACATGGGCTTGGTAGGAGCAATATGGTGGGCTCCTCCCCTGTCCTGCTATTTTACTTCATTTTTTATTTCAGGACTCGCAATGTTTCTAAGATCTTTACTCTTCTGCCTACTTTGACATTTCCCGCAAAGGCACTAGCTGACAGACAAATGGACAGCACGGTTGCCTACGTCTTGTTCCCTTAGGAAACCAGGCTAGAAACAGAAACATCTTGGGTGCTTTGGGTGAGATCTGTGGTTTCCAGGCATCCACTTCACTAAAAACCAACACGCACTGGAGCTGCTGGTCATGCATTAGCTTACAATGGCTTCTTTTGTCTCGCAATGAAAACTCTGTGTTTCAGCCACGGCAGCATTTGATTACAGTGGTCACAGCATTAGCTAATTGCAAAGCAAAGCAAGCCTATTAAGTGCCACAGTTTTCAGTATGTCTTCTGATCCTGTTTTCTTGTGTCCTCATGTGTATGTGTAAGACAGTGAAAAACTGATTATACATATAAACACACATTATATACACACTGTATTTTGTGCACCACAGACTGCACCGCAGGAATAGGTACATGTAAATAGACATATATATATAACATGGACATGTTCGTATATGGTTTTATATATAATATTACATCTAACATTTTATAAATGCATGCATATAGTATTTTATATGTGTATGTACATACACATATATGTGTGAATATATGTGTATATTTGTATATATGCATATACAATATGTATATACAAACATACAAATATATGGTATTTTAAGATGGGCCAGAACTACAACACAGGATTCCAAGTCATACTTAAGGGATCTTATTGAAAAAGAGATCCTAGGATGGCTTCCCTACCAAGCACCGCAACACAAACCATTTTCCTTTTTGGAAAACATGGTCAACTTCTTGACCTCTTTTTCGTATGTTCCCTTGGGCCTTTTTTTACCAAGTAACAGAATTTAAAATGTGGCTGCAAGTGCTGAGCTCTCATTTAGGTGGAGGTGCATAGGTCAGATGTGACCTCTCTTGTCATGTCATCCAGGCCACAGGCAGTCATGAAGCTGAATCTTGCAAAGTGCTGGTGTTCTCCGGTTCCTTATCACCAGAGCAGCAAACAGGAGAGGTGCATTGCACCTGCACTGGAACATCCAGACAGGGCTCACCCTTCTTTTCTGCCAGTGAAGATTTCAGGGAAGCTTCAAAAAAGTAATAATAAAAGCTTTGAATTAAGGAATGAACTAACTCTATGAAAAACATATAGGCTAAAATCCTATATACAAAGAAAGATGCTACTGAAGTTAACAGCTTTTCAAGATATACAGCATTTCTCCTAGATGTTTTTACATAGGGATTGCATTATTTTCAGCCTGTTCACAAGAAGCTTTAATTTATCATAGCCAGAAAGATTAGTCTCCTGGGAACTAATCTAGCTCGTCTGGGTTATCAAGATGAAGACAGACAACTTGCCAACTGGAACTAAAGCAAAATAAGTGACTGATTTAAAACAGTTGCATCATCTGAATTTCAGCCCTGTACGGATCCAGTCTGCAGTCCTTCTGTCACTCAGCAGGTCTGCTGTGCCACCAGGGATTTTGCAAGCAGATACTACAGATTGCCATGCAGAAACACTTTTCTACTGCTCAGCTCTCCCAATGAAGCAACAGCGAACGTGCCATGGTGCATGGGGGTTGTACCAACAACTCACTGGAGAAATGTATGCTTCAGTGATAAGAAATTTATTACCTGGAAATCTAATGACAGATTTTTTTATTCTCTTAGCTGACATTTACATGTGAAACTACTTCTGCAGAAAATGTTTACATTGATGTTTACTGTAAGCAGCAGCCCAGTTGCAACTGATGCACCAGAAGCTATGCCAAATGTTGTCCTCCCCTTTCACACCCACTCATCCACAGAGCTGATAGGAAGCCTAACACCTGCCTTCTCATTTAACACCTGTCTCCTTTCCTCCACCCCAGCCATATAAAAGGAAGGTACGTGTCACTAGCAAGGTGCCAGTGGGAAGCAGGGCCTGCATGCTGGTAACATGAGGTGGAGGTGGAGGTGGAGGTGGAGGTGGAGGTGGAGGTGGAGGTGGAGGTGGAGGTGGAGGTGGAGGTGGAGGTGGAGGTGGAGGTGGAGGTGGAGGTGGAGGTGGAGGTGGAGGTGGAGGTGGAGGTGGAGGTGGAGGTGGAGCCCAAGCACAGACCACACCATTTCTATGTGAAGAAATGGGTCCATGAGGTCTTGTCCTTCATCTCTCATCCTTCAGGTCTGCAGAGATAACCTAGAAGCAGTATGTAATCCATGAGCAAGAAGATCTATCTTGAAAATATGAGCTCTGGGGTGGTCATTTTGGATTCAGAGCACTCAGGCTGCTGAAGATCAGAGCTGGAAGAGAAACTGTGCAAGGTACTACAAGAGATTAAGGTGAGTCCAAGGAGAGCAGGACACAGAGGATCTTTGGCACAGCCTAGCGCAGTGAGACAGGGACGCCTTGAGCAAATATTTAAGGAAAAACTCTAGGTTCTTTCCTATGAAGAACCCATCAGCCTCACCAAGGGGTAGGATTTGACTGAGAATGACAGAGGGGAAATTTCTAGGACTGATCTCAGTGTGACAGAGACCAAAGTCTAGTCCTGAGGGTCACCAGTATCAAAGAAGTCTAATGTTGAATATAAAGCATATATGCCAATGCTCGTTTTCCAGCTTAGATCATATTATTCAAGAAATGACAGTAATGGAATCTGAGGCTCATGTCTAAGCTACTGACAGCCATGCTTTTGCTGTCATAGTAGTGTACTATTTTCTCCTTTGGGCAATTAAACTGCTGGCCTAATAAATGGCAGTGCCAACAAGACTGTCATTTACGTCTGGAATCTGTGCATAGAGGAATTTCTGGCTGCCGTTAATGGATAGAAGTCTGAGTTGAAAACCCTGCCTGTTCAAGGCCTCTCCAAAACAAGTGTGGCAAAACATCCTAACTCAGGAAAAAAACAAATTGTACATTGGCAGTAGATGAAAGATTCTCCTTTTATTTTAAAACCTCTGTAAAATCAGAGCAATGGGTCAATTCCAGCATTCTGCCAATTCAATTAGCGATTTCAGAGTAATCGTGGTAATGAGCCAAGTCAGCAAAGATGTCATTGGGATTCTTGCAGTTCAGGTTGCAAAAACAAGCATTGATCCACATGATTTTCCAGGAAAACTCAGTTCCATCCGGGCACTGAAACCTCACTTCAATAGTCTTGGACTTGTAGGGTGTGCAGCACCTGTTGTCTGTGCAAACGCCACAATATTTGGGTCTATATGGACTTTTGCTCACACATCCTGAGATGGTATAGTTCATTGGTTCATTAGCCCTGTAGACAGCCAAGCACTTCTTCCCGGGCTAAATCAGAGAAGAACAGAAAAAGAGTCAGGTTAATACTCATTACTGACACAGGTAGGACATGCAAACCACCTTCCCAATATTTAAAGGGGTTTGAAGCATTTTACAGCCTGATCTAAAGGGTGTGACAGATTTACACATTTAGACATATGAACCCAGAAACTGCAAGTAGGATACTTGCAAAATACAGTTCATGGCCACGATCAGCAGTTCACCATCACTTTTCCACTCTGAGTCACAGGTCTATCCAAACCAACAGCGAGCACAGTGAACTTGGCTTGCCTTTCCTTGCAAGGACATTTTGGCTGGAATTAAAGCTCTCAGGGGAAGGTTTTTATATCAGTGTGTGGAAGAACAGGGAGGACACATTTTTGACCTCTCTGTAGCACAGCGAGTCCATGTGGAAGTGCAGCCTGCAAAGGCCTGAATGCTGCCAAACAAAGGCTGACCCTGTGTCCAGACAAAGCTCAAGAAGTGCATGGAGAAACAATCCCCACCTTAATGTGCTTGGTTATATCCAGCTCGCAGGGCCGCATGTTGCACAGGCGGCTTTCCTTCAGGAGCCGGCACTGGTCATTGTCATTGGAAATCCTGGTGGAGATGCCCAGCCCGCAGGTCTTTGAGCAGGGACTCCAGGGTGAGGTATGAATGATGCAGTTCTTCTGCCAGGCTTCATCCTCTCCCTCATATGCTGCAGAGACCAGATTAACCCCATATTATTCAACCGGGGCAGCTTTCCATATTAAACACCCTCTCCCCAGCTCATTACACATTCAGGCCACTAACCCAAATAATTAAACCACAGCAAAGTGTCCCAGCATTCCTGTGAACCTCCTCAACCCACCCGCTTTGCTGCTGACCTACTTGTGTCAGACCCTCCAGTGCTGCAAACACTTGGGGCCAGGGCTCATTTCTTTATTTCCCTTTGCAGCATCACACAAGGGGGTCCTTGTCTGGGACCCCCAGGTCCTGCCACAATACAAACCCTTAATTACAGAAGCCTGCGCCAGCCGGTGCAGAAAAGAGATGAGATCTGATCTCACCGGGAAGGTTTATTTCTGAGCCCATTCAGTTGATTCCCTGTAGCAGAAGTGGTTGACAGTCTTTGCTGGATGGCCGAGGGGCTTGGGAGGCAGCCACAGCCTTTCACTGGGAGGAAGAGCAGCTTGAATAGCTCTCAGGGAGCTCGGCAGCCACTTGAAGAAAGGGTGGGCTCTGTTTTGAAAGCAGCCAACAGTTTGGGTTCCTTCACAGCCTTGGCCAAAGTCCCCACTGGTCTGCAACTCACAGTACGGCCCACAGACAAAACTCTGTCGCACTGAGCTTGCTCACTATTAATTTTATTATTGTATTAATTAATATAGGAGGAGGGAGCCAGACTCTTTTCACTGGTTGCCAGTGAGAGGATGAGGGGCAACGGGCACAAGCTGGAACATAGGAGGTTCCACTCAAATATGAGAAGAAACTTCTTTACGGTGAGGGTGCCAGAGCCCTGGAACAGGCTGCCCAGGGAGGGTGTGGAGTCCCCTTCTTTGGAGATTTTCAAGACCCGCCTGGATGCAGTCCTGAGTAACATGCTCTGACATGCTCTGGGCAATCCTGCTTCGGCAGGGGAGTTGGACTAGATGATCTTTATGGTCCCTTCCAACTCTAAAAAATTCAGTGAAATTCAGTGAAATAAATGCTAGTCTCACTTCTCTACGTATAAGAGAAAAAGTTAGGCAAAGAAAGCTGTGTTATGCCCATTTTGGGACACAGGCCACGAAGATATAAGGTCAATTTCAGTAGTAGATGTTTTGAATTTGGACCCACTTCACAGTTCAAAACTACCAGGGACAGAAGTGAGGGCTAAACTGGTATTTTTAACTCACAAAATGGAGACCGAGGTTTTGTTTTGTACAATAAAAATACAGACCAAGGACTGGGAAAAAAACCCTTATCATGAAGGAACCAAAATTGTGATTTACAAGCATCATTCTATGTCTCCTCGAACTCTGCTTTTGTGAGATGATATTCTGTAAACTGGAGCTAATGTGGCTAATGTCACTACATTGCGTCACAAGGTGATATGAGGATAAATTTAAGACATATGGCAAGGTGATTCCATCTTAAACATTTGGGACCATGCTTGAGGCAAATGGTATCACCTCT
Source organism: Numenius arquata (assembly GCF_964106895.1). Taxonomy (NCBI): domain Eukaryota; kingdom Metazoa; phylum Chordata; class Aves; order Charadriiformes; family Scolopacidae; genus Numenius; species Numenius arquata. Next base: position 69,405,805 of record NC_133578.1, on the reverse strand, counting down.
GTGCAGTGAGCTATATGATCCCCACTATGAATGTGAGTGTGAGGAAAGATGATACCTTATGCAACACATAAAACAGGTATTTCAATAATGTAATCAGTCCAGAATTGCTGAAAAGCTATACTAACACAAGACAATTTAGCACAATTGGCAGTGAAATCTCCACCACAATGACTGTTTTCAAGGTGTTTTGTAAGTTTGGGACTACTAGGATACAGGGGCTTTAAAATCATACTACTAAAACAATATAACCCAGGCAAAAATTAAACTGAGCCCATTCTGTTTTCCAGAGGGCCCAGACTGAAAAAAAAAAAAAAAAAAAAAAAGGTGCAGTAAAAAGGACTTGTGACATCTTCAAAGTGCCAGAAGATGTGTGCTTCAAAGGGGCCTTTGTCACACAAGTATGTTTGATGAATCTCATATTGCTGCTAAGGAGTTCAAGCACACCACTGGTGTTGGCGTGTCCTGTCCTTCACCACACGCTGTTACAGGAGTCTCTGTGCCTCACTCACACAAAGACTAGATGCCTGCCAGGTCTGGCAGTACAAGCCGGTACTTTGGTTGTAGAGACTCTGACTTCAGTTGCCCAATGACAAAGGAGAGGTCCACCTCACTCCCACCATACCTGCAGAGGAGATGTGGCGTGGAGACGTCTTCCTGATTTTCTTGGAGTCATCACAAATCCACTGCTCGCAGCACTTCCCTGCCATCTTAATCAACTTTGGGTTTGGGCACCAGACGAGGGGAGGGCGTGAGTTTGTGCACATGGGAATACAGCCCACAGCCCCGTTAATACACGTGCAGTTGTATTTGCAGTTGGGCTGAAACGTGTCCCCATTGTTATACCTGACTCCATTGAGGACACAGCCTACACCGACAATCTCTGAAAGGAAACACAAAAAAAATACACACAGAGCACCATTAAAATACTGCTGGCAAGAAACGGCGCTGATGTGCTTCTTTACCAAGCTGCTCCCTGGGCAACATGGGAACCACCATGGAGATATGGCAGTGCTGCGGAGCGATGTGCTCAGAGTGATGCTGAGCCAAATGTAGTCACACCATCTAGGAAACTGTTTTCATTCTGAATCACAGCAAAAAAAATATGAATATTTTAATTCTTCGTGAAAAAAATAAGTTAGAAAATAAAACAAGTTTTATCCACAAATGCTCGCTTAAAAAATCATTTCATGGCATGCTGGTAAAAGTTATTTGCAGTAGCAGCAATACAAGCAGTTGAAAGATATTGAGTGAAATTTGATGTTTTCAGGAACATGAGAGGACTAGATGGAGCTGTAAATAAGGCACAGCTCTGCATGACATCTGTACCCTTCTGAAGCAGAAGGGGGAGGACAGTCAAGCTAGCAGAGGAGCACATAAAATGGCACAGGATTCCTATATTTAGGCAACTAGATCCCACCCAGCTTATCACAGACCAGTTTTCTTGAAAAATGAAGGAACACATTATAAAGCCATGAAAGTTAGTATCCGATGTATATTTTTAAACAAAATCACTAAAAAAATCAAGCTTTTTAATTGCCCATGAACATAAATCACATTGATTCAGGAAGTAAGACACAAGTTGCATAAAGCAACTGTTTCAAATTATGGACAGTTATTTGGAGTCAGTGGCAGAAATCTTCTAATGACAAATTCAAGCTTCAGTTTCTTGTTTGGTCACACGGAGGCAGTGCGCACGCACCGATCAGCTTGTTTTGGTTTTAAGTCTGGTCGGAAACAGAGCTGTGATGTGGCTGCTTCAGGGCCAACACAAATTGAAATGCTGGATTAAAAAATTGCAAAGGCTTCCTATTTTTAGAACGGGCTGAATGAAAACACCAAACGCTAATCCCTTCTTCTGCACACAAATGAGACTTTGTTGGAATTTGAAGCACAGATCCAGATCTCCAGTTCATGCTCAGGTCCAATTTTGCTTCAGCCTTTTTATTGAAGAGATGCTACTCAGTGCTGGAGCCAGAGCTGAGAATTCACTTAAACTTCTAGGTGTGCACATGGATCAAGACAGTTCAAGAAAATGCTGTACTTCCTAGAGTTTTGCTACCAGCATATCCCTCCCGGGCTGTGTTAACTCAGCCTCCCATAGGTCTTGTATATCAAGTTGTTCATCATGAGGATATCCCAAAAAATAGACAAAGGGGCTGTTGAATGCCTTCATGCAGAACGACGTGAATCTGCACCTAAGTCAGGCAATCTGGGAGCAGTTCGCAGTTCCTGGCCCCATGTGCTCAGTGCCTGCCTCCCCCCTCCCTGGGCTTGGTCAGTACCCTGTTATCTCTGCACTCAACAATAAAATGAGTGCTGTAGTGTCTCCCAGCAGGCTCCTATCTGACCTCCAGGTGTCCTGGGATACACCTCAACATGGCAGTCTAGATACAGCCTGAATTTCCCACAGTTTAACTCCAATGCCTTTACCAACACCCTTTCCTAGCTCTTTCAGGATCTTTATTTTCGACAAATTGTATTGTTTCTGTAGTTCTGTGTGTACTGAATTATGTAGACTTAGCTGTTGGCATCCAGCTGCAAAGCAAATTCCTCACAGCAGTTAGTCCCCAACACCTGGCGCAGAGGTTCTGCTCCTGTGGTCAGGGCATTGGCTGGTATACTCAGAGCAGACTGATGCAGTCCATATATCACCCAGCGCACCAGAACGAAGATGTCAGGCAGATCCTGTGCCTCTACTTGGATGCTGAAAGCAAGAGGAAGACCACAGCTTCGCTTCCTAACCATGGAAAGACCTACTTCTCATGTCCCTCAGCTGTGCATGCCGCAATGGCCCTTACCATATAACCATAAATGTCATAGAATAGGGGATATATTGTCATTGCAATAGGGATACAAAAGTGGATTAGATTGGAAACCCTTCCAGATCTGTCTGGGGAAGCTGGGATCAATCCTCCTACATCACAGTGCTGTTGCCACAGACATACTGAATGCCTGTGATATATGGGAGGTCTACAAAAAAAAAAACCCAAAAAATCAAACTAAGCAAGCAAGCATTTAAATAAATAAATAAGAAGCAATGTGAAGGTCTTTCAAGAGGTCTAGGAAGGCTGAGGTATCTTTAAGACAACGTCCAGCTTGTTTTCCTCTCCCAGTGCAGGGCCAGCTGTAGCGATGTCATTCTTGACAGATGTTTGTCTAACCTGTTCTTACAGACCTCCCATGAATGCTCCTCACACACTCCAGACAATACATTTGAATGATCTCATAGCCTCATTTCTTAACTGTGGATTTTTTCTAATCTTGAAAATCACTGTTTAAGCTTATATCTCCTTGCAGATACCTTCTCTTGTTATTTTGCCCATATCCTACAAAAATCTGTTTAGACTGCACTTTCTGCATGCTTGATTTTGTGACTGAGCTAATGCAAAACCAAGTTCATGTCTTACTACACTTCCTGTCCCTCTTCTGCTGAGGGACAGCAACACCTAGTATCATTTCTGTGAGAAACTGCCAGCTACCCTGAACCTCTTCACTCTTCAGACCTGTCCCTTCTGAAGCTTCCGCTGATATTCTAAGTTTATTGAAGCCCACTGTTTGCAGTCTTCTCTCTTTCTTGTGGATCAGTTATCCTATCCATCTTACAGTCAGCTCTCCTCCAGGCTTCCTTCCACCTTTACATTTTCTATTAGTACCTAATTCATGGTTATATTCCAGCCCAGAAGACCATCCCTGTTTTTTCCTTTTTAAGAATCTAAAGCCATAATCAATGTATTCTAATAACTTGCTCAACAGTCAGCATCATTTCTGATCAGCTATCTGTGTGGTTTTACTCATGATCCTTTCTCTTTTAATCATTCCTAAAGTAATGATTTTCAGTCTTTTATGATATTTATGAGCGGATCAGATTCCCCCCATGTTCTGGATCTCAGAACACATTAATATGCCCTTGACACACAAAACACTACCTCATTTGTTCTTCCTCTTCTTGAATAAAAATTTTCCAGTCACATGAATTATCCCGCTGAGAGTTTGTTATGACAAGCAGGAAGAAATCCTTCTGCGTCGTGGCAGCTAATGTGACTGAAACCATTGTAAGATTAAGGCTCAGACCTCAATTTGTCACCAAGAAACTTTGCTAGGAGATGATTCATCCCTGACCCTCTTGACAGGATACCAAGTGCTATCCTTCCTAGGGATCCATTATTGGAAATAAGCCAAAAGCATCTCCTTAATGTCATGGTTTTCGTGTAGATGGCCATATTGCCTGTCTTTAAAGCCAGCTACATATCCTTCCTTCATCCCCAACCCACTACAGCACATCCTTCTGTTACGGGAAATACAGTATCATCTGCTTGCAAATCTGAAGACCTTCAAATGCTGGTTGCTCCTTGCTCTTGCCTGCAGCCAACTCAAAGAGCAAGAATTCAGATGCCATTTCTCATCCAGCCAACTGTCCTGAGAATTGTCCTGGTTTGAGGTAAGACAGCAATAAGGAAATGGAAGAGGATGAATGGAGGAGCTGAGGAGCATACAGTCAGGCATCGAGATAAATCTCAGCCACTGCTCAGACCGAGGGGAGCTGCCAATGTATATCTAAGTCAAAAATATATGTACATCACTTACGTGCACATACTCCTATTTCGTACCTAGGTCTGTCTCCGCTGTAGTCACAGTACAAGCCCCGGTGGAAATCACAGGTGTCGGCCTCAGTGCAATTTTCTCCACGCTGTTTGGCACAGGTCTTGCAGCAGTCGCAGCCATCTGTGACCAGGCTGACACCTACCGAGCACCGAGGTGGGGACTTCGGACACTCGCACGGCCACTTACAGTACTGAGTCCGCGTGTAGGCCTCTGTCACGACAGCGACGGTGGGGGTCATGGTGGTGGAGGTCTGCGCGATGGCCTACAAATAAAGAAACACAGCTTGGAGAGCGTTCCAGGGAAAAGGGGGCTGCAAACACTGTGGTGACTAATCCTCAATAAAAATTCCCTCAGGTCTAAAGAGACTTCAAGGAAACCAAAGAATAAATGTCAAAGAGCCATGAAAAAGGAGCGGTCACTGCTCTCTTGTAAACCCCTTCAGATACCAGCAGAAGGCAAATGGTCTGCAGCTTGGGTTAGCACCCAAAGCTCATAGCCCCAGACTGCTGGTGCTCAGCCTTTTCCAGACTTCTCCTCTCTAAACAGAGGTCTCTCACCATGGAGGAACACGGGCACAGATGTCAAGACTCCTCCGATACATGAGAAGAAGATGTGATGTGTCCAGCCTATGTCACCCTGCAGTACTTGGTTCTGGCAGGGGATTGTGCCACCCCGTAGCTGTTATGCCTGTTCACCGAGAGATGGCTGTAGGGCCTCTCGGCTACTCAGAAGCTTCCTCAGGCAGCAGCTGAACAAGATAACGGTCACCGTGTTGCAGTGTGAAAGCACATGTGGCCCTGTTAGGCCTCATCTTCCTCAGGTTTATCCATATTTGTGTGGGTCTTGCAATCAAAACATGGGATCCCATAAATCCCTGAGGAGGCCGGCAGCAGGCCTGTGAGCCCACCACCCCCACAGACACCCAGTCATGAATCCCTGTGTTGTGAGGATGATTTGAAACCCACAGGCCTAGCACTTCATTGTGGACCTCCTGAGGATGTCTTGGCCATTTCATCTCTTCTTTCCATAATATAAAAAAAGTACAGAAGTCATGCATTTCCTCTAAGCACTCCGAAAAACACCCTTATCTGTCCTTCATAGCATCTAGACCACCATATTCAGCAGAACTGCTCTCTGAGAATCCTAAAGAAGTCATGAGGCTCCTAGATCTGTCTGTGATGGGCTTTTCCAGGTCTCACACTGTAGTTCCCATGATGTTGTCCCGGCCAACACAGTCAAACCACTGGAATAGTTCTGCAACGATTTTCCACCTACGCCTTTTGGCACATGTTTTTGTCTTACGTGGAGTCACTGGGGGACCTGTAAGTCAGATGAGTGTAAGTGAAGCTTCCTACTGTTAGTGTTTCTCCCAATAGCCTTGCACAAATATTTGCCAGCATGGTAAGCAACGAAAACTTTTATGGGGAGGATACTGCCAAGCTTCCATTTCCTTATCTCTATTTCCTTGGAAAATAAGAAAAAAACCCAATAACCCTGCAAGTTAATTTGAAATCTGATAAACAGATAAAAAAATCTGGTCAAGATAAACCAAGGTAGAAAAGTAGCATCTCTGTAACGCAGAGATGCTACTCCGGTAGACACATTCATGTCACTATTACTGAGATAATGGGATACCTTAGCTCATAGCAAAATCTACAGAGGGCAGAGGTTCATTGCCTTCTGCACTGTCCAGTCCCTGCAGAGCAAACTCTGGATGACATTTAACAACACCAGCCACGCTCATGGTACAGGAAGAGTGTGAATCAGCCCAGTGACAAAGCAAAGATGTGCCTTTTCTACCAGGATCACTGCACAGAAAACCTGAGCTGCACATGGGGGTCAAGCAGGGGACAGTAGCTCAGGCACAGAAACAAATGGGGTTATTTACAGGCCATCAACAGCAGCCTGTATGTGCCGTGCTTGGGTACATGTGGTCCAGAAGCCCTTTCTGGTGACAAGATGTGAGGGCTGCAAAGAATAACTGTGTAATCCTACGAAGTTCAGACAAGGAAAGTCAAGGTCTAGAAATTACTAAGGCCATGGCATCCATTCCTGGCTACTTTGTATTGTATTATATATTCCCCAGTGTTTTGTCCTCTTTTTGTCCTCTTTACAGTTTCAGAGGTCTCAATAAAAGGCTTTCCACCACCTCTCCATGAAGAATATGCCCCAACCCAAGGCTTTGTGGGGAAAAGCATCCCCACGAACTGCGAACCCACAGCCTATGAACTATCCATCAGGATACTTCTGCAAAACCCTGCTACTATCTTCTACAGCTTCCTTACTCAAATTTTATTAAACTACATTTTGAAATCTGCTGCTTCTGTATCTGAAGGTGTATTTAAGTATCTTAGCGATTAGTTACCCTGTATTTAGAACACTAAATTGTTAACACACTGCTAATCACTGCCAAAGAGGCGATGTGTTTGCTCTGGGCATAATTCCCAATTCCATTAAGGCCCCCTTTACAAACAGTTGGCCTTAAAGTTGGCTTAAAATCACATTTAAACTCATGTTTAACCTAAAACATACCAATATAATTTGCTCCCACTTTAAGGCTCCTTGATGCTGCCAAAGTTGTTAAAAGAGGAACATTCAGATCAATGAAAAGCCCTGGCCTTTTAATAGAAGTATTTTTCATTCCACTCACAATAATTTGAGTAGGTGCAATAATCTGTCACTTGAGAAGAGAGACCTCTTCAAGTGCAATAAACCTATTTACTTTGTTGCTGATCATTAAAAAAAGTGCTTAATAATCAAATCCAGATACACAGACAAAAGTCACACCACTATTTAAAGAACTCATTGCCATGGCCCAACCCTGTAAGTAAATCCCATCACAGTCCCTTGTTTCTATTGTCAACATGAGCAAGCAAACATTTTCTCCCCTGTGTCGGTATGAAAGTGTATGTGAATCAACACACGTAGCAAAGAGGAACCAATAATCCCTGCTAGTCCTGTTTTTAGTTAATATGTGAAGGACTGAGACTGAATTCTTGTAAAGGACCAGGTAGCTGGGAGCCATTCAGTGGCTTGTGACAGAGAGGAATTTAGAGTAAGTAATTTAACAGCCCTTCCTCTAGGTCTAAAGCCTGAGCTGACCAAGGAAGCTTTTCCAGTGTCCTTCTAGTGACTGTATTTGTAGTTCTTGGACATGCTGGATGAAATGTCCAGTGATATGACCAAGTAAGCCGTAGGAAGGACACTTAGTTTGGGCTACATCAGCATCTTTGAATAATCATTGTGGACAGACATCAAAATACAATGACTCTCATATTTTACAAATAGGGAAGGCATGGAGGGGTGGAAGCAGCATCATGTCCTAGGCTCCATCAACACCCAACCAAAACCCAACCTTTGGAATCATAGAATCATCATAGAATGTTTGGGTTGGAAGGCACTTTTAAAGGTCATCTAGTCCAACTGCCCCCTGCAATGAGCAGGGACATCTTCAACCAGATCAGGGTGGTCAGAGCCCTGTCCAGCCTGACGTTGAATGTTTGCAGGGACGCGGTGTCTACCACCTGTCTGGGCAAACTGGGCCACCTTCATCATAAAAAATTTCTTCCTTCAAGTGGAAACTGTTGTCCACTGGACACTAGAACAAGTGTACAACCTGTACAGCTTCCAGGCCCTCCACATCTCCCCTCCTAAGTCCCTCAGAACTTTGCTATGGGAGAAACAATTCTGTAGATTTATAAAATTCTTGGCTTTTGCTTTTCCATGGTCAGCTGTCATTACTGGAACATCTAAATCCCTTTCAAAATGTCATTCAGCCCTACTACTTCAATGCCTCAGAACATTTTGGGATATGACCACTTCCTTATTAATGGGTATGATGGTTAGAACATCATGAATAGTACTTTATAAACACCAAAATAAAAACAACTCTTTCCACAGGTGCTATCAACAGGAAATCACACTGTAATGGCCTTCATCAATGGCCATCTCTAACTATAAAAAAACCAAAACAAATAAACAAACAAACCCCCTCATGTAAGTTAAGGTTTCAGGAATCATGTCTTTAGGGTCAACATAATGTATAGGAGGACAACGGTTTTGTAAGAAATCCAAAATGAGAGTGAAGAGAAACTTAACACCCAAAAGCACAGTGCTGGGGATTTGACAATTTTATTTTAAAATGTCAGAAAGATAAAAGAATGCACCTGCTAGGAAATTATTTTTTCCAGATACTGGTAATTAACTTGTTTTGTATAATTACTCTTCAATCTTGGGGTCTGCAGATTTGTTATCTTGGATGCTCAGGAGAAAATATTCCACCACAAGTTATTCATGAGCTGTAATTTTGCTCCTTTTGGAAGTACAAGCCTGTTCTCATTAAATCAAGACGAAGCCTTTCTCACCCTGCCATGGCTGTTAACTTTCTATTAAAGTCGTTCCTGATTTATGCTTGGCAAGCTCCAAAATTACTTTCTTTTTGCATCTGCAGAGAATAATATTTCACTAGTAACAACTTCCAACTAATTTCTGTGTTCACGTTCAAGAGGAAAGAAGGAGAAAATAAAATATGACTCACTTCTTGCCATGGCCACAAACTCAGTATTTTTAATAGCCGTGAATTTTACAATTCAAGTCTCAAAGACACAAAATAGATAGCAGCATTTTAGCAGCATATTCTATCTACCGGCAAAATATATTTTCAATTTGTTCGAAAATACCGTAATTGTAAGTTTGTTTTAGCTTTGAAAACTGGAAAGACCAAACTACAGTGTTGAAATACGTGCATATAGTCCAAATTGCAAGGCAGCCAGGTATACAGCAGCACTTTTACATAATGCATGAGGAAAGCTCCAGCTTTGCTTTTAAGCAGCAAAGCCCTAGATGCATTGCAATATAGTCCTTTGCTTCCAGTTTTTACAGGTGTTTAAAAAAATATTCATGTGTATTTATTTCACTATTTCAGTGCTGCAAGATCTTACTCTTAAACTCTTTTTATTTCAGGTGATTGTCTCATCACAATGAGCTGGGTGAAGGTAGGGAGAAGTTAACCATGTTCTTCTCCTCCACTTTATTGATGGGAAAAAGTCCTGAAAGACTTCTAAATTCAATTCCTCTGGCTAATGGCAGAGCTTATGAGAAGTTGGCAGGCAGAGGTCTGCTCAGACCATAGTACCATATCACCTCCTGCTGTTTTCTCTTTGGTGACAATTTGCTCTAAAAGAAGGACACAAGCTGTGTTTCGCAGGACACGTGCCTTTGGGTGGAGTTTTAATTTCCTACAGTAGAATACATTACAGGAATATTTTTAACCTACATTTCTGATACTGCCTTTCTGAGCAAATGCCAGATGTCATTGATGGAGGGATGCGATGTGACCCAGATTATCAGTGAGGAAATTTTTATTAAAATGTCCTCCTCGCTATTACGTGATCAAATCAGCTGATTTGCAGACTGACCTAAACATCTTTACTGGTGGGAGTTCATGCACCAAGGCCTGACAGCATTATTGTTTAGAAATAAATCTGTATTTTGCAGTTTGACTGTCCTAAAGACTGAAGCTAAAACCACATCTTTAGGTGGACACCTAAGGGTGCATCTCCCGGGAATGGGTTGAGCATTTATATTGTCCCGCTGCCAGACAACACATCTGCTTTCTCCTGGTTCCACCTACTGGCTGAACTATTTAGACAGCACAAGCAGAAATGCCTGTAGAGCCAACTCCAACACCATGTACCACCTAAAATGTTCTCACAAACTAAAAGAATTTTTAGAAGCACCCCGGGAGACTCACATCCATATTCACAGAATTGTAAACATCCTAATAATAACCTGATGTAGCACTGTTCCCAGTGGAACAAAGTGGCTGGAGCTTAATAAAAAAGTAAAAACAAAAAGATTAAATAAAATATAAATAATCTATTAAATAAAGCTATATACGCTCCATCCCTCAGTTGCATGTCTGGGAAAGCATACAGACTGCTTATTTTCATCCCAGAGATGGGCACACTAGCAATGAAAAATGGCACCTGGCTTACATCAGTGGGCTTAAAGCAGGCCCCCAAGGTAGAAGTTTATTTCTTGATCTTGCTTAGTTGGAAGTTCTGAGCTGAATATTGCTGCCTATTTGCATTATTATTACACACAAAATGGGTGGGTCAACAAAGAGCCAGTTCTTACAGCAAGCTCAGCAGTAATCACACGACCATCAGGACTTCCTCACTGCTATACTCTTGCTGAAGTCCCCGTGAACGCTTATAAACTTTCACAAGGTAATACTAGTGATCAGTGAGCTAGCATCAGGACAGAGATATAAATCAGATTCCGCAGGACACATAATGGTAAGAGGAAAATATGATTATTCAGGGCCCAGCTCCTGAATAATTGATCCCAGACATGAAATTTCCAGAACATATTGTAAAATAATGGACTCTGAACCCAGAAAATATAAGACAGTTTTATAGATGTCAGGTGCCAGCTGGATTTATTCTTGCTGTGCACTGTAGGCTAAGCAGAAAGGAACGTTCTGCATGAAGCATAACATCCAATAGCCTAAGAAAATAAAATATCCACAGTGAGTTAACCATTAATATTTCTGTGGATATGTGAATGATAAACAATCAACTTCCCATAACATTATTTTGGGAAATATATCTGTGGGAAGAATGTAGGCAGATGTTTGGAATAGTCTTTTCTAACTCAGTTTAGACAATTACAGAGTGAAGATTACATGCATGCACATCTTTGCCAAAATATTGCTTATACTGGCAAACTCAGTGTGGCCTTACATTTTCTTCACATTTTTCCATGGAGTGTTCAGAGGGAAAGAACTTCCCTGTTAGAAAGTAACCTGATGTTTCTTAAGTGTTATCCCAGTAAGAGTTGCACTCTCTTAGAATAGGGTGACCTAAAAATGTTTGGACATCATTAACAAATTGACACTGCCACCACAGACTCCACTAATTGGGATATTAAACAGCATAGTTTCTGTGCTCTAAGAACATTTCAGTGTCTTATGCTGCACATGTTCAGTTTGGGCAGCTAATGACCTCATCCAGTGAAACTAACTTGAACTAGAGTTCGAAAACTAACAGGGAACATCTGGAGGAGCAATGGAGAAAAGTCTCCAGAAAGAGCAAATTAACAGACTTCAATTTTAGGAAAATGGAGAGCAGAACAAATGAGAGTGCATTTGGACCATCCATGGTTACAAGGAGTTAGACACCATCCTAAAACTGTACAGAACAAGATGTTGATATTTGAGCCACGAGCTGGGTAACAAAAGCCATATCATAGTTCCAGCTCCCAGACAAGAGCAGACTGCTTTGGCAGAGGTTTTACTTTGCAATTAGCCATGTTTTGCATTTGCTTATCTCCTGTGTTTCAGTCACGGCCTTGAAATCAAAGGGAAGATGCCTTCTGTCTTCTTAGTACCTTGGGGCATTCTGTCCCAAGCTGGGCAAAAAAATAAAGTAAAATTAAGAAGCTCCATGTATTTTTTTTTTTTTTCCCCATGGCAAGAATAGCACAGGTTTTGTGGTATTTTTAAAAATTATTTTGGTTTTCAAAGTAGAAATCTGCAATGTATTAACAATTTTCTGTTTCTGTTCCAATGCAGAACATTTTGACTTAAAACAACTCAATTTAAAAAATTATTTTTTAAATTCTCAAATCTGAAGCAGTTTGCTTGACCTAATATCTGTACCTCGCTGGAGCTACTGATGAACTGACCAAGTTATGCATCCCTATTTCCTTTAAATAACAATTTTCCTGTCATGTCAAGTTTCCACTGTTATTTCCTCCTAGCTTTGGCTTTACAAGTTGATCGCTTTACTCTCCAACAGTCAAAGTGTCTTCCTTCTTGAAATCTATATTATGGGCTAGTTACTTGCTCTAATTTTGCCAGTGTTTAATAGGTTCTTTAGTCAGAAAATAATCTGGTCTTGGTGAGATCCCAATAGATTTATTCACTGCCTGGACTACAGTATTGAGCCCTCACTTTAAATGGCATATCGAGGAATCGGCAGTCCAGAGGAGGGCAACCTAGATGGTCTGAGACCTAAAGATCATGACCCAGGACAAGGTTCTGAGGGACCTGGGCTTGAGTAGTCTGGCAAAGAGGCCAATTTAGTATCAGTCCACTCCTCTCAGTGGTGGGAGAGAGTAGACTAATGGACAGCAGCTACAGAATGTAGTTGAGGATGTTTAATTTGGACACCAGGAAGGCAACTTCTTCACTGGGAGAGCAGTGCAGCACTAGGACAGGTCGCCGTGGGGCTTTGAATTCTCCATCCTCCACTGTTGGATTAAAGACCTCCAGAGGGCATTGACAGCCAGCGTTTCTGGCAGCCTGTGAACACACACCTTGCCAAAACCACACAAGGAATACACCCATAAACTCAAATGACCAAAGAAGATCTTTATCAGGTCACTCCTGTGCTGTGCCACCTAAAATCTTGGTCTGGCACAGAAAAATATAAGGCAATCTTTTTGTTAAATTGTGCATTTAATACTGATGAAAGAATTCTATTTTGCAGGTCCATCCCCTCTCATATCATAAGCACAGCCAAAAATGCTATTTGGCAGCTAATTATTGTTTTATCTGATAACATGAAACGTACCAGAAGCCTGGTTTTGTAGCTGGAAGATTTCAAGACAATAGAAGAAAAGAGAAACTGCTGCTACTGCTACTTCAATGGCCCCTTCGGAACACATGGTATGTGTGGATTCATCAAAAAAAACATAACTGCAATTTAATATAGTGTTGTATCGTTATATCAAAGCCACCTCAAGACTGTCAATGAAAGATGAGCAGTAAGATGGCATTGCTACATCCCTGCAGTTAAGTAAAAAACAGATGGAGTCTACAGCTTGGCTGAATAAACAGCAGCATTTCCAGGCAGAATCCCATCATGAAAGGATATTTTTGCTCCAAGCATGGCATATTTTGGAATCTGTAGCTTATAGTATTTGATGAGATTTGTTACACAGAGAATACAGATGGAAGACATATAGGTCAGCAACATCCTTAGGACCAACAGAAGACGCTGGACCTTTGTACAGTCTAGGAGGACCTGAAGTTAATTCAGAGTCTGATTGCAGAACATTAGGACCCAGCTTGAAATTATATACGTTATCTTACCCTTTGCCAGGCAAAATCATGGCAAAAGTCTCTTGTAGCATCTGAAGCGAGTTAGCTCTGTGTATGCAGAGAGATCAGTAAAGCAGCATTTGTACACTTGAAGCAAAGGCATCCTCATCAGTATCTGCCACAGCCTGATCATCTGATCTGGGTATAGTAGTCTGGCCATACTTCTGTGAGGAAAGCAGTTTTTCTTCATAGAATCATGGAATCCAAATGTTCAACCAGCGTCTGACTAGTGCCTGAGACTGTTTCTAGAAAACCAAATCAGGAAACCACAGAAACCCAGAGTGGGAGAGGGGTATCATCAGACTGGCTCTTACATTGAGCAGTGGAAAAGAATAATAGTAATATTGCAGTTCTAAGTCCCAGCAATACCATTCCCCATCCATGTGATTGCCGTGTTGTTCTTGCAAGGCCAAGTCTTGCACCTTGGTCTCCTTTAAAGGTGTCTTCCAACTCAAACTTTTCTATGATTTAATGATTCTATGATCTGGAAGTCTCTGAAAACAGGATCGTAGGGTTCCTAAGATAAATGGGAAGTTAATGACTGTTGTTATCGCACTGAGGGTGCAGAGGCAAAAGAGATTCACGTAGTCAAGAGACAAACCACAAAACCTCCCTGCAAGTTAAACTCATATGAAATGTTTAAGGCAGGGCTGGGGGGAACTATGAACATCAAATAACCTGTGTGCCTTTGTTGTCACAAAGAGGAAAAGGGAACTGATCACCTTCTACCTCTTCCCCCCAATCTCTATGGGCACCTCATCACGTTGGCAGTGGGACAGACACAGTACCATGGCTTATGGTACTTTCAACAGTCAAATTTTCTGTCTTCACTATTATATGTAAGTCTTTTCTGCTTATTTCTTTTCGTAGGAAATAGTCCCATTACATTTCTCTGAGTGCTATAAGCTGATTTACACAAATAGACACATATCCAAATAATCCACTTCAGGTCCAGGGATCTGGAGGAAAGTATAAAACAATACCCAGCACAGAGCAGATGCTGCTTTAAATCACTTCCTCAAGGAATTGAAGTATTGAATTCCCTGGGGACACATTATCTTCCTAATCTGTTTTCTTCCTGAAGCTGATATCAAGCTTTTAACCATATCACAGGGTACAGAAGTCAAAAAACTGTCTTTTAAAATCCTCCCCAATAGATTTAATTAGACATTTTATCACTTTGTTTTAGAATGTGCCAAGAAGGATCTCAAAAAAGAAATCCGAAGCCCTTTGCAACAGTGATATCTGATGTCTAAAAAAAGGAGTAAGCAGCAGAATGCTAAGCACACACTTCTGAAACTTTTTTCTTCTCACTCAAAGAGCAAAAATCTTCAGGACGAGTACACACACACAGAAAAAGGCTAAAGACTTTTAAATAAAATCAGTAAATTCAATAGAAATGTAGCTGCAAACTCTGGATGAGTTCAGATGTACAGAACATGGCTGGAAGGGAGACTGCACCCATGCACACAAGGTAGATAGCAAGCCAGAAACATGGTGACCCATAAGCTAGAGAAATGATGAATCGCTGTAGGGAGATCAGCACAAACGACCTTGCCAAACTTATGGTGAGATCATTTAGCAGGAGTGTGGTGATTAGCTAAAGGCCTCCTTTTCCCAAGCTTTGGTGAGCTTATCTGCCCCAAATCCCTGGAACAAGGCCAGCCTAACTGAAGGAATTTACTAGCTCAACATGTGGAACAGAGACATTACTTGCCAAAACATGTACACAAAGACCCTTCACACAGATGATATTGGAGATTATGAAGTCTAAAGCTATGAGGATGGAAGAGACAAGCAAACAAATCTGGAATTTGTTAACTTTTCTAGACGATAATCAAGACCCTGAAGCAGATTGAACTACAGGTTTTCTAAGCAGAAAGAAGACTGTAAATTGAGTACACTCATTGTACTCATCAGTGGATGTACCAGATCCAGGACACTTCTGTGCTGAGTTTTTTATGACCTGTTACAGAAGACAAGGCTGCTCAAATAATTTATAGTCTGCCAAAAGTACAAAGGTGGAGTGAAGCATCCTCTTTCTTTGACATCTAGTGATGTCCTTACCTGAGTGCTCAGTTCAGTGTCAGTGGTAGTCAGGTGTGCAATGCCATACAGAACCTGAGCCTAAAGGATATGCAAAAGGACATCAGAAGATAATGAATTGAATGCCATCTAGTATTAAAATAATCCCTTAAATCTGGCACCTATCTGGAACCAACAAATGAGTTCTTCATAAGAGACTCTGGCTTGTCAATGCCATCACTGATTTCAGTCAAAGACAAAAGTAGTAAAGGAATTCCAAAGAGGGCATCTAATAAGAGAAAGGTTTACCAGCAGGGAAAACCATGAAGTGTGTTTATATTCTATTATTAATTTTTTATAATGTCATTAACTTCACCTGAGCTACAGGCTCAATCAACAAACAAACAAATAAACCTCCATTTCTTTGCTAAGAAAGAAAAAAAAATAAAATGCTGTTTTCGAGACAAGTCTATCAGGAGGGCAAACTTTTGGAGAATACAACTATTTAAGGGTCAATTAATCCCATTAAAGGCACAAAAAAACCTTTTTTCTTCTCAGTGAATGCAGAATCTACTCAGTTCTTACATGACCAAGAGGGCAACTGATCAGCTTTGCCCCAGAAAATGCAAGAAAGAAAAAATCCCTCTCATAGGACATACTCAGTTTTGTTTATCTAGGAGCATAGCTGGAGAGGAGAGTGGGAGGAAATATCAATATAAATAGTGAGAGGTAGGAAAGCCAGAGCTGCCAAAAGGGCTATAGGCCTGTGTCTATGCTGGTGATATGCCTGAGAAGAAAAAATTTCTATCCGCTCACCCATAGAAAAATAAGCATTCAGCTTGTAACATACAAATTTTGCCAAATATGACTTTCAGAGGTGTCTGGAGGATTTCAAATGTGGGGAGCCACCACAGCTGAGCACCTTCAACCCATCTAGTTTAGCAAAGAGACAAGTTTTCTCCATTTTGTTCACATAAGAGGAATGACTATCTGACAGCCAGCATTTTCCTCAGCCTGGAGGATTGCAGCTCCTGGATACTTGCAGCTCCACACCACCGGCACGGAGGTTTCACTATGGATGCCACAGCCAGATGCATCCAGGTCATCACCAAAGGATGTGATATCACCGATGTCATCAATTAAATAGCCATACAACACCAGAATGAAAACAGACACAGATGTGATGAAGATTTTGTTCTGGTATGAAGGGCTGAAGTACCCTTATTGTGTAATTTATACGAAGCTGAAGTCCAGTACACACTTTCTTATCTCATGCAATAAAAATTTTTTTTACTGAGTTTGGTACACCAATGTGATGATGCCCTTGCTAGGGAATTTATTGACTTAATTTTAGTTACTGTGAATTAAACTTAGAAGATTTAATTACTTTCTCCTCTACAAACACAACACCAGAAAGTGGGACTTGCAAAGGAGAGAAGTGTTTTCACCAAATGCAAGAGGAAATCCTGTTCTTTTTGAATAAATTGTTAAACCACAACAGGATATGAAATGTGTGGGGATGTGCAAAATAAAAAGGATAAAAAAAATAAAAAAGGTGGCTCTGGACAGAGACAAGAGGGGAAATTTGCTGTAAGGAGAGAAACTGGTGATGCTGAGGCAACACAATGGCAAGATTTGAAGGGTTAAACTATCTGTTTACTGAGCCATCCAGTAGGAAACACACAGCTGTATCAACAGGAAGGTGGAATCTGGAGTCAGAAGTGCTTTTTTAAATTTGTCCTTTTCTTTCTCAAATCTACCAAGGAGATTAATAGTTGAGATCTAATACAAAAAAAGAAAGACTTCAACTGTGCAAGTTCTACAGCAACGGAGTACAGGGAGGGGAGGGAACAGGCTCCAGTGTGCTGGCAGCCAGACGGCACTTATCAGCGATAACATCCACTTTCCAGGCCACCAGAAAGAAATAAAGCCTGTTCAAAGTTCAAGGAAGGCTGACACAATGGGAATTTACTGGCTTGAGGATGACCGCCAGGCCCTAAGGTCGAGCTGAGCCAGAAGCAGCCAAACTGCTGTGGACCAAACCTCCCGTGACTGCCCATCTCTCAGCATACGCCCCCACATTTTGCCTGGTCTCCAGGCCACTTTCCTCCACTCTCCACTACTCTTCTTGGCTGAATAACCCTATGAAGTTATAATTTCGATTTCCTATTTCTCCATTTCTTCAGCCAAGCTCACAGCCTCAGGGAAGTGTCCAAGTCTCATTGGTTTCAATTTGGATTCAGACACAAAATAGAAAAAAATAAAGAGATATTAAAACACTGATGTGGATCTGGTCTCGGGTTCCTGACCCCACACAGAGCTCCTATTAGCTTTCCAAGAAAACAGTTGAATTCAGCATATTAATTGTAACACACAGGGGATTTTCTCTCTCCCCACCTCCCCCCTCCTGTTTCTGTCACAGAAACTGTTAGTGCACCGTGTAAGCCTGGGACAATTTTTATTGTCTGAAACCCCTGCTCATCAGAACACTAGAAAAAGGCAGGAAATGCACTTGGCTTTATCAGAAAGTGAGCAAAAAATCTGAGTTTTGTTACTCACATGACATTTGGGATATCCTTTCTACTCGGCCTCTTTTATTGGGAAAAACACAAACACACAAGCAAACAAAACCTTTTACAAAGAGACTGACGCAAAATGAGAAAAACAAAAACTAATAATTTCAAGCCTACTACAAACTGCACTGTGGTTGAGAGGAGTTTCGGGTTGACCTCAGGGACCAGGGTCTCACACCCATATTCACAGAGCCCACAATCATTAACTCCCTAAACCAGAAGGGAACAGATACTGCCTTGTTTTTTAGTGGCTTTTCAGAAGAGGATTCCTGGGTTTTACAATCATTCTGCTACGTTTTCATCTTATTTTTCATCTTTAAGAGTGATTTAGATCCATATCCTGATTTTTTGTCAGATGATTACCCAATTCAGGGTAAATGTTGATCTATCATTTCATGGAGTAGATCTCAGCAGCATCAGCTAATCCATATAGGTAGCAGTCTGGCAAAAAACGGGTGAAAACTGTAGGGAGTATACATGACAAACTTTAATAGCATTAAAAGGAAATAAGATGATCCCCCCCCAAAAAAAAGTAAAAAAAAAGAAAGAGATTAAAAAAAAAAGAGATTCAGGCAGAGTCTGAAAGGCTGAAAAGCTGAAAAGCCAGGGCTGTTCTAGAAGGCAGCAGGTACCTTTATAGTATTAAGATCATTCAGAATGACTACTTTTCAAATACCTCATATAGATTTATTTGACATCAGTGAGAAGGGAATAAAAGAATGGTTTTGTTCCAAAATAATGCTTCTTTAACATTGAACTGGGGAATGCTGAAGAAGGAACTTGACGAAGAAGTTCCCATCCACAGATGTTCGGAGATCTCTGCAGCTCCGAATTTAAGATAAGTTTATTTTTAATAGTTTGGCTACTTGATAGTGTTCTTTAAAGAAAACCTTGAATTCAGATTCAGAATATTTACCCTGATGTTCTCTCACAGTTGCCAAATTTCCTTAATTTGCCATGGACAATTTCTCTGCACCTTGTCTGTGTCGGTCTGGATTTCCACGGAGTTCTACATTTAAAATGCTACGGACCTGGCATGGATCCTTCTTTTGGCTGCTAGCTCATGGCTAGGAACATAATTCTTTCCCTTTCTGAAAATCAGCAGGGCTTGGCCCAGAATATTTGGCTTGCAAGACTTGGATAAAGTTGGTTAAGTCCTTACATAATCTGGGGGCCTTTGCATTGCAAGACAGTTTTGCAACATTTGTCTGTCTCCTGCTCTGGAGCCCCATATCAAGAGGAGGCCCCCTGAGTCTGTGGGGACACGGACACATACGTCACTAGTCTAGGTTTATCTGCCTTGGCCAGCCCCATGCTGTAGCCCCAGGAAGCAGTGTGTCTTTGTTCCTGAAAGAATCATAGCATGGTTTAGGTTGGAAGGGACCTTAAGATCATTGAGTTCCAACTCCCCTGCCATGGGCAGGGACACCTCCCACTAAATCAGGTTGCTCAAAGCCCCATCCAACCTGACCTTGAACACTTCCAGGAATGGAACATTCATGATTTCTCTGGACATCCTGTTCCAGTGTCTCACCACCCTCATAGTGAAAAATTTCTTCCTAATATCTAATCTAAATCTACCCTCTCCCAGTTTGAAGCCATTACCCTTTATCCTATCACTACATGCCCTTGTAAAAAGTCCTTCTCCAGCTTTCCCATAGGCCCCCTTTAGGTACTGGAAGGCTGCTATAAGGTCTCCCCAGAGCCTTCTCTTCTTCAGGCTGAACAACCCTAACTCTCTCAGCCTGTTTTCATAGCAGGGGTGCTCCAGCCCTCTGATCATCTTTGTGGCCTCCTCCAGACCTGCTCCATCAGGTCCATGTCTTTCCTGTGCTGAGGGTTCTAAAGCTAGATGCAGTACTCCAGGTGGGGTCTCACCAGAGTGGAGTAGACAGGATAGGATAACAACATGGATCTCTCTCACCTATGTTTTGTCTGCCCATAGCAGTAGATGAACAGAGCATCAAGGATGAGGAGCCAGCAGGATCACAGGGAGAGACAGCCAAGGGGAGCTTGGAAAAAAGACTACCCATGTAAGTCAAGTCTCCCATGTGAGACAGAGATGGGCTGACCCAAACAACTTTTCTAAGGGGCATTTGCTTTTTTCGCAAGAATTTCTGCAGGGCAGCAGTCAGCAGAGTCATGGCTACAGACAGCATTTTGTCCCATGTGCTATGAAAAAGGAGGAGGGGGTGGTGATGAGTCCCTGAACAGGGGGAGCAGGCTGTTCCTGAAGAGATGGCCCAGAAAGAGCAAAAAGAGCAAACTCAGGCAATGGGAAGGAGGGGGCTCGGAAGAGGTCAGTGCCAGCTCACAAGACAGCCCAGGCTTTGCACAACACTAATCCAGACATGCTTGCAGCTCAGATCCTGTTTTAATACGCAACAGAAAGTCCCAAAAAGCATCTGTACCTTCCCCCCCCCCGGCCCCGACAAAAGTTGACACATTGCAAATGGGGAAGAAAGAAAAAAGAGAAAGGCCAGGAGATTTGTTCTTGGCTTTTACAAGGCTTTGGGAGCAAAACTATTGTTTTCAAATTAAATACAGTGGAAACTACAATCAGAGAAACTAGAACACCTGCTGGCACAAAATCATAAAGAGAAAAGAAAAGGAGTGAAGATATCAGTATAGGAAAATCATGTATTGTGCTGGAGAATGAATCCTCCTGCCCTTGAAGTCAGTGGAAACAGAACTGAAATTCAGTGCTTTGGTAAAAAAGATGTCAGGGAATGAACCTAGAATAAATGGTGCAAGCAGTAAATGTAAAGGTTGATGTATTTGGAAATATCAGCTCTCCAGATGGGAATGCACACACGACACTTGCACAACCAAGCAGAGCATGTCACGGCCTGCTTCTAGTAGGGATTGCTCATGGTGGAAAGCAGCACCTTTTGCAAGGAGGAGGTTATTGAATAACCCTGTTTTAATCTGGGGCCCAAGAGATGAAGTGACTGTCCCAAAGGCAGACAGGAAGTCTGTGGCAGAGCCAAAAATAGCAGTTAGATTTCTTGTTCCTACACTGTAACCATACCATGATCCCTCCTCCTACACACAGCTAATAAACTAAGTTGTTTAGTTCTTACTGGATGCAAAAAAAAAGTAGTTCCACTGAGCCGACTCTCAGATGCTCTCAGTTCAGAAAAGTGCTTAGTGTTTTATCTTTCAATCATCACATGCACCTGGTGCCTGCAAAAGGGCAAGACTCTTCCACCTCTCCAACACCTTCAAATCCAGCAGATCAGTGGTGATCAGCAGTTTATAACTTGATGCACCCATGAAAAATGATTCAATGGGTCCTTCACACATGATTGACTCTTGTTTGCGTGCAGCTATGAGACCTGCTGGAGCCCAGGTCTAAAACAACCAGGTGACAAAATTCCCCTTTCTGATCCAGAGACCTGCTGACACCGTGAATGAGGCCAGACTCTTTTCAGTGGTGCCCAATGACAGGACAAGGGGCAAGGGGCACAAACTGGAATATAGGAAATTCCATTTCAACATGAGGAAAAACTTCTTTACTTTGAGGGTGCCAGAGCACTGGAACATGCTGCCCAGAGAGGCTGTGGATTCTCCCTCTGTGGAGATATTCAAAACTTGCCTGGATCTGTTCCTGTCCAACCTGCTCTGCGTGACCCTGCTTTGGCAGGGGGGGTTGGACTAGATGATCTCCAAAGGTCCTTTTCAATCCCTAACATTCTTGGATTCTGTGATAAAATAATAATAATAAAAATAATAAAAAAAACCCACAACAACAAAAACCCAAGGCCCCTTGCTCAGGCCAGAGTGTTGGTGCAGCTCCACCACAACCTACTGACACAGAAAGTCCTGTACCCTGACACTTAAGAGCTTTGGCAGGTCACAAGGAGAAATTTGCTTAGCCTTCATGCCCATCAGCACCCCCATGCCTCCCCAAAAACACACCATGCAAATGCTACCACTTCTCCATCCTACACAACACCAAACTGGAGAGTAGCACCATCAACAGTTAACGCTGCTGCTTTCATGCATAGAGGAGGACACCAGCCATGTGTTTTGTCTCCAGGAGAAGAAAGATTAATTTCTAATTATATGGGCGCTGACATCTTTGCTTGTCTCTGAATAACTGGTGTTGGCCGCCTGCAGCCCACAGCAAGCCAAGCAGGAGAGGAAGCTTTGGGCTCCAAAATCCCCGACACGCGAGGGCACTGTTGGCGCACAAATGACAAGGCTGTGGTGCTCCCCAGCAGCCCTGCACAGCACCCTGCTCCTTCTGAGCATCCCCCTGGGCCAAGGCTGCTCAGACAAGATTCGTGCCAGAAAAAACACACTCGGGAAGCGTATAGGGAGGGAGGTGTTAAGCCAAAATATTTATATCCACACAGCTCCCGCTGTAGAGGCAGTTTTTCTAAGAAAGCTTCCCCTGTATGTTACAGGGTGAACAATAAAACGAGGATCAACACCTTTATGGTCACATAATTCCACAGGAATGAGACAAATGCAATTCTTTAATTAATCCTCTATAAAATGGTACAATTATCAAGGATGTAAAGGTTTTAAAGGGATCTCAACTTTGCTGCCATAATATCCATTTCTTCCTCTAATCAAATACTCCAGCCTCACAGATGATACTCTGGAAAGCATTTTAATATTGCTGGAGATGGGGGGAAAACAGCCAAAAATATGGCACAAACATCTCCTCAAGTGCAAACAGACTGCCTACATGATATGTATGGAAAAACTGACAAACCATAAAAATGGGGGGGTGGTATAGGCATATGTGTGTTATATATATGTATATCACACAAAATTAAACATATCATCTAAAAGAAGCAGAAGCATCGTATCTGAGCCTGAAACCAGGCACGTAATGCATCATCTCACCACAAACTCAGGAGCTCACCCACACCTGGGCAGCTTTGGCAGGCGAGGAATTCACCAGCAAGCACAAGTACAATCACACCACCTCTTTGGGGAACCCCAGTGCGCTCAGGAAACTTAGTACAGGTTTTGATGCAAAATCTGGAAAAATAAGCTAAGTGACCTCCAGAAACCCACTACCTCCTAGAGACATCAGCTTGCAGCTTCTCTGACCCCTTTGCCAGGCTGAGGGAGAGCTGTGCCTGGTAGAAATGTTCGATTAAATGCAATTTTAAAAATGTACACTTGGCACTCTATTAAAAAAGTGAAAATTAATAGCAAATTATCTCCATAAATGAACTGCAGTGTTAAATAGCAGGGATGTCATTATATATTAAACTTCAGCAACTGAAATACCTAGGGCCAAACGTGGAAGGTAAAAAGAAAAAAGCCAACTGAATTTGCCCTCATTCTCTCACATCAATGTATATCAGCCCACACACAGATGCTGTGGGTATGACCTAGTCCTCCAAGAACAAGATCCAGCAGGAAATATTGCCGGCAGTGCTTATAAATAAATCACCTGCTGAATGGCCAAAGTAGTTAATGGAACCTGGATATTTTCCTAATTAATTTTCCACCCTTTTTTTCTCATAAAATTGTAACCAAAGATTTTTATAGTGTAATCCACTTGCAGATTCTCAGCACTGGCTGCAGTTTTTGTGGTTTGGTCCTTCCTTGCTAAACAGCTAAAATGACCCAGCTGTTACTCTAAACCCAGGGAATTGGTAGCCTGCGGGCAGCCAAGTGCATGTGCCAGCCATTTGGAGGAGCACTTAATTCCCTCCACATGGATTTCGATGTCTTACTTTCTTCTCAGCCCTGATACAGAAAGTTCCCTTTGTCAGAGCAGATATAAACTGGTGACTGTAAATCTGAGCTACAGCCTGCTTGGTCATCATAAACATCCAGGAATATCTTGGTGGACTTCAAAAACCAGAAAGGAGGTTCCACATGTCCAAAAAACACTGATGCGGTGACATCTTGCACCACAAATACGAGAATGCCAAGGACACCGTTTATCAGGCATGGCAGTAACAACAAGTGTTTAGAGCACAGTCAGGAGATGCTTTGAGATAGTGACTGCACTTTCTGGGGAAGTTACCAGTCTCTCTGCAGAGCCCTGGTACATTAGTTGTCTGCCCAGTGCGAAAAGACTGGCCCCTTCATGGAGCAAAACAAGTTCACCAGAGTCACCACTTCAGGTGATTAGTGTTGTCCCTGAAAGGCATCAAACTGTGCTTCAGCAAAGCCATCCTCCCTTCTTTTCTCTGTAATCTTCCTTTCAGAAGCCAAGCACATGTACATGGAGTTGAGGAAACTTCAGCAGGAGAAAGAAACAACCCCCCACTCATCTTGCTGTTTCTTGTAACTCAAAAAGCTTTAGTCAGAAAACACCAAAGAGGAAAGAAGAGTGGTAGTCTGGAAAGATGGTAGAGCATGGAAAGGAATCAAAACTTTTAAATCACTCAGAAATTAAAGTTTCAGTTGCATTCATAAATTCTAAAAAGGGGAAAGTGTAACTGTTCACATGCAGCTAAAAATTGCTGAAAAAAAAATAATTAAAAAAACTCCAAAACCAACAAACAAAACCCAACTTCCCTCAGCCATCCAAAGCAATTTTTGTCAAAGTTGTCAAGTCTATGTGGGTTGCACTGTTTCTGGTGGCAGGTAGCAAGTTTTGTGTCAGGTATTGTACAGAATTACAAAGTTGCTTACTACTATTGAGTTTACTTTGTTCTTTCCATTATATACAGATACTACATAAAATATTTCCTTGTTTCTAAATCTAATGTATCTACTAACTCAGTCAAGCCAGACAGTTGCATGCTAGAGATGTAATGATAAATCCAATGCTTCATATTCACCTGGGAGCCTTTCATTGGAGATGATTTCGGTATGCTGGGAAGGGAAACAACAGGTTTACCTTAAGCTGAGTAAAAGGAGTTTGTTTCATCTCTAAGAAAAAGGTATGAAAGCAGCCAAAGCATTACAGGTATTGTGAGTTCTGCTCTTCTGAGTGTCAATGAAATGCTGGGCCAAGTGATCTTGCTAGAAAATCGCAGAATGATAGAACAGTTTGGGTTGTAAGGGACCTTTAAAGGTCATCTAGTTCACCCCCCCTGAAATCAGCAAGGACATCTTCAACTTGACCAGGTTGCTCAGAACCCCATCCAACCTGACCTTGAGCGTTCCCTGGGATGGGCATCTACCACATGTCTGGGCAACCTGTGCCAGTGTTTCACCACCCTTGTCATAAAAAAGCTGAATGGGGGGTATGCTGCCCTGTCACCACAGACATTTTTTCTTATAACTCCTTCTGAATCTCCAAAGAAAGCTCTTAGAATAAAGTCTTTTTGAAGGGCTGGAATTGCTTCATGACCACAAAGACCTAACTGCACACGTCCAGCAACATCAGGATCCAGGTGACTCATAACCCTCCATGGATGATGCATGAGCCCAGAATTATTTCTGCAAATACCTCTCAGGTTTCCTTTTGGGCTCATTGCACACCATCCTGGAGTTCATGAAACTTGGCCTTCCAACTTGTTCATCTCTCATTTGCTTTATAGGTTAAGTAGAATGACAGACCCAGACTAATAAAACAGAAGAACAACGTGGGAGCTATTGAGAAAGAGAAGAGGAACACAGAGATGACCACACAGTCCTGGAATGCATTACCAACCCAAGTATTAGAAATTCATTATTCAAGTTGTGCTGCAAAGCTTAGCTTAAGTGTTATCTTCTTCCACAGCTGTTTCAGCCTAAAGGCTCTCCTTTCCTTTCCTTTCCCATCCACAAGAAGCATAACTTGTAGAGCAGAGCCAGCTGTTGGCACCCAGAGAGGTAAAAACGCCTTTTCTCCCTTTCGCTTTCCCACACCTAGCCCAGATGTAAGGATTACAAGTCAAAACCCAGCAGCAGTCTATTAGAAGGCACAAGGGATTAAGAAGACTCCAGAAGCTTCACCCAGAATGCCAGAATAAGCAGCAGCCAAGAAGGAAACACACAAGGTTTCAGTATGGATGCGATAAATAGCAGAGGCACCAGTGGGGGTACCTCCCAGAGCTAGGAGACCACCAGGGTGCAGGAGAACCAATGACCTTTACCCACAGCTAGGAAACCCGGAGCAGCATTGGAGAACATCTGCACAAAGCTGCTAAAGCAGCAGAATCAGAGTCCCTTGACCCAGGACACATCTGTGAAAAAAAAAACAAAAAACAACCCTGTGATGCCCCTGCCAACCTGCAGCAATGGAAGGCTGAAGGTAACTCATCTCAGGACACAGCAAATCCTGGGTTGGACGAAACTTGGAAGAGGGAGTGATGGTGAAATCGGGTGCTTTAAGATCAGTCCAAGAAATTGAGCCTGAATTCTTGGTGGACATCAGAACACAGAAGGAAAACAAATGGGTAGACTTTGTTTGGGCCCATCACTGCCACGCTGACAGCTGTCAGTCAAATTTTCTATTTAACAGAATCAGCAAATTCTACTTTTAACATAAGCACCATAAGAATGAGGATGGTTGAGCTATATTATAAGAAAGTAAAGAGGGAATCAGAGGGAACCTCCTAATCCAGGGCACCTGCCTGCATTTCCTGGTGAAAAACTCAGATGTGAAAGAGTGAGGAAACCTTACCCAGCTTTCTGGTCCACAACATGAGACACTGTCAGGCTTGGTACTCAAATGTATCTTCAGCTGAAGCTGTGGATGTTCAGCTTTTGCCAAGCCACAGCTGCCAATGTTCACATACATGATATTATTTCTTTTTGTTTAAAACAGCTTCTTTTCCACTCATGCATGAGAGCCAGGGCTGTCCAGACAGGAAGGCTCAAGACCCCGCTGGGACACCAAGGCCATCCAAAAGGAGCCGTTCCCAGTAAGCTGAGCACTGGCAAGATGCTAAAGCAACGCTTAACATCCCAATGTGGGAGCCCAGAGCTTCTGAAGAAATAAGTCAAATGTCTCATGTGGGTATGGAGGACTTCTGAAATTTTTGATCAGTGCCTTTTCCTAGCACCTGGGGAAGGCAGGAGAAGATAAAAATGCACAGCTCTGTCAAAGGACAGACACTCAGCATAACCACATAAATCTTACGCTATTGCTAGAACCCACAGCTATCATTTTTAACTAATGCTTTTCCCTGGAGAAGGTCCCCTGGACTGCTGCAGTGTGAAATGGGAACAGGACCTGCCTGAGGGGACACAAACAGGCAGTGGCACAACTGTGAGGGGGGTGAGGGAGCCAAGTTCTGTCCCCAGCTCTGTCCTGGTTAATGGTAGCAAAGAGACTGTTGCACAACGGCAGGTCATGGCTATCAAATTGTGTATGTGTGTAACTAGGGGGCATCTTCACTTCGTCACAAACAGATCTGGGTCTGGATCTCTGATCCACCTGAAGCACCATTCAGTGTGTTGCCTTGGCTGTGATTTCATTCTGCAAGTGGGTCTGTGAGGGGGGACTGCCAAGAAAAAGATCAGCTTTGGGAAAGGCCCACATATGATGCAGCCATACCTGCAGGGGTGATATCTACCAGCTTCAAGCCACAGGATACTCATTTGCATAGCGGATTCTTCAGCTGCTATTACCAGAGTAATTTTAATTGACATCTGCTGTTTATGGAAGTGTAGGATATGAGCCCCTCTAAAGACCAATGTATTGACCCTGACTCTGGTAACCAGATGCTGTTAAGCAACAGGGAATGGTAGGAACTTTAGAAGGACAAGATGCATCAACTTTGAACCTATGCTGCCTGAGATTATCTATGCATCATTATCCATGTGCAAACCTGTAGCCTTCTGTTATGAAGCACTCAATAGACAAACCTCAGGTCACCTCCTCTGGAGAGCCAGGGGATTTTTGCAGGCAAGAATAAAGGTGTCTGGAACCTTTAATATTAGACTATACATGAGCTGCTAGCAAAGCAAATAGATAAATGAATAAATCAAACTGTAGCCTTTTCTTTTTCTTTTTTTTTTTTCTCTCCTTTTTTTTTATTTTTAATTTTGGTTCAAGTTTGGTCAGAATGTGGTTTTGCCTGAAAGAGCCCAAAGAAATGTAATCATTTTTTCCTGCCACCAAATCCAAACATTTTACAAATGAAATTCTTGGCCTCACATCTATGCCAATAAATCTTATGAAAAGGGGAAGGAAAAACTGCACATTATGGTTCTCAAACCACTTTCCACAAAGCCTGAGGCAGCCCTGAACTTGGGTCATTATCAGTGACTACCTAGGGAAATCAATGCTCACAAAAGAGATGGTGCCTACATAAAACTGTCTTCAAACATCTCTTTGCTTCCTCCTTCCCACTAAAGCCAAAAGCCTGGTGTTTGTGTGCTGTGACTGTCATCACATCAAATAAAAGTGTCGATACCTGCCTACCAGCTGATGCTATTTGCTCTTTGACCTGTTGCTTACAAGCACCATTAAAGGAAAAGTCTGCATGTTTGCATTCACCTCATCCACACACCACCCATTCCTCCACTACAAATGTTTTAGAAATCTCCAGTGTTGTTCTTCCTCCTATATAATCTATTTTACTAATTTTCTACAAGGGCAGAATTGCTTTTCTAATCTTCTCCCTGGTTTGGGACATTTTGTCCCATTTGAACAAGGATCCTCATATCTTTTGAGTCATCGGGACTAGAGGCTGGAGGTCCTGGCTCTGGTTCCTCAATGTGCAGCACTGAAAGGGGCCAACACATCCAGCCTTAAAGTCCTTGCTGCAGAAATAACTCAGGCACTGAGGAATCTGAGCCTACTTGACCGTCCTTGTGCTCCCGTGCTCTCTGCCCTTATGTCTATGAAAAAAAAATATTTAAGAAATGTTTGAAAACTTAAGCCTTACAACTATGCTTAGCTATTTTTCTCTTTGCAAACCCATCTCCTGTGCTGTTATGCCCCAATACAAAGCCTTGTCAATAAAACTGTGTAAGAGCTCAGTAACTGCCTCTAGCTTAATACAGTACTGGGGACCGGGGACACTCCTGCAGAACCTGATAGCTGCCTTCTGAAATGCCCTTTGAGACCTACCTGGCCTTCCCATATTAACTCTTCTGCCTTTCTCCCTGGAGCAAGTATATGTATTCCAGTTACATTCCAGATAGTCAACCCTCCTCTTTCCCAGTGGAGCATCTTTTTCTGTTCATATTTTTTCACATATTTGAAGAGTGACAAGTCCCCAGGGAGACCATAGGGCCTTCCCTGTGCCCAGTGACCTGCCTGATGTTACCACTCCATGGGTGCTTCTGTGGTGTTGGAAAGATCTTTATTACTGTTGTGAGGATGCCACCAATGGTGCAACACAAGAGCCAATGAGGTGGGGCAGTGTCAGAGCTTTATCAGCACTCATCCATAATGACCCATGTGATTTAGCTAAGATACCTCTCATGAGCTGGCCATGCCAGCTAAATATTCACAATATCCCACACCAATAGCAATCTTGCCCCTCAGACCAAACTCAGCCTGCTCTTCTCCCAAAAGTCCTTTAAGTATTACATAGACTACTACTGCCTCCCGGTTGCTCTCCCCAGCACCTCTCATCGCTCCATGCTATACACTCTTTTCATCCTTGTTTCCCCACTCCCTTCTGTATGCCAGACAGAAATCCACCCTTTATCAGCCTCCCAACCCCCCATCACATGCCAGTTCAGGTGTGGAAAAGAGCCACAGTAAGCCAGTTCATTACTGGGGAGGAATCATCCCTACTCAATGGTTCCTAAGTACAACCTTCTAAGGTCCAACTCTGCGGGTGTGTTCAGGAGGTGACAGTGCCCCTGGGACGCTCCAGAGACACAGCTTCACCTTCTCCATTCAATGGAGAGCTTGAACAGAAAAAATTGAGACCCAGGATGCTTTTTAGGCTATTTTTGAGACTCTTTCAAACTCTGTTTTAGATACTCTTTAGACCAAACATGCTGCCAGCAATATTTGGATTGCACTTACTCTCACCCTCACAGCAGGCGCGTGTGTCTGCATGCACTCACACATACTTTCATGCTACAGCAGCTTTTTTTTTCAAACACCTTTGATATCAAGGGAACCCAGGACAACCATTTTTAAAATTTACAAGGCTTACACAGATCTCCTCTAGTAACACTGTTTGAGGAGAGGGGGGGGTGTCTTCCTCTGCGTGACTTTTTACTTTCTCAACAAAAATCAAGTGAGGTAATACTCAACGTACCTCAGAGTGGCCAAGAGGTGCATTTTGTATGTTTGTTGTTAGTTTTGTGTTTTGTTTTGTGTCTTTTTTTTTTTTTTTTTCTAGAAGAGGCACCATTATCAGTCCATCTCCACATTCACGCAGGAGTTATCGCTTTGCCATCTGCTTTCACACAGGTGCATCTGGTGTACCACACCACGCGTACTACTTTCTGGCTTTAAAGCCCAGCTTTATCTTGCTACACACAAGCCAGCACAAACCCTGATGCCAGCAGCCCTGCAAAGCAAAATCCCTCCCTGTGCGAAGCAGTTGATGTTACCCCCCTCCGAACAGAAGAGATGCTCAGACACGGCTTTACACGTGGCTGGTTTGGGGAATGTCCCAGCCTCAAGCCGGGCAGCCCAAGGATGCACGTTCTTGCATCTCTCTTTCGGGGTCCCCAGGGCTCCCCGAGTCCAGCGTTGCCTCCGGGGATGGGGATGCGGAGAAGGGAGAGCGCTCAGTCGCTCTCCCGCTGGGGACAGGCACTCCCCGCACCCACTGTCCCCCTGCCGGGACGGTCACCTTCCTAAACACCCCAGCTCAACAACCGGCTCCCTCTCCCAGGGGTTTTACACCAGCCGCGAGCAGTGTAAGGAGAAGGAAAAACACCTTCTGGACTGAGCGGCTTTCCCAGACGGGTTTTTTCCAAGGAGGAGGGGAAGGAAAGCAGCTGCTGCCTGCGTGGATCGGGCAGCTACAGAGATCGGGAGAGGAGGAAACAAAACCCTCCTTCTCCTCCTCCGAGGCAGCGCCGGCAGCGGCGCGGCTCACCTGCCCGTCCCGCTCCCGGCTCCGCTCCCGCTCCCTGCTACGGCACGGCTCGGCTCCGGACCCGCATCCGTACCGGCACTGCTTCTGTCCCGCCGGGCACCGCCGCCCGTCGGGGACCTGCCCCTTCCCCTCCAACCCGCTCCCCCAACAGCCTCACCCTGGCTGCTTAGGGCAAGAGTGAGTGGTCTTTTCCTCCTTCGTTTTCTCCACAATACAAATAGTAGCAATAAAAGGAGAATAAAAAGAAAAAAAAAAAGAAAAAAAAAAAAAAGAAAAAGAAAACACCGAAACTCCACACTACAGTTTTCTGTGCAGATCCACCTGGATGCTGAGCAGAGATGGACTCCATTCAAATACACTTCTGCACTCTTTCCTCTTCCCCTTTCCATTTTCTCCTTTCCTTTCCTTTCCTTTCCTTTCCTTTCCTTTCCTTTCCTTTCCTTTCCTTTCCTTTCCTTTCCTTTCCTTTCCTTTCCTTTCCTTTCCTTTCCTTTCCTTTCCTTTCCTTTCCTTTCCTTTCCTTTCCTTTCCTTTCCTTTCCTTTCCTTTCCTTTCCTTTCCTTTCCTTTCCTCCACAGCTCACCTTTCCTTCCCTACTCCCACGTCTCCCACCTCCCCAGAGCTCACCGGTGCCCACCTTCCCACATGCACCACACTCGATCGTCCCAGACCACCATCCATTAAACCCAAGTGTGTTTGCAGAAGACAACTGTCTGCTGCAGTTTCCAAACTCACCTGCAAAATGCTGCTTGTTGCTAGAATCCAGGGCAAAAGCCACCTCATCCCTGGAAGCCGGGATTAAATGCATTGATTGAACCCAGATTTAGAGCCGTTTTGAACAAAAACACCACTTTGGGGAATGCAGAGCAATCCTGAACTGGCAACCTAGCCTAGGCACTCTGCCTTTTTCTCTTGGCTCTTTGGGGATTTTATTAAAGACAGATCTGACGTCAGGGTGAAGGACAAGCCCTGCATTTTTCCTCTGGAGAAACTTTTCCTGCCTTCACTTCTTCATTTTTGTGTGTGGTGTTGTCCCACCTCCTGCATTTCAGTGTATCGCCGTTAGCCAAAGGGCTCTTAAAGGGAAAGCTGCAGCGCCGTGGTCCATCGCGCTGCGATTTTAGCACTGCACTGAAACGCTCAGAGCTCACCCCTCATGTTGCTCAGGGCATTCAGACTCTTCCAACTTAGCCAGTACAGCAAGAAACCTTTGATCGGACTTTACTGATTATGATTAATGACCTGACATGTATGCAAATGCGCACAGATGTTTGATTCATTTATATTTCAAAAAGAGTGGCTTCATTTGAAGTACAGAAGAAGGGTGTTTGTCCTGCAAGCGCACCCGGTAGGAGGGAGTCTACCGACTCCTTTAGGACCCCCCAGCACTTTACAGAGCAGCCCATATGGGAAATGAAAGGAAGGGATGCCTTCACACTATCCCCTGCCACGCTGCGCATCCCTTCTGTGATTTTGGTGGTGTGCATCAGAGTATGTATCAGCTCCTGGGCCCAGTTACATTTCTATCCTGTGCCAGCAGTGGGCATAACAAATATTGCCCAAGTACAGGGGAGTGCAAACCCCACCCTGAAGAGAGTAAGCTCTCTGATCACCTGTTAATACATACCCTGATTTTAGCTGGGTCACCTCTGATGTATTTTTCTCCTTTCACCTAGGCACAAGCACAGTGTTTTCCCTCGCCCCTCTAAATCTGAATTTGAAAGAATTTAAAGTCTCTTTCATCCTTAAACTGAAATAGAATAGTATAAGGAGAATGAGTGCTTGCAAAGGGAAGAAAAATCTCATTAAACACCTTTACAGATCTTAAACCTAAGAAAGAGCTGAGACATGGGCTGAAAGGGATGTCAGGGTAAATTTTAAAGTAAGGAAACATTCCTGCTTGGCATGGCAGGCTGGGCAGCGCTGGGTGGGTGAACACTGATGGCCAAACTAGAACTGAGACAGTGCCTTAAACTCTGTGCATCCTCAGCTAACTCTTGTAACTCAGGTGTGCCAGGTTGGGCTGGGCTGAGTCACCTGGAACCCCCCCAGCAGTGACTCCAGCTCCCCAGAAGGGGTTGGGGTGAGGCACCTGGAATCCCCCAGCAGCCACCCCAGCTCTCCAGGGCATGTGGTGGGGTTTACTCCCCAGACCCAGCACGGTTGAACACTCAAGGCTGCAGCTGATGGTGGGTGGGGAGGGGAGAGTGAGGAAGCTGTACTCCAGTAACGCATATTCTCACAGTGACTTTCACCCCTTCATGCTGTGTGATGTGACAGGGGCGGTTTAATGGTTTTACACCAGCTGGACCAGGGAACTCTAAAAGGACCAGATTTTTTGTGTGACAGCCTGGACAGTCAGCTGCCCTGGGAAATGATTCAGCCAGAGCTTGGCTGCAAACTGGAGGAAATGTGACCTTCTGTCTTCCTCCTACAGCTTCTTCACTCCTGCCTCAGCCCCTTCCCAGGACATACCAACCTGAAGACCAGACTGGAGATTGTATTTTCTGCCAGGTTCCTCCAGGGCTGTTTCTCTTCTCCTTCCTCTATATCCTTCCTTCTCTTTCCTCACTTCATCGTCTGTTCATTCATTCCACCTCTCTTTATTTCAGTATTTCTCTCTCACCCCTCTCTGTCACCAGTACACATCACAGAATGACAGAATGGTAGGGGTTGGAAGGGACCTCTGGAGATCATCTAGTACCCTCTCCAGCAGTTCCCTGTCCTTCTTGAACTGGGGAGCCCAGAACTGAACACAGTACTCCAGACTCCACTGCTGCCTCACCATGGCAGAGTAGAGGAGGAGGATAACCTCCCTCGATCTGCTGGCCACTCTCTTCTTGATGCACCCTACAATGTCATTGGCCTTCTTGGCAACAAGGGCACATTGCTGGCTCATGGTCATCCTGTTGTCCACCAGGACTCCCAAGCACTCCCACTATCCTTCCTTGCACATCAGGAATACTCAGTCACAGGCACTCTCTTTCTCTGCTGAGGAATCTAGAAAGAAGCCTGCTATCTTCATGTCACTCAGGTGGTGTTTGTCTGCACATGTGTGTTCATGTACAGGTGTTCATCTACTACTCAGTACCTGACTTTGGGCTCCAAATCCCTGAATACTTTGTGAAGTGAAAGGAGCATTTTGAAAGCGCAATTCTTTTGACCTAGGTGAGATGGACTCTTAAAAAAAAAAAAAGAGGTAAAACTAGATGGATTAGCCTAGGGCAATAGGCTCAGCTGTAAAGTAGTTGGCTAATACCTCATACAAGTTGTGCTTGCTGGCTTGGAGCTGAAGGGGCTGTGCTAGCAGTCCTAGCAAAAGCAGCTTTGCAAATGGAAGAGGAACAGGAGTTCAAAGCTCCTGGGTTATCAGACTATAAAATCAAGGGAAAGAACACTTTATAAATGACACCAGAAATGGCAGTGTGTTTTCTTGGTTTTTTCCCCAAAAACATCTGGTTATGTCATTCTTGACTATTTCCCCTGCATATTTCATTCCCCTCAGAGAATTCCTTATCTAATGCTGTGGTCAAGTGTGTCAGCAAGGATGGAGTCTTTGAGATGTGGACATTTGGCTGCTTGCAGTTCCACAGCTCATCTCATGTTGGTCATGGGAGTTTGTCAGCTGGCAATCATAAACCAGACACTCTGTGGTAGCTTGGAGGAGACAGGGATCAAGGAGAGGGACTGTGGCTCCAGGGCAGGGGTGCTGAGACATCCAGCTGCCTCAGCAGCCTTTCTGATGGTGATTCCTGTGTGGATATGACACATCAGTGCACTTACAGGTATGATTGGGTGTAAGGGTATTTCGTTACGTCTCAAATGACAGGGACATCTAGGCTCTTCTTTAACTCAGTGATGGCAGCGGCCCACACCTTGGCTTTGCTTCTGGGGTGTCCCAATTCCCTCTAAGGATGACAGTGCTAAAAGAGACCAATAAAATTCTGTATCACCCTGGCTTTATCCTGGGGAGTCTCTTACTGACCACAATAAATGAAGGCTCTAAAGACACTTCTTTATCTAGTTCAAGGACTTAAATTCAATTTAAGATCTTCAAATGATGGAAAATCCACTTCATGTTTTGGTGTGTTAAGTTACATTCACTATTAAAAGTTTGTGCCGTATTTTCAGTCTGAGTTTGCTAGTTTCATCTTTTTGCCAACGTCTGCTTGGCTGATGAGAATTCAGCACCTTCTTCCAACATGTAAACATGCAAGGGTTCAGCAAATCCACTGACTCTTCAGTAAAACAAGGAAGCCACATTGCTATAAGTCTTAGTGTCTAATTGGTTTTCTGGACCTTGAAGCAATTTTATAGTTTTAATGACTTCTGTCTCTTTACCTTTCACCTTCCATGGACATTATGTCTGTGAATGCAACTATCCATCACTCTGCAGTCATCTGCAGTGAACTGGAAACAGGTAGCACACCCCAGTGCGAACTAGCTCTGATTCTGTTAGCCTAACACTTTAATATCACTCCCACCTCAATGCGTCCCTTAGGCCTCTTGGCTGCATAAACAGGTTTCTCAATTTGACTCCATTTTATAGCCTTTTTAGACTAAATAAACTGGGAAATGGAGTGATTTATTTTATGCTGTTTGATGTGCCTGACACTTTTACCAAGGGCTGTAGCTGGCCAAAGAACACAGCAACTGCTAAGAACAGAGAGTTCAGGGAGGATGGATGCTGCTCTTGCTTTCAAAAGTGTGGCAGGAATAGCTCATTGCCTGTAGCAGTTTTACCCTGTAATAAGTGAGATCAGAGTCTGCCTACAAGTCCAAGGGAAAAAAAAAAAAGCACCTTGGAATTTCCTGACTCATAAGAGGTAAAGGCTGAGTCACGAATCTGGCTTTAAAACAAGCCAAATAAATAGCTGTGCCTTTCTCCAGGCTGGGGTGATGGAGGAGACACCCCTTCCATGCAGGATTTGCCTGCTGAATAGCTGGGACCCCACTGGGTCTGCAAACAGCAGCAACACTGGGAACATCACCTGCTTCAGGAGGCATATACTGGAGCAGGAAGGGAGGTGGGAGAGTCAAACTGCACCAACTATTATCATTGCTGTTATCACTACTTAGGTGTTGGGAAGGAGCATTGCATCAGCCTGGTCCTTTGAAATATCGAAGAAACTTTAGAAACAAGAGTATGAAACCATCTGGTTTAGCTTACTCTTGATAACATCAAGCATCTGAGCACTCAGCCAGCCCCACTTCAACACAGGTGAATATCTCATGTTCACAGAGTTCCTGGCCTTTGCAGATGAGCCTTGACACCACAGTGTGCAAGAAGCTGCAATACAGCAGGAGGACACACTCTTTTGCTGCCTAAACAGTCTTTCCAATGAAGAAGATGGAGGAGAATCACAATATGGATAGAGAGCCAGAGCTCCTTTGCTTCTGTTCAGCCTTGTATCCCTGGTACATGATGCAGAAGGTACCAGCGAGGAGCTACTTTACTGTGGTAAATCCACCACTGGATGCCCTCAGTCCCTTAAAACATGCCAGGTGAAGGGAGGTACCTTGAAATGTTATTCTATCCAGGTTTTCATTACTGAGTAAGGATGCATGATGCTGTGTGGCTTGCAGGCCTCATGCCATCATACTTGTAAGGCTGATAATACACCCAACAGCTAAAAAGAAAATCTGCTCATTCAGGTAAACCAGCCAGGCAGCACTCCAGGACTGAGGGATTATTTCTCCAAAGAGCTGGTATAAATCAGATCCACTGATACAGGTGAAGTTGCAGCTAAGCCTGAAAAATGGAACCTTCAATCTTTAGTTCATTCATGCAGCCAAAATCATCTATATTGGAGTGAGAATACTGACTTTAGGGAGACATGACTGTGGTTTCATCCCCCATAAATCCCTCAGATTTATTAGGACAGGTCTTCAGCTGGTGTCAATCTGTGTGACTGTTGATTTCAGCAGTATGAATCTGGCTGACAGCGACTGAGTTGTTCCACTGTGAGCGAAAACATGAGGGTTTGAGTGACAGCAGCAAAAAACTATGACACTAAAATACCAGTTTCTGTAAGTTCCCGTTTAAAAAAAGAAATTAGAACTTCATAGCAATTTATAAATGTGTGTCGTATTAGATTTTCAGTTATTGATGCCAGTAACTTCAGATATTGTATTTTCTTTATTGCCCTCAAAAGCAATGGCCTGACTATTGTGTTCGTCTATTCTTAAGTTCTCATAATTTCCTGTTGGACATTTATGTGGCCATTATGTGGGCAAAAAAGACATTCTGATGGTTTTGAACCAGAACCAGGCATTTGTGATAGCAACAACAGTACTTCTGGGGTATCCAGTGTTTTTCCTGAGTAATTGTCTGTCTCAGTATCTGCTCTCAAAAAACATCTGCTTCTTAATTAAAGCTTTCAAAAAGAACTTAGAATAAAAAAAAATAATTAAAACCCACAAATAACAATGAACCAGCACACAAATAAGATGCCAAGCTCTGAGAATAATTAATAACCAAAATTAACAGGCCATAGAAAATCAGGAATCTGCCTGAATTATGAACAAGCTCTAATAAATTCTTGCTGTAGAAAAGGAGTCATCTGGAAATAAAGATTTACATAATATTTGCTAACCAATAAAAGAAGCTGGATTAATAACACATATTGAGTCTGAGCCTCAGCTGGTATAAAAATGAAGTCCTTGGAGTTGCATTGATTTGTGGCATTCAAGGGTACAATGCATTATTCATAAATGTTAGTTCAACTATTTGAACAAACGTGGGAAGTGCAGGGGAGGAACTTTTGGTTTTGCCTCCTACAGATGTTTTTCTTGATACACATGAAATGAGAGGAAAATATATTGACTAGCAAACTATGAAAGGATGAAGAATCCCAATAAATATTGCATACATTCCTGGAGTCTGCTCTCTTCATAGGTTGGTCTGCTTCATTTCGTGGTCTCTTTGACACGTAATTTTATGACATGCTCCAAAAAATGACTTATGAATAGATCTCTGAGAGATCAAACCTGTTTGAAACATGAAATATTTGAGGACCAGTTTTCCCTCTATGGCCCGAGTATCCAAATTCTGCATTCTAACTCTGGCAACCATTTATTCAAAGTTTCCTTTGGTATTTGGTTACTAAATGTTTCTCTTTCAACAGCACTGCTTTCATTCTCTGTTTCCTGGGGAAATGGAGCTTATGCAATCTCTTCGTACGTGTTCATGTCTGTCTGTCTGTCTCCGTCCCTTTGCAGTCATTTTTGAGCCTCTTGGCCAAAATCAAGCCAAATTTGTCAGACAGAGAGATACCTCACTGGTGATCACATTCCTGTGCATTTTGTGAAAGGAGGCACGGAGGAAGAAGAGAGAGGCCATAGGAGTATCACACCTTTGGGAAAAGAGGGGTGTTTACTCACGCTCTATTAGACGCCAGAGAAGCCACACAGCTGAGACCTCTCAGACGGCTGACTGCAGGAAAACAACTTCAGCTGGAGTTTGCAGTCAGCCACCAGACACAAATCTGTGGGGAAAGCGGCTTTATTGATGTAAAAAATACTGCTACTTTAGGCACACATAGTCCTCATGCTCTCAAGTTCTCCTCTTTTTGGTTTTTTATTTCCTTCAAGCAGCACTTTAAGCTTCCTCTCCTCCCAGACCATGCCAATATTTTTCCTTAATTTAGTCTCGGTTATAAAAGCAAAAAGGGTGAAAACAGAGGTATCCATTTTCACACTACCACCTTAGAAAATAAAATACTAAGTTCATCACAAATTCTTCCCTGGACTCTTTCAAAGTGCAAAGATACCATCACATTCCAATGGATATAGAGTGGTTCTGCCTCAAGAAAGTGAATAAACTGAGGGTCTGTTAGAGACCTCAGCAGAAGGATGTCTCAGCTATGGAGAGCATTCAGGATATATGTTTTTTTATTACCATTGATAATTGCATCTGAAGCATTTAAAAAAGATTATAACGAAGATAATAAAGTACTTTTCCATGCCCTGGAGCACAATACCTGCTAGTGCTCATTATCAATTTTACAAAATTTGGACCATTATGGTTTTATTTCTTGATTTCATTTGGAGCCCTGTTGTTTGGCAACCCAAAAGGCACAGTCCCAAGGCAAAGAAAGGGAACAGGGCTCTGGAGGTGATGTATCCCAGCTGGAACGTCAAAGCAGGACACTGCCCCAAGCTCTGCTGTTTGTGATCAGTGTCCACCTTGCTCCATCTCTGCCTAGGGTGCAAAACTTCCCACCCTCTCCTGGACTGAGGGCACCACACAGAGTAATCACTGTTTCCTTCTTGGTTTATTTTTCCTTCCTCTTTCTCCTGTCAGACTTTTGGAGCAGATGGGACAATAAAAATTTGTATTCAACCTGAGGGAAAAGGAGAAGAACAGGCTGGAACAAGGTTCTGAGCCCACATGCTTAGGGGAAATGTTGGTGTAGTTGATGTCTACCTTGATCCAGCAAATGCTTTTCTTCTTCATTGAGTAATAAAATGGTTTCATTCAGGATCTGGCAGTACTTCTTCCCCTTGAACACGGCTTTGGTCCATCTCCCTTTAATCACGCCTAAAATTGTTAAGTCCCTGAGGAACTGCTGGGCTGCACATGTTCAGCAAGGACAGGCTTCCCAGGGGGAATTTGGACATATTTTGGGACACTGTGTGAGACAGGCACAGCACAGGAGTGGGGAAGAAAAAGGAGAAGATCCCCTCATGGGATCCACAACACCATACTCCTGAGGCTGCATTAGTTACTCCCAGTTTTAAGCACTGGAAAAATACACAGGTGTAAATCCTGTATCCCCCACAATTAGGAAAAATTGTGGCCAGTGTGTGTGGTTTTTTTTTTAAAGAAAAGCTAAAAATACAACCTGTACATCTATCATTTTCTCTGAGATGGTTGCACCTATTTTTCACTAGTCAGAACTCAACATGACATTAGTAGCATCATTAGACGCCAAAAATGAAAACGCTTCACCCTGTTCCACAAAGTCATTTTCTGTCCTAATGACATTGCTCTCCACTCCTTACTTGACAAGGGAGAAGTGTGTTGACTTGAAGTCCAGAAGAGACCAACTTGACTTCGGATGTCACAGGTTGAGGACTTTGAAGGTTGATTCCAGTGAATCAAAGGGCCTTTCTCACTCTGTTCCCACTCCAGCAGCTTTTTTGGTTTAGCTCTTCCTTTCTACTGGGTTACAAGGTCTTTACCTTTGCAGAGCTCAGGACTGTTGTTTAGGGACTATCACAACACATTTTCAGTCCGTGAATAGTGTGTTCAGACTCCAATACAGTGGGAACTATTTTAACTGTAGTGAAGCTGCTCCCCTGATCCCGGAGGGTCCTTCGGCTCCGTGCAGGCTGGTTTCCATTACTCCCACTCACTCTGACTCCCTGACCTCTGTTTGGTCCATCACAACATGACCCACACATCTCAGATTTTCCTCTGGGGCACACCACAGAAACACCTCTCAAAAAAAAATGCAAGTGGTTAATTTAAAGCAGGAAAGTGGTATTTAAAGCAAAAGTGGTCACTTTTGACAATATAAAGTTCTAGCTTAATTTGGGAAGCTCTTTCACTTGCAGTCTTATCTGTTTGCTTTTTCAGTCTCAAATATGTTTCTCTGGCATGATGTCCCTGGTTTCTGGTGGCAGCCCTTGAGGGACTGGCTGGCTTCACTCCCAGCACCTCACAGAGCAGGATTCAGCATGGAGCCAGAAAAATGCACAGCTCAGCCCCATGACTAAGACACCAATACACCCTTGTGGGGTAGATAGTTTCCTTTATTTTCAGTTACTTCAAGTTGTTGCAAGCCATGGAGGTGAAGAGTTTCCCAGGAAAGCCACCCTTCTCTTTGCATAGCGGGGACTGTTGTCCTCATATTGTGTCACCTCCCAGAGGAAACTTAGAAGGAAAAGTCTCTGACCCATTTGAGGCCTCAAGGTAGCTGCTGACACTACAAGTAAGCTGGCCAGCTTAGAAGAGCTTTCATGTGTTAAAAGCCTTTTGGTTTTATTAATTGACTGTGTGCTGGGTCAGGGTCCTTAAAATGTGCCTTGGGAAAGTGTCCACCCAAGTGATGGAGAATGCTTGGATCGTGCAGGGTACCCGTGATGGAATGCAGCTCCTGGCAAGGCACCTCTTTGGGTGGGAGCCATCACAACCTCTCTCCTGCCTCAGGACCCCAGGTTATTGGTTTTTTGGAGCAGGGAAGGGCCTAGGCTGAGAGCAAGGCCAAGGCACTGAGGCTCTAGTGAGCAGATTCAGGAGCTGAAGAAGGGAAATGGGTGGGGTGGGAGGCAAGGAAATATGACCAAGGCACAGTCAGAGGCCTGGAAGAAACTCAAAGGGTCCTCTCATATATGCCCTGCTCCAAGGCACAAACTGCATTAAATAAACTCTTCCTGACAGATGTTTGTCTAACCTTGTCCTCAGGGAGCAAGACTGCTTCCCTCTGCCCACTCGGCAGCAAACTATTCCAGGCCTTCACTGTCCTCAGAGTTAGAAAGTTAAGCCTAATGTCCACCTTAAATCTCCCTTGCTGCAGTGTAAGTCCACTGTTCCTTGGGCACACTGAAAGAATTATTCCTTTCCTCTTCATTGCAATATTTAACCAGTTTAAAGACGATACATATATCTCCACTGCAACCTTCTCTCTTTCCCCAGTTTTCCCACTCTTTGCTCAGACATGATAATTTCTTGCTCTCTCTGTAATATTTGAGGTTCCCAAAACCAGGACTAGCACTGGGACTAGACAGAGACTCCTGTTTACAATTCCTAGAGTTCACTTATTTCCCACTTACTTCTTCTTGACCTGCAATCTCTAGATTACTTCTGCAGGAAGCCACTTATTCCCACCATGCTGGTTGTTCCTGCTGAGGTCAATGACTATGAAGCCAGAACAGGCAGTCACCTGAATGGCCACAACCCTGTTGTTAGCACCTGGGAAAGCAAGTCTGGTCATCACTGCAGCAGGAGAGGGTGGGTGTCTACAACATCAATTCAATCTTCTGGGGTAACATAATTGACAATAGCAACAAAATCTCAGCAGTAACCACCCTCAGATATGCCCCAGCAGAACCAGTAACCTGCAGTTTTACTTCTCTTCCCCTCTGTTATTTCCTGAGTTAGTTTTCCTATGGTAAATGCACCTCAATTCCTGTTCCTTCATCCTTGGAGAAAGAAAATAGTGTTGCTGATACAACTGAGGAGCCTGACTCAACCCCATGCCTTCTGTTATCCTCAACTCCTTTATGAACTATTTCAGAGCATCTCTGGGCTATCTTTTCTTTTCAAACCTTGACTTGTATCCTTAGCAGATGTAGCTCTTACGTGCTGCTGCCAAGACAGGAAGATTTTGAAAGGCTACATCCCGGAGCCTCACTCCAGCTATTCCTCCAGGGAAATAGATCGGCACGGATAACCCCCACTGAGGATAACTCTCCTACCAGATCACCATCCACACCACAGGATTTCATCTGGGCTAGATTCCCATCTCACTTGATCAAATTTCATGTGAGATAGTGTCAAAAGTTTCACTACAGTCAAGATCAAATCACACCACAGAAACTTCATCACCTTCTTTGTACATATTCTGTCTCCCATACCGTCGAGATCTGTCACAAATCTGGTGTTCTTTTAATCATGTTTGTTTATAACCAACATACGCTTGGTGTTGCTAAGCTCCTTCTGATCTTCAAAGTGTTCAAAAACGGTCTGCTCCACTTGTTTCAGCATTTTTCTAGGTGTTGAAAGTATGCTGATTGGTAGATAATTCCCTAGCTCTTCCTTTCCCCCCACATCAGTAGACCCATCTCTGCCCTCTCCTCTCTCTCTTAGGTCTCACATATCCTTCAAGATAGTGACTAGCCAGTTCTCTGATTTGAACTAAATATTTGTCTTTTCAAAGAACTCCTTTAGACTGCCTTTTGTTTATTGTAGACTGAATTCTTCCTTCCCACTCATTGGTACTGGCGTATTAGTCATTGGCTCATAGCAGTTCTAGTGAAGGCTGATATGTGAAAGGCATTAACCACTTCAGCCCTACAGGCATTATTAGTTATCCTTTCGCACTAAGTGGAGGACCAGGTTCTTCCTTCATCTTCCTCTCTCTAATGAAATATTAATAAAAAGCTCTTTGTTACCTTTCATTTCCCTTGCTAGTTGTACCTCATTCTGTGCTTTGGCCTTTATGATCTTGTCCCTACATGCTCCAGCAATTCTTTTATATGCATCTTTAGTAAACTGACCTAGTTTCCACTTCTTGCATGTCCTCATAGACCATCTGTCTGATGCATACAATTGCCAGCTGTTACCAGCACAGGCTGTGTTTTACCTCTGGTATGGAGACTGGGGAAACCGAGATCCTCTACCAACCCATTTTCACCAGGATAATGTTACTAAGAAGAAATATTGTAGGGTCATTGTTCCTGTGAGTGAAGAGTAACCTCAGTGTTGCACTAGGATGGGGAAGCAGATGCCTAAGAAAGAGTTGTGCCATCAAAAGACAAAAGGTACCAGCCCTCTGTATTCAATTATCAATATCTCTTAAATACAGACTTTCCTTGAAAATTGGGGCATGGGATTTTTGAAGAGGAATAGGTTATTAAATGGTCTCAGATATGGCACTACCATGCGTGAATCTTCTCCCAGCTTTTCTTAAAAGTTTTGCTCCAGAAAAAAATCAAAATGGCAACATATCCACACCAACAAGCCCCAAACCCGCATTTCTTTTGGCACCTCCCCTGTAGGAATTCCTGTGGAGCTGCAAGTACTTATTGAGGTATGGCTGTTTCCACTGTACTTTCCTGTGGAGCAGCATGGTGAAGAAAGTGCTGGGGTAAATTATCTGCTGTTTGAGTTATTGTCATGAATGATAAAACAGATGTTTCACATGCATGAACTTTTCACGATCTTGGGCTGCAGACTGGCTAGATAATGTGAAATCCTATTACAGCATGGAACAAGGAGCTGTAGCGGGCATAGAAGTCCCAAATCTAGCTCCTGATGATATAGCTTTTTCCACAGCTTATCCCTTAAACCACACACGTGCTAGTCCTTGCACGTCCAGCTGCATTTCTGTACCCATTCTTAGCTGGAAGTGAGACTTTTGGCAAATTATTTGGAAAATTCCATAAAATATATATTCCTGTTTCCCCAGCTAATGCTAAGCCTATCACCCTTCAGTGCGCTCAGGATCTCTGGAAGGTTTCTGGGCATGATTGTTTCTTTTGCCTTCTCCCAGGAAAGAACATTTATTCTTACACCTACCATTAACACGCCCTAGGCTCTGCAAGAGAAAATGCATCAAACCCTTTTGCACTGCCCCAGAGACACAAAGCAGCCATAAAGCAAGCTAAAGCAGTTAATTGCTCTGCTTCCCCAAAGCAACATAAAGGAGTTGGAGTACCCTGGAGAATCTGGCATTTACAGAGTAATTTCTGTTGCATGAAAGGCATAACCCTTAAAATCATAGACATAATGCTCAAAGGGATTTTAGGGCATCACGTAGTCCAACTTTTCACACCGAGG
The DNA here is from genome assembly GCF_964106895.1 of Numenius arquata. Taxonomy (NCBI): domain Eukaryota; kingdom Metazoa; phylum Chordata; class Aves; order Charadriiformes; family Scolopacidae; genus Numenius; species Numenius arquata. The sequence continues at coordinate 69,361,114 of NC_133578.1, read as the reverse complement.
TGGGCTCAAGGTTAGAGGTAGGTTACAACTGATGAAGTTTGCTTGTGCTTTTTTTAAAACTGAAGGTGATTAAACAATGTATTTCTGGAGACTGATTTGTACCTCAACATGCAGAATGGTTGAGGTTTCCAAACAGATTTGCACACCAAATCCTCAGTCTATTCTTTCTGTTTGCTGTGCAATTTTCATACCTACTGTAGAGTAGCTGACAGGAACCAGCATTGGAGATAGTAGATTATGTGACTGTCATATTCTTTCTTTGTAAACTGAATGAAATGTGATGGAGTTTTGGTATAAATGACTGATCTTGAGTAATTCCTTGCAGCTCTTCCTCGCATTCACCCTACTAATCATGAGGTTAGGGAAATACTGCTTGAAAGATGTGGTAATGACTTGGAGCTCAACACAAGCAGTAAAAAATTGCTCTGTTTTAGGAAATATTGTCATTATCCCATAAATATGGCATATCTACATAGTCTCTGCCTTAGCACATATGGACCATGCAGAGGAAATTATATTACATCATCACATTGTCATGTGCAGTTGGCAGGAATTCTGGGAGCTGTTCCTTAACTCCATGTTCAGATGAGGGAAAGAAACCAGTGACAGTAGAGTTGTATCAAGGTAGAAGGCTTAGTTTTTTAAATAACTTTTCATCTGAGACAGATAGTACGATGATAGAAATAAAACCCATCTTGGCCAAAGCTTCTATGTGATGAAGTCCTTCGCATGTAGTTTATGAATGTGTTGAAGTAATTTTCTTGACTGTATCCTAAGAAAATAGAGACATTCAGTTTTCTTTACCATACAAAATAAAAGTAATTGCAACGCAGGCCAAAGCAATGTATTCAGTTTGGGCCTAGATGCTACACACATCAAAACCCTCAGCAATAGCATTAAGGGAAGATCTGTAGAATCAAAAAAGGTGGAATTCATCACATCTACCATTGTAGGAGGTAAACCTGAGCTGTCTGTCTGGGCTTCTGTCCAATCTGACTGAGTCAGTACAGCTTATGGTTCAGTTTATCCACCTACATACAGGTGTGTATTTCAGGAGATGAACCACCCCCTCAACCCCATTGATGCTACTACTTGGCTCTGCATTGACCGTAAAAGGAGCCTGGGTTGGTTTGGTCACATATAGACTCCTTACTGAGATCTGCACTATGTGACATTAAGCCTACTCAACGACATCTATGGAAATCTGCAGAAGTCCCTCTTCCTGGAACTGCATGTTTTTTGGTTGGGGTTTGTTTGGTTGTTTTTCAGTAGGAAATTTGCTACATGGTGGAAATGCGTCACTGATGGGTGTTGCAATGCCAGGTACATGCATGGGGGTCTGAGGGACTAGCCATGTCTGACAAGCTGGACTGCCATCACTAAAGGAAGAGAAAGGGGTCAAAAAGAACAGAGAAAAATGGGAGAGGTCTCATATATCCTGCTTCATAATTCTTATTAAAATGGGAGATATGTGTACACATATTAATGCAATGGGCTCTGAAATCTCTCTACAGTAACACATAGATATAACCTGTACATTACCAGAAGCACAAAACAGCACCATTTTTCCAGGATTTAAGACAATCTTTCTTGTTTCCTGTGAACTGCAAGTCACAGAATATCATCCAGTTGCCTGCAATCAGCTCATGCTAAATAACTATCTTGAAAAGCATCCAGCCATGGCTGAAAACAGCAGGAGACTGAGCTGCCACCACTCCTCGTGCTGATTTGTTCCAGTGATCTAATCAGTTTCCCTTTGGAGAGACTGGTAGACCTTGCCTCTACCTTAAGCTTGTCTCATTTTAATTGCTAGCCATTGTTTCCTGTGCAATTTTTCTTACTATGTATTTTTTCTGTGTCTCTAAGAGGTCCCTCATTCTTCTTATCTAGTAATTTAGAGAAGCCAAATTTTCTTATAACTTACAGAAGCCAAATCTTTCATTGTGATATATTTTCTTGCAGCCCTCTAGGTATGTTTCTGTGGTTTTTCTCTGCTTTCTGTACAATTTCTTCAAGATGCCTTTAAAAACATAGTTATCAGGCCAAGATGCAGTATTCCAGTACGCACTGCTGTTGCAAACTCAGCATCACTTCTCTTACTCTCCTCCTCTGTGTATGTTTGATGATCACATCAGTGATGTCATTTCCCCCAGCATCATTCTGAGTTAAAATTCAGCTGTGTATCCACTACCATCTTTAAGTCTGCTTTGGTCTGTGCTTCTAGGATGCAGGTGCCACCTTTATGCAATTTCATTCACTTTGAATGGGCCTAATTTGAAAAATGTTTAATCATCTTTTTAGTGTTGCCCGGTCACAGGATAATTTCTCGGTCTGCCCATCTTTAAGTCTCTGGGAATCTCCAGATTCAACTCTAAAGTTGCTGATAGAAAAATGGAAGGTTTTGGACCAATTTTTGTGAAATCCACTAGAAGGTCTATTGCTTGATATATTCTACTCACTAAAAAGAAAAATTTGCTAGCTGTCAGTTAAGTGGTTCTTTAATCCATTAAAAATGTGATTTGTTGTTGTACAGGCAATATTTCAGTTTATTTTGAATATTATGTGGTAGCAAAAGTATAAAACATCTAGTGTATAGTCAAGCTATGCATTCTCTTTAATCAGTCAGTTTACTGCCATATGCAAAATATCAGTTTTGTTAGATAAGAGCTATTTTCATATGAGCAAGTCATTAATGATCATTAATTATAGTCCTAGCCTTTAACCTCATTATTGATTTATGAACACATCTCTTTTTGATACAAATGGCTGGTTGGCTTTCAGCCTATCTTTGCATTGTCTTGTTTGTCCTCCGCAAATATTGGCAGAGAACTAACATTTTTCCAGTCATCTGTAATTTCCCCAGCACCGTGAGATTAAAAGGAAACATCAGGGAACCAGAAACCGCATCAGCTTCACTTTAAGATGCCCGAGTCAATGTTATCCAGGCCTGCTGATTTCAAAAAGAGTTGTTTCATGTCTCCGAACCACTAAAGGCTCAGAAAGTAGTTTGTCATCCTCATGTGATCTTAGTGTGTCATCCTGCTGTATCCTGTATCATCTTCCCAAATACAGACTAGAAGCATGTTACCTTTATCGTTACTAGCAGTTAATTTGTTCCTGACACACTTGAAAACCCCTCTCTTTCTTCCTGTCTTTGGCATTTTCAGCTCTGGATAGCATCTGATGTTTTCAGCTTCCCTTATCAATGACCTAATTAGAGAGAAATCACAAAAATTATTTCTAACCTTCTCATTTGTTGTATTCTCTTATTTTTAAATTGTTTCCACTCATTGTCTTTCCTTGCCAATTGCACTTTTAATTGCTGGATTGTTTTTTTTTCTTTTATTTTCTGATGATCTGACACATTCTTCATAAATAAAGTTCAATTGGTATTCCTGATGACTCTTGATTTTCTTTCTTTTAGCACATTTTAATGCATTTTTGGTTACAAGTCACACATTTATAGGTAAGCCTCACTGCTTCCATTTCTGCTATGGGTAATGCTGAACAAATGATAAAAAAGAGTTTGAAACTTCAGCAGGAGAGTCACGGCATACAGATGGTAGCTGTGAACATCAAAATAATAATAACAATTTAAAAAAATCACTGTAATTAATCTACTGGGGATTTTGTTAAAGCATCTACCTGAGGACATCAGAGCAGCACACAGGGCACCAGGCTGATTGTTGGGAGCATTAAGGCATCAGCTGGCCACTGCCTGGCTGTGTGGACACTGTCAATATTTTCCTCTTTGTCCTTTGAATATGAACAGATAACACTAAATAAATTGTACAGCAAATATCTGTGATCAAGAAAAGTTCAGTGGAGGTTGCAGATTCAATCACAAATCTGCTGTTCCTGACTCTGCTTTGCAATGAAATACTTTTCGTCTGCATATTTCCTCTTGTTTGTTTGCTTTTGATAATATGCTGTTTCCCAGGGATCAGGTTTTTGTTTTTGTTTTGTTTTGTTTTTTTTTTACTGAGGGAAGAAAGTAGCTTTCTTTTCATACATTGCTGTTTGTTTGCTTGCTTTTTTAATATGCTTCTCCCATGGATTTCTCCTTTTTTGTGGCGAGCGAAGAATCCCACAATATATTGCATCAGTCGCCGCACTCTGCACCAGCAGCACAGCTTGAGCCACGTCCCGGGCGCCGCGGCAGAGAGCAGAGATGGAGCTAATATTAACCACTCGCAGGAAGCCTCTATCAGCCACAGCCAGCCAGGTGCTGAGCAGCGCCGAGCTGCTGAGCCTGATGTGGTAGGCACAGGTGAGTTTACAGAGAGATCTTGTCTTTCCTTTTTTGCCTCCTGCTTTTATGTCTCCGAACTACTGTCAGTGTGTTTTTACTGGCGGGGGCCCTGCTATGCAGAGCATGAATATATGTAGCCACACATTCGTGCTCCAGCATTGTAGCAGGCTCACAGAGTTTTCTCGAGAATAACCCATGAAGGATAAATGCTGATTTTTACAACTAAATGCAGCTTAAATGAATATAGCTAGAATTCCACACAACAAAAGTAAAAGGAAAATCTCTAGACCCTAGACTCCCTTGCAGTGAAATTTCAAAGGCCAGCAGACAACAAGGCTCTTTCTGCATTTCCCAAAAACATTAGAATAATTTAGGAAGTCTGAAAAACATCTCTATATCTCTCCCTCTTGTGTTATGACAAGGTCAAGGTAAATATTTGTATTGCTCAATTTTTATGCTGCATCACCATTATGACTGTTGTTGAGCATAGAATCATAGATTCATAGAATCATTCAGGTTGGAAAAGACCCTTGGGATCATCAAGTCCAACCATCTTCCCTACTCTACAAAGTTTTTCCCTACACCATATCCCCCAACACCACATCTAAACGACTCTTAAACTCATCCAAGGATGGTGACTCAACCACCTCCCTGGGCAGCCTGTTCCAGTGTCTGATCACTCTTACTGTGAAGAACTTCTTCCTAATGCCTAGTCTAAACCTACCCTGTTGGAGCTTGAAGCCATTCCCTCTTGTTCTATCGCTATTTACTTGTGAGAAGAGACCAGCACCAACCTCTCTACAGTGTCCTTTCAAGTAGTTATAGAGAGTGATGAGGTCTCCCCTCAGTCTCCTCTTCCTCAAACTAAACAGTCCCAGCTCCCTCAATCGTTCTTCATACGACTTATGCTCCAGGCCCTTCACCAGCTTCGTTGCCCTCCTCTGTACCCGCTCCAGCACCTCAATATCTCTCTTGTACTGAGGTGCCCAAAACTGGACACAATACTCCAGGTGTGGCCTCACCAGTGCTTAGTACAGGGGGACATGTTGTGACCTACCAGCTGTGAAGGCAATGCAGGAGACACAGGGACTAGTGACGGGAAAAATAATTTACCCCCTGGAAGCTACTGAAGTCTGTGAAGGATTCCTTTACAGATGATGGGATTACTCCTGGCAGAGCACATTCTTCTCCATAAAGCAATCACTGGCTGATCTTTTGAGGGCTGAGTGATACCAGCTGTGCTCTCCTACTCTGGAACACTTTTTAGGAAACTATTAGAAAATGTGATTTCTATAGTCATTCAAATTAATTACAGATTGAACATTTGTATAGGAAACTTAAACTCATGGCTGTATTTCCTGACTGTCCTCAGCATTTTTTTCAAATGGGTCTTGTTCAGAAGATGCTGGAAAACAAGTTTGTACTGGAAATTCTATTGAAAAGTTGCAAACAACATGTCATCAATTCAAACTCTTGTGTCTGTATCTATATTTTTTTGCTGAGGCCACTTATTAATTCCACATTTATTATCTTGCTGTGATGATTTCAACTGGCAGGATGCAGGGTATAAATGGCACCAGCAAAAGTCAGAATGATCAATTGGTTGACCCTAATCTCTGAGCAATGCACTTGCCTGTTTCCACTCTTCCTTAGTGAATATTGGGTGATACATTCACACTGTCAGGTAACATCACCCAAAATTTACTTTCAAGTCTACTCCCTTGATCATTCACTTTGACAAAATATTAATTGTAACTTGTGCTTTCTTTTGGAGTGAACTATCTCTTCACCCAACATAAAACCTGTCATGAGGAAATAGTTCAGCTTAAGGACCCTTCCCAATAAACAGGATGAGTAAGACTGCAGTGCACATGGCTCCAACCATCACACTGCATCCTCCAACACAATCAGTCCTCCAAAGCATGTCTTGTGTTTTGATGGTCCGTGCCACCACAACGCCCCTGGTCCACAGGGTCGTCCACAAACTGTTTTGGGCAATTGAAACAAGAATAATGCAGAGAAATAGATAATGATATCTTAGAGGCACAGGGCACCTGATGCCCAGAGAAGACCATTGCCAAGTGCTATGTAACGTGACAACGAGAAAGTGCCAGCGCTGACTGATGTGGATACAAGCTTTCTGCACCATTTGACTGTGGGCCCATATCCACTCTCTAAATGGCTGTAATAGACACATCTAACAGTATAAAAGCAGCCTGAAGTGTCTTTGCCTTGGCTATGCAGCTTATAAACTCTTCCCACTTGAATCCTCTGTGTCCAGTCCTCTAGGTTTAAGAAAGAGATTTGACCTTTCTGTTCCTCTTAAAATATTCAGAGTAAACATTAAGTTGAAATATCCAAACAACATGTCTCAGTCCACGTTTAAAGCACAAATAACCCACTTGACTTTTTACTAAGCAGCCGCTTCAGTACTACAGAATATACCAATATCCATAAATGGTGAAAGAACCCTGGAATCCCCAGCAACCCTCCAAAAATAAAGAAATGACTGTTATTATCACAATGTGCAATGGGAATGCTATTTGAGATACATCATACTCTTTACACACTGCAAGAAGCATCCTCTGGTGCTTGAATCCCATCATTTCCCTTGGAAAAAGGTCATGGAAATCAAACCCACAAACCTTATGTTTAAATAACATTGCAGGCCTGGCTGCAACCCATGACAGTAATGAAAATGCTTAATTAAGGTTTCCAGTTTACCCCTAATTCACTCCACATTGCTTAACTATTACAGCATATGTCTCATGTTGTACTTGCAGTGAGATCTCTCAGGGACTGAAGAGTCCCTCTAAACCGTAGCATTCTGAGTGAATTGGAAAGGATTTTATCCTAGTTCTTGAACTTATTATTTCTGTGGGTTTCTGAGTGATCTTTAATATTATTTAAATACTGCAATCTTGGTAGTAGAATCTGCTTTTTACAATAACATTAAAATAATCAAGGACAGCCTAAATATGGAAATGTTATTAGCAAAATTACTGTAGACTACTGCTTTATTTTTTTCTCCTTCTATCACTACAACATTCAAAGATAAAGCACTAAACAAAGTTCTTAGGAGACCGGGTTTTCTCACAAGGTTTCTAGGTGACTTTGGACAATCACCTAGGTCCAGATTTAGCCCAACAAGCTTGATTGTAGGCTTCCTATATTATCAAAGGATAAGAAAGAGAAGGAAAAAAAGAAAGAATAGAAACTGTCAGAGAGAAGTTCATCCCACATTAATGAGAATTGTCCAGGTGACTGACTTTCTTCTTTGAAAGCTGAGGGAACCTTGGCCAGCTGTTTTCCTGCTTGGAAAGCTTCAGTCAAGGAATTAAAATAAGAGACATTTGGACATATGTCTCCAGGCAGCAGATCCTTAACTGGTACAATGGGGAGTATTGAAAAAAGATTCACTGGAGAGCAAGGGATGCTGCATCCACAGTAGATCAGCTGGGCAAGCACCCAAACACAAATCCTGTCAGTAGGCATCCAGTCAGATATATATATGGTCCTTAAACTCACATAGAGGGCAGGGTCTTAACTGGTCCCTGTGGATTAGTTTCATAGAACGTTAGTTAGCTCATACCAGTAATAAGGTCTGGAAAACTTTTTCCAGAATCCAGCACATGGGGTTCTATGCCAAGTCCTGCAATAACAACATGAGAACCGTTGTCCAAAAAAGTGGTTAAAGAGTGGCTTTTTTTTTTTGTATTAAAACATGTCAACTCACACAACCAGCCACCCTTATATCAAAGTATGGCCTGCCTTGAACTCCCATTGCAGGTTCACCACGGCTTGTAGCACTGTTCTTCAAGGAGTCCTGGGATGTCATGCAAAGGTGCAGCAGTCATGCAGAGTGAGTCCAAGAGTTACCTGCCTGACTCTGGGTGCTGCTCTGATGAATGGTATACCCCAGAGAAGCACAGCAGATCAGTTGAAGACAACCTGAAGCTTCACTGTTGCCATCCTTGTTAGTGCCTGATTCATCTGGCCGGCTCCAAGATTGCAATTCATCAACTCAGGTCCTGCTACTCCTTGTAAATTACTATTTACCTCACTCACGCTTCTTTAATAATGACCCAAGTTTACAGCAAATTTAATACAGTCTAAATGTGAAACATGTTTGGCTTTATAAAGAAGCTTCAGTGCTTTGCTGACTTTTATTGACAATTGTATTTATTTTTACAGGGGTAGTGTTTTTCTTTTCCCATGTCTTACAACATGATTAAGACAGAGGCAGAAGATTAACCCTTCTACATCCAGACCATTAAAACCCAAAGCTCATCCTGCCAAGCTGCAGAGCCATACACAGACTCTGCTCAGGGAAAATACGCAAACCTGTGAGGGTTCCCAAAACCAGGGGCATCTTTGTACGGGGAGAACACATTTTGCTAGGAGAAGGTTATGCCCTCAATGAACACAATGTAGTAAACTATGATTATAACCAAGTTTATCATATCTTGGCTCTAGCAACTTTCCCAGTGAGTGGCTTTGCCTAGCACAGTTACTAGTCTAGAAACTAATTTCAGGTTTGAAGGGGTCTGTAAACTGTATCTACAGCAAGTGACAACCACATAGCATATAGTTACCCAGATATGCTGCAAGCTGATTAGGCTGAGTATCAACAGCCCAGAGCTTTAATGTGGATTTGTTTCCTCAGGCAGATAAACTAGCCCACCCCCAGGCCATTGACAGGATGCTTCTAACATCCGAAGGGGTGTGCCTATTGTCATGGGCCAAAACTGGACCAGTTTTTGTGCCAGAAATTAAACTCTAGGCATGACCACAGCATGGTTAAGCCCATTCACCTATTTCAACACCACAACTGTAACCATACAAACAAGTCTGAATCTAGCTTGATGTTCCTGATCCTGAGGAATGCCTGCAAGTTAGCACAGGCACCAAAAAATCCAGAGGGTCACACTTAATTAAGTCCTCATGTTATTTCATGAGGCGGTGTTATTTCATGGCAGTTGAGGCTCACTTTTTTACAAGACATAAGACAAAAATAAGTCGGTTTGCCAAGAATGGATGTGTTCATTACCACTCCATATATGTATCACAGATGTCTCACAAGACAAAAAGCTAAGACTGTTCTGCAGCAGCACAGATAATTTATGTTTCCCTTCCACAGCTAACTGTCCTTCCATGATTACAAAATATTTCCTTCTCTTTCCTCCTTAAAAAAAAAAATTAAAAAGCACTGGTTGGGATGCTTGGTGGGATGATGGAATGTCTGTTACGCTGAAATAGGGGACTGTGTTGGCTAAACATTGATGTGTGGAGTGTAACTTTTATGTAAGTTGTCATCTTTAAACATTTAACAGCTGCTCCTCACACAGGATGCCCTCTTTCCCTGCAGAGTGAGCACACAACAAAGCCTGTGGTGCTGAAATATTTTGCGTTCTGGGATTTAGAACGCCTCTTCTCTTAGGGCAGGATATAATAAAAAATTAACCCATGGACCATTAGGAAGTGTTTAGCAAGGGTGGGAATTCAGGCAGTGTTTTTGTACTCAACTGAGTCCCTGTTACATAGTGGCTAACAGATGCTTTCGTCCTGAGATGAAATGCAGATTTGAGGTTCAAAAGTAGAACCTGTGTTGCCAGCTTGCATTTCTGACACAGAACTATGAGGCTTTACTGGGACTAAAGCAGGTCATGTCTTCCAAAATAAAGGACACTAGAATATAGCAAAAGTACAAGCCCAGTCATGGGATGAGAAGCCCATCATAGACTGAAACCATGAAAGAATCTAATCAACCTTGTATTGTAGCATTTTTTCTCATGATGAGACCAGTTAAGGGCAAAATTTTTGTGTGCTCCTTTTATTTTTGGTTCTGTGTCATTGTTTATGGGGGATAGGATGGAGAGGTTTTATTGTTCTTAGGTTTGAATTTATTTCAGCAAGTTACTCATCTGTGACTAATTATATTTGTTGTAACGCCATGGACATGCTGTTCTAGAAGAGCTTTTCTGTATTTTTTTTTCTTCTTTACTGTGTGCTGAATATGAATTTCCACTGTAAAATCCTAGCTAGGATCTCACAACTCTTATTTCTTAGTATTTATTAATCACAATAACTTCCTCAGGAACCAGAAATAAAATTATTCTCAGCTAAATATCATATATACCCAGAAAATAATAAAAGATAAAACTCCAATCTGAATTGTTGTCTATGCTCCAAGTGCTGCTCTTTAATAACACAGTATCTCAGGCACAGCATGGAGGATGAACATGTTACAGTAAACAGATTCTTTCTCTGATAGTTCTTCACCAGTAATCCCAGTTCCACCACTGATTCAAAAACCACAGGGAAAGGCCAACGTTAAACTGCTCCACACTCAGAATTTGGGGCTGTTTTCATTTGCCTTCCATATTTTTACACAAACATATTTGCCTTTCAACCAAACCATGAGGGTTAGAAGTACAGTTTTATTTAAAAAGAAAAGCCAAATCCTCACAAAATCACATGACCTCAAAAGCTGGCTTTTGAGGAAAATGAAAAATCATGGGTCTTCTAATGATATCATTCTCCTTCCAGTTTTATTCTTATTAATTGTAAGTTAGTCTAATTCTATACCTCTTGCTAAATACTAAAGGTAGGATGGAGAGCAAGAAAGGCAGAGTTCATCAGTTTGACCACAAAAACGTTAAGATGTCCGAGCTAAGCTAATCATAGGCACATTCCAGAGTCAATGGAAGAAGACAGGGATGGGAAATTGAGCCAAATTGTTTTAAACACCTATCTTATTATGAGAAAAATTTCCCTCTGGGATTGACCAGAGAGGGAGTCTAGTTCACTATTTGGAATACATGCATGATAGATGCATAATCTAATTATTTTAGATTACCTTAATTCTACCCTATATGCCTTCATCAGAGCCCCAGGAAGTCATGGTGTGCTTTGCAGTATGAAAGCATTCTGGGAAAATACCAACCTTTGCAAAAGGCCAGAGTAGAAACCCTACATCAAAGAGTGCTTCAAAATAGCATTGTTGTGGGGCATAAAAAACGTGTGTCCTCTGTGCAAGGACAAATTCTGCCGTCCCATTAATGTCCTGCTCCTGAACTTTAGACATTGCAGCCCTCTGGGATCTGATAATGGGGATAAAACATTTCACTTATGAAATAAGTGCTTATAACACATACAGTCAACTTTAAAAAGTCAAAATCCTACGGAGCAGTACTGCATGTTAGTATACCCGAGATGGAAACATCTCTAAAATTGAGTATTGATTTTCTACCCTGTGCAAGTAATTCCCACTTGCAGTACATATACATACCAATGTCTTTGGAAAATAAAAACACACTCAAAATCTGCTGAGGATCTTCAGATCCATCTTCATCACAAGCTCCCCCTGGTCTGATGCTGAGGTATAAATAGAACATATGCTTTCTTTTGTCACACCAAGCCAAGCCTCAACAATGCGGTACTTCTGTTGTTATTATTATTATGGGACAGACAGGGTCTAGCTCGAAACACCACAGTGAACGAGCACAACCCTAACTGCCTTGAAATTGGATCTAGAGGGAGCAGTTTCCTGTCTAAACCTGCTGTGCTAATTATAGTCCTGCAAAATGAACATGAACTTTGACCCGTGTTAGCAGACATAGCTTGGCCTGGCTCCAGTAACAACCTCCAGGTGGGTGGGTCCCAGCACTCACGAACCACTACAAAGGCAGATCCTCTGCATGTACATTGAAAGAGGTGAAACAATGCCGGCTGAACACAGAGATTCTAAACAAAAATCTCTAATGCAAACAGGGTGGGTAGAAATGCACAGAGAGTAAAGATGGCAGACGGACCTTGTGAAAGTATATTTGTCTAAGCACAGCCTGGAACATAAAGATTGTTCTATAATAATAGATACCAAACTGAAGGGAATCCAAGTTCAAACTCTGGCTCCTGTAGACACTTGTTTCATATTTTTCATCAAGACACTGATTCGATTTGCAGAGCTAATAAAGACCTTTGAAGAACTGGGTCCCAGGTCCCCTTCTCTCTGCAAGATGGAAAACTTGTAATTCCTCTTTATACATTTTTTTTTTGCGTGAGCCCCTCCCCTCACAGTCTTGTAACCATATGAAGGATATTTAGAATATGTAGACATAGCCATACACGTAGCATTCACTACTTGTAAACAGACAGTGCTATAAAACTCTAGGCTTTGAAATAAAGAAAAAGTATGAATAATAATTAGAGAAGTCATTTAAATGTGTAAAAAGTTTAATTTCCTGAGGATATTTCAGCACAAGCGAAGGGAGCTGAACCTTCTTGGATCCTTGGTAATTAGAAAGTGTCCTGAAACAGTAATTTAGTTGATGTTTTAGATCCTATAGCTGAGATTCTGGATTTAAAGTATAAGTGGGAATTATGTAGTTTAAAAATTTTGAACATAAAAATAATATCCCAGAGGGCATGAGTGTATGAAGAGAGTGTATATTTGGTCGCACCCATAAGAAATGTGTCCGTCATTTAGGTCAGCACTGACATGTAAATTCACTGTAAGTATCCAATAAATGAGCAGATAGACAGGCTAATAAATGTATAAAAAATTGAGTGGATGGTTAACTCATTTTCTCATCCTTCTTCTAATGTACTCATAGTTAACATCACCTCCTGTCATGACAGGCCTGGCTCTGAGATGAAATGTGCTGATGTGATTGGTAATAACCCTGTATTGCTGTAGTGACAAAGGCAGCCAGTTTGCCTATGTACTCCTCCAAGTAGCTAAACACTTGAAATGAAATGCAGCTTAGCAGGAGTACATTACTATGGTGTACTGAAACATTGGCCCATCTCACTAAAAGAAGGTATATGCCTTGGGCCTTTGTCTTGTGCTGCTCTCTGATGATTTTTTCCATACTTTTGCTGGCAAAATCTGGCAATCTAGCCTGTTCTGCATCCCTCCCTGCTTGTAAGGTTATTCCAGGTAATTTAAATTTCATAAAGCTTTGTCTGAGATGAGACAAGGCTGGGAGATCAGGCACACCTAAGATACTCAGATGAAATGTCTCCATTTTTTCAACCTAAAATTCCAGGAGCTAAGGCTGACCTATGTCAGATGTCAGATTATGATGTCTGAATTTAGTAAGATAAACTCCTCCATTGGTATTGTCTCTCAGAGTGATTTCTCATTGTGCCTGAAACACAGACAACCCTTTCAGAAATCAGTGGTACCAGTGTAAGGCGGTATGACATGTAAATCAAGAAAATGGGGAAAATAAGGAAAACTATCCTTAGCAAGTTTCCCCAGAAAAAAATAAGTGCAACAGGGAAATCATCACTGGAATTGCTCACAAGGATCTCGGGGAATGGAAAGACTTTAATAAAGGAGCGTTTGTAAACGGATCAATTTATCCACTGCAGCCACTCACAAATCCCATTTAGTTTTCTTTCTAAGCCTGGCAGTCTCTTGCACAAGACGCTGTAACCAAGGTTGCATGGTTAGACATTGAGTGTTAAGGACAGTAGGCTTTTCATTAAGGGTGGTTTGCAAAAACATCCCATTTCCAATGTGGTGTTCAGCCTCCTAGATACATCTAAAATGCCTACAACTCATGTAGGATCATGCATTATTAATTATTTGATTTCAGCCAGAAGTAACAAATGGAATGTACTAAGATAAAATGAGAGTCTGCCCTAAAAGTCTTCAACCTTTAGTAGGGAGGGGTGATCATTTTGTCTTCAGCCTTAAAAGGGTAATTGTTATTCAGTTCCAAAACTCTAAGCACCGACAGTCTGAGCACTATTTATCAATGTATTAAATACGTCTGACAGTGGCACAAGATTTTGAAAAATATTGCAGCCAGGGCAGTATTACTGATGTCTTGTCTGTTACTACAGGTAACTGGGAACAGTAATCAACACTAGTGATGTGATGACAAGCGGAAACATCCAGAAGTGGATGTCTTTTTCAGTAAATTTTCTCTGAACTTGGCTGTGTAAAAAATTGGAGTAAAGGGAACGTTCAGCTTCCAGGTTTCCAGGTTATGTTAGTCACACTGGAATTAATAACACTTAGAAACAGAACACCTTCTTGAAAAAATACAGATTTAACTGTTGTAAAAATGATAATTTTTTCGTTGATGCAGGCACTGAACATAATCGAGAAGAAATCTGTGTTTCTCATGTGAGAAGCCCACAAAGCACAGGTAGTCTCCAGTACCTGCATTTTCTGGGTTAGGGAACAAAAGGATCATACGGCCATAGGCACAGCGGAATTTCCATCACAGCAGACCAGAAACCCATGTTTTCGCATCTCAACAAGAAAGAAAAAATGAACACATGCCTTGGAATTATGAAACTGTGGTTGAATTTCCAAGAAAGCTTAGCAGCTGTGATTGAGCCAAATGCCTCAAGCCAGGAATCCTGGTGTACACACATTAGAGGAGGAGAGAGTGTTTGGGATGCTTGTGGCAAGGAATGTCTTCAGGCTCAGGGAGGTCAGTGGGGCTGCTCAGAGAGCGGGTCAGGCTACTGGGCTGGTGCAAACAACGTGTAACAGGGTTTCCTGCCAAAGGGATTACAGCAAAAAACAGTTGGAAATTAACATTTCACTAAACAAAACAAGACCTCCTTGACATTTCATGCATTCAGAACTGACTGATGTTGATGAGCTTTAGAGTAGTCAGGCAATTAGGAATCCCAAGAAAGAGTATTCTGAAGAAAAGGCCCCAAACCTGAAAAACGGTTGTGACATGAAAACTCATCTTCAAGAGAAAGGTTGGGTTGGAAATGGATCTTTCAGCTGCATTTTCTTTAGTCTCTTGTCCTTTTCTTTGCTCCTTCTCTGTCTCAGGCAGACACTCAGACACAGCCATGAACATGGCTCAAAGGAAAAATAATTCTTCGTATAAAAGACAAAAATACTAAGAAGAGAAAACCAAACCTTAATAAATCTTTCACTTCACATTTTGTTCAAAATTCATTCAAAGCTCTGTCTTCAGGACAGGTGAAGAAAGAGGATAGTGGAGATAAATAACATTTTGACTGACATGTGGACAGCCCTTACAGCAGATGGGTCTGTTAGGATTTCACTATGATGGTTCTCCCTGGGAGGGAGCCAGTCTGAGTTGGGAAGTCACCTGCTCACACCGGCATCTTAGGATCTCAGAGTGGGATTCCTCTGGCTACATTGGGTTGTCTCACAGGCATCCTTTAATGGATGGTGATCAGTCAGCAGACTTTTAGGCCGTAAAACATCTGATCCATGGGATGCATCAGCCCTGGGAGAAACCCTTAGACCATGCCCTGGGCTGCTCTGCCTCACCTGCAGGGGAATGTGTCCTCTGCCAATACCTGCAGGTAATCATTCCTTTCAAAAGGATCCAGGAAAACCTACTCCCAATTTTTTGTAATTTATGAGGGAAGAAGAGAGATGTTATTAGCAAATCTCAGAAAAAGGAGCCATTTTCTGGAGTTATTCACTTCTTTCCATTTTCTACAGCGGCTACACCTGTTTTAGTGAATTAAATAAAGCTAGGGCCTGTCTCTGGCCCTGAGTGAGTGTATGGTGTGCCCCTGCCCAGTGTCTGGCAGTGGGGCTGCCGGGCGGCCTGTGTGTGGAGCGGCCGGGGCTGCCCCGTGCCGGACACAGCCGGTCCCAGCCGGTCCCAGCCGGCTCCAAGGGCCCCACCGCAGGACACAGCCGAGCCCCTCAGCCAAGCTGGGGGCGCCGGGAACGGGGAAAAGAGGTTTGGGAAAGGGCGGAAGGCGGCCCAGGCAGAGGAGGAGGAAGGCAAGGAGGGAGCAGCAGCAGAGGGAGCCCGAGGGCGCAGGAGGAGGAGGGCAGGAGGTGCTGCAGGCCCGGAGCAGGGATCCCCTGCAGCCCTGGATAGACCCCGCTGGAGCAGAGATCAGCAACATCTGTTATGTCTTCCCTAGATCTGAGCTCAGAAAAAAAGTATTTGGCCAGTGGATTTTTTTATTTTCACACCATTGATAGACATAAAAGTGTCAAGCTCCTACCTGTCACACAACCCTTAAACTTTGTAGACTTTAGGGGCTGTAAGTGAAGGAAAGCATCTTTCCTTCTCTTCCCACACATCCTCCTCTCCTGGGTTTTTCCTAGGGGAGTGGGACCAGGTCCTGCTGGTCCTTCATCTGTGATAGTACAAAGTGGTGCTAGGGGTGCTGGATCTCCCCTTGTCCCACCTCACTCCGTGCCAGTAAGAGATCTCTTGCACTGATGCATCTTTTGTGTAAAACAGGCAATTGCTCCTGTGTTTCCTGGCCCTTGATTATCACCATCACTTCACATCATCCTCTCTTTCAGAATTACTAGTTCTGAGAAACCATAAACAATATCAGTGAACACAGGAAGAGGCAACAGAAGTTTTTTGTGTGGATAAAACTTTTCAAAACACTCTGTAGATGAAGATTGGAAAGGATCGAGGTCATCCAGACATTTAGAGCAGTAGTGAAACACCTGGCCCCAGATCGTCTCTGATTTCTTGCAAGATGATGAAAAATGAGAACCCTTGAACAACTCGCAAAAGCAAATGATTCAGGGACTCCTGTTTTCTGCAAAGGCTTCTTTTTTTTTTTCAGTCAGTTAAGGAGAAAAATGAAACTTGCATTTTGTATTGTGCTTTCTGCTCTTTGGAAACAAAGAGAGAAAATACCTTCTATTTCAAATTACTGGTCAGCAGACTGAAAATTTCTGCCTTGCCCTTCACAGTGGAGTGTGACCGGAGCCTCTACAACAAAATCTCCTCAAATAGCCAAGGGTTTATGCAAGAAGGAATACATTGACATATCCTTCCTCTTTTTTCTCCTTTCTGCCTTTTGTGCAGCAGTTGGTTCTATCAACACCTTATTTTTCTTCATTGAGAAACAACTTTTAATCCCAAAGGACCCCTGAATGGAAGCCTGAGGCCTTTCAGAGCTTCAAATGTTTGTATTCCTTAAGCAGAGAAGAAAAATGAAAGAAAAATTCAGCTCTCCGTCTGAAGACTGTGTCTGACTCACCAGCTACTGGACGACAATCTGGAAAGTTTTAAACTCTCCTGACAGTTTTAGCCATTAATAACTGAGATGATACATGCTTTTTGGAGACTGCCAACAACCTCATCTGTCACAGCCTTTGGTCAGGACTCTGTAGATGATTTTTATGTCACAATGCTTCTGTGCAGAGGACAATTCAGTTAATCACAGAATCACAGAATCTTCATGGTTGGAAGGGGCCTTTGAGATCATCGAGTCCAACCACACAAAAAAAAAATAACAAAAGACAACAACAACAAAAACCCACACCAAAAAACCCCTACAAACAGACACAAACCAACAATCTCGGGCGCTAGAGCATGCCCTGAAATGCCATGTCTACACGTTTCTTAAATACTTCCAGGCATGGCGACTCCACCACCTCTCTGGACAGGCTGTTCCAGTGCCTGACCACCCTCTCAGTAAAGTAATTCTTCCTAATATCTAATCTAAACCTCCCCTGCCGCAACTTCAGACTATATCCTCTGGTCCTGTCATTATTCACTTGGGAGAAGAGTCCAACACCCACCTCTCTACAACCTCCTTTTAGGTACTTGTAGAGGGCAATGAGGTCTCCCCTCAGCCTCCTCTTCTCCAAACTAAACATGCCTAGTTCCCTCAGCCTCTCCTCATATGATGTGTTCTCTAGACCCCTCACCAGCTTGGTGGCTCTCCTAATAAAGTTGTTCACAAGAAGGCCTGGCAAAGTGTGGGGGGTGTGTGTGGAGGGATACCTGGCTCCAGAGCCCTTGTCAGCTCATCCCAGCACTGGTACAGAAACTTCCAGGCCCTTCAGAGGGATCATGCTGTGGATCCATGGATCCTTACATGTCCTGCAATTTCTGTAGCCATAAGCAAGTAGAATGGTGCTGTTTAGAAGAATGCCATTCAAGGTCAGGCTGGACAGGGCTCTGAGCACCCTGATCTAGTTGAAGATGCCCCTGCTGATTGCAGGGGGGGTGGACTAGATGACCTTTAAAGGTCCCTTCCAACCCAAACTATTCTATGATTCTATGACTGACAAACCTGCTACTGCTAAGTGCTTTTGAAAGTTTCCCTTTAGCTACCAATGGTAGTCTGTGTTTTGTGATTTAAGGTAAGAGGTCTTGATGCAGCTTTCAGTGGCTGCAAGTTATTTCTGTACTCATCATATTTGCTGTCTGTCTGCAGACATTTCCCAAAAGCTGTAATAAAAAATGACATCCCTCACATGCCACTAACCCCACATGTTCAGATTTACAGCCAAAGAAATAGTGCCCAGTAAAGTGTGAAGCCACTGGGACAAAACAAATATTTAAGAGTAAATTTGATGCTCTTGTATTGCAAAAGATGCACAGATGATGATGCACAAGAGAAAGCCTGCAAAGTGTTACTGAGCATTGAAAAGTGGTGTAAAGACTTCATCAGTCATGGGAAACAAGTTACACTGTATTTTAGTAGGGTGAGAAGATATTAGGTGTATGTGTGTATATATAAAATGCACTTTTTCCTATTTCCTAACTGAGACTAGCACATGGTTCATGCCCAGAATTTGCTGAAAATGCTCTGCCTCGGGCTATTGTTTAAAACATACTAGCAGGTGGCAGGAGATATGCACTCCAGTCATGCATCGCACTTGAAGGGAGGCTTGGCAAATAGCTAATTGTTTATGAATCATAGAATAACAGGTTGGAAGGAACCTCAGGGATCATCTAGTCCAACCCTTCTTGGCAAAAGCATGGTCTAGACAAGGTGGCCCAGCACCCTCTCCAGCTGAATCTTTAGAGTCCGATGCTTAGGAATCCACCACTGCCCTGTGGAGACTATTCCAATGGCTGGTTGTTCTCATTGTGAAAAGTTTTCTTCTTATGTCTAGTCAGAATCTCCTCAGGAGTAACTTTCAACCATTACCCCTCATCTTTTCCATGTGACTCCTTGTAAAAAGGGAGTCTCCATCTTCTTTGTAGCCACCCCTTAAATACTGGAGCATGGTGATAAGGTCTCTCCTAAGCCTTCTTTTCTCAAGGCTGAACAATCCCATTTATTTTGCCCTTACCTGTTCACTCCTCCCATCAGGGAAGACTTTGACTGGACGCTAGAGAGATCTTTGGTGTGGCTTTCAGTGGGAGGAGACCTCAGCTTTGTTTGACCCTCTATTTTCTTTCAAAGTACACAAAACAGAACTTCAGGCTGCTTCCAGGGCCAGACACTTTCTTGGCCAGTTGCAAGAAACCTTCCTGATCTGGCTGCAGTACAAGCAGTCAGAATTTCACTTGGATGAATTGTTCTAAAACAACATCTCCAATGTGTTAGGCAAAAAAAGGCTTTTCTTTGATGGCAGCTGTGATGCAGGTTTTTTTTTATCTCAGCACACTTTTGTTCACAGACCTATTTACTGTGGTGGCTGAGTGAAAACACTGAGTGGGAATTAACAATGTCTTAGGCACCACTACAGTGCAGTTTTAATTTGTTTATTTTTTTCTCTATACTATTACCATTAGATTTTATCTACTACCCTTAAATGTTGCTCTCTGGGTCTATGAATCAGCCCCTTTCTGTGGAGCTCCATTCTTTTAATTAGCACTAAACTGACTCCCCAAGCACCTTTTAACGATATAAACACTATATTAATTTTGAAGGGTTTTTTTTTCCTCTCTTTATTTTTTTCTATTCAAAGTCATCATAAACTGTGAAGTAAATTTCATGAAAAATGAAGGTGGAATAGCTCCAGGTTCCCCACAGCAGCAGGACAACAACAGGTAACAGTACAACTGCAAAGCACAGTGGGTAAAAAATCTCTGTTGGGGTTTGCTGCAGTTAAGGACAGCAGCACAGCACAGAAGCCAAAATGTGCAGGGACTGGATTCCTTGCTGAGTACCAGCCACCTGGAGAGAAGAGGGGTGCCTTGCTGGGACTTTACAATGCACCCCAGCTGTTGGCTTTCCATCAGAGGCTCAGACTGAACACAGGGGAGAAGAGTTGTGTGAAATGAATATGGACAGTGTGAAGAAATAGGGTAAAGTGGAGATAAATAATTAGGGGTTAAAGAGAACAGAAGAAACAGCTGCAGAGGGGAGTCTGAAGTGGGGGCAGGAAGGAGACTATGTGCTGGAAAGTTAAGCCTCAGCAGGCCAAGGAATGGCTGCAGATATAGAGCAAGACTCTTCCAGGACAGCATTTCCTGTTGACTCAGAGGCTGTGATGAAACCAATATCAGTTGGGGAATGTGAATTTCTTGGAAGATTTCTATACTGGCAAAAGCACCACTATTGTCCTAGAATGGTTTGGGTTGGGAAGGACCTTAAAGATCACCTGGTTCCAAACCCCCTGCCTTGGGCAGAGATACCTTCCACTAGACCATAGAATCATAGAATAGTTTGTGTTGGAAGGAACCTTTAAAGGTCATCTAGTTCAACCTCCCTGCAATGAGCAGGGGTATCTTCCACTAGATAAGGTTGCTCAGAGCCCCATCCAACCTGACCTTGAATGCTTCCAGAGATGGAGCATCTACCGCCTCTCTGGGCATCCTGTCCCAGTGTCTCACCACCCTCATAGTGAAAAATTTCTTCCTAATATCTAATCTAAATCTACCCTCTTCCTGTTTGAAGCCATTACCCCTCATCCTATCACTACATGCCCTTGTAAAAAGTCCCTCTCCAACTTTCATGTAGGCCTCCTTCAGGTACTGGAATGCCATTACAAGGTCCCCCTGGAGCCTTCTGTTCTCCAGGCTGAACAACCCCAACTCTCTCAGCCTGTTTTCATAGCAGAGGTGCTCCAGCTCTCTGATCATCTTTGTGGCCCTCTTCTGGACCCGCTCCAAAAGGGCCATGTCTTTCCTGTGCTGAGGGCTCCAGAGCTGGAGACAGTACTCCAGGTGGGGTCTCACCAGAGCGGAGTAGAGGGGCAGTAACCAAAGGAGGTGAACCACTGGCACTGGCCTTGGGTCACTGACAGACGTACAAAAGGGGAACGTGGGATCCTCCACCAGATCCAGCCTGGTCAGCCGTGGGGAACTGCATGCACAGGAGAGCAATGAGAATAATAATGGGAAGGCAAATTTCACCCAAAAGAAAAAGTTGTAGATTAAAGTAGTAGATTAGGTTTGTCTGGGCAGATCCCATGCACCTGATCCCAGGGAACCAGGTTTAGCTTTCTAGGCCTTCCACAAGGCTTTATTGATCTCCAGTCTGTCACACAATGGCCTTACTGAGAACGAAGCATAGGCCAATAGGGCTATTTTTATCATATTAAAATGTTCCAAAAAGGTTTAAAAAAGCATGTAAATCTGGAACTGGTTTCCAAGGTGGAGAGTTGTAAGATTTTTTTTTTTTTTTTGGTGGAAAATGGCTTCTCAGAGAAAGTGCTCCTTTTGAAGCATTCGTGGCATGTTGGCAAAGGAATAATTCATTCCCTCATAAACACAGTCACCACTCTGAGTGCAACTGGTGTAAATCAGGGTATTTTGCAGGCTCTGCCTCTGCTGGCATTTCTGACTTCAGCCGAAAGGCAGGGCCATGGCTTTTGCTAGAAAGATCACTGCCAAATTTAAGAGCTTCAGCTCTCATTCAGGCATTTATTACCAGGCATGAGAGGAGTGCAAAGTGCCATGCAAGCGATCTGAAGAGAACACTGTCTGTCAGAGTTTGACTTCTGTCTGTCAGCCCTTTGCTGCCTTTGAAAGCAGTCAGGCTTGTGGCTGTATGTTTGACTGCATCGGCTGGGTCAGAAACAATGTCAGGCTGATCATTTCACTGGCTCCATGGGAGCCTGTCTCCTGAGAGTGCTCGTCCCCGATGATTCCCACAACTGGGCATGCACCCCTTGTGTCATGATATCCAAGGGGTTCAGCCTTCATCTCACAGCACAAGTCCTGACAGCCCAGGAGGCTGTAACAAAAAATGTGAATAAACAGAGTATTACAGCCAGAGAAACCAGGTCATCAGCCACAACTCTGGCAAGTCTTCAAAGTCTTATTTCATGTCCGCGTATTATGCAGTATTTATGTACAAGGATTAAGGATAGGACAATGGATATAGCAATACGCTTAGCTCCTAAGGCACTAAGTTAGTGGCACTAAGGTACCTAAATAACTTTGTGAATTTGGACCAAACAGGGAGATGGCATAATGGTCTCTTCAGCACATTTTGGGAAGTGACTACCTCCTTTCTGGATGCTTAAACCTCTACAGGGTCCCTCCCTGGTGACGTCCATCCTTCCCCTGCTGTAAGCATTACTGGAAACACCCCTATTATTTCTGAACAAAGTGCTGTTAGTCGCCACCCCAGGCTGATCTACACCCTATGTGATAGGATCTGACTTCTATAACTGCTATACATCTTATCCCTGGTGTGAATTGGGATTTTGAATAAAAAACACTCGTTTGGAGTTTTTTTGCACTTTAGGCTGGGCTTGGGTGTTGAATGTAATGATACTGGTTTTGCCTATTCCTATTCCAGTTTTGGTAGTTATAGAGTAAGGTAATCAGCATCCAGCCCTTCACATTTGACTTTTCACTCCACAGATCAACCATTAATTCAAACTTGCATTCACTGTGTCTTATGATACAAGTACCAAGCAAGCTCTTCAGAGCCAGAATAAATCCCTGCCTTGCCTAGATATCCTGTTCTTAAGGTACCTAAACAAAACACTTTTAAACAAAACACTTTCCACTGAAAACTCATCCTTCTATTATTTAAAATTAACATAATTGAGCAATTCTGATGGTCTAAATGTAATTCTTTTTATGAGAGACTTGAAATGAAAATCGTAGCCTTTCTGATGTTGGTAAATTATTGTTTTTATTATTCTTCTATTCCCCCTCAAAAAAAAAAAAAAGTAAAAGTTAAAAAATCAGTTTGTCTGCATCCTGCAGGGTCACAACAATCTTAGAGTTCTTTACAAAGTCCACTTTTTCTTTCTTTTTTTTCTTTTTTCTTTTCCTCCCTTTGCTCTGAGTTTTTGACCAGACTTTAGTTTTAGCCTTTCAGCCGAGGGGTTCTCCATTTGCTTTGCTATGGAAAGGCAACTCTACTTTACACACTCTCTGCACATGATGCGTCAATCTGTGGGAGCTGAGCTGAGAAGAAACAGCGAACCTCTTTGCTCATCAGCTTGGGCTCACGTTTCACTTAAACTGCCTGACACATGCAGACCAGATCACTGTCTTCAGTGGCACACATAAAATGCTGCTGTAAACTGCTTGTGACTCTACTGACTTCTTTTATATTGTTGCAAAACAGGGGTATGTGGCATGAGAGAGTACATGTATGGTAATAATGAATAATGGATATGAAAAAAAAAAAAAAGGTGAACTTTTTTTGGTCTATCTTGCTAAAAATCTTCAATCTTCACCAGGAAAGCTAAGCAAAAGGCTAAATTCTCCCTTCACAAGCCATGTACCGCTGCCAATTGCAACAGTGCTTTTCAATGTGGACATCCGCTCATTATGAAAGGGCCAAGGCTCCTAAGCAAGCACTGACCATTGCACAGATGTTGGGTGGGGTTTCCAAAGCCATAATGGGAACCGGGCATCCAAATTCCCTATAGGGTGGTGGGATCTGACTTACAGAATTCCTTAGTCAGCTTTGAAAAACAGCTGTAATGTTTAAAAATATCCAGTCCTGGCTGACTTTGATACAGTGGCCTACAAGATACTATCTAGCAGCTTCGTTGACTTTGCTCTCTAGCCTTTCTGTAGAGTGATTGCACAAAAAGCAGCCAAGATAAACTACTGAGACATTACCTCTCATAGTGTGATAGCAGAATACATAAGCAATAACAACAGTAAGGAAAAGGAGGTCTCCTTAAAACAACAAAATAGCAGCTTTTGTAATGATTCAAAACCTGTGCTGTGAAATGTGGCATTTCTACATCCAATCATACAGCCAGCCTCCTAAAGAGTGAGTAAATTTGGCAGGAGTTGTGATGCAAAAGTGTCTTAATTCTCTTTGACAGCATATCAGCTCTCAGCTGAAGTTCAATGAATTTTAGTCACTGCTGGAATTGAAGGGTCTTCCTTGGGCATCTGGAAAATTAGAAGAGGGAGCTCACATCATCATGACTAAAGGCCACGTGAGAGGATTCACGTGTGCAGTGGCAGGAACTAGTGACCTCTCAGCTTTTGGCCAGAAAAACGTAATGGAAATAGAAAAAGTTGAAAGCACTGACTATAACACTTCCTATTAACCAAATTCTCTCCCCACCTGAAACTTATAGAAAATCCCTGCTAGGAGGGTGTCTATGTTTCAAAGACCAAATGAGAACCATGTGGAGGATCTTTGCCTTTGTGATCATGTTTATTTTTTTAGCTTCATATGGGGAGGAGCAATGGTCCATAAATCTATAATTACTACTATATAAGCCACTGCTGTGTACTGTAGTTGGAGCAAGTTAGAGAGAATATGAGCCTTTCATATAACACAGAGCATTGGCTGTGATGCTGCTATGCTGGAAGATTGGGTCGATAAATTTAGCCAAGAGAATTACACGATGTCGGTCCCTGCAACAGCAGGAAAACAACCGTGATGTTCCAGCTGTATGTGTCAAGTACTTATGAAAACAATTAACGTTCCAGCATTGACATTTAGTCAGTTGTTCTCTTTCCAGCTCTGGATGGTAAAATCTTTCTAATACTCTACATTTTTTTTCTGTTGCCTAATATCTCTTGTGCAAAAGAATCACACAAAATGCTGTAGGTTAGAGATTCAAGCCTTAAAATACAACATAACTCACCTCCTTATACAGAAAGGTTCTGATGGCTTGTCTTTCAAAAAGTTCAGATTAAATAACTTAATTGGCATTAACTTGGTTTGTCTGTGTGTGTGTTCACAGGGAAATTTCAAAAGATGCTTCCCTTCTGATAAATTATAGCTATTTCCAGCAAGCAGGAGGAAAGCATGGCTCTAGTCAGCCTGCTTCTGTGCATTGTTTCGCTACCAGATCACTGAAGCCTTTGGTATTTCAGCTTAAAGCACAATGACCTAAATAGTCTGAGAATGTATTTTTCTTAGTAAGAATTATATGTGGGAGCAGACTTGGCCTCTTGGTATCATTAAGGCTAAAGTCTCCTGACCTCTGTCAGCCAGCCCACACATAGGCTTTTCTAATTAAATCTCCTTATTGGATTTGACTGGGCTATTTCTAACTCTTCCCATAAGAAAGAGTAGTAAAGTCAAGAAGGTGATCAGATTTACAGCCAAAGACTGGATCACTTGTACTGCTGCAAAAGTCATTTCAGATTTCAAAGATGCTTGAGCTTAAGACCAAAGATGGAAGATGGGTGAAATACAGCATTAGGTGAACACATGGGATCATGAGACTGCATTTGTCTGCATCAAAATGCACCACGGCAGAAGCAAGTTAAAGAGGTATGGAGAATGAACAGGACTAGCATAAGGGAAGAAGAGGGTGCAGAGAACAGGGAAAGAGTATTGCTTTTACAGAGGAGGAAATAAACAGTGGGCTACAGAAAATAGCGTGAGGGTTTCTAGGAAACCCAGAGAGAGAGAGGATGGTCTAAAAAGCAGCATCCAGTGCAACAGGCCAGGTTTGGGGCAGTCAGTCACTAATGAAATAAAGATGTTTTACAAAATTTCCATACTTAAAAAGGCACTTTTACCAAACTGACAATCAAGCTGGATACCTCAGGATGGGGTGACCTAAAAGCCAGCTCACACCGACCTACCTACCAAGCCTACCAGATGGCCAAGACTGTAATTAGGAGGCTACAAGGCTAAGCTGCTGAGTTCCTAGCTCAAAATTAAAACCTTTTCTCAAATTCCAGAGACATATCTGGGCTCAAGGTGGAGCTGAATACTGAGTGGGGAAAGATTACGTATTTGGCTTCACTAATATGAGTCAATAGTGAAGCCTTTTAATTCTAGCTTCTGTTTACCAGCTCTGTGGGCAGTAGATTAGTACCAGGGCTTCTGTGTACAATAATTAGTTCTCAAAGATATTTAATTTTGTATGTTATATTTTATGCTTTATGATATTTTGATGCAGAAGACAGTATGTTCACAGTGTTATGAAAGGAACCCTGCTGGACTGAGCATTTCCTGTTGGAGTTATTGAATTTATTGGAGGTATTTGTTTTTTCTTATGATTTGATTCTTTGGAAGCCAAATGTGTTTAATTGCTTTTTGGGAAGCTGGCCTGTTTGAAATGATACTACCGAAGTTTGTATGCACAACAGGGAAAAAAATATTTATTTGCATTTCTTTCAGTGTATACTCATCTACATAAAATAATAATAAAAAAACATATGTTTATAGTTTACTAGGATTTAAATTATTTATTGCATTCAACATTCCAATGTTCATTGTAATAGCCTCTTTATGTCTCTTTAACAGGAGCTATGGGATACTGGGGATTCATCAAAACTTTTAGTCTCATGGCCCATTTTCCCTCAAAGTGATTATTTGACTTAGTGTAATAATACAACCTGGCATATGGCTATACTGAGCCTTTCTGCACAAAAAATAGCCCATTTAAGGTCAGTATTTCATGGGGATTTGCCTGATGTTCTGGGGAATTTGAGTTTTTGGAAGAGTACAGTGCAGAAACGAAGAACATTAGCTGAGAGAGGATGCCTCAGTGTTGGGATTGAAAGACAGGAGGACCAGAAAGCAAAGTGACCTAAAATACTTTTAGATGAGTTATAATGCATTTTTTTACTGGACGAAGAAGAACTTCTTCACATTTCCTGAAAATGTGTGTATATACATATATATACAGACACACACATATATGAACATACATACATACACATATATTATAATAATAAAAATTCACAGAACTATTAGGGTCAAGCTAAGGAGGACAAGGATGCTGTCATTGTAGAAATTAGGTTACAGAACTAGAGAAACCCACATTTCTTTAAGCCAACTCACTGTTAAATGAATATGAAGTATGCTATATCAGCTTTGGGTCTTCCCAGGGCTGGAGACATGCACAGGACTGTCTGCATACATGGACACATGTAAAATCATACCCATTATTAAAATGAGAGGCTTTGGCAGGGTGCATTAAGTTTTAAAGAGAATCTATTAGACATCAATTTCCAGGAGCAGTCTCAAAAGAGGAAAAAGTAAACCCAGTCTTGGCCAAGGAATCGGCACTGCTTCATCTATAGTTACTGCAAAGAAAGCATCCTCTGTGAGCTATATGGTTAAGATCTGGGATTTTTAAAAAGTTCTTAAATTTTTTTTTTTTTTTTAATACTAGTTAGCTAGCATAGGTAAAGATGATAGAAAACACAGTTTGATTTCTCTGTCTTTACTTTTTTATATTTAATCAGTTAACAAGCTTCTTGATTCTTCTGTTATTTTTATTGTTTATTGAACAGGATGTAAGTATAAGAACTATGAGTGTTGCACAGTTTTTCTTCTAGCTGGTAAAATCTTTGGAAACCTGGATACATGGCAGAGAGCAGTAACTGCTCGTGCACTGGCAAGGGTCCTAAGCAGCAAACAAACTTTATGAGCTGTTTCATTGAATTATTTCAACACTGCACAAGAGGGTCCTACTGAAATCAATGGAAATTTTGCTATTAGTTTCAGGGCAGTTTTGATTTCACTTTTTGTTCTCAAGTTTCATGAATATCTGTGTGATTTACTGTAAATTCAGGATTATCTGTTACCAAATGATCCCAGCAATGAATTAACAACCTAAGACAGACTACCTTCAGAACCATTAGAGATACTCTATGATGCACTTTTCCTTACACTTCCAAAACTATTCTGTATCTCACCTTCTCCTTACAAAAGATAAAGGACAATATATTCCAAGCTTCAATTAACATATGCTTTGTATTATCTCTGTTGTGTGTTGTGCTTTACTCAAATGGTTTTATACATCTTTTCACAGGTGATTATGAGCTGAATATACCATGTGCATGTGCCTGACTTAATGTGATCACACTCAATGCACACTTCTGGTTCCCTTCTCACATCGTTCTTCCTGGATCCCACCCTTCCCCATTTTGAAGCTTTTTCATTTTCTCCAGAATGCCAAACCAGGCTCCCAATCCTATCAGCAGCTTGTGATAAGATGAGTAACAAAAAAGAACAAGTCAGTTACAGCATCTAGCAAATGTGAGCCTCATCAGCTGAGCAACTTCTCAGAGTTTCAATGTACACCATTTTCTGGCTGGTGGTACTACAATGTGTTGGCATTTGGGTAGTTGCAAGAAAAAAGTCCAAGTACTTTTGTTTTGGTTTTACAGTTTTATTGATACTTCATTTTTCAAATTACAGTTTCTCTTAACTTAAAATAAAAGCTGTAGCGTCTATTTTGTGCCATATTCAACAATCTTCTTGAAAAACTACTTTTCTTGAAAGGTCTACTTTACTTGTTCAGAAAGTTAACTAAAGGAAGCAACTTGTTCAGCTGGTGTGACACAGTCGCATGGATGTACAACTGTGAGACAAACCCATCCAACAGCACTGATTTTCTATCTGCTGTAAGACACCTTGTCTCCCAGTGGCTGGCTTACCCGGGAGGTAAGTCCTTCACTGGGAGCTTCACTAGGGATGTTTTCTGCAGGTGGCTCTTCATTACTTGTACTTCCTGAAAAGACAATATAATTAAGATTAAAATAAATGTCATACCTTTGATGCAGCAAGCTAGAAGTTACACACTTTGTCAATGACACTTAAGAGCCTTTTTATGCAGCTATAAGTGTTCAGGAAGCTATTTTTCTCAGTTTGCAGTCCATTTCCAAAATGCTTTAGGGAAATGGCAGATCACCTAATGGTAATTAAGTATCATGCTTCCAGCATGCTTCAAATAACTGCCACTGGAATGCATAATAGCTTGCACTCCACTTGTGCAAGACTTATTCACTTTTTTGTATTGTCTCCTGATACTTACCTACCAGGCAGGAACTGTGGGGAACATTATTTTTTTGTCTGTCTGGAATACATAAAGCCCCAAGTACCTGCCTTCGACACATCTTTTCTTCCTTATTCTTTACCTTTTATGATTTTAGTTTTCCACTCTATTTCAGTAGTGCAGTTGCCTCAACAACACCAAGAAAGTCTACTGATGGGGTTTATTTAATGTGTCCTAGCCAGAGTGCTCCCATTGCTGCACAGATGTCGCTCATGCTAAAGGAATCTGTTTTCTAGTGGAGATTTCCAAAAAAGAAGGTGTGAACAGAATGGGTAAAAGATGAACGCTAACCACAACATTCCTGATTTGGTCTTCATTCAAGTCTTCACTATGGACACTGTTGCTTTATTTGGACTCTTGTGTGGCTACACATGGTGTCTCAGAGCTAATGGAGAAGGCTTCAGCTTTTCTAGCCATGGAATTTTGTACAGGTGAGGTCCCGTCTGGCTAACTTGGACATGTACAGTATGCCTAAATGTCTAAATTTAGGCTCACGAGTTAGGCAGACAAGATTTCACTTTGGAGACACTACATGTATCTCCTTCTCCCGTGTTGCAACACTGCTTGTGGAGGCACTTATTTTAGGAGGACTGGTTCTGTTTAGATACCAGTTGGATGACAGGGAGATGTAGACTGGATCCAAGTCCACCTGTTTGGGATGCAGTGAGAGGCCTGTTAATAAAGGGACTCATTGTTAGGCAGCACAGTCCACCACACCATGCAAGGGGAATTTTAGCATTCAGACATACTGTCTGAATATGCATAAACATTCTGGAGCTGAATTTCAAGTTGTTAACACATTGCCTGGAAAAAGCCATCCACAGCTTTTTTCCACAACGGCCACTTTTCTTGTTTCTCGTTTTGATGTTTCCCATGGAAACCATCATGATTCAGAATATAAAGCATGTCTTTGAAATACAACCATGAGAACTCCCTTTACTAAATCCAAACATTTTCAAGCACCATCACTTTCATAATTCCCCAGGTAAACTGCCGCCCAAAATGCCAACTTTACAAACTGGTTTCAAACAAAACTTCAACAGATTTATAGATCATCTGCAATAAAACAGATTCAAACTTTCCTCCATAATTTGTAAAGGCACTGCCAGTAAATACCATGAAGAATCATTGCATTTATGACATTACTTTTGTTAAATAATCTTCAATTATGACAACATAAATTTTAATTATATGCCAGGAACAAATGATACATTCTGTCATTAAATATTGCAGTTTGATCACAAAATGAAACACCTACTTCAACTTGGACAATATTTTTACTAAATGGAAAGAAAATTACAGGTAACAGTTAAACTGGATATATACACAACAGCTTCTAGATCCAGCGCTGAATAACCTAAAAGACATGTAACTTCAGGTGTATAAGAGATTCTAAATATGAGAGGTTTTATTCCAGAAAATGAAATTTATAAGTTTAGGAGTAACTCGGTTTTCTGTTGGACTGAGACGTAAGGCCTAAGGTTTGAGCTTATAGCTATCCCTAATATGACATTTCTAAGTCAAGATATTTCACACGGAATAAACAAAGCATCAAGAAAAAAAACTGAAAATCCAGTTTCAGTTAGATTTTACGATCACTGGTTTGTCCAGTTCTTCTCCATTTTACTGAAATATGTTGACTTTTTTTTTTTGCTCATGGATCACAGATGATATACAAAGCTGGAAAGATATTGATTTGAAGGAAGAGGTGAGATGGAAAAAACAGGATTCATCACAGTTGGTTGAGATTGCATCAGTATAGGCCCTCCACAGCTTTGCACTTGAATGTGAAAACTGGATTCTTTCATTATCAATGCCTCTTGCTGCCACACTTGTAAACTCCATCTACTTGGCATGAGGCCACAAATTGCAAACCAGCAACCAAGACTCGGCAGTCAGAACAGTGTATCATACAATCCAAAAATACTATCATGAAGATCTGTAATTATTGAAAGGCAGGAAACTGCTCTTTTTTCCACAAAATATGTGTTAGATTGGATGCCACAGTAGCTGACTGACAAATAGTTTCCCCTTAGGATGGAGTGCAAGGTACATCACCCAAAAATGGTTTGCAGCATTGCTCTCTCAAATCTAGCATCAAATATTACATCAAGTTCCCATATGACAGCCTGGCAGCACTCCAGGAACAGAGTTTGGAGCAGTCAGGTGACAGCAGAGGTGCAGTGTTTCAGCTCTGAAGCGAGGTACAGCAAGTTACTTCTGGTGCAAGGAGGCACACCAACCAAGCATCAACATGATGATTAGGGACTTAAAAAAATAATTCTTTTGACTGAACACATTCTACAGTTTCACTTGTCCACTCCTGCAGAGTGTAATTTTTGGGAGCAATGCAAGTGACAAACTTGTACTGATGGAATGACACTGCTTTGGCATGAATTTGTCACAACCTGCTCTCAAAAAGAAATTGAAGGTGTTCAGCCATCAGCTTCTGAAGTTCATAGAGCCCTTCTAGCTGAACTAATGAACATTATGAATCTTTTTTCACAGAGGTGGGTTCAGATTGTTATCAAGATACCCTCAATACAAGCATCTGTGAGTAACCATCCCATGCTGAGGTCTGGAGCAGAAATGGGTTTGATTTGATGCCTATTTAAGTAGAAGTCAAAAGAAAAGTTTCAG
Source organism: Numenius arquata (assembly GCF_964106895.1). Taxonomy (NCBI): domain Eukaryota; kingdom Metazoa; phylum Chordata; class Aves; order Charadriiformes; family Scolopacidae; genus Numenius; species Numenius arquata. The sequence goes on along the minus strand of NC_133578.1, from coordinate 69,329,351 downwards.
TATTCAAGGGTTGAGATAAGATCAAATATGACTATTGAAGCAAAGTGACAAGCCAAGGTTGCTATGAGATGGAATTTAGTAGAAGTCTAGTTGCATTACCATGGTGCTGAGGCCAAGCAAATGTTGGCTTGAAGAGCAGGCAGGGTGTACTCACTTCTGCTCGAAGAATAACATGTTGACATGTACTTTTGAAACCTTCTCCTTGACAATTTATACTCCATAAATCTCACACTGTGTGGCTTGTTTTCAAAAATTTGACTCATCTTTTTGAACTCTTTTAGAGTGTTTTTCTCTCCCTCTCTAAATTTTTATGTTTGACATTCAAGTATGTTTAACATTCTACACCTCTCTCATGAGATCCCAACTGGAGTACTGCCTCCAGCTCTGGAGCCCTCAGCACAGGAAAGACATGGACCTGTTGGAGTGGGTCCAGAGTAGGGCCACAAAAATGATGAGAGGGTTGGAGTACCTCTCCTATGAGGACAAGCTGAGAGAGCTGGGATTGTTCAGCCTGGAGAAGAGAAGGCTCCAGGAAGACCTTATAGGAGCCTTTCATTACCTAAAGGGGGCGTACAGGAAAGATGGGAAGGGACTCTTTAGCAGGGAGTGTAGCAATAGGACGAGGGGTAGTGGTTTAAAACTGGAAGAGGGTAAATTTAGGTTAGATATCAGGAAGAAATTCTTTGCTGTGAGGGTGGTGAGGCACTGGAACAGGTTACCCAGGGAAGCTGTGGATGCCCCATCCCTGAAGGTGTTCAAGCCCAGGCTGGATGGGGCTTTTAGCACACTGTTCTAGTGGGAGGTGCCTCTGCCCAGGGAAGGGACGTTGGAACTCGATGATCTTTAAGGTCCCTTCCAACTCAAACCATTTTGTGATTCTATGATTCTATTTGGTTTTGGCCACTGATGATGGCAGCATATTGAGCTAGGCAGACCATTGGACTGACCCATACACAAATGTTGTTGTGTTCTTATGGCAGTCTGGATGGTTTTAAACCTTCTTAATCTCAAAAGCAGTCTGTCCTGGTAGATACTTTCCCACCTTTTGGGGGGATTTTCAGCAAGTGCTGGGAATGGCCTCTGTCCGTGGTGCTCGGTCAACAGTCGTTCTGCCAGAGCTGTGACTCCAACTCCGTCTGGCATTACACGGTCATGATGCTGAAAGATGAAGTCCTAAAATATCTAGAAGTTATGCCCAGGACTGTTTAAACAACAGAATCAAGTTTTGCAAATTAGGAATATCTTGACCAGCATAAAGCCATCAGAGAGATCAAAATATCACCTCTGAGTTTAAAAGACATTGAGGGATACCAGGAAACTGATGAAAAGGCCTAAAGCAAAATCTTGAGTCCACTTTTGAAAAAAGACCATGACTAAAAATTCAGGCTGTCTTTTGAACCTGAGAATTGATGCTTTGTGTTTATATCAGAACCACCAACTTGATGATTGTGAGACATAGTAGTTTTGTGTCACTCAGCCTCAGTCCATTTGAGATGGTCTGTCAGGCATATATAGCCTGGGTGGAATCATGTCTTGGAGACTACATTTTGTTCCCAGAAGTGCAACTGCCCCCAAAGCAGAGGGCCTGGACTGTGTTCATTGTGAAGATGAGTCCTTAGGACATAAAAAACACCTGTAAGCTTGCAGGCCTCCAAGAATAATTCAAAACATCTCTTCCTGCCAAAAAAGGGATAGTTTTGTTTGCTTTTCTTGAGGCTATCCAAATTTATTTACAAGATACACAGATATGAAGGGGAGTTTATTTAGCAGAATAAATCGAGCGTTCAGGACAGAGAAGCGGATTGAAATCTCTTCAGAGTTGGTCTTACTGTCCTAAGCAGTAAGAAAAAATTGAAGAAATCTCACAACTGCATTGAAATTTATGGAGATAAAGGAGAAATACAAGGGGAATAAGCAGCACAGCTATAAAAAAATCAAAGAAACTTATCTAGTGTGAAGTCAAAGCATGCAGGATCCATAATAAGATATATCAAAAGTCTCAGTTACAACTTTACAGTGGATAGAAGTTACTGTGTTCCTCCTAAGTCATATGAATCTCAACATTCTGATGTTAGGTGCTTCCAGTAGACAAAAGAGGCCCATATAGCTAGTCTTCCAGTTTAGTCAAAGTCTATATTATGACTGCAAATAGAGACCAAGCTATTAGAAGATATAGCTTCATCACACCTTCTGTCATTACTGCAGGAAGATGTCTCTAGCTCTAACTCGAGGAAAATTAAACTTTATTACACACTATCTGCTATAAAATAAATTTGTTTAGTGTTGCGTCCTTTCAGTCTCAAGAGAGTCTTAATTATATGCAAGATGGACAATACAAGATGTTTAATCTATGAAAAGTAATTTTCCACACTGACATAATAGGACCACAGTCACAGGAAAACACTAAGCAGAGAATTTACGTTTTATTTAATGACAAGAAACACTCTGCTCACCTGTGGATGCTTTAAGTCTTCTGATGTAATCAGACCAAAAAGAACAGTCTGCTTTTTTCAATCCTTTATGAGTCGGTAAGGAAACAGTGAACTCCTTGTAGTTATCACCATCATCATTTGGCAGATACATAGGCCAGGGGGGCATCATTCCCGACATTCTTCTTGAGAAACTATGAGGGTAGTTTGGATTTCTAAGGAAACGGAAGAAATGACCATTAGAAAACAATGACATGAACAGTAAAACGCAAAAGGAGATCGTATAGGTCAAGGAGATGTGTATCCAGTCCCTCTGACCAGAAGGGTTCAGATTCAGTCCAGACTGGTGAATCATTCATGGCGTCTCACCTGACAGTAACTCATTTGTCTGGTTCACTTCCTAAGGAACAGGTACACAAAACCTGTATAGGCACAGGCTTATGAACACCCTCAACAGCCCTTGGTCGCAAAGCGACCCAAGGTACTCTAAAAAGTGTGTAAAGTCACATTTCCCACACTAGCTTTCCAGAGATACTCTTCATTCTCCAGCATGGCCACAGGACAGTAAAGTTGAGGGTTATTTGCAGAGTAGTTCGTATAAGTTGCACTGTGTCTTCATGTGCTTTCCCCTTCCTTGTGGGAATAAGAGAACTCTTAGCCAAGAGACTTCAAATTGGGGTCCTAGAACTAAGCTCTGGAAACAACACCAAAACCTTTGTAGCCCTCACATATTTAAGTAGAATTTGCAGCTGCTCCATGGAGATAAAATTCCTATACTTCTAGCTAGGTGTCATACTCCAAATCTTTGGTATCTGCTTGACAACTTTGCCATGAGTTTCCAACAGCGTTGACCAAAGTCCTCTCTGTAGGATTACAAATTGCTAGAGGAAATGGGGGCTACTTGAGAGCAGGAGCTTGACTACATTCCCTCTACTCTTTGCCCCCTCCCCAGTCATAGCAATTTTTAAATATCATATACTTACCCAGAGTTTACAAAATTGGAGATATACTGCATAATTTGCAATGAAAGGCTTTTTTCTTCCACAGTAAATTGTTCTTCATACTTCGGGTAGAATGGCAGTCCAAAAGTATACTGCATATCCAGCAAGAGCTCCTGACCTGAACTAAAAAAAATATTTATATAAAGATAATTAAAACCATCATTTATTTATTTAGAGGAGAAAGAGATCTAATTTAATTCAGAGAATAAAACAAAGTTTTAAATAATTAATGACCATTAATTAGAGTGTGGCACTTCTTCAAATCAGAACATAAAAGAAGAGCAAGTAATAACACAGAGAATTTGCCATTAAGTTAATGCAGGGCCTTTAACATTTTTTACAAGAGGAAATTGTGGAAGACAGCAGGGCACATTTTCTATATTAACTAGGCATATAAGAACAAGTGCTACTGGGAGAATCCACTTGGCTATTCCATAAATGCCTCTTACGTTTTGTACAGATTTTCACTAAAATTAAATTCAGAAAGTGGAAGCAAGTGGTGACATGGAATCTGGCAGCCACGAAGGAAGGTTAATTATGGTTTATTTCAGAGACTTGGAATAAAATCCTGGCCCTTCTTAACAGCAATTGGATTTTTTCCATTGACTTCTTTGGGGCCAGGATTCTGCCCCAAATCTTTGGATAAGGAAAGATGTAATAGGAGATGTTTATGAAGATTTCTCTTAGACATAGTTTTAATCTAATTTCTCTGCTGGCTGGGCAGTTTTGGTTCATACAGTATATTCTCCCCAAGTTTTATAAGGCAGTCAAGTCAAAACAGCTTGAGATAATCACCTAGACCAGATTTAAGAAAGAACAATTGCTGTTTCATTCCATGTAATAATTAACACATATAATAAGGACTATTTCAAAAATTCAGAGACAGGACTGGCCAGGCAAGACAACAACACTCATAGGACCTAGTATCAAAGGTTACAGAACTCAAGATATTCAAGTCCTGCAGAAAAACAGTGGCCAACTTTTACTAATAAAATTATAATTAAATTATGCTCAACACATAGCTTTAAACCACAGCTCAGAAGGAGATGTTTCTGGTATGGTCCAATTGTGTTTTCTGTATCCCATATTTAGACAAAGGTCTTATTGACTTGGTTAAATGCTGCATGAAGGCAGACAGCATCAGGGGACCTGGGAGAAGGAACAGTTGTCTGTGAGGCACGAATAAACAAATCCCAGATTCAGTCAGCAAGATTTCATCTGCAGTTGCTGCAGAGGTTGTCTAAAGGTGGCACAACTGAAACTATTTTATCCTTGGACATGAAATGCAGCAGCATTGATATGACCCTGATACTGCCTCTAAGGAACAAGGCTTGTAGTTCAAACCATTATGGGCAGGTGGGCAGAAATCAAGATGACTCCTTTACATTTTATGACTGGTAGCACCAAAGCCTCTATTTTGAAAAACAAACACACAACCCTCTAAATGAAATACATCTTTGGTTGTATTTTCCTTAGTCTTATCATAATACCTCAGTAATACTTTGCATCTGGAAAGTGAATTATTCACAGATTATTCACCAAAAAAATGTAGAACTGAAACAAGATTAAAGCATATTTTTCTTCCCCAAATGTTTATAGAAGGATTAAGCAAGATCATAGTTTAATAATTTTGCTTTAAAAATAATTTGCTTGGCCCAGTATATTACAGCAATGTTAGTGTCAGTATTGCAGCAAAGGTACTTAAAGGAGCTATTTTCTTTTCGATAGAGTCACTTTTGAATAGAATAGAGGACATTAATTTAGTTGAGATGGAATGAAGGGACAAATGTACCCACTTAGGGAAGCACTGCAGACATGAACTTAGCTCTAAATCTGAAACGGTGAGCTGGGACTGAGGGTTTCCTCCAAATGAGACTGTGCTCAACCCTCATGTTTCTAGAGGTGAAATCTGTTAAGGCTACAGCCCAGACTAAAATTCAGCAAACTCCTAAACAGAGATCTTATTAGGATTGAAATTATTTGTACAATTGTAATGGGTTTGATAAAGAGCCATAAAGTGGTACAAAACTCTACAATTTCATGGGCTGCTTTCAATGTTTCTGGTTGATGCTACCACACCCTGGCCAGTGAGTACCAATAATAAGAGGATAAGAAAGAAAACATAAGGTGAAGAGGGGAAAGCGGCACATATGTACATGCACAGAACAGCAGCAGAGACAACTGTGAAACATCTAGATGGCAGATAGATGGAAAATACCAGGGGAACATTTCTGTCTCTTCCCTCAGATTCTGATCATCAGAGGAGAGTGCAAAATGGCCAGAATTACCCAAACAAGGATTTTGGAATCTTGCAGGAGCTCTGAGCACTCTCAAGGTAGCAGCAGGCAGTAACACTGTTTTCACTGGAAGAAAAGCGGAGTGAGAGAAAGAGAGAAATGACAGATAAGCAAAGAGCAGCTTTGCTGTTGTGCACTGCTAGCTCTACAGGGAGCTTTCATTTCCTGAGCTGCCCCAAACTGCACCTGGAACCCCCGGGTGCCATATAAGTGGTTCAACAGCATCAAATCTAAGTGGGGAAAGGCGGAGACTGGCAACTGGTGGACTTCAGAGGACAATTTGATAAAAGGGAAGACTGCAGAGACAATAGCAAAAGGGATTTTTAAAGTGTTTTTTAGGAAGACAAATAGCAACTAACTTCCCCTACAGAAGTCCCTTTTCAAGGAACAGATCTGTTATTTTAAAAAATAACAGTTACGCGGAAGCTTGGCTTTCATCATTTTCATGGGACTGGTACTTCATGCAAAGGTATCGCTTCAGATCTTCTGTGTATACATTTTCTTTTTAAGATGTCAAAATTTTTAGAAACTTGTTCACAGCCCTTATGTGACAGTATGACAGACTGGTAAATTGAGCCACGGGGAGGCCCGGAGCCAGACCCTACCACTTTGTTCACACTAAAATGAGCTCTCCTTGGAGAATTATTACTTCACTTCAGAAGGAGGCACTACTGGAGTTCAGCTATCCAGTTTACAGAAAAACAGATGGTAAAATCAGAAACTTTGTGACTTTCATAGCCAACGATTTAACAGCAGACCCTGAAATATCACTTGCTGGGAATTTTCATTATACAGTGCCAACCCATTTAATTGGGAAGGTATTGGTTCTGAGAAAATTTTCCTTAAGCCTGAGATGGAGTTTCCATTTAAATGTTTCCAAGTAAGAAAGAGAGAAAGGGATTTCTTAGCCATCAGATACTCCATTGCCCTCTCTATAGGATTGTGGCTAATTTCGCATACAAAAAACAGCTTCAACAGGGAAGAGTAAAAGATGAGAAGATCAGAATTTAGAAAAAAAATACCCAGGTTCTGGTTGATTTGGTTCAAAGTCGTGTTCCAAATCAAACAGAGTATAGATGTAAACCCAGATTTCCAACAGTTGAAGTTAATATCTTAACCATGAGCTTTTGGAACAGTAAAAAAAATCAAAAAGAAAACAAACAAAAAAACCAAAACCAACCCAAGAAAAATCAAAAACCAACACCCTCCCAACCCAGAAATTCTCAAAAATTTTGTTTGCAAAATGGGATTGTCATTAATGGCCATCCATAATCATGGCATTCAGAACGGAGCAATATGATCTGGCAGACCACCATGCTATTCTACATTACGACTGATTACGACTTAGAGCTGGGGCTGCAGAGACCTCACACTGTGATCCATTGTGAATTACAACATATATCTTATTTTGAACTTTGTCCTTTCTCTAGATCTGGCTAATTATTTCATACTGGAAACTCATTTGGATGATTAATGACTGACTATGGCCTAACGGTTCTCTTTTTTTTCTTCATTTAAAAATAGTCCTTACTCTCCTAATGTAACAATTTCAACTAATCTCAAAGCCTTTTGAGTCTCAGCTTCTATTCTTAGCTGGCTTAATGCAGTTTTTGGTTCTTTTTTAAAACTCAAAACACAGATAGAAGCCAATGTAAATTAACTCAAAATTCAAATGACATCCTATACAATACCAAAATACCAAACTTCCCACTGCTATCCAATAATTTGAATTTTAAAATAACAAAATAAACATAACTCTAGATAGAGTTCAGCCAAAGTTACCAGTAAATTACTCAGGATGAAAAAGCAAGTTGAAGAAGAACCAGTTTGTCATTAGTGACCATACCAAAGGGATATTTATTTATCAATCTTTTTACCTGTATTGACAAATGATAGATATTTTAGTCCTCCTAAAGCACAGATAACAATTAACAGAATACTTTTCTAACATACATGGTCTAGAACAAGAAACTAATGTGTGGCCATGAGTTTCCTTTTCTTTTTGTGCTTTAGAATTTTTTACTGATAATTAGGCAAGAGCTCCAACACAAATAAAAATTTAAACCTGCTGAAGAACTTGACATCACATCTTAAATAGTATGTGGGAGGAATTTAATTGATATTTTCACTCCAAAATTCATTCTATCTTCATTAATACAAACAATTTTAACCCTGTTCATTTTCAATAAATGGATTTTAAATTAACTTCTGCAAGAAGTATTGGAAATACTAAATGTGGTTGCTTGCACATATCTACACTAATTCTACATCATATTAATACCAGCAGTTTTGCAGGATGGGATCAAATATCTGAAGCTCTTAACAGGCACCATCTCATCTGTGTCATGGGACCGGAGCAGCCTACCAAAACTGCACTTTGTCTGGACTGAAATGTTCATTTCGATGATAAATAAAAATAATTTAAAAAAAAATTATATATAACCACCCATCTCAGAAAAGGAAATGGTACATGATTGCAGGGAGAAAAAAAATAATCAAAGGAGAGCTGGATATTTATAGAAATTTAATGAGCCAGTGTAAGGCCTGGTGTGACCTCTGTAGTTCTAGGGATGCATTTGGCTCATTGTGTCTCCTCACATTACAAAGTCCTGCCAAAGAAATGGGGGAAAGCATGTGAAAAAAAGACAAACTTTTTTTTTTTCTTTTTTCTTTTTAGGAAAATTAGGGCATATGGAAAAAGCTTAACTCCTAACTGGATTAAACTGCCAAGTTTATCCACCTTTGTACCAAAAACCTCCATAGATACATGTGACTTGCAAAAGTACCCTGGAGTTTGCTGTGTCTTTTCCATTTGGATTATTCCCAATACACGCAATGTTCTACTTTGCATTATAGCTGTGCCAATTGAAGAATATAAAACTAAGTAGCAGATAATAAATTCCAGAACCTGAAAGCTCACATTAATTGAAAAAAAACCCCCAAATATAGATCTTAATGCAGAAAGAAGGCACCTCTATCATCTTCTCAAAACTCCTAAATAACACAGATTACAGAGTTTTGTCAGGGAATTACTGTATGAAAGATCTAGTAATAGGCATGTTGACACCTGAGTGCATCTTTGGGGGACAGCAATTCATGCATTTGTTCAGTATGCCTACTCCTGAGCTGAATGAATGGATGAATTTCCTTAAAAAGGTGGTGTGTCCACCCAAAGACACCAGAGCACCAAGGAAGGTCTCTCTAGATATGTGCGCTTTGTGCTTATCTTCTAAATTACATTTTGTGGGAACAGCCTGTCCCAGTGCAGCACATGCAGTTCCAAAAATTGCTTTGTACTTTTCTGAATCTTTTAGCTCAATTTTGGTTTGCTTAAAGCTGATTTCTGTCTTTTCTGAGCTTGGTACCTTGCCTTTGCATATTTATGGTTAATTTCCAAGATCTGAAAGATCTACTGAATGATAAAGGCCCCTAATCCACTTTGTGGGAAGAGAAAACAAATTGTCTAAACCTCAAGCCTTTAGCAACACAGAAACTATCTAAAGACTTGAGAATGGCGTGATGTGGTTGAATCAGTGGGAGAGTGTTTTCATAGCTGCAGCTGGCATAACGCAATGGATAAGGCCAGAAGGATGAGAGGCAATTTCAACAAGGGCGAAACAATAACTTTTAGGAGATGATTGGGAGTACAACTTTGTAGAGAAAAATGACAATCTGTTGTTGCAGCAAGTGTATGGAGCTACCTAAGGTGATTGTGGTGCCTGCCCAGCTACGGAGGCAATGTGCGTCATGTCAGTCTTGTTACCACCTCATCAGTACCTTAACTGCCCTCTGTGTTTAGATGAGTTTCTTTGAAGCCCAGAGACATAACTTTCTGTTTGCCTCCACAGCACCCAGTTCACACTGTGGGGCCCCAACCTATGGGGTGTTGGTACTCATGGACTAATAGCTACAGTCACGGTGAGAGCCTCAATTGGACAACAAGTGGTGGACAGCTTAAAGGACAGGGATATGATTATTACAAAATCAAAAAAGTAGAAAAATTTCCTTTAATTAAAGGAATATTAAGAACAGCCAGAATTAGCACAGCACATATAATAAATAGAAAATGAAAATAATTCACATAGTTGAATGGGTTTATACACAAACATTTGGGGTTTTTTTATCAGTCAGGAGTTCTTGTCTTCTGTTACCAGAATCATAAAAAGTGTCACCAAAATCCAGCCAACTATGTGAGCATTGGCACGGAGCAGTCTTTTAACAACTCACACCGACGTATACAAGAGTGCATAGTCAGGAGGTAAAGACAGCCCCAACTAAAATGACTCAAAACAGGCAGCAGCTCATTAATCTTGGATGAATCTGCCCAGTGCACAACAGTTAACAAAAGCTTTTGTGAGAATTACTGCGGTAATGTTAATGACTACAAGATAGAGCCTCATTAAGTCTCAGTTTCAGCCCTTTCAATGACAATAATGATGCTTTGCCGTCCTGCTGCAGCTGATGATCTGCCTCCTCAGTGTGCAGAGTGATGATTTTTATTCATCATCTTTAAGGCAGCACATTTGGCACCACAATGTGACTTGGGAGCCATGCTGCTGTGGCAAGAAGTGATACTTCACATAATACGCAAAAATCACCCAGACCTCTTGAAGGGTTAACGAGGCAAAACTTTGTACAGTTAATAATATTATCATTAATAATATTATCCTTGTAAAAACATACTTCTCCTATCACATATTTCTTTACTGTAACTAAAGCTATACTCCAGCCCTTCCCACTAATCCCAAGCAATGCTGAGCCGCCACATTCCTCCCACATTGTTTAGAATAAATGTTTACTCCAAGGCCTAAGTGTTCTCAAAAAGAGAGTGAGAAAATGGCATCTGAGTTATGTATATATTCTTACCACAGATCATTAATGCAGGAGTTGGCTATGCATCCCACTCCTTACTCAAATGGGAACTGAAGACTAAAGCAGACACGGCATCACGCCAAGCTCAGGAGAATGCAAACACGTGGAAGGAGGTATTAGTTTGGTCTCTGCAAGATCCATTCATCTATATGAAAACTGTCAGTTCATGGGTTTAGGTGATTTTCCACGTCATAGACATCAGTTTAGCGTGGCCTTTTTAACCCTACCCCTTTATCTCTGCATGCTTGAATGTGTGTATGTGTATACATTTTAGAAACATCCAGTCGTGAGAACTTTTGCTAATTGACTTGTACTGTAAAAATTCCTCTCTGTTTAACAACTTTTTGTCTACTTGACATCATTGCAATTGAGTCTGTCTTTGCTGTCTGACTCCTTTGTCCCTTTTGTTTATCTTGCTGTGAGTTATTAAGGGACTTCTCCATGTGAAACAGGAGGAAATACCAGTACTTTTTCATCTCTGCATTTTAATTCTCTGTTCTGTTACACATTTTGGGAGACACACATAAAGTATGAGAGACATGACAGAGTTGAAACTGGAGAATGTGTTACTGTGCCTTATCTTAATTAGTGAATGGCCATTTCCCCACCCACAATATTTTATCTAAGCCTAAATAGTCTTCCATTGTTGCAGTTATCTGAACACAATAGTATTTTAACGTATTTTTCCCAATACCTCTGTAAGGTAGCTATTAATAGTTATTATAGATAATACATAATTATATTATCATCATCATCTTTATGATACAGATAAACAAAAAGAGAGAAAGGTTGATATCCTGTGTAAACTAACATCTTAGGAAGAATTTTGACAGCAAAGACCAAAAAATCCTTATTTTATCTCTTATGTTACCCTATGGACATAATACCATAAAAGTTTCCATTTTTACAAGCGGAGGTATGTACCTCAGCAAACCCTGATGTGATTCACCATCAAATGGGCTGAGAAATTGTTTTTCTGTCAAATGCCTACAAGTGATTGGGAATATCTAATGAGGTGTTCCTCCAGCTACAATGCACCAAGGGGGACGTGATCCTGTATGTGTACTCACAGAATATCCCGTGCATGCCTATTATGTGCAAAACATACTGTTGGATGTTACATTCATTAAGACAAAGAAATGGCTGTAACAGGATTCTTCTATTTAGGAATTTAATAGCTGGAGTGTTTTCAGGGTCCCAGATTCCAGCCCAAGCTGTCGGTTACTTGGCAGAGTATCTGCCTCTGCTGCTCCTCCTAAGAAGGGTCACAATTTTGAAAGAAGAACTTGAGAACTGGCAGGACTCATTACTCCAGTGGTTAGGAAAGTCCCTTGGGAGTTGGTGACATGGTTGCCGGATCTTTCCCCAAGATTAGTTTATGTATTCTACTTGAAGACTCTTTCATGTACATCATTGGTTTTAACCCGGCAGGGCAAATCGCCAATAATATTTCCAAACACTGCATTTTTCTGTTTTCAGATTACTGATGGTTTCCCAAAGTTTTTAGCAGTTAAGGCCACTGTCCCATGCAAAGCTCTTACCCTCAACAGCATCGCATCATTGGCATGCAGCGAGGTTGTAGGACAGCATACATATACTAGATGGAGGGGGAAAAGCTGTAGGGAAGGTGAGGGAGAGAGGCTACATGGCAAAAATGGGATGGAGATAAAGGAAGGATTCACTCAGGAATTAATGACAACAATGTTTAAACAAAAAACTTGCAGTAGATTCAGCAAAGGATCTAGTGTGAGGTCCCTTGGGAAAACGAGGGTATAATTTCATAAATAGTCATGTCATAGTGTCAAATGAGATCTTTCTCTCCATGGACAAGCGGAATTCTGCAGCTTCTGTGTAAGTGCTTGCCTTTGCAACCTAAACAACATTTATTTTAATGGTACTTATGCATAAATAAAGGAGTAAAAATGTAAATGCAGCATACCAATTTGGGCCCATTTCTCCTTGCAAGTGGCTTAGTCCAAGGCCTTTGAGCCTCTGCCTCACATTCCCACAAGTTTCAGACAGCATACTGGCCTTGTTTGTTCTTTTAAAGAGGGTTATGAAAAAATTAAATAAAAAGTTTTGTACTAAAATTTAAAGTAATTAGCTTAGAAGACCATTGACAACATAAATATTATTAAAATGTGTAGCTAAGTGCTACATAAACTATTACTGCACTGAAGAGTGTGAGGAGAGCCAAATAACATGAGCACAAGAGAAATCTTAAATAGGGCTAGAGAGAAGAGGAAATTCTCATCAGTCCAAAATAGCTGCCTTAAAGCCAGTGACTCTAAGTTGTATAAATACTATTTCATCTACTTTCAAATAAGATCTTATCATAGATGACTGGGCCACTACCATTCTCCAAAGCAAGAGAAAACTTGCTAGCTAACTTGAGAATACATCTTTTCTTTTTGTGTGGCTGGATTTTTGGCATAGCATAGCTCAGCCCTATTTGGAGCCTTGTAAAAGTCACTTATCTGAGCCTCTCGGTAGCCAAACTGCGAACACTCCCGCTGGAGCTGCCAGCGAAATAACGGCTCCCCGAGGATTAACTTCTTCCCAGCTAAAAAGAAAGCGAGCTGTGTAAGCGCAGCATAATGGCCTTCATCTGTAACCTAGATCTTGGTGGTTTCTTTCAAAAGCTTTTTTACTATGTTATCAGGAAAGGAAAAAAAAAAAGTGTATTTCGCAGGGAGCTTCATAGTATCAAATGGTGCTAGTAGGGCCAGGTCCTCCCCTGAGCCTTCATAAGGAAACAGCTAAAAGATAAGCATCCCTGTGTGCTTTGCTGCCCTGATGTGTGACTGTAGGGGACAGGAGGGGCTACCGTCACTGCAGTTTCTGATCTCTCAGCCTTTGCAAGCAAGGGACCAGGAGCTACTGTGGTGTATCACACAGCAGCCCAAAGCACTGATCACTCTCTGCCAACCTCAGTGTCTCATCCTGACTTCTGGAAGGGGCTGGGTCTAAAACAAAACCAAGGAAGGTCTCTTAATGGCCTCTGTCCAGCAGCTTGTTCTGTGCCCAAGGGAGCAAGGCATTTGCATCTCTCACAGGTATTTAGACTTTTCTGTCTAAAATATGATACAGCTTCTCCTGCTGAAAATTTTGAAAAAAAAAAAAAAAAAAAGTGACATAGAGCCTGAGTCTGAAAATGCTTGTGTTCAAAAATATTTTTCCTTCCATGTGACGGTCTATCAACTGATCACAAGTCATGGCGCTGGGGCAGGAAAGATTAAACCCCAGATTGTGTCCACACTGGAGGCCAGTCAGTGTAACTGTGGTACAACTGCACTGACTTCAAGAGGGGGCAGTGTTAAATTAATGTTGAGCCCTTAGAAAATGTTACCCCATCTATCTTGAGAGCTGTGGACTTCCGATGGCTTAGACGTCATTCTGGTTCTTTCTGGGAGATTGATCAGATACAGAGTAGAAATCTAAAATGCTATCTGGAATTGGCAAAGGTAGGCAAACGGGAAAAGAGGAACTTAATTCAGATGTCTAACTTGAAGTGCCTCAGTTCAGAAACAGCATTCCTATTTAGCTAAGAGAGAGAAATAATCTATTAGAGCCCAGTCCCTCCTTTGCTAATACGGACTGTTCATACCAACATCTATCCATTTACTCCACAGGGTGCCCAAACAGACAGCACTTTTTTTTTGCAAACTCTAAATCCAAGAAACATAATAAAATACATCACCTTACCTGCTCTGTGAGAAGCTCTCAGGTACATGGTACATGAAGACATTTCCTCTGGAGGCAGCAGCCCAGTGACTGGCCATGTTTATGATGGGACATGTGATAAACTGGTCACTGATAAAAAAGGAGAAGCAGGGAACAGACACAGTCACATAAAAGAGAAAAGGAAAGAAAACCCCACAACCAGCAGACCTCTCTCTGTATAGGTAGCCTTCTAGATATGCCTTGTATATATAGCAGATTGATAGCCACCTTTAAATCTTCCAAACCAGCTCACATCTCCGCCTTCAAGTGGACTGAGGGAAACCACATTCACCCTCTATGAGCCCAGTACAGCTTAGAAATCACTAAAATTGCTGGTTTATGGAGTGTTGAACAATGCTAATGATACCAAATAAACAAGTTCTGACACATAAGGAGTATCCTGGCCAAAAAAGCAATCCCATTTTAGTCTAGTTTATGGGGGCCCATGCTTGTAATATATAAAGCTCCTTCATCCGGCACCACTAGGTTACAATGGCATCTAGTAAAAGGACTTATATATTTCCTGGCTTAAGGAATACTGTTGGATATGTCTGTGATTTTTTGGGTAGAGTTTCCAAAGCTGGAAGAGGTAAGAGACTCCTTTTGTATATATCCTGCAGGGCCTCTGGTAGGCTTATCAATATGGTGCATTGAGGTCACCAATGCACCATAGTGCAGCTGTATGTCTGGGAGAGAAAGGTTAAACAAGAAGAGTGCAATGAGATAGTTCAATGATCAATTTATCACCAGGTATTGCAACACAAAGGTATGAGTGAAACAAATATATCCAAAACCGTCCAAGCTTCAGTTGCCCCAAGAAGTAGGACTGGAAGGTGGGGTAAGCAGTTGCTGGAAGGAGCACAAGGGTTTCAAGAGGGGCAGGCAGATAACAGGACACCTTACTGCAAGATATCTTGTTATGATTCCTCATATATCACCACTTCTCATTCTACATGTGCCTGGAGACTCAGCACACTCTTTGGGTGTTTATAGATCCACAACCGCATGAACACACACAAACGTCTCTGCTGCGGAAGTAGGAGGTTTCAATTCTCAGTCTAGTGAATCTGAAACAGTAGCTGCTCCTTCAAACTTGGTAGGCAAAAAAAAAAGAATGACTGGTGGCAAGAAAGAACAGTGCCAGAAAAGCATAAAAACATGTTGCTATATTTAACTGGTACGATTATGAAAGGCACTATTTGGGTAACTATCTTGGTTCAGCAGAGTTTATTTTCAGCCCATCTGTGAGACCACAAGCTATGGGCTGACTGACCACAATGCTCTTTGACAGTTATGGTTGACAACACCCATATGAAATGAAAATTACTGTTCTTCACATGCCTACCAGCGTGGGGTTTTACAGGAGCAGATGGCCCTTCAAAACTAGGGAGTCTGTGGAGAGCATTAGCTCTCGAGAAATGCTTTGAGATACATTTCATCACTTAAAATTGATTCTTAGTTGATGTTATGGGGGGAAAAAAGTCAGATATTCTGGGGAAGTAAAAGAAAAATTAAAAAAAAAAAAAATTGTAACCACAAAAATGAAAAGGCTGGTTTTTTACAGGCATGGAATACCAGAGGTTAAAAAAAAAAAAAAAAAAAAAAGAAAATTAAACTCATTTTATACCTGAGTAAAACACCAGAGAATTGCAGCTAAAAGAATTTATTTTAAAAGTGGAATTATTTTAAAACCACAAAATATGCACAATACATGTAGATTATAACAACCACTTCTGTTGCTTTCTTACACTTTATAATCTGGTTAAAACTTTAACAATTAATTATAACTTCCTGACATAGAACTTTTCTTGGGTTAGCATCTATGCTGCTAGTAATATTTTTTGTTAACAAAATACAAAACAAACAAACAAACAAAAAACAAAACCCAAAACAAACAGCCACCAAAAAAACAGAACCAAACCCCTCTTTTTTCCACCATGTAGGTGACTGTCTTTCTGTAACTGCCGTCTCCCCTCCCTTTCTGCTGGAGTAATTTCCAAAGTGTTTAAAGCAAAGGATTATCATTAGATGCCCTGGTTTCGCTACCCATCCTTCTGCTTTCTTGTGGTGACTCTTTAAGCCGTTCAGGTCTTTCCTTAGCCAAGTCATTTGCCTCATCTCGTAAACCAGCAGGTAATTAATCCTTGTGCCCGTGAGGCTGCCGTGGGGCGCTCGCAGCCTGAGCGCCAGAGGAGCTATTTGTGCATCGCTTTGCTGCTGCAAGCCAGCGGTGTGCTTGCCATTGTAGCTTCACAAAAATCAGAGTCTGCACCATGCCGAGCCCTGGTCTGAGCATGGGTGATCAAATGTGACAGCCCTCTGTTATAACACCTCCTTATGGAGTTATCTCTGGATGGGAAGGCTTAAAATTTAAGTCCTTTCAGTCCTTTATGGCTTAAAACCTTACTGATCTGACTAAAGAATTATAGCCCCATGGATAACAGGGGTGATGGAAAGACATCGAAGATGAGTTCTGGCTTTGATGCCCATGAACCACAGCGCTTCCACGCGTGCTGTGTGCAATGGCCTCAGATGTCACAGTGATGGGTGGCCTGTCCCTGGGAGAGGCTACGAGGCAGGACAAATGCTGCACGGTGCGAGACTCAATAAATGGCGCAAAGCTCAACCCTCAGCGTTCTGGCTTGTTTACTCCATGACCTCAATGCACCAGCACACCTGGACCACCCAGAAACCTTCCCCAAACATATTTGGTCACTGCTGTCTTGGATCAGATGTTTCCAAGTGAATCTTGGCTTCTGTTCATCTCCCGCTCCCTGAGGCTCCCCTGGAGCAACGCCCTGCAATTCTGATGGAGGATGAAGACTTACTGAAAGGAAAACCTTGTCTCTAAGGTCTCATGGAGAGGCTCACAGTGGGACAGAAAGCAGTAACACTGACAGCGCAGATACCAGGAGCTTGTAGTTATGATGTCTCCATTCAGAACAGAGGTGAAACAGCATGGACAGGCACATTAGGACTCAAACCACCAGCTTATAAAACACAGCACCTTAGAAATGTAAAGAGTTTTCATAATGAATCTGCTCATGAAGCAGAGACGGGAATAGGGAAAGAGTTTTTTGATTTGTTTTCTGAAAATCTGTTCCCCTTAAACATTCAGCCACTGAGCGTGCACAGAGGCAGGGAAAAGGAGGCAAGGAGATTTTGCCCTCAGTTCGCCCGCTTTCAGAGAAACGAGCTCACCCCCCATCCCCCGCCCCCACTCTCCCCTTCCCCCCACCCCGCCCCAGGTCAAGATCTGTAACTGGCTAAAGCAAACTGGCTCCCTGTGGGGGAGAGAGCAAAATCTACAGTTTGCTGACCAAACCACCATGTGACCCAAGGTGAAGATATCCACTAGACTTTATGGCCTACCGTAGGTGTCATGACTGCTGTGGAGTCCTAGTTCAACAGGGCAATGAACTCTTCACTGGACTGTTATCCAGAACTGCTGGAACCTGATGCCATACCCAATTGAGGGTTGAAGCTACGCATATGTACTAGGTGGTGTGAACATGGCCCACTGCTCATCTTCCATTTCCCAATGGTCCCTGCCTGCAATGTTTCAATGCAAAGTATAGGAGTGTATATATTGGAAGTAATTGCTTGTGTCTCTGCTGACATTTCATCACAACTATTTCCTTCGGAAGAGGCTGGGAGGCACTGTGAGTCTATGGTGTGTCCTCATGGATCAAACAAGGCAAGAGTCAGGTATTGTGTGTTCTCCTTTCGCCTCCACAAGAAGACTTCCGACAGAAGCATCCTACTGCTTAATTCTGCTTTCTCTCACCATGGTAAACCATACACAAAGGGAGCAAAATGTGGATTGGGTGACATTGTACAATCACTGTACACTGGCAGAAATGGTTACACAAGGGTCAAGGAAACACCTGAATAAGCTTAAGGGATTTTTTCTGCAATAGGTAAAATGGAGATTAGCAATGCACAAAGTGGGGTTGGGAGCCACTTTTACGAATGTTCACAAATGCATCACCATTTTACAAAAGATACTCACCGGTAGAAAGCCTGACATTGTGAAGAAATATATTTTGCAGGTTTCATAATATAAAAAATTAATGCAATTGCTGAAATTAAAGATTTAAAACTTGACCACTCTCCAAATTTCCAAAAACTAGGAAAAATATCTAACTGTATAATTAGGTGACTTTGTAAATAGAAGCTGGTCTATTAGTTCTTCCGCTGTCCCATGGATGAGAGGAATCTAGAAACAGTTGATGCAGAGTGTGCAAACGAAGACAACTTTGACGTGAAAGAGTACACAAAGAAGTATTCGTAGTCTGAATCCAATATACAGTTCAGGAGAGACAATGCAAACTTTTCACAAGGCATAAAAGTCAGTTCAGTTTCTGTTTACCAATGACATTGGAAACCTCACAGAAAATGAAATAATATTCCACATTTTCTGTTCATTTGCATAAGAATTTCTCAAGTTTTTTGGAATATAAATGCACACTTGAGATAAGCAAAACAAACCTTGCTTAACCCCAATCACACAGTTGTAATAAGATTCGTTTCTTACCGGGTGGCGTTTTCCAAAGCCCTGGAAAATGATGAATAATCATCAGTTGAGTGTTCGAGGGAGTAATACCACGTAGCTGCATCTTCAATGAATGAGTTGGAGTCTTCTCCTCCCAGAGAATTTTGCAGAGCCTGATAAAAGGCTGTTTTGCTGTTGGTTCTTCCTTGACTTTCTTCAAATTTCTGAGAACAAAATGCATACATGGAATTTACAAACAAAACCAAAAGATACATTTTTAATGGAACAACACAGGCTCAGATCTCCCTCTGCTGGAACAAGTCCTCTCTGCTGTGATCTCCGATTCCTAGGGGAAGAAGGAGGCGACAATCTTACTTTTGCTTTCCCAACACTCTCACCAGCCAGCAGTATTGGCTTCCTCAAAACATACTATAGGACTGAATCCCTAATCTAGTAAATCCAAATCATGGGTACCATGCTGTGCAGGTGTAGCTCTAATGCTACAGAAACCCTACTGCCTCTCACAGAAGAGTCCACATGGATAGTCCCCCACTGTAGGTGTGTCCAATGCTGTCTTTCTGATGAGCTCCCTGAAGGAAAACTAGAGGGGATAGAGGGAGATATTGTTACTTTCCTTTGGAAATTCCAGAAAGCGAACACACCATAGAGCCATATTCCCCTGCCTCTTCTGGAAACACCTATAAAGGTATGTGGCTGCCATAAGGTCTGTATTTAGGTCCCTTCTAGAATAATATCTGCCTTAGTCATGGAAGAGAAATCCCCCTCCTCTAAATCCTAGTGCAAGTAGCAGCCATGATCTTCAAACTTCATAACCCCTAATGACTTTCAGAGATATATACAGAGAAATGTCCTTTTCCTCGGATCTGTGGTCTGAACCTTTCCTGATGTAAAGGTATTTTCCCCAGAGGCCATATCACTGCAGAATTACTGATAGCAAAGGCACCATCTTCTATGCCAAACTATGTACCCAATCTTATTTTTACCAAAACTAAAGACTGCTGGAAGTTTTCAACACAACTTTCTTTGAGGATTTTTTTAATTTTATTAATTCAGACTTTTCACTTTTCTTTTCTTTTTTTTTTTTTTTAAAGAATTTATTTCACCTTCAGAAATGGAGGAACTTCCTGAAAAAAAAATGTAGCCTGAACTTTCCTGTGATCAAGTAATTTCTAAAGAGGGCACCTTGCAGGTGCATGCTGGCTGCATCTTGGTATAAGAAGTCCAAGTCTAATAAACCACCTATATTATTTTGGGCAGTCAGTCTGATGCAAAATAGGCTGGTGTCTGCCCAGTTTGGTTACCATAGATGCTTTACTGAATATATCATTTTGATGGCCCACAGATGGTTTTCATCACGCTGCTAGAAGGTCTTTCCACAACCCTACACAGAAAGTACAGTGGGAATAATCACTTTTCAACAGATTCACAGAAATGAAAGATGGAAAATAAGTCCCCGTCTGCTGAGGCTGAGGCCTGTCCTTACTGATGTCCCCTAATGCTTTGTGCATTTTGATTAAGTGACTTTACAAGGGATTTCAAAACACTTCCAAATATCCCAAGATGCAAAAAGATCTTGGCAATTCTCCCTGTATTTTTAATGTATTATTCTTTTGCTTGATTTTGGCCCATACAATGTGAAAAGAGCCATGCTGTGCCAGTTTAAGTAATGCAGCTGTACTTCGAAAAAGATCTGCAACTCCTACGTGACACGTCACTTGATGTGCACAAATGCCACATATGAAACTGCATAGCCCACTTGCCTGCAAAATCATTCAGATTAAATACAGCAAGGACACGTATATTTTTCTGCAAGAAGCAGAAATCATTGTTGAAGACCTGACGGCAGATTCAAAAGCAATCTTTCCATCAGCTTAGGAACACATCAATTCGGGTCCCTACTAACCAGCAGAATCATTGCTGCTGCCTAATTAGGAATCTCTCATTTGGTGACTGGGTCTGGTGGGTTTGGCTCACAGTTATGGATAAGAACAGATGTGTTTCTGTGCCAACAAAGAGCCCAAATTCTTATGTGTAAAACATCCTGTACAAAGCAACTTTCATGCAATGATTTCATTTTATTGTGTTTTTTAAATGTATTTGCTACCTTATTCTACACCTGTCATGGATACTTAAAATAGCAAAAAAAACTTTAGGGTATCGATTATGTACCCTAGGAACTGATCCTTTACTGCCTCATCAACGACCAAGCATCAAATAAACACTACGGTTGAAAAACACAGAGAAGGAGATGGATCACCATACAATGCATGGTTAAACCGAGGAACCCCTTGCCTCGAGGCTTTGCGGATGCCAAAATTGGTGAAGACGAAGTTTCATGAACAAGGTGTTGAATGCAAACAAATAAATAAATCAGTTGATGGTTATTAAATACAAGAAGACCAATTTAGGCTAGGAAGTCCCTGAGCTGCAAAGTGCTAGAGGTTTGGAGATCATTTAGCAGAAGTATCACATTTGCTTACGCTATTCTTACCAACATCCACTCTCAGGCACTGCTGAAAACAGCATTCTGTGCTCAATGGGCCTTTGATCTGACTCAGTGCGGTTGGTCTCAGGTTTTTACTGTGCTTATGTACTAGTTTCTGTGACCTTCAAAATGCCCCCAAAATTCTGGTAACCTTTCTCAGGCAGTCATTGATAACAGAGTGGGGTCCTTGAGATGCATTGAGTCAGATGAAAGGGGACTCAACAGGCAGAGATGGATCAGAAACTGGCATTTGTAACACATTTTGAGATTTTTCATCCCAACCAGCACTAAAACAGCACAACCTGAAACACTATGTCTCAACTGTCGCTTTGGATATAATATAATATAATTTAAACACCTGACTTTAACACAGTAGCACAAATCAAAGCAATAAATTCAAAATAAAACCCATGACATTAAAAAGACAAAGCATTTTAACTTTTCAGAAATATATTCAATTTCACCAATTTTCCATGTGCAACAAGTGTTTCCCATTTGAAAATATATGACCAAAGAACAATTTTCAAATAGCAGTAGATACAACAGCTATCAGATTAATAGAAACAGCTGCACGTTATGTAAAATAATTTACATTCTCCTAACCTTTAAAGAGTTATTAGCGACTGACCTCACAGTTATAGTGGGGTTTTCAACTTTTTTTTTTAGAAAGTAAGTTAGAAAATAGTTAAAGACAGCAGGTGCACCATTTCCTACTGTTCTGGTGGTGCAAAGTGGTCATAAATATTGTCTAAATGATAACATATATAATGCTTACTGTTCTTGTTGCTGCAGTGTAGCTTCTGGAGCATATGAACAAATCTAGTCTAGTGGGGTTTTTTTAAATAAATTGTAACAGTTGGTACACCAAATGTTTACATCTTCCAAGGGGCAAAATGTACTTTTCTGTCAAACTGATATAGTGATAAGACTAACAGAGTATGTACAGATCTTAGATCTCTAAATGGCTTTTGATAAATGTTGTCACAAAAGATAGTGAAAGACCTGCCAGCCATTCAGCAGGGTGTTTCAAGGATTCCAGCTAGTTACAAGATGAAGTAAGGAGATGATACCAGCCCATTCTCCTCACTGATGGCATTTATCAGGACACTGCTCCCCTGGTCATTGCAGTTAATATACAAATATCTACCGTCTGTTATATGTTACTGAATAATTTTATCCATAAAGAAATTAGCTGACTGTAGTATAGTGCAGATGGAAGATCTGGTCTACACAGATCCAGTTGTTTGCATGGGGTAAATAAAGTATACTTCTATCTGTCCACTCCCCTATGTCCTGGTTCTGGGTTCTGCAGCCAACTATATTTGTACTAAGGAGGGAGAGAAAAAGAAAGAAAACACATAAAGTGCAACCTCAGTCTTCCAACGAAAAAGAAGTTCAAGTTAACAATCCTTGCAATGTGGAGATTACATGGTAGGCACAGAACATATGGAGGATACAAACAGGGCTGTACTGACTTACTTGCATATGTCAGAGAAAACCAGATATAGATCAGCATGAGTGACTCCATGTATTTAATGCCAGTAGGAACCATTAGATCCTCCCACCTGAGCATCACATATAGCACCGGGACAAAATTTTGCCCAGTTGGGAATTTTTAGAGGTTTCTGCTCAGCTGCCCTAATCTATGACTGCTCAAAGCTAATATCCCTGAAGGTCTGCCATGGAAATTGCAGTTAACGGGTTTAGGCTTAACCGCTCCATATGCCACATAATAGTGCATTATGGCAGCACTTGCCATTCCCTTAACAAACTCTGCTTTGTTTCTCACTTAGCTTCAACCATCTGATGGCTGCACTGGGGATGAGTACGAAGTGCTCCAGGAAGTGGTAAATCTGTCTCAGTTCACATGAATAAGCATTCAAGTGAATGCCATAAAACGGTCATTTCCATGGGCAAGACATTGAGCACGAATGTTCAGCATACTCTCTGCTGCAAGCATCACTTAGACACCTCAGCCTTTAATTGCAAACAAATCGAACATAAATGTTTTGCTAGCACATAAGTGGTGCCTTCTGTCTTTCTGTTTTATTTTTAATTGCAAAGGTCTTAACAGGCATAAGCGCAGTGTTGTAGTGGGAGTACAGAGACACCCAGAACAACCAAATGCCAGTAACCCCCCACAGAACAACATGTTGCCAACTGGATTTACCACCTTCAGGTCTGGTTGCAGTCTAGAGGTTTTACTCTCACTTCTAAGACTTGACTGCTAAGAGTTTATAAAACTTGCATGCAACTCCAGTCTAAGGTGGTAAGATTTACATCACAGCTCAAGCATCCAAATGTCTAAAAGTGTCTCCTCACCATTTACAGGATCAGTATTAATAGAACAAGACCAAGATTAATAGAGCAAGTCCTTGGCTGAATTTTCCAGCACAGATGTTCCCAGGAACTGGAAGAACAGTTAACAGGGGTTAAATTTTTCATCCCCCACCCTTTGAATCTGACTACACTGAAATCAATCATCCTAAAGGAGATGGAAATGAAGGACTTGCCAATTCCATACACTTGCCACAGGACGTTTTAGCTGTGCCATATCTGCCCAAATACATGCATTGTTCGTCTGTCTGCAGAGCTGGAGCATGTCCACAGATTGATTTTCACCCCAGGGAGGTTTGGTCACCTCTTTGTAGAAAAGATTAAATAACTTTGTTGAAGTCAGAGGCAAACTAGGAACTATGCCTTGTTTCCCCGAGCTGAGCTCAGTGCTTTGTCTGCCAGCTAACCCTTCCCACCTTCCTTAGTGTATCAGTAAAACCAGCTTTGGGTTTTCCCAGGAAGATGCAAGTCAGATCTACCTTAAGGGAACCCTTAAAATAAATAAAGTAGAAGAGTGGGACACAGTGTGGGTTGTCTCATATCCTTCTTCTACGTCTATTGTGGGGAGAGGACAGTTAGCACAGATCAAAGATCCCTTATGACGTTATGACAGAGGAAACGGGACACAGACTTCTCGGTAACAACCACCACCCGCACCAGTTTCTGCCACTGTAGCTAAATACATTTGTGGCCTACTCAGGACTGTATCATCTGACTTCGACTGCAACCATGCATGGTCATGGCTATGATGCAGAAATGCTCTTGAGGAGCTGGAAAATGCATGTTCTTAAATAGCTCAGTGACGAAGGAAGCATTACAGTTTCCCAGCAATTAATACACTAACTGCATGGACAAGGAAGAAATCAGGAAAATTTAAGCTTGCAGCAACTCTTTAAGAAAACAGTCCGATGACAGGAATGCAGACTGGTCAAAACAGTCACATTCCCTTCCTCAAGCCCTAAAAACCTGAAAGAAACACAGGAAAATAGAAATAGAGGAAAAGGTGCATAAAAAAAACATCAGTTCTTACTGAGAACTTGAAACCAGCTTAAGGAAGTCAAAAGGGAGAAAACAAAATATAGTCACCTATTGTGAACATTAGGAATTTTCTGGAACAGAGATGGAATCTGACTTACAGCAGTAGCACCAAGTAACGTAGGTACTATTATAATATCTAATAAAGAAGTTAACTATCCTTTTAAGTAAGAAAAGTTAGACCCTTGCCCAAGGAGATGAGAAGATCTCCAAGAGTGGGAGATTTTAAAACAAGTATCTTAGGCTGAGGTAGGTATGACCTTTGGGTTGAGTTGCAACTTTTTGAGTTCCCTTCCAATCTTATTTTCTGCAAGCTTTTGAATAAAGAAGATATTCCAGATTTTCTTCTTGGAAGGGGAACATTTTATTGTTGGGCTTTCAGTTACCACTGTTTTTTCTTTTCATTTCAGCCTGACAGTGCTGGCTTTTAGCACTTGTGGCTTTCATTAACATCATTATTTGTTGCATAATTTCTAATACATCATGGAATTTCATTTTGGTTTTGCAGACAACTGTCACGTGGAAATAGTGGTAAAGGAAAGAATTTCACTTCCCAGTCTTCATCACATGACTTGTAATGAGGTTAATGAGGTTTATTCCCCTCTCACAGAGTCTGGATCATTATCTGCAGGCCTCCAGCACCACAGTCCACTTCCTATGCCTGACTTCCTCTTTTAATTGACTCTGAAAGAGGAAAATACATGAAATACGAGCAGGAAACTTCTGCTGGAGACTAAACAAGCAATAGGAACTTTATTCAGGTGGGTCAAAAAACCTTCTTTCAAAGGGGTATTTTTGTTATTAATTCTGAAGTAAATTGGTCTATGTGTTATTTGCTACCAGCAAAGAGAAGCTGGGATTAACCTCTCACTGTCCCCTGCAAGAAGAAATCCATACATTTAGAAAAAGATAGCAACAGACCTGCAGTTCACTTAGGTAACCCTCAAAATTATCCCTGCCACATTACATTCTCCGGTTGATTTCTTATCATATGTCTAAGCATGTTGGAAAATTTAATTTAATTTGGCAGTGTTAAACAGGGAAGTACTATTTTTCCCATCATGGGGAAGGACGAATGAACTAGAAGAGGCTGATATTCTGTCCCAAGAACAGAGAGTGCCAGAGGGTTTCCAAGAAGACATAAAATCCCTCTGGGTAGGCCTTCATGCTTTTGAGGACATTTATGTCCAAAGTACAGCATGGATGCAATTCTATCTCATTTCACCAGTTCATGCCCTGAAACCTTAGCCCACACATCCATCAGGCCAGGCTATTAGTCATAGCTACTCCATATTCAGAATCATCTCTACAAGAAAACATACTTCTTAAAGGCAACAGAGAAAAAAGTTTGCCGCAAAAAAAAAATTAAAAATGTTGCTGACTTAGCCCTGCTGCCCAGTGAAGAACCTCATAACCAAGTTATGAGCTTGCTTTCTTCTTTGTGAGATTCAACTGAGATTGCAACATAAATAAGATTCTAGATACAGTACAACATACTGCTGCATATTAATACATGCTAAATCATTACTGATCTCTTACCTTTTCATATCTCCACCAGTAACGTTAATCAACAAATACAATAATGCCATTAAGCAGTGTAAACAGAAGACGGACAACGCCTTTGCATATTTGCATGGAGTGTAATTCGTAAATTGTAGAAATCCAAAATAATCTGTCTTGGCTGTATATAATTACTGTCATCACTATAATAATAGTTATACCATCAGTTCATTAACAGTGAATCTCTTCCTACCTTAATTGCTTTAGCTCTGCTGATCAACCCATCCTGCTGAGCACTTCCAATGAGCAGATCTACTTTCCGAAGTGGAGGGCGCTGCAGGGCTTTAGCTAATGGTTCCCGAAGGTAAATTCCATCCATCACTGGACCCCAGTACTGGAATGGACCACTTATAGCGAGAAGCTAGATTAGCAAAAAAGCAATAATTAGCTTACCCTGGTGATTTCCACTTTCCTTATGTTTAGAAAACTGAGCTGATTGATAGCCTTCAAGTGAACAAGTGACCGGTTAGTTTAAGTGTAAACTCACCATTGGCAGGAAGCAATGCTTTTGCTGACAGTCTCAGTAACTGAAACAAGCTGAATAGGTCAAGAGAATTGATGGTCTTAGAGCCATAAAAATATTCTTTTGAATTAGAAATTGGCTCTATGCCAGTTCTGATTGAAAAATGTATTGTCAGTGAGTGTTTTAATCTGTGGGAATAGGATCCACCTCTAGGATCATCTAGACTGCAGCTTTCACAAGTCTCCCACTTAAGAGACAGAGCACTGATATCCCTCCCTACTTCCTTTTCTGCAAAAATGCAGTTACTGAAGCTACAGACACTTGATTCTCCTCTAGACTAATACCCAGTCTAGATGCAGATGAGAGGGTACTGAAAGAAGGTAAAAATTATATTTAGAATAGTTTTGGAAGATGTGGTCAAAGCAGTGTAAAAGGAACTTAGTCTAAAGGAGAATCAAGCTGTGAGTATTCATAGGTCAGAAGTAGATGCCATGGACATCAGCATCACTTCACCAAAGCTACTCCAGTTCCTCTTTCACAAGGATTCAGCCCAGTTTATTTTTTAAGCTTCCTCACAGCTTCATGTCAATAGAAGCTTCTTTTTGGTTCCTTGCCAGCGGCATATATTTTGCAATGGTGTACCTTAGTCTGTGCATCATTGAGGACACGAGCAGGTAACTGGCGGAGGCAGGCTACAATTTCCTCACTGGTGGATGAAGGGCATCCCACATCTTCAGCCAGCACTGCTGCTTGGGTCTGTGCTCTCCTCTTAGTAATAATGGATGCTGGAGAAAAAGCTGAACCTCCCTGGAAAGGAAAAACAATACCAGTCAATACATGCTGTCAAAACACCTGGGCCCTGGGTGCAGGTAAAAAATGCTGAGAATCAAAATCTGCTCAGTTGAAGTATGTGAAACACTGGTATTTAAATCATAAGAAGCAAGTTCTAACAATCAAATCAAAGGCAAGAAGGACAGGTTTGGCATTTTCCAGCTTTGCCATGGTAATTTTGGAAGACCTTTGAAAAGTGGCTACATTATATCTATAATCAAGTCACAGATCTTTCTCAAAAATTTGCTGGAAGGAAACACCTTCAGACAGGAACAAATATGAAGAAGGTGCTGTGAAGCACATCAGGGAACGGAAAGCCCATCTCACAAGAGTAAAGTCTAAGTAAAGTTTTACTTCCTTAACTGTGATAAACAAGGATTGAGAGCAAGCATGATCTTTTTAAATGAATCCATGAAGAAGAGTTATTTATGCATTTGGACAATGCTGGTGGACTACCAAATGGGCATTAACTATTCA
The DNA here is from genome assembly GCF_964106895.1 of Numenius arquata. Classification (NCBI taxonomy): domain Eukaryota; kingdom Metazoa; phylum Chordata; class Aves; order Charadriiformes; family Scolopacidae; genus Numenius; species Numenius arquata. The sequence goes on along the minus strand of NC_133578.1, from coordinate 69,301,325 downwards.
TATTGACTGTATATAAATTTAGGCTAGAAACTTTAAGATAGCTTACCCAAGGAGCAGTGAAGGTTTAGAAGAGCTACAAGCAGAGGTAGTGGAAAAAAAGGCTAAGCCAAGTTGCGAAGATCAACCAGAGCCAGAGCCCATAAAAATCAGAGCACAAGCTACAGTCCAATCTCTGTCCCAGACTCTGTTTCTTTCCTACAGCTGTGCCAGCATGGAAAAGGTCCTCACCTAAGATGGTACAACTTGGCTTCAAACTAGAAGAGGGTAGATTTAGATTAAATATCAGGAAGAAATTTTTCACTGTGAGGGTGGTGAGGCACTGGAACAGGTTGCCCAGAGAAGTTGTGGATGCCCCATCCCTTCCATCCCTGGATGTGTTCAAGGCCAGGCTGGATGGGGCTTTGAGCAACTGGTCTAGTGGGGAGTTGGAACTCGATGGTCTTTAAGGTCCCTTCCAACACAAACTATTCTATGATTCTATAATGACATTCTTGAGTAACCATGAAAACTACTTATTGAAAATGCAGATAAATTAGTATAAATCTGATAAGATCTGACCTAGAACAGAAAGGCTGGAATAGCTCTGACATGGTTCAAATGACTAATTTCCAAACATATAAATCAGTTTACTATAACTGCTACAATTAGCTTCCGTCTTCTAAAAAACACCCAAACCGTAGATGCATAATATGAAAGACCCCAATCTATCTAACCGATTAACTTACTTCTTACTGAATTTGCTCAAAGCATAACTATAAGTCTGAAAAAGTATAAAACCAGAAGCAAGTTAAAAAGAAACAGAAAGCAAACAGCAAATCCTTATTTTGAAATTGTCTCAAACCTTTGAGCCTGAAGAGCTCGCCCTGGCCAGCACCCAGGACATTTTTTTATATTTCAAACAAGCAGACCCATTGATACTAATAGGATACCAGTGCTCACAACTGGAGAAATATGTTTCCAAAAATAATTAGAAAGACATTATTGTTTGGATGTAGAGACAGTCTTTTTAGTTCACCGTATGTAGAATTTCTAGTGCTACTACCTTCCTGAAAGTTTTCTCTTTCTTTTTAAGGGATATGGAAAACAAGCACTGTTATTAGCCTAATGACTGAGACGCAGATGGTTGCAGACAAGCTAAGGAAAAAGCAAAGATTGTCAATCCTGGATCACTAGAAGAGCCATCTCTGCTTTTAAGAGAGCAGAAGGTCTAAAGAAGAATAAATAAGTACTGCTTGGTCTTATTCCTCACTTTAGCCCTCAATTTAGATGAGAATTTGAGTGAGCAATGGGCTTTATCCTCACGCGGGATTTGCGGTGGCCTATTTTGTGTTTGTAAGGCACGATATTTGCCAGCTGCTTACTAGGTGCACTGAGTCAGTTGGTCATGAGAGAGAAAGGAAAATATTCTCGATGAGAGCATCTCTGTGTGTGGGTGTGTCCCCAGGACGCAGAATGAAAACTTTGCTTTTTTGCCTGACCTTCAGAGGAGCATGTTCACCAGAACTAGGATGGGTGAGACTAGAAAAGGGATAACACGGCATGCCAGCTTCCCTCAGAAGAGTAGCTTCCTTGCTTTTCATTTGAAGCAAGGAATTATGTGTCTCCTTGGTATAGCAGAGAAGTTAGATCTAGGATTGCACAATATTTATCCATGAATCTGGAAAACATATTCTTCAACATCAGAATTGAAAGTGCTCAGCATGTTTTATCAAGTATCCGGTATCTCTAAAAGGCATTCATTTAAACAAAACAAAACCAAACCATAAAAAATTAAAGGGCTTCAGTTTCCCAAATTCTGAAAGTTTCACAAATTTGGAAAGTGGCAGTTTCTGTGTAAATTCTGAAGTTGCCCTATTAAAAGGCTAAGTTTGATAGGGAAAGAGAGTACTGAGATCAGATGACATACAGAATCCAAAAATTCACTTTGATCAAGCAGAACATCCTCGTGTGTGCTTGATTTTGAACACATCTCCTCCCAGGGATTTTAAACCTATGCAAAGTTCCCCTGTCTCTGAGATCTCTACAAACTGAAAGACTGTGCTTGGGTCAAGCACTGAGTCAAACAACAATTACAAAAGATTCTGGATAGAAGCATCCCACAAGTCCTCTCTGCATAGGGAGAACTAAAAGCCTGGACAGGCAAACCTTCATGGCACATCACTGGATCTGTGTGGGTTGGCATTAGATATGGTCCAAGTTCAATGAGTAAAAGAAAAAAACAAAACTTCTGCAAATACATTTGTGAGGTGAGGACAGTTCTTGTTTGAAGCCTTACTCTTGCTGTGCCTATATTCTCTTCTTTGCATGACTGGTTAGAACAGGTTTATGTGCTCTTCTTTATTTTTTTTTTCTTCTATTTTCCATGGTAATGGCCACTTCCTCAGTTTGTTTGTGGTTTGTTTTTTTTTTTAATAACGTCCACATTCAGGAAGCATGTCTTGTGTTTTGGGGTTTGAATGAGATGTGGCATCCACTACTGTTATGCATGTTTAATTTTTATTGGGACTGGAAGTGGGTGATAGAGGGACTTGGGACACCATTCAAGCAGAATTTGGAAGAAATATCATTATGTTCCCTCTTCTTGTGCATCTGAAATACGTTCCAGGCTCTGGAAACAAGGGTCCTCTTACCGCAGAAATTAGGCAAGCAAAACTGTACCAGTTCTCTGGTTTTCAAATTCACATCACAATTCAGGGTCATTGTTTCCTCACCCTCACTAAAAAAAACTCAGGAACAAATAAGTGAGAGCAGAAGCTGGAGACTGCCCAGAATTAAATTTCTTCCTTTTTCGAGCCTGCAGTTTTCACATTAAAAATAAATTTTCCCTAAACACTGTAGCCACATTAGAGGCAGACTCAGGACACAGAGGATAGCATAGCTGCACTCAGCATTTCTGTTGGCTTCTTTCCCTGTAAAACTATAATTTATTTGTGTGATTAGTCCCAGCAACCAGGAATGAAGGAGTTGTTTGCTTTAAAAAATAGGACTGTTTAGGCAGAATAAGAAATAGTGGAGGAACTGTTCATTTCCATTACATGACACCCCTATTACCATCAACATGACAGAATCATGAATCAGGAAACCGAAAATCATGAGATCAGCTCAAAAATAACAAACACTGTGTTCTTTTTGTTAGTCCTCTGTTTTTTAATTCTCCAGGAATTCTACCATACCTATAAACACATGAGCTAGAAAATTCACCTTTAAAACTAACAGCTGAGATCTTCAGATAATCCTGCAGGGTAGTTTTTTGAAAGCAAACCTATAAACAATATGAGATACACAACAAAATCGTGAATGTTTGCCATCTTGCCATCACAGGGCATTTCCTATCTCAGCATCATTTAGATGGGCTTGACAGGGAACTGAAGCCACAGGCAGTTCTTGTTTCAGCTGTCCTCACAGACTGACCCACTGTCATCAGAGGAAGTTCCGATGACATTTTGGACAACGAACCGGATGAAAGCATTCAGTACCAAACTGCAGAGAAGAAGCTGTTGCAGCTGTGTTGCACAATCCACATCAGCAATATCACACTGTCATGCTAAATTTATAGGAAGAGCAGGAACATTACGTTGGGTAGTAGTACTTACCCTAACAAGTTATAGCATTGAAAATGGAAGGTAAAGCTTTCGGTGCTATTTGGTTCAGGGACCAGAAGCTTTGCAAGCATTTCTTTATTTACCTTTTCAAAATAAGAAGTTAAGATGCACTGTAGAAATTCACATATTAGGAAATTTTCCCACAATGGTGAGAAGCTGATGAATGCAAATCTGTATTACATGAAAATGAATTCTTGCTTTGCTGGTAGGCTGTGATCAGCTGAGTCCAGGCTGGAACCTCTTGCAAACTTCTCTCTTGGGACATGGTATGTCACACATCTGTGATAGTGCTGCCCTGGTCATCCCAATTCTCCCTCCACTTGTTGGGCACACCTAACTATTCACATCTAGCCAAAGGCTAGCATTCTGCTTCATATGTCTCACAGATTAGGAGCTTTTAGTTAAATGGCACCCCTTGCTGCTATTCTGATGAGATAATAAAAAAAAATATACGGACCACTATGGTAAACTGTACCTCTCTCTCCCAACGTACCTGGAAAAGACAATTGCTGTGTAAGCTGCAATCCTGAATGTCTTTTAATTCCTCATTTACTCTGGAAACTCGCTTCTGCAAAGTTTTTTGGAACTGATTCACAACAGATCTAATGATTAGAAACTTCATTGCAACTAGCTTTTATCGCCCACACTCTGTAAAGCCAAAACCTTCTTCCTCTGCTCACACCGTGACCTCTTGTTTTTCCAACCTGACTTGAAACTGAAAACCCTGCTTGAGCCACATTTATATCTTCAACACAAGCACTCTCTTCAAATTAGTGCAGTTTTTCTGACGGCTGCAAGGCAGCAGCCTCCTTACGAAGCAGACCAGAAGAATGTTATAGACAGCAATGTTATTGCAAACAGAAATAACAGTAACACCACTCAAAAAGCAAAGTCAAAAAATATCTAATGAAAACAGTCAAGCCAATGAACTACCCTGATAATTCTACTTTCCCAAAAGAGCCAGATGTACAGCAATATTTTATTCGTTAAAGATAGGCACTCTCCAGGCTCAGTTGCATATGGTTCCCAGCAAGAAGTATCTGTCAGACCATCTGGTTTGACCTCCGGGATAGCCAAGGCTCTTCCATTTCCTGACTGCTAGGCTCAAGGGCTTCCTATCACTTAAAACATGGCTCGTATTTGACTAAAGCCTGATCTTGCATAAAACATTTAAGCTGGACTTGGAGACACCGAAAAATGGACACCGCAATCTTCTCCTTTGCAGTTCATGCCTGAAGATACTCACTCCACTGACTGGAAAACTGCACCTTATTTCTCTTTGAGGATGCCTTCAGTTTCAGCTGACATCAGATCAAAGAGACTGTTTATATCCTGTTTTTTCTCCCTGCAAAAATAAGCAAGCTGCAACTAAGTGACTACTAACTCTTCTTTCCTATTAGCTTAACAGATTTTTCTCTAAAAGACTGGATTTAAAGTATTTTCAGAAGTTCTTGTCAATTTGGGACTCCCCCCCCCCCCCAGCCCCACCCCCTTGCAGGGTTGTATTTCAGTATCCTGCCTTTCTTTTCCTTAGACATCTAATTCTGCACAGTGACAAGTGCTTACAACACACGAAGGTTGCAGGGCTCTATGTGGAAACATGAATGTCATTTTTTTCAGGCTTTTAGACAATGTCTGTCTTCAAAAACCTGGAAAAGTAGAAATCTTTGGGACCAGGACAGGGAGTCTCTATCACAGTTAAGGAGCTCTGTTGCTAAAGTGACAAACATCAGCCCATGAAGTGTAACAGGGAGCTGGCTGGTCGGTCCAGCAATGGAAAGGGAGAATGAGATACAAAATTTTTTCCCTCCATAACTATCTACTAGAACTGTGATTTCCAGGTAAAAATGAGAGAAAGGAGAGGGTCCTCTCTCTTCTGTCAAAAATAACATTTCCAAGAAGATTTCATTTTTATACATGACTCTTGGCGAATCCCTCTTTGCTCTAATCGGAGGCAGTCCTGCAAGTGCAGTGTTCCTCTCTCAGGTGACTCACGGAGTGCCCATGTCAGGTTAGTGACTTAAATAACAGGATATGAGTACTTTTAAGATGACATATAAAGCCCCACTTAATTCATATGAAAACTTTCTTCCATTTATATGTAAACATTGCCTTATCAATTATCTTAACATTAAAACCAAGTTATTAGCTGAACAAACTGAACAGGAAAACTTGCTCTCATCATTGCATAAGGGTAAATTGCCACTTGAAACAGGAAGAAACGATATGGAAATGGAGGATTTTATTTATCTCCCTGCAATGCAAACTCATCTGTTCTCTACAAGTATGGTACAAACCATGGCTGAGATTCATTATCTTTCCAATGAAGCATGTTCTATCAAGCAAGTCCAGCCTTTTCTTTAGTGGGACCAATCTTTCCTGCTCAGTCTGAGACCTGCCCCGTTTGTGAGTGCAGCTTGGGATGTAACCTGGCTTCTTGCAAAGGCAGAAAGACCACCAGAGCCAGCCTCAGGCAGACATTGGTGAGAAGGATCAGGAAAAGGCAGAGCTCATCCCCTGCCTACTCCCATGAGTGGTGCAGACATCCCCCAACCTGGGATCTTTCAGTAACTCCAGAAACATTGTACATTCATTCGGTGAATGCCATTAGGAAATGTGCATGACACATCCCTGGGACCTGAAGAAAGCAATAAGGTCCTAAGCAATCAAAATATAACTGGCAGGGATAATCATGGGCCAGTATGGTAAAACCAGCTTCCCAGAGCACTGGCGATAATGCTGTCATGGCTCTGCATTGCAGACTGATTTGCTTATCAAGCTTCCTAATGCTTACCTGTCCATTCAAGGTGAGGACTGTTAGCACAGCCCACCAAAGAGAAAAGATATTCTCCTGTAATTACATAGCTCCGCATTTTGGCACAGCTTTGGGAATTTGATCCCTGTCTCCTGGTTCCAATAATGCTTACACAACAGCTCCCACACTTGTCAACTTTTAGTTTTCATCATCAAACTGATTTGCGTTACAACGAGCATCTACTCAGAGCTACTCTGGTGTGAAGTAGGAACTCTGCTTGGGGTTCCTGGTGTGGTTCTTTTGGTTTGTTTTGGGGTGGGTTTTTTTTGTTTGGTTCTTTTGGGGGTTTGGGTTTTGTTTTGTTTTTTAATTTTACTATACAAAATTAGGTATATGAGTTTTTCAGATCACATCTTTATTACAAAAGCAAAGAGCAAACCTTAATAAATCCCTTTGACTTCTACTTTCATATCTTGCAGTATACTATATTCCTGGGTGACTTCAGTCAGGTTATTTAACAGGCTAGTATCTTGGTTTCCCCATCTCAGACACTGAGATGAGAAAGGTCCTGAGGCTCCTGCTTCTGCACTTTGTACAACTGATATGAAAATGTGCTCCAGAGACAGACTTTCACTCCATATTCTTTCATTGCTGATATTGAGCTTCGATTATGTGCAGACAGAGGTGTTTTGGAGTGCAGAGTAAAGAATGAAGCAAACCTTACATTCTCATCCAGGCTCAGTAAGAATGGAAAACAAAGTTTTGTGCCTCTTCCTGTCTGTCTGAAAAAAACTAGTAAAACTACACAAAACAGAACATTACAGGATAAATAAAATTAGAAGAAAAAAAAAAAAAAGGAGAACGAGAAACCCTTTCTGTCTAAGTAATGTAAAACAGGTTATTTTGCTCATTTTTTATATCTGCTCAAACCAGCCCTGGTACAACATGTTAAAAATCTCCATTTCCCTCAGCCCATAGATAAAAAGTGTCTTGAGTAGTGGCTTGCAACAGGAACCTCATCTGTTGCAAACACTTTGAGCCTTCCTTATTTCTCAGAGAGGAAGTATGTGGCCTGTTTGGCAAACGCTGCTCTACATGACAGCGTGAACTTCACAACACACTCATTCGACCGGCTGCTCCTCGACTTGATCAGCGAAACCTTGCTGGCAGCATGAGAGCAGTATTATGACTACGGCTTTTTTGAGAGATACTGCAACCTGGAATATCATGCCTAGCATTTAAAGGTAATCCTTGCTCTGATACATTTTAGATTATCTGCATATGGGACCAAATGTTTCAATTTTATTTATATAAAAGGGAGTTCTGTTTCATTAACAAGGACAGTATTCAGATCGCGGATTTCAAATACCACCAAAGGTAGAAATAGAAAAGCCTGCCTTGATCCTTTTCATAAGGAGTGGTACTAAAGATAGAAGGGACGAGGAGTATTTCTACAGAAAGCTCACAGTAAGACAGATGCATAGGACCTTATGCTGAAGCAAACTGCAGCTCCCTATAACCCAAAATATGAGAAATGTCACAGACAGATTAGTGGGGGTTTTATTCAAAGTGTTAGAAGTTTGCATGATGTGGTATTTCTGTGTTGTTTCATAGTTGCATGCTTATGTGAATTACCTTGATTACAGCACTACATCGTTCTTTCTAAGTGCAAAGGTACAAGTGTCTAAAAGCTGAAAAGATGCTCATTTTGATTAATGACAAATTAAGGGAAATTCACACCAAAAATACACAGTTTCTGAAATCTAAGCTGCTTTTTTTCCCCACGTGAAAAATAACAGGATGCTGGTGCTTTAATTTTCAAATTAAATGGGATTCAGACATTACCTGTGAACCTTACTGAGAATTAAATTCTAAGACCTTGGCAGTATAGATGTGAACATCAGGTAACAAAAATAAAATAGAGTATAGCATCTCAGGAATGATGAATGTCCTAATTTCACTGGCCTGCAGTATTCTTTGCAGAAGGGCTTTACTCAGGTGCTTGTTTTACCTTTTTATTTCTCTTATTATTTTCATTTATCTATATTTATTATTTCTCAATCATTTTAAATGTAACTTTGAAAAAGTTCTTACAAAGCAACGGACTTTCCTGTATGCTGTGCTATTTAACTGCTCCAGAAGTGCATTTTCTCAGAGAACAGGTTCTGCGAGAGGAAATTATTGCTACATGTGCTGCACGCAGGAACGGAAGGTGGAAATTGTACCACAGGTTTTTGGGACCCACGATGTAGGTCAATGAGATTTCAGTCTTGACAGGTGAAGGGTTCATATCTGCCGAGAGTTCTGCCACTGATAAACAGGACACAAAGCCGGACTAGGGCTGTAGGTGTTTCCTCACCTTGCTTTTGGCAGCGAAAATAAAGCAGTAAAGGTCACTAAACCCCAGTAGCAGTGTGTTTGCAGACAGCTATGGCTGTAGCCACTGGTTTTCCTCAAACTCAAGAGGAAAGGAGAGGAAGAAATACTGCAAATGTGATCTGAACGGTTGAAATCCAATGTCCACACAAGCCTGAGGAGGTGGCCTGTGAGCAGGGAAAGCCACCCGTACACGGTGCAGCAGCACGGTGGTTCCTCTGAACTCAACAGCAGCTGCGTTCTTCCAAGCAGGGCATTGGGTTGATAAGACAAGGTGAGCTTAGAGTCTATCGCTTCTCCTTAATTCTTCCCAAACCACCCTCAGTGAACAATTTCTCTGGATCTGGCATAATTACCTGTTTCTACGACAGAGGGATGCCACCTCTACTCATATCCCAAGCTCTGTCACCAAGTTTAAGTGAGATGCAGTGCCTGGAGAAGATTCGCCATTTCAAAAGAGTATCATCTATAAAACTGTTATTGTTCCACTACTGACTTAAATGGCAAAAAATCTTCTTGGCCACAAGATGCTCTACAGTTTCCTGTAAGTTAGTTTTTGCAGAGCATCTCAAAATTTCAGAAAACCGCCATACAGCTTATCATATAGCAATGGATTTGTATTGTGCTGCCAATACTTGACATCAGCACAAGTTCCTTAAGCCATTAAGTTCTATCACACACTGGAGAGTCACATGCACTGCTGGTTTAGAAATACTTTGGATACTAATTCATACACTGTTACTCCAAAAACAGTGATCTGCCATTGCCAGCAAGTAAGTAGAAACAATCTTCTACCCTCTCCATTTCAAACGAAATTTCCCATTTCTTTAATTTCCATCACATTTTCAAATGTCTGAGAGTTGAGCCGTACCTGAGGGCATTCACTCCACCAGCTTTGACGGGACTATAGGCACATTTACTCTGCCCAAACGCATAATGACAAGTGGCCTTACCAGTAAAACCTAGTCTGATATCTGTCATTTTCCTTATAATCACTTCGGATAAGTGAATCATCAACAGCTCGCAGCTTTCTATTTGCTAATTTTTATTGAACACTTCTGCCGTGAGTCTAGAGAACATTTTGAACTCTCTGTCCCTTTTAAGACTTTATGCTGCCACCAGTGGTTAATTAGTGACAGTAAAACAGCATGGAAAATGTAACAAGACACAGCAAACTGTCACACTAGTGACATCAAAGTCCAAAACGCCATGCCCCTTCACTGTTACCGTAAGTACTTTATAACACTTGTATTTTCCATAAGTCTGATTCTTCCACCTCTAAAGTAGCTGCACGGAGCAGCATGCTCTGTCCTGTTGACCTCAGAGGTCCTTTGAGAAGAACGATGTCATAATGCCATAATTTGTATAGCAGAAGTGAGCCAGGCCAGTTTTGGATGTGTTCTGCATAAACATGAACTAGGCACGTGCCAGTTGTCTGGTACTTAATCCAGCTGGACTAGACACTGAGGTTTAATTACAAACTACATATGAGCAAACCTTCAAAAATGCATCAGGTATTTTTAAAGCAACATTTAGAGCTTAGACCCCTAAATACCACCTGAGAAAATGAAGATGCCTTTCTCAAAGGTGCCGTGCTTTTAGAAAGTTTGTAAGCGTGAGGTAAAGTTTTCAGAAGTCTTTCCATCATGGACAAATGCGATATATCACTTTCCACAGTGACTCAGACACACCTGAAAATTCTATCCACTGTATCTTAAGAGTAGGAAAAAAGCCCTTGAAAGCACTTGGTCAAAACTGATCTCTAGTAGGATGCCTTGCTCTCCTGGCCTGCAAATACCAAGACCCAGAACAAAGGGGTACATAGAGGTAGGACTCTATTATTTTTATTTTTCCATATTTTTGCAACAGAAAATTCAAGTACTATTCTAATCTAAATAACACTTGCATGTGTTAAAATTATAGATGGGCATAAGAAATTGATGCTGGCAGCTATCTGTAATTGTAAAAAAGTTTTGGTAACTGCAGCTTGCTTACTATACACTTAGCCAGATTTGAATTGCCCTTTTCAAGTACTCCAAAAGTGCAGCTCCTACAGCACAGAGCTCAGCGGAGGTTATCCGTCCAGGTGTTCATCCCACTTCCCTGGCTGACTTTTTCAGCCTTGTTGAGCTCCCTATTCCCATGCCCAGGAAATTCTGCTGGCTGATTTGAAGATGAGCCAAGAACATCTATAGTATCTGTAGCCAAAGTACTGGCTGCACTTTTCCTATGCATATACCTCTCATTCTCGATGGGATACAACTGAGAAAAATGTTGAAGAAATTAAAATTGGGTCTTGTAAAAAATATTCATAGTTAGTTCAGGAAATTATAATCTTGCAAGTAGACGGCGCCTGCCAAAAATTAATTCTGATTTCAGTTTTAGAAACTTATGTGCATTTGAATGGATAACGATTTTGGTTTTGTTATCAATAGAGACCCTCTTATTCAAATGTGGATGTCCAAATAGTTTAATTTAAATTTAAGGCTATTTTTTAATTCAGCTTCTATACTTTCTATATCAGCCAATGAAACAGTTTTTTGTCCTTGTGAAAGCAGATTTCAGAGACTTGTCAGAAAGACCCTGGCATAGCTGCATCCTACAGATGTGCCACAAGCTAGTTCCTGAGTGCAGGCAGTGACAGGGTGATGTGCCATTTGGACGGTGACATAGAGACTTCTAGCAAAAAGCTTTTGGGAACAAGCGCTAAGAAGCTTGAAAATGAGATGAGGTGGAGTCAAACTGTGCATTACCATCTGTTTTAGCACTGATCTACTTGCATTTGGTAAGAGATGAATTCTCTTTCTTTTGAACAGCATTTTATTCTGTAGGGTGTCTCCCTAAAATCGCTGTAAGATATTTATGGTATTAAGCAATATACTCAATTCTGCCAATCTTATTCCAAAAAACAATTACTAATAAAGCCTGTCTGATTTCAGCAGTACTGCTTCTCAAGTCGGACACTTTTCCAGCTAACACCGCCAGGCTCTAGCCTGTTGTAAGGAAAGAGCAACATACCAAAGGCAGTCATCATCTTTGAAATATTTAAGCTAGAAAAGACTGAAAGACGAAAATTGCACCTGAGTTCAGTAAATACCCACATGATGCTGCTAGGGGTCCTGCTATGCTTTTCACAGGGCAACAGACGGACAAATATTTTTAAAAAATAATTAGCTATCAGCTCATGGTGTTGAGTTATTTTGCTTTAATGTACAGTTTCAAACAGATATAGCTTATTCTTCTCACCTCTGGAAATATAGCATAGCGTGTGACACCTTCCACACCCAAAGGATTTTTCTTTCTGTCCTCTGTCAGGGACAATTAGGATCGGTGCAGTAAAGTCATGAGAAGGAACACCCTCTCTCCAGATATTTAGTTCCCCAATTGTCTGATACTGCTTCTTGTACATCCACCAAGACTTAAGAGAAGTATCTGAAGAATCTGAACTACTGGCTTTATGCAGGAAGAGTGTTTTGAGATCAAACACTTTGAGGCAAGGTGTTACTTTAAAAAAAAAAAAAAAAAAAAAAGAAAGAAAAAAGAGGAAAAACAACATTACCCACATTCACTGAGAGCCCAAGTGCATCAGAAAGAAACCACTGAACAACATTCTTAGTGTTCGGCAATAAGGCAGCATAATAGACACAGCGCTGAAAACCAGATCCATCAATCTATTTTCTTTGTAGCTTCAGCACTCCAAATGCTGAAAAGAACATTTTGTATATGAAATGACTGTATGGGCATGGCTTTGCTGTGACTTCCTATTGTGCTGAGGTGCTGGTAATGGAAACTTTTACTGCACTGCGTTCTTCTGAGCACTTCCCTAGCTGTGGTTTTCTGCTATTCCCCTGATAAAAGCACCAAAGTGGTGAGAGTTTAGCAAGTATGTAAAACTCTCACATGAGTTTGACACAAGAGTTCTCCAAAGCAAAACTGTATAAAGTTGGAGACACCCAAACTAGGTCATTTCTCATCTGTTAGCACAGCAGGTGTTGTTCTGATGTTTAATTTCAATGTCTCCTTTGACTTAGTTCTGAAAAGCTTTGATGGAATTAGAGAGCGCAATGGGAAATACTGTGAAAACGCCGAGACCCTCTGAAGAAACAAATGTGCCGAGCCAAATGGGTAAGCACTCATTTAATTTCTTTCGAGAGAAAAGATGTTCAAAATATATGGTACATTCATCCATGTGTCCTCCTTCATCTGCCTGACGTAGTAAAAGCAGGCAATAGCGTGACTGCTGTGGGAGAAGGAGGGCATCCTCAGACAGTGCTTATTTTTAGGTACGTTGTAGATCATTTTCCAAGAAGTGCTTTAATTAAAAAACCCAAATATTAAAACTATTATTTGCTGGTGCTCCCTAAAGATGTTCCTTCCAATTCAGAAAGCACTGAAGCACTACTTCAGAAACCAGAATTACTGTGCTTTGACATACTTGCATGTGATATTTTATACAAATTTGCTCTGGAAATTTGGGGTTGCTTCATTTAAGGTTAAAAACCTTAATGATGTTATGCTTGCACTGAACCTGAAGTCTGCTGTTAGACAGTTGCATTAGAAGTAGCCCGCAGCCAACTTGTCAGCAGGTTTATCAATAGATGTTATACAGAAATACACATTTCACAGGCCAAGCTGCCAGAGGGAGATATAACACATCCGCCCTATGCATCCTCACGATAAAATAAATCAGGTTGCAAAGCTCCCCCTGCACACCCGTAGGCTGGTAGAGGTTATGCATCTGAGGGGGAAAGCAAGAGGGACTCAGTGACCTGCTACTTCCAAACTGCGGGTAGATGGAGAGTGAGTACAGCCTCAGCTCTCACGCTGCGATACGACAGACAGCTGGTGCAAGAGCCGCAATAAATCACTCCCCAAAGGTGAGGAAGAGAAAACAGTTTGGGTTTTTTCTTTTGTTTTTTGGTTTTTTTTTTTTTAGAGGGGGAAGGCATTAATCAAAATTTTTGGGTTTTACATGAAAGATGGTCCAGTTGTGGTTCTCATTATTATAAGAATAGGGAATCAGCCTGGTTTCATTAGTGCTGGAAGGAAACCCAGCCCTGCTTTTAGCGTGGCCAAGAACTAGTTGATGTGGGCAGCTCTGCAGCCTTAAGTCCAAATAAAGCAGAGACCAAGTTCTGTTAAGGCTACTCAGAGGCCCATAACATTAACAGACAATTTATTTTTTTGTGCAGAAGAATGCCTATGTTGATCTTCCCAGCAACTGCTTTCACGAATACCGTGACCATAAAGCAGAGGGACATTCACACAGTCAGAGCAGGACCTTGCTGAGGCGCAGGGGAGTGAGGGGGTCGCTGCCATGGCTGTGACCAAGTTTGCATTGTTCTGTATTGTTCCTGCACATGCTAAAAGTCAGGATTTAGCAGGGCTAAAGCCAACTGCATCCCCTTCCAGTGACATAAATAGCACACATCTCTAAAAGATATTGCTAGCATAGCAATTACAAGGGGAAACTACCCATTTAGGAATTCAGGGCTCCATCTACTTGCGCTCTTCTACACGTCTAGCACATCTAGAAAGGTGCTTTGTCAGATCCTGCCTGACTTTCAGCTGCCACCCATGGAGGGAACAAGTCTCCCATAGCTGCAGTGGCTTCTGTTAAGGCCCCAGTGATGTGTCAGACACTCACACGGGTGAAATTGCATCCAAAGGCAGCTTTAAAAGCCTGCATAACTCCTTGGACCCAACTCTTAGTCTGAATCAGACCAGCATTTTTCCTAATGGCTTAAATGTTGGTAATTAAAGTGAGGAATACAAGCATCAGTACTTTCATCCAAATCTAATTAAAACAGACTTTTGAAAAGGAACTGAGTACTAAAAGCATATATTGAGGTTAATTCAATGAGTTTGTGTCTTTTTGTCTTCCTGAGCAGATCAAACTCCAAATCACATCATCAAACATGGAAGATTTCCCCCAGGCCATGAATCTTTGATTTAAGTGAGGTAGAGGACCTAACCTACAGACTTACAACAGTCCCAATAGTTATTAGGAAAAGCAAGTTTTACACTGGCTCATTCCAGTGACACTGAATAAAAGGAAGGACTGAATCAGAAGGGAAAGAAAGAAAGAAAGGAAAGAACAACAAAAAATGGGAAGAAAACAGGTAACTGGAGTCTGCAGACTTGATCTGCAGTGGGAATGTGTTCATTAGACTCCTCTAAGCCCCTTGTGCTGCCTGAGAGCTGCACTGAAAGCCAAACCTTGTGCTTCCCTCACCTCCAGTGCATGAGTCTTGGTCCTAAAAAAGGGAACAGTGCATGAGCTGCATTTCCCCAGGAGGCATTTGAACTCCACATATGGCTGCACTCCATCTGAAAGCAAACTGTATGGGCATTCCTGACACAACCTAGGTACTAGTAACAGAGTAGTGACAGCAGCAAGGGGGCATCAGGGGATGTGAGCCCACCCCCTCCTCTTTCCTCCCTTGGGGCCCTGAATCAAGGGTTAATCCTTACTGAGCTGCACCTGCATAACTCTCAGTTCCCAAGATGGCTGGTTTAGATCTAATTTGGGTATGCCAGGGCAACTTTGCAGCCACACCTTACGGCTGCTGCACAACCAGCCTCCCAGACACACACGAGTGCCCTCCTTTACCCTCTCTGGTAGACACCATGCTATAAATCACAGTATCTCTGCTGGGACGACGCAGGAAGCTGAGTTCTGAGGAGCTCATTCCCACTCCACAGAAGGACCACATGGGTGCACAGCACAGCATTTTTTTGAGGGTGATGATCTGGATCTGGATGGTCTGCCTATGTTCTCCCTCCTCTCTAACAGTGCTTCGTAGTCCATTCACGATGAATAATTTGAAGCATGTGATATTCAGTCTCACACTTTGACAGACACCCAGGGATGCAGACATCTAAAACCAGTGTGTATTTCATATTCATTTTCTACTCCTAAAAAAACCCCACTTAGAGGTTAACTTAACACCTGATTCAGTGGAAATGACTGTGCTTCGATCTTTCCACTCCAACTTTTGAGTTGTTCCATTTCAGATGTAACCTACACTTGCACTGTGGAGGAGAGGTTGAGCTAGAAAAACTCAGTCAAATCTTCTTTTTTCTTTTACAACTTAAACGTATGGGGAGCTCATCAGATCAGAGCTATTAGATCATTGTAAAATTTAGGCGTGGAGAAAGAGAGTAACTTTTTTAGTCCTTGTTTCGAGGTTTTTGTGTCTGAAAGGAGCCAGTATGGGTTTTGTGAAATGTTGTAGAGTGTGGTGGGGTATTTTACATGACCAAAAAACCCAGTGATGTTTGATTTAAATACCAATTAAAATGAGGTCTTCTTTGTGGAGTGTGAGGGTTTAAAGGTTTTGGTAGTACAAAGCCCCTTTACTTTCACTCTAATGTAAGTACATGCAGTTTAAGAGGTAATGTTTGCATCCATGTGGCAGCCAACATTATGATTAATTCCTTCCTTTTCAGAACTACAAATTAACGTGCAAAATTGAAACAAAAACGGATATAAAGATGAAAGTGCAAGCAAAGTAACACACATCTTGCTAGAGAAAAAGTCATGTACCCCATAGTGCATAACGAAATGCAAACCACTGGTACGCAAGGAAAGAGAGCAGAAAAGCACTTGTTTTCCACCCTTTATAAAAAAACAGCGTGTTTTAAAAAAAGCATTGCTAAAGGCATTGCCATTAAGCTAAAAAATAAAAAAAAAAAAAAAGGCATTCCATGTAGAATTCCTTTCAAAGAATCTGCAATGGGACATCAGGCAACAGCACTTTATCCTCACTCTGCAATGCTTACAACCTACCTTCCGGCATTTATTTCGTATAGTCACGGTAAAGATTTTGCTTCGTTGAAAAAGGCTCAGCACCAATACTTATGTCTCGTTACCCTCAGGTACTAAGCAGTTTCATTGACAGAGGTGTTGTAATTTTTAGTGCAGAACAGGGAAGCAATAAAAGGCACGCTCAGCACAGAATTTCTTCAGTATAGTTGAACCAATTGTATAATAAGTTACAGTAGACTAATCATGGCAGTTGGCTGATTTAAACAAAGGTACTGGACTAGTCCTGTTCAGCGACACTAATCAACTGAGAGAACCACGGCACACTGTCAAACTAATCAGTGTCTATTCCTGGCTTTACACATCTATGCATCCATAAGGGTGCTCACTATCTGTATCATGGGGCTACTTCAATAGGCAAAGGCTAGCAAGACTAAAAATGCTTACAGTCAGTCTGAATATTAAGGTAAAACAACTCACTACTTTGCATAACACAAATACCTCTAACATAACAATACACAGCTACTCATTATCAATTGAGAAAACACTGCTTTTTATTTCCTTTAAATCACAGATGTGGAATATTTTACTTAACACTTATGTAATCATTAACACTGCTGAAAGGATAACAAATGTAAAATCTCTCCCCTTGAAAATACTTCTTTTCTGCAGCCTTGCATGTTTCCTTCAGCCTTTCATCGTTACCACTCTTGAGTTATTTGTAAGGCTCTGGGACACAGAGGCTGAAAACAGAGCCAGTCTGTGTATTCATTCAGGATGCTGTTTCTAGGTTTCCCTGAAAAAACTGTCTTCCTTAAAGACAAATTGACAAGGAATCTATATTAAAAGAGAAAATCTAACAAGATACAGAAGCATGTCTATCTCACTGGGTAATTTCTTTGTCCTCTTCCCTGAATTCATTCCCATTTTTGCACGTGCTGAGCTGCACGGAGTGAGCAAGTATGGAGATAATCCTTCTCTGCAGACGTACTGCTAGATGGTATTACTAAGGAAAGGGGTGCTGATCCTGCTGGAGGCAGAGGGAAAGCTTTGTCTCTCCATGTGCCAGTGGAGGGTACTGCAACTTGCAGAGGGAAGGGAAGCACTTCCAGGAGGAACACAGGCAGCATACTACATGATCCCTCTTGCCAGGACTTATGCTAAAGACCTCAAACCACCCAGCATGACACATTTCTGAATCTCTCACCTGTCAGCATTTACTGGACACCACAGATTCCTGCTGGATGAGGAGCTCTTGAACTTTTGACAGTGCCATTCTTGTGCAAAGTGCCTCCTCCATCCTCCAGAAAACCTGGAGACTCAGCCCGTGTCCTACACAGTGCTGCAAGGCCCAGGGTCGTCCCAGCTGATGTAAAAGGTCTTCTTATCTCTTTACTGACCTCAGTGCTGCAAACTGCAGTTGTACAATGATTTAATTATAAACACCGATAGTGCCTCTCTTCTTTAATTGAAGATAAGGGCATCACGTGCTACCTCTACAACAGTTTCCACACAAGGGGGGAGTACAGAGAGCTCCAGCTGTTCATCGAGCTAATTTTAAAAAGTAATGGGAAATGGGCATTAATGGCCACACTCTCATTGCCCTTGGTCTAAACTACTACCTTTGAAAAGTATCAGCGGTGTTAAATGATGGAACAATTTAACATGCATCTTCCTTTCCTTAAATGTAATGTATCAGCTTGGCTCAAAATTGTAGCTGGAGGCATTTAGACAGTGGCATTAATCAAACTGGGTTACTTCCTAATACTATAAATACTTACTAATTTTGCTAGTTTCAAACTGAATATGTCCTTTAAATATGGTAATTACTAGAAAAAGTGCTCTAAATTTAGTTACTTATAATTAACCAAATGACTTTTTTTCATTTCTAATATCTTCACATTCTTCTTATAAAGTTATAGGCTCATCTTTAGCTCTTTATGTTTACCAAGTGACATTTCAGAGTGAGATTTTTTTTTTCCCATTTGACCTATTATGTAAAACATAACATACATAATGAAAAATCTATTTCTGCTTCAGAACTCTATCTTGTTTTTAAGAGATATTTTCTGTCTTCCTTAACAGGTCAGGAGAGCGATTTCCTTGCTGTCCTCTATGACTATCCTTCAGCAGACATAAGCCAACCTATATTTCATGTAGGGGAAAAGCTACGTGTGCTATCAGAGTAAGTTGATCCATTTTTATTTATTTATTTTTTTTTAAATTGGGTTTTGTTACAATTGATGCAAAGTTGTCTTTTATGCACCTGGCCCAAACTGGATGCAGTTCAGCAAAACGAACTGAGTTCAGAATTTGCAAGGAAAGATGCTTAGTCATGGTGTAAATTTTCCTGTAGTTTAAGGATTTGGTTTTTCAGATTGTTCTTGGATCCTTGGATTCCTCTGACATGGTTTCTGAAGCCAGATTCAGACTCTATTCTAAAGTAGGACTCAAAACAGAATTCTGCTTTGAAAAATGAGAAGATATCCCCTTTGTGTTAGTGGAAAACTGTGTAAGACCAAGAATAGTTTGAATCACACAGAAAAGGAAAATTATTCTGAACTTCTCTGTCAAGTGTGTCTCTCATTTTCTCTCTCACCCTTTTTATCTAATACCTCCTTTATGATTATGTCTTCAAACTTCACCCTAGATTTAAGCCAACTCTAACAAAAATAAAATAAAAATATAGCTTTTTTTCCCTCATTTTTTTTAACTGATTCTGCATTTTTTTAGCTGGGGGTGGCAGGTCAAAGATTTCCTAGCCACTTCCACTCCAAAAGTTGATGAGACCCAGAAGGAGGTAGGCTTAAGAGCACTACTTTGGACTGACCTTAGGCATAGTGCAAATATTGCCACACAGGAGAGTAAGCACAGTTCTTGAAAAATGGAAGCTAGCAGCCCTGATGTTCCTTTGTGCACAACTTGTATCAGCACACAGTGACCTCCTAGAAGTTACTTGGCCCCACAGCCACTGTTTGCACCGCTTAAACAGGAATTAAAGATTTCGTTTTCGCAGCTGGTGGAGAAGACAGATTCAAGGGGGACTAGACACATTAATAGCAGAGAAATCCTCTGACTTCTGAATTTGTAAAGAAAAATTCTCTACCCGAGGAAGTCAGTCTCAGGTGGCTGGAGGCCAGAAGTACTCAAGAGAATTATCACAGATGATTGATTCTCAGACTCTTCACCCAGCTACCATGAACTACAATAGCCTTTGTCAGCAACAAGATGCAGGGCTACACAGACCTTTGGTCTGACCCAAAATGGTTGTGGTTATGTTCTGATGACAAAGTGCTTTCCCTGTCTTCCCAAACATAGAGGTCACAAGGCTCAGACAGTACCACTAGATGAATTTTCTGCTGATGGAGAGCTTCCCTAAACAAGGGGAATTCTTCTCTGGTAACCTCTAGCTGTTTAAACCTTGCTGTAGTTTGAGTAACATACATGACATGGTACAACAATTGCTTTAGCTTGGAAATTCCAGCTTAAAGCCTCACTCCCAGCTTTTATCAGCTACGAGCCCTCACAACACCACATAACCACATATGCCCATATCAAAGGGAATTGCATGGCATATCATATGCATACATTTGCTGCATAGTGTGATCTACTGGATGAATAACTTCTAAAGGAACTAGGCTTCTGTAGCAGCAGTTTTTATCATATTTGCCTGTTGTACAGTGATCAACAGCTTCTCCTAATTGTAAACAAGAGCCAAAGCAAGACTTGATGGGAACTTCCCTCTTCCTCTTTTGAATCATCTTGTTCATAGAAGACCTGACACGGCAATGCTCTATCCAAAGCACGGTGTCCTAATGAAGGACCTGTCCTTCCCTGCCAGGGTATGTGCTGATGCTAACAGGAACTGTTTGCCTGCAGACTCTTGCGGCACATAAGCTGTAGGTATAATCTTTTTCTCAAGTCATTCAAAGAAGCAAACTGTAGTGGCAGAAAAGAGCAGCACAGCAGACAAGACGAGAGCACAAGTGATGAGGAGTCACCACAGAGAAGCCAGCATGAACAAGCAGCATGTACAGCTTCTATAGAATCATCTAGGTGGAAGGGACCTTCAAGATCATCTAGTCCAACCATCAACCTAACTCTGACAAAAAAAACATCACTAAACCATGTCCCCCAGCACCATGTCAACCCATCTTTTCAACGCCTCCAGGGATGGTGCCTCAACCACTTCCCTGGACAGCCCATTCCAATGCTTGATAACCCTTTCAGTGTAAAAATTCTTCCTAATATCCAACTTGAACCTCCCCTGGCGCAACTTGAGGCCGTTTCCTCTAGTCCTGTCGCCTGTGACTTGGGAGAAGAGACCGACCCCCATCTCTCTACAGCCTCCTTTCAGGTAGTTTTAGAGAGCAACAAGGTCCCCCCTCAGCCTCCTTTTCTCCAGGCTGAACAACCCCAGCTCCCTTAGCCTCTCCTCATAAGACTTGTGCTCCAGACCCCTCGCCAGCTTTGTTGCCCATCTCTGGACCCGCTCCAGCACCTCAGTGTCTTTTTGTGGTAAGGGGCCCAAAACTGGACATAGTACTCGAGGTGGGGCCTCACCAGTGCCGAGTACAGAGGGATGATCACCTATAATGGCTGCTTTTCAGCCTTCTACCAAAGCAATTATGTGTAGCAGAAATCAGCCCCACCAATCATGCCAGGAACATGATACATGGGACCCCCATAGAAAATACAACTCTTTGCAGATATTTGTGACTGCTCTGGGTTGGCAGGATTAGATAAGCACCACTGGCACAGTGTCTCACTATGCACCCTTGTCAGGTACCTTTCATCACCAGATGAACAACTGCATTTTGTTGGCAGCAGTCAAACCAGATGTCCTCTAATGATCCCCCCAGCCTACATCATTTCTGTGGCCCCTGCCCCAGGAGAGATGTGCTGCTTTGGGACTTTTGATCATCATAGGGATTTTTCAGGGTTAGTAATATTGCAGTTTGGAAAGGAGATGCTGAGTCTCACAGGTTTTTTTGTTTTTGCAATTCTTGGTTCTGTCTGGGAGAGCTGCAGAGGAAAAAAAAACACACAATAACCTAAACTTCTTACAGATAATTTCACATTAACTGGAAACTCTCAAACAAAACTTGTGGTGACCTGAAATTTCCAGCTCTGAGCAGCAGACGCTTCTCTTTTTCCCACAGCATATACTTTCTGGATGATGGTCCTAGTGGCTATAACTCAGGAGTGTTTTCAACTCAGCTGTTTTGACATATGCTGAGACTCTGGTCTGCAGTCCAGACATTATTTGGGGGCTTTTATATGAACATGCACAAAACCAGCATTCAAACACAAGATACACAATTTGGATCCAAACTCTTAAAGGAAAAGGTGGAGAGAACTCAACAATCAATCACCAGCATCCTTGCACTAATCACTAAAACCCTGCAGCATCCCTGTGAAAATTCTTGTTGCCCTGTCCTTCCTAAGGGATTCAAAAAGCCAAAGCCAGCATTCAGTATTACAGCAAGAACCTAAGATATGACAGTGAAAAAACATACATCTAGTCACCTAGACATAGTTTCAGCTATGAGGTCTTTTTTATTGGAATCTGCTCAGCAACTCATTGAAGAAAAGGAAAAGAGCAAACCATGAACCAGGTTCTGTTAGACTGAAAACTTGTTCCCGGGCTGAGAAGGGTCCATTTGCTGAGTGCCTCTACCCTGATATTACATGAGTACCTACAGGGCTGACCAGACACAACATATTCAGCCATTACCTGAATGTCTTGGGCATCAGTACAAGTCTAGCTGTGGGAAGGCAGAGCACAGCATGGTTTAACCACTGAGTATTTACCCTTCTTCTTTTAACTACAGAAAAATATTTTGCTACTTACGTAATTTAAATGGAACAAATGTAGCTTATTTTTGTGTCCAAATTTAATGCTGATATAGGTTTAGAAATGGAACTACTCGAAATGAAACAAACTTGGGTCCCTTTCTGAATATGTAGATTCAGGAACACAGACAGTTTATAGGCTAATCTCCATGTCTTCACTAATTTCTAAACTGAGGACAAGCTCTGAAAGTGCATCTGAAAATATCCCATCTCTTGCTTTCACACAGTGAAGGAGGCTGGTGGAGAGTCCATTCCCTTACAACAGGTCGAGAAAATTACATTCCAGGAAAATACGTAGCAAAGGTTTACCATGGGTAAGTAAATGCATTTCCTATAACCTTTCAACACTACTTTTCTACATACGCTGCCCTGATTAGTTATTCAGTGTCATAATCAAAACAATGCCAATAGTGACTAGACAGAGAGAAGTTTTATTTATTGACAGTCTAAAATATTTCCTTTGAAATCTGAGAACATCAAATCCACATCTAAGTTTAGATTATATGAAAAGACAAATCCTAGTTTTAAATGCTTGAAAGGGTCGAAACCCCCTCAAATCTGATATATAAAATACTTCTGTTGCAGGTACTCATCTCTAATTTTAAGACATTGGTAAACAGACCTTGTTTAGAAAGAATTTTTAATATTTACAAAGAGTAAAATTTCAGCTAGAGTTGCTCATAGAAAACAGACCAAAAAGAACAAATAGAAAGACTAATAAGTCATTCAGGAATGTAAACTCTCACACTGGAAGAGCTAAGGAAGGTTCAGAGGTTTCTTGTTGCCCTAGACACCAGTCAGGAAAAAAACATTAAAGCACACACTTAAAAATTTTTTGGCAAAAGTTTTAATACCAGTTTAATTTTAAGCATATGAACTGTGAAATTCACTGGCATTTATGCAAGTGCTTAAATTTTAATATGCTTTTATATCCTCCTGAAATAGAGATACTTTCCCTAAGACAGGGCACAAGGTAATGAAAGCTACTGTCTGAAGCTTCCCCCAGACTATTTTGCTGATAGCAGACTGGATCAAACACAGAAGAACAGCTTTATTTTAAAGTGACAGTAACTCCTACACCAGCCAAGCAAGCTCAGTTACATGGTTAGACACTAACTCTGGCAAAATACAGCAGAGCACCAATCTGTGGTGAAAATCGGTAGGACTAATTCCATTTCCCGTATCCATAAAG
This sequence comes from Numenius arquata, assembly GCF_964106895.1. Lineage (NCBI taxonomy): Eukaryota > Metazoa > Chordata > Aves > Charadriiformes > Scolopacidae > Numenius > Numenius arquata. The sequence continues at coordinate 69,277,776 of NC_133578.1, read as the reverse complement.
TCAATTAACTTAAATGGCTGGACTGTTCCCTAGCATAGGTAGAATAATTTTATTTTATTTGGGGTTTATGTATGATTCAATAAAATACAATTTGTGGTTAACAAAAGTGGTTTAAAAGAAAAAGAGGGAGTTAGTTAATTAATGTCACAGATAGTCCATCAATATAACACAGGGATATGTCCCCAACTATTCCAATCAAGGCAGCTTGAAAAGTTTTCTTTCCCTAATAAGTCCAAACCTTATTCACTCTTCTCTTAGTCTCACAAAAGTTAATGGAACTCAAACAGAGCAGGATTTTCTCCATAAACTGGGGAAATATGCCTGGACATAGTTGAGAGTATAACTACAGAAAGCCACAGTGTTATTTTTGCCGTCACTTTTCCTGGCTAATGCTGCGCTTTCACGGCCACACGCTGCTCTCTGTTTCACTAGTGTCCAAATTTCAGAATTTGTTTTTTCCTGCTTTACAGCTGGTTATTTGAAGGGCTGGGAAGAGAAAAGGCAGAGGAACTGCTACAGCTACCCAACACCAAGGTCGGCTCCTTCATGATCAGAGAGAGCGAAACCAGGAAAGGTGAGAAAACACGATTTTTTTCCCCCTTGATCTTGGGCACTAATAGTCTTATAGCTCTTTAATTCACTCCCTGTCCTGCTTCATATGGATCAGTCTGAAACCAGAAAATGTATGTAATGGGAAGGCAAAGGCACCCAGTGCAGCATGCCAGTCTTCACCAGTCACCTACGCTGAGAGTGGTGCTGGAAACAGGGTTAGCGATGGCTGCGGAAAGTTCCACAGGCATCAGCACAAACAAGACACAGTTGTTTAAACACTGTTATTTACTTTGGTCGCATGCAAAGCTTATTTGGCACTGGGACTTTTCAAATGGAGGAAAAGTCACAGCTTTGCCTTGGTCCACAAAAGATTGCCTGAAGAAGCTACAAAATACACAGCAAGCAGTGGGGGTGGCTGATAAGTGCATTTCCTATATAAACAGGTGGTTCTTTTATTTACTTTTTTAAAATTACATGCCTTCAATTTTATTTTCTTTCATAGCAATTCTGTTGCTACATGGGAATTGTACTGTACACACTTTACCCTTTTATTCTCTTCAATGGGAACACATCTCCCACTGTGCGACGTGCTACCTTCCCTTTTTCTGAAGCACCAGAACGCATCCTGATACCGTGATACCACAGATAGAAGGGAATAATAAACAATTTACTCTGCATAACACAGGTCAATTTGTTTCCTAATACCTATACTAAATTCAAAGAAATTTAGGTTCGACATTCAGTCCTTACTGACTAACTGCTGCACAATAGTTTTGAACAAAGAGACAGGAAAATCTGTTTTTATTGTCATCTCCTGCTAGGACTGCATTATCAGGTATCAGCTACTGCATTATTGGGAGCTGACTAAATCAGCGTACCACAACACGAGTCTGGTCCCCTTCTTCAGAGGAAGACAAACAAGTTCTATAAAGGCCTATTTCCTTTACACCATTTCAAAAAAATCCCATACCAGAAAAAATACAGGAAAAACACAACAGGAATTTAAATTCAATCAAAATCTCAGGCCCTGATGTTGGGCTATTTATTCCCTTTGTTATACTTAAATATATATATAAAGTATACTATATAGCTAGAAATTAGGATGGTCACTGTTTGTTTCAGATCTTTCTGGTACCACATCTTACAGATACTCTGGTTGTGGTCACTGCTATCAATACAGAATTAGGGCCCTACTTTGGTCTAATTAGTTCTTCTCTTTCTCCAGGTTTATATTCCTTGTCGGTGCGGCACAGGCAAGTGAAACATTACAGGATCTTCCGCCTTCCAAATAACTGGTATTACATCTCTCCACGGCAAACCTTTCAGTGCCTTGAAGACCTTGTGAATCACTACTCAGGTAAAAAGAAGTACAAAATAAACATATTTTCCACTGGCAACTGTAAAACTATCTATCAAAGGTCCAGATCAAGAAGTTTTGCCTGAGATTGCAACTACTGCCACAGAACAAGTGATGGAAAAACTTTTCATTTATATCTTTTACTTTACTTTTGATCCTCAATACAAATATGCTACCCTTAACAGTACAACTGGAATCAACCTAAGAATTCAGTTAAATAAAGATAGATAGGTTCTGCCATATTGGTAGATGATATTGGATGACCAAGTCAATAGAGCTCTCCTTGACACTATTTGGTCCAAACACTAGTGTCTAGCACTTCCCTAGACAACTTTCAAATACAGTTTGGAGGTTAGCACAGGCCAGGGATGACCAGACCCTAGCACAGCTAAAGTCAAAGTTGGGGTGTCCAAAAATGTTAAGGTGTACAGACGGAAGTCAAGGTTCTGGGTCCCAGAGCCAAAGTTCAACTCCTGGCTCACTTTCTTTACCAGCGTGGACATTTATCTGCCATTTATTTACTTACCATATGGACAGACAGATAGAATTAGGGCATGCAAGACCAGGTTCTGCAACCACATTTCTCTTGGGAATCACTACACCACACAACCTTATCTACATCAGAAAATTATCAGCAACGTTGTTATTTTCTTCCCTATTTGTTTAGGAGAGTATGGCTGGATTTTATCAGCAGAAGTTATCTCAAGGGGCTCAAGCTATTATCTCAGATCTAGATTCAGCTATCATTTTTAATAATATCAGTACAGTCAATGACACCTGTTTCAATTATAGTTTTCCAGATTTATGGCAATTTAACCTGTGTCAAAGAAACAACTTGACAAACAACACAATTAAGTGGCTGCAGTTACCATGCATTAAAATGAGAACATTTTAAAATGAGGAAGGAAGATTGCAATAAGTTAATTGCATAAAAGTTAAAAGAGAACAATAGGTTTTGTGCTTTAACTAGTAATAGGTACTCTGTAATTTTAAAAGTGTAAAGCTACTATATCTGCATATTTCATAAATAAATGAAATAGTGTGTTGGCCAAAGAGTACTCTGACAAGCTGGGGAGAAAAGCCATGTTCACATTTGAAACATGCAAAAGAAACTTTCAAGTCCAATGATATAAACAGAGTGAGAATTTCAACAGGATGTTTTTATTTTTACATTTTAGTTAGCTGACACCTTTCTCCACATAGAAAGAAGCAAACAATCGAAGCCTTAAATTTTAGCTGGGGGGGAATGCAAAACTTGTGACAATTAAAATTTTTACTTGAGTCATAGGTGTAAGAGGAGACATAGTGAGATTTAGCTCTCCTCCTTCCACCACCATGAGATGATAGAGAATCTCACCCTGAAATAAAGCTCAGAGATGTAAAATACTAGCGTTCAGCCATAATGTTCTCTACTTCCCTGGAAGTCTCTAGGGCCATGGGTTAGTGGTGGACTTGGCAGTGCTAGGTTAACAATTGGACGTGATGATCTTAAAAGTCTTTTACAACCTAAACAAGTCCATGATTCTGTGATTCTATTTGGGCAGAAGAACATATATAATGTTCCTATTGGAGCAAGGAGAAAAGGATAGAGAGAAGAAACATAGATGAAAGTAACACATGAACCTTAATTCATTCCATAGCCATGTCCCACTGCACAACTGGTGCATATACAATCCAATCTGAGTGGTTGTATCTTGCATCTATTTTACGCTCTCTTTGCATGGCTGAGGCAAAAGCAGAACTCACTGAGCACTCAGGAAACCTGGGTTTAAGTCCCTGCTCTGTCACAAACTTCCTTCTAGAGTTTGGGCAAGTCACTTTTCATTTCTGTATCTCAGTTCCTCACTTGTACTGCAGGAAATATACCCCATGAGAAATTAAAAGGCAAAGGTTTGAGGAAAGGAAAAAGTTAAGCCTGTGTTAAAGAGTCCTTGCTGAGAACATACAATTTATTGACTGCTACTACTGTGCCCAAAAATTTGAGTGTGCACCAGAGAAGGAAAACAATGAATATAAGAGTGAGCAAAGATTAACTGTCTGTGTGTTCATTTCCCTGTTCAGAAGTTGCTGATGGTCTCTGCTGTGTCCTTACAACACCTTGTCTTACCCAGTGCACTAACAACAACAGCGTGACAAATCAAGTTCCTCCTGTGGTGATGCGGAATAAAAACTTCAACTGGAGAAATATTCACAGGTACCACATACAACACAGGCTACCAGAAATAACAAGGAGGGGGGTTTCCAGCCTTATATATACTTGTTCTTACAACACAAAAGAAACATCCATTTCCTTCTTCTGAGACTAGTTTTAAAGATTAGGAAATCTTCAAAGCTGCTGACAGCTGGTTAACCCATGAAAGCTGGATGTCCAGCTCTCTAACTGATAATCTTGGTCTAACTTTGAAAAAAAGTATGGTTGACATGAAATCATATCTCCTATCCAGCAGAGTGTGGCCACCTATGCAGTCCTTTTGGGATCCATAAGTCCTCTACATCAAGGGGGCAGGAGCAACAGCCAGGCCATAAAGCCTAGTCAGATCCACCACTAATGTCAAACTAGTGTGTAATGGCTTATGGGTGAGCCCCGATAGTCAGAAAAGGCTCCCCTTGTTCACATGGTGGCCATCCATGAAGCAGCACAAGTGCAATGAACACATGCTCCCAGCATAAATCTTTCCTACTGTGTCTTTCTCAATACACAGCCCAACTGGAGATTCGTGAGATTTCTAATATCACGACTGCAACTAGAGAAAGTAGGTCAGGTTTCAGAAGCTGGTGAAACAACCACCTTCAGAAACAAAGGCACCTCTTATTTTTAAAGTATAAATTTCCCTCCGCTACCCTTTCTTCACAAAGCATATTCATTTGCTTACAAACGCAACACAATTTTGTGCAGTATCAAAGCTATCTTTCCTACAGATTAAGAAGAAAGAGAGAAGGTATATAGACGTTATTTCCTTTTCAGATGCCGAAAAATATTTAGATGCTACTGTTGTACCATTTGTTTCGGAAAATTGCAAAGTGACAGAAACGTTTGGTGATTTATGAGACAGGCAATTTTTTATACAACAAAATTAACATAATTTGGTTTGACAACTGTTAATATTGTACTAATAGGCTCAGTTCGAGTAGCTGAAACTGTAACAAAATTTTGTTCTTTTAAAGGCTGGAGGTGACTGAAGATAATGAAAGCACTTTGGCAGCAATGGATGATTCTTGTCTCAGCTATGGCCTGAGGGAAAGTATTGCTTCCTACCTCTCCTTAACAGGGGATGACAACGCTTCTTTTGCAAGTGCCAGAAAGAAGAAAGCCCAATCTCTTATATACACAGGGAGTAAACATAAGAGTACCCTTCACTTGCCACCTACATACTATGAGGACTAAATGTAAGGCAAACAGGGGAAAAAAAACACAAACAACTGAGGGACTAGGAGAGAAACCCAGAGCATCCTGTGGTCCTGCAGTCCTTCGACAGCTGAGAGATACAAGCTGATGATCAAATGCTGGCAATGCTTCTGCATATTCTCTTCTGAATGTTAACCAGAGACCGTCTTATGGGTGACATCTCAGCTATGGCATATGCTGGGAACATCCCCAGTGCACCTGAAATGAGGAGCTGCTCACAAGCAGGATAAACTGAGACGGACTCTAAGTCAAGAGCCGAGTGAGGCAGATGACTCTTCAGCGAGGGTGATGCCTACCATTGTACAAAGGTGATTGCATAGGGAAGGACTAACTATAGCTCAAGAACTTAAATTAAGTCTTACTCTGGTATTCTCCACGAGGCTGAAAACCATCTTTACAGAACCTGCCTACATTGAGAAAGGAGCCTTTTCCTTCTCTATCTAGAATCATTCGTTGTCATTGACAATGGGTCAGAAAGTCATCAATAACCCCAAGAAAGTGTCTAACATCTGTCATCGAAGAAACACCTGATTATATTGACTCAATATTTCTGTCATTTTTACCTTTTAGGGTAAAAAATTAAAATTATTGACTTTCCAAGTGTCATTTCATTCAACTGCTGGTAATGGCCTGCAGCATCACAAAGTGGTTGCAAAATTAATAACAGGCTTAACTCACTGAGAAAAGTAATTTCTGCTTATCCCTGAGCTGGGAGTACAGGCATATCCAAAAGCATGACACAGCTGCTCATAGTATAGCAGATGTACAACAGAAATCAAAGGGGTTATTAAGCAAAAAGTAAAATGTGGTAATTCCATGCCTAACTGCAAAGGTAGGCTTGTAAAGATGTGACCATTTATGTATAGAGGACCAGATTTTAACCTCATCTCCTAAAGGCATCCCCATATTTATGCATAATATTTATATTAATAGCAGCTTTTTTCAATAATTAAACTAAGAGAGCAAATCAGCAACAGTGGATGTTAAAGAGTTTTCTGAATTTCTTGTTTGAATAGAGTTATGTCAAACAGTAATGACACATTTCATCAAACTGCTTAAAGATTTGTAACTGGGTTATCTGAAATTTCATGAATTAGAGAATTTTTCAATATATATGCACCCTTTGCTAAGTGATGATGGAGCAACTAGTGTGGTCCTTTGAACATGACTTGTGATTGCTTTCTAAATCAAGTAGTCACTCACATCTGGGGGTGTGAAATGCTGCCATCTATGTTCTCGAGCTGAGGTCTTTCCAATCTAATATATTGTCACACCTTTTTGCACAGATTTGAGTAGCCAAGGTTTGGAGAGAGGAAATTGGAGAGATATATATATTTTTTTTTCCCTCTGTAAATACCTGTTAGCACAAATCTGTGCGCTCTTTAGGTCTTGTAACAGGTTATTTGCACTAGCAAGAGAGATTCAGACATCAAAATAGTTCACAGCCTATTTAAACATATTTCAGAACTTAAAGGATGAATGTAATTTGGCTGGTAAACATTGAACACCACAAAGAAAAACAAACTCAGGAACTCTAGGCATTTGTATAATCTCATTACTGTTACTGATCATTAATATGTTATAGTGACTGCATTTTATCCAGTAAAATGTGTATGGGGAGCATTACAGATTTGTAAATCATGACTTGTATTTATTCATTAAAATAATATCCAGTAGTTACTTTGTATTGCTTTTAGAAAATTGAAAACCCAACATGCAACAAGTACAAACACTCAGACTTGCAATGACGCTGCCAGACGGTATCTTTGACGGAACGCAACAAAAGAATCCAAGAGCACAGAGTAACCAGGCAACTGGAACATGCTCTATAGGAAGGGGATAAGACATGTTCTGATGACAACAGCTTCACCCAATCACAGACCAGTTTAGGTTGGAAGGGACCTCTGGAGGTCAGCTGGTGCAATCCCCCGGCTCAAGTAGGGCCACCTAGAGCTGGTTACTCAGGACCATGTACAGACAGCTTTTGAATATCTCCAGGGATGGAGACTTCATAACTTCCCTGGGCAACCTGTGTCAGTGCTTGGTCATTCTCACAGTAATGACATGAGCAGGTGACAAAAACTTGTGAATTGTGTCATAAAGGATGGCTGGATTTCACAGATGGTTATAGGTCTGGCCATGTCTGTGAGGTCTGGCCATGTCTCACAAATAACTGAAAGACTATATTGAGGACCTTTTGTGAAGCACAATCTTGTGAGGGTAAACAGCACTGAGCCAATTACCTACAAATCTGAGATTACCTAAGAAACTATATCAGAAATACCAAATTTGGGTAGGGATGTAGCAAAACTAGGACCAAGGTCGAAAAAGTAATCACAGGTGATTGGTTGGTTGGTTTGAGAGGGAATGAGTCTGGTAACAGGAGAAAAAAAAGGAGATGGGAAAAGAGGGAAGAAGGGGATCTCAAGGTTAGCTCATTATAGGATCAGGGATATCAGGTCAGACAGCCCGGCACCTGACTGCAGCAATTTTGAGTAGGGCAATCTATTTGCTCCTTCCACCATTGGCTGACCTGCTTCCATGGCCAGGAGAGACCTGGTGCCTTTCCTGGCGTTCGGTTGAGGAAGCCTGGGAGGTCTCCTGACACCCGCCAGGAAACACCTGGAGGGGACACCTAACGTGCCCTCCACAGCCTCCTGCAAGACATGGAGGCAATCCATACCATTGATCCACTCTTCTATATGAAAATTGCACCGGTAAATAAATCAATTAATCAAAAGGATGAAGTCTAACACCATATTAGTGCTTTTAAATGATTTAAAACTAAACCATAATCACTGAGACTACTTTTTTCTAATCATACTAGTGAAAGATGAAATAAGTTACAAAAAGTCCCCATGACAGCTTCAAACTGATTTTGTACAATCTTTTTTTTTTTTTCAGATGTGTTCTAAACAAAACCTATTCTAGGACAGACATAGGAAACTCAACAGCATTTTGCTATTTCAGGTGCACATCTTCTTGTAGAGAAAGTTTCATACATCACATCTCTCTGCATACTAAGAAACACTGTCATTTTTTTAATGCATGACAAAGACCCAAACAAGGACTACAAAACTACCTTTTGCAGAAAAGTTGTATTGCTTCATGGGATTTTCCCTCAGGAAAGCTATATATGGTATATATTCTCAGTTTCGTGATTCTTAGTCTGTGTGCACCTCCTTTTTTTACAGTAAAGTGAAAAGTATGCGATGGTTTTGCTGTCTTGGAACAAAAACAAGATGCATCCCTTTACAGGAGGTCTTGGTGAGAAATCTGAGTAAACCAGCAGTTGCATTCTGCATCAGTTCATTACAAAAAAAAAAAAAAAATTTAAAAAACAAAGTGTATTTTAAAGCCACTGCTATTACTGCTTGCTTTTTATTTTATCAGTGTATTTCACAAGAAAACTAAACCCACCGTGACACTGTAAGGATAAATACTTAACAGTACTTTGAAATAAGCGATCATGCTTTTGCCCATACAGTGGTCTGCACAGTCCCAGGAAGAAAATTGTTGTTACAAACACTAGATTAGTGGGAAGAATTGATACACCTGCCTGTTCATTGCACTTGCCACTGTTTTCCATTATTGCATGTCCTGCCGTAGGAGAGAGGAGGAGTTCAAACTTTATTTTATAAAAGAAAAGATGTAATGTGGAACTACATTCCAGAAATAACAATAAGCAAAGAGATTCTTGCATTTCCCTTTCATCAGTTGCTCAACTGGTAAATTGCACTGTATCCTGCTACAGCTTTCACAGGGCCCCATCCTGAGCCATGTCAGTAAAGGATGTGTGACTTCAGAGAAAGAGTAGGATGATGCTGTACCCTGAGAGGAAAGGATTCTGGGTCTACTAGCAAATTAATTGTTATGCCAAAAGCTGAGTAAAAATCTAGGAACCGTGTGAGGAATTATCTGAGAACACAACTACTGAACAGCAATTTTCAGCAACTTCCCTTGCCTTCTCAACTAGAGTGATGCAATTAAAATAAACTTATTGAGATGGGGGATGCAAAAGTCAAATTACACTTCCTGGAGCAAGGGCTCACTGAAGACAAACCAAGGAGTGAATAGAGATGTCATTATTTTCAAAGCAAGATTTTATTTAATTGGGCCCTAGGTTTCTTGGACCAAGAATTCTGTTCATCTGTTGACTGTTCCAAGTCAACAAAGCTAGCAGAGAGATCATTTTGTCCAAGGACTATTTCTACTGCATTTATAAGACTCATTTCAGAGCGCACTACTCTCTCTGAGGCTGTGAAGATCAATGGTAGTATCGAAGCTGACAAAGTTAACCTCAAAGACCTGAGATTTGATACAGGAAGGGCTGTAAAAATATGGATCACTTGGGGTTTCTGTGAAAATGGTCCAAGCTGACAGCAAACAAGCCCGTGGGTAAATGCATTTTTACTCTCTCTCTGAAACTTGCTTTTTCTTTTTAAATGAAATCCGTCATGAGATCAGATAAAAAGATTGGATACTTTAAACATGCGGATGTTTGGCTCATCAGTTTTAGAGTCTAAAACCTGCTGATCAACAACTGTATTTATGGAATGGAAAGTAACCTATTGTACCTATAAGTTATGAAAAAAGACTATTTATATAATACACAAAAAAACCACAATGACGAAAACCAGATTCTTGCTATGACTAAATCAATCACCAAAGTGCATCTCTTGTACATCCCTGTGAAGCACCCAGCTCCTGGAGATAGCAGTCACAGGTGAGATGAAAAATAACTATAGCAATAACAGCTCTTACAGTGCTGCCAAGGTATGGATGAAATAAAACCAGCACCTACACACTGTAACATCCTCGCGTCTGTAACAACATCCTTTCACAAAGAAGTCAAAGTGGCAGGAACGGGACTTACCATCAACAACACCCTCCTGAAGAGGTCCATACCCACTGCCTCTGTGAGCAGGTGAATGCTGGTAACATCTGCCCCACCACGGTCGGCTCCTAAAGAAACCCAGCTTGGATCTCCTCCAAAGCTTGCGATGTTCTGCTGCACCCACTTCAAAGCTGCCAGTTGATCCAAAAGGCCGGCATTTCCACTTGCCTCAGGAGAGCCTATTGTGGAAAATAAATAAATAGGTCCAAAAAGAAATAAAACTATAAACATTTGAAGTTTTGATTAAATGTTACATTTTTAGCAGTCCTTGCAGCTGAACTTTGACAGAAAGGATACCGGATCTTAAAAGCCTAAAGTGGCGTCTTCCAAGGCTATCACTGTATTAATAGACTCCATTTCACTTTTCACCACTCAACGAATTTAAAAGAGCAAGAAGTCAGTGCTATAGTTACCCTGTATGCTTATTCACTAAGCCCCTGAAATAATCAGATATTTTGTAAGACTTCCCTACGCAAACAACCAGAAGTTTCACGTTATAAGCCTGAGAGCCAGAATAGAGGACTCCGTGGTCCCTATCTACAAAAAATAATTTTGCACCCATGCTTGGGCAAAGAAGTCACTAAGAGTAATTAACCATTATTCTGTTTAATTTTCAGCACTTTCAAAAACATCTGATCGCTTTTTCCCTAGCTACCATTCTGCAGGAACATTTTAGCAAAGCCCCATAAAATAGTGTTAGTGTATTTCATTACAAGACAAGAGCAAATTAATAAAAATACAAGAAATGACACTTCATAGAAAATTAATAAAATTAGCAGTTCTTCCAATTGTATCCTAATTGTCTGTCCTGATTATAGATAAATAGCACTCCAACTTCTAAGCTTCATTTGGACACCTAATGGCAGAAGACATGAATCCAGGCTCAAGTATCCATAAATTGAGGCCATAAGATTCTTTTTCTAAATAAGTAGCTTGATCTTGAAAATGAATTAAAAGCAAACAAAAAATCAATGTGTTTGCCAAATTCAATCAACAGTTTCCCTGGAGTACATCTAATTGCATCTTTCTGCTTCCTACATCCCTTTTACACTTATCTGTCTGACCAATCATTTGTATGTCACATCATCCTGCATTTCTTTACACACGTACAGATATTATTTTATAATTTATAATAACACCATATATATCATTTGAGATTTACCTATGTCTAGCTGATAGAGAACTGAATTATATGTATTCATGTTTTTGTTCTCATGAGAATAAAAGAAAGATAATTGAATGTCCCATGCTTAGGTATCACCACTGAAAAGACTACCTTCTTTTTAATGCCAACGAGATACTTTGATTAATAGGAAACTGATGCTGAAAGCATCTAAGGATGCTTGCCCTTTGGCAAGCTTAATTTTATAGCAACAAAAGCAGAAATAGGTAATTCCTACATAGTCCCTAAGAAAGGAATAGAAAATGATTATTCACTGTCTACTTCTTTTTAATCCACAATGAGCCATTCATTTTTAATGATTTTAAATTCTCCACATTCAAAACTGGGAAGAAAAAAACAAGACAAGACATAAATCCAGGAACAGAAACACAGCTGAAACTATTTGTTTCTTCTGTTGCCAAGACCAAATAGTACAATTTTAAAGGGTAGGCTCAGAAACTGGGGAATCAAAATGAACAGATAGTGGAATAAAAAGCTGCCACTTTGTTGACAGGTAGCCTGGTCTCAGGCAAAGAGCAACGGAAAGCATACATCCTGTAGCAGATATCCATATGCCTACCGTAATGAATTACTGACATATCATGGAGACCGACTTAAGTGGCAGAACAGAATATAGAGGAGACCAGATTATTGATAGCCTTGCAGATTTTACAGATACCTTGTCACAGTAGCCATCACTGTAAGGGCTCTTTCAGAAGGACAGTCAAGAATGAAATGGCCCTGGAAACTACAACCTTCCACCTATTGCCATAGTTTCAGATGATTAGGCCAAGCCACACCAGTGAAGCAATGTAGAAAAAAAAATAATTCTGTGCCTTAGTTTTTAGGGTTTTTTGAGTCTGTTTTGCACACCACGACCAGTTCCCAGGGTTCTCAATCCAGCAATAAACCCACTTCACGTTGTTAAAAAGGAAACCTTACTTCAAAGGCTTGCTGCATGCCTCATGAGAGCTCCCCAGCGGAACTGAAATCCATGTAAATGTTTTAGCCACACAATGTGCCTCGCTACTGGTACAATAGACAAGGAGAGCTTCTGCCCCGGCAAAAACGACAGTCAGGTTGTGCAATGTACCTCACTGGGGAACAGATGCATGCATGGATATTCATGGTAGCTAGACCAAAAGAAACGTGTCTGTCAGGAATCTTTTCCATTGCCTTTTTGCAGGAAAAGATCACATTCCTGAGGACCAAAGGAGAATGAAAATAAACCAGTGTTCAGAAGGAGGCAAACAAGGACATACATATGTCCTGTTGTTACTAAACTGGAGAAGAACAATAGTGCTAAATTTAAGCATGAAAACCATCCTGTTTTATATAAATTCATGGACTTTTAAAAGAATCAGGCCTATAAACATGACTGTCTTCTTCATATTCTTGCCATCCATACCACTGGCAATTCACTGCAACTTTTCTGGGTGCAAAGCAAGAGGTGAAGGCTCGAGGAAGAATGTGCATCACTTTTTGCAACATTAACGGGTGGTAGTAAATTAAATTAAACCTCCTTTATACTTAGAAGAACAAGAGCTCTTTGACTGTTTGCAAAAGCCCTGCCAACAAGAGACCAAAACAACTGCAGAACTAACAAAAAACACCAAACAAACAAAAAAGGAAATCTGTTGTTTTCACTATCCTTCCTCCTCCAAAAGCTCCACTTAACTCCTTCATTTCTAGTTTTGCAATTTACAAGTCAATGTAAGAGGATTCAGCATGTTGCTTAGTTGGGCAATGAAACTGATATTGCTCACAAGATCATAACTGTTGTTTGTAAGTTCAGGGCCTTCTAACAGTCCTGCTGCTCATGTATACCCACAGGCCTAAGGGTGAGCTCCTGCCCCCTTTGATGGCAAAACTTCCAAAGGACCAGGATTTGCCCAAGTCTTTCAGTAAGAATGGAAACACCCCTGGAATATCATTTAACTCTTGAGAAAAACCCTTTTAGTATTTGACCCAGCTTGACAATCTTCATTGAAAATCCGCTGTGGCTACTGGTGATGTACAGAAGGAGTCAGAAGTACTCCACCAATCTGTGGTGGACCAAAGCATGGATCTTGCAGTGGGAGGACTGCTCACCAGAGGGGGTACAACTGAAAACCCATGCTGACAGGGAGTCTGGTACAGATGTACCACACTTCATCACCCCAACATGGCCTAAAGGGGATATAGAAGAGACAGGAGTGTAGCACTGAAGGAGTTTTTAGGGCTTCTGATGAATGTGGTGCTTAGCTTGCTCTGATGACTCTTGCAAATAGCTCTTCCTACTTGCTCCATTTTCCTCTGGAGCAACAGGATCTTCCCAAATGCACACCATTGATTTTCCACGGCGGAAGCGGCCAGGAAAAATAGCACTTTTCCCTGGCTGCAGCTCCACATCCCAGAGAAGTAGAGGGACCCCAAATATTCCCTACTCATAATGAACCACCTCCATCTGAAGGTTTGCAGAAATGCAAATTTGGTACCTTCAAGTCATGCATTGAATTTTTGGGACATGTGTGCAGATGCCTCTGAAAAAGAGGCTGGAGAATTTTCCTGATCCCTAAATTATGGGCCATCATATAAGTACTGCCATACAATATTCAGCCCAGCTAGCAGTTTCCACTTAGGAAGAAACCTAGGTGAGATTCACAGGGCTGAAGGAGGTTAGTGGGTAACGCGTGGGCAGTGCTGCGTAATGGAAGCTCGCACGGCACGTATCCACACTGCATATGGCTCTAGGCAAAATGAAGCCACGGTATCACTTTCATAAGCATCCGGTTCACACTGATGAAAACAGTGATTCTTTCCCCAGATACAACTATTACCAGCTTCATATCTAAATGAGTAAGGAGATCGTAGTGCCAGCTCTCTACTTACTGAATGAAAAAAACAGGCTTTGCTGAGAGTGAGCTTTGAATAAAACACTAAAACAGAGAAGGGAAACAATAACCAATAGCTGTAGCTATAACCCCAAACTAGGCAAAATCCAACCAGCAGCACAAGCCATAAATACTCAAAAGAATCATGAGGCAAAAGTATGTCAGTCTGGTGTTTGCAAACATGGCAAATATAACCTCCTAAAGGTTATAAAGGTACTAAAATGTCCACTAGAGAGATCAAGGATTGCCACTGGACTGAGGAAGCCAGAGCTTCACTTGCAATTGTTGCATTTTTTTCTCCATGGTTCTCTACCGCAAGCTCCCCTGCCCCTGCCAGAACTGAGAGATGGCAGAAAGAAAAGTGTTCCCTACAGGCAAACCTAATAAAATGCAAAATGAAAGGCAAAATGAAAAAAATAATCCCAAAAATCAACAGGAAGACATGAATGTGTGTTTTCATGTGTACACGCCTCTTTGCACAACATAAAATCCTGTATGTAGTGGGACTTTGCATAATTTTTAACAGCAATTGGTTTAGGAGACAATAGGAGAGCAAAAGTGTCCTTTACACTAGTATGGGGAAGGGATGCACACAGAGTACATGCAAATGTTCAGGCACATCCAGGACAATGAAAGGGGCTAACAGAATACAAATTAAACATGGCAAGTCCTTCAGAGAAGTCAAGCTGAACTACTGAGGAACCAACCAACTATATTTGTGCTGTACTCTCCACAGTTTCAGGTCCTTCTTACCACTAACCTGCAGTTATCCCTCTCTGCCTCTTCCCCACTCTGACATGGGCAAAATTTCATGGGTGGAACAGCTGGAAGTTGGAGACATTGAAAATCCTATCCAAAATGACAGGCCACTGAAATTAGCAGGAATTTTAACGCCTAACCTATCTTCGTGTGTGTCTACAAAACCCAGTATCCACAGTTTCATCTGCAAACTGAAGCCTAGCCAGATGCTTGGGTTTTGTTTGTTCTTGTCCCTTTGTCACCAGTCTCTACCCCTTTCTCTTTAGATCAAGTCCTCATCATTTCTTTTCTTGCCCACTTTTTTCCCCCAAAAAACAGAGAAAGATACAGGTTTCTCAAATTTAAAAATAGCTTACCTTTTTCTTTTTTTTTTTTTTTTTAATTAGAAACAGAAGTGTTACAGAATGCAATTTAGCCAATAGTTGTGTGTGTTCTAGAAATCCATGACTTACCAGTACTGAGGAAGCCAAAAACACCGACCCGGTAGTTTGCTGTCACGACAATGATGTTACTGATGGCAGCTAGGTATGATCCGTCTATGGTTGCCTTTCCCACCTCAGCGTTGTAACTCCCTCCATTGTGGAAGAACAGCAGCACTGACATGTTTTTGACCTGTCATGACAACAACCAGGTTAATATTTCTGTTGCCAACTGCTTTTGTAGGTCACGGATGACAATGCAAGCATCTTCCCCTCTAACATTATCTACACCATTCATAGCTCTTTAACAGTGACCATGATGAGAGGGTATCTGGCCATATGTCTGAAATTGTAGGCCTAAATTGTCCACAATGACCTATATACCATTATACCATTAAAGAGGACACTATGTTCAGTATAAAGAAGATTTAATGGCACCACTTTGTTCCACCAGCCAACATCTCTACTGGGTTAGCTCAAGTCCTGCTGACTTGGCCATTGAGCACGTGGTGGGCTTGTCTTTGCTATAGCATTTGTCAACATTTGAGTGTTTGCTTTACACAAACACTCAGGAGAAGTTCAAATGAGTGGGAAACGGGAGAAGGACAAGGCCTGCTGCGTTGCTTCATCTTGAGCAGGATTAACTCAACAGCTGTGCAGGGCTGCTTCCTACTCTCCAGTCTTCAGCACTAAAACACTGCCTAGTCTCAAAAATCTCACTGGACAAGAGGTCCTCATTGCTTCTTCAGTCCCCATGGATGTTTTCCCCTACTAGATACATGGAGGGGTCCTGCAGAGAGGACTTTGTCTCTGCATGGGAGAGACTCGCCTCTCATGAAGTGCAAGAGGGTGTCTGCCATGGGAGAGCCCAGCAGGACTCCCGGGATGGGAAGGAGCTATGGTGGGCTGCTGCCCAGGTTAGCACTCCTTGCAGAGCCACCCAATTTTGTGCAGAAACAGAGGGTATTTCCCAGAGCAGCACCCCGTCCGTGTGGACCCTCTCTGCACGTGCAGCAGGGCTGCGGCCAGGCTGCTGCTGCATGAGCAGCACAAAAGCAGAACTGCCCCAGGAGACCTCAGCATTTACCAGCAGGTTACAGCTCTGTCTGAAGATGACACTTGAAAGAAATGCAAGTGAAACATATAGAAGGGGTTTTGTTGGTGTTTTGGGAGTTGGGTTTTTTTTGTTTTGGTTTTGGTTTTTCTTCCCGCTGCAAAAAGTGGAATAACCTACTCCAATGCTAAAAGTTTTTTTTGCCAAGTGTAATTTCAGTTTTCCAGTCAGCACGTTCATGCCCTATTGCCCACTTTGGGACTGTCCTGAAGGAGGGTCCTCTCTTCTTTGTTCAGCAGCGGATCATGCACACCCACCCACCCACCCGCTTTCTGCTTTGGCAACTGCTGGTGTTTTTCAGAGGGACTGGTGGCCCCTGCAGCAGCATCAAAGGACATCTGATGTTTGTTTTTCCCTGCAGCTAGAGGGGATTGGGCTCTGTTGCTGTTATTTTCTGGATGGATCTTAGCTAAACACTATGGCATCTGCACAGACAAAGGATGTCTCCAGCGAAAATATGACTGGCTATACAGCAGAAGCAGCAGAGAAGTGATGGTTGCATTACACCCATTATCCTACAAAATTACAGAATAGGAGGCAAAATCCCCTCAGCTGCCCTAAATTTGTCATGTTTGTGTGCACTCCTCACTTACCTGTCTGGAGAATCACTTCAGAGGCTTCTTGTGACCACGAAAATGTTACAAAGAAAACCCCAGAAATTGCAAGCACTGACACATGCTGCTCTCTCTCAGGAACTTCTGCTCCTGAATAGAAATTGCCTAATTCACAGTGCCTTGCCCCTGGTTCCCATTTCTGTGCCACATGCAGCACAGAGGGAGAGATGGGGGCAAAGAAAAAAAGGAAGGAATCTGTTTTCACATTTTAGAAATTCATTCTAAAACACGACTACATCGAGTCATGTCAGCTAAAACGGTATTGAACATGATGTTGAACCTTAGCCCAGCGTGGTTAAGCCTGAGGTTCCAACTAGGCATTTCTCACGTGTCCACAAGCTGCATAGCACCACGATGCCCTCTCAGTTGTATATTACATTATGCTGAGCAACTTTGCCCAATGCTGTAGTGATACAAAGCTTAAGAAAGGCAAAGATGGGAGATAAGAGTTAAAAGAAGCAAAACAAAGCCTGCTGCAACAGCTATGGAGCAATTTTGGGGAAGACTTAGCACCAGGGCTGTGCCTAGTGCCGAGAGTCCGGTATTACTAGTGTAATTGCCTTCCCATTTCTTGTTAACCTCTTTAACAGCATAGCACAATTATTTTCATGCTGCAATTGAATTATGCCTCACAATATGAGATATTTCCTATCACCTACCTATATATTTTTGGTAGCCAATTAATTTTTACTGTTCTTTAGTTTGTGGATAATTTATTTTGAATATAAGTGAATTTCCCTCGAGCCTTGTTCTCAACCACATTCAACCAACCACTGCAATTAAATATGTGAGGAAGAAGAGCTGCCAAGGCAGAAGAAATGCAAGGGCTGAACTGAAGCCTGTCGGAGCCAGTCTCTTCACCCTCCACCACTTGGTACCAGGCTCAGATGCGGCACAGAGAGCATCAATGCCAGGCAGCAGTGGGGCACACACGGGGCAATGCTGGGCAGAGTGGGGCCAGCATGTTCCTCGGGGACAGGCCACAGCTGCCGCCCAGTGCAGGGTTTTTCTCCATACTCAGCAACAAAACACAGACGCTTGCACTTTGAGGGGTAAAATCTGCACAAAGAGTTCCAGCTGGAACATGGTCAGATGCCTCCCTGGCTAAGCTAGCAGGGGGATGTCTGATGGGGAGCCCAGCAGCTCCACTCTCATCTCACACCTGTAGGGGCTTAGGTCCCACGTGCAAACCCTTGAGGGGGAGAGAAGTTCAGCATTGACCAGGAAGCTGAAAGTCAGCTGGAAATCTGAAAGGCTTTACAATATTCAGAACCATCTTCTCCATTCTTCTGTAAAACATTTAATGAGCTACTTGGCAGGGATAGATTGAAACTGTACCGAGCCAGGCAAGCTCAAGTGGCTTTTACTGCTGTACAATATTGCTCTGTAAAGAATTGAGTGCGATAAGGATGGGAATAACACATGCAGGGAGACAAGGAGAGAGGGTACACTTTCTATTCTTATTTAGTGGAGAGTTTCATCTCTTGATCTTACATTTGTCTTAGCAAATCAAGCTGAAGCATAGCTTTGCTTTGCTAGTGTGACAGGTGGTGGTGGTTCTACATGGAAAAAAGCCTCTCAGAAGTGCCAGTTTTATTTGGAGGGTTATGTGGTACATGTAGCTATGGAAGCAAATTGAGGTGATGTCATTCACCTTCTTCAGTGCTTGGCACTTAAACAGTCCTTTGGTGGCAGGCAGCAGCCCCTGCACCGTGCCCTTGTTCAGGCTCAAAATGCCCCTGAACAACCTCTGCATTCGCTGCTCTCCAGGAGGTTTTATATTCAGTATTTAGTAGCTAATTTAACTTTCCATGGGCTGAAAATATATAACTCTAGGTCTCTGTATGTGAGTAAAAAATAGAGCTCACCGCAAAAAGAAACAGGAAAATGCCATGCCTTTTGCTCCCAGCTACTTCTGCAAAAACAGAAGTTTTGGTTCTCTCTTGAGCTAGACTTACGCATGTGAAACTGATTGACTTGATTGGACCTACTTCTACCTTACACCTCTACAAAAGACAGGAGGGATTCAGTTCTCAGTACCGCCAAGGAGCAAAGACAAGCCTATTTAGTCTATCAGATGGTGGCAAATGTACTGCTTTCAAATAAGCTATCTTGAAAGCAGCACTCAGGCGGAGATGGCAAACTGCCTGGGACAGTGACCTGATGTTTTCAATAAGCGATGACTGTTCTCAAGGCAAAATGACAGTCTGGTGCTGCAGGGAGAAAACAGACTGCTGATCTTTCTGGTGATTAAAAGGGCCTGCAAGGGACTGTGTGTGCTGCTGTCAAATAGCTAGACTAGCTCTTTCTGACATGTAGTATGACAGACTCATAAATTTCTATTATAACCACCGTCATCTCTGAAAATTACCAGTACTGTGGAAAGAAAAACTCTGTTCCTGTGCTCTGGGCCCACTCTTCAGTGGGATTCACATGTTATTCAGCATCTTTATCCCCAGCCCCCCATGATTTGACCAATCATCTGAGCTTGACTTTAACTTGAAGCTTTATTTTATATTTGCTTGGAATGAGAAATTCAAGATCTTTCAAATGACAATTTCTCAGATTGTACCGTTTGCCCAGTCATGTTTAAAACATCTATTTTTATGTTCTGTGGGCTGGACACAAATCTAGCATAGCTTGCTGCCCTCATTGCTCAACAGCTCCCATGGATGTCAACAGGGGAACAGTAAAGATGAGGGTGAACAAAACCTCTTCTGCTGCCTTTCAGCTGGTGTGTTGAT
Organism: Numenius arquata; assembly: GCF_964106895.1. NCBI lineage: Eukaryota > Metazoa > Chordata > Aves > Charadriiformes > Scolopacidae > Numenius > Numenius arquata. Next base: position 69,257,879 of record NC_133578.1, on the reverse strand, counting down.
GTGATATGTTGCATTACATTATTCTGTCCTGGACAAATGGTCTCACTTCAGGGACATTACCATTTCTGTCCTTCATTTCTCCTCCTTTCCTGCCACCTTCCTCTTGTGTTTTGTTTCCCTCTTTGTCTCTCTCTTATTTCTAGCTTTTTAATTTGCTACCCTCCTCGTTACCCAAACACAGCTCACTGAAAGCCTACAGGGAATACTCTTGCACCAATACAAACAACAGAGTGCCTAATTTAACCTTGCAGGGCTTTGTGAACACCACAAGAAAACCAGTCATTCATGCCAATTAAAAGTACTTTGAAAAGAGACAATGCTCAGCTACAAAAAAAAAAAAAAAATTGACTTCTTTCCTACTTACAGTGGTTGCAGGAACAAAGACGTTCAGATATAGACAGTCTTCACTGACAGAGTACGGCGGGGCGTCTCCGTCTCCTGGCTGCCAACAAGCTGCCCTAGAGACACGGATTGAGAAAATTACAATAAAAAGGCTTGTATTCTTTTTCCACTGGTGCTATTTCCTTATATATTGATGCACTAAGTTCATAAAACCTTTAAATCTGTAGATCTCAATCCCATTTAAAACTATGCCTACCTATACCTTAGTAACAAATATGTGAGCATACACATGCAAATGCAAAAAACACATATTTTCATGTCTAGAATCCTTCCCTCAGAAAACCAGCCTTATTTTAAAAAGATTAGAACCTGAAAATAAGCCTTCAGAAAACTCACGCTTTACATAAAGTGCACAAAATTAGCACCAGATGTAAGGGGAGCAGAACTGGGGGGACTCAGGGACAGGTCTCCCCCTACTATTGCCTGCACACCTACATAATCCACCTCTTTTGCTGAAATGCCAGTTATTTATTTTAATTTCTAATAGTCTGTGGGTTACATTTATTTATATTTATTTTCATTTCTAATGGTATGTGGGAAAATATGGTGAGTTTAAAATTTTATTGCATTTTTAAAATCTTTGCTTTAAGAATCATAGCAGACCACTAACAGTGCCCAGCAACGTTAAAAGTAACCTTTAAATAGGAATTCAGCCAGCCAGCCACGTACAGAAAATTATTTTCTGGCCATCATCTATATGAGATTCATATGTTTGAGCTCCATCCACAATAAGAATCAAGTGCATGACTTTTGCAGTTCAGATATAAGCTATTTTGAAGCCAGTTCCTTCTGCTTCACAGCCATATTTATATCACATAATGAGTTATGGAAAAACATCACAAGTTAGTAGGGAAGAAGCCAAGCGAGGCTATGGAAAAGACAGTAATATCTCAGAGAATCATTTCTAAATTATCATTTTTAATGCCCTTGTAAAATTTTACACTGCAGGTGTGAAGAATTTAAAAGAAAACTGCAAGTAAAAAGACCAGCTTTTATACAATGCTACAAAATCTTTCCATAAAGGAGGTTCCTAGGACAGCGATATCACTCAACAGCTTTCACACTAACATAGAGAAGCACCAAACCAAAACTGCTCAAGCCATTTTGGGCTGACAAATTTCCAGGTAGGAACCCAAGTAGAACAACAGGTTAATGCTATTAATCATGCAGCCTTCAACAGGGATGCAGGAATCATCACCCGTGCTCATGGATATTTTTTTCTTTTTTTTTTAGCAACTCATCAAGATTCCCAGCACCTCCATCTCCTCATGTCAGGACCGACTCCAGGGAAAGGCTGCCACCTGCTGAGGCAAGACCATTCCTCCAGCAGCTGGAGACTAACAGCCAGAGATTTTTTGGCTTTTTTTGGTGGGGAGATTTGGGGGGGGCGGTGTTGGGTTTGGGGTATTTTTTAATCTTTTATCAGGTTCAGGATGATAAATAAAATTTCCCTTCTGACTAATGGCACTGTCTTAATGTGAATTTCTTATATACAAATATTATGCAACACCAAAATAGAGTCCTAAAACAGAGACTGAGGTCCCTCTGATTCTGCAAGTGCACCTCCGTGGTGCTAAGTTCAAAGAATTCTCTTTTTTTAACCTTAGATGAATAATGGAAGATAACATCCAAGTTATTCACTGGCCTAAGGAAGCACTGAGAAGTCAACAGATAGGAGCAGATTAACTACGGTCCCAAGATCGCTTTGAAAATCTCAGCCAGGCTGCTCATTGCAACACTAGGTCTTCAAAGAGAGACCACAGAGGCAGATGGGTCTTACCAAAGTCTGCAGCTGTGGCTGCAGAGACAAAGAGCTGATGTGTGTGCGCTAACCTAACATCACTGTGTACCTGAGGAAACAAAAAGTCACATCTCGCCAGGTCCCTCCAACGTACATGAGACTGCATGGCTACTGGGGTTGTGCTGGTAACACATCCACAACTCAGGTGCGACCTGAAGGATGAGACGACCAGGGGCCAGATGCTCTTTCAACTCCTCATGACAACACTGTATTTCCGTTCACTCAGTTTGTCACAGGCTTTGCTAGAACCTCTGGACACAAATCCTGAGTAATGGAGGGACCAAAGAGAGCTGATAGGTCTCTAAATCTGTAGCCTCAGGGTTTTGTTCCACCAAAGCAGGTGGTAATTCATGTCAGCCCTGCAGGTTGCTGTCCTCCTAGCTCCCTTGCAAAATTGATAATTCCCTTAACCATGTAAGCTCTTGGCCAGATCAGCTAGCTCAAGTAGTTTGTCACAAACCATATAAGGACCAATCCTGGTGCCAGCAATTGAACAGGACTGCATGGCCAGCCATGGCTGGAAGGATAACACAGGATCTCAGTAGACCTCAGGTCCATATTAGCTGCCTTGGAAGCTCTTGGATTGCTAAACCTCAGCTCTCAGCCCTCAGCCCTGATTTCTTCAATTTTCTCTACAGAAAGTTCACGGAATCCTTCCACCAGACTTTCTTCTTTTGACTGTTCTGCACCTTCAGTCTGCTATTTCTTGTTTCTGTCTTTTTTTTTTTCCCTTGCAGCTCTTCATGTCTGCCATGAAACAGTCTGCTATTTATTGACATGAACATGATCAGGTACCAGCTCTTCTGTATCAGCTTCCCATGTACATGTGCAGCAGGGCTCACTCAAGCCACTCATGTGCTCTGTGTCCTGTTTTATGTGGAGCAGGGATGCACTGTGAGAAATACCTTATGAAAAAAACACTCTCCTTCCGTACCTTGTTTCTTGTTGTTGTTGCATTTCTATTTGCTGTGGTTTGGTTTTTTTTAATTAAATAAATCCATTGTTCTAATATGTTCCACAACACCCTAAGTATTGTCACCCCAACCCTCTTTTCTTTAAGAAATACATATTCACTATTTGTCATTTTGGTTCCCCAAAGCAACAAAATTAAGACTCATATCCTAAGACTAAACGAAACACAGTCATGCAGACAAAGGCTATGTCCATGGAGTGCCTCCAACCTAAGCTCACCAAACAGCGATGTCTGTACAGCCCTGGAGAGGCAGGGCCAGCCAACAGGAATTATTAGATGCAGGGACTTCAGAGAAATTTGGCCCATCTACTTCCGAGCGCTCATTTCCTCTTAAGGCATTACTTAAAATGTTTATAACTTCTGTACTTCTGTCCAAGCCATTTAGTAAGTATTTGCTTTTTAATAGTTTTTGGACTGAAAAGACTATCTGGGTGCTTCAGCCTGATTTCCTAGATACCTCTAGGCAGAGAATTTCTACATGAGGCCCACACCTTCTGGTTACATCAGCATCAAAGCGCTCCTGTTTGATTAAATACTCTACAAATTTATGGCTCAGCAGGAGCAAAATGTATTTGTATAAAAATTATAAATACTTGTATAAATACAAAGAATGAGAATGGATTGACAGCAGGCAGTCAGTGGGGAGTTATGCATAGATTCAAGGCAATGGACTGGAATCTGCGTTTTTTTCTTGAGGTGCTTGCATACATTAATATATAGACAGATAAATTATTCTTTTTGTTAAACAAAGTCCCAAACTTGTATAAATCTGTACCCTATAGGTTTTTTTGGAAGAAAGGACTGAATATTGTGGTCATCATTCCAGCTACTTTCATACACCTGGATGGACAAGCACTTCTGCAGATGATCAAAGGGGTTTCTTACCGAGCCACGGTAGCATTCCAGGTTTCCACCCAAGCGAATGGCTCTGGAGGACTGAAGCGTCTCTCTGCAAGGGGAGGTGCAGCGTACGGGATCCCCAGGAACTGGCTGATATTTCTCCACTCCAAGCCAACGCGGATCAGCTGGGATTTGCCCACTAGATCTCCGTGGGATGGGATGTACACTGTTGGGGTTAAATCCGATTCAGAAATGGGCAGGAATAAATCTATTTGGGAGGGAATAGAAGAAAAATAATTTCATTTTTCAAGTTAGTACCATTTCATAAATTAAAGTTAATTCAGTTTCTCTTAATTTTAAGCTGTTAAGTGTATAATTCACTTTAAATTCACTTTACAACAAACATGTGTTTGGGGTTTTTTGGGTTTTTTTTGTTGGGGGGGGGGGGGTGTTTGTTTTGGGTTTTTTTTGTTGGTTGGACTCAATGATCTCAAAGGTCCCTTCCAACCAAGAAGATTCTTTGATTCTGTGAAATGAAACATAGATAAATTTGTGTTATTCTCTCTCTATAAAATACTTTCTGCCATGCTAGATGTTAGCTACTGGGTATGAACATTTAACTTTTCAAACCCTTATTCAGACATTTCTTTCAGATCAGAAACCATATTAGAATATAAATCTGAACATTTCTACAAAAAGGGAGCGAGATTTTCAGACTTCCCCCTCTCCCCTGACACTTCACCTACTGCAGATGAAGAGGAAGGAGCTGGACTTTTCTTGCTGTTTTTTTGGTTTGTTTTTAATGTTCTGCACTTTCCAAAACCTCTTTTATAGACCAAACTTCCTTTATTATACCTGCTTCAATATTAGATGATAATATTATGATTTTGTGCATTTTTATGAAAAATAAATGGGGACATTTTCCCATCTCACTTGGCCGTAGCTCCACTGAAACAGCAATGGACAACTGCCTAGGAGACATCCAGACTACTTTATGTCTACTGAGGATTTCCTCACACCCATTCAAGAGAACTGTGCACAGGCCACCACAGTCGAGTTCCTTCCTCCACAGCCTTCACCTGCTCTTACCTTGTCTCCTGTAGATATAAGTAGCTGGCTCTTTGAGCAGAACCCAGCAGCTGTGCCCTTGCAGGTCATGTTTGCACATCTGTGTATCAGGGTAGAAAAGGCATCTTATCACCGAAGGCTGGATTTCCAGTGTAACCACTGTACATGACTGGTTCTTTGAACAAGCTGTAAGGTAAAATGTGAAGAAAAAGAGCAGGTAAAAATGCATGCTCAAGGTATTTTGTATGACATTGTTAGAAGATGCTTAAAGAAAGGATTTACAACAGATAAAGCAAAAATGATTCCGCTCTAAAGCAGAATAACAGGACATATATGTCCCCAGATTCCCAGAACATTCTCCAAAATAGTTAAGGGACAAAAGGTTATATTGGGTTTAAAACGGAATAATATAGCAGGAGAACTTGTATCACAGCTCTTAGGAGAAGAAAAGCATCTTCTAATGTTCACTTCTAAAGTACTGAGAACCTCAGCTGAATTGAAATGGTCCCCAGGGGAATGTTTCAGAATAAGAAAAGTGATCCTCTCGCTTGTCCCAGTTTGTGCTCAAAGGTGGATATCCAACATCTTTCCTTTAGAAAGGCTCCTTCAAGCAGTTATGGGAAAAGGAAAGGGAAAATAATTACACTGCTCACCTTCATAGGGTGATGACCATCTACTGCAGAAAATGGGACCATTACAAGGGCCATCTTCTGTGGTAGGTGGAAGCAATACTTTCACTTTTCCTTATTTCTACACTCTGTGGCATTTGAGGATTTGCCAGTCGTGAAGTTAAAGGACTCTGCTGGCTACTCAGGCTCTTGATTGTTCCGTGTGTTGTTACTATGGCCCAACCCTGCTTCATCCCAGCTCTCACTTAACCTGCCTTCACTCACCACAGCTACAGCCTACTTTAGATAACGGGAGGTTGCTCTACCATCTGTCTCACTTGATGAGCACCTCTTAACTGTTCTTTAGAAAATAATTAAATTATCCCTTTAATTATTTGCTACACTATTCTCCAAGTTGTACAATGCCTGAAGAAGCAAGAGGTCTCTGTGCCCAGCGATGTCAAAATTACCCAACCCCTGTATGACACTTTATGTACATTGTATCTTCTACTAGATAAACTATTTCCCTTCTCTCAAAATCACACTAGGGTAGTCTAAAAAAAAAAAAAAAAAAAAAAAACACAAAACCTAAAATCAATGTATCTGTGTAAGAAAGGGGTTGGAGAGGAAGGAGAGAAGATGTTTGTGGTGTTTCTATCTCATGACTCAATGATTGTAAAGGTCCTTTCAAACCTAGGTGATTCTATGAGCCAATATTTTCTGTAAAGTTATGAATAACCATTTCTTACCGGATAGACAAAAGCCTCTGGCAGTGGAAAAGTCATTGGATATATCTCTACTAACTTGAACAACTTCAAAGTTTGAGATGGATGAATCCATGAGAACAGAGGACACATTTAAAGGTTGCCATATATCCAAATACTCTGTAAAATGAACCATACAAAAATAATATAACTAGTTAAATCATTAATAACTTCAGAGGAAAATAATAGAGAGGGAAAAGCACTGGAGAGTTCCCAAATGAAAGACTTTTACCTTCCCTTGCATCAACAGGGAACAAATGAAATATAATATTCAAAGGCTTCTGATTAACTAGAGGGTCTAGTCTCATCTTCAGAGGCCATTTAAAACTAAATTTACAAAGGTATTCAATCAATAAAGAGGTAAATACAGAGCAGCTCCATCCAGGTTTGCATGTAAATCCAACCGGTTTAAGTAAAAGGTTTCTGAACAGACATAATTACATTAAAGGACATGGGTCATAATGCCCGCATGCGAGTTCCTGTGCAGGTAGAGCCACTAACTTCTTGGAAAGCAACTGGGTATTCTGCATGTGACTGAGCACTCCCAGAACCTCCAGCAGACATCCACATCTCTATCTCAAACAGGAGCTGGTTTCCTAAGGTAGGCTTCACCTCAGTCACCTGCAAGGTTGACGTCTACAGCTGAGTTAATTGCACCAGACTCCTTGTACTCTCAGGAGGAACAGAGTTTACTCTACAACATCTCCATCCTGCTCTAGATATCTGCTTTTGGGTGGGACAAATCTCCCCCAGGAATCCACTGATTACAGGAGGCAGATGTCCGAGTTGTGTCTATAGGGAACCTCATGCGAGTAGCTGAAATGGAAATGTTTATGTTGTCTGCATACATCTACATACAGAGAGCAAGTCCCAACCTTACAGACTAAGTGAAAATGAGACAAGAGTTTTCACAAATGTTATATTTTGTCTTCACTTCCCTTACAAGCAATTTACCAAAATCCCACAGTAGCACATGCAATTTTCACAGATTTACAGATTTTTTCTTTAAAGGTCACAAGGATTATTTTGATCATTTTAATTTGATTTCCTAAATGGAATAACCTTAAATGTTATGAACTGTTCTAATGTCATGTGACTTTTATATAATTAAGATTTCATTTTATTTCATATGTATATATACAACAATATGTATATATACACCTGCGTATATACATATATACAAACATGTATATTCACATATACACAAGTACACATGCATATGCACGTCATTGTATGTATATACATACATACTGACTCTAGTATTCATCAAAAATTATTCTCCTGTCTCACAGTGCATTTAAAAAAAATGCCACCAACATTCTTTTCTCATACACAAAAAGATAAAAATATCCTGCAGGCTTTCAATTCTGCATACAAAAGTCAAAAAGGAAAGCTTGGGAAAGAATGGGCCTTTAATTATTTTCATTCCTTTCAACAGTTCAATATGTTTTAAGAGCAAAAGGTCCCTGCTGTGGCCACTGAGTTCTAAGCAGGAGGTTGGCATTACCCTCTCCATGTAATTGTAGGAGGAGGACAGAGCTGAGCCAGCTGTTGACTTGCTATTCCTGGTGAGCAGATCTTGCCGTGTTGCTTGATTTCATTTACTACACAGATGCAAAAGTTATGACCGGTCATTTCATTAAATATTTCTTCTAGTCTTCTGAGAAATGGGTGACTTGCAGAGACGGCCAAAGTTTCCTTCCTTCCCTTCCTCACAGAAAGACAGCTGTGACCATACCACTCAACATTAAATCTGAAGCTGAGGTCTGGGGTTCATACAATCAGGGCTGTGGCACACCCTCCTTGCTACTTGGAAATCCTGATGTTGATGTACTTGTCCAGTTGATGAGAACTCAAGACCCAAAACAGACCACAGACTGGCCTGGTTGCATCATTCCTTGAGCAAATAGGCAGGAAATAGTGATGACTAAATTAGATTTCAAAATTCGTTTATTCCAAATAATTCATGATGACACAGGGCAACTGCTAGAAGCCAGGGCTCTATATCAATGCTAAAAGTCTTTGCTTTTGCAAGGTAAAACCTTCCCCGGGAAGTGTAAGCCTCAAGCATGGATTAGCTCCCAGAAGACAAGCTGAAGAAACCTATATGCTACCACCATTTCCAAGGCTGTTACCTTAACACTAGATCCTTTGCTCTCACCCTTGCTGAAGAAAATGTCTAATGGAATAATGGAGTGATGAGCTGACCCACTGTACTCCCTACATCTTCCCAAACAGCCCAGGTGTGAAGTAGGCAAGAAAGCATGGGCCCTTTTCAACCACTTCAAAATCATCCTACCCCTGTTACACTCGTGGGCAACTTTTCCAAGAGACAGAGACTGAAAGTCTCCAGCTAAGTAAAAATGAAGGTTAATTTGGTATTGCACTGTCATATGTTGAAGAGCATATACTTGATCGCAGAGTAGTAAAGTCATCATCAGCGCTATATTCAGAGGGAATCTGAACTGGAGCAGTGACCCTGCAATCACAGCTTGACTTGTGCAACAGACCTACTGCACTGCACTTGATTTTTTTTTTTCTTCCCCTAAAGCACTGACTATTCAATTGTTTTAGAGGAACGCAGTGATTTTAGTCATGTGGAAATGACTACATTTCATATTGTCAATGGTTTCTCTATTTTAAAACCATCTGATATGACCAGTTGCATGACCCATATTAGAAAGTGTCAGCCTTTACATCTAGGGTAGCAGTTTGTGGCATTCATTTAGAAAGATACTTAAAAATAGAAATTAACTCTGTAAGTGATGGAGAATCAACCATTTAATCCTCTCCAGAGATTATCTGCACTACTAGATCCCCCAGGTCTTACTTTTCCAGATTATATCTCATTGGTTTGTGTTTTCAATTATTTCTTAAATTTTTTTTTCTGAAAACATGAACAAGAAAAGATTTTTTTTAATCAATGTGTTTCTACATAAGAGCAATGTTGTCATCTTGCACTGTGTACAGTACTAGTAACTGAGGTCCCTACTGCTGGAACAAGTAATTTCCCTAGGTTCAGACACAAAGCTTCAAATTACTAGCTGTGGTTCCTCCAAAAAAGAGCCTTGTCTGGATTCCATTGTAAGTCAACAAGTCCGGGTGCATCAGTGGTTTTGGGAGATATTTCACCAGAATGACTCTTTCCCCATAGCTTCCCTGACTCACCAAGTGACCTCGGCAGGTCTCGTAATCCTCATATGCCTCCGTTTGCCCACAGGTCAAACATTCAGAAGTGTTCTTGCTAAATTAAACTGTACTCTCTCAGGAAAAAAAATCCAAAACAATTGCACAAAAGCAAAAAAATTCCTTTTATTTACACCTCTGACACTTGAATTTGGCCTCCTGTATCTACTTCCCTGAGGTTTACTAGCTTATCGTTACTAAAATCTTTTGAAGGTGCTCAAATTAAGCTTGTGAGTGCACACTGCCGTTATTAGGCACATGTAATGTGTTCCACATTTGATCACAAAATGAACTTCCTACTTCTATATTAAAAGATTTTTATTTTATCCTCTTACGTGGGGTAGTCTCAAGTTAGGAACATTAATTTTAAATACATTTAAGACACAATGGGCCTTTTGCAGACCTCGCTAGGCACAGAAGAGTGAACACTCATGATGCAAACATCCATAGATCATGCATTCGCACCTAAAACACATTTTATTTTGTTTATTCTTTGCCCCAAATCTCACAGAAGTGACCCATGCAGCCTCCCACTACACACATGGCGTTGTTTTTTGGGTTGGTTTGGAGTTTGGGGCAAGGGGGGTGGTGGTCATTCTCAGTCCTGGATGAAACATTCATAATCTCAGACCAGATTTAGATACTGAGACTTCCAATGTTTTCCCTTTCTGATCTCCTGCCCAGCTGACCCCAGATGCAGATAAATACAGAAACACTAATGCTTATTTTAATGACAGAGCAAAGCCCTTTAACCCAGAGCTGTCTATGGATGGCACCACTATGGACATTGCTATTCAGCAGTTACTTGCAAGTCAGAATTTGGCTATTAGTTGTTTCCTTTTTCCTTTTTCCTGGCAGCAGATCCAGAAATGCCCACAGCCATGCACAACCACTTCGTTACCTGGGCCAAACAGAACTTTCCATGGCTGATCTAAACTTGCCTCCTCTAGCAACTGCTCTCACAAGGCACAAAGCTACAACCTGGCACCGCTTCACTGAAAATGCATGGTGCACCTGATGGGCTGGAAGACATTTCTGGTTTATATATAGGTTAAGCTCTGACCTTCCAAACCACATTCTGGCAAATGCTTTGATTGGATAATTACAGCACTCTGAATCCAGCCAGCCCTGTAACTTTTATTGCAAAATTATAGATGTCCCATACAGAGAGCCTCGCTCTTCCAGATGTTCTTGTTTGGGTAGGCAAGGTTTAAAGCTGGGTTTGCAAAAGGACTCACACTGGCCTTACTCTGTTCCCGCTCAAGTCATGGGATCACAAGATTGGAATAGATTTCCTGGGGGCACAGAGTTCAGCCTCCCACTTTCACAGGCAATGACATTACAAAATCTTTTTCATAAGTCAACAAAAGTTTCATCACTGACTTCAGTGGGAGCAAAGAAGGGTCAGTTCTGGATTTGCTGAAAAATTTGACATTTGAGACAAGGACACAGAGATACAGAAGTGCAATAAAGTAACAAGCTAAATTTAGAAGAAAACTTGTGAAGTTGAGGAGGTACATAAATCAGATGAGGTTAACATGAGGTTAACATGAGGTTAACATGAGGTTAAGGAGGTACATAAATCAGATCTCTGGGTTCAGTACGGCTAATTCATGTTTGAAAGACAAATTCTCATCTTAATTCTGAGATGTGAGCCATATTTCATAGCCTTGACTCAAGCCAAAAACATACTGACAGACTGAACTCAGTGCTTTATATTCCCAGCATTCAGAGATTTTTCCAATGAAGACTGCTAACCTGTCTGTATACCAACAACCTCTCTGTATAACAACAATCTCCAAAACCAGAAAATCATCAACTCAGAGTGGACCTGCAGAAAATATACACTTTCTAAAATATAGTTGCTTCTCATTTTTGTCCATCTGCTGAGATTTGAATAATTCAAAATGAGCAATTTTCTCAAAACTGCGGCACAATAACTATAATCACACCTCAGACAAATATGTCCCAGCCTAACAAAGGTGTTATTTATGGCCTTTAGCAATGAGCAGTCTTGCTATGCTCATGTTAAATGCAAGCTTTCTGCCTCCTTCAGTAGCACCAATTATAGTAAATGATATAGTAATAGGGTACTAAAAATGTACTAGATATTTATCCAGGTTTAAAATAATCTGTTTTCAAAAGGCTAAAATCTGCATGTTTACAAACAAAATAAAAATTGAACTTAAGACCAAAGATAGAGTGATTCTACACTGGAGGTCCAATATGTTGTATGGGGGAATGGTAAATCACTTCTTGAGGATGGATAAAGACAGGCTGTTTTTGTTTCACACCAAAGATCTCTCTGACATATCCTCAGCATTGTGGGAAAACAGGAAGACAAACAATGCTATTAACCACCAAAGTCAGCTACATCAGCACATGTACTACCATCAGCATCTCTGCTGAGAATGAAAATACCCCATGTGCTGAGGTGGCGCGGTGGGAAATTTATTCCCACGTCGGAAAACCCCATAGCCACTGCTCAGTCCTGTATCGCGGGAATGACTATAAATCATTAGGGGATCACAGAAGGCAGAAATAGGATGGGCCTAACAGATCATTACATCCATATGACTCTGTGTTTTCTCAATGAATTACTTTATTTGAATGGAGTAGGAATGGAGCCCATATGATCTGTATACGATCTGCAGTCCCATGCAGAGATCACCATTTAAGGGCCATTGTCTCCTAGCAGTTCCCAAATCTAAGATAGATAGCCATATCCCATTAAAGACTGAGGAACCTGAAGACAAAAATGTTCATTAAAGTTTGGATAATTACTGTATACAACTCATAAATCTCATATTATAACAAAGTATAATAGCAGAAGTTATACATCAGTTTCACTCCTCCCACATTCTCACATGCACAGGAATATTTGCAGGCTCTCATTTGCTTTCAGCACAAGTATTCCTTCTAAAAAAGCTAGGTAACGTTTCATAGGTTGTTTTGCTTCTTTCAGTCTTAATTGTAAACACATAAAAATGTCCACAACTCAAACTTCTGTGCATAAACCATTTGAATAACAGCATTATGCAACCGCAAAATACCAATACATAATTTCTCATAAAAAACTTTCCTTATCTTCCGATATCTTACAGCTGGCTGTAGAAAGTTCCATCTCAAACCTAATTATGACACCCGACTGTTTTCTCTTTTATATAACATTCCTCCATACTCACACAACTCAACGGAGTTGTTATTTAAATTCTAGCACATGACGTATTAGCATGTTCAGCACAGGCTGTCTTAAAATAACAGTTGTCCTCCTATCGCTAAAGGTCATAGATCATACCTGAAACCAGCCGCAGATGGTTCCATACTCAGTGTCATCACAGCACATGAACTTCTTCAGGGGAAAAAAAATGCTCCAAATGTAACAAGTTGGACTTTCCCACTCTGTTCAGCCTATTTTTCAAGCATTATTTCTCAGATAACAGAAACTACATGAAAATCACAACTGACCAGCAGGACCATGCTCTGCTCCATGTGAAAGATGTACAGAAGAAAAATGAAAGTATTCATTTAGTTAAAGATGAAAACCACACATCCAGTTATACGCACTAGAGATTAGTGATGAAGATGACTTGGAGAGTTTAACCTTGTATCAGAAAGGGTATTCCAAGAATACAAATAGGCAAAAGATGTTGAAGCCACAAAACAATGACGAGAATTCAGGTAAAAGTGTGCTGCTCACCTCCCTCCTGCCAGAGAGCAGTGACCTACAGGCATTACAGAGCACTTAATTCCCCTTTTTTTGCAGGTTACTTGGGCATCTAATGAGTGTTAGAAATGCCTGGAAGCACTTCTTGTAGGGAGAATAACCCGGGGAACTCCAACAGGAGCCTCAGGCTGTCGAGAGGAATCACAGGGCTACAGTGGGCTGCTGGATGAATAATCTGGTACAAATTAAAGAACGAGAAAACCCCCAAGCCTTCCCTCTTACTGTATCTCTCCTGAGGTTAGCCTCACATGGGGAAAGGATTTTTTTGCACCTCCCTGGTGGCCTCAGGCTGCTCTATGACAGGGCATGAAAAGAAGGGGCTATTGAAAATTATTTCTGGCGTTGCAGGTTCAAAGGCCCAGAGGTTTTAGGAAGATTACTGCTCATGAACATCTTGAAAAGGATGGGAAATAGAAGGAAAACAAATACATGTTTTTGCTCAATTTATTTAGGGAGAGGTTCAGTGAAGGAAACTCCAGCAAATTATTTGACAAAAGAATTTGGTCTCATCTTTTCATCTTTCAAACCTGTAGTGACTGGAACAGAACTCCCCTTTGTGTACAGTGGGACTAACGGGGTGGACAGTACCTTGCAGCTTTTTGGCTCAAGGATTTCTGCCTTCAGGCAGATACTAGGATAAATTAAATCATTCTAGCTGTTCCTTGCTAACTTTGGGCAGTTAAAGAATAAAACGAACAAAAAGTGACACTCTGAGTTTAAATAACACAGAAAGTGAGACAAACTAAGATCTGGTAACAGTCTAAAGAAAGACAATCTAACTCTGAGGGAGTTGGCTTAATTGTAGAACAAATGGACAAAAAAAATGGTTTGTGGGACATAAGTTTTTCTGTTAAAGAGTATTCTCCAGCTTATTCAGGGAGAAAAATGGAGAATCTTGACAGGTTTGTTTATGTTGATTTGTTTGGTTTTTTGTTTGTTTTGTTGTTTGGGGTTTTTTGTTTTAAATTAAAGAATGGCACTTCACCATCTCCAGGGCAGAAGGATTCTACTAGCTCTTCAGAGGTGCTCAAATCTAAAGCGACATCCTTCCTTAAGGGTAGAGATAGAGAAGGTGGTAGGTAACAAGCCTCCTGCAGGATGTCCAGGATTCCTCAAAACTGTACCTTCTTACAACTACATAAGCCAGCTAGTGTCAGGTGTTACCTCAGCCTGCAAATCTTGCTCTCCCAACCACATAAGGAAAAACAGCAAAGTAGCCAATAGCCCTATTAATTTTGGATAGAAAAGCTGAACCATGAGTGAACAAGAGAGAAAAGACCTCTTTTCTCAGAAGGCTAAACATTAAAACAGCTTCTCTGCACAATCGTGAGATGAAGGTCCTAGCCAGTTTTCAGACAGAGCTAAAAGACAACTTGATGGAAAGCCACTTGGGCCAAGATGCAAGTGTGCCCATTTCTCTAGCCTGATGAGGTCCTCTGAATGGCAGCACGCCCACCTGGTCTATGAATTTCCACATCCTGCCCCCTTCAGCAGCAGAATCACATTTTCTCTACCCTTCCTTTTGCTGCCCACATACTTGTAAAAATCCTACTTATTGAGGCTTTTTCTATTGTTCTATGACTCTACCTGCCTCTACCCTCTCTATCAAGAAGAACAATGAGTAAAAAAAGCAAAGCATCTACTTCCCACAAGACTGAAAATAAGTGTGCTAATCTGGGTTTCTTCACAACGTGTCAGGGCTGGAAACACCACAGACACGGAACGGAGTCAGCACCCTGACTGCAAATGGGTGGAAGGGAGTGCTGGACACTCAGTCCTCAGCATTTCAAATTGGCTAACTGGAAAATGAGGCAGGCAAATACGTTAACTGTCTATTAAAATATAGGCCTTAATTGTGCTTCAGTAAACTCAGACTCTAGATGGGACATAACATTAACTTCACTATTTCACAGAACATTCTGGCAAAGTATTCAAATCTAAGTATCTTTCGGATCTTTTGATGGAAAGTCTTAAATATATTTTAAATATATATATATATGCTTACATGCACACACATACACATACATACACACACGACCATGCCCTTTAAATAGTGACATTTTCTTACACTCACCATCTGGTTACCACACCGGAGGCACAGTATTACTTTTTTTCCCCATGTACAAACAATACCATAATGTAGCAAATTCAGTCACCACTAGTTTTTCTATGATGCCCAATCCTAAAACCGTTAATCTTCTATAGCATATATTAATATAACGTATATAATCATAAAGAGTTTGGAAACAATGTTTCTGAAAATTTTCCAAGACCACGGATAACGTGACAGAGACAGAAATTTGACCTAAATAACCAGGCTGGTACTTTTACTATCAAAATGAGGCAGAACATAAGAAGGACAGATGGTGCCCAGTTGCGTTTTGAATGTGTTGCTGCACACACTGGTGTTAGAAACCCAAAGAGTACAGGACACCAGTGCTAATATGGCATTCGGGCTAGCTGTCATCTTTGTCATTCAGTGACTTCTGCTGACTGCTGTCCTCAGGACAGCCACTCCAATCCAGAATCCTTCCTCTTCATGGGAAGCTCTGCTCACTTCGGTGGTTAACCAGACCTTTGCAAACCAGAGATATACCTACTTGTTCTGCATTTGGAAAGATGACCTGGAAATGGGTGTGACAGACCAAGACTCTTACTGAGGGTACGATGAATACCTTGCTGTGGCTAAATTCTGAGTAGTCTTTAGAGTAGAAAGCAAATGACAGATAGAAAGGCCTCATTTCCTTAAATGATGTTTAGGTCACTATTTTCGTAGACTTATGAAAGCAAGAAAAACATAAAAGGAAAATGACAAAATTACTGCAAAGCTTCACAGTGGGAGGAAGAATGCTTTAGTAAAGTGGTTTTCTACGTGCCATGGGAAAAACACTTTGCAAAGGAGTTGAATTGCCCGACCTACACCTTAGCCCACTAGCTCCTTCATTTCAGACAAAAAAATATTTTTCTTACCAATAAAGATAGGTGTTTTCCCTCTATTACATTAAAACAATTATTATATAAGCACAAATTCTACTAATAATACAAATTTTCTGAACATGATCATGACTGGTCGTCATAGATATGATGATGAAATGGTAAGTAATAAGTTCTGAACTCAATATTGAATATTAACCATCTCCTGCAAGGCCAGTTGCATATAGATTAAGAAAAGACAGACACACACAGCAATTAACAAATTTGCTCAGATCAAACAAATAATCAAGGGCAGAGATGGATGAGACTTCTCAATGAGGTTGAGAGGATGAGACTTCAACCTTAGGTTAGGTTTAGTTATCTAATGACTAGTCAACCTGCTTCCTTTCCGTTACGTGCAGCATTTAGCAAACATGTTGTATATTTCTGGAAAGGACACATCAGGGAAGCCTGTAGCTGTTGACAATTTGCATATATCTTTAAGGGGCAATAAACAAAAAGCCCTGAAAGACAGCAGTTAAGTTTCATTTATTAAGAGGAACCACCCACTTTTAAAATAACATGAGTACCATAAGATTAATTTCCTGCAAGACTGAAATAAATTTTTCTTCCCAATAAAAAAAAAAAAAAAAAACGATGACGATGGTTTCATAGCAAGTTACAGCATCTCTTCAAAAGTGGGACACACACCTCAAATACCACATTTTTTGTGATCCAGTTCTGAAAAATCTTTGAGATAATACTCCCACCCTTGCAGGAAACCACAAACAAGGACTAAAGGCAGTACAGTTTATCATCCTTCTGTACCACCAACTATAATGCACTATAAACCTGCATTAATTTCTGGAGGAATTGTCCCTTTTATCATATTTTTTTTTTTTTTTTGGAAAACTAGATTTGCTAAATTTGACTTTTCATCTCTATTGTAATTTTTTGTAGCTATTTGGAAACTCCTTGTCGCTCCTTGCATGCAGCATTACTGACAGGAACTGCTGGTGATTTGTCTTATCTGTCATCCCTCGCCATCCTGGCAAGCACCAGATGCTACAAGAAAGGCACGAGAAACCCCACAGCAGTGGACAATAACACAATAAACAGCTTTTCAGGAGGCTATCCTTGCCAGAGGATAGGTTTTCTTCATTGGCCACTGCACTAACATATGAAGTCACATCCACTGAAAGTGATGTGACATCCGCACTTATAAATGCTATATTTCTTCATTAATCCTGCCAAATATTTTGCCTCAGTGACCTCTTGTGGATAACAATAATTTTTCCATTTAAATGATATACATTTAATAAAAAGAATACATGCTGCATCTGAATGAATAAACTCATAGGGTTCACAACCATTTCATTATAATCTTTGAGTAATATATATATAAAAAAAAAATATACAAAAATAGAGGATGTGCCCTTGTTTTAACTTAATATGTGAATATACTTACCATTTTCCGGCCTGAGAGGTAAACTAACAGATGGACACAGGTTAGGCACGGTATTCTTCAGGTCAGCTAAAAGCAGAAAATACAGAACATTTGAAAACAATTATTCTTGAAGGTTTAAAATCAAAACCTTAATATTACCAGTATTACATCTGGTGTCTGAATGTTGCATCTTCTCACCCCAAACACTATTAGTAAGGATGCAAGGCTGCTTTGATATCTCACTCATATGTGACACCATATTTAAGTTCCCATATTCATATACATTCCTACAAACACTTTTCAAAACACAAATATTTATGACCAACTCAATTCAGTAGTTCTCTGTTTTTTCCCGATGTATTTGGTTTCCTATGTCACAAGAGACATAAGATTTTCTCTGTTTCCTGATTAGCAAACTGGAATTTTTCAAAAGGAGAATTAGGAACAAGTCAGTTTCCAACAGGAATCTTTTCAAATCAAAATTCAAATAATCATTCATATTTTCCACACTCAAAACTTCTCATTTGCTAACATATCTCTTAAACATTTTGTAATTTTAAATAACAAACAAGAAGTTTCCCCTGTGCATTTATATTTTGTAAAACACTTCAGCTAATCAAATCAGTTACAAATTCTCTACTAAAACAAAACACCATCCTTAGAGAAGCTGAAGACAGATCAGGTTTTCTGTTTGCTTCTTCTGCTTTGCACTGCACATGCACATAACCAATAGGTTCAGGAGTTTTACCATTCACATTGACAGGGGTGAGGAACTGGAGCTATACAGAGCTCTTTCTAAAATGCTACTATGTGTTCCTCGTTGAATATGCTGCAACCATGACTATACATATGAAGTCAAATCGCTAATGAGCAGAGCCACGTAGGCAAACAGCTCATACATCAATTTAACATACTATGAAACGCAGAGACACAAGTACCTTCCTTCAACAGAAGACTGTGAACTACCAAAGTAGTGGAAAACCAAAGACCCTGTTTTATGCTAACGTCCCACTGCCTACAGCAAATTCCTCCTTCAGATTTCACTCATTTTTCCCTTTTAGACTCAGAACTTTCTTGTTCCTCTTCCTGGTTCCCAGACGTCCAACACACCAGCACAACTGACACAAATTTTGGTCTGCAAATATCTCCATTTGCATAAACATCTGTGCTGTGTGTTATGGTGGAAACACATCTGAAGCCTTCTCACTACATAAAGAAATGAGACCATCTCTCCTAACACTCTCCCCTTTGCATACAGCCGAGGCTCCTCTTCATCATCCTTCTATCTGTGAAGTAAGAAGCATACTTTTTTTTTAGGTGTTTTTTTATGAATGAGAGGAAAAACAGCTCCAAGAAGTGGAAGTTTATCTACGCCTCTGCCATCTGCTCTTCATTTTGCCTTTCTACCATTTGTTGTTCTTACCCGTTTGCCTCTCAGCTCCCCCTGCCCACAGGCTCTTGCCATTCATTTCCTACTTTATCAGGCCTGTTGTTCCCTTCCTCTCAGCACTAGACCCTCAGCTTATCCCTCCCTAAGCCCACACCGAGGATCTGGGAAACCCTATAAACTTCTGTGGTGCCCGCTCAACTCCCTGCTGTGCCTCCTCTTTAACAAGGGTGGAACCACTGGGGGAGGAAATGGACGGTGTAGCGGGCAGAATGCCAGTGCAGGACTTGAAAAGCTCAGGACTGAGTTCATATTTCAGACACTTATAGTGTGAATGAAGGTTTGCTTTAAGTTAACCAACATTGTACAATGCAATGCATTGCAAGGATATCTGATCCAGCTCGACAGAACTTTAACTGCATGATCTTTATATCACACGCACTGGACAGTATATATCCACACTTCAAGCCTTCCCTCTCCACTTCGATATCAGTCCTTCTGATAAGTTTAAAAGCAGGAAAAAGTGTTGCTTATTCAAATTTTATCTCTCATTCTGTCAACATCACCAGACCTGCCCCGGTGTCGGCTCTCAGTGGAGTTCAACACGGTCCTGCTCACATACAGACTCAATAACAGGCTATCCTTCCATAAAGGGGGATACAGTCAAACAGGCGTTCATTGTCCTTATCGTTTCAGATATGTTAAATCAATGTTTAACAAAGAACAACTAGACCCACCCACGAGGAGTATAACAGATGACAAACCCATTAAAATTCTTCAACGAAGTAATGGAGTCTTTTGTTTTGCTATGGAAAAGAAAACTCACTTTGACTAGATCTGCTTTTGATTCCTCTTGAGGAAATAACCTAACCTACCATAACTTCTCTTCTGGTTAAATGCATGACAGTTTCTTACTGCTTGAAGAACACAGTGCTATCATGGCATTTGGTCTTGGCCCTTTCTTTACCAAAACAGCCAAAAGTGAATTTTAAATTCCATAACAACACCAATTCTTTAAGGCAACCCATTCACTCCCACTGTTGAACCATAAGCCCAGCAGGGAGAAGCAAAGAAAGATGTCCTGACCAGGACTGTGCAGTAGGACAAAATTTATTTAGATTCCAACATTGGCCACAAGTCTCCCATACAATCTAAGAAATACAATTACACCTCTTTGAGATATTTCTATTCCTTTTCTACAAAAATGGAGATTAAAATGCACCTTTCTTTCCCTCGCACATACTTGACTGGCCTGTCTATTTGCAGTCCCTGCAAATGGGTCCTCCTTCTGAAAGCTGAAGGTTCTATACATTGAGGCTAGATAATGAGCTTCAATGTACGGAAACCAGTTGGAAAGACTATGTGCCCTGCATCACTTACCAGGCTTTTGATACCAGCCAAATGGGTGTATTCTGGCTTCAGCCTCCAGCAAACTACAATTCGAAACTTGCCAAGCACTTCTTGCTTCCTCAGCACACGTCTGGATGCCCAGGCTGTTCAGAGTCAGACACACAGTCTTTCCACCTGACAGGGAAAGACAGGGTTATAGAAATGATGAGGAAAATTTTCCTATTCTAGATAGTATTTTAAGGAAAGGGAATACAGCACTGTTCCATTGAGTGTTAAAAGAAACTCCACTAACTTGAAATCAAAGGAAGGAAATACCTAAAGTGGACGAAGTTTTACTGTTGTTGAAAATAGTGTTGAAAAATCTCAATGAATTCAATGAGAGGAAAGGTAGGTAACCAACATTATCACCCATTAAGGTCACTAGGAGTGTTTCCACCGAGCAAATATCAGGACCTCTTTTTTGAGCAAGTAGTCCTCTTTGATTAATCCAAACCTGGAAATTAAAAATCTGCATATATGTTGAAACACAGCCCCTACTTACATCAAGATAAAAATTCTGCCTTTCAAAGACCTAGTGTATATATTTCTGTACTTGAAAAAAAATTGGAGCGTTTTAAAAACAGTTAGCAGTTTCATTGAAGATTTATTCTAGCCTATGTTAAAATCATTACTGAAAGTTCCCTTGACTATATGAGTGCCAGGACTGGGTGTCTGAAATGCCATAGATAAGAAATATTGATCAGATGAATAAAAAGTTGTCAGTTTTGCATGTTTGGTGGTTTTAAATCCTTAATTTGTTTTAGAACTGTTTAAAGAAACTTAAGCCATATTCAGTTAAGACTTCAGATTTCACATGGTCACATGGAGGTATGAAAGCTGTCAACTGTTTTTGATTTGTGCAGTAATTCTAATCTAAACTACATTTGTCTGCTCAACAAAAAAAGGGAATTAAA
Organism: Numenius arquata; assembly: GCF_964106895.1. Lineage (NCBI taxonomy): Eukaryota > Metazoa > Chordata > Aves > Charadriiformes > Scolopacidae > Numenius > Numenius arquata. The sequence goes on along the minus strand of NC_133578.1, from coordinate 69,236,460 downwards.
AATATATATTTATGAAGTGTTCCAAATTCTCAAATTAATTGTAAAACTGGCACATCCTAATGACCTCAGGGAATATTGATTAGCACACGACACTTCCAAAAACAAGGCTGGCCATTGTAGTTGTCTAAACCTGGATTTGGAATAAAATATTAAAACCTATTCCATTGACTTTGACCTGGATGGTATCCAATTTTAAACACCAACTGAAGACTTTCTTTTAAACAGAGCACTTCCTTTACAGCAAGTGGAGAGAAAGAAAAGTACCAGAACAGCATTCAGTCAACCAAAGCTCCTAATGACCCTATAGTTGTGTCTATACACCTCTCTGCTAACTATAGAGGGAGCATCAGGTGACAACACCCCTTAATTAGCCATCTCAGGTGAGTAAAATATGTTTGTCTGACTTTCTAATGGCTTTCAAGTCACACATATTTTTAAAGATGTGATTTCCTTAGACTAACAGAAATTCTACTTGAGAAGTCTTAAGAAGCTAAAATACTAAGGCGGAGAAGACAGGCAACCCCTATCCTCAAACAATCTCCTCCAAGTAGAATACTAAAATCTGGGAGAAGTTCAGATCCAAGAAAGCCAAAAGGCTAAGCTGTTCCAAAGTATCCACAGACATTATGTGCATAACATGCATTTAATTTCAGTAACATTTAGTTTTATAAGTCCCTTAGGTTTTAAAAATGGAACAAACAAACAAACGAACGGAGAAAAAAAAAATCACAAAAAGAAGTCAACAAACATTTTGGAAGAGAGGTTGATAAATGAGAAATAACAGTTCCCTGGAGATTTATCAGTTGTAATTTCATTTTGTTGGAACTGCAGCCTCTTAAGGACTCATTCTTGTGAGGTTTTCTTAATGACTTCTGAGTTGTGGAGACTGTCATTGCACTGAACTCCTAGAAATGGCCACAATTACTTAAAAAGGTGCTAAAGAGAGTTGCACAAGATCTGCAAGGGCTTTTAAAGTGTCCTTCACAGCAAAAGAATAGTAAATTTTGTAATAACATAGGAAGACTGAAATTATTTTTAAAATACAAATAGTGAAAAAATACCTGACAGCTGGGAATCATTAAAAAAGCCAAATCCCGTGCAACAAGGGTCAGCATCACACCAACGCTCACAGTCAAAAAAGCTGGAAAAGTAAAAACATCATTACTTTTATTATTAATAGTAATCTGTCTCTGCCATGGAGAAGGGATGAAAGGATACTGCATAGGAGAGAGACATTGAGAACCTGTAGAGACGCCTTTCACGATAAGATCACCTCAAGGTTCTTCATACTGCATAGACACTCCCTTTCTTTTTCTATTTGTAGATGAAATTACGTTCTATCAGTATACATCTACCAGCCTACATCTAATAATTTAGATGAGTATTTTGATATCTGCCCTAAAAATATCAGCTTACATTAATTTGGTGCATTATTACCAAGAGATTTAACTGGCCAACCAGCAATTCACCAGCAGTATAAGTAATAATCCACAGATATAAAATTACTAATTATATACATTATTATTATAATTCAATTATAAATTTCCTTTAATTCATATGCTTTTTTATCTTGTTAAATATTGTCCAAAAATGCTTTTCTTGGATCAATACATCTGACCCCCTTCACCTACATAACAGGGTCTTGGTATTCCAGGCATGATTAAAATTCCAGTAAAAACAAAGGAACAGGCGTGTCCTACCCATCTGAAACAGTTTTTCTGCTCATGTCAGTCTTATTCCTCACTGAGATCTCAGTTACTTTCTGGAATGGTACACGTGTGTAGAAGCTCTTCACAGAACTTTTTAGAGTGACTTAAAGGAAAAAGAAAAAACAAAATTGGAAAAATTAGCTTAACCTTGTAATTTATATAGACCGGTCAAGTAATCACATGATAAGGCTAATGTTTATGTCTATATGTTACAGTGGTCTTGATGCATCAAAAGCTATTTTTTGCATTATCACAGTAAACTGTTGACAGTTAAGCCTGACTATGAACAAAAAATCCATCAAGCGAAGATTCTAAAAACTTAGCAAAGTACATCACCCAGAAAAGACTTCCAACCCAGAGTTTCTGAAATCTGTATTGACATTACTACTTCCTCAAGGTCCAAAAACTGGGGAGCAACTCCAGATTGGAAGACTCCAGTGTACTCATGCAATAGCCGGCTTGTGCTGCACTTGGAGCTCCCCCAAAAGACACAATTTAATAGTTTTTTTCAGCGGACCTCTACATTTTTCACAGCAAAAGTATAAGGTTCCTGTACGGAGATAACAGGCTTGTTTGTCCAGCTTCCACCCATGAGCCCTATGAGAAAATCAACCAACTTCCCAAGTATTCCAAGTATTCAAAGAGCAAAGGTTAAAATCCACATGTCTATAAGGCTGGATTTGCTAAACAACAAAAAAAAAAGAAAAAAAATACACTCAACAACTTTCAATTTTTGCATTGCTTAACTACCATGGAAATTTTAATGGTTGAAAATGGGATTGGTAACATCCCAATGACATTCCCATTTCACTCACATTATAAAAAGACCTAAGGCCTGGTATAGAAAATATTTGAGCTACCCTTGGCCCTACTGAATTGGGAATAACTGAGGTGGAGCATGGAACTCATGGTTAATATCTTTCCATTCTGAACTGAAAATGAGAATATCCATACACAGAACAGCTTAGAATCATAGAATGGTTAGAGTTGGAAGGGACCTTAAAGATCATTGAGTTCCAACCCCCCTGCCATGGGCAGGGACACCTCCACTAGAGCGGGTTGCTCAAAGCTCCATCCAGCCTGGCTTGTTTTTCCCTTGCCCTATCACAACCCAGGACTCATTCATACATTCAGACTTTTTATTTCAGAATCAAGAGCCAAAACAGTAGCTTGCATTATCAGGGTTAGAGCACACATTATACATCCAAATCCCCAAACTTGCCTATTTTACGATACAATGTCTGAGGCTGCTGGGGTAGCACGGGTCGACAGTTTTCCGGTATTTGATCGATGCTGCCGTCACAAATCTGTGCCTCTGGATAGAGAGTGCACACAAAGTATATATCTGTGGCGTTTTGAAGATCTGCCATTCGACAAAACTCATCTTCTTGGGCACAACCTATGAAGCAAAGTTGCTGAGAGTTACACACACAAGTGTTTCTTCCCCTCTCCATTCCTTTTCATGTCTTCAGCGCACTTAAAGCTGCCCTTCAGCAAACAACTATAAGTGAGAATGTCAATATTATTCTATTATGGTGCAAGAGGAACAGGGACAGATTCTGTTTCTAGTGACACTGAAGAACAGACTTACCTGGGGAGCACAGACAGCTAATTGTCCCAGCTGGGACAAGTATTAGCCTACTGTACTGGTGTCACTAACACTGTGATTCATAAAGATATCTCTCTCTTTCTTTCTAGTAAATTTGACATACAAACTGTACAATCATAAAAGAACTCCGCATCAGTCACAGGTCTCTATTTTAAAGAATAAAATGGAGAATAAAGTCTACAATGTCTTAGGAAGTTTTTGAAAAAAATATTTCTGAAATGTTCATGTTACACAAAAATACAAATAATTTTTCCAGACTCAGCTGTTCAAGCCATTTTCTTGTAGCAATTCGCACTGAAATTTGTCAAACCCATTTCCTAATTACAGTGGCAATGGCTTCTGTAAATATATACCTCAATGCTTCATTTTAAACAGGCATAGCTCTACTGACCTCTTGCAGTGATGTTTGTGCACGGCTTAGTACTCTTGGTTCTGCTTTCCTGTACTAAGAGCTAGAAGCTCTTCTCTATTTATCACATCAAAATATACTGTATCATTAACCCCAAACATCTGAATTTCACATTCTCCTCTCACAACTATGTCATCTTTTTGGAGGTGTACATTTCAAGAACAGCAGGGTATTGTCTTAGCCGTTTCTTCTACTTCTCTTGCCCATAACAGGGATACATTGGTGAAGAATGATGGGTACCCTTTCTGCCACAGTAGGCAAAGATTGTAAGGAAGGCCCATTGATTGTAGGTGGCCCTATTAGCAACTTCCATGAAAATTTTGTGGATCTTTCCCTGAAAAATATTTCAGTCCAGAGTTTCTACTCATCATAATACCTATTAAAAGATATCATTAATTATTATTCTCTGTAGAATAACAGTCTCCAAGGCGGCTTACGTGTGAGACACCAAAGAACAGCTTCCTCTGCTGAGTACTTCTGCCTGAAGACCCAGTACTGCTGGTAAGGGAGAGAATAGTTCTGATCACTTTGTATCCGGCTGCTGTCCATTAGGTAGAAAAGATCCTTTGTAGAATCTGAGATTCAAACAAACAAACAAGCTGCTTAAGCTCACAAAAAACTTAACTATGATCTGGAATAAATTAAATTTATTTGTATATAAAATTCTGTCTTTCACGATAAAACATCTGCAACCATTTTGTTGCAGCACACACCAATACAAATGGGATAGCACACACCAAAGGCTGCTTTTAGTAACAGAATTGTCCACCCACAGTTATTGATGCCTGTGTAGGCACTGCCTCCTTGCTGAGCTCCACTGCACAGCATAGCGTTGTCAGACTATTTCCACCACCCAAAAACTAGATGAAAGTCATAGTTCCTAGAAATAAGAAGGTTCTCTCTACTCTGTCATATGACACATCAGCCTAGCAGTGAAGTATGATACCTCAGAGGATGTTTACATTGCCTTAATCAATCTAGTTTTATTAATCCAAAATACAGTACTTTCCTTATATTCCCTAGAGAAGCTTTTACACCTCTCAATGTTAAATGTTTTCTTAACAAGCTTAATACCTATTTTAGTCATTTAATCATTTCTTCTAGTTTATGCTCCCACAGACCACATTAAATAACTCCTTTCTGTCTCCTGCTTGTGACTTTAGAAGTGCATATAACACTTTATATCTCCTGAGCTTCCTCTGAAACAATCATAACTATTTCAGGCAGTTTTCAAATTCATCCCTTTAAATAAGGATCCAAGTAAAACATTGAAAGAAATGAACACTCTTCACTGATCTTTTACAAATTTCTTCATAAACATCTTTTTATTTATCAAATGCCATCAGCAGGTGTCATCCCCAGTTACTCCAACAGTGGGAGAGATTCCTGTTATTTAATCTTACATGCACTGAAACAGCCAGACAAAAATGAAAATAGTAAAGACACACTGATATTTGCAGCTGAAATGCTGAAGCACCTCCTGGGAGTGCTCAATAGTTTTGAGTTTTCTATCAGAAAACAGAAAAGATATGTTACCGTGTGCTTTAAGGATGATCATCAAAGCAATAAAAGCTCTGTAGACATTTTCCCAGATGTATCCGTAACTTTTTTAAAAAGGTGACTTCTAAGTCTTGCTATCTCTCAACTTCTCTTAAAACAATTTGTGTCACGATTAAGACTAAGGGATGGAGGAAGAAGCCACATTCCTTGCATAACTTCAGGTTTTAATGATATCATCAGCTGCAGCAAGGTAAACGGAGAACCCTGAGGGCTGCACTCATGCCTTGGCAGGTACATGCAAGAGAATTTCACCCAATGTACTAAGTGTAGTTTTTTCTCACTTTTAAGTCTAGACTTTAAAATACCACTAACTATATGGAAGCAGCACTAGGTAAATGGGCATTTTAGTTTACTTTCCTCTCAAATTCCATTAATCCAAAGTCAGCAATTCACTTCATGTAAGGATTTTACAGATATTAGATCACACGCTCAGGTATTCATCAAGGGTCCTCAGCAAAGATTACAGTTCATTAGAGAGAAACCAACAGGCTCCACTGCTCTCCTTCTCTTAGGATTATGGTTCTGAAGGCCCAAAGGAACACTAGTAACTTAATACAAATGATTTTTGGTATGTACATGACAGTATAATGAAGAGCAGACGCTGGAATAACAAAGAAGCTAGAGAACTTCACATGTCCCTCGTTTTCATCGTGTATGGAGGAAACACTTGTGATTGCAGTTTCATCCTGAGTTCCTCTAAGCATCGTATTTAACTCGTATTGTCAATAGCAATAAATATGCCCAGGTACCCAGGCTAAGGATTTGATTCCTGAGTTTATGTGTTTTTTTTTTTCCCAGCCAAATAATATTTCCTGAGTCTTTACAGTTCAGTAAGTCTGAAAGAACAAGCTTTCACAGAACATTTTAACACTTTCTTTTCCAGTCTGACCTGGAAAAATAAAAAGCATAAAGACAGGAGATTCACAATTTGAACATCTCTCTCAAAACCTGTATTGTACTTCTTACCCAAGAGAAATCCTCTGGACTTCACAACACTTATATCATTATGATATATATATGGAAATATATGATATTTTTCAGTTAAATTCTGCACCCCTCTGAGCTATCTTCTGCTGCCTTCTCTGTCCGCCCTTACTACAATACCTGATAACAATAGGTCATTCTCTGTCTTCAAAGCAGTAGCATTGCATGCAGAGGTTTTAGTCCGGGTGACCATATCAGAACCTGGAATTAAAAAGCACAGTAATTCCATTCACCTTTCATCCACAAGACAAGCTCACCCTTAGTGCACTAAATTTAGCAAACATTTTAAAGTGCATCATTTAGGAAAACTCCTTAGATAGTTCCACCAACTGATGAATCAAAAATGACTAAGAGCATCTACAAATAACTCCATGGGAAAAAAAACATAAACCAAAATGTGCTGTTTGGACTATAAAACCAAATTGCATATCCTCAATCACTATATATTCATCATCAGTGGTCTGGGTGCTGTGTGCATTTATAAAGCAGTATCACAAATCATTTGTCTTTCTATCTCTGCTGCAATGTTGCGAATGTAAACTTGCAAAACCAACACATACATGGTTATTGCACTAATAAAAGTAACCCACCTAGTTATGCATAAAGTAACAAATTATTAAGGTTCCCGGACACTGATGGGACAAAGGCAAATGTCTCTGTGATAGCGTTTTTCACAGGTATTAAAAGTTATAAAGCATATTCCCAGACACAAGAATTTACCCAAGTTTCATGAAACTGGCAGTAGCAGAATTACTCCAGATTACACCCACCCCACCAGGAAAGATTGCTGAGTAATGTCTCAATTTGGATGCTATAAAATACAGTGAGAATAACACTTCCAGTTTAAACAAGTTTCCAGAACTACTTACACATCTGCCACTGCCTACCGTTCTTCGTAAGTTTTTATGACAACTTTTGTGAGATAACTCACCTCTCCACACATAAACTTGCTGAAAGGTAGTAAAATTTCTTTCTGCCTCTTCTGCCATTTTAGAAGCTAGGAAAGAAAAAGTTTGTTAGTACAGCTGCTAAAATTAAACAAGTAGTACTGAAATGCTCAGAAATTACATTAAAAACACATCACTAGACTATGCACAACCTTATTTACAATACAAGACCCTGAGGAGGAAGGAGCCAGGTGCCCCGGTGCTAGGCTGGGCCCAGGGTGCCAAGGCTTTTTTCTGGTTTGCACCATTGTTTTTTTCTGTGCAGCTCTTGGCATCTTTTTGTCTTTGCTCCAGAGTTAACCTTTATTTCAGATTATTGTCTTGAATCTGCCTAAACTAAATATTACAGGGTAATATACTAAAAGCAACACATTCTTGACTTTCATCAACGATCACACAGTAAAGTATGAGAGGCCCTTCTGTCTAACAATGCATCCAGTTGGGGAGTTCTTATTCTCTTGTGATTGTACAGATACTGGTTTACTTGAGAAAAAAGCACTGAACTACAGGAGCAGGCTGGTGAAAAAGGCAGAGTCTATAGAAGAGTTAAAGAAAAGGGATTAAATTGAGATAATTCATTGACGTACTTCCACTGAACACTTGCCCTCCCAGGGTGAAGGAAAACGTCTTCTCTTTTTCGTCATAGCTCACACCTTTACATATGCCATCTATGCCAGATGTTGGTGTCGGACTCAAGCCATTCGCATTGCACATCAGCACATCCGGGTGGCTCATCAAACTACACAAAATGGTACCTAGGTTCGGGCAAAGAGAGAGTTGCATCACTCCAATCACTTTGCAGCTACACAGAGCTGCTCCAGCATCCCAATTCTTTCTCTAAATGTCAATTGAACTTGTGTCACTGGGCTAGGTACCTTTTAGTATTGGTAGCCCAAAAAAAAAAAAAAAAAGAAGAAAATCAGAGCCATACGTTCAAATTGGAGCACTAAGGTTCACTATTCATACCTAAACGAAACATTTGTAGCCTGCTTTTCAGAGATTTCAAGCACACACTATTACCACCTAATAAAACACTACTATTATCTGATAATGCCCAACAGTGTTCTTAGCACTTTATAGCACCACGGAGACATTTTCAGTCCTTTGGCGGTCTTACAATCTCAGGCTCTGAACCAAGAAAGCACTTACATTTTTCCTGGGATGGTTTTCTGGATTGGTGCCTGATTTCAGTCAGTCCAGGCCTGACTCTCCCCCAGCATCACGGTGCAAGTCGGGGGGCACCAGCACACTTAAGGCCAGATGTTTTGGCATCACTCTGTTACCATAACGTCTAGACAATATTCAGCTCTTGCTTTGTACTCGCTGTCACAGCTAAGGCACTTCCATGGTTTTACAGTGCACTCTCTGATATTATTTTTTTTAATGGGCTGGGTACGTGAGATATTGAATGTGCTACTTTTATTTACTTATTTATTTTTAAACAAAATGTTAGTCAAAGTAATGTGTTTACCTGTGTTACTGATCCATATAGGCCACCTCAACTAAACAGAGTGGCCTACAACACTAATCTTCTCCCCATCCCCTTCTACTCTCACAAGTACAAACAACGTAAAAATTTGATGGTATACATATAGAGAAATGGACTTTATAAGATCACCTCGAATATTTTGGTGCAAAAATTATGAGGTGCCAAAATGGAAAATAATTTCCTGGAAACATTCCACGGAGAAAGTTTTCTCAAATCCAGGATCAGATCCCACTCAAAACTAGAGAGGTGCTTGCCACATAGCAGCCAGTAGCACATGCCTGGATTTGTAAAAGCCCATTTTTAAAAAACTTGAGACATCTCAATTAGAACTTCACGTTTTCTATAGGAAATGTACCTCCGACAGGAAAGTTGATCCTATGTGAGCTCAAAAAGAAACTACAAAAAGCAGGCCAATGACATTAAATCCTTAAGTTTGCTGGCAGAAATCTGGGCTCTGACTAAGTCCCACCTGTTCCAGAGTCTGTCCATCCCACTCCCACTTGCCCTCCTAGCTAGACACCCAGACTTAGGAGATTATAGCATTCCTGTACGCAGTAATTTAACATAATTCTCTGTTTAGCATCCTCTTTTCCTGCTCCAAAAGAGAAGCTGATTTACATTTGTACTACAAGGACTCTGTCTGGAGGCACCTTCTTAATTCCCCCATCAGCTGAAAGGCACCAACTTCTGGCAACCAAGTGGCGTTAAGTAAGGAGAGGGGCATTTTCAGAATGATTTATCTCATCCAGATGGAGATATGTAAAGCAGGTGAAAAGAATTATCCTTTCAAAACGTCCATTTCTCTCCAAGAGGAGCTTGCTAACTCTTTATCTCTATTGCTCCCGGCCAAGTCTTGGGCATTACTCAAAGTCTGCCTACAACAAAATATGTCAATGATATAGAGGCAGGCACTGGTATGATGTAGAGGTAGGTGTACTGTGTCCAAAAATTAGTTCTACTCAGTTAGCATTGGTTTTCTACTGCATAATTTTGTATTTTGCAGTTAGACAGTACCTCCATCAAGTGCAATCTGACTCAAGACGAAGCCGTCGCAGCAGGAGTCCCTGCTGCAAGTCTGCCGACAGAAGAGCTGAGCATCAGTCAGAGACGTGCCGGCTGCAGAGAGCACCACGGAGCGATACACACCAGAAAGCACATTCTGAAAACTGGTCCTTTCAAAGGTCTTGAGTCCAGATGAGTTAAATTCTTGTTCTGGGTAGAGAGAATGGGAAAGAAATGTTCAAAAGAGCTCAGGAGGAGATGGGATGCTTTTGGATTCCCTGCGGACTGGAGCTGGTTGAAAGTTTTATGATAAAAATTCAGCCTTAAAAGCTCTTTTCTGGACATTGAGGTTCAAATACAAGATAAGATCACCAAATGGTTTGGTGCAATTATACCTGGGTAGTCGGTCTCACTGGAGACCAGGTTATTTATTGGCTGGTGTATTAGTAAGACAGCTTGCAGTCAAAATTAATGTAAACTGTTAAATTATGTACAAGCTGGTCATTGATAATGCCTTATACAGTCAAATAAAGACAAATCATAGTACAACAAAACAGAACAGGATAGAATATAGAATAATACACTGGATAAAATGTAAGCTCTTTTGGGACTGTCTGCCATTGCAATGTCTTACAAAAGCTGTATTCCTAATTTCTAGGGAACAAGACATGACGGGAAGATTTGCTGAGGTTTCTGATCTATGACTAAACATTAAGCTCTGAAAAGTATTATGTCACCTTGAACAAAGATGGCCTCCCACATTTAATTATGTTCCTACATAGAAGTAACTACAAAGTTGATCACAGCAGTCTAACATTAGACGAGTGAATTGCGTGTGGTACCTCTCTTCAAATAGAGCATCACTGCGTCTCCCTCTGGATTCCTGACATGAAGCAGGCAGCTGAGGCGATCGATGCTAGAGGCAGCGGGGTTCCCCAAAACACCTTGCACCTGAGACAGAAAACAGGCATGCATAATAAATACAACCTAGTTGTTCTCCTCTCCTAAAACATATTTTACTTATACAAAAAACTCATGTGGAGAAGTTCGTGCACACGGATTATAGTGCACACCTCTGTGTGGTCATTTTTTATTCTATCAAATGGAGGTCTCGATTCTTCAGTGCCACTTTGCTGTGTTTAGAAGTAGGGAATAGGAAGCTGTTACAGTGCTAAAGAGGACATGATTCAAATCCTGGACTAGAGGAAAGGACTGAGAAATGATGATGGCCTGATTACTGACCTAGACAATTCTAGTTTGGACAATCCAGATGAACCTCCCTTTCAAGTTAACCTGATTTCCAGACTGCAGGAGCTCAGCACATTTTAAGAACAGAAGTGCTGTGTGATGTTTCAACCAAACACTGAGGAATTCAGATGTCAGTTTCGGGAACACTTGAGAGTAGCTTCTTTAGCAGCCTGCAGGAATTTTTTACTGTCATAATGAAGAGCAATGGCCAAACATCAGGTAACAGCCTGCCTTCCTTCTGTGATGCCTTCTATTTGTATTGAACCTACAGTATTATGATAAACACATATCTTTAAATATGATCATTTTTACCAGTTCAGAAGTGGAGCAGTTGAAGTTGACTTCAGCAGCACTGTATAATTCACACAGAATTTCAGCTCCAGCAGGAGTTACCGTGGCAAAACCACATGCTTCTTCCCTCTCACAGCCTGAAAAACAGGAAAGAAACCTTAGGTTTCCTAGCACTATATGTGCAAAATTTCTGCTACAAATTTCACTGTTTACTGTCATTTACCCAGTTTTTCATACCTCTGTCAGACAGCAAATACATGAATTTCACCAGTCAGATGAACTGCAGTATTCAACTATATTAGCAGAGGGTTAGGTTTTTAAGTTAAATTAATGGAAAAAGCTGTTTGGACATTCATCACCTGATGATGCAAACAGCTGAGGTAGGTCTAAACCCCCACCAAATATTTAATGTCTGCTGGATAATTTTGCCTGAGGCAAAATTTCCCCTCCTGTTCTAGAAGACCAGAGCAAGTTAGTGGTGAGTGTGCAAGGGCAGGAGCATCTTCAGCCACTCCTAAATCTGAAAGGGGATGGCTGCTTGCTCATTTACACCAGCCAGGTGATTGCTGCACAGATGGCCAGCACAACTGAAGAATTTGATGTTTCCCTCCTTCCTATCACTCCAATATTTGTCACAACCTGTTTGCCCTGGGGTTACTGTATCAGGGAGATGTGATGTGCTGGCAGAGTGGCTCCATGTTTCCAAGTGTCTTCAGTATAAATCAACCAGCTTAGAACAAAACATCAGCAGAAATGTAAGCTAAGATGCCTGACTTTGTTGGGAAGCAGAGAGGGAAGGGTTAACTCTTACCCTTCAGTGAGCAACTCAACAGTAATATTTTGTAGTAGTGCTGCCATTGGACAGTGGATGTAACTTACAATGAAAATAGAGGGTATGTGCATTTGAATCAGACTGCTTGTCAAAAAGCCATCTTTTCCTCCCTAAGTTCGTTCCCATGGTCCTCTCAGCTCAGTGCTTCGCTGTTGAAGGTTGTCGGTTTCAGAGTAAGGTGTAAGAAACCCTGCAGTGTACACCTAGGGGATGATCTGCTGCAGGAAAATCATTCCAGTAACACATATAAGGCTTCACAGATTCATCTCTTAGCATGAGGTGACCGCTCCCGCTAGAGCAGAGAATGTGACACAAAGCCACTGACTTTGTCAGACTTTGGTGATGTCTGCCCTACAAACTGGCCACCCGTGTTATTACCCCCAGGGTGTTTTTATTTTGAATGTAACCCCCCTTCCTCTCTTCATAAGTCTGAGCATCAGGAGACACAGTGTAAGGCATTGACTCAAAGCACCCTGAAAGCAGTGCAGTGATCCCCCTTGGTTTTAGATGACTTTGAATCAATATAAATGAGTAAACAAGACACATCCAGATGTAATATAGTAAATACATTGTAAGTCTCAGCAAAGGAATATCCCTGCACTGCTTACAATATCCTTCTGACGTAAGCAAGGACAATTATTCCTCTTTTATGTGCCCCTCAGATAATTTGGGAAAGGTGAAAGCTTGCTTTTCACATGTCTGAACACTTAATCCTTCTTTTGTCTGCACATCTGAAAAGTCTGATGAATGTTTCCTGGTCTGAATCTCAGCTCTCACCCATATTGCAAGCTATACCAACTGGCTTTAAAGTCAGATGACTTGTCTAACGTGGTACATAAAGTCAGAAGACTTCTTTCTGAAAGAAAGACCAATCTCTTCCCTGAACCGACATCACTAGAAGTTGTAAACATCTTGCTGAACTAGTGAACCAGTGCTGAACTGCAAAACATATAGTTCATCTAGGAACTTAACTAAAAGCTCTTCATATAAAAAGATTATTATTTTTCACGATGGTTAGTGTTGTCTCTACAGATTTCTGACAGTTTTCCTCACCTGAAATACACTGAAAAGCTGAACTTTGCAGGTCTCCCCCAAATGACTGAGACTGAAGAATTTGAGCTTCTTTTGACCCATAAACCAGTTTGGAAGCAGGTTTTCTCTCAAATTTTCTAAGCACTATAAAAAGACCAAAAAAGGACCAGGTGCTATTATCAGTTCCCATGCTGCAAAGAGACAAAGACATTTTAGGTAGAAGTAAAAATTCATTAATCCTGTAGGGAAAAAGGGTTGCTCGTTAAATGATGTACCATAATTCCACAGATAACGCGGGAGACAGCTGGATTGAGGATATAATTTCTATTCCGAAAAAAAAAAGAAAGTGTCACAAAATCTTTTAAAAACAGTTAGCCAGGAGTGGGCTGGGAGTTTACATTCAAGTGAGACTTCTCTTCCAGCAGCAGACTGGCCATTTCTCATTACTTGTCCATGGCACAGAACCAACTATTGAATCAACACGGGGAATCAATTTTCTTCAAAACAGCCACTGAAACAAGAGCCGGCTCCAACAGAACTTGGTTAGGAAAGAAATCTAGGAGCCTTACCACTTGTTTACAGGGGTACAACATTCAGCCTGACTTCGGGACCTACCCAAGGCAGTATGTCCTACATGCTCATTTTCCCCCCCTTCATTCAGCCTTTAACTCCAGACTGTCATTTTACTTAGCAAACCCTTTTATCTGTTCTCTCTGAATTGGACCCACTGCACCTGAGTGTAAGGAAGTCTGACAAGCAGCACTGTTCATGAACTGGGAAAAGCTCACAGGGTCTAGAGATGCGGAACCCAAAGGTCACTAAATGGGGCAAGGAATTCAATTTAAGCTCCAGAAGGTTTGGCCCTGGCTGTGCCCTGAAGAAGATTATAGTCAGGTGAAGGGACACACAGTGGCACCACCACTACCCTGCTCAGGTTGCTACTACCTGTATTACAAAGGGGTTTTGGTACTATGTGTCCACCAGTTGATTTACTAATATTTTTCAGTGAACACAGCATATTAAGGAGGAGGAAAGAACATGGTGGCTTAACATCACCAGACTTATCCCCTAGATGCCCCAAATGAATGTAAAACTCTATATTATTGCAGCCAATGCCTGGCCTAGACCGCAGCAGGAGCCCTGGTCTGATCTCAGCCCATGGGAGATGCCTGCACATGGAAGAGCTGGAGGCTCAGCCCTTCTCTCCCCCGCACACATGGGCGCAGAGATCCAGCAGGGGGATCACAGGCCTCTCTCCCTGAAACGTCTGGATAAACCACAAAATAAAAGTCAGGGATAAGTTCTTAAAACAATCATTTGTACTCTTACAGCAAAACAGGCAGGCTAAATCAGAAGCAAATGTCCTCTGTTGTCAGGGCTGAGGCAGCAGGTGTTTTTGATAAAACCATCATTTCTGCTCAGAAAAAACACAAGGGCTAGCCAAACACTTAGCACAAAAAGTTCCTTGCACTCCAGCTTGGCTGGGGAGAGGGCTGAATGATGGTGTAACCAGAGGTGAAAGTTTTTTCCTTCCTAGAAATACAGGACACTAAAATATAAGCATTAGCTTAATTCTGCACTAAACAGAGTTCCTTCTATCTCTGCAACTTCCAGTTATACCTGGTTAAAAAGAGAATTCACGTATTTTCTTGAAATTGAAAAGAAACAGTGGTTTTATGTTGTTTGAAATTTTTTGTTGCCCTCATTTCTAATGCAAAATTCAAAATAAAAACCAACATTTTAAAATGTTTTTCTTTTCTTCTGATTGTTTTTTCCTAATCCTGGCTTCATCCCACCCCTCCATTTTCTCTGCAATTATATGAGAGAAAAGTAGAGAAAAGATAAAAAGTATAATGAAACATTAAACTGAAAACATTGCAAAACTAACAGAAAAGATGCCTTTTTTAAATTCTTGAATTTTGTTTTTTAATAAAAAGGTAAAAAAGTTGCATTCATAAAGCAACTTTGTTAAAAAAAAAAAGTACAATGAAAAAATATTCTACCAGCTCACATTTTCCTGAATTTGTTAGTTCACATTGCCCTCTTCTCAACAGTAATATAACAATTTAACAGGCCTATTCTGTAGCAGAAATTGTCCCTCATCTCATGTGACTAGAGAGTAAAGCTCTAGAACCCAGCCCTCTTATTGCAATAAATGTTAATTGTGGCTTAAAATATAACAAGAGAGAACAATAAGAATGAGAGAACAATTTTCTTTTACTGTGCATTCATAAAAGAAAATTCTTACTCCCACTACGGCCTCAAAAAACAAAGAACAGTTGGGTTATTTATTGACCCTGCCCAATCACCAGCCTCCTGTCAAACCAAGATCAGTCTTCAGACCCTGCTGTCTTGTTTCATGCTGAATTCGGTTAAGGGAAGTAGAAGAGGTAGGGGGAAATAGTAAAAATAGAGATAATTGGTTTCATTTCATATAATGCTTTCTGGAAATGCAGCATGATTTTTAAAAGAAAAAAATGAAATTAAATTAGCCTCTAGATTATTATTATAAAAACTAGCCAGACTTCTTGGATGTTTGCTATTGTTGTTTTTTTAAACCCTGAATTGCCAACACTTATAAATATTTGTTTGTAGTGAAATCTTCTAGCGCAATCCACAAAAATAATCACAGATACCTACAACTGCTTCTTCATGGACAGAGTCAGGCTCATGCAGGAGGGCTCAAGATAAGTAACAGGAGAATTGAGTTGCTGTGAGTCCCGTTCCCAGAGAAACATCCCAATTAGCAATTAGCCCATGACTCAGAGCAACAGAGGCTAAAACCTCAGCTTCATAACTATGATCAGTCTCTGAATATGCTCAGAGAAAAAAAAAAAAAGCTATTTTAGCTGAAGACAGTTTTGCAACCTGTTCACAACTGAGGGCTTTCATTTCACACTCCTTGGACTGATCACACTTGTCATGAGACATTGTCTAATTCAGAGCAGACTATGACATTAGTTTCCAAACTGAATATTCCATTAAATTTGATACCAATCATATGATGAATAATAAAAACTTCTGGAAAACTATTTTTGGTTAAGGCAAAACCTTTGGGGCTGAGAAGCACAATTAGACCTTAACTGCTGGCAGTTTCGGGACTGTTTGATGGATGACTTTTTTTTTCCAATTATTCATCCTTGAGAGCTGGCATTTCACAACTGTGTTCAAGCAGAAGTAAGTCACCCCGGCTTGCAAGGATATGTTCACCAAAGTCAGATACTGTACAGCAGGAGCCCAGAGTGTGACGTTATGCCGTGGCTGTGAGGTCATTGCCAAGCACAGTCCATTTCTCCTGAACATGCTGATGAGTGATAATTTTACTAAGAAATTAATTTTTCTGCGTCATTCCCATTAGCCCTCTTGTTATTCTTTTGGTTTTCCAAGCAGAGAGCAGGAGATCAGCATACATAAAAAGCTGTCAGCCATCTGAGAGTGCAAGAAACCTGCTTCTCCCTCTTCCCCTACAGGAAATGACTTCCCCAATGTAGTCAATAAACACAAAATTAAGGAGGAATGTAGCTTAAGGCAGAGGCCACAACCATGGGAAAGTGAATCCCCATAAGCTGGCAAGACAGTTGTGGAGAAGAAAGTCTTTTCATAAGGAGGTTTCACTTATGTGGGGGTCAAAACATATCCAAATATCTGAAACTTACTCAGGCACTGGTAGTCTGTAAGGAGGTCATCTGTTTCAGTCCAGTCCAGCACCACTCCAAAGCTATCAATGCAGAAGGATTTCTTAGTGTCAGAGTTTTGCTGGGAAGGTCTGTACTGGCCATCTTCATCACACTGCAGATCCTGCTCATTGCTTTGACAGTACGTGATGCCTGTTACAAGTAAACAAGAAGAAAAAAAAAGGTACTTTGATAATGCTGTCACTGGGCTTCACAGAATAGTTCTGTTTGGAAGGGAACTTTGGAGGTCATCTGGTCCAACCCTCCTCTGCTCAAGCAGGGCCACCTGGGGCTGGTTGCCCAGGACCGTATCCAGATGACTTTTGAATGTCTCCAAGGTTGGAGACTCCACAACCTCCCTGGACAACAGGGACAACAACTCCCACAGCCTGTGCCAGTGCTCGGTCACCCTCACAGTAAAAAAGTGTTTCCTGATGTTCAGAGGGAACCTCCTGTGTTTCAGCTTCTGCCCATTGCCTCTAGTCCTGTCAATGCAGCAGGACAATGTTTCAATGCTATAGGACAAAAGTGCTCAAAGACTTCACTGAATATCAACCTACAATTTTCATTATGTTTCATGCTCTGAAACACGGTAGTCTCACTGATTTGTTGTTACTGCAATTCACATTCCTAACATTTTTAGGATTCTCTGCCATGGATCAGATCTCATTTATTACTGTAAAGCAAATTACTGTAAAGCAAAGAAGTACAGAGGAAGAACTTGGAGAAAAGGAGGCTCCGGGGAGACCTCATAGCGGCCTTCCAGTACCTGAGGGGGGCCTACAGGAAGGCTGGGGAGGGTCTGTTTACAAAGGCCTGCAGCGACAGGACGAGGGGCAATGGTTTTAAGTTGGAGAAGGGGAGATTTAGATTGGATATTAGGAAAAAGCTCTTTACCATGAGGGTGGTGAAACACTGGAACAGGTTGCCCAGGGAGGTGGTTGAGGCCCCTTCCCTTGAGATATTCAAGGTGAGGCTCGACGAGGCCCTGGGCAACCTGGTCTAGTTGGGGGTGTCCCTGCTGACTGCGGGGAGGTCGGACTAGATGACCTTTGGAGGTCCCTCCGGCCTGGACTAATCTATGAATCTATGAAACTGTATTTTCCTACAAGTTTTTTCAGTTCCTACTGAAATGGATACATGAATTATTATGAACCAAAGCACAAGAGCCACCACATCAATTTGTTATTTGCTGCTCCCCCACCTTTGTTTAAATTGTCCCTTTCAGTGCGAAAGAAAAGGTCTTTGCACTCCGTTCTTAAAGAATGAAGAGGTTTGGTTTTAATTAGCAGCATTTCCCCTTACTACTTAACATTTTTAATGATTTAGAAATCTTTAGAAATAAAGTATCTGGGCTCCACAGAGAAAGAAATCTGGAAATTTGACCGACATCGAAGGCAGCATCAGAGAATCCCAGGTGGACTAAGCCTGACAGGGTAACCACCTTGATATCCTCCTTCCGAATTGCTACTGAAGCAAGCAAGGCTCATCTACGTATGAAGAAACCACCAGAGTTTAGTCTGACACATCAAAATGTGGCAGCATCAGCATTGTTTCAATTCAATGCACTGAGCCAGCAGCTAAGGTAGTTTAGGAAATGCTTCTCGTGCCTCTCGGCCATCCTTGCCACAGAGGCACAACCTCTGGGAGGAGAACATGTTAAGCAGCAGAGAGGAGAATACTTCACTCCTCCAGTTTTCCTGTGCTGTGTTTGCAAGGCTATACTTTCCTTTTTTTTTTTTATCTGGCAGTTAATTCAGTAAATTCTTCAGACTTTTTAAGGAAACAGCAGGGAAATAAATAAAAAAGACTAAAGTTAATTGTGTACAACACGGCCCTTTGGAAAGGGCTGGCACTGAGGCTCAGCACACAGGTAAGGTGGAAACTGGGCAGGGAGCAGGTTTAGATGCAGGCCACTTGCAAGAAAGAAAACCGCAAGTGCAGTAAAGAAACTTTAAGGAGCAAACTTGTAAGCACAGGGGTTCCATACCTACACAGGAAACACATACAGAAATGAAGAATGATATCTCAGTCTACTGTCTTATTTAGGCAAAAGTTAATTGATGTCAGGGTGCATTACAATAAACCTGTTTGGTTTTTTTTTTTTAAATCTCCCCTAAGAGAATAAGTAGGTTGAAACAGAACAAAGCAGTTCCTATACTATCACCAGTACTTCCAAGAAATTAATTCTCACTACTCACTTTTATTTTTACCCACGAGCTAGCTCTGTAAACAAAACTGAATTTGGACTTAATAAGTGATTTTCTTTACTGAACTGCATGCAAAAACAAGTATTTAAGCTGAATACACCAACTTTAGTGAACACATCGACAGTTGTTTTGTGAGAAGTATTTGTATTTGCAGCGGAAAGAGCTGCACAAAGCCAAGACTACTTTAGTGTTCATGAAAGTGCCAAAAAATGAACTATGTAAGATGTTTCTCACTGATACTGAATACCCAGGTATCATTTCTGAGGACAATGAACATGTCTTAAGGAACCACAACATCCTGGATGAGACTGACCACTCATTTCTCATGCATTTTTTGTCAAAACACCAGATGGATTTTTCTGCCTTTGAAAAACCCAGAGGGTTTTACTGTTTTGTTTTGGTTTTTGTTTTTTTTTTTTTTAACTTACAGATGAAAAAAAAAAATTCCGTTAGCTATTTGAAGCCAGAATACAAAGGATAAGGGAAGAAATGAGTTCAACTTACAGTGATCAATGCTGAATGCCCCATAGGAGCTGGTAGTTTTGCCCACAGGACACTTGATACAGAAGGAACGTCCTGTCTGATACTGATAGTAGCCAAGAGGGCAGGGAATGCATTCATCGTTCTGGAAATGACTGCCTGGAGGACAAACAACTGCAAAGAGAACAGCCACCTTATTACTCTTTTGGAATCCAACCACTTGAGGCATTTGCACACATATGTGTTCGGGTATATATAAACCATGCTGGTAGACTTGCCATAGGCTTCAATCTCTTAATATGTGTATTTCTAAGTGTTATAACAAATGTAAACACTCCTTAAATGTTCATTAAACTCACCAATGACTGCACTATAAACCATGGTGGTTTTTTTTCTTAGATCACCCTAAAAATGTTCTTGAATTAGTGCACATTAGGCTCTTTGAAATGCCAAGTCCAGGCTTGATTTGCATTTGTCAAACCCATTTGTAATCAGATAATGCACTTTGTGGGTAGGTTGTGATAGAAAACAAAGGAACACAAGCTACAAACAGAGTAACTTCTACAAACACTACAGACAGAAACACGAAGACTCCTAGGAGTAGAAACTCCAAAAACATCATCCAGAAACATACCATATGGTAACACTTTCATTCAGAATTCCTGGTAATGAAATTTTTGGTAAGCACTTCCAAACTAAACAGTAATGGCTGGATTAAAAGTCACTAGTTGTGCACATGACAACCCAAACACAAACCAAAAAGATATTCTTAGACTGTATTCATATCATTTTCAGGACAAATCAGGAGTAATATTTCCAGCTGACCTATTGCATATCATAAAGAAAACTGTTTTTCTTCTGAGAGGTCATAAAATACTGTCTTTACCTCCAGATCATTTGACTGAACATTAAAGCAGAAGAGGCGCAGACACATTTGCAGGACAATACCTTTACTTGTTATTTCACAGCTGCTTTCCAGATGTAGATTTCCTTCAAAACACTATCAAATGTATATTTTGGTACTTTGACAAGGTGCAAAACTTCATTTCTGTTCTTACCCTACATCTTGACAGCAGTTTAAGCTTGTATGGAAGAGAAACAGTAATGGAAAATTGGCCATCTCAACTACAACCCATATGATGAATTGCTGTTCTGGCCAGGACACCGCAATATAAATTAATTTAACTTATATGAGCATTTAAATCAGAATAGACTAAAAAGACAGCTAGCATAAAAATGATCATATCTTCCTTCATCTGCTCTAAATGGTCCAGTGGGAAAGCCTCAGATGAGACAACTCTGAGACAAATTTTCCTCACAAGTACATATCAAGGCAACTGCTCTAGGTATGACACATACCTAAAATCAATTACAGAATCAAAAAAATTCTGGATCAGACAGAATTCTCCTTTCTCATGCATATTATTTAATACACAAGAGTCTCTGATACATTTTAAAGACATTTTCCAACACATGCAAAAAGGATCATATTTGTTGCAAATGAGCAACAGTAGAAATTAAAATGAAATGAATAATCCATGCCTGAATTGAAGACAAAATGCAAAGAATGAGGGAGACTAATTAAGCAATTAAAGTTTAAAAAGGAACAAATAAAGCTTTTCAAAACATCTTCCTTGTTTTTTTGTAGTCAGAGTCATGATGTGAAAGTAATATCCAGTCACATTTTAAGCAAGTAAAATTGCCTTTTCAAAAGGGCACAAAGAACAGCAAAAAAATATTGGTGCAGAGAATTATGTTTTCTAGACTCCATAACTCTCAAAGGCACGTATCATTTCAGCTATAGGTTGCACTTGACACAATTACGTAGAGGTTAAGTTTGATTCGGGAAGTCAGACAAACCACCACACTGTACTTCTTTCAAACTTTAACATTCATATGTTTTAACAATGTAGGAGACTAGAGAACAGCCTTGAGCCAAAATCTCAGAGCTAAGTGTTAACAGTGGGTCAAAAAATTGTATCTCTAGAATAGGAAAAAATAAATAAAATAAAATAAAATAAAATAAAATAAAATAAAATAAAATAAACACCCAAATTTAATCCCTTGCTCCTGCACATCAGACTTGTAACCTTGCCTCACTTCTAACCAGACTTGGGTTTCTGTGTACCAGGGAAACAACAGGCTGAGTAGCAATTTCCAGGCTAAAGAACAACTCACTGAGGCCACACAAATCAACTCCGTGGAGCGGTACCACTCCTCAGAGTAACCTCATTTTACTTCAGGCCAGCTCTCACTATGCTAAGAATGCTTAAA
The DNA here is from genome assembly GCF_964106895.1 of Numenius arquata. Classification (NCBI taxonomy): domain Eukaryota; kingdom Metazoa; phylum Chordata; class Aves; order Charadriiformes; family Scolopacidae; genus Numenius; species Numenius arquata. Next base: position 69,214,710 of record NC_133578.1, on the reverse strand, counting down.
GACTGTGACAAGTGAACATTACCCAATGATTTCACTGCTCTTTCCTCCCTCCAGAGATACTCAAAAATTTAGGATATCAGATCCTTGATCCAGATTATTCCAAATGAAGTCTTGAGCTGCCAGCTCAGCTCTAAATCTAGCACATTATTTGATTTTGGTTATACTCTGCTCAAAGCAAGTCTGATAGAATCACCAAGCTTTCTAAATAATAAAAGGAACCAGCATAAAAATATGTAATAAAACAAAGATAGTTCACAAAAAGGCTTCAGGCTTTCTTCTGACATAAATGAGGGGAGAAGGGTTGAGTTCATAGAGCTGCCTCCCGAACAGTTTCCAGCTCTCTTCTTTTTGACTCACACCTTAGCAAAGAAAGTGTCTTTTGTCCCTTTACAATTGTTACCTCAGACTCTTAAGGAATTATTTTCATAAATGTCTGTGGGGTAAAGTAACTCAGTCTACAACGGAAACAACAAAAAAATGTCACTTAAGAAAAACTAACACATGATAAATGTTAGCCATTTTACAGGCAGAAAAACATAAAACAAAGCCACAATAGATGCAAAGCTTAAGAAATAGATAGGAAGGAAAGAAAAATATATGAGAGATGAAGAGGCAGGTTCATACAAGCTGTGTGTTCCTAAACAAAAATGTTCAGTTTATAGAGAACACCAGAAAGCAGCTGCTACTAAGCGCTGTCAGTACTTTCTGAAGCAAGGGGAAATGTCACTTACAGTGAAATAAAAACAAACAAATCGATAAGAGCAGGATCTGAAAAGACAATTTGCATTTCAACAAGGTGGAACAGGAAAGGGAAGAGAATAAAGAATCCCTGTCACCCTCACACAACTTTGATTTCTGTAATCGCAAACAATAACTTCTTACTGCTAGTGCCTATTATTAGTAGAGAAACAGACTCCAAAGGATAAATGACTAGAATATACTGAACAACAAAACTAAAACTAAATACATATATATAAAACAAAACTAAATATATATATTTTAGATGAACCAGAAACTGAATTCCTAAATTCCTCGTTTAAAATAAAATACACAGTCCTACTACATAAACCAGAGTCCAGCAGTGTATCTACCATGACAGCTCAGAATACAAAACCTCTGCCAAAAGCTGGAGAAGAAGCTGTCTCTCTCTCAGACACATTCGTCTGACAAGTCTATTTTACTAAATGACTTTTTCTGCAGCTAGCTGGTTCAAATATGCATGAACTAACTTACAAGGCAAATTAATTCACTGCTTCCTACAGGCAGGAAATATTTGGCAGAAAGATCCAACTCTTTCTAAGTTCTGCTCTAAATGACGGACTCTGCTTAAAAAATAATGATACCTTTAAACAGTACAAGAGTACATCTTGTTAAGTAACTGCAAGTTGTTACAGACTCTGGATTCTCAGTAGGAATTAATGTTTTTTCTGTGTGGTGTATTTAAACAGCCAAAATCTGAAGTGTTTCAGACTATGGAGATGAACTGAAACTTCAGTCAATTTACCCTTAAAGGTCCAAGCTGGAAATTGCAGCAGATCAGAACTGATTCATCACTTGATTACTTCGAAGCCCTTGCCCAGGCATTAGGAAGCTCTCCTAACTTAGAGAGGACTACCATACCAAGCAGGGAGCTAATTTGTTTTCATGTATTTTGATTTGCTCTTAGTGTCTCTAACTTAAGCTGCATAGTTTTCCAATCTCAAAATATTCCCCATTTTGGATAACTTATCCAATAGCTGCTACTATTGATTTTATACTTAAAAGTGATACATCTCTCCTCCGTTCCCCCCTAAAAAAGCTAGGCATAGTGAATACATCCCAAACTGACGTAACTAAGACACAGTATCATATAATCATAGAATAGTTTGGGTTGGAAGGGACCTTTAAAGGTCATCTAGTCCAACCCCCCTCCAATGAGCAGGGACGTCTTCAACTAGATCAGGTTGCTCAGAGCCCCGTCCAGCCTGACCTTGAATATTTCCAGGAATGGGGCAAATACCATCTCTCTGGGCAACTTGTGCCAGTGTTTCACCATGTTCCATGTAAAAACTTTCTTCCTTACATCTGCTTTAAATCTTTCCTCTTTTAGTTTAAATCCATTATTCCTTGTCTTATTGCAGCAGGCCCTGCTAAAAAGGGGCCAACGTGAATGATCAGGGTTGGACTGTAGAAGAGTTGATGTTGGTAGAAACAAGAACGTGGCTGTTAAGGCAAAGGCTCTTTGGCAGCATGACCTGGCATGCAGGAGTGCTAGGCTCAGCCACGAGGATCTATCAAAAAAAAAGGTAGATTTAGCAGCCCTAAGCAGGATGTTTGCAGAAAGAAAAGCCTGTTCCAGGGAAGCAGACTAAACAGAAGGAAAGAAGATTAAAAGAGGGCAGAAGTGCAATCAGGTCTGGGTGTTGGCCAACACTGAGAAAGATTCCATCTGAGCTGGCTGGAGTTGGCCCAGGAATTCACAATCTCAGGACTTTTGCCGTTTCCGCATCTAGGTTTCTATTCTGGGTAATGTATCATCACTGAAGCAGTGGCTACATTATCTTTGTGCAATCATCTTATTAAGGATCACGTACATCACAGAAAGACCTTCTAATACCAGACAGATGTAAAAAATCCCCAAAAACATTTGCAAAACCTTCTATACTATGTCAGTACCATGATGCCTATTTCCAAATCATTGGTTCAACACAAGCACTGAACAGTAAGCAAAGCACTAATTCCCATCTCTCCTAAGATTTATCATTCACATCGGTGCTTCGTGCCTCTTCCATATTGACCATACACACAAATTCATTGATGATTTTTTAACTTTAGCTTTATACTGACTCCTAACAGCATCAAATAAGGGAAAGCTACACTGAGACATACCACATCCTTGTGAATTTGGGACTGCTTTCCCAGGAGATGAAGTTCTTCGAAACCCGCTTCTACATCCTAGCTGCACACTTGGAGACAGATAAAACTCTTCATCCCGGGGAAAATCAATGAAAGAATCTGCTAAGAATTGCTTGGAGTCCAAATGCAGCACAAAACCACCATCCTCAATCTCTTTTATAAATGCTCCAATTAGCTTTTCTCCAACAATTGCATTTTCTAAAAGGGGGAAAAATGCAACAAAATAGTATGAAAGAGATTTCCAATACAGTAATGGATAACCACCGCGAAACTGATGAACTTTAAATTAAAAACATTGGCAGATACAGAAATACAAGCACGTTAGCAAACAGCGGACAAGAATGAATCTGTACAGTGTCTATCAGATTAAAGTCCTAATCTCAATATATGTAGAGGTGCTAAAGAAACAGCAAGAAAATGCCAACAAAAATGTCATATTCAAGAACTAAAGCATTAGAGAACAAAATTTGGTTTCTGAGTTACAAAAATCCAGCAGACTAAAAACAGGATTATCTGACATTCAGATTTAATTTATTCCTGTTTATTTTCAGTGGGTATCATTTGCTTCTTTTTCAGCATTTTCATGGTTTATTTTTGAAGGCCAGCATCTGTAACAATATAACAATTACCTTCCATCACACTACTGATATTCAACATACCCATCTACACAAGAGACACACTCTTCACAATTGCTGAAGCTGGTGTTTAAAGCTGGAAGACAGTGAATAGATTCATAGATTCATAGATTGATCCAGGCCAGAAGGGACCTCCAAAGGTCATCTAGTCCAACCTCCCCGCAGTCAGCAGGGAATACTTTGCTACTCTCTATATTCTTAGTTGCCCAGACAGTGTCCCTTCCAACTTGTACAAGGAAAATTTTCAGTGCTCATTCAAGAGCAAATTCCCCAGTTTGTCTGGACCAGAAACACTACAATAGCACTGTTCCTACTGGATTTTGTTTGCTGTCATGCTCTGTTTATCCCTGTAGGCTTTATGGCATTGAATGAAATGTTGATGTGGTTTGCTGGTCCAAATTTGCAAGAGAAGGGCCTCCGTACCTACAGGTGATAGGCAACCCAGTAACCCAGCCAACTGGAAGTCCTGGACCCTATGCAATTTGAGTTTTGTGACTACACTAACGACCTTGGATGTTGAATTTTCACAGGGAGGATGTTATATACATAAAGACAGCATGAGGAATGTTACAGCTCACACACTGTACAAAGATTATTATTTTGTGACTGATGTGTCCAAGGCAAATAGCAGAGGGTACCGCCGCCTTCTCATGTGGTGAGTTTTCTGACTTTGTGCTGTAGCCCATGGGCAGCTTTTAAGTTGTGTGAGGAGAGAATTTCACAGGTAGGTACGAGGCTCCAGTGACGCAGCTCTGCCCTCCCGCCCATGCTGAACCAACCACAGACATACGATGTTTTTTCTGAAAGATCATCCTAGATCTTTAACACTGAAAGCATAGGTGTCCTCTCTTCCTGAGTGTTGGTCTGTAGCCAATTGCTGTCCTGTAGATTTTGTTTCCCCCTTTGCAGAGGAGGGACACAAGGTTTTTACACTTAAGGTCTAAAGTGAATGGACTTTGCATTAAAGCTGACATCTTTGTCCTTGTATTCTCAATGCTCTGCTTCCTCCAGCTTCAAGCAACCTGTCCTGCTGCACCGACACCTACTATAATCAACAAAATAGCACTTAGTTTTGTTCAACCCCAGGCCAAAATGATACTTAGCTTGCAATCAAGTAATTGGAGATTATCACATAACCAACACTTTGCAAATGTTTTGCCAGAACTTGTCTCATAATTGAAAGCAGGAATAAGCAGATTAGCCTTTTATTCAAGCAAATATCCTTCCAAATTGTCTAGTGACTAGCTGTAGCAGAATTAAAAAGAACCATAAAAATGACAGCTGGAGGGAATTCACATGTAGAAAAGAAGCAAACAGTCAAACCAGTAAGAACCCACTTAGGTCTGTTGAATTTCCTTTAGTTTAAAATGTTTCCCTGGGTTGAAAAGTTCTTAACACTATCATTAAATGTAACCCTCCTATGACCACACTATGTGTCTGTGCATATATAATATCCTCTACATTCAGAGTATATAAACAAGTCATTAACTGTAGAATACATGTTCATGCATTGCAAAGAGACAGGTACATCCTGGAATGTCTCAACAGAGAATAATTCAGTGCCTGACGGACATGCCAGCCACAGACTCGCCGGTAACACCTTACACGAGCTGCCTCTGTCCAGCCCTTCCACCAGGGCTGGCGGCCAGCTTGGGGTCACACTTCCCTGCTGATGTTGTGATGATTGTTTCTGGCCCAAGATGAGCTTCCCAGGACCTTCAGCATGCTCTAAAGCATGGCAGATGCAATAGTGCTTCCCTGGTTTTGCTGCACAATTTTTGAAATTTAAGCTACTACACACCTCATACTTTGTTAGATTTACTGTAAATTCTTACTAAACATTTCTCCAGGTATACCTTTAGGGACTTGGACTTCGGGGGGACAATACATTTTTTCACATAAAAAAGTATCCTGCAAATAGTTGCATCTTGTGTACTACACTGAGAAGAAGTCTGATTTAGGGTTTGCTCCCGCTGAATGAAACTCTAATTTTGACATGAAAGTCATTCTACTGTTACCTAGAGTTTATATTGGCCAATGAGAAAATGAGAGAAAAGAGAAATCAAAAAAGTAAATTTGTTCTTTTTTTTTTATTTATTTATTTTTTATTTTTCCTTTAAGGAAAATACAGAGGACAGACACAGGTTAAAATATTAGTTGTATAGGCCAGGGATTGACTTCCTCCAATCTCACTGTTGGGAACTGTTTACTATATATTTATCCACTAAATGCTCATTTTTATAATCATTAGTATTTTTCCTGTTGAACAGACAAGAGAGAAGTTGCTGGGCGTGTTCATCAATATTTTAGAGCTGAGACTTAAGCTACAAAGCCAAATGGCATAAGATCCTTCAGGAAAGGATTTACACAGTCTTGGAATTTAGTGAAAATATCTGCAAGAAAAACAGGTAATGAAGCATCCACAAGTGATTTAGATCTGAGGCTCTCCATTGGGAATATATGCACACAGTTTAGCCATTTTTTTCTCAGCTACTTCACAGGAGAAAAGAAAAAAGTAAGACTTCTCATTTACCTGTAAAGACACTAGGAGAAGAACAAAGCTATTTTAGTAATGTAGATTTTCAAATCAGACCAATTTGCTCACTCTCTGTAAATACACCAGAAAAACCCAAAACAGACCTCAAAAGACCTCGACCAGAAAGACCCAAAGCTTCTCTATAAGGTAATGGAAGTTGATGGTGCCAAGAACATATGGGAAAGCAGGTTCTGCTCTGCCTCTTATGAAACCATACGGCCATTCCCAGAAAAGCAATTTTAGTACTACAGGGAAATTACAGTGTGGAGAGGGTCAAAACCGTAATGCCCTCAAAGTGAAACACTTTCAAAAGTAAAGATAAATATAAAACCAAACACACTTATACTTTGATCCATCTCCTGCAAACTGCTTGAATATTCATGAATCTGGAGCAACTGAACAGATGTAAACACAAAAATGCTGTGAAGCCAGGAACCACACAACCTCTACAGGCACTGTCTGCAACCCCAAGGCTTTTGAACTTGGTTCTGAGCAGGCAAAAACTACTGTAGAGCATACATCTCCAAGTCCCAGGGTTAGAGGGAAGGACAGTGCTGGGAACACCATTGCAAAGCAGTAAAACTGAAGAAAAGGTGGCACAGAGGGCATTTGAACTTGGGATATGTCTTTGACACCTTTTGTTTTAAAGGGAAGTACTGACTGCTTTGAAAGAAGTTCCTTACACCGTCCCCAACCTGCTTGGAAACTACTGGAAAGATCTGCCAGTCAGTGGTCTCTGCAAAATTGCTCTAGGATGTCTGAGGTAAGGGTTATTCTTTAGTGTCAAAGGTAATGTATTAAATAGAAAAAGGGGGGGGGGGGGGGGGGGGGAAGAAAGGAGGGGGAAAAAATAAACATGGAAGAAACTAGTTATATTTTTGCCAACATGTGAATTGTGTTTCTGAGTCCAAGCCAGCAAGGAACACAATCTTCCACCACCAAGGACCTGTCCAATGGAAATTAACATCTGGGACAGTTCAGCTCATGCCCAATAAAGTAATTTTTAATCTCAGTTAAGGAAGCTAGGAGAGGCAGTCCTATCTGAAAGAAACATTCAATTATAGCTCCTTTCCACTGTGCAGTCATAGCCCGAAGAGAGAAATATATCAACATCAAAAGCTCAAAAACACAAATTCAGTGTTATGCAGACAGACTATTTCAATGAGCATTTATAATACCTTGTTAGTGCCTCCTAAGAGCAGACACAGGGAAGCAAAACAGGTTTAATTCACAGAAAAGGGGAAAAAAAAACCTTACCAATATCATGTAAGTCAGGGAGAGAAGTTGCTGGGATGTTTTCCAGCTGAGCCCTCCATGTGACATTCACCCCCAGGCGGTCCACGCTCAGGCATTCGACATAGACAGTGGAATCATCACAGACAGAGAGAGAGTCGGTATTTCCAAATGCATTTACCTCAAATTCAAAATTAAATGAAACCAGGGTTAGTCAGCCTGAGAACTTTCTAGTTCTTGCCTTTCCCTACTCAATTGCACTGTGCTATGCTCAAAGGTAACATTTTCAAAAGGGCCTGTAAAAACAGAAGTAGAAGTAGGAAAAGATAATTTTAGCAGGTCGTTTACTCACTGTTAGAATAGTCAAAGGGTTCTCTTCCATTAAAATATATTTTAAATAAATATTGGACTGATGTGATATCACTTCTGTGGTTACAATTAAGATGATCTGCTGATGTGGGGTCAATGAGATTAAACATCCTATTTTCCCAGCCATCCATATGAGAGTGCTGCCAACCCTAACATATTTCATGGCATTTTCTGCTCTTTCACCTATCTCAAGCAGGCAAAGTTCTACCTTGTGTCTCAACTTTTTTTGTTTTATTACAAGAAAAAAAACCCAACAAACCACCAAACAAAAACACCAAACAAAACCCAATACCAATAACAGAGAAAAAGGAATTGAAATTACCTGGAGGTGACATAAGCCACGAGCCTTCAATTCATCTAAAACAAATATCTGGAATGCCTGGAGTAATCCAGAGTAGTCAGAACTACAAGTTTTCTCAGGAGGCAGTAGAAGTTGAAAGTGTGTTTGAGCTTGGACTGTCTGAAATAATTGGAGCTCTAAAATATAAGTAGAAAGGTATTTAGCAGCCTGACTATTTAATGTAGAAACTTACTTCCAAAGTTACTGTGAGAAAAGACAACATTGATTTGGCATTTTGATCTTGCATCTATAGCATCTCCCCATTTCTAAGTGAAAGCAGTAGAGTTGGCACTAGTAAATAATAAGCAGCAAGACTGGTAAATATATACATTGTGCATTAGGGAAAAAGTCAGGTGACATAGTTATATAAAAATAAAGATATATTTTACAAGGGAGCACTAACTCACAGAGGATAAGAAACAAGCTGCACCACTGATGACTTTTTGTAAGTCTTGGCAAATAGGAATTTCCAGAGAACTAGATGAAAGCTGACGTTATGCCAATACTTAAAAAAGAAACAGGAAGACGGGAATTATTGACCTGTCAACCTCCACCTCTCTCAGATACAATCATGAAAGGACTTCTATTAAAAAAGGAATTAAATGATTAAAGCAATTAATACTAATTCAAATGGGCTTTCAGAAACCTAGCTTGTCAAATTAACTGGGAATCAAGTTTTAGGAGAGAATAAATTTGATTGCATAATAATGGCGTTGATGTGGACAAAGGCATTCCAACTTTTGCCAGCAAATCAAAGTGACGCAAATCGCACAAATAGATGAGAAACCCATGAGCTCATCAGTCACAAAACGAAAATCTATTTATCCAGTTTTCAGCCAGAAAGAAAAAAAAAAAAAAAAAAAAAAAGATGCAGAGTTCTTGTCTCCATTGGAGTTATGCTGACGCCAGGCTTCATGAAGGGTTTGCTATCTCAGATTCAGCACAGCGGTCACGCTGTCATGTCACCTCTGAATGGAGCTGGTTCTTATCCCACCAGCCTGGAGAAGCAGCAGAGCTCTGCCTCATTCACCTCCCCTACAGACCCTTCCTGAATCACTTACAAGTGTCACTGCTGGAGCACAATTCCCTGTCCCTCGCCCCCAAAATAAGCATGGGAAAGCCTGGGGAGCATCCAAGGAGAATGGTGAGAGGGACCAGAGGACACAAAAGCCTGCTTCTTCCTGCAAGGCACAAAGCCCCCTATCTGTTTAGTTTATCAGCGAGTAGTTAAGACCTGGCTTAACCACAATCTCTAAGTGTACACATCAGGAAGAGGAAATAAGATTTCTATGAGTGTGGGTAATTATCCTTTGGAACAAACTGCTAAGTGTTGTGGTTAATTCTCCATTATCATGAAGTTTATTCAATCACCTTCAGATGTGTTGGGATTTTTTCCTCTCTCCTTAAAAGCATGCTCTATTTCTAACACAAATTACTGTGGGAAGTCCTTAGTTTACATTAAACGGCAGCTTGTATTCAGATTGCCACACGCTCCTCGTAAACAGTTATTCAACTGCCATCATCAAACATGAAAGTTACTTCATAACATGCTACAAACACCTAGCAAACATGATTACAGACAAACAAAAGTTTCAGTCTGAAATTTAAAGTTTAAAATCATTTCCATTTGGGATAGAAGACCTGGGGTACAACTGGAAATGTGTCAATACAGAGGTTTCCAGGACGGTTTAACCCATTCTGGAGATGAAGAGTAGCTGCAAATTTGGCATCAAGCTCTGCATTTCTCAAAGTTCAGCACTGCCACAAGTTGCCATTTTGATCAGAATGTATCTCTGTTTGAAATAATTGAAAAGGCCAACATTAATATCCAATTACATGAGCTGTGAATAGACAACTGATTCTTTCAAGATTTAAAGTGTCATTTTTTTCTTGAAAGAAAAATGGTTTGAAAAATACCATAAATCAGGCTACAAAGATAACAATAATCCTAAAGAGCAGACTGCTGCGAAAAGATACAGAAGTAACAGTGACTTGATTATGCAAATAAACAGTCAAGTTCTGCCAAATTCAAACATCTGGCGCTCATCTGTTCCTCCAGGACTAAGTGGTTCCATCAGAATCACTTCATGGTGCCAGCATCTTTTAACTTGCAAAGAAAAATCTGCATATAGATTGAATAACTATTTATAGCTATATTATTACAGAAAAGCAGGGCTGTTTCTGGCATAGGAGCCAGCCAAGAGACAGAGATGAAGATGGACAAAAGACAGGGCTAATCTACTGCACCTTAATTTAGCAATTCCCATAGAACTGTTGTGTCCTATTATTGTCATTCACGCAGTAGCATTTTTGTACATCTTTTTACATTGCTCTCTGCCCTTCCCACCCCGGGGCAGCTCAGACATACTCTGGCAGGCCTGGTAGAGCGGGGCAGCCGAGACCCATCGACGCTGCTGCGCATCACACTGAAACGACGTGCTGGATGAGGAGCTGTGGAAGCCCTGGCGACACACCAGCCAGCACTGCTGAATGCTTGAAGCTTGCTCAGAAATGTTTTCGCAAAATACAGCTCCGTTGAGAACAGATGAGGCACCAAACGGCAGAGCACACTGCGGACCTTTGAGCACATGAGAAAGGGGATATATTAGTGGCATACTATGAAGCACATCTAGTAAAATTTCTCATAACCCTCCCATCAACAGAGAAAACTTGGACAGGACACTGTGCATGTCGCACTCATCTCAACTTGGATCTGGTTTGATGTCAGCATGGTTCAGTTTACTAAAGCTGATGAAAAGACACATATTGACTTTGATGGGTAACACATTGGGTCCAAAAAGCTACGTGCATGGTTTATAAGAACAGATAATTTTAAAATACTCTTGAATAAATTTAAGCAGGAAATGAGAAGAAGGTTTCTAACCATCAGCAGAACAAACCTTTACAAAAGACAGCCAGTGGAAATAGGCAGGGCAGAAAAAAAAGTCTTGATTCCCTTTAGAGTGAAGATTGAAAACTTTAATATTAGGAGCTCGTGACTGAGGTGTCTTCAGCAGCACCAGGATGCTTCTGGTGACCCAGCAGGTTCTTAACTGTAGCATACAGCTTTGGAGTTGGAGCACAAAGTTTACCCTATCAACTCAGCATCAATACAGTCATTTGAACTCTGCTAGCCCACTGTAATAAACTTTTATAGCAGACTAACTACAATGATAACTAATTTCTACTAATCAGTACAAACCAACCGCTTGACTCAATATTAGCCAAATCCCAACCTAATTGCTGAATAAATCTAGTTATAATCAAACACTTCTGAGTTCTAGAGCTACAAAGCATAGAAAGAAAAAAAAATCATCCTCACCCAGAAATAAATATAAAGAAAAAGCTGTTCTCATATCATACAAGTCACTTGCTTGGTGTATGTATAAATCATTTTCCAAATACCAATGTTCAGATCAGTCCCAGCCCCCCTAGTCACTGCAGAAAGGCAAACACTGCTGATGGCTCAAGTCTGAGCAGCCTCTTTCTACCCTTCTGATGGAGAGATCAAGATTAATTCCTTAACTTAGCAGCCACTTCAGCTAAAGCTTAAAACATTGCAAGATGCATTTGGGATCCAGGGTGCACAGTACATCTTTGTTTTCCAACTCTGAGCATTTTCAATGCCAAAATAAAAGGCTTTCATATCTGTCTCTCTGAATTGCCAAACAGATTTTTTTTCCAAGTTTCTTTTACAGCATCTTTTCTGCAATAACTCTGTAAATGGGGCCAGTATATTCCTCCTCTTCACTCATTGACTCTATATCCAGCCTCTTTTTCAGTTAAGGTGGAAACCTGGTATCCTTGCTTAAAAAGCTTTTAATAAACCTCCTGAGATTTTAGGACCAAAAGTTATCACTGTAAAAGAGATGGTAATACTTATCCTATCCAATGCAAACTACATCGACCATGATATGTAAATTACATTAATATCTCTTTATACAAAGTGTATAAAAACCAGCATGTGGTCTCTTCATTGTTGTAACACATTTCAATATCCAGCAAGTCAAATCCAGTCTCAGCCATATGCTTGGTACAGTCTTTTACTGTCTGCTGCCACAATGAGAGTTGGTGTGGGAACTAGGGAAATAACCAGCCCCCAAAACATAAGTGATGGATGGTTTCCCGGTGTGGTTCACAGGTTTCAGTTCACAATCAGTAATTCGCTCATTTATCTCTCTACAGATGTCATCTCATTTACTATCATTATCAAGCCTGCACTACTTTGTTGTTCTTCTATTTCTGACCCAGTTTCTCAGTCCTGTAGTTGTGAATAAGAATCCAGTTGAATATTGACATTTCTTTCATAGGTGTTTCTAAAGATTTACACAGGGAAATTACTGTCTCTGGGACATTTTCTCCTTTCTCTCCTCTGTCTCCACTCAGAGCTGTGGAAAGTGGGCGTGAGGATGGGAGATTCATGTGAGGACTGCTAGGACACTTGGCATCATCTCTCCTGTGCATGTTAACTAGAAAAAGTTGGATTCTACCTCTGATGGAAATGAGTAAGCTAACGAAAACCTCATTGCATGTGCTGGGCACTGTGAAGTTATTACTTGCTGTTTACAGCTGTCTGTTCTGATGTTGGAAGAGAAGCTTATCATATTTTCCCACCACAACAGCTTCTTTTGCTGATAGACAAGATCTCCAAGACAGTGAGATAGTACTCTCTTCCCTTTTCCCTGAACAATTATTAGCAGTTCCCAGGACTAGAGTTATAAGACTGGATAGACTGTGGGGAAAGGTAACTATTGTGTAAGAATAAAGATGCAAAAACTAAGTTGTTTAGCATGAAAAAGTTCCATTGTTATTTCAAAATCCAGGAAAATCATTAAAGATTATTTCAATGGTATTTCTCTGCAGAAAATAACAGATAGCTTTCAGTGAAGCCAGGTTTCCACTATATTTTCTAAGCAGTTGTCTCTCTCGGCTCAGTTGTTTGAAAAAAGAAAGGTCATTAATCATTCAATCACTCTTTCCTCTAGGAAAAGTACAGCATTACAAGAAATATCAGACGAGCACAAAAAATGTAAAGACATCTTAAAGCCGTATCTCGGGGTACAACTCCTTAGAACATATTCCATAAATTCCCTTGGAATTTAGGGGGAAATCCAGAAGATGAGCTTTCATGGAGAGGAGGAGATATCAATGACTTAACATTTACAACTAGTTCTGACTTTTCTCTGGCCTACAAGAAACACTTCCACTTTTCCCTGTTTACCTTCAGAGTCTATGGGAATGTCAATCTGTACTGCTGACTGCCAACTGTCACACTGAGTTCCTCCAGTGGGTCCAAACAAAAGAAATATCACACAGCCTCACATCCCACAGAGATACTATCCCATAACCTGACAGAGGATGGCAGCAGCACTGTACTTGTCAGACTGATCAGCTCTGCTTCTCTGAAGAGGTAGAAACCTCTATTGGACTGCTATGCTCACATGGCTACGCAACATTAGCTCTGGAGGTCATCTCTTCAGAGCTCTGTTGGGCATCTCCATACACCACCACAATGCATGGGGCAGATACAACCCTGAGGTCTCCCTGTGGCTTCTCCTAAAATCCCATCTGCATAGCTCTCTACTGGGGCAAGAGAGTTCAAAGAAGATGACATTGGTGGTGGTTTCGAAGTTGGCTGAGGAGCTACCTAATCTATTAAAAATGCCTTACATCCAGTTGGGCTGACACAATCGGGTATTTGGTTGGTGACCACGTTGCTCTTTATATAGCAGAATCACGAAAGGAAACCGACACCAGTTCTTATCATGTGGTCTCATTTTCCTAAATCTACCAGCAGCTCTCATTTAAAAAAACCCAACAGAACTATGGAAACAGTGGTGTCCTGCAGTCATGAGTTGAAGGTTTTCTTTTTGCAAATCAAGTTTCCACTAATCATTACACTTTGGAGCATAGCCTTGTAGAAAGTTTAATTTGTTTTGCTTCACTTCGGTGATGGGGAGATGTATAAAGGTCATTGCAAATTAAATTTATCCAAAAGTCTCCCATTTGGACACCTCACTGGAAACCATGAGTGAATTCCAGTGCTTCGCAGCTCTGGTCATGCAGGAAATACTCTGTGAATATGCAGTGTTTTGGCACATCCTTTTCACAACTCTGGTTACAAGCCAAGAGTAGGAATGGCAGAAGCATACATTTTTCAAATTTTATTTTAGTCAGTGAATGGCTTTTAATCCCAGAGCCAGCTCAGACTGGAAAAAGTTCAAGTTTGCAGCAAGCTGTACAGATTGACTTTCTAGTTTTATAGCTCAACTGCTCTGATTTAACCAATTTTATGAATAAGGGAAAATCAAAGATCCATTCCCTTTCTGTTTTCTCCCTGACAAAGCACTTGGAGAAAACTGGACATTGTGCCCAGGTAGGTCTGAAATCCACTATTACACAAAGCATACTGCTTGAGCAAAAGTCTCTATAAAGGTCTGAACAAAGAAGATTAAATGCAACTAAATACTGGAAAAAGTTTCGAGGTAGGTCAAGTTCCAGAGCTGGATTTGCTCAGAAGCAACGTGCCTCAAGCAGGAACTCACTTGCACATGTGGGTCTTCCTCCGCTTACTCGTGTCCCTGGCACCTCTTCTCCATTGTCAAAGACGCACCAGCAGCTCTCTTGATCCTGGCTGCACTGCATGGGTGAGAAAGTCCCGTTGCTCCCTTCACATTGCGGGATGTAGCCTTTGCCAGCTTCTCGTAAGGCAGATTTAGACTTCAGCATATTACAGACACTAGGACCTTTAAAGAGAGAAATTCATTGCAAGACACAGAAGAGAAGACAATAAACTGGCTATCTGCAGAGATGAACTATACTAATGCACAGAATTGTCCTAAAGATTTTAACAGCAGTGCTTTCATTATAAAATGACAGCATAGAAAATAAAACATAGAAAATGCCTTATTGGAAGGAAGAAAGATAAGTGATCATGGAACCATAAGTAATTTGAACCCTTATAGAAACAGGGAATTTTACTTTCACTAGAAAACCCACATTTCTTTCTAAAGATCGAAGTTCAAGTTATATGGGTTTGCATCAATAAAATAGTTGAAAAAATACTGATACTTATTATGTATTTGCATATTTTTTTGCCATAGATTTGATAGTTCATCATTTACATGCCGGTATTTTAAATTTTAAAAAATAATCTTTTTAGTAAGAATTTTTGAGTAATGTCATTTAAAATGTAATAATATGATTATTTACATTTTAAAATAGATCAACCATCTCCTATGAGACCTCAACAGTTCTCAGTCTTTATTTGAAGATAATACAAAAATATGATAGACCTAATAGCATTCCCTGGAGCAGTTGTGGACCATGTGAAATGGACTCACTGCATGTGTCCCAGTTCCCATAGTTCAGGATTCACTGCTTTAGAAAACTCATCCGTGAGCCCGAAGAATTTTCTATGATGGTAAGAAATGGAAAGTAAAAAAATGTATGGAAACTTCTTCATCCGTTTGTCTAGACTCTTTTATTTCTGGTGTTATGAAAGCAAAGGATAACTATTTTCAGGCACCCTTTCGATGTTGACATGTTGACTGTATGTACCATATCAGTGAGGAATTAAGTTGTAAGCCCCCCATGTTTTCACAGGCATCTTTCTGGAAAGGAAAGTACACATACCACAAAGCATGAGGCATTGACCCTAGTGTCACAGACTGTGGGTAAAGCATTACTCACACTCAGGATTGCCATCCAAATCTTTGCTGCTGCGCTGAAATACTTCTCCTGACGCAGGATCTACACACCAAGCGTCGGTGTCGGATCTCTGTAGCACAGCGTATTCTCCTGTCTACAAAGAATCAATTACACGCCATTGAAGAGCAATGTATATTAATACAGACACACCACAATCCATACCCCAAAGGCTCGTTAAAATAGTTGATTATATTTACATTTTTCCATTAATACAACACATTGAAAAGAAACGCAAAATATTAAAATACACTCTACCTAATTTAATACGCAGACCAGGCCCTGAGAGAAATAGTATACAGACTGAGAACCCATTGGGATAAAGTTCTGGTATAATCTTGGTTTGAAATTTCTGTTCCTCACCCATCTCAGTACTCTATCCTGCTCACCATGATGTTTCGAAAGCATCGTGGACCCTATTCTGGGATACCTGCATCCAACTTTCTCTTGTCCTCACATTCTCCCACAGCTCAAGAAGAAAGAGCCCCCCAAATGCCAGTCAATTAAGTTGTGCCTTTTAAGCACAGCTCTGCAAAAGGACTTGGCAGAGCCACCCTGCAGGAGGGCAGAGCAGGCAGGGACAGAGCTTCCTACTCCCAGTCTTCATCTCAAAGCTATTTAAATTCTGCCTCATGCAGGGCAACGTCTGTTGCTTGTTTTCTTTCCCTTTTCTTTCAGGTTAATAGGAATGCACAAGGAATGCTTAAGAAGCCTAGGCTGACACTGTACGGGCCTTTGGCATGGTGTAAGCTAAATCGGGGAGGTTTTGTTTCTTCGTCCCTCAGTCATGTGAAATCACCTCAAGGCAGTAGGGGGCGAATAGATCTGCTGTGGAGGCACCCAGCTTGGAACCGCTCTGTCTCCAGCTGGAAATTAAGGCATTGGTTTGAGATCGCTGACATGACGTCTGGCCTGTAAGAGGGAACATACACATGTTAAAATAAAATCAAGTTCTCAAAACTAAGGTAGAGAAAGGGGTACATTCCCCAGCTCCCTCGCACAGCCCAGCTCCATTAGGCTCTGCTACAGCCTCAGGCAGGGAATTCCTGATCGGTGTTTGATAACCACAGAATCACAGGATGGTTGAGGTTGGAAGGGATCTCTGGAGATATCTGGTTGGACATGTGGTCCAACCCCCCCTGCTCAAGCAGGACCATCGACAGTAGAGGGTCCATTCTCAAATCATGCAAGCCAATATCACACATAGTGAAATTAAATGAATTAGCAAAACAAGCATAAAATTTCTTTTTGGTTCTTGTAACGGTTAGAAACAAGCCTTGCTTCATGCATATCATACCAGAATTTTCAATAAATATTAAAATTTGTAAGAACAGATAAAGACAAATATTTAGGAAGAAAAACCAACTGACATTTGGGAAGTTCTGCTGAACGTGAGACCAAGGAATCCATGACATAACGTCCTCTCTCATCCACACACCAGCAATGACCTGGCCAGGGAAGAAAAGCAGCTTTATTTTAGCCATTGTACTGCAATATGCTTTGTTGCGTATTGGGAAGATTTTCATCCTCAGCAGCACTATAGGAAGCAGTCAGTAAATCTAAGTCACAGTTAACTCTGCTGGCCAGAGATAGGTAGACAAGACCTGAGAGCAGTGGTGAGAATGGAAATGTAGCATCTCTGGTGAGACTCTTCCACTGCAACCCTATCCCTGCAGTGTATCATCTACTCCCAGCTACTTGGTATCATCCATACACTTGCTGAAAATGCACTCCATCACATCTTCCTGGTTATTGATGAAGGCATTGAGCAATACCAGCCCCTGAACTGACACCCAAGGAACACAGCTATCAGCAAGTAACGCCCCAATGAGCTGCCACTTGAGTCCCTCACTCCAGTCAATTTTCTACCCATCTTGTAGATGACATACTCTCTCTCCAGTTTGGATACACAGGTTTTCCATCTTTTTATTAGAATTCTGCTTTGGTTTCCTTTGTTCAGACAGCCCAGAGTAGCTTGTTAGCAACTGCCCACCTGTGCTCTCATAGCACTGAGTTGGCTCCCAGTTTCCCAGGCCGTCACACTGTGGGATGTAAGGGAAAAATCCCAACTGCGTTGCTTCCCCAGCAGAATGTTTTGAAGTAAAGTGACTCCGCCAGTAGAAATGCAAGACTATAAAAGATAAGTGAAAGATAGATATTAGTGGCCAATCTAAACAGAGATCTTTTAAACATGCATGTTTGTAAACACCTGATTGTTCCCTGCACTTTAGAAGGGACATTAACAAAGGCTGCAAGTACATCAAGGCTGGTAGGTGTCCAGATCTTACATATGCATGGTCTCATACATATAAGACAACTGAAATCAGTCCTTGGATTGGCAGTTTAATTACACTGATTAATGATACTCACCAAGTTGCACCTGTTTTTCATCAAAGTTGAATTTTACATAGAATATTCTTGCACAGATCCTAGACATTAATCCATTTAATAAAGCTTTCATCTCTCTTTCACCTACCTGACTGTGCAGCCAGCTGGAGAGCATAGTCGCTGCCCGATAACAGCTTTTCAGAGACCATCACCTCTGACTCATAGGGCCGAGCAGAACGTAGAAGGTCACTGTCTGTGAGTTGTATCCCCTTTGCCATCAAGAAGCTTTCTCCAAAAGGGAAATGGGAACTATTTGATGCTAGGATGAGCTGCTCTGCCTCCTCCACAAATTTCATGGCTTCTTGCTTAACACCTTCACATATACCAGGACCTGTAGAAACAGAGGGTATTTCAGTGTCTTTCATCTATATCCAATAAAGATTTGCATGTAAAAACTAACTTGTCTTTTAATTAGTATCTTCTGTTTCCTCCTGCACTTGCTTGATTTTGAATTGCTTCATGAAGCAAGCAAATGAGACTCATCAACATCTAGTTATATAACCAGAAGAGTCCAAGAGTACCAGGAATCATCCAAACATTCTCCAAGTCTTGGGCCAAAGCCTTGGTAATTTTAAGTTACCTCCTCATCATTAGTTACAAATGGAGTTATATGCCTCTACAGAACCATCCCTCAATCATTGTCATAAAAAACTGGATAATGAGAAGAGTGTGAGAAAGGAAACCCTTGTGTCCAGAGTGGCAGCTGACACTTGTCCTGTCCTCTCCTGTACATCTACTGACTCAGATATGGCAGTTCAACACAGCAAACCAGCTCAGTGAAGGCCTGTCCACTAAAATAACTCTGCCTATCTGCTTTGTCCCCTTTATTCCCCATTTGTCCACAGGACTGGTATCTCCAGCACTCCTTGCCCATTTGGAAGTTTGCTATTTGTTGTCCTTTCTCTTCCTCCCAGCTGGAAAATTACTATGTGATAAGAATGGTATTAGTGACTACATTTATAATAGAGGTCATCTGCATATTTCAGGAGTAATCCCAAAGAGAGCCCAACAGCTTTGGTGGAGTTGACTAGACAGAGGGCTTACCAAACTACAGTGGTGGCCTCACTCTTCTCCTAGTGACTGCTAGCGGATACCTGTTACTCTTGACTGTGCAGTGAGAAACAGTAAAGTAAATTCTTCTTGCCTCATTTTAAGGCATTCTTGAAAGTCATAGAATCATAGAATCATTATGGTTGGAAGAGACCTTTAAGATCATCAAGTCCAACAGTTAGCCTAGCACTGGCGACTCCACCACTAAACCATGTCACTCAGCACCTCATCTGCTCGTCTTTTAAATACCTCCAGGAATGGCAACTCAACCACTTCCCTGGGTAGCCTGTTCCAATGCTTGACAACCCTTTCAGTGAAGAAATTTTTCCTAATATCCCACCTAAACCTCCCCTGGCTGAACTTGAGGCGATTTCCTCTTGTCCTATCGCCTGTTAGTTGGGAGAAGAGACCAAACCACCTCACCACAACCTCCTTTCAGGTAGTTGTATACCCAAGTGCAGGACCCGGCACTTGGCCTTGTTGAACCTCATCCCATTGGCCTTGGCCTATCGATCCAGACTGTCCAGATCCCTCTGCAGAGCCTTCCTACCCTCAAGCAGATCAACACTCCCACCCAATTTGGTGCTGTTTGCAAATTTACTGAGAGTGCACTCCATCCCCACATCCAGATCATTGATAAAGATATTAAAGAGAACTGGACCCAATACCAAGCCCTGGGGAACACCACTTGTGACTGGCTGCCACACTCTGGGCCTGGCCCTCCAGCCAGTTTTTAACTCAGTGAAGTGTACACCTGTCCAAGCCATGGGCAGCCAGTTTCTCCAGGAGAATGCTCTGGGAAACAGTGTCACAAGCTTTACTAAAGTCTAGGTAGACAACATCCACAGCCTTTCCCTCGTCCAATAAGCGGGTCACCTTGTCATAGGAGGAGATCAGGTTAGTCAAGCATTTCATAAACCCATCGGTGACTGGGCCTGTTGTTTACAGCAGTAGCCAGATTAAGTTCTAGTTGAGCTTTGTACCTTCTAATTTTCTCCCTGCATAACCTCACGACATCCTTGTTGTCCTCCTGAGACTTTCCTCTTGTGGCATAAAAGAAAAGATGACAAACTGCTACTTATGTGCCAGAAATTCTGTTACTTACATGCCGGGACGTGGTTCACTTCTGCCTTTGTTCCTTGCAGCTCTTCTCCTTTGCTATCAACACACCAACAATCACGAAGTTCAAAGTGGCTTAATGGAGCACTGAAATCAGTGTACGGCCCTGGGTAATAGGTCAACTGCTCATTCAGAAGCTGCCAGAATGTATATGGATCCAGTAAAACGTTCTCAGATGCACTGGTCACGTTTCCTTCCAGCACTTCAGGTGGGAGATCAGTGAAGGAGGAATATGTCGTGAATGCTGGGAAGACATTCTGGTGGCCGGCCTCATACAAAGCTTTAATAAAATCTGAAAAGCCTTTGGAAGATGCCTCTTTATACCCAGTTATGATGTTCAACAGATCGGCAATGGGCAGGGGTTTGCCTTCGTTGTTCTCTGCGATCCACCTTTCGTACCACTCAAAGGCCTGCTCAGGGGGACCACTGCACTGCACTTGCCTCCAGGCACCACCAGCATCGCACTGTGGGAGGTAAACACTGGAGAGCTGAGACATACCACTGGGATCTGACAACAGGAGTTTCACAGCCTTTAGAAACTCCTGACCAGCTGTTACTTGGCAAGCACTTGGGCCTGGGGAAAAGAAAAACATGCATAGCACCGTCTTATGAATGCACGGAAGATATACAATACCTTCTTCCCCCTGGTACTATAAACACCGTTACTAAAACTTGGTCCCAATATTAACAACAACATTTCTGGGCTGTTATCAAGAGGTTCAATGCCCTTAAGCTCCTATGTTGAACCAGGGTAAGATTTCCAAAGGCTCGTGAGCACTGAAAAATGCACATACCTGTGATTTTTAAAAGCATGTGAGCACATTAGGTGCCTGTGGTTGTTACTGAGGGGGATAGGTGTTTGATGTCACTAAATGTCTTCCTGAATCTGTTCACACCAACTAAGTATTTCAAATACACTTGATCATCTGGTAATTAGTTCTTATTCAGCCAATCCCTGCAAAAACAACCATCTGAACAGCAGAATAAAACTGGTTTTATTTCCCCTTGGATCAAACCAGAATTTTCAGATTCTGTCGTCCTCTCCTCCCTATTCTCTACTGGATATTACAGCTGAATATAAAAATACCATCCTGAAGTGAGTTTGTCTTGGAAGCGTTTTCTGCTGTCTCCAAAGCCAAATTTCATTTTGCCACCAAGCGGCTCTACAAACATAGCAAATACAGGGGCTCATGTCCTTTTGAGCACCAGAGAATTATGAACCTGTTTATTTTTGATTGCACTACAGATGGGTTGCTAGGTATAAATCCCTTACCAATTCAGATCATTGTGATAAATTCCCCACTTGCAAACTGCAATTCAAAGGAGCTCCTTCACTATGTACCACTATCATCCGCTGGATATTCTGCTATTCCTTCCAAAATGAGAAGCAGGATCTTCTCTTGGTCTGTTCTCCCTGTTGATGTGTCATTTTCAGTTCACAGAAGCTTGGAAGACAAATACCCCAGGCCTATGTGCTTCCTTCTTCCTTTGTATTACATTAATAGAAGGGCAAGAAGAGGCAGTTCAGACTAGAAGGAAGTTGCAATGGCAAGCTGATGGCTGACAAGTCATTTTTGACTCACTTTTCAGGCCTGACTGCGTGACCTTTATGAGAAACGTATTAGCCTTTGAATTCCTCTCCTACATTTAGAGTCCTGTGACGTCCTATCAAGTGGGGGATATATTCTTAAGCTAAAAGACTAAAAGAGTTTCATGGTTCAAGGCTCTGAAGCTCTTTCAGTTCTCAGGACAAGGATGAGCCAGTGACCATGCCCAGGTGACTTGGTTCTGGAAGGAAAAGGGCTTTTTCACTCAGTATGGGTCACATCCAGTTACACAGATGCTTCAGGTCTCATGGGCATCACGGATGTTATACACACTTAAGTATAGACATATACCAATGATATGCTCATTAACAAGGCAAAACCTGAGGCTCCTCTGTTTTGAGTGTGCCTACCCTACGTACTTAAAGAAGAGGGGACCATCTTTAAGGCTTAGGATATCAAGGTTTACATACACTGTATTTCCCAGTATTCTCCTAGGGCTACTGGGTTTCCTGTTAAGGGACAATATTGTTTGTATACATCTTCCATACATTTTCAGATATAATCAGATATGAAGAAAGAATCATGAAATTCCAATACAATACGAAAGCATTTTAAATTCCCAGTCTCTAGGACTCACATTGAATCGGCTTTCCAGCTTTTCCCCTTATTCCTGGAATAGTCTTGCCATTCAAATCAACACAGAAGCAATTTGTCCCATAACACTGGAGTGGCAGAAAGTCTCCATCCTCCGTACATGAGGGAATAAAAAGATCTGATCCCGCAGGCAGGCTTTGCTTCAAGTTTTGCAGATTTCTTCTTTGCTTCTCACAATCAGTGGGACACCTTGGACGTTTGCCTTGAACTCTTGAGCCTGGAACTTCCTTACCTGAAGTGTCCAAACACCAGCACTGTCCTGCATAGCACTGAACTTCCTCATATCTCCCCTCCTTGGTGCATGTTGGAACAAACAGGTCCCTTGGCAACTCACCACAGTCTTTGGATCCCAATGCTAGTTTCACGACTTCACCTAAATCTTCAGCAACACTTTTAGGGACAGAAATCACTTGTTGAAGAAAAGTAAAGAACTCTGGTAATTCCAGGACAGAGGAAAGGAATTTCATCATGTTCTGATTGTCCTGTAGAGTTACTGTGCGGCCGAAGCTGCCTACAAGAGGTTTACTCAAAATGGAGCTCCCCTTTGATACCTCCAATGACAATGCCTCAGCTGAATCCAGAAGGCTGGAATTGTTATCCCTCTCTGTAACATCTTCCTGTGGGAAAAATTGGCCAATGCTGTATTTCCCATTAGTGCCCAGTGCCCCTGTGAAGTTAAACTGGATCAAATTCTTCAAGAACCTTCCTCCAAAGAGATTTTCTTGGAAACGCTTTGGATTGGCAGTAAATTGCAGTGCCACTTGAGCCAGTTCCCTTGATGGGAACATCCCTGTGATGGCTTCACTCAGGGTGGTTTCTAGCCCAGGAATCTGGCTGGCATACAGGCTTTGTGCAACTGGGGACGACAATCCAGAGTCCAAAAACAGCTCCTTGAAGGAGGGAGGGCAGGGTTTTGAGAAGCCAGTCTTTTTTTCCAACTGCTTATCTGGCGTGGAAAACAAATCAGGCTGACTGAAGTACCCAGCAGGGCCATAAAAGATCCTCGACAAGGCCCGTCGTCTCTCAGAGATGCACACTTGTTCTTCACCTAGACAAAGATTTTTAAAAAAAAATAATCAAACTTTGGAACCTCCAAGACCTGTATGGCTGTCTTTCAATGGGAAACCACATGAAAGGATAGTATAACCTGTCTCCAGTTCCTCAACTATGCATCACACACATTGATAAGGAAATTTGACCTGTTGCTGAATAGGGTCTAAAAAATAAGCTTCTTCAGTCAAGACACAAAGTGAAAGGAAATATTCCTTCACCACACCAGAGTTGTCTGCTCTGGTATCTTTTCTGCTTCTATTGTGTCCCAGTGTAAATCCTCATTCCTGTGATGAATGGCCTCCTATGGCTGAGAGGATGAATAAAGCCTTTTTCAAATACATTAACCCTCTGGTAGGATATCTGCTTCTAATGCAAACCTCCAATGACCCAGGCACAATGTGTGATCCTAAGAAAGAGAAATAGATTGCACAAAACCAGAAAATTATTTTAACTAATGCCCACTAATGAGGAATTTATGGAGGCTTCCTACCTAGATCTTCAGTTTCATAGTGAAGTGTTCATTAGAAGAGGTTTGAAAACAAATTGTTAAAATTAGCAGTAATTGAGTGCTAAGGACCAGATGGCATACACAAATGAGCTCTAAAGGAAAAAAAATACAAAATTTAACAAAAATAGTCAAATATCGGGGTATTGAGGGTACCAGCAGTAGCCCTGACCACCCACATCCTGGACCAAGTTGTGTCATAGGGGCATCTGCGTCCAGCCCCATCTATATGTTCATACACAGATGGCAACAGCTCTGAGTTAGGATGCAACACATCACTGAAGAAGGACCTCTGAAAATGTCAGTCTAAAGCTCAAAACACATCAAAAAAGGAAAGACTTGGTAGATATAAAAACACTGAGAATCAAACAGACAGGATGATTACGGCATTGACTGGATCTCTGGAATACACACAGGAGCTTGAATCGTGCCACTCTGTTACCTTTCCTTGAAAAGTAGCAGAATTATAGAAAAGGGATGCAAAAATATTTTGAGGACAGAGCAGTTTTTCCAGTAGGAGAGACTACTCAGCTTAGGCAAAAAAAATATGATAAAGGTTTTTAAAAAACACTGTTCCTCACATCACTCACAATAGACAATTATTA
Organism: Numenius arquata; assembly: GCF_964106895.1. Classification (NCBI taxonomy): domain Eukaryota; kingdom Metazoa; phylum Chordata; class Aves; order Charadriiformes; family Scolopacidae; genus Numenius; species Numenius arquata. The sequence goes on along the minus strand of NC_133578.1, from coordinate 69,190,074 downwards.
CCACATATTTCTCACAGTACAGGAATTAGAATGGTCCAGAATTGGAGCACATAATTATGACAATGAAATTTATTGCAAGAGGATGCTAGGAAGGATAAAAGGTTAAAATGCAATTAGGCAAAATCCCTGGAAGATGACTCCATAGGGGAGTGCTGAAAACAATGATCTGGGTTCAGCCTCCAGTTCAAGGCCTCTCCTGTCTGTAGGAGGATATATGGAAGCTATATGCATTTCCATGTTTCTCACACTTTCTCCCTAAGCACCACTGCTTAGGATGGTGGATAAACAGATTTGGTCTTTTCCAGAATGGCCTCCCCATCCCATCCTCATTTATTCCACATTTAGGCAATATAATAAGACATTCGTGAATCCTGTTAACAGTAAGGATATAAAAGCTGGAAATCTTGAAAGCTGTTAAAATAGATTATCAAGTAATGTGAGGCATTGTGATCAGCAACTTTCTCACTCCTCCTTTCAGACCCTTGTCCTGCTCCACAGTTCCTGGCAGGGTCTCAGGGTCGCTCACAGCAAGGCATTTTCTGTAGGATGGGCCCCTTCTGTTTTCAATGTTGGCTCTTGGTAAGAGGGATGAAGAACATTCCTCTGGGGACCAATAAGTCAGTGTAAGCCACAGTCCCGCAAGTATGCTAATACGAAACAAATGTAGGATCATGGTCTTTAAACACTCTCTCTTCCTACCCACTGTTGAATCAAATCAAAGCAGAGTGAGGAGGAATAAACAGAAAAGCCCTGCTGGGGTGAATTTACTGTAAAAGGTCTGAAAAAGAGCATGTCCCTATCAGGACTGCCTGGTGCCCCAAGTCATGCAAGTACCCAACGTGCTACCCACACCTACGTCTCTGCCTCCTCCAGCGCCCACGCTGCTGAGTGTGAGAGTCAAAGACATTAAAAGAGAAATAAAACAGAGCAGAACTGGACATGGCATGTAGGTGTCTGAACACAGGCTGCAGCTATATCCTCACAAAATACCTTCTTGGGAGTTAGTCTCCAGAAATTTTTCCCTGCTTAAATTTCCTGAGTCCTCCAATAAAAGCTGCAAGCAGCCTCAAGTCGTTGCTCCCTCCCCAAAACAAAATCATCAGGAGGGCTCAGCAAAGCACATTCAAAGAGAAAACAACCCATCCCAACATATGGCGAGGCCTCTCGGAGGTTCCCTTGCAATATCCTTGGTGATCAGCCTCGGGGGCACGCGAACATTTTCATTTCACAGTAAGCCTGTCTGTGCCCAAAGCACTTTGAGTGACTTGGAGTCGTAACACTCCGGGAAGGTTCCTCCTTCTCTATCTGCGTGGTAAGACTCGCAGACAGAGCAATTACCTTCCCCCAAGGCAGCCCCCATGTTAAGACCCTGTGCCCCAGCCCTCCAGCACAATCCTGAATATTTAGGTAGTGCTAGTTTTTAACTTTCCTCCTCCCCTCCGGCCCTTGGACATTTCTGCTGTCATTTCCATTTGGGGCACTGATTTGATGGTGTATTTTTAATGAATCTCTTGAAGCCCAAACTCATACACCTTTTCTGATTATTTTTTTTTTTCCCCACTGAATTTGACAATTTTCATGGCCCAAGTATGCAGTGATGGAGACAGGGAAAAACCCTGCTCAGGATGAGAGAAAGAGATACCTTAAAAGTTCAGTAGCATTTCACCAAAGCAAGGAGGCAAAACCCAAAACCGCTATCACTGGCTTCCTTATATTAGCCCAGATATTCTGACTTAATGTCCCAGCTCCTGGAGTCGAGACAGACATCATGGCTACAAAGAAAAGCCTTGCTGTATGCAAAACTAAAAGGCTAAAGAAAGGTCATAAGGGAAAATAAAGGAATATGACATTTGATAATTTATTAGGATGTGGCTTTTAACCCCAGGGAGGTTTTTGGATCCAGTTTTTGAACATCAGAATCTGTCAGAGCTGTGAAGGGACCTGGTCCTTTGGTGTTCTTCCTAGAAACAGCAACGGATGTGCTCATTTTTCCTTTTGCAAACCTCATACATACCACAGGCCGGGGGCTGCCCTTGTCTCTTTGTGCCCTGGACCTCTCGCCCTTTGGTGTCCACACACCAGCACTGTCCTCCCTGCTGACACTGCACTGGCCTGTAGCCCCCGTCAGCATCACAAGAGGGCACGTAGGCGTGCTGGTACCGCAGGGCTGCGTACCACTCAACTTCACACTTTGTGGGGCCTGGAAGGAAAAGAGTATGCATTAAGGAGGGAAAGCTTAAAGTTTCAGAACCATCTCTGTTTGATCCTGTCCTTTGCCTATTTGGGAGAAAAAAGAAAAAAAAGTTTAATTTCCTGACTGTTTTCGGTGACACCTCCAGTACCAGCCCAAAATATGAATTCTACATCCTCTTTTGCACTGAAGAACTGGCCCCAGGGTCTTCTACTGTAGGTATTCCTTTCTGAAAGATAAACAGAAAATAAAACCTCAAAATATTTTTCAGCCACAGTCACAGGTATGCAAAGTAGCAGCATCTCAGTGAGCTGTGCTGGAGGCAAGATGATTCTGGTCCTTAACACAAAGGCAAAGCTGGGGAACAGAGACAGATGTGCAGCTTGGGAGACTGAGGTGAAGGCAAACATCAATGTTTCTCAAGAGAATGAGGCATTGCTCCTGCAAAAAGATACCCACCTGACTGTGGAGATTTGGTCCGGGACCACCCAATTTCTTTCATTTCCCCAGGGATCTGAAGACCCTATTCCTGTCAGACTGTCCTAAATGGCAGAGAAGCTTAAAAACTCCATAAAGCAAATTTTCTGAGTTATGATCTTTCCAATACTAGACTCCACCCTTCCAACAGAGATTTTGCTTGTTTATATCAATCTGTAATCCTACAGCCTAAAAATTTCTCACCTTCAAGAGTCTTCCAGCTACGCTCAGCTACCAGGTTGAAGCAGCAAGAGCATCACATCAGAACAAGCTGTTCATCAAAGAAATCTAACAACTTTCCTAATGTGTGTGGCTTCAGGTGACTGTGTGAGATTTGACTAAGTCACCAAAGCAGTTCCCCTCAGCAGCTGAGGAACGTGGTCACATCTCCATCTTGTGGCTGTTAGAGCTTCATCTTTGCTGAGAGCCGCTGCATCCTGAGCTGCAGTCAGACCTCATGTGGTCTGTGCAGTGGGAGCTGTGCAGTGGGAGGGGGAAGCACGTGAGCTGTGCAGTGGGAGGGGGAAGATACTTTCCAGACTCCCTAGAATTATCAGCTGGTCCCAGAAATAGAAAAAGCACATGATGATGTGGCTGGAAGACTTACATCAGTATCTGCTTAATGTCTCTGATGATGCAACTCCTTAGCAAAGGTCAGACAGCCATGCCAGAGGAATTTAGACAGGAGGATGAAGGATCACACCAGGGTGTTCAAACTCTCCCCAGCCAAGGGAATTCTCTTGGGCACTGGTGTAGGAGAAAGAAGGAGGTACCTGACCTCCTGTCCCACGTAGTTCACTGCCCGTAGGCAGAGAAACTCTCTCCCCTTTTGCGTGCCCTGACCAGGGCAGGAATGGACCCAAGGGCAGATCCAGAAGTTCAGCCTGGCTGGCAAAGGCGCTAGGAACTCTTGAGTAGCCTCCTGGGGATCGAGTGTGTTGTGGTCAATGTAAGATCCTCACAAGTTCTGAGTGTACTGACATAAATTTGGGAGCATTTTCTCAGGCTTTTAATTGAATAAATCATCAGATCCATCTCCATAATCTCAGGGCAAGAGACATGGAGAGTTCACAGGATTTCAACTAATGGAACTACAAGTGCATGGGAAAGGGTTGCTCAGAGGCCAGGTACAATCTGCTGGTATGAATGTACAATCCAGAGGTTAAAAGCCAGCTGTAATTCAGGGACCTTGATTCTTGCACCGAAACTGTGATATGATATGCTTTTAGTGCAAAAGACTCCTAGAACAACTCTCCCCAACGGCAGCTGTCACATATAAGCTCCAAAATTTTCACCTTATTTACAGGGCGCCACCCGGGTGCTACTTACATCTGAACTTGCCAGAGGTAGCTAGCTGAACCCCCAGAAACCGCCTCTGCAGGATCCGATATATGCTGGTCTCCATGAAGGTGCGGGCAGGCTCCAGCGTGGAGAAAACTGTGTCGTAAACTTCATCGAGCAGCAGTTCCAAGCCTGGGAAAGAAAGACCTTTAGCACAGAGCCTGGTTTTAAGACAGAAGTCACCTGCTTTACACCAGAGTAAAAGAACTGGAAACCTAATAGGAAAAAGAAAACCAGTCTTCTAAACAGGCCAAATGTGAACTTATACTGCATAACTCTAATGCACCACACCACACAACCCACCGCTGAGTGCCCAGTCCCTGGCTTTATGCCTTCACATCTACCAAAACAAAGAGGAGGAACACCTTGTAACCTGCACTGTGCTGTGGTTTTGTTAGGTTCAGTCTGCCGTAGAGTAATTGATGGAATCTTGGAAACTGATGGTACCAAAAAAACGTTTTGGTTGTATACCAAAAATAGAAGCCGTTCAGAAGTTTCCCAAGTGCACAATTTTTTTTGAGAACTTCTCACCCTTGTGGGAATTAATTGTTGAAGTTCTCATCTACCATCTAAATTTTAAGCTATCATGCTTTGCATTTTTCCCATTTTTTAAAACCACAGTATCTAAGGAAGAGGAGCTGGAAGTCCTCAATCTCCTCATTCCTCCTTCTTGGAAAAAACATTCTTTCTTCTTACGTGTCCCATCAACTATTAACATGTCTAAAGGGTATCCTGAGGCTATGAGAGACAAGGGCTATCTGATGTCCTTGCCCATGGCAGGGGAGTTGGACTAGATGGTTTTCAAAGATCCTTTCCAACCTAAACCATTCTACCTGAAGGCGAAGAAAATAGTTCAGTCTTTATATTCCCCTGCATTTGTTAATTGAACTTATCAAATACGATGTAGCTTTCTAGTGTGGGCAGAGGCTGGACATTCAGAAATCCTATTCCACCATCCCAAAAATGACAGGATTAGCTCCCAGGCAGCAGTTCCACTTGTTACTGACTGAAGGTCTGGTCCTAAGGGTGGGATTTCATTAGCGAGCTCCAGCCTTTCCCAGGGACACTGCACTGGTCACAGTGGTCTTACCCTTTGTAAGAATGAACTTGAAGTCCCAAAAGAATTTGAAGACTGATACGTGTTATTTGCCCTTTCCCTTGGGAATTCAAAGCTGCACAAGCTAAAGGATCAGCTGCTGGAGGGCACTTACCGGTGTCTGCTAACTCCCTCCCCAGGCTGTCGGCGCAGTAACAGTACCCAGAGACCTCTGGGAATGTCACCCTCAAGGAGCTGAATGTTTGGAAAGCCCTCGGGAGCCTGGAAAGAAAAGCAGCCTCCTATGAAGAGCTGAGGGAGGTCCATTGACAACAACAAAGCATCATCTGTGTTTCCCTCCCAGATTTGGAGACCAAGGATGTCTGTGGAACACAAAGCCATTACAAAACCCTTTGGTCTCCTTGTGGCACCCAGGCTCTGACACGACGCAGGTCAGTGCTTCAGCAGGTTAACAAACCTCCTAAATGCCTTTTTTTTTTTTTTCAAACAAGCACAGGACTATCTCCCTTCAGACAGATTTCTGACTCTCCCTAAACAGGTAGCCAGCATCTAACACTCATTTTCAATTCTATTCTCATGTTTGAAAGCCTGTCAAAGAGTGTAAAATAGATGGATGTTACGTTAATGTTATTACAACACCCGTTCATTAGCTCCTTCCACAAATCTGCACAGGATGGGAGCGTGCCTAAACAAACAGGTTGCTTCCTCTTCCCTATGCGCTACGTAGGCTTTCTGCACTGAATTAAGCACAAAAGCTGATAAAAACCTCACTAATCTTTTCCATTTTCAGAGCACGGCTCAACAGATTAAGGAGAAAGGGGTTTTAACATATTACAAGTAAGATTGACTCTTACTTCTGGAGATCAAAGAGACGCTAGTTTCCAGCAGAATATTCTAGGAGTGACAACAGCCAGATTCCAGCAAAGCAATGATTTAGGAAGGAAACTTTATAGGGTCAGAGTTGGAAAAAACATAATAAATGTGATCTTATCTGGCAGACGCTCTAGGGTTTCTCCAAGCAAACAGAAGATAAGTTTTTCTAGATTCAGGCAATATGGCCATTGGAACAATTTTGCCAAGTTCCAAAACAATCATATTTTTTTACAGACACAAACCCTTACCCTGAAATACGATAAAGGTCTTGTGTCCAAGATGCATGTGGCTTATTTGGGAAAAATCTAACAGGGAAGTGGAATTTTCTGCTCAAGACATTCAGAGAATTACACAAAGTAGGTGGTTACCAATGAAGGACACTTACTAGTAAGAGTAAGGATAAATTAGGCCCCGATAAACTGGGTAAAAGGTTAAAGTGCCAAAGCGCTTTACGGCAGCTCTGCACATTTGGGACTATGACCAGCCCCAGTTCCAATGCCACTCTCATACAGCCTCAGGACTGCTCTATAGCATGTACAGTCTGCAGTGCCCCTGGGAAACGCAGCAAGACTAGACAGAAGGAAGAAGTTTTTTTACAACAAGGTGGTGAAACACTGGCCCAGGTTGCCCAGAGAGGTGGTAGATGCTCCATTCCTGGAAACATTCATGGTCAGGTTGGACGGGGCTCTGAGCAACCTGATCTAGTTGAAGATGTCCCTGCTGATTGCAGGGGGGTTGGACTAGATGGCCTTTAAAGGCCCCTTCTAAGCAAAACTATTCTATGAAAAACTTGTCTGGCTCAGAACCAGTGGTCAGGTGAGAGGAGTGGAGTAATGGCCCTTTGCTACCTTCACATGTTTGCCTGAGAGCTCTGCCACCTCTTACCAGGAGAGCTGAAGATGTTACTGCTTACTCAGTACATCAAAGCACAAACTGGGGAATGCAGGAAGCAAGAGCAACCCCTGACAGAGAGAGGAGCTGGTAACCTCAGGGCTGTCCCAGTGTTACCCAGCAGTGCTCCTGCCTCAGATCTTGCGCATCCCTGCATAGCACTGCTTCGTTCTGGCAGTATCCCATCTCTTCAAATTAAAAGCCTAATGACTCCGTCCAGTTTGTATCATCAAATCCTGCTTTGCTGCTGACACTGGCATGCTAAAAGCGTTCAAAACATCATACAGGGCACAAATGGACTCCTCTCAGCATTAAAACATTGCAATTTAAGATATAAACAGCTAAATACCATCTTTCTAAGGTCTTTTATATACATGCAGATGCAAATGGCTTGGAGCATTTCAACAGCTTTCTGCTCTCCTGAATTATCATGCATGGGCCACTGCCCAATCAGGAAAATGATTTTTTCTCTTCTTAGGAGGGCAATGCCCTTATATTCAAAGGCAGAACTCTGCCCTGCTCATATCCTTGGAGCTCATCACCTCAGCATCTCAACGTCTGGTTGAGTGAGACAGGATGCAACAAAAAAATTCTGCATGCTGCTTTCTTTCATCCTCAACATTAAGAAGTCACATGCATAATTATACTACTTTTATATGGGGCAGATGTGTAGTCATATCCTGTCATTCTGGCTATATTTAGCTGTACTCTCAACTTGGAACAAAAAAAAGTACAAATGGATATAAATTAGGCCTGCCCAAACAAGAGGACAGAAGTTTGCTCACCTTACTTGGAAAACTCACTTCCTACCGCTTCTTTTCTTTTCTCAGCCTCTTTTTAATCACAGCCCTCGAGATGAGTTGTGACAGCACAGACTACCTCATCTATCAGGGCCAGTCCAAAACAATGGCTGAAGCAAAGATGACTACATTTCAGTTACAGATAAATTTATAGTGCATCCACGTGTTTCAACAAAAATGCTTGCACTCAAAAATATGGGAAAATAAATAAATGTGAGGTTGTTGACCTTTTCTTCCAACTGTGAGTCTTTGCTCTTGGCTTCCAGCAAAGATAACTCATTACTGATCTTCAGAAGCAGGTTTGCAAGTAACCCCTTCTGTGCTTCTATATGCAGCTCAAGTTACAGCTGCCTTTCTCATTGACTACTCAGAAACACAGGGAGAAATCTAAATCATGTTTTTTCATAGGGTCACAATCATTTCCATTGCCAATGAAATAACATATAATAGGACAGAACCTCCAGTGAGCTGGAATAAAGACACTGGCATAAGGTCTTCAGTCTGATGAAAATTATAGCAAGAAAGTAAAGGGATCCTCCATGACTTTTTATTTTTTGATCTTTCTCCCCAGTTTGTTACAGGGTCTTCTACATGGCTGCTCATCCAAGCAGGACCCAGGCACAGTCTGTATAAAAGAAGTAACAGCAGCCAAGTCACTGAGGTGAGGCAGGAAATGTGGGATCCTCTTTCTTTCCAAAAGTTTTCCTCTTGGGAAAACCTTAGCTCTAAGTCACTGAATTTCTACGTTTATTTTTTTCTAACATATTGGTCTATTCTGGAATATTTATAAAGGTGTAAACAATTTGGAAAGAGAGTTAGTTCGACAACTCTAGATTTCAAAAATCGGTCTGTGGAACCAAAGAAAGTTGCTCCACGTGTTCCACATGAACATAAAATATGGGTCGAACTCCCTGTTCTGCTATAGTCCTTTGCTATGGAACTCATCCCTTCAACTCCAGCCACCTTCGAATGGAACAGGATAATGACATTTCAGGCAGAAATACTGTGAAAATAAATACATTAATGACCTGAGATACTCAGATATGATGGTAACGAGTTAAGTCAATGCCACAATTAGAAAGGTAGACAGCTGGGAGTGAAACAATCCTGCTGTGATTAATTACATGACACGGACACAAGAAAAGCCCAATCTCACAGGCATTTATAGACAAATCTCCCAAGGGGAGAAAAAAATATGTTAAAGCATTGCTTTCTCCTCTGAAATTGCTGTTTTAGAATTTCCACACTCCACAGGCCAAGAAACGAAACAGCCAGATTATTTTGTGCTTGCCAAAATAACCTCCCTGAAGCTCTGATAAATTTGTGCTGTGCATTTGGGCCTGCCTTTCAGTTTTGCTTAAATTAAAAAAGACCCCCCCCAAAATAGCAAAAATCACATTTACAATAAAATGCCTTTGCTACTACAAAGCCAAGTCATAATGAGACATTGCATTTATTCCACTGCCCTCCACCGGAGAAATGTGTTGGCTGAGATGCGGAGACAACGGCACTTTGCAAGAGACCAAAAGGTCCCTGTGGAGTGTCTGAACATCTGCACCAAAATGAATCCCTCTCCCTGTGGTTCCCTTTGTCCATCCCTTATTTTTCCACCTGAGCTTTAATTCCCAGCTCTTCCACAGAACAACAGCTTCTTGCTCCCACAGACAAGGATTTGATCCAGCATTTTGGTGTCTCCCCCAACCCACTCCAACCACCCAAAGCCAGTTGTATGTCAGCACACCCGTTCACCACTTGCTGGTTCACCTGTGTAAGCAGCCCTGCACTGCCTAAATGGAGGAGAGTTTCCCACCGTCATGTGGAACTTGCTCTTTGCGTGTTGCCACTTGTCCTTCTGTCCATCTGTTTTTATCTCGTACATGGAATCATCTTTCCTACCTCATACGTACATTTGCATTCCTCTCTTCCTTCCACGTTTATCTCGTCTGCTGCTGTGTGTCTGTCTGAAAGGCAGCCCTGGCTACTTTTCCAAATATAGATCACAATGTGGTATCCACTGCTGTGTGAGGACACACTGATTGGACTGCAGGGATGGAATATCAGGCTTTTTCTAAATGATAAAATTTAATTCAGAAGAAAAAATTTTTTACTTGGTCCATTGACTAACAGAAAATAACATCATGTGGGGTCACAGAAGGAGGACTTCATGTGGAGAAAAAAAAAAATGCAGTAAGACACTGACTTGAAGATGTATACAGGATTGCCTCCCTGTTTCAGAAGCCTACGCTCTTACCTGTTGTAACTATGAATGAGATCAAAAAACATCATGTCTGTAGTGTTGACAAACTTGCACTGGACAGGCAGAAACTCTCCATCTGCTGAGCACTGCGGTGGGCTTTTCTCCCCAAACCCATGAAGAACACGACGGTCTCGGATCTCACAGTTGCCTGGACCTGATGGGGAAAAAAAGGTAATGTTCACTGGTGTTTTAACTTCCCACAAAGAGCTGAGTAGTTCTATTACTTGAGTAGTTTATATTACTTACACCGTGTTGGCTTTCCTCTCTGCCTGGTGCCATAAATCTCCATTCCTTCTGGATCAACGCACCAGCACTGACCCAGCTCCGTGTCACACTGCACCACATCGAATTCCCCTGAATCCAGGCACTGAGGGATGTAGGAGATGCTGCTGCTGTTGATGTAGCGACTGACCAAGATCCTCTGCTTTTGCAACTGGCAAAAGGATAAGCCTGTAGTACCAAAGAGGCGCACTGTTAGAGGAAGGTATTTTTGGGGCACTGAATCATTTATTCAGGCAACATCCGAGTTCTCGGAGCTGCAAGTTCTGATTCTGCCACTCATTGGCATGAGGACATTGATGGACTTGAGGTCATGAAAATTGGTATACAGAAACCTGCCACAGATGGGCTGAAGACCTCCAACTCAAAAGATTTTTCATTCATGATTCACATTACTGTGACTTTCATGAATACAGATCATCCAGGTGCAGCAGGTTTCCATGATCAGCTCTGAAGAAACTCCAGAACTTCCACGAGAAAGACACAGCAAATTACACCAAAATCTGGGGCTAACCAATTCTTGATTTCAGCAGTTCGAAATCAGATTTAAATGGCTCTTCATTCAATCTGAATGAAACCAGAAACTTGTCACTTACAAGATATGGGATATCCATCCTGTTTGCTGCCAGGTACCTCGATGCCATTCTCATCCACACACCAACAGGAAAGACCATTCCTGCTGCACTGAACTGTCCTGCAGGGGATCACAAGTAACATATTTTACTTTGTTAGTGACAGAGTCCTCAGTCAGTATGGGATATAAACCAAAACATAAAGCACGCCAAACAAGTTCAAATACTTCAACACCGCAAATAATGGAATCAGAAAGGGCTGTGTTTCTAAATCTACCTGATGGGAGCTCATAATTCTAGTAATTCTCTGAAATCTTCGGGAATTGCAGATAAGTGACTTGAAGTCATTCAGGAAGCGAGCAGTCTGCACAAATACTGATACTCAGAATTTGAGAATTTCCATACATTTTGAGACATTTTTAAAGTGAAATCTAGCACGCTCTAGGTCCTCCACCAACATTAAGGTAATAGTAGAGAACATTACAATTTGTACTCCCCACAGCCTCAGCTTTAATTCATTAACTTCTTGCATCTTCAAACGTGCTTTCTAAAACACTGTTCTCCATGTGCTTTAGTTCCTTTACTGCCTTTAGAAGGAAATCCAACTGTGCCACTTACAGCAGGGTGGACGGATAACTTCTCGAAGTCAACTTGGCTCAGCTGTGCCAGCTGGCACGCTGATCGCAGACCATGAGTCCATAAGCGCGCGTAGGAAGACAGCAGTGGTATTCTGTACCAAGGATTTAACATGCAAATAATTCTGCCAACATTAGCCTATTATTATTAGATAGGCTGGATCCAGCAACATGGAATTCATTCAGAGAGGCTGGATCTGGAACATGGCTCAATGAAGTCCCTTCAGTCTCCTGCACCCCTCGCCCTCCAGTCTACAGATATGGAAGCTCTTCAAAACTGAAGCCAAAGGTTCCATTAGTAATGAAAGGACATGTCATACAACAGCAGAATAATAGCAGCGATGAGTTACCTGAACTGGCCATCTTCTGAGCACTGAGGAATGTAGGTTTCTCCTCCTGAAAAAGCCTTCTCCCTCTGAAGTTCACATGGACGTAACGGTTGGGAATCTGTCTGGTACTCTGAAAGCAGCAAGAAGGCAAACACATAAGGGTGGTTTCACCACAAGCCTGTTCTTCTCAAAACCCTGTTAGTCCCAACACTGCGTGGTAAAGACCCAGGTTCATGGGCTGTTTCCCCATTGTTCCTTGCCTGCATTTCCGCGTGGGACACCACAGGGAGGTACTGAACAAACTCTCTGGGCTGCCAGATGCAGGGTCAGCACATGACAGAGATGCTCATTAACCCATTTCCCAGGCCTGTATTTAATTAGCTTCAGCTCCATTTTGTACCGGTATAGCTGACATTTTCAGGTACCTGAGGTAGTCTACGAACTCAGTTAATTGTGGCTATCACCACAAAACAGCCCTTTGCCATAACCACCCACATGCTTTATGAGTATTTAATCTTTACTGAAGCTAAGTCCCTCACTATTCTACCAAAAGGAAAGGCATTTATTCATAAACTTATGAAAGACGTAAAAGGAATATATGACCAGCAGTCAGCAACTGACTAATTCATATTAGGACTTCTCATTTTTTAGCAGGGCAAGTGACCAACTACTGAAGGCACCTAAGCAAGAAAACAGTTGACTCTTCAGTTCTTAGTGCATTCAAAACCACATTTGGATACTGTTTTAGGAGAATGATGATATTTAGTAAGTTCTTTTGTACAGAACAGATAATCAATCTGACACTTTCTCTGTCAATATAAGATGAATGTCCTGCTCTTTATTCTATTGATTAGTTCTATAAAAATACAGCAAACAAAACCATAGCTACAGCAATTTAGACCAAAATTTCAGTATTTGGTATTCAGTATTTGACCAAACTCAGTATTTGGTCTGAGTGTGACCACACATAGTAGTGCAAATACACCATAGGTATTCTGAATACTTTTCAGCGTCCGATAACGTGCAGCTCAGGGATTTCTTTAACCACAGATGGTTTCTGTGCACCTAGGATCTCTGAATCACTTCTGTTTCTGTGAGTTTTTACTGTGTCCCCTTAAGCCCATGTGAAAATTTTCACGAGACTGTAAGGGGATTTTAGGTTAGCTCACCTATAGACATCCACATGTAGGCAAACCTCACCATTTTCGTCTCAAACGTGACTCTGAGCTCGTTGCTCTGAGTTGTGTGGAGATCCCTTTGTATGGTACTAGAGTCTACTAAGACATCTGAGTTAAGAGATTAATAGGCGATTCAAATGCTTGTGGTGCAGGACTGTCAAACTCAGACCAGAGAACTGGGGCTGGCCCTCAGACTGTCCAGTATCTTAAGTTAAAGTTCAAGCGTAAACAAGATGATGGCACATACAAGTAGAAGGTATAATCTCAGGGTCTTCGCATCCCTGCAGCATCACCTTTTCTTAGCCAACCTCTTTCTCTAGCCCAGCCCCTTCTTCCAGAAAACTGGTTTTCTACCCAAAATCCAGGTGCACTGAACTCAGATAACCCTGACCTTTCAAAGATCATTATAGCTTAGTGTTTAACCTGGAGCCCAAGGTCACTCTCCACAGCACACAGTAACTAGCTAAGTTTGCAATGTGTGAGATTTAAGACCATTATATACTTTCTCAGAATAATACACAGAGCACAAAGAGCACAGTGACTACCGGACAGAAGCAAAGGAAAAGCAGAAGTGCACTTACCGAATATATTGCCTGCTGCTATGCTAATAAAGCAGCAAAGAAAGGTACAAAACGGGATGGAGCCCATCTTGCGATGGGAGAGGTCCATCCCCTTTTGCCAGCGCGGCAGCCCTGCACACCCCAGGTAGCCTTCACCTGCCTTTTTATAGCAACCGTCGCAGGGATGGGGTCACTTATGCATCAGTAGACTGGCCATGAAATTGGGCTAGTGACGCATACGATGCTTCTCAGAAAACCACAAGAGGTCTATTCACCTGGAACAGCCGCAGTGGTTCCCCTCAGCCGGTCCTTGTCCCCGCTCCAGGGAACACGGCTGAGCCCACTCGTCAAAGAGGAGAACAAGAGGCAGCAGGCACAAGGGGGGACTTCGTTAAATCACCATGCAAATTGAGCATATTGACATGACCCCGGCCAAACTCCGGCTCTCACCTGCACTGTGGTGCAACCAGACTTTGTGCTCTGTGTCAGAAATATACATTTTTGTGTCTCTAGAGAGCCCATCCCACTGAGGGGACAGGCAAGAGTTAAGCCTCCGAGCTCTGCAGCACCAGGAGTAAATACAATTAATAATGTGGTTGTTTATGAAGTGAAAAACAGGATGGACGCAGCTCCACTGACTGTGAAGGGAATTGAGGGTCAGAGTCAATTGCGTCTGACCTTTTTCTTTTACTCCCACTTGTACCATGCACGTTTATACAGACGAGTTCCTGATGGGAAGCAGCTCCTCTTCCTGGGCTTCACCCTCCAGGTGTAAGATCAGTATAACCACTAAGTGTGTTAAATCCAGCTTTTTTGTACTAATTACATGTGAGATCCTCAACTTAACACATATCAGGAATATTATTTCCTTGGTTCCAGAGTATGATTTCTTACTTGTCCACCTCCTACAACTGTCTGTTAGCATTTACTTGCTCCAGGAATTACGAGAACGCACCCTCATTTGTGCAAAGCTCGTTGGACAAATGGGCCCAGAAAAATTAGCTAAATAATAACAAAGGACACATATTTGAGGCAAGGCTCAGGCTGATTTCAGGAAAAAGTGACAGCAGCACTCTTGTTTGTGATTCATAGGTACCAGGCAGTCTAGAAACAACTCTACTCTCCTACAGACCAAGACTCTGCTAACAGTGATTCAAGCATCCTCCTGTCTAGGCTGCAGACTGCCACAGTCTTTGATATATATGGTAAATGTGATCTCAAACACCAGTACAGTCTTGCTTTAGCATGGTCAGCCTTTTTAAAATTAGTGGGATTATATTTGGATTTGTCTTTCAAGCAACCTACTCTGGACTTGAGGAAAGTCAATCGTCTGCAGAAAGATCAAGCTGGGAAAAGATGAAGAACGTGTCCAGCATAGAGGACAGACCAAAAGAAGGCAACCTTCAGAGGCATAAAGAATAAAAATCCTGTAACAGCCCTGATTAAGCAGGCACAGAAAGAAAATTAATTTCTGGATTAGCACAGCATTTGTGGGGGTACAGGCAGAGCAAAGGAATCGGAGTAAAGAGAGAACAGCCAGCATTAGCAGTAGAGTGGCTGAGTCAGGAGAAATGAAAAGCTTGACCATGACATATATTTCTGACTCAAGTACACTTCAGGAGTCTCAGGTTTGTGTCTGACCCCCAGTGCAGTGGGGCAGTTACAGGAGAGCAACGAGGGGCAGCCCAGAGTCACGGGCTCCCCAGGGGCAGAACGATGTTTCTGAGCCACAGAAAAACTACCTGAGTGTGAGTGTGATGCTGATTTAGTGCACTTTTCTAAAGTTAGTAAAAAAATTGTCATGCAGGTTCCTTGTACAGCAAATGGGAAGAGAAGCAGGCTCATTAGTGTAGCCATTCACTTTCCTCCTCTATTCTTTGCTACTACAGGTCATTAGGAGCTGATAAAAGAGCGAGGCAGACGGGAAACCAAGGAGGTACCAAAGGGCTATCACTAATAGAAGGAAGCACAAATCTGCAATATCTACTTAATGTTGACTCCCAAGATTACTTTTATTTCCTTCAGAAACACTCAGAAAACAACCTCTGAACTATGGGAAGAACTGCCAACTCTTAAAAGTCTCTTAAAAAACAAAGTGAGAGAGTGAGTTTTGGCAACCGGCATCACTTAAACCACTTCTAGATGTGCGTCAAACCAAGATGAGCATCTTGGTACGTGCAAGTTCAATGGGATGCAACAGCCTGTGGATTTAAAAAAAAAAAAGAAAAAAGTAGTTTACAGAGCAATATGCGCAATCCAGATTCTTCACAGAAAAGAAGGCACTTGTCATCTATGGCTGGTCAAAATCAAATTAAGAAAAGCCTCACTGACTGACTTTCAGTGTAAGGACAATTGAATTAACCTCTATTTTTAGCACCTGAGAAAACACAGAAGAATATCTTAAAATAGCTCACCGATAGAGGGGAGAAAAGGAGCAAGCAGAAAAGGTCCCTGAGGTCAATATGGCCTTAAAACTAACATGTCTTCAAAATCATTGCTCTAGTGCTGGAAATGAGGGTTTGGTTTTTTGTACACCCTGGCAAAAAGCTACTCAATCCAGAGTATAATTGTTGGGGAAAGAAAAACGTCAGTGTGATGAAACACTGAAATCGCAAAGCTCAAGCGAGAAGCAGAGCATTTATCCATTGTTCCAGTTCTGCATCCGCTTTCATAGCGGAAAAGATGGTTTGTGCCACTGCAAATTTCACATATTCAAAAGCTGAAGGGTAAATGATTCCTCTGTATGAATACAGAAATATATATACCCACAGAAAAGCTGCTCTCACCCAAATAAAACTTGAGCCTGAGAAGTCAACCTTATTTCAAGAAACGAACTTAAGGGAGCATCCTGAATCGGGCAGAAAATTGGAAGCAAAAATTTTAAGAATGCGATACATTGTCAAATTACGCCCATATCAATTAGTTCATTTATTTTCACTTAACCTGCTTTTCTGTGTTAAATAAATCACCAATATTGAACAATCCTCTCCCACATTTTAAGAAAACTGTGTAAAAACATAGACTCACACCATTTGTTAGCAACTTATTACACTTACAGATAAAGGAGAACTATGTTTTACATTTGGTACATTTCTTCCAAGCATGAGACCTTTGTCTCGATCTTCTTCAGCTGATGTTGGCACAGATAACAATAACAAGACCTTGTGAAGCACTTGTCATTTCTGGTTAAGTTTTAAAAAGTCCTCATGTGATGCAAAATTAAAAGATGACAAGGAAAAAAAGCATAGCCCCACCAGATAATACAAGTTTCAGTCACTTCATACGTGACACGTTCTTCAGATGGGGAAGTAACTTGGCTAGATCAGAAAACTGGGCACAGGACTTCTCAATTTTTTTTTTTTTTTGTATTATAATTTACCAGCTGGTAAATTGCCATTGGTGACAAAAGAACCTAAAGTAGCCCATGTAAGAACATTTGAATTTGCCTTTGTCCCTGCAGAAATGAACCATTTCTAGGACAGGAAAAACGGCCTTTTTCTTACTTATCCATTGGAGGTAACAGGCTTCCTCTATCTAATAGCACCACAGCGATGCAAGGAAAGAAAGCGTCTATTTTATTCTTAGGAGAAGTGGGATGCAGATTGTGTTGAAACCCCGAGTGGGTTCCGCAGCCTGCAGCGGGGCGATGGATGGGTGGATTTACACACCAAATGGACTCAAGGTTTGACAAAAGCAAGGTAAGGCAGTGAGAGAAGGCAGCGGCAGTCACACAAGGACAGCAGCAAGGTGCCAAACTTCTGGTGCTGGTAGGACAAAACCACTTTTGGTCTTTTTGGTAATGCAATATTTAACCTTCTCTGCACCGAAGGCGAGAGCGTACAGCCAATGGAGTGAGAAAGCAAGTTCAAGGACAAAACAGCGCTCCTTCTGCCACACAACAAAGCTGTGGAATTCAGCACAGCACCTGGTGTGGTGGAGGGAAATGAATGAAAAAAAAGACAGATTAAACTCACAGAGCACAGATCTGTCAGTGACTGATAAAACTGATGGTTTTCATAAAGATTTGGGTAAAGGAAAATCTCAGTTTACCCAAAATGAAAGACACAAAAGGGAAAGACCAATTTGTAAACATCTTCGATAGCCAGTTTGTTTCTACAGGTGCTGACGTTGTATTTCTGCTGCAGATAAGACACTGAACTGGGTAGATGCTTGGTCTGACTCAGGAAACCTCTTCTTTAACAAGTTCTGCTAATTAGAAAAAGCCTTTCAGTGTATTACTCCAAAATCTGAATTTGGCCTCGTATCTTAAATTTGAGAGACTGCTTTGAGACTGTACCTTCAATAACGATTAAAAAATCTGCTTCAGAATTAAAATTTTGAAACTCCTTGCATGTTGAAGATTAAAAAAAAAAAAAAAAAAGTTATCTGTGACCAACAGGAAAATTTCTCTGTGTTAGTCACCTGTTTAGATTCTGTCTGATTTCACTCCTCTGCCACTTCCCATTTGCGCCCTGTTCCACAGGACATTTAGGACAGAAACTTTCTTGGCATCCTTTGCTTATTTCTTTCCTACTACCATAGTGTCCTGAACAACAGTTTATAGGCAATATAAAATATAAGAAATCACTAAAAGCAAACTGAAGTTATTTTGTAATGACATTGTACAAAGGCACAAAACCCTTAGGAGGCAGATGCACCTGCCCAGAAGAAGAGATGCCATCACTGTGAGCGTGGTGTTGAAAGACATCTTTTGTCATGGTTTGGGCAAAACCAGGACATCTTTCAAGAACTGAGTGCGTTGCAAACCCTGAAACGGTTGAACACCAAAGCAGTTCAGCAACAGAAAAAAAATATTCTAATTACTGTGCCACACAACAAGTCATTCTGTATGTAATTTACTGACTGCATAATTTGCCTACAGGCTAAAATACAACTGAAGATTCCCTAAAGCTTCGCAATGTGTACAAATAAATGAGTATCAATGACCGCATATAACTTATTTGCTACAGGCTAAAAATGCAACTGAGGATTCCCCAATGCTTTAGAACATAAACAAGCACTCGCCAGCTGGCCAAAAGAGAAGTCCACTGAAGGGGAGCCCAGGCACGTAACAATCTCAACAGACCTTTATTGGAAGTATTCGAATGCAGTCAACATTATTGCTATTATAAAAAAAAAAAAACAAACAAAAAAAAAAAAAAAACAAAAAAAACCCCCAACAAATCACAGAATAAAGTATTTTGCTTCTCTCATAGAAGATTTAATAGTAGTGCATTGCTGCCTCTCTCAGAGTGTTTAGTGACAATACACTGACGCAGGTGGCTACAGCCGAAGGGAGGTGGCTCGGGCCAGTTTGAAAGAAGGGGAAGTTTATTTGAAGTCAACAGCAATTGAACGAGCTTTAGTTAATCAATCCATAGAATAAAGCTGGCTCATATTCTTCTCCCACACAGGCCCAGTGCGTATGGAAAGGGAAATTCACTCCCAAATGGTATTTTTCACTCCAGTTCATTTTCTCCGTGCAATATCCAGTTTTTTGAGTTGTTCTGGCTGGTGCAGAAGAGCTGCCAAACGCACAATCCGCTCCCCGGGCAGTGTATTTTCACCATCATTACATGCTCCATAATTGTTTTCCATATATAAACAGATATACACATAGTGTATAATACTTATTGCTAAAGACAGACCCCCCACACCCAGGACATAACATAGTATAATGAAAACCATTACTGAAGTATTTCAAACATCCTCTGTAAAATGATCACCTAAAGCCACACGGACTCAGGACAACAGAAAAAAGCTAATTAAATGTGAGACTACCAATGGACATTTTGAAAGTGATTAAGCCTCTGACCTTAATAAGCACTCCAAAATTAAGGTGCATGTACTGTAACATTTCAAAGCAGCAGAGAGAAAATCTGCCCTTCCAGTGTTCTAAACCGACATGCCAAAGGTGGGTCCCGTTTGCAAACGAATGGCATCATCACCTGCACCCCCCGTACTCATCAGCACCTCCGTGTGACTGCTAACAGGGCAAGGCAGTCAGGACAGTCTCACCAAACACTTCTTGTCACCAATCTCCTGTTTGCAGAGGGCTTCCCACCCCCAGTTTTCGTTGTTGATTTTTACATCAAGCTCCAGTTCAGTTCAGGATCACTTTTGTGTTTTTTAAAGCTTCAGAGAAGAAAAAATAGTCGTAGTTTCCCTTCAAATTAAAAGGAAAAATATTCAGGTTTGCAAGCATCAAAATACTTTTATAATTTTACTGTGACATTCAAGCAACTCCTTCACATCCCAGCCTTTGGTTTGGCCAGGAGCACTGGAGCCCAGCAGTGCCAGAGGGGTTTTGCTCTGATATTCACTCATGTCCAGTTAAGTCAGAAGGCAGAGGGGAGCAGAGGGAGATCATTTGCACAACACCAGAAGAGGCTTACTAAAGGAAGGCAGCAAGAAATATTTAAAGATTTTCATCATGGTACACGCCATCCAATCGTACACAGCTCACAGGACACAAGGCAGGAGACCTTTCCCTACAGCTGCTTCCCGCAGCAGCCAAAGAACCAGGCACAGGGACAGAGGAGTAAAACCCTCCAGGCATCACAGAAGAAGACAGAGTGCAGATGAAGAACAAAAGGAGAAAGTGATGGTAGCCGCAGAACAGATGAGAAGCACATGTAGAAGCTTAGAGGCAAAATTAAGAGACAGGTGGATGTCAGCCATACAAGAGGACTGCACCCATGGAAGAACAGTTTCAGTTCTTTGTCACCCAGCAAATATGTGAAATCTATCAGAAAATTGCAACCCATCTTCTTCTGAGTATTTTTAAGAGGAAAATGGCCTTCCACCACTGGAAATTACTCTATAGCTAAACGAAAATCTATGCATCTAGGGCCAGAATACCCAAAATACAGGCACTACTAAACCTACAGCTACCCAAGAACAGGGTTAGGAGGAAGCACCTTCCATCCCATTCCCTGCCCTATGACCTGAGGTACCTCCATTTTGCAACTAAAACATGGGCATCCCCATCATGCGATACCTGCTCGTGTCACCAAGACTATGTTTTGTTTATAACTTCAACACTGATGTCCTACTGCCATCACTGCAACTAAAAACGTGGAATTCCTGACGTAGATGCCTACAGTACGGTCACAGGAAGGAGAAGGCTTTGAAATGAATCACCCCGATACCTCCATGAAAAAAACAACCCAACCCTCAGACAAAAAGCTGGGCATTTAAAGGCTCTACAGGTTTGTCATTTAGTCCTGTGAAATCACAAGGGACTTCTGTACAATGACATTTCCCTTTTATTACTATATATAAAGTTAAAAGAAGACTGCTAATTTAAAATCTTTACCTTTCTGTGCATGTGTATCAAACCCAGTCTTTACACCACCATATATTATTTGCTATTTTTTGAGCAACCTGGTCTAGTGGGAGGTGTCCCTGTCCACGGCAGGGGATTGGAACTCAATCATCTTTAAGGTCCCTTCTAACTGGAACCATTCTATGATTCTATTTCTTCCCTCAGAGAGGGTCTGCCTCCTCCACCATAAAGCACAAGCAATTGCAATGCACACCCCAACAAATGATGTTGCAAACAGACGCTGTGCAGGTCCCTGGCTTATTTAGAGAGGAAGGAGGAAGACAGATGGAAAGTGATGCCTACAGGAAAGAGATCCTCTCGGTAAGGCCAAGTAGAAGAAACCAGATCCGGTAGGAGCCAGCTCACGCGGGGTTTGACTGACACACAAGCAAAGCAATCAGCTGTAGGTTACACTCTGTGCAAAACATTTTGCATTCTTACAGCACTTGACTTTTAAGTGTTTAAGAAAAAAAACAACCCAACAAACTTCAACAGCATCCCAAACCTTTGAATACTTGAGAAACTGGGGCCAAAACTAACATTCACGTCTTACAGACTAACACCAACATTTGCAAAACCCAACTCAGGCAGGTTTGTGAAGCGTTCAAGCAATAGGCAACGTATCACAGCACTGTCCGTAAGGACACGGGGATTGCATTTCTTACAAGATAGGAACGCTTACAGGAATTTTCATAATACACTACTACACAAGAAAGGAAGATTAAAAAAATACTGAACAGATTATTTTGTTTTTGTAAGCAGAGTCCATCCTGAATAAGGCCAGATCCTGAGAGATAAAAGTACATACTCGTGTAAATTGAGAGACCGTTACACGCACAAACGGAGGACAAGTCAAAGCTACAAGAGCAACTTTAACCTTGATCTTATGGTTTCCTTTTCAGGATACTATTCCTCTGTCTCTGCACTAAGAATGAAATCCATCCTCCTACCTGGAGTCTCTCGGTCCACCTCCACCCTCAGTAACATTGGCAGTTATATTACATCACAGGCATGCACGCACATTGCGTAATATTGCTGCAGTGTATGCTGTGTAAGTTATATACATACGCTCCACTTTGTTTCAAAGCAACTCACCCGGGTTTACACGTCTCTGACACTGTACACACAGTACCACATTCCAGGCTACGCAGCAAGTGAATAATATAGAAAAAGTCTCACATATCCCAAAGCAAGTAGGTCACTCAACTATTCATAGTTTGAAGCAGTTATTTAAGCGTCCAACTATATAACACAGAGTATTTTATTTATTAACAGTTGCTATAAAAACGTCAACAACTCCTCGGCTCTTGTGTTCATTCTGCATTATGAAGTTGCCAATCATGATTCCACAATTAACCTCCGCATTACCATACAGCTCTGTTGCGTCTCCTATAAGCTTGAAGTGGCAAGACTTTAATTTAAATAGCAACCACTCTGTAAGAGGGATTTACATTTTGCTTTGGACATCGCGGGCGATACCTCACTTCAGGACATGACAGACGGAGGGGGGGTGTCACGGCAGGTTTATTTTAGCAATGAGCCAGCCACGCTGCTTTCTTTCCCATAAATGCTTTTCCCACGGAAGTTCAATGCACTGGTTGCAAAGTCTTTCCCACATGATCCATCTTTGGCACGTTTTTCAATTTTATGCATCCTCAAAAGGCATTCCAAGATATTTTGATATTTGATGGTCTGTACATTATAACAATCACTTCTTTTTTTACATTTGTACGTAGATCAGGAAGAAAAGTGGAAAATGGAGAGTATGCAGAATAGTTTTAATAAACAGTTTTACATACAGTACCTTACATATAGAACAGTGTGTTTGCAAATTTAAATAATTTTTGAATGTACAGTGGCTTGTACTCTTATCAAAAGGTAAATTCAAGTTTACTGTCTATCTGTTCTAAAATGCATTTATACAGATAACTAGAACTGATAAACAGACGTGAGGCATAAAATGTTCAAGTATCTTAATGTCATCAGTTAAATAGCCTCCTTTTAACAGTCATATTTTACAAATTTCAAAACCTGTACATACATTATTTTCAATTTTAGAAACTGCTTGTTAAAAGGTAACATTTCATGTTAACCACCAGTTCTTATAGTCTATTGTAATAAAACTAGACATGTGTAGATATAAATGTATATAGTATGTATATATGTACATGTGTATCTATACACATATACATACACATACAAATACGTATGTAGCACTGGGTACAGTGGCAACTTATAAGCACAGGGAAAGTCCTGGGCTCAAAATCCAGCAAGAGCTAAGAGAGCACGTAGGTTGCCTTTGGTTTCATGACGTTTCATTCACCGAAGCTGAAAGATTTTTTTATAAAAACATCTTGGATAACGTTATCTTGTGAAATTTATTCTAGTGGTTTAGAATGTTCACAGCCACAGACAGTTTTGCTGCTCTTGTCATTCCTCATCCCAGCTGAGGATGGTAAAGTTTCAGAGGGCCAACACCAGAACAGAGCTACCCAGGACAAAAATGATACCTTGAATCCCGAATACTGGAATAGAACATAAAAAAATATAAACTAGATACAATTTTGGATGGATTGCTGGCACCGAGTAGGACTTTGGAAAAAACCTTCATGTAAGTCATTGAATCAAACTCTCATCCCAGTGGTTTAAATATTATTTGGCACATCTGACCACTATTTGCCACTTACGTTTTAAAGGAGTCTAAGGGTGCTGTAATAAGGATTTCTATTTAAAAAAATACTTTAAAAAGGAGACCATGATAAGTAATTTCTTTCAAAAAAAATCAAAGCTAGTATGTTCATTTTCCTGAACATTCATGAGAGAAGGAAATAATCTAAAAACTTTCCTTATAGAGAGGATACAGATCTCTCTGTGTCTATCTTTCACTAGCAAGCCAAGAGGAATTCATTAAAAAAGCAGTTCCCAAGAATTTTTAGTCAGCTGAATTCTTTGAATTTGGAATTTTTTAGCAAAAGTTTCAAAATATTAGCATTGTTCTTCACAGAGTGTTTTGTTTGTTCAACTTTGGGGGGATTTTAAGGGGATTTTCTTGTTTATCATATTAAAATCATATCAACATTTCTCAGTATGCAATATATTACATTTTGAAACTTGGACACTGAATACTCAGATTTTCAATATAACAGATTTCTTACTCTAGATTTCCTCTCCTCTCTCTCCAAAGCTTCAGGCTATAAATGTGATCAGCAAAGAACCAGAAAAACGCTCAGCTCTTCGCTGTCTTCCTGTCAGTCTTGTGGCTAGTAAGAAAATTCACTGTGAAGAACCTATTTTTATTTCTTTATTCTTCCTTTTGTCATACAGAGCAAAGCGTTGCTATTTGCTGTACTTTCCCCATGTCAATTAAGAGCTGTTTGATACGTCGCTTGAGCTGAGGCAATCTTGCCAGAGGATCTGGTGGTTCCAGTTCTCCAGTGAAATCAAGCCAGCTTTCTAAAACTACAGAAGGAAAAGGAAGAAGTTGATTAGAATCAGTCTTCGAGAAGCAGTTTTCATAAAAATTAAACTTTTCTTTCTTATTCTCTGTCTTTTATGAGAAGGAAAAATATACCGAGGCTGTGGTTTTTATTTAACACAAGAAATGTTTATTAGGGAAACACCAATTAATTCTGTGTTTCACTCAAACAATCCAAACATATCTTCAGATTTAGTTGTTACTATAAAAAGGTACCTCAGAGCAAGTTATATCATAGAATCGTGGAATGGTTAGAGCTGGAAGGGACCTTGAATATCATCCAGTTCCAACCCCCCTGCCATGGGCAGGGACACCTCCCACTAGAGCAGGTTGCTCAAAGCCCCATCCAGCCTGGCCTTAAACACTTCCAGGGATGGGGCATCCACAACTTCCCTGGGCAACCTGTTCCAGTGCTTCACTAAATATATCCCTGGCTATCAATTTACAATCTACACACATAAAAGAAACTTCAGTTCATGGCCTTCTAACTATGACAATTCTGCAAGAGAAAACACACTCCTTAAATGCAAAGCTTGCTTCTGGAACTTTAGCAGCCTCCTGTTACAAGGTCCAGATTACAGAATGTTTTTCCCATCTTTGTCAAGGAATTTCTATGCTTGTAGAGACAGAGAAGGGAGAAGGTCAACCCCGTTAGGCTAGAAATACTGTCTAGTACAAGCAGGAATATTGAAAGTAAAACTGCAGTTGGGAATAAGACAACTTCATTTGTCAAAAGATCATTAAGGACTCCTATGACTAGACTACAAGCTCCCCTCATTCTTTATTTCTATGACTGGCAAGTAAACTTACGTGCTGCAAGATTTACTCCTACACTATAATCTGATTCAAGTTTTCTCATGAAGCCTGATCTGTCTTCCTGAAACCAGTTACTTACTAATAGAGGGCAAACCAAAGTTGAAGGCAGAATGAACACTTTTTTTTTTTCCCCTAAATATTGTCAAGTATTAGAACAATCAGGCCAAAACCACTCCAGGTGTAGAAAAATCCATCAACTTTATGAACCATATCTGGACAAAGATGAGACAAGTTATCTAAGCTTTCTGAAGTCTGCCTAATATCACAAACTTGAGCTACATTTTCAGGGGTCCTGAGTGCTTAAGCTACTTTATTGGGCATTCAAAACTTGTGGAAGGGGGTGGGGGGGATGAAGGATATAAGCTCTGGTTATAATATTGGGTACCCAAATTTGAATAGAATTCTTAAAAATCCATCCTCAGTGCCTCAGATCACCTTCAACACAGTGGTTATGGAAGATGCTGTTACAGGTATATTAACAAGTATCTGGCAATGCAGTTACCATCAACTTCTTTTTCAATCAGGTCCATTCTGCTGGTGACTTCGTTCTGTACATTCTCTATATGGGTAAGGAGATTTAGCTGCCATTGAAGATGTGTGTCCACCTGGTCTTCTGAGCCTTTTCTTTCATTACAAACAAACACAGTGTTTCCTTCAGCAGAATTCTTCTTCATAGGAGCAACAGAAAGAAAAAAATTGCCATTTAAGAGGGTTGTTTTGTTTTAACTTCTGGTGTTGATTTCAACATGAGTCACATGACAAATTATGACATTTTAGAATTGTACTTCTGTCTACTTGACCAAAAGCATACTCAAAGAGCCATGTACCGTGACACATCAATAAACTAAACCAAGCAAAATGCAAATTCCATAGGAATGAGCAGGTAAAATTACCAGCGCAAGCACTTTAATGCACTAAGCCAGACTGCTTTTCTGTGCCCTTTTTATACAAATCGTGACAGTGCTGAACTCCATCAGCCTACTGCCACCAAAAGTGTGCAAAACCTTAAGGTTTGTTTCAACTTTAGCCAGAGAATGAAGGAAAACTCCCTAAAATGCAGCAATACCCAAGATGTCAAAAGCAATTGTTTTGCACAAATAAACTGGCCATTCTATTCGCTGATTAAGACAAAGGATTTCTCTTCCTACCATCGCTACGGTCCTGTGTAACTTGCAAGCACGAGTCTGGGATAGAATTGAACACATTTGGGGACAGTTAACGAGGGCAGTAACGTGCAGAGTTTTGCAAACACAATATCTGAGGAAGACTGGCTTCTTTGAAATAATTAATATCTTCATATCAAGTCCGAGATAATACACAAGTTCTTCATCTTTCTGTATTTGACATTTCAGCTAATGGAAATAACCAAACGAAGTATACCAGATTTAATGAGTTAAAAGTGTTCAGGATTTTCATTAATTAGCATGATTCACAGTTTCTATTTTTATATCCACTATGACTTCACAGCTGATGAAGTGCTTTCACTACTGATGATTCTGCTTTAGGGACTAAAATACTGGGTACGTGTGCTCACATAGTGTCAGTTCACAGCAAATGCCAGAGCAAGGAGTGAATTTCACCATATTATCAGAAAAGTGAATTAAAGTGTTCAGCTAATTTTTTTCCACGTCACATAATAACAGACAACACCATTTTTTTCTTCAAGTATTTCTTTCTCCAGTCAAGAATTGGAACAGTGAGAAGAGAGGAGAAGACGACAATTGGGACTGATGGATTTTAAGTTACTTCTAAAAATAAGCAGTTGCTCTTCTTTTTTTGCGTTAAGACTTAAAATCAATTAGAAAACAAATCAAACTTGGACCAACCTACTGGCAGCTTTATGAGTGAGTCCTGGAGGACAAATATTGTTAATATTCACAATATTCATTAAAGGAGTTAAAGTTATTTACCAAAGATAGATTTTGAAAGCCCGAAAAGCCTCTAAACTCTCAAACCTTTCAGATAAAATCTTTCATCTCTCAAGACATTAAGTTTGTCTCCAGGGTTTTCACTATTCAAACTATTAATCTTTATAAAGGACACATTCAATGTAAATAAAAAATGCCCTATTTCTTATAATTTTCAGACCTTCTCTAAAACCATGAGAGAAGAATGACATTTTTTTCCTTGCTGTATAAGGATCCAAGTCCATAATTCTAGAACCAAGATCATCCGTTGGGTGAGTCTTTTAGATGCCCGCTGCAGTAAGTTAGAGAAAAACTTAAAGCTAAGTAACTTAACATCTACATAACATCAAAAAATTATTTTTTTTTAAATTTTTAATGATGTTCTGTATTTATTCAAATGGCTACTAAACGCTCTTTGGAAAAAAACGCCTCAAGATCAAACAGGTCCTCCTTTAAGTGAAGAGATCAATGTAGGCAATCAGGGAGAAGTAGCAGAGGTAGTTAAGAGAAGCAGAGCACAGGATCCAGCTCATGAAGAAGAAATAAATGGGAGGTTCAGGTCGCGGAGGCTTTTGCTTTCAGAAGCAAGAACAAGGAAACTAAATACAATTTTAAAGACAATGCATAGTCCAAAAAGGGTCTTGATAAAAGTCAATCTGAACACTGAGAGAAAAGAAGGTATTTATCAGAACTGCAGATTAGGACAAGAAAAAACAGTACAGAAACCCAGAATACTCAAGGATCTGTGGGATGCAAGAAGGGAGACTGTAAAGCCCTAACCAGAACTTTGGCAAGGAGAGGTGAAGGCGGCACCTTACAGAGAAGCCAGTTCATGTAAAAATGGCACTTCTATGTCAACATCATCATGGTTTTAAGGTAAGTACTAACAGGTTCATGAAGAAACCAAGGAGAGCTTTTTGATATGCATTAAGTCTAGACAGAAAGCCTTATTTCAGATATCAAGGCTATTGACAAGGTGAACTATGGTGCTGGTGTTGCCCCAGACAGATCTCTTCCTATTTTAAAACAGAGAGCACCTGGCTTTTTAGATATATGCACACCTCTGAAGGAAAAGGTAGTTTTGTTTCACTGCTTACATATATTTTCTTTTAATTCTAAATGTATTTATACTATTTACAATGACAATTTAAGCTGCTGTTGGAAGGAAAGTGTATTTCGCACTGCTGCATGTCTGTCTCCTTGCTATACAAACTGAATATAATCATGCGACTTAACATACAAACAGTTATTTCTAACTAGAATGAGCCAAAACTTTCCATTCAGACTATATAGCTTACATGTCACATTTAAAACTAAAATTAAAAGAAAAAAAAAGACATATCTTACTCATTTCTTCCACACCAGAAAGTGTACTTCAAAAGGGGGATGAGTTGGGCCATTTATTCTCACACAGTTGGTGTTGTAGAAAACAGAAAGGTTTGTTTCACTTTGTTTTTTGCTCAGAAAGAATTCTTCACTAAAACCAGACTAACAAGTTTCAGACCTTTTCCACAAAGTGATGGATTCAGACCATTAACGCAAAAATGAGAAAGAGATGTTTAAATAGCCAAATATAATCCTGACTAATACCCTGTGAAACATTTAATTAGAAGAAATATGTAATATAAAAGACTCGAAGTTGCACGAGCTGCAATTAGTTGGTCAGTAAATCATTACTAGTGGACAGAATTCTAGGTAGTGTTGCTATTAAAAGAAGAATACGGTACAATAATAAACACTATTACAAATCTCAGTTTAACAAACAACAACAGCAAGAAAAAAACCACATACAGAAAACAGAATTGAGAGAAATCAGAAAACTTGTCCCATTTTCCTCACCTTGCAAAAGATATGTAAATTCTGTTTCGAGACCCTGCATTTCAAGCATAGGATTGGTTTTTGCCCCAAAACATTGGATTGAGCAGAAAGAGTTTTAGGACAGGCAATATTTTAACCATACTTTGCATTTCATTTAGCAGCTGGAATAGGTATACTTCACCTGAAACTACTGCAATGATCCAACTTTGCTTCTAGTGATTTCTGCTGACTTATTTGATAGAATATGTTGACTTACAACAACAAACACTCTTAAATACTTGAATGCGGTGAGTTTTATCAGACTGAACATATTTTTCCAACTAAGAAACTTCCCAGATGAAGAATGATACTTACCTGCTCATTCATGCCATCATCTTTAAAAGAATATTGTAAACAGTTTTTATTCTCAGTGTGAAATTCCTGATCTTCCTCAAAACTACTTGTATCTTCATCATCTGAGCTCATAAGGTCAGTGATTGCTTTGCAGTCGTGACCAAAACTCTGTGGTTTTTGGTAACTGTGCTCACTTGTGATGTATGTTTCTTCCATCTTCTGGGGTATACTGGGCTGCTCTTTGTGGTTTTGACTGTGACACGTCCTTTCAGTTGGATTAACAGCATCTGGCAAAGTCACTAATTTTTTCTCTACCCCAACAGTTATTTGTTCTTGTTCTTTTCGCATCCCTGAATAAGCCCAGAGGTGAAGGTCTGGGTGGTGCTTATTTCTGCAACAAAGGAGAGGAAAAAAAAGCAAGTTATAGAGAATACCACTTACAGCATGGAACTACTAAGCAACCACTGCTGCTAGATCATAGCTATTGATAAGCACCGTTATCAAATACATAACTACTCCTAAAACACTGATCAATTTAAGATAAATCCAGAACAACTCTTTAACACAAAACTGACTATTAAAAAACCAATAAATCACCAATAATCCCAATAAACCAGATCCACTCAGGTGCTGAACACTTAACTCCCACTGGAGTTGAGTGTACTCTACATCCTGCATTTGAATTAAACTATTATACAAGAAAGAAGTTTATACATATGGAACAATGGCAGTCTGTGCTACCTAAATATACAAAGATGGAGAATAAACCCTGGACTGATACTTACTTTAATATCCCAATCTTCAGCTGCAGTCCATGCAGTATTTCAGTTACACCATATACATCTGCCAGTAGGTGATGTGTTGACACAATCTTTTTGGCATTAAGATGAGAGTAGTTTTCTTTCAAAAATGATAATCCACACATGTGTCCACTGTTTAGCCACTCCTTATCATAAAGATATTTGGCACTCCACCTCTGACCTGGGGTAAGCAATAAACAAATTGAGGGCCACCTAAAGCCAGAGCAGAACTCTATTTAAAACTAGAGTGCTATAGTTATATGCTGTATTTTCCTAAATGTCTCCTAACAACCATGAAAGGACGGTTCGAGATCTTGCTATTGATATTTTGAAAAATGGTTTTCATAGATTAAGAGGAAACTCTTAACAACTATGAACACAAAAATAAACCTGAAATCTCAAGACCTCTCTAAATGGCATTTGAAATGAAAAGCTAATCACCTTTATGATCAAAGTACAGGATATTAAGAACAGTGCTATTACCAATCTAACTGCAAAGAAAAAAAAAAGTTTAAATTGGCATTTTATTTAACTACTGCATCTTTAAAAAAAATAATGAAACAACATAAGTTACCAAGAGAAAGTTAGAGAGTAGACTTTATATGAACATATCCAAACCACCTAGTTTTTTTCTAAAAGACAAATATTTTGCTTCAATACTGAATATCTATTTTTTAGAAGTCAGGAGAAAACTTGGAAATGTCTATTTTTCATGAAGCTATCTGACAGCAGAGCTCTCGCGCCCTCCTTTGAGGTGCCTTTTACTGTATATTACTAGACAGGATATGGCCTTAGGTCTCCCATGCTATGGCAACATCTACAGTCTTAATACAACAGGCATGAATGAATATTTAGCTAATGCTTCTACAGTAACTCAATAACTATTTATAAAATAAGCAAAAAACCAACCCCCGAAAAACAAAACTAGAAATGTATAATGCTAATTATTCCATTATAATTGTTTACAACGTGGAACCCAGACAAACAGACTGGCCAAGACCGCAATATCTTAGACTCAGTTTCATATCAGACTATCATCATATACAGAACAAAGAACGGGTTGATGGAAGCCCTTCATACCTTTCAGGAGAATACCCTGTCTATCTCCTTTCTGCCCATTATCCCAATACACTTTAAAATACTGACATTGTGAATGACCTTTTTCTCCTGACACAGAAAGAAAAGAAGTAATGGTTAGGAAGGGAGAGAAGATAAAAATTAGGGACACAGTCTCTGCATAGCAGGGGATAATGAAGTACCTAGTACAGTGCAGGGAAAGACACAAGACAAATTAGTTGGTTTTAATAAGAAAAAGTTTGACTGCTCAAAGAATATATCACAGAGAACTATCAAACAAGACTGTATACCATCCATTTAGATTCAGATTGGGGCAACAGGAAAAAGTCACACCTGTCCCACCTCTAGTTTCCTAAATTTTCTTCTCAAAAATGACTAATAAAAACTGTGCTGTTTTATACCTCTGCAAACAGTTTTCAGATTTCCTTTTTTGAACTCAGAATGAAAGTAAATTTGGGATGTAGTCTCATTTCCCTTTTGAAACAGCTGGACTGTTGGATATTTCACCAGAAGACATGTATATGAGTTGGTATAAATTGTCAGGAAAAATACTAAAATATTTCTTCCAAAACGTATAGTTTTTCTCCAAATAACTGCTAAGAAAAATAGGTCTGTGGACAGAATAATTTTTAAACCAACATTTTCCTAATCAAAATAATTCAGTTTAAAAGTAAATATACTTTTCCTGATTCTTATAATTTCAAACTTATCCTAACAATCCTAAACTCAAGATGTGCTGTGTTTGTACTTTCATTTACCATAAAATAAGTATTTTTCATATTTTACATACTCAGTTCCACACCTTTATTTACACAATCCTGGACCAATGCAAACATTATAAAATTGCAATTGATATGAAATGACATCCACAGCATATTTGAGTGTACTGTGGTAACGAGTCCTTTTTCTCTAAAAAATATTTAAAATGAACAGATATGATACCAAGTAGAGGCAAAACAGGTCACTGAACAAGAATGATTCGTTTAGAAAGACTTTTCAAACCACAATGACATGAAAAGGTGCTAAGGTTTTGGGGTTTAGTTTCAACAACTAAAGCAATAGGAATTAAGATCATGGATAAGATTTAGCGTAGCTGAACAAGGTGTTACTAACAGGAAAGTAAGTTTCTGCTCAGAGCCAAACCTAGAAGCACTCACCCCAAAGCAGTATAACAGATAACACAATACAGACAAAGCTTTAACAGTTTAAGCAATGCACAACATCTCTGCTTAAAAATCCAAAGCAGACAGTTGCAGATAAAGGTGCTTTATCCGTACCTGGTGGATCTCTGCAGATGTAACAGATGTACTGCTCTGGAATGCTGTCCTCCAGCAGCCCCATGCACACACTGTGCTGCCAACACAAGCACTCTTCACACTGACGTCAGGGAAAAAAAAAAAAAAAAAGAAGAGCAAAAACTAAAACTGAGATAAGTAGATTCAAAAATCAGAAGCTATTTCTTGTATGGTCAAAATGCAGAGAACAGCAGTTTAACTTAAATATCTGGTTTGAGTAAGATAATTTTAGATGGACAATTTGTGTTTGGGTAGGCAAAGACATAAAGCTAAGAAAATAGCTCTAGTTCTGAAAGTTACCTCAACCACAAATTCCAGACTGGAAAAAAAAAAAGAATTTGAAGATGTAATATTTAATAATATTTTATTACAACATTCAGTATCTTAGCACCTCAATATTTAGTAGTGAAACATAAGACAGGAGTATAATATTACAGTAAAGTAGAAAGATGTAATACATTACAGCATAACAGTGAAAAGTAGAAAACTCTTCAGTTTAATTATTTATATTTACAAAGCATCTCTCCAGTGCGCTAGAAAGATGTGCTTTTAATATCGCACCAATGGAAAATCTAAAAGAAAAAGAAAATGAAGAGAAAATGAAAGAGGAGAAACACGAAAATAGGAGAGCAAAATAGAAGTGGTAAGACATGAGGGTCTAGAAACAGCAAACTGGTTGCTCTCAGTGAGACAAGGCATGAAGAGGAAAAACCATGCTGTCATTGGACTTGAGAAATGAGCAGGAAACTACCACTTAAAAATACATTTCCCTTTTTGCCTGTGTTCTAAATATCTGCTTTTTGACCACTGAAAATCTCTCCTCTTTGCTTTGACAATGCTTTTGAGCATCAACCTATTCAAAACACTAAAGTCACCTTTCCTCTTGTCACACTGCTATGGCTACAATTTCCTCTCCTCTCTCCGAAGATTTCCACACCAGTCTGTTTTTCCACATTATTACCACAGCTGAACTCCTGTTTAGTTCCTCCAACACAGCACAGCATTTCAGTAACGTGTTCCCAGGGACAGTCTTTGTATCCTTCACTTTCAGCTCTGTCATTTTCCAAAAGACCATTTTTCCAAAGGCCATTAACACAGGACAGTCAAACTCGCCTTCCTTCAAATCTCAACTAAAAAGGCTCTGCATTTTCAACAGAAACTGCACCACATCAACAGTTGAATACAAAACTATTTTTAAGTGCAGGGAAAAGAAACACAAGAAGTTCATGGCTTTTTTAAAGTTACTGACAACTGAGTTTTTCCTCACTATTGTTTGCATCTGATCTAATCGCTATATTATTAATTCCTTGATACAAAGACTTTTGAGACAATTGTTCATTACTAGATGGGAAATGCTCCCCTCATCGGAGTACAAATAAACAAGCAGCAGTTACAATCCATCAGCACCTGAATGATATGCAGACACTGTATATTCTTCTTCCCTTTTTTCTGCACCAAGTAAGATTTAAATTCTTAGCAGTTTCTAAAACCAGCGAGCAACTTGTAGCTTGAGAACTGCAATTCTAAAGATGAAGGAGGCACATCACACACACATCACAGTGAAAATATTAACATCTGTGTAGCAGAGATCTTGGATCCAGCTGAGGTACATTTACAGTGAGCAAAGTGGCTTCTACAATTGGTACTGCAAAGCACAAGGGCCAAACCGGAGGGGGTGGTTTAATTGGGATGGTCTGTGGACAGAAGCAATGATTTGTGTGTGGGAAAGGATGTTTTATCCTAAATTTATCAACTGGTTATAAAGAAAAAGATTACGTTTCCTTTCAACCTGTTCTACATATCGATTTATTACAGAAACCCCATCCTAGAGTAATAGCTCTGCACATATGGAACAGAGTCAAGCCAAGTGCAGAACACAAATATTGTGTTATTGTTCATTTCTATTTACAGCTCTAAACACAAAGTCGTCTCCAGCACATCAAAAGGGCACCTTCACAAACAAGAAATTCACATGGAAAAACACATTGCCCCTCAAATTTCTTTACCTGAATCATAAAGCCATTTTCTTCATCCAGTTCACAAATGCATCTAACAATTTCATTGAGAGCATCATCTTCATCCTGAGACTCTTCAAAGTTAGTTGAATCAAAATCCTGATTGTATTCATCACCACTAAGCAACAAACTCTCTGTAGAGGAATCATCCAAGAACTCCACATCTGAAAGGTCTAGTAAAAATAAATACCGGTGAAATTTTGTGGGCAGAAACAGAATACTTTACGGAGATATATGGGGTTTTGGCAGTTAAAAGTCTTAACCTGAATATAGGAAAACATCGCTCTCAACCACATAATAGATTTCTTGATGAATTCTGCAAAATGCCTTTAATGTCATGTCCTCAGAAGCAAAGTAGCAACACTTAACCAAATGCAAAACAGCTTGAGGAGTGTAAGCATTTTGGTTTAAATAGATGGAGTAGAAATCAGTCACCATATTTATAGTTACAATCCCAAATATAAACCAAATTATTTCCTTTAAAATTCTCTTTCTTAAATAATTAAACCTACGAACAGAAAAATGCTGTTCAGCCAACCTACTTTCTCCACTAAGGTCAACAGACAAGATAGCTCTTGGATACTGGTATGACGTATTCTTCTCTGAGAACATGCTGCGCAAAGTCAGAGAGCTCCCCGAGGACCGTGTTAACGGAGAGGAGCACCTGTCCAAGAATTCAACAGAACTATCTTCATAGTCTGAATAATCTGAAAAGTTAAAAGAAAATAAGTTGCTGTTACAAAAGTAAAGTTTGAGACAAATAATAATAAAAAAGAATATTTAAGTATACTGCAACATTATGTTCAGAAGTAAAGAATATCAACACTGAGGTATTAGGATGATGAAACTGTAAGTATGAAACGGCAAAAGCTCTTCATAACGTATTTTGTAAAAAAAAAATTCCAGTAACAAACATCATGAAGTTTAATAGCTAAGACAAGTATTACCCTTCTAACTCCCTTCTCCCCCATCTCTGAATGTACAGAGGAATAATTTTTCCTTGAACATTATTCAGTCTTTTTTTCTCCCCACAATTCATCCTGTACCATCTGCTGTCCTCAGAGATGCTGCTGGTAGCTCTCATTTTGCCTTAGGTCTGTCTGTAGTACCACCAAAATTGCTACCTACAAGTAACTGCAGATGGTCCTGTCAGGTTAAGTGATAAAACTTTGTCTGCATCCCTGCAGAGGGGCCCAGGGAGCCCAAAGAAAACCCACCTGGGATGCTCCCAGGCCCAGCCCAGGAGCCATCAGGGCAGACGGCTTCTGGGATGGGCTCGGGGGTATCTCAGCAGGGTATGCACAAGCCCAGAGGAGGATGATGAGCAGGTAAACAACAAACACACCCTGCCCAGACCCCTCCCAGGGACGTCCCAGCAGCATCATCATCCCCATTATCCAGGCATGAAACCCAGCATGATGGGTTACCCACAGCAGCTCTATGGATCACCTTTTGGACTAAAGGCAGTTGCCTAATATTTAATCTAAATCTATGCTCTTTCAGTTTAAAACCAT
Source organism: Numenius arquata (assembly GCF_964106895.1). Lineage (NCBI taxonomy): Eukaryota > Metazoa > Chordata > Aves > Charadriiformes > Scolopacidae > Numenius > Numenius arquata. The sequence continues at coordinate 69,154,257 of NC_133578.1, read as the reverse complement.
TATCCCTCGTCCTATCACTACACTCCCTGCTAAAAAGTCCCTCCCCGGCCTTCCTGCAGGCCCCCTTCAGGTACTGGAAGGCTGCTATAAGGTCTCCCCAAAGCCTTCTCTTTTCTAGCCTAAACAACCTCTCAGCCTGTCCTCCTACGTGAGGTGCTCCAATCCCCTGATCATCTTTGTGGCCATCCTCTAGACCCACTTGAGCAGATCCATGTCTGTCCTATGCTGGTCAAATGGTAATTAAGAGTAGCTATTCATTTACTCCTCTTAAATTTTATTGCTTTAAACATAAATGAGTAATTTGATTTCTACGCCTTCACCCTTCTGTAGGAAGCATTCCTGCTACCACCTGTATCTACAGTTTTCTTGCAATGTGTTCCACAATGCACCTCTCCTAAATATCTTCCACAAAGCCACTGTTAATATTTACTTTCTCCTGTCAAAAACACCATTTCCTAAGTATATTCACTGTAGGGGAGTCAATTCAATGAGTAGTTGAGTTGATTACTTCATGCTGTATTGGTACTGACCTCACTGCAACAGAACAGTACAAATAACAGAAAATATCTACCTTCTGTGTTATATGGGTTTTATATGAACATTGATTGACAATGAAACCTATAGTCAGAGCACCAAAAAGTTTCTGTTGGGATTTTTTCTTTGCTTTAAAGCCTTGCACCAAACCTATCGGGAGCACACATTACTTTAAACCATATTCTTGCAGGAGGACTTCTCGGACAAGGAGAAAAGAGAAGGACAAAGTGGTTTGAAAGGGTTTAACTGTTAAGAAGGGGCTGCATCTTATACAGTAAGCCACTGAAATTTAGCAACAGACTAGATACTAGAATAATTTTTATGTTCAAGTAAACTAACGAGGATATATAGAGCTTCAAATAAAGAATTTGAAGATATGAGAAGAACAAGCATATCTTTTGAGGGAAGAAAAACCATCTGTGAAATATCTGGACACATCTGTGTCCAGCTTTGGAGTCCTCAACACAGGAAGGACATGGACCTGTTGGAACGGGTCCAGCGGAGGGCCACGAAGATGATCAGAGGGATGGAGCACCTCTCCTATGAAGACAGGATGAGAGAGCTGGGGTTGTTCAGCCTGGAGAAGAGAAGGCTCTGGGGAGACCTCATAGCAGCCTTCCAATATCTGAAGGGAGCCTACAGGAGAGCTGGAGAGGGACTCTTTGTCAGGAAGTGTAGTGACAGGACAAGGAAAAATTGTTTTAAATTGGAAGAGGGGAGATTTAGATCAGATATTAGGAGGAAATTCTTTACTGTGAGGGTGGTGAGGCACTGGAACAGGTTGCCCAGGGAAGCTGTGGATGCCCCATCCCTGGAAGTGTTTAAGGCCAGGCTGGATGGGGCTTTGAGCAACCTGGTCTGGTGGAGGTGTCCCTGCCCATGGCAGGAGGGTTGGAACTCGATGATCTTTAAGGTCCCTTCCAACTCTAACCATTCTATGATTCTATGATCTGTGTTTATCATGTACAGACACACTATAAATACAAAAATGAGGTCACAGACCTAAGTGTCCTTGTAACAATTAAGGCCAAAACCTATTCTTTGAAATTTCAAAAATTTGACATTCCTATTGTTTAGAAACAAGTGTTAATATCTAATGCCAGAAATACCCTGAGTGGTTCTATTTATTTTAAAAAAAATGTAAATTGAACTTACCATGCTGTTTAGATTTCTTCTTTTTTTTCTTCTTCTTTTTCTGTTTTGATTTATGATCTTTCTCCTTTTTCTCTTTTTTCTCCTTTTCCTTTTCTTTCTTTTTACCTGAAATAAAAAAAACAAACATTTTAAAACAGCTGTACCATTCCCAATTACTTGCTTCATTTGGCTTAACCTAAACATGACATTCAAAATGAAGTATTCCAGTTGCCTAGTAAGATCAAAATGATTCAGTTAATTTACTTGGTATCTTGGGCACGTCTCTTACTAATTGCTGGGAGAACGGTTCAGAGAAATTTCTCTCAGCAAATAACATTTTACTATTTTAAATATTTCCAAATGAAATATCATAGTAAAAGAAGATATAGCAAAACACACAAAATAAGTGACATTATTTAAATAGCTTATAATGTCAATTTTACTTACAGCTTATAACAAAAAGGTTTCAAAAAGTTTTCAAAAGTGCAAACCCCCAAAATAAGAAGATAACATCGTCTTAAAAACACGTGGTAGAAAATCACTTGAAAGAAGTTTCAGTATCACAAAACTGCTGATGCTGTCAGCACTTTCTACTGCACAGCAACATCCTCAGAGAAAACTGGTTCTGACTAAAATTTATGATACATTTTTTACACTGCAGTTCACTCCTAAGCACTGTTGATATACACATGAGGACAAGTACTTTGTCTCAGAAAAAAAATATCTATTTATCCTGGTAATTTCTCCCCAGACAAAATATATCCCACAACATTGTCACTCCATAATAATTTTCTAAGCAATCAAGTAGTGAGATAAATAATGAGGAAATTGACTTGTTGCAGAAACTGAATCCTTAAAGTCAGTATTTAAGGACTGTTTCCTGCACACAAATCAGAGTCTTATTATCTTCTTGGAGAATACAGAAACAGAACTTTTATCTCCTGCAAACACAAGGCAGAAACACTTAAAATTTTTAGAGATGGACAAGACTTTCTATTTTTTTTTTAAACACAGTAAAACGAAAGCCCTCTTAATTTCTATTTTCTTTCAAGAATTGCCAAACACTTTGCTAGTAACATCTGCTTGTTCCTCTCCATCCCCCAATCAGTCAGTACAAGGAAATAAAGGCAGTATCACTAATTCAACTAAAAGAAGCTCTTTTCTTTTTCAGGCATCTCATAGGTTATACTTAGATCCTTCCAATCCCTTGCTATGGGCACTTCCATTTTCTCGTATGAAATTATTTTCTTATAAAAAAATCTCTTATAAAATTCTTCTACTATAAACTTGTCATTATATATAACGGACAAAAGAAGTGGAGCCGGGCCCAGGAAATATTTAACACTTTTACATTTGCTCTTCAGAGACATCAAGATTCCAGAATTCTTCCTTTTTTCCTAAAAATATTATTGCTCTCAACATACCATATGTTGAAGAACTTTTCTCTTCCAGTTTTCCTTTTCTTTCCATTCTCACTGCACCTGCAAATTGAAGAAGAATATATGACGTAAGTGCAATGTCTGGCTGATGACCCACTTTCTCATTAAAGTCATTAGACCGTAAAAAGTCCTAATGATAATAAGAAACATACAAACAATAAAATTATTTTTATTGTCTAAAGCACTGGAAACAAAAAGTATTGTAGTTTACCAACTTCTGAGTGCTTGTCCTTCTCAATCATGTTCTTTAATATTTTCTCCTTCAGACTCTCAAAACATTTCTCCTTTACGGGCACAGAGCACTGTATCTCTGTCCCTTCAGAGCTCACTGATGTGGAAGATCTCTTTTTTTTACTATTCCCTTTGGGTAACTTTAGACTATTGGTTAAAGGCATTTCCAGATGCAAGGCATGTACATGGGACGAGGGTGCTGAAAACAAGAAGACAGATTTACTAGGCATTCTGTAAGGATTGCAGCCAGATCACTGGCTGTGTCAGATCCCTGAAATGTCAAGTATTGGTAATAATATCATCACACTCAGCATAGAATTACTACATACGAATGCCTAGGTCTTAGTCTTACATACTAGACAATACATGCAAGACTAGACAAGGTTTCTTTGTCTGCTTTGGAATTCGCACTCACTTTTAAAATAATTGTACCGTTTAAAGTCTACTTTTAAGACTTTTTGTTTCCTTTTTTTTCACTATAATAGAAACCCATGCCAATAGTAAGGGCTAAAGGTGCTGACATTGTCAATATCGTTTAAATTAACACTCTAATTAAGCTCTGGTACAACATTTTTAGTGCTATGTATAAAATTTACACTTCTGCTTATTGCATTTCATTGGTTTTAATAATATTTGAATCATTTACTGTCTTTCATGTGTATATTTAATCCACATTCTAATTCCATGCAAAACACTGATAATTTGTCAGAGTTCAGCATCATGTACTGACAATTCTGATCTTATGCTATTCAGAAAAGTTTATTCAGTGAAATAGTTCGGTGTTTTTTAATCTTTATCTGATGCAAATTGCAAAATAACATGGTAAAAAACACCCTCAAGTTATAATTTTCATTGGTAATATTTATATTCAAATAGGACAATAGAATTTTCAAATAAACTAGAAGAAGAGTTATTTATAAATGACATTATTGAGGTCATTCAAAACTCTCTATTACTGCATTCATCAATATTGTGAGAGCTTTAAGTTTCATTTAAAAGTAATTAGGAAAGCCTAATCTTCATCAGACCATTGAAGACATTTCAGGTCCATGCCGCGGACACTGTACAAAAATGCAGCTCTGCAAAGCCATAAAGGGGTTCAGGTTTTTCAACGTCAGCTCTAAACGCTTGGAGGCACCAGTTGCCTTCTACGTCTCTCAACACAGGGGCCCAACAAAAGTATCAGCGTGTAAAACACACTTGTGAGTTACGGTGCTGAACCAAATAAAGTCCTGAACAACACCTGCTAGTGCTCAAGATATTAAAGAAAAGAAGATATGAAGATGATCTGGATTGGGTTCTTTGACCTCCCTTTTTTTTTTTTTAAACAAAAAATATTCAGTAATAAAACAACAAAAAGCATTTAAATAATCAGTGTTAGGATAATTTAGTGAATTCATCAGTCATAAAAGGATTCTGGGGAGAAGGCAACAACGTCTCAGGATTGACTGTTGACTCCATAAGGTTGCCTTCCAGGCTTGGACAGTTCAATGAACTTTACTGAGATACAACATAGGCGTTACGTGAAACTTAGCCCAGCTCCCAGGCAGACCCTCTCAGGGTAACAACCAAAATGCCACCGAGCGAGAACACTGCAGGGACAGCCAGAGCAATAGCAAGTTACAGAAATCACCTTCCACCCCACACAGCGCTTTGTAGCGCCAGAAGTTCCCAACTGTGGGAATGCAAGACATCACCATATGATGCCATCCAGCCAGCACAGCTGCTCAGCTCTGCATTCTGGCTTCTAACACGAAGCAGACACGAGCTGTAGGCCACCTGAGCCTTTTCACTCCTTCAAATCAACCATTTCACCTAAGACCATAACCTTTTCAGGACTGGTCTCCTATTCAGGCTCTTGCCTTTGTCTGTGTTTCAACTGGACTTAGCTTGCTGGGATACTTGTCATCCACACAAAATGCTATTCAAATTATTCCTTTCCTGGGTTTCCTAATTAACGTTTGTCTCTATTACAGGACTGAACTGCTTTGCCATCTGTGGAGCAATGAGTTTATTTTAGCACCTCAGTAAAATAAAAAAGTGACACTTCTCCACATCATCATGCTATCAACGTCTTGTCTCGTTTCTAAAAAGAGCACAAAAGGATCGCCCAAATGCACATAATTTGGTCAGGTCAATGCCATTTTGATGAAAAGATGTGAGAATACTCCATCCAAACAATCTCAAGAGAACTTTAGTCTCAATATTAGATGAATTAGTATTTAAACTTTCAGAACTATTCAAAAGAAATCCCGATCTCAGGCATTCAAATGTGCTCTGCTATTGATCACCACAACACAACAAACTTCACTATCACAATAATTATCAACATAAGCACATCTGACAAAGTAATCAGCTGGTAACTGAGCAACTGTTTGAGGGAACATTTATGATGGGCAGAAACCTGCTACAGTCACACAAACATCCATCTCAATGACAGAACTCTCCAAACTGCTTTTCTATACTAACCTGAAGAAAGAAATTACTATTATGCCTGCGTACACTGCAGTGTTATTCTTGGCTGTTACTTCTATTCATCAGAAATCATTCTAAATTGACAATCCTAAACTCTAAATAAAGTGTTAAGGCTTGCAAAGTCTGATTTTCAACTGTGCAATCACTATGCCTTACAAGTAACCACAAAATTAGACAAGGTAGACAAATCGCAGTCTGAAGGGCAAATACTGCAAAAAAAATATTAGTTTATAAAAGTTTTCCTTTACGGAAATACAACCATTTTTTTTTAAATATTACTTTTAATTGCAATTTTATTCCTGCTGAGGAATTCCTGCTCTCTAGTCAGCCACCTCCCACACAGTAAAGCGTAGGAGGTCTGCAATTAACACTTAGCAGAGAGAAAGATGCTTACAGATTAGACTTGATAAGTTACAGATTAGGTCGTTGTTCTAAAATCAATTTTACGACCAGAAGACTCATTTCAGATTTAAAAAAAAGAAAAAAAAAAAAGCAAAGCACAGCAATTTCCAGCCTGCTTTATGCCACGTTCCCAATGCTACCTCTGCTGGTCTGGCACGGAGAAGTGACACAAGCCCGTTGCGCGAGCGCAGGCACAGAACAGAACGCTCTGCCACAAGCGCAACAGCACAGACGGGCTTTCAGCCGTACTGCTTATTGCAGTGCAGCACATTAAAATAAATTGTACCAACGTGAAGCAACTTATTTTGTTGCATGATATTCTATTCCATGGCTTTTTATGGTTTCTCAACTTGCCTAATAATAGAAATGTCATCATCTGCGTTAATATACAACTTAAATCCTAACATGAGCAGCGTAATTCACGGTTCTATCGTAATTAATCTGTTGGTTGGAATTCCCAGTGCACAGGATGAATTTTTTATCTAAATGCACTTTAAATACATATTACAGTTTAATACCAGATCCTGCACAAAACAATCTTTAGGAAGGATGAGGACATGAAAGGTTCTTGCTTGCCTTCAGCCACCTACCCCAAGAATCAGCTGGAAACTTCAGGGCAGAGATTCAAATTAGGGCACAAACCTGTCTGTCAATAGATGTTCAGAGTAAAACAAACGGCTCCAGAGTAAGTAGAGCTTTAGTTCACTAGAGCCTAGATACCTCTTAAAAGCAGGGTAATCAGTAACACTGGCAAGAGTTTACTAAAAAAAAGCAAACCTACTGATGTCATTTTCTGAAAATTTTGCACAGTGGCCATTGCTTGTTCCTGCTGCAATAGACTCTTATCAATGAAATTATGTAAAAGTATATGGTGGTGTTTTTTTTTAGCGTAAGTGCAAATTTCTCCCACACGGTTAACATAATGTTACCCTACTAGCAAAACCATCTAGACTGAGCTAGAACAGGCAATAAGAGCTAATGATAACAGGGTAACATTACTGCTATAAACAGGATACTGTTATATTAGTAAATGTAACAATATTTTCCCTTCGCTTAAATTTTAAAACCTAGACTCATTGCTGAAATTATGTTTGCTCAATATATAACAGTTAAACTAACACAAATGGTGTAGAGTTACAGAAACCAAGATAAATCATTGGGAATTTAAAGAAAATTACACCTACAGAAAGATCTGGACTTCATGTAGGCAGAACTGGAAAACTACAGCGTTTTGCATATATTCAGGCTGACTGCGAATTTAAAGCCTATGAAAGGGTAAGTGACAAAAAGCCAGTTATCTACATGTTAAGCAGTTTGACAAATGAAAGAAAGGATTCTTAGTTACGTGTGCAGTATGGGGTGATCACAAGTAGGTCCACACACCAGTTTAGGCAGAGCACTACCTCTGTTCAAGAATGAACTGGTAGCGTAGCAGTGCCTAGCACAGTGTCACAGGGCTTCCATGCAGCCTGTGGACTGCAGGGATTGATCCTTGTGCTTTTGGGCCATCTTTATGAAATGACAAGTTCATTTTGAGCAAGGATCTGTGTGTTAATACTATGAGTTGCCATTTTTGCTTTCGTCACCTCAGTGCACCTCATCCCTCCCCTCTTAAAACACCAACTTAGTATCTTTTGAATCAAGTAGTGATTGAAATGCATCATTTTCAACAACATAAAATTATTTTTTCAACTGATTCAACTGATATCCCCCATCAGAAGTCTAAACTTTCAAAGCCACAAATTGCATCTGAGTCTAAAACAGTACAGCTCTTGTAAAGAAGGGTTGGCGATCATAATAGGCTAAATATTTCTGTTACTTCCATAATTTCTAAAACTATCTAGTTATCTACTTCAATGATTACAAAGACAGCAGGTCCAACTTAAGCACACTTAGCAAATTCCACCATTGTCAAAAATCTAGAACACCAGACCTGTTCAGACTGTGTCAAAAAAATCTAGGCAGCAGAAATAACATAAAAGGACATAGATTTAGTTCTTTCAGATTAAAAAAAGCAGATAATTACAGAATAGTCTGGATTTTACACCTGTGTTCTCAAGTTGTAATCTATAGAGTCACAATGCATACGCTAAACAATGCAATATATTAAATTACACTTAGGCAGACAGATGTTCCTGCATAAGGTAACTTAACTTTTCTCAGTATTTCAAGCATCGACAGGAATGATAAAGGAAAGCTTTGGGCACCTCTCCTTGATACATTAGCTTGCCATTGTTTAAAGAGGTTCATTAGAAAAGGAGAAGTAGTGATAAATAGAGTGGATTCTATTTATTCTCCTGCAGCATGCAAGAATTTGGTCTAATTACACGTGCTTAAGTAACATGACGAGAACCTGTGCTATTTCAAAAGTAAAAAGATGCCTTCTAAAGCAGAGAACACAAGAAAAGCTATTCAACAGTGTAGAGTAACTCCAGAGGTTTCAAACCTGAACTTAAAAGCTACATTCTTCTTTTTCTTCTTAGAAGAATATGAGAAGGATGGGAGACAAACAAGTTGCACCAGAGGTAGAAGCCCGAGATGAACCCAAAAGACACATGAATCTCAGTTACAGAGGCCTAGAGATGCTACTAACAGTGGCAATGATCTCCAAAACTTTTTATGAATAATTTCTGAATTAAAGGTATCAGACTGCTTAGATTAGTCTTTCAGCCCATAAAGCTTATATTGCTCAAGTGGGTGCTGGGCTGCATAATTCTGAAAACTTCTAACATTTGGATAAAAGTATGAAAGCTCAAGACAGTTCTATTGCATGAAGGAAAACTAATACATGAAAATTAGGAACAAAAGACAAGTTTGTCCATAAGGCAAAAACCCAGAAGACAAAAAGGTAGCTGGCAAATCAGTTCCTTGAGAGCTTATCACTCTTTTAATTATGTAGGTCCAAAAAAAGCTCCATTAAGCTCTAAATACAGTATAAACTGTTGCAAGCGCTGCATCTTCCCATTCTGGACTCAAGTAGTAATCCCAGGTAATCTTGTCAGGGAATGGTTTTCCCTGACACAAAGCATGTGGATGTGTCAGATATTTTTAAGCCATAAAGAAAGGTGGCAATAAATGAAACATTATTTCTTTAATTAGACTCAGCTGTGGCGAAGATCAAGACCCAGCTCAACCAACAGGTACAAGTGCACTCGTGGATGGGGGGGTTTAGAAGCAGCTCACACAGAGTTCAAGCCAGTCCCATGACGGAAGTGGACAACAAATAAATACTCATCAGCATTTACCAGCTATGCATTAAATGATCCAGAAATGATACCAGAACAGCCAGAAGTTAAATTCCTAGTAACTGAAATGAGTTCTAATAAACAAGAAACAGATGGCAGTTGGAAGCTGTTAGTTTCCTTTACGAACTTGTTCTATGAGTGGGCAAATATACACCTCCCCAAAGTACTTCTTAGTGGCAGAAGACATGAGATAAAAGGACATCTACAGAACTAATTTTCCCAGAAATCTGCAGTTCTACTGCTATGTAATGTATCAAAGGCAAACCAAGACCATCATATGGTTTCACTCGAGAAATTAAGTAGTATTTTTAAAAGCTTAAGTGGCAGCTCATTAGAAATTCCTGTAGCCCTTATTTTGACAAATTAGTTTAAGAGATTAATAGGGTGGTTGGTTTTTTTTTTTTTGAGAGAGAAAGGATAATTACAATAATCTATTTTAATTTATGCAGCATTGACCCAAGAATTCTACTTAGCTTTTGCTACATCAGGTTAAATAGCGATGCTACAACTCCATTAACCTTACTCTCTTGGAGGGAGCTCGTGTGAGCAGACACCCAAGAAGGGGCTGTACGTACTAAAAAAAATGCTTCACCACCCTAATGAGCACTGCAGCTCTACTGTCACCTGAATGCAAAGTTGTTATTTCCTCCCCCCCTTAAACAAGACTAAGTTATAATTTGAGTGTCATGATTATATATCTTAAGGTCATGTTGTCCTCCCTTATATCCTCCCTTAATCATATTTACCAAAACACTTCCCCAGCAGGGTACAATAATTTGATTTTTCCCTCCTCTTTCTTTATCAAACAATTTTCTCATTTAACAAAAAAAACCAAAAAAAACCAAACCAAATGAAGGCTTGTGAGAGAATTCTTTTTTGGAAGCCAAGTAAAAATGGTATGATACTCACCCACATAAGACATTTATTTATGACAAAAATATATGAAAACAACCCACTTTTAGGGTCTGTAAATCACTATGTAAACCTTTTCCCCAAACACTTAATTGCCTCTATCCAGTAATTCACTTAAACCACAGTAGCCAGAAAACTCTTACAAAGTGAGAGGCAGCAGAGTTCCAGTACCGGGCTCTATGGTAACTCTGTGAGGGTGAACCAAGTTTATACAGGTTTTAGAGGATTTTTCAGAAGTATTTTCATTTCGTAGCAAGCAAATGACAAAATTTCCACTGCCAAGAGAAGCAAAGGTAGAGGAATGCTGAATGCCTTGCAAAATGCTGAGTTTTAAAGCTGAAGCCACAAAATCAATGAGAACATCTAGATTTGGTATATATTAGTATGTTAGTAAAAAACTTCATAAATGCTTTTTACGAGTTCTAACAATCTAAAATATTTGTGAAAGAAATACTGCTTTTTATATTCCACACTTTCAGATTCTCCTTTAAGTGTGTTAGAAAAGGTGTTAATGCAGCTCAAAGCCAGTGGAAGACGAAGAATATGCAGATATATATGCAGATGGATGGACCCCAGGAAGAGCGGCAGGTTTGTGAGTGTGCAGAAAGGGAAAACAAAAAGCATCCCCTCTGTGTGACTGAACATATACACATTTTAACCCTATAACTATAAGCCTAACTGGTTGTATACTGAATCTCTTTACCTGACGCTGCTGTAGCTACTCTTCCATCAGTTACTGCTTTGGAAGAAAGATATGTAATCATCTGAATATCTTCCTTGTCTTTACTGGGATATTCATTACGCAAAGTGGATTCTGTGGATAGTGGTGCTGTAACTTCCGAACTACGGCTTAAGTCAAGAGGGAGACATGGTCCACGCTTCTCAAGTGACATATGAGCAACATCAGGTACTACATAAAAGAAAAAATGTAATATTAAAAAAGATACACAGGTCCAACAAACAACAGTTTGGATTGCAGCGTTACATAACATAGGAACAGCTTTAGCTACAATAAGTCAAAATATCCCATTAGACGAAAAGTGTGAAAGGTCTAATTTTTATGATTCAATTTCTCTTGGGCAGTTCTTTATTAGATTAAGATACATTACCCTCCAATTTTGATGACTGTTGGTTTTGACCACTGATGGAGAACACTTTTCCATCAGTAATTGAAGAGGGAGAAGAAACTTTTTCTACAGAATCATCAGGCAAGGAGCAAGTGGCTAAACGCTGTGATCTTCTTCTCCGTTGGCTATGTTTGTAGGATCTAGGGGTATTCACTGGCTGTGATGGACCTAAAAAGAGATCTTTCAATGTTCATGAAGCAGAGAGATAGACCATAATCTTACCGCAGTATTTTAGATCTAAAGATGGGGAGTGCTTTAAATAGCTCTTATTTGCAAAGCTGGTAATCACAGTAGAACTGGTAAAATTAAAAACTGTGATTACCAGGAGCAAAAAGAGAGTTATGCTCATTATATGATTCTGCTTTTTGCTTATTATACATTATTAGGGCATGTACTTCCCCACTGATAAAGGCGGCTGTTTTAGGCAAACACTGTACTTACAATAAGCAACCCCCCCAGATAACCCATGAGAGTAGGCTACTTGTAATGGAAGGGGGAATAGGATTTAACAAGTAAGCAGAACAAATGATCACAGTTAAAGATCTAAAAATTCATGGGTCGTGGTAACATACAACTTGAAAAAAAAGAAATCAAAAGCAGTGGTTAATTTTATATCCCACCTCCCGTCTTCTGCTAACCTGATATCAATACTCCAACTACATTTCAAATGCACAGTGCCAATGCATGGCGCAGTAAGAAGGCTCAAGAACCTCATACTTTTTCTTTTCAAAAAAAAAAAAGGGAGGGGCCATTGATATAGGTTAATACAGGCCTGATTCATTAAAAACAAAAAACCCACACTCCCCTACACCTGTCCAATTTTACCCCATTTCACAAACTTTTGCCTTAGAAAACATTTAAGTCATCATCACACTGTAAATCACTGTTCTCTCCTTTTCTTAAGCAGTTCTTACAAAGATGTACAGATTTAAAAATAAATATGCAGCAAAATTAAATTTCCATTAGAGGTGGCAAAGACTCAGAAGCCAAAGATTAAGTGACAGCACTAACAAGATCTAAGTAACCAATTTTTAAATTAGCTAATTTTTAAAACATCACTACAGAGAAGTCTAACTTAATTCAAAACACAAACATGCTCAAGGAAAACTACTTACCATTAGTTTAGGGGAAGGGAGGGAAGGCACATTACAATATGGAAGACTGCTAATATTATACAATTTATATCAGTGTGGCCTGAATAAATAAAGGTGGCTGAATTTGCATCCCTCCCTCTCCCATTCATTTAAAGTTATGTGTAAGAAAAGATTATGAGAAACTTCACTCCTATGGGAAAATATCAAATCAAGGTTAAGGAGAACACATGATGCAGGTATAGTCTTCCGTCCTCAATCCCTATTCTAAAAGTGAAACAAAAATGTAGCTTTTGACTTTCTGGAACCCACATTTATTTCAACTCCTGGTCTCATCATTTAATGAGGTAGGCAACAAAGAGCCTGACCGTAGGCAACACTAAACATCTAATGTAATCTCGAAAAAAAAAAATATTCTAATATTCACCAAAAAATAGCGTATTTAAGGATGCAGCATAAAACTTTCCCTGTTCTTCTGATAACCAGTATTTTGGTACTTTGCAAATCAGTTGCACATATCAAGAAGCTGAGCACCTATAGCATTTTTCTGACACAAAGAAACCCAATTTTTTTATATTCGCCCATCACACATCTTGAACCCATCTTCTCTTTCACATCATATTTGCAGGAAATATCACATAAGGTGAAGAATGCCACAGCCAACAACAGGTACAGCACAGCAGCCTGCTGAGGGCAGAATTTCTGAGAGAAGGGAAGGTCCACAACCAAGGTGCACATCTTTTCTTTTTAATGAATCAGGCCCCTTCAGAAGAGAGGTTTGATTTTTCCTGTATCACTGTTAATACTAATGTGGAGATTTAAGCTGGAGGGAAAGCCAACCATTAAAAGCCACGACTTTATAAACATAAATGTATTATTTAAATGTATTATTTCCAGTAGAGTAATTCATACGCCTTATTAGGTGACTTTTATAATACTGAGCTACCCCTAATTCTCCCGCTTGGACCTTTTATTTAAAGCAGATTCATTTTTCAAAGCAATAGCCATTTATAACCCCAAAAAATTTCTGTATATCTCTTATAAGTAATTACGGTATTTTTTTTAAAATGTCTGTGCTCACTAGTTTTATTTATCACAGAAGAAGGAAGCTGAGAGACCAGCGTCAAATCCTCGACTTGTATTAATTCTGGGGAAAGTGGTGATTTAGGGGGCTTTATACACCCAGAAGAATCTCCAGATTCTTGTTTGCATTTCTTGCTGCGAGCCTTTCCTGAAGACAAAGTTGAGGATAACAGTGCAGGTTTCTGAATGTTGGCAGAACTGCTAATATCAGCTTCATTTTTTTTCTGACTTTGTGGTTTAGGTGAAATCTCCTGAATAAATAATAAAAAATTGATACTTTTATTTCAGTTTCTTCGCTGTAGTTCTTGTATTCTATTTTGATCTTTTTAAAAGCAACTTTAGTATTCAAAACACATTTTAAAGCAACATTATTTTCAATACAAATGAAAACTATTTAAAATGCATCACATTAAACTTTTTTTGCTTTTAAAGGAGCACTATCACTTACTTTCAGTATTCAGAACACCCTTTATTTTATACTATTTGAAATACCTGCAAAAAGCCTGAAAACAAAACATTTTTTCCTCTATCCCCATTTTAAAAATTCACCAAAGTCTTTTTAGTTTCTGTCTATTTCATCTTCAGTAGACCAGGACTGTCAGTGTTGTCTCAAAGTATAAGATGGAGAACGCTTGTTACAAGCTAGAATACACACGCTGGTCTACAATCACAGAATATCTCAAGTTGGGAGGGACCCAAAAGGGTCATCCAATCCAACTTCCTGCTCCTTGCGGGACTACCCAAAACTAAACTATAGGACTAGGAGCATCTGGAAGATGCGCGTTGAACTCCAACAAGCTTTTGCACAGCTATGACCAAGCAAAAAAAGCTGTCAAGATTTTCCCTTCACAGTCATTTCCCTGACTCTAATAAGAAAAATTTAAAAGTTCCACAGGAAAACCTTAACACAAATTTCATTTTTAAAGAGGAACCTGAAAAAGTTGATAATGCTCCTTTAAGGAATGTCTGAAAACAATAAAAAGTTTCCAAATACTGAACACACTCTCACACAACCCCTTTCAGTGCTGGGAGTCTGGATTTCACCACATTATATGTTTGTGCAAACACATAAAGAAATCACAACTTCTAGCACGACAGGGTTAAATAGATTGCTAACTGTTGGGGAAAAACGAGCAGATAAAGAGTTAAAACAGTTTTTGACGAAAAAAGAAAAAAAATCAAGATATGATGCAGCTTTCCAATTTCAATTTTCATCCTTAACACACATACTGAAGTATTATTTTTAGATAATTAGCATGCATTGACAGACATCAGCACTTTAGATTTTTAACTGGAAGGAAGATCTTCCGACTGAATAAACTGTGCATGTGTTACAACTTGCCCAATAAAGGCAAACTAATATATCTGAACACGTTTTCTTAAACCTTCTCCCAGTTACATCACACAGCATGGTACCATCTAATAAAACCATAACTAAGAAAGTAGAAAGATATTTCTAGAATGTGTGCACCTCTTTATCCAAACTAAAAAACATCACATCTCTGATCATTTGAGGGTATTATTGGTTGCTTTTCCACTGGAACTTTCCATGTTCCACTGGAAAAAAAAAAAAAAAAAAAAAAAGAAAGGGCAAACCAAAAAACCCCAAGTGCACATTCTACATCTGTAAAAGGGTACCCCTGAATGCTACATGAATAGATTGCTGGAGTTATCATGTAAGGATCCGGTGCAAAACCTCCCATTCAGCAGACACCAGTTCTACCTTGAATAACTCAGTTACACATGTACTAAGTGCAGTTTATTCATTTAAATAAAATATTGCATGAACTGTAGAGTATACCTATGCTGGTTATGAAAGGTATTACCAGAAATTAATTAGAGTCATAACTTGTAAATAAACAATTTTATTGTTCATCTTCACAGATGTGAAAGACATTACTACAGCATCCATTACTTCCAAATTACAAAGTTATTTAAACAAGATTAAAAAAATTAAATTAATATTTTGATAAGGTGCTTAACCTCTTAACAGGACAAATTAACATTAAAAACCTTAATGAATTCATGTTATTCATCTAATCAGGTCTTGGTCAAAAGGAAATATAACATGACATACCCTAATACAGTTAAATAAACTACTGTATCTGAAACTAATCGTCTGAGGTTTTGGGTTTAAAACAACTGTAAACTAAAAATATATAAATATAAATAAAATAAACTTCCATCAACAAAGTCAGTTTTCGGCTATTGGCCTGAATACTTCTACCATGTTCCGTATCACATTATTAAAAAAAAACCCTACAACATATTTTACCCATTCAACTTCATAGCAGCAGCAGACAAAACTTCTAAGGAATGTCAGCTTTGCTATTGGAAAACCTTTTGGGGAGGTTTATAACTCGGCCATTTGAATTTGAGCAGGAAATTAGCAAAAAAGGCTTTAAGCTCAAAAATTTTCCTCCCCACAGAGCAGAGTTAATCATTTAAATGGTTGTGAGGTTTCTGGTTTTAGTTAAAGCAAAGGAAAAGGACAATTTGGGATTTTAGATGCCTCTTTAAAGGAGCTTAACTAGTATTCCCAAAAATGAGGTTTTTCAGACCATTAGCATGTAAACAATGACAGAGACATCTTTTTTTTTAATATCTAATCAATAAAACAGAAACAGCCGAGTTACTAAGTCTAAGAAGTAACAAAAAAGTTTGTAGTAAATATGCACTGTAGTTTATACTGTTGCATACACAGTCTATGTAAACCACAAAGTCCCATTCACCGCAATGGGATTCTGCATGGTAAGATTTACATTGTAATGATTCTTCCCAAAACAACATGCTGTAAGCCATTTCACAGTTTTTTGCACATTGAAAATATCACACACAGGAGCAATAAAATCATAGCATCTTTAATATGCAAAAATTTGAGAAATGGAATGTCATGTCAATACATTGTAAACCTTGATGCAAAATATCGGTCAATGCATTGACACCGTAGTGGCTCACTTGGCCATTACAGTGACAGCATTAGAAACAGAAAATCGTGTTCCATTGACAGGACTCACATCCAATGCGGTGTCAATGGAAAAACCACAGCAATGCAATTATATATCAGCTCTGAAGAACCAGTACAACCAAAATATCAAATAAAGCCTAGGGTAGGGAGTGTTCATAGAGTGTGCCGGGGCTTAAGAACAGAAGTGTTCTTTTAAGAATCGTGGGCAGCAAGGCTATTTTATTCAAATGCTGCTGTTAAAATTAGAGAATGAAAATGAATACAAAAAAGCTGTATTAAAACTACATTAAGGCTCTGATTTAAATCACTGGAAAACAAGGATGTCCTGAATCAAGACTACTGCTCATCCTTAGCTTGTTTTACTGTGCTTAGGCATTCAGCCCTTTTAATATGCAAGATAATGCACAGCTTGGAGTCCAGCAATGCCTGAACACAATAGAAGAAGTCAAAGATAAAACGGCAGCAGATCCTGCAGATATGCAGGTTTAAAAATCAGACCCTTAACATTATTTAAAAGTTTCTTTTTTGTATTTATTAAAATACACACCCTTGCAAAATGTATGGCTCATTGAGCGGTTCATAAAACACATACAAGCCTACAACACCAAATTCTTACAATATAAAAGAAACTTCTTTTAAAAGAAGTTCTACTTGATGTCAAAAACCCTGTTTCAAACACAAGTCAAATTTGTGTTAGGGCCTTTTCCTAAGCCAGTCTCATGGTTCCAGCTATAAAACTGGACCTTGGGACACTGGTCTCCTCATTTGTTGCATGGAGACTTCATTTTTCTTTATTTTCTGTTAGTTTTCTAACACAAAAGCTCATTACTGAAATTCAAGTCAACACTGTGTTTAGAGACAATTAAATTCCATACTTCTGGCTCTGCCAGAAATGTAAACATAAGATCAATTTTCAGTTCCCTATTATATCTGAAGGGGCAAATTTTAATGTTGTAGGTACTATATCTCCATGGCACACTCCAGTGGGAACCTTGCAAAAGAATCAAACTCTACCATTTCATACCTGCTCCAGGACTGGAGCTGTTTCTTTGTTGCCTTCCTTTTTTTCAGCACCATCCGCAACAACAGCTTTGGATGCCAATAAACCTTAGGAGAAAAATTGCAGAGTTTTTTTTAGTTAGAAGCAGCTTGCAACAAAATTTGGGGAAAACAAAGCAAAACAGCGAGACAAGAAATATGAACTGCCTCTATCTACAAGATAATTCTCTCTGAAACAGTTCCACACAAAGCTGAACACTTTAAATTAGAAGAAACAATAAGTTAAAGGATGTTCCCATGACAGTGCCCTTTCACAAGAGGTACTTCTAACAAGATAAAAATCAAATTATCAATTGTAAAATAATGCCTCACCATCCTTTTAAAGCCCAAGTGTTTGGGCTTTAAAACCAAGCCTATGATAATTAAGCAAACTGAGAGATCAAAACTATTTAAAACCTTTTTTTATCTCTCCTCTTTCCAGTCTTTAAAAAATTCCCATCAGAATTTGTATTACTACTTCTTAACTCTAACACATGTAAACCTTTCTTAGACAGAATAAGGGATTTAAATTCCAAATGAATATTCTCAACAGTGGAGTTCCCAAATTACCCCAATAACAAGACCATATTGGGAGCAAACGTATCAGAAAATATCACTTTATTCATTAACTCATATACAATATCACTACTATAAAAAAAAAAATCTGTAAAAGACAGGGCAACATAAATATGAGGAAGCTTTTTGTTCACTAAGCATATAGCAATAGTTTCAGTTCTGCTTCACACATTAATTTCAATTACTTAAGTATGAAAAAAAAAAAGTTCTATGCCATAAGACAAAGCAGAACTGATAAAACCTGAAAATGCAAATCTGAATAAAAGTTACTATTATAATTCCCAGGAATGTCAATATTGGGGGTGGAAAAGTTCAAGTCCTCAAAACCAGCTTGAGCTTACAGATCCAGAGGACATTCCCTTTGCATTCCATGAAAAATTAGATACGCTTAAAATTAGTTTACAGTGCACAATGCCCAACGAATTACAAATTAGCCAAGCCTGGGCTCTCAGCAAGCTTTTAGGACATTAAAAAAACCCAACAAAAAATATGCATACAAAAAACGATGTGGTATTTTGCTACAAGTCTACCACATTTGAGCATTCCACAGTAAATACTAGGCGGTTTTTTTCTACTTGCTCTTTACCTTCGATTAAGCTATGCTTCGATCTGCTGGAAAGTAGTTGTATTTTAAAAAAACTTTTTCAGAACAGGACATCCATAGCAAGAGGTGCAAATTAATTGATTTTACAGCTAAATAGGTTAACTGAAAAGTAGAAATTTACTTAGCCCTATTTATATTAATACAAATAAAATTATCAGGTAAGATTTCAATTCTGCATAAATAAACCTGACTCAAATTACCCTGTTTGAATCAAGTTGCAAAATTAGCAATGTTCCTTATACTGACAACCATGCATCTACAATGAAAAGCATAAATTAAGTGATGTAGAGCTTTAAGTACTAAACAACAAGCAACAGTCTATACGGCATCTTTTGTGGTTCTACAAACCACAGGCTGCCCCATCATTGGCAGTGTTCAAGGTCAGGTGGGATGGGGCCTTGAGCAACCTTATCTAGTTGATTAGGTGACCTTTAAAGGTCCCTTCCAACCCAAACCATTCTATGATTTTCACTTCTAGCTAAATACTCAGTGCTCAGAAAGTAAAGCCATGAAATTAACCCAGACTCTTTGAATATATAACTCTTATTTCCTTCTTCTCTACCCCATTAAGTATCTTTCTAACCAATTACCATGCCTGCAGAAAGGCAAACAACTCCCCAAGCTACTCCAGCAGCAGGACTACAGATTCACCACCCCCTGTCAGTAACAGCATGCAACAAATAAAAAGCATGGGGTGCACAGTGAACCAGAAGTGATTTGTTCTAAGTTTGCTGCAGATGTTATGTGTTCTTTTAGGTATCACCACTGCAGCAGGAAATGTAGAAGCAAGTATTCCCACAAAGGCAAAAATTAATTGGAAGACAACACTAATACATGCTTAGCAGGAGATAGCCTTCACCTCCGGGAAATGTAATTTCCCCAGTGGCAGTAACAGAAGAAAAAGGAGCAAAGGAAGTAACTTTATTTTGTTGAATGGTGAGCAAAGAACACCAGATACAGCTGTGGCCCTTGTGGCAGACAAGGAGAACCTTCTGCAACAAATATTGAATTGAAATCCAGAAAACAGTTCCCTTCAGATGGCCTCCAACAACCACATCTTTTGCTCCATTTTCCCAATAGAGCCATAAGACACTCAGTAAATGACCATTTTCCCAACAGCTACAGTGCTTTATGATTCTTTTGTAGCCATTCTGATGGCTACACCAGCTCGATTCCCAACCTTCCTTCAATTCTAAAGGCTCGTGCCGGAGACACAAGTGACAATTTACAAGTATTTCAAGCATAAGAAATAAGCCCCTAGCAAGAGTGTGACAGTGTGCTCCCCCCAACCCAACCTGACCTTTTCTCACAACCCTGCTCAAGTGATAACCACCAGTGGCAGTCATGATGGATGCACCTGGTCAAAGTGGATTCGGGGGACACAGATAACACAACAGTCAAGAGCTAATTTACAGTGATGCACCTACTCAACCACAGTGCTGGTCAATGTCCCACTCAAGCTAAATCTATAAAAACCTAACATCTGTGGTGGGTATGTATGTATGACTATAGGTCAGTCATCTTACCCCCATAGTGAACAGCTCAAGAGCCCATTGAGCTCTCCTGCACGACAGTGGGATGCACACCAGGATCTCCCCTGGAGTAGGGACACCTCTCAAGGTTACTCCTTGAGACTGAGAGATTCCTTGCCGCAACAGATTCTCAGTGAGTGACTAACAACATGCTGAACTTTGGAGCCTCACTAAGATTATATTTTAGATTGGTTGTGCACATATAATCCTTTAGCCATAAACCATTGACCAAGTCTGGGACTAGGATTGGATCCAGCTGCACTCAGACTCCTCTCTGAGGAGGAGTTTAGAAACCAAAGAGGGTCCTTTCTGAAGCTCGTGACACAATGGGAGGGTCTCCCTGACAATTTTGTTTGACCCCATCCTCTTAGCGGTAAATAGCCAAGTGTACCTTGCCATCGAATCTTGTCAAACCACTGTCGCATTTAATATCAAACTTAGTTAAATAGCTGTTTTACTTCAATAAATATATTGCTGCTTCTGTCTTACAAGTGAAGTGCATCTCTCCATCCACAACAAAGTTTGATCATCAGCAGTGATATTTTCAAAATATTCCATTACATGCAACAATAAAAACCCTATACAGTATGAGTTGCAGAAGTGAGTTAATTTCAGAAGTTACACAAAGTAACTACCAACCATGACAAATTTCATCTTGTAATTAAAGGATTCATTTACTGTCACTGAACAGTAACATATTCTTTGCTAGCAGAATACGCTTTCACTGACAGAGAGACAGACACTGTTTATAGAATGATAATGAAGTCAATGCCTGCAACATTATCTTTTCTGATTATTCAGTTCAGTATATATGAGCCCATCCAAGTGCTATTATTCTCACAGAGCTCCTTAGGAAAGGAGAATCTATTCACAAGCACAGAAAAATATAATTTTGAGAGCTATAGGTTTTTCAGCTGGTTTTGGTACCTTCTGCTACTAACTGATATTGGAAAGAAATAACAGGGTTCTGTAAATACATATCACTAGTATCTCTCTTATACTTCTGCTCATGGCAGCAATTAAATTGGGACTTAACTGAGGGTGTATGCAGTATGGGCAAAGGACAGTAGAAATGAGGCTGATGAGATATCTGTTAACTAAACTAGATACCAAATAAGAAGCCTTCCAGGAAAGAAAATCCTGGAGGCAGAAAATTGTTTTTTCTAAACACTGATTCCTTCATATTATATTCCATACTGGCCCATTTCACTTATTTTCTCCTTTACATTGAAATACCGATTGAGAGACTGAAACAGAATCATGCTCACAAGTCTGAAAAAAAAAAAAACCCTCAAACAGTTCAGTAAATCAGGTTATTTTTACCTTATATAAACAAGTAAGACTTTTTATATGAATGACCATATGCTATCTACTATAAAAACAAACAAACCCCCTCTTACCCGTAGCATACAAAAGTTTGTCAGACTCAACACAAAGTATTTACTCGAGGAACAAGTGGAATGCTTTTCTATCTTACCATCTGGCCAAGGGCCCCTCTTGGGTGGCGGGGAGGGGACACGACAAACTTTTCACAACTTTTTTCCACCCAGCTTTTGAAAAACACTTTCCCAGCACAGGTACAAACACATTGCCACATCCTAAATACTGACAGGATCAATGCTGGCAACACAATTTGCTTATTGTGGGGGGGTGGGATACAAATTGAAACAATTCTTCCATGGTTCAGTAAATTTCTATTAAATTTTGGCATTAAATGTATTTTTCAACTTTTAAATATAAGACTAATTATCTATTATTCCATTTTCTGTTGTACTAAATGTATTCTACAGCTGTTTGCTTGTTTTCCCTTAATAGCTTTGAGTAATAAATGTAGGGAATTAATGTCTTAGAGACACTGAAAAAAAAAGTTCCAGATCTTCACTGTTTCAATTTGTAGCTAGGTTTGTATACTTCTAAATTACAATACTGTAAACTCTTTTCAGCAACAGTTTTACTTTATGACTAACTATGACAAAACACTTAGCTTTTCCACAGCTAACAAAAGCTTTGATTTACAGCAGTGCTATGTAACTCATGACATATTAAGAACTTGTACAAACCCCAAATTCGCTTGATAACAAAGAAAATTGTGCAACTGCAGTTAAAACATACACAAGAAACTCATCAGTTCAGGATGGCTACCTTCCTAGAAAACTGAAAAGACCAAGTCAAGACTGAGACTATCCTCTGGATTTATGAACAAGGTAGATTTTATTACCATTTATAGACTCCTTTAAACTTCCAAACAAGTAAAAGACTGTAAAAGACTGTAGTAAATATTTGTCTCATGAACGTGCTGTTATCAATCTCCTTTAGTACCTTACACATAAGCATGTATATTTCACTATATTAAAAAAGAAAAAAATCAACAATAAAAAAAAGTATTTTACCAGTGATCTTGTTAAGACGAGCTCGCTTTGCCTGAAACGAGTTGCCTAGATTACTTTTCCTCTTGTGTGATAACGTGCTTTCTGCCTGCACAAAGGCCATCTTTGGAACATCCACTACAGGAAATCCTACTTTTAAACAGAAGAGAAATCTAATAAACTCACATTTCATAAATATGTAACAACACCCAAAACACTCAAGTACTTCAGAACTGCTATTAGGGCAGTAATTTTAAAATTCGATTAAAAATACAAATGCCACATTCTGAAGATTCAGTACTACAAACTGAAGCATTACACAACTACCTCAAAATTTCTAATTTTTACTCAATATGATGAGAAATGTAGTATTAAAGACTATAAAAACGAACAAATTCTTATCAAACCAGAAAGTTTCAAACATCCCTGAACATAGACATATAATCCATTGGAATATTTTTTCTTAGAACAGAACCAGGGATTATCTCACAGATGCAGGAATATGAATGGAAGTGTACAATGAAGTAATTAAAAAAAAAAAACAACTATGTTCTGTTCTTGTTAGAGCTAGTTAGAAGTTTTGCACAAGTAGTAAATAATGACTGAACTAGATTTATCTGCTAAAAATTGTTTCTGAACTGATTAAGTTTATATATCATAATAGCAAATGAGACGTTTTCCTCTAGAAATACTAGTTCTTACTTCATTGCAAAATTAACAACAGGAATTCTACTTCAACATTACAGAAAAAGCTATTTAATCTTTTATAGAATTTGTTTTTACCAAATGTGTCACTAGATGTAGGCTCCTCTTCCTTTTTTTGGACTTCCTGCATGATTGTAGAGGTTGAGGTTTCTTCCTTTTTTGAAGGAACTTTTAGCCATTTTCTGTCCTCTTTATCTTTATTGCTGTTTGCGCTGGTTCTAGGTTTACTTCCTGCTTTGTTCTTGGCTGCTGCTGCCGCAGCAGCTTTGACCAAAGCTATCCAATCCTCCAAAAAGGAAAACATGGTAAGTAAGTATTAAAAAGTGCCTGAGATTCAAACAGAAAATACTTATAAACCCAGTGAAACTTCATCTAGAAATGTTCAAGAGCAGTTGAATTTATTTTTATGGCTACTACTCAAAGAGTGGTAAAACAAGTTTCCCAAGTTGCCTAAATAAGCTTGAAGGACTACCAGTATGCCACATGGATAAAAAGCAAAAAGAAAAAAAGTTCAAAAAAAACCACTGTGTATAGAATTCTGGCTGCACACGTTCCCTGCTATCTATTTTATGTGTCCTAGCATTAGAAACCCAGGAGCTCCCAAACCCAGAACACTATGACTGTTTTCTTACCCTTCTGGCTGTGAAATACACTAATTCCATTGTTGCTTGAATTTAACTATTATTCAAAACTACAATCAACTCAAAGCATGGTCCAGCCAGCTGCGTGATCGGGCAGAGTTCTTCCTGAATTAAATTGATAAAGCGGGGATAATTCTTTTCTAATTATATTTGTGTTTCTAGAATAACTACAGATAGCACTCTTTTTGTATTATATATTACAAGTTTCATTCAATAATTTCAATGAAGTGTTCTGTAACATGACTGAATTTCATAATCCATATTTAAGGTAATAAAAGTGCCATTTTGGATAATGGCTTATTTGACCATACAAGAACATCCAAGGAGTGAACAACAGAACATACAGCCCATATTCATCTTTTTAGCATATAGATGAAGTCTATCCACCTACAAGTCAACGGAGAGAACTAAATACTTCCAAGGCTGAGCCAAACTCTTTCCACTACTTTGGAGTGATCAGACTCCTGCCTTATGTCTCCTGAGCATCAGGGATCAATCTGACTACAAAAATTTTAACTTGATCCTTTTTACTGCAGTAATTTTTCAAATTTTCTATAACATCAAAGTACAGATTTTTTTCCATGGATTAGTTATATGCCATATAAAACCCAGTAACCATGTTCATCCTCCATCAGTAAGAATTAGGCAACTGAGTGCTTTGAACAATAATTAATTTAATGACAATTTGGCCACAAGGGTATTTGTAGATTTGTACTAACATGTATAAAAAAGGTACGATATAGACTATTTTTTTAGTTTCACGCAAGTGCTTTGCAAATAGTAAAACTTTTTATCGCCAACTGTGAAGAGACTATATTTTATTCTAGACTGTTTCCTTGTTATATTATCATGCAAGTTACATAAATTATCTTGGTTTCATAAATGTTGTTTCAGTGCAACTTTTCCCCCACTCATCATGTATTTTAAGTCTTTAAAATTTTTATTCTGAGTTTTCTTTGCCTTCTTTGATGTACGAGAAAAGCATGACATAAAATACAAAGCACTATTTTTCCTTGTATTATGCTTTTCCTTTCCCATAGCTCAATACTTTTAAATCACTGCTTTCCATAGGCTATGCTTCTACATTGCAACAAGCTATGTACGCAGAAACACCATCAGTTTTGATTCCTCTAAGATGAAGTGTTCTGTGTCCAAACTGTCAATGCAAGACGCATAGTCAGTCTAGCAGCAGCAGAGTTCGGAAGTGCTTTGGCAAGGCTTACACAACAGGCAACTACCAAGGCCATTTGGTGACGTGCCAGCCGCAAAGAGCGTGTCTAAGTGCCAGCTGCATAGTCAATCAAAAACACACATACCTCTTTTTTGGCCAGCCAAAAGGAGCACACACATTAGCTCCAGTCCATCCAGAGCCTTGCCCATCCAGCAGGACAAAAAAAGGATTGAGCTATTTGTGGTGGTGAGGAGTTAGGAGACCTGAGAGTAGAAGTCTTACACTGTACCCTGGCCAAGGGATGAAGAGGATCAGTAACATGGCTGGAGCTTGGATCTTATGATAAAAGTGGGAAACAAACGAAGCGCAGCCTGCATCAAAACAGCATTTTAGCTTTCAGACAAGCTAAGCACCCTAATATCGGAAGCTTTCAAAAAGATACCGAGCTTCAAGGACCACACAGAACTAAGTATCCTGTTCTAACAGTAGCTGTTCTGGTGCAACATGAAGGGGTTTTTTGTTTGCATCTTATTTCACTGTTTGGATACTTTAAGACATGACACTTACAAAGGGTAGCAGGACACATGTAACAATGAAGGAAACAAAGGTTAAACACTCAGAAGCCGGAGCAGAGAACGTTAATTACGGCAATAGTTATACTTTTTTTCTAAATTAACATGTAAATTCAAACTCAGTGAAGAGAACCTTGAGCAGGGAGGTGGTCAAGATTATCTCGAGAGGTCCCTTCCAACCACAACAATTTCGTGGTTCTGGACTGGCCAGAAACTCTGTGGGTCCATTGTTATCTTGGCTCTGGGACAGATATATAGGCACTGAAGTTATACAGGTAATTCCTGCTTTTTAACCTTGAACTCCCACAGGGCGATTGCTCAGCTGCACAGCTCCTGACGTGTGAGAACTATTTAGCATCTAAGATGCTAAGGTGATTATATTTCTTTTGAAAAGCACAGGAACTCCTCCTTTATAAAGATGCATTTGTGCCTTTTTCAGAATTGTTACAGAAATTTAACAAAAAAGTGGAAGCCTAAAGCACAATGAATTCTGAAATCTGTCTCAGGGTTGTTCTAAGGTATCTAGTCCACCAACCATGACAGCAGGACACTAGAGTTCATACATATCACAGAAACTAGTTGCAAACCTTTAAGAGCAGGACTTTTCCCCAGAGCATTCAGTATGTACAAAGCCAAGGGCCCAAATATGAACACATCACAAATTAATAAACTAAAAGTAAAATCCTCCTAAGAGAAGTTTTCTCTACTGATCCCTCGTGTCCTGACATTGTCGCTCTATGGGTTGTGGTTTTGTAACTCTGCACCATCCAGCCTCTTTTCCAACTTCCTACAGTATCTCACCCCAGTGAAAGTTATTCATTTATACATATAACTTTAAAAAAATAAAATGTGTTTCTCCTCCTTTTTTTTATTCTTACTAAAATTCAGTTTTCAAGTAAGCTGAGAAAATTGACAGGAGAGAAGTAATGGGACATGGTAGTTAGAAAACAAAACATTACTTTATCACTACTGAGGAAAACTGTCATTAGGCTAATTAGATTCACTAAATCAAAGCACAGGAAATTGCACTATCAAGAAATACATTAGCAGAAATTACCCAATAGCCTTACACATCAATTGGCTAAAACACTTACATTTAAAAATATTGCTTTGCATAACCTTAAACCTGCAACAGTGAGAAGGCAAAAACCAGAATAATTTCTAAAATCCAGCCCTTGTGCCAATAGCAGAATTCACACACACATCCTTCTCCCTTCACCTGCCTACAACCACCACCTTTTTGCTTCTCTACAAGTACTGAAGATTCAGCTGGTTTTCCTCTCCTGAGACATCACAACGCCCACACATTCATACATACACATACATAAAGCATCATCAATCTATTGACTGGCTGATTCCACAGCAAGCCCGGAAACCTTACCCTCACCTTTCGATTCTAAAAAGTCTGCCCCACCTACATCTGGGCTCATATTGTCTGTCACATCTTCTTTTTTCCTCTGTCCCCATTGCAAATCCATGCTTTTTCCTCAGCTTCCTCTTCCTGTGTGCCAAGTCCCCTCCCTCTCCTTCAAAACCCTCCTCAAAACTCACTTCTTTTGGTTCGATTTCCGTCACTAATCTCAGCTCCGGCGCTATCTGCTCCCTCTCGCGCGCCTAATTATATCGAAGATAAAACAAAAAACATGAAACAGAAAAAGTAAGTTATCCAAATACTTCATATGTGCTCTCACAAGGGCAGTCTCAATATCCCCATCTTTTTTTATTTTCTCTGTACTACATTACCCACATTTCTGTGTGATTTCAATTAATTTGCACTTATCTGCAGAGTAACCTAACTCTCATTGCATTGAACCACACAAATATTTTCCACCCTGTAAAAATTTTGCCTTTCAACCCTCACAGCTGAGTCTTATTAAAACCCACTTCTGCTGCAACTCAAAAATAGGTTGTTACAGTGTTTACAATCTCTTCCTTTAAGTCACACTAAGCTCAAATCAAAGAATTAACTAAACTAGTCTATAACTCTTTCTCCATGTAATTCAAATTCTGCTTAGCACACACCTTCCAAACAGATCTTACATTTGTTAAATTAGCTAATGCCCTAGAACTTGAAGTATCTTAAGATAACGGTCATCTCTTGAAATGTATTTTTTTTTCTTTGGAAATGGACAAAAACCAAGGCAGGTTTAAATTAAGCATGAAGTTTTGGATCTGCCAACTCCACTATTTTTCAAATCAAGTTATAATCTTAGCAGTTTTTTTTTAATATTTATATAATTTTTAGTAAATATCTTCCTATAAAATAAATAATGCAAAAAACCAAAAACATTCATTTGAGTTCTAGGCTTGTACAAAGCTCAGTTTCAGATAACTGATCTTCACACCAAATCTTAGATCACATTTTTATTCCTAAATACCACAAAAATATTTTGAAAAACAAACATTTGACCATAGCATAATGATGTAGACGTTTCAGAACAAAAAGTATCTTTGCCTTTGAAAGCTACAGAACTTCATGCCTAACTCTAATTTTGCAAAATGAAATGCTAAGACAAGTATCAATTAGCATTATAGGAAGCTTAATTGGTGGTGTTTTTGCTGCAAGGCAACTTAAAAATTCTAAAGCCATCTCAGAAAGTGTAAATTTGGTCGCCTTATTCTTCCTCAAGACTTCATTGAAGCCACCTACGTTCAGCCCCTGCGATGCATGAGACTGATATCATAACTCTCAGCTACTGAGAAAAATTAGAAATGCTAGATGAGCTGGACTGCCACCAAGCGTGTCTGGACATCTAAATGGTTGCTAAAAAATGGATTTACTATTTTATTTTTTTGAAGTTGAAAATGCTTTTGGCCTAAGAGTAGTAACTCCATATCAGACACAACATCGCTCCCTAGAAAAAGCACAGGACCAAGTAAGGAACTTTACGTTGTTACAGAAGGGCTATTTCAGTTCAGTCACAGCCACGTTACCCAAGTTTTCATTTTTATAAAGTAAAATGAAATATTCTAACTTCCTAACTTACTGTCATACTGAAAATATTGTTTGAAATATTATATTCTGGTTCAACAGAGTTATCGTAAGACTGCAGCAAGAAGCCAGCATTAGCATGACTATGGATCTCAGTTTAATCTCTTTAAGGAAACATAGTCTAGTAGTGCAGTGTTGCTTGCACAAAGTTCCAGTGTTGTTTGCATAGATGATCAATCCCAGTATACAGCTACCCGTAAGCTGGAGGCCAGGACATAGAAATGTTTTCAAGCCATTTTGCTTATCCACCTGCCCTTGTCACGATCTAGGTGGTTACAACGGTAATTAAGAAATGCCTGGATTTTGTTTGTCAAGTTAGAAAGAGTATTCTAAAGAAAACTGGGAGCAAATAAAAACAGTTTTTTCACATTTCTTGTCTCCCGGTCTTCAATCATTTCAGTGGAGTAATTTCTCATTAACTATGAGAATACAGTTACCATGCAAGATAAATGTAATGGTATTTCCACTGAAAGCATGTAACAGTTTTCAATGATGTTCTCTTTTGCAAATAAAGATATGCCTAGTGACTACATCATATCCTCTACTTCACAGCTTCCTTCAGTTTCTACTCAGCAGCTCTTCTTTTAACAGCAACTGGACATTATCAGAGATAAAGAAATACTTATCTTTCTGAATCCTCAAAAGTTCTGATACAGGGAAGAAAATCCCCACAGAGCAGTCAAGTTAACAAGAACATGTGGGCAAAAGCTACCGCAGTAGCAAACAAAAGAGATGGGGCTGGGAATAAATAAATAAATAGTAGCACAGCCTACTGACAAGCTAAAGCTTTTTTCTGAAAGGACACCAGAGGAAAAAGTCTCTGGATGCCCCTGATCTTGTAAACTCTGCAAGACAAAACTCTGGGAACAGATTAGTCAGCAATGGAGTCTTTGGCAGCTAGGCATTTTAGGTAGCGGCAAGACTACTTGTGCAGCACACTCTGGGGCATCATCCATAAAACTGGTGAAGCAAGGCAGTGCAGGACCTAAAATAAAGACTGTAATCTAAAACTAGTTGTACTAGATGACTTTTATTCAAGATATTAAAAAAAATAACCAATATAAAACCTAACAAAGAGATAGATGAAGTATTCTTACCTGCCCTTTTGCATCCTCTGGCATAGATTTGATATGCATCCTCTTAAGACATCGAATAACACCATCATAGAACTGTACTGTGAATGTTCCTAGAAGAGGATTGATGTAATCATTGTCAGTTGTTAACAAACAAACACACCTTGTTGCTATGAAAGCTTTAGCAAAATGTTTTGTAGGCTGTATGAACAAAGTAACCAGGTGCTACCTACAGTCAGGACCAAGAATTTTAATAAAAATAAATGACAGACTCAATGAAACCCTGCTTTTACACAGTTGCTCTTTGTCCACTTAGACAATTTCAAGCATGTTTAACCTACTGTGTCATTTTTGCTCATAATTCACTGGAAGAATTATGTAATATTTAAGTTGCCATGATATGGAACCCAATTCACAATCAAATCCTCATCTGCTTTAAACTACAGTAAAAACCTCAACTTCTACTTATGTCCATTAGAAATATCACTCCACTGTGAAGTACTGCATCTAAACAGCTTCTTTATTTACCTATTTCCATTGTTTTTCTTCAATAAGCAGAACTTTACAGAGACCTAGCATTTCTAAAACAATTAGAAAATTTAAATATATCATTAGCCCAAATCAACAATAGTACAAAATATTTGTTACAAAATATTCTTCTCATCCCTGAGGAAACATTAAGCATTTTGTCTTCCAGGAGAAATTCCAATTGTTTAATTTCACACAGATAAAAGACAAACCTCCTACCAAACTTCCTAAAATAGAAACATTTTCACTTAATACTGAGGCAATGAGGAAAACTTTATATGCATGTCAATTTTTTAAGCAGACTACAGCCACAGCATAGGAAAACAGTCCTTACCAACGGACCATACATGAATACGTACCCTCTTTATTAATAGCTTCAATCTTCGCAGGGTAATATCGACAGTCTGTCCAACGAGCTAGGACTTCTTCTCCAGGTTTAAAATCCTATTTAATACAAATTTAATCATTAATATTTTAATCATTCAGATTTTTTCCTAAAAAGAATTAAACATTACGAGCTAGGGAGATTCAATGCAGGAAAACAAGTAGAAGAGTCAAAGACAAAATAAATGTGCAACTTACAACAAATTCTTCGTCATCTTTCAGCCCTTCTTTCCTTAAAGCTGGTCGCTCCAAAGGTCGCAACCTATTGCTGTCCCAATAAATCCACTCATCATAGCGGTGACTCCAACGTTCAAAATGGACCAACATCTTCCCCTCTTCATAATCTATCTTCTCAATACGAGATGGATACCTTGAATGATAAACATAAATGGATAAATCCCAAAGCTTTTTTCACAGTTTTTGTTTTGGTTTTTTTTTTTTGCATCCAACACTGCTTACATGACCATTCAGAAAGTTATACTAACACCTTGTACTGAAAAATCTTCAAGTCTGAAAAAGATGAAAAACTAAATTCTATCCTGCTATCGATTTAGTAACAAGAGTTATCTATACACATCAATGATATGTCATCGGCTTCATCCTAGTCAGGTAACTACACTGAAATTTAAACCTCAAGCTCCCAGACCAAGACTGCCCGAAAGCAGCATTAGAAGTTTGTGCTTATTATTTTTTAAACCTTTCTTTATTATAAAATCCTGTAAGAGTTTTCATTTGCTTGGGGATGGGAAAGATATAAAATAGTTTTTGGAGTACATTCATACTTTTATTATATGAAATGCTCCAACTATACCATTGATTCCAGACAAATCCAAGCAACTAATCAAATCCAGAAGTCAACAGAACATTCTTACTTAATCTAAGCCACTTATTAATTCATAGACTAATTTCCATGATTTCACTGCCATTAAATTTGATTCACAGTAACTTTTTTATTGCAGTATCTCTCTGTAACTCCACATGCACTAAAATTAAGATGTCTTAATTAACATGTGGATTTTACTCTCAGCAAACATTATGTGTGCTCAGTAGAACTAATCAGGACTGAGCTGCAATGAGATAAAGTCTTAGGATCTAATTTTGGGTGCGGCACAGATGTAGATAAGGAACCATAAAGTTTGAAATTACATTTGTAGGGAAAAATAGCAAGTCTCTTTAACTTCAGAAATTATTATTCAGACAGTTTCACTCTTCCAGTTTCACCAAAGGATGCATTTCACAGAACTGCAGTAAGGGAACAAGGCACAAACTGGTTGTATCACACTATTTCCTTCACCAAAATTATTAGATCCCATTATATCCGCTACGAAATGCAGAGAAAATGGAATGATGCAGAATTCAGCTCCTTCTGCCCTTCATAAAAGTATTGAAACAGATTCAAAAGCACAAAGAATCTCCTAAAAAAAATATTAAATCATCAAATTTTCTCCAGAATATATACTAGAGATGGCATAAATTTAACAAAACGTATTGAAAGAACGATCACCGCAAAAGGACAGCTGTTTTTCACTTTCATTAAGAGGCAACGTGTTTTTCTAGCTACTGTGGAGCAGTAGTAAGAGAGCAGAGCTCAAGTAACCCATTTCCAGCCCTACTGCAAATTCCATCAACTAGAAATAACTAACATACAGGAACCCTGTCAACATTTTCCATTTTTAATATTTTCCTCTCCAAAATACTGCCAGTGCTGATAAAGAAGTCTTTAGCGCTATGTTCTGATTAAAATATAAAAGTTTTCAGGAAGTACAGGCTTTCCTTATTTCCTGGTGACTAGAACAGGGCATTAAAACAAAAGGTGTCGAACTCAATTTTCTCTTTCATTTCTCCAGTTCTGGTTCTTCAGTCGCAGTGATGCATCCAGCTTTACAACATCTAAATATTTCAGGAGTTCCTGAATGAGAAAAATTCTCTCCAATTTTCTAGGTTACTACTGCAATTACTTCAGCCACGTCTCACCCTCGGATGAGAAGGCACAGACAGTCCAACCTCTTGTTGCATTTGTTTCATCCGTACATTTCTGAAATGCAAAATGTTTCCATAACCATTCTTTAAGTTGCCAAGTTCTTCTCACTGAACTTTAAAAACCCAATGTCTTAGCCTCAAACTGCAGATTCTCATTTGCAACCCTACTAACTGAATCTTTTTCAAGATGGGGGAAGCCCATGGGACTTCCTTCAGAGGAGCAACAAGATCAACCTCCTTTCCCCTCTCAGGTAGACTGACAACAACAATCTAACAAGAACAGTGAAACTGATGATATATTCTATCAAAACAGAAAGGAAAACTCGTAGGTCTAAACCTGAATTCCATCACCCATATTTGTCCTGGTGTGACCAAACCACAACAGCATTCTGGTTCAACTCTGAACAAGGCTTCAAGAAAATAAGTCAGCCAAGAGATGGTTTCTCTAAGCCCTGCCTCTGGTGATGCTTTTTCTTTAATTTTACATGCTGCTACATTTAGGAATTTTATGACAAAATTTCTTACTAGTTTTTTTTATCTTCCCAAGTGTTCCACTTTCAGACTTCTTATAACTAGTCACCACGTGTCAGAATAAGCAGGAAGAGTAGCAAAGCAGAGGAAAAAGCAAAGTTACTTTTACTTCAGCAAATGTATGAGTAACAGTGTTCCAAACAGAGCAGCATCATTCCTGTGTTTTCATTTCACTACTGCAGCCTCAGTGCTTGTGCACAAGCTCTCATTTTGATTGCTACAAAGTGCATTTCCTGTCCTCTTGCTTTTCTGGTGTTTTTCCTTCCTTCCATCTCTTAAATGCTTTCTGTGTCCTTTCTTTCTCATTACAGTTGGAAATTTCAGATTAGTCACATGACAGCCAGATGCAAAACTATGGTTATTTTACAAAATTCAGGGACCATCAGGAAAAAGACAGAATTCCCCCTTTCCTACACACCTACAATACTCTGTTCCCATTATGGCACTACCCTACAGCAGTTCCCTTACTACATTTTTATTGCTATTATGGCTGGTGGCTTTCACTGGTCATCATCAGCAAAGTCACCATTCCACCCACTGTGTGTAGAAGACAACAGAAGGGATAAACTGGCAAAATGTAGTACACTGTCCTGGAAAGAGAAAACTGAGTAAGAGGGGGAAGTAAAATATAGAGAACAGTTTAGAGACAAATATATAAAAATGAAGATTTTTAAGGAAAATTCAGCAAGAATCAAGACATTAATATATATGGAAAGAAAAAAAAAAAGAAACAAGGGAGCAAAGCCAACATCAGTTAATACAAGATTTTCAAAATAGTAAGTTTCATTAGGGATCACTCAACAGAGGAAATGCAGCACCAGGTATTTAGTAGTTAATATCTCTTTGATAAACATAATTTCTGCTATCAAAGTCTTCTTAAAATGTCATTATCAGCTCTGAATCAAACGATACTGGTTTTGCACAGTTAAATCTTGTAATAATGATATCATCACATAATGGCTTTATTTCAATAAACTATTTCATCAATGTATCTTAAGACAGTGGTTGCAAGACAAAAAGAGCCAAAACCTGCACTCAATTCCAGTCCCCAGAGACAAAAGATTTAGCAAATCTCTGAACCACCCAAACTATATACGATTGGCTATTAGGCAGCCCAAAAATAACTTTGTATGAATTTAGCAACAAGCTATTACCCTCAATATCCACTAAATTTAGCCACACAATGTGCCACAAATATGTATAAACAGTAATATTTCACAATACTGATCCCACAGTGGAAATGAGCACAGCAGACTTATTGCAGGATTTACTATTGCAAATTTTACACTGCACAGAACCATTTCTCTGGTGTTATAGTTTTTGTCCTTTTACTAAAAATAATCAATTTCATAATTAGCAAAATTATACAAATATTTCAAAGCTAAGTATGCATTTCCTACTAATAAAAGACAAAATGGCAAGATAAATTTTTAAATCCACCTTTTTAAAGAGTTCTAGTAACAATGCATACAGGAAAGCTTTTACTACAGGTAAGAGTGATGTTTCTATTTATTCTGTAGAAAGAAAATGAATATGAAG
Source organism: Numenius arquata (assembly GCF_964106895.1). NCBI lineage: Eukaryota > Metazoa > Chordata > Aves > Charadriiformes > Scolopacidae > Numenius > Numenius arquata. The sequence goes on along the minus strand of NC_133578.1, from coordinate 69,119,384 downwards.
ATGGTCACATCTCTCACACATGAAAAATTTTACGCAGAAGTTCCTTCCATCGCAAAGCTACAAGTAGGCATTAGGAAGAAGTATTACAAAGGGAAATACAAATATCAGTCTTTAAAGTACTGGAAAGTAATGACATATAAGGCCTAACAACCTCACAGTCAGATTAATTCTGCCCATTTGCCCCCAGAAAGTACCTCACACTAAGACGTCAGAATCAATTTGCCATCCAAACAGATTTCCCAACATTTCTTCAGGACAAACCAGAAACTACACTCTAAAAAATTGCAGGAAAACCTTTACTTTTCACAGAACCAAAAAAAAAAAATTAACTAACAAAAAAAACCAAGTGACCACACTCCAGGTTCAATAATGCAAGTAGTTTTTTTCTTGCCATTTTTGTGGCAAGAAACAATAACCTGCAAGTTTTGGGGGTGTTTTCTTTAATAGCATGCTAGAAATAGTATTAAATAATCCCAAATAGAGTCTCATCCAAATAAATTTCAGGGGGTTTTGTTCTGGTTTTTTTAAAAGAGAGAACAGGAAAACTATTGCTAGCTGATGTTATCTGCCCAGTTTACATATTACATGCTCTCCATTCTCAGGTTCCAGCAATTCCAACATGTAAGAATTATGCAACATTTTTGTATGGCTGCGAAATTTAATATAGCTTACAAAATTTACACTATGAAGCACTAGTCAAACATTCATATACAAAACTATGCTCTAATGTTCATATAGGAAAAATTAATAGGAAACTTCCAGTTTCCACTTCTTGACAGTGTAAAAAAGAAAACCATTTTCTCCAATGCACTCAACACATATTAATGGCCACATGGACAGTATTTTTCATTTTTACATCGTCTTCCTTTTGACCCTTCAAAAGCGACCAAGGAAGTAGTGAATTGCCCTGTGAGGTGGGACAACAGTTATTTCAAACTGTGAAAAAGGATACAAAAACAGTAGTAAGTTTACCCAAGCTTGCACCTACGAAGTCTAGAAACAGACACATATTTCCGGCCTTCACAATAACAGTATAAAAAGTCTTTCCTTCTACCACATAGAGGATATAAAACCAAGTGTTCTCCATTCTGACTTCTCCACAAATAGTCTTGTGGTATCTGCAAACACCTATTTCTATCTCTCCATTTTTCGTTATATATTTTGCATTATGTCAGTATAAAACAGAGTATTCACAGTCCTTTCAAATACCTGACTGTCAAGTAACCCAGCCAACTGAAATCCAAAGCAAGGGCCATACAAAATAAGATTTCCCAAAGTCTTACAGGGAAAAAGCTTCCTCAGTACTGAAAAAAAAAAAAAAAAAAAAAAAAAAATCTATCCAGATAATCAAATGTACCAAGTCAAAGCAATGTTGTTTTGATAACTAACCTATTTTAGTGAGCTGTTTCCATTCCAGAACTGCAACAAGGGCCATGTACCTGTATGCTTCCTTCGTTGCCTAACTTATAGTTTATATCAAGCAGATTAATAAAGACTATGGTCTTAGAAAAATAACAAGGTTGTTTTTTTCAAAGCATTATCTGGCACTTACAGGACAACCAGCAGAGAGCTAGAGCCACAAAAGACACAAGAAAATCGGAAAAAAAAAAAAAAAAGCAGAGACGTATCTTTAAATACATCAGCTTTGCAGCCTGCGTCCTACTTGGAGGAGCTAACAGCTTAAGAACCGATCTCACACATGGGCATGTACTTGCAGATCGGTTCAATTTTACTGCTATTGCATTTGTTTTGTCAGCAAGAGGCATAGAGGGGTGTGTCCACATGTATCAGTTTTTGCATGATATTGTATCATAGTATGTATGTTGTATCACTGTATGATTTTGTATCATAAGATAATTCATGTTGGAAGGGTCCTCAGAAATCCTCTAGTCCAACCTCCCACTCAAAGACGGGTCAGGTATGGGATCACACTGTGTTTTCCAGGGTTTCGTCCAGCCCAGCCTTAAAAACTTCCAATGTTGGGGACTCCACGAACTCCGGGCAACCTGATCCACTACCTGACTGTCCCATGGGGAAAAAGATTCTCCTTGTACCTTGTAGCCCGAATCTCTCTTGTTCAACTTGTGCCTGTTGTCTCTTGTCCTTTAGTCACACACTATTGTGGAGAGCTTGGCTAAGTCTTCTTGACAATATCCCTGTAGGTACTGGAAGGCTGCTAGTGGGTCTCCTGAAGCCTTCTCCAAGCTAAACAAGCCCAGTTTCCTTGCCCTCTCTTCACAGGTTGTACACTCCAGGCCCCTGATCATCTCATATATATTTAAAAATTTTCTATTATCAGTCAATCCCATCTCATTCACTGTCTGGTGACAGATGATCACATTGATTTTGACTAAAGCTGCATTTCATAGTTAGCTTTAGTGCATCTAAATTTAACAAGTGGTACAAATTCATTATGGAAAATGACCTCCCCTGCAACAATATATTGTTTTTCACTTGATAAAGAAGAAACTGCAGTTACTGCCACAATAAAGCAAAACCAAACATGCTCATTGACAGCCTGTCATTGCTGATCAGTTTGACCAGGCCTTCTTCTACTCAGTAATCACAAATGCCAAATGACATCAGTGACCCAAACACTGTCTGCAAAAAACCTCCCTCATTTAGAAGCGAGTTTTTAAGCAAAAATAGTCAAAGTACACAATACCCTCTCCAAAGTTTCCAGAATTCAAAGAGAACATCGGATTCCATGAGATTAATTTCAGCAACTACTACACAGATGAAAATTTAAGACCCACAGAAGTGCCTCAGAAAGCAAAAACGTACAGCAGAAGTTCACTATATTTTTTCCCATCCTCTAGAAGCCTTTCTTGATTAACATTTTAACTAGTCACGAACACTGGATCTTTAAATGACAGCAGGCTTTCAGAAAAATGGGAGAAAAAAATAAAACCTTTTCAAAGGCTATTTTTCAGCAAGTGTTCTCAATTTGTTGCTTGTAGAAAAACTGAGCTAAGCAATACTACTGCTCTTCCATTTTGGTTTTGTTAAAAAATATAAAGAGATTTCATGTAAGTTCAGCAACTTTATTTTCTTTGAAACATGTTCTATTTCTGCATGCAGATGAGGGGAATGCATACAGCTTATATATAGAAAGAATTTAAAAAACATCCACCACCCCCTTATGTAACAGAAAGCTAAGAGGAAAAAAAGAAAAAGCCACACAGAGTATTATACCAGCCCATGTCACCCTAATAATAACACAACAGTAGGATTTCTCTAATAAACTCTTTGGTTATGTGCATACATATTATTTCAATTGAAAAAGAGTCCTGTTTTCAGAGTTGTTGTAACTGCAAAGTTTTAATATTAACTTTCTGCTCCTGAATATGGGACCACAGAAGTTTACATCCATATAAACTCGATTTGTTCTACCTGGTAGTCCAGACGATGAATCAATTCCTAGAAAGTTCAGAATAAACTCTATTCTGCCCCAAAATACCAAGCAACTCAGCTACAGAGCTTGCAACAGGGCTCATGCCTGACAAGTCCAAACCTAGACAAGTACTCCAGAACTGACAGGCGACTCTCCCCTGTGAAAAGGCTGGGCAGATCTGATACAAACTATACACTGGATACTCAGTAATTTGTTTGTTTTTTATACAATTAACAAAAGTTTTTATGTAAAAATAGCTTCAGCTTATCTAGTTACATTAACCAATTCTCTTTTGTCACAGGGGATGGTATAAAAAGTTCTATTCAAATTATTTTATTTTTATACCACTATTCAGACCATTTCATGATCTTGGCGTTCAGTTACAGAATCAGTATGTTGAAAACCCACTCTACAGCAACAGCTAAGAACAAGGACTGTTCTGTAAAACGTATTTTCCTTTAGGGACTGTTTATTAAAACACTTTTATTATAATTAAAATCAAAGCTCTGCAGATAAAGTTTAACCAAAGTTTTTATACCGACCATATAACTACAAGAGTAAACACGTAAATAATACACAGACTTTTATATCACACAACCTGGAGGTAGCAGGATCAGATGTTTACGTGAACATGTTTAGTTCTCCAGGAATGCAACAGGAAACAAGGTTGACAGGCCTCTACATTTCCTAGCCCTAACTAATCAGAGAGCAGCTAAGAAAAAACTTCTGGGTGGAAGCATCAACTTCCTGTGTCATCTACTTTAACAAGACCAGGGATTTTTCAAACTGAAAAAGCACGGACAGTGCACATCATGAAATTAGCCCCTTTGCATTAACAAAATTTTGACTAACAACTTCTTTCAAAAGAATAACTAATTTCACAATGCACATGCTGTGTAGCGTGGCCCTTGCGTCCACAAATTTCCATTTTATAGTCTTGACTCTTACTCGGGGTATGACTGGGTGGTGCAGAGTCAGTTTTAAGCACTACATTCCTCCAACCGTTTGATACAAATACAATTGTACTTACCTATTCCACGAATTCTGATTAAGGATGTTTTCTCTTTTTAAAAACAGTTTTGTGAACCTATGAAGTGTGATAACTGAATACAAAACAAATTCGCTCGCATGCCTTCAAACTCAACAAAAAAAGTCTTTAGTCACAGAAGTTTGCCACGTTAACACACCGGTCATCATGCACATGACACTGCATTCCACACTACTCTGGAAATGCTCTTTGCATACTGTGGCTGCATAAGCAACTAAAAGCAAACAAACAAATGCCCATAGAAAAATGTAATTTGATTTCTGAAGAGAGAATATTTTCCTAAAAGCTAATAGTTTTAACAGACTTACTATGTGGAAATTCGTGACGTTCACATGTGAAGCAGTCAATTAATAGCTACACTCAGTTTTATAATTAGACATCAAAACATACAATATACACAAAGTAATTTTGCTCTTAGCAAATATGGCACAATGTCTTCCATACCATTTTTGTAAGTAGTCCAGTGCCTCCAAACGAGCACCAATCTCAAATGTGATTCCAGGACGATTAGGAGGCTTTTTACTCATCTTGGTATTTTCTTTTTCACTACCTTTGGAAGAAAAAAATAAAATATATTAAAACACATAATGTTGTTTAAAACACGTCACTGACAGCAAATATATTCCAGAGGGCAGAAAAAGATGTGAAACTTCTATCCTGACTTTCCATTGACTGCTTAGTTTTCGTAAGTATAGCCAAGGCCCAAAGACAGCATTAAGAAAAATGAACATATTTTTATTCAGATTTCTTTCCCTAAAAAAAAGCCAAACAAAAAACCCACAACCAAAACCAGTCATCAACGTGAACTCAAAAAATAAAAAACAAATATCTGGTGTTCACGTCTAGAACTGTACTGCAATGTACTTCCTTGACATCCCTTTGGAGCATAATTTTGAGTTACCTAGAGTCAGTGTGTTCTCTCCTCTGCTGTGGAAAAGGTCAAACCCAAGAAAAACACACCTTATGGAGAGCAGAAATTTAGAGACAAACATGGCCTAAAGAACAGGTAAGATGAAATTAGCAAAACCAAAAATAAACAAACAAAAAAAAGCCATCTTCAGTCTTTCTATGCACTGTCGAGTCTCATTCATCACACTAAGTAACTTTCATTGACAAGTGCTTTTTAATTGTTTTCGGTAATTCAGTTACTATCAAAAAAATCACTTCTCTCTCCGACTTCTACCGCTATTACCGTGACTTTCTGATGCACCACCTTTACCACCCGGCAGCACGGCGGCGTTTCCCGCTGGGGCCGGGGGCTGCCTGCCCACCGAGGAACGCGGGTGCGGAGCCTCCTCGCTCCGGACGAGACCAGCGGCACTCGCACCCCAAATTTCTATGGGGGGCTCCCCTGCCAACGGCGGCAGCGCGATGCGGGACAGCTGCCCCGGAGGCGGCGGCCGACCTGAGGGAAGCCGGTGCCGCTCCCCGGGCGCGGAAGACACAAAGGGGTCCTCCCCGAGCCGGGCTCGGAGCGCGGGAGGGCCCCGACCGTCGGGGGCTTAGCGCTCCCGCAGGCCCTCAGGAGGAGGCGAGCGGTCGCGGCCCACCGGACCCCCGGGCCGCGGGCAGGACCCAGCGCGGGGAGGGCCGCGGGCGCCGCCCCGCCAGGCCCCGGGTGCCGTGAGGGAGACCCGCGCCGCGCCGGGCCTGCCCGGAGGGGGCGACGGCCCGGGGCCGCCCGCCTGCCCAACCGCCTGCGACCTCCCCGCGTTCCTTACCGCCGCCTCCTCCTCCTCTTCCTCCTCCTCCTTCTCCTCCTTCTCCTCCGACTCGCAAAGGCAGCAGCGGCGGCGGCGGGACCTGTGGCGGCCGCGGCTCGGCGCGGCGGGGGCTGTCCGGCGCGGCGGCCGCCCTCACAGCCCCATCCTCCCCGCGCCCCGCCGCCGCGTCACCACCCCGCGACGCGCCCGCGAGGCGCGGCCCGGCGCCGCCATTGCCACCGCCCCCGCCACGTGACTGCGGAGACGCCGCCGCGTGACGAGGGGTGGAGGGGGGGGAGGGAAAGGAGAGAGAGAGAGAGAGAGAGAGACAAAGAGAGGCAGCGGCGCGCATGCGCAGCGGCGGGCGGTGATTGACAGCGCCGGTGATTGATTGATTGATTGACAGCGCCGGTCGCCCCGCCCCGTGGGTGACGCTGCGTGGTGCTGGCGCAGCGTCACGGCTTTCCCTGCTGCCGTCATACTGCGCCTCAGCCATCAAAGCAGGGGAGAGGGAGAGAGGAGTGGGGGTGGCCACCGAGTAGGCCTCTGAGGTGGCCGTGGCCCGCGGCCGGGCAGGCACCAGTCAGCGGGTGCCGAGCAACGGCCTCCCCGCGGGCTGTGTTTACCTCACGCTTTCGCCACGGAACCAGCTGTGTCGCCAGCCACGGATTTTGTCGCTTTTGCTCTTCCCAGTCTCTCCCCGCCTCGCTGGGGGAGCGAGCGGCTGGGTGGGCGCTCGGCTGGTGGTGAGGCCTGCCCGCCGCCGTCCCTCTGGCACCCAGCGTGGGGTCTCAGACAGTGACAGAGTCGGTCGGGGTGTGCCAGGCTGGGTTTATAGCTATTACAGCTGCTACGTGCTGATTTATTTGCCCCCTTTCTAGCCGCACATTAAACTCCGGGGCTTCTTAATGGCTGCTTTCAGCTTCTGGTGTTTGCTGTGCTGCTTATCACTCTGTTTTGCTTTGCCTGGGAGACCTGTGATAAAAGCACAGGCCTGGAGCCAAGTCTGGCATTTGGCCCCTGCATTGCTGCCATCACAGTACTCCAGGAACCACCTCGTGGAGACCTTCCTCCTCTTCTTCTCCAGAATAGATATTTCCAACCTTCTTACAATGACAAGACCAGCATCGTGACATCCCCATGGATGTGTCAGTAAGATAACAGTCAAGTTTCCACCAGCTAACAGAAAAGAAATGCAAACTATCCTAGGAATAATGGGTTTCTGGAGACTACACATTCTGGATCACAGTCAGCTCATGAGTCCTCTCTGTCAAATGACCCGAAAGAAGAACTATTTCAAGTTGGGCCATAAACAGCAGCAGAACAGCCAGGAGATAGTTTGTGAGATAGTCCTTGGGCCCAGCCAGAGAGGACCAGCTGTGAGAAGTATGCTCTACACTGTAGTTGGGTAGCATGGCCAGCCTTGGAACCTCTGGCAGAAACCACCTGGAGAGACCCAAGGTGTTCTAGGATTCTGGAGCCGGGAGTATCAAGGGTCCGAGGTGCCTGTGCCGCACTAGATATTCATAGGAGGGGTCTATTCTACACCTTATACAACCGACACTACATGAAATAAGTGTGTAGCGTTGATCATGCAATGGGCTCAAATGGGAAATCCCAACTGCCTGTGAATCCTGGAAGAGATCACGGTTTGGCCAGGAGGCAGAGGCTTTGGAGCATCACCTGAGAAGGTGGCTGAGGCCCAAGAGTATAATAAGTTAGCAGAAAGTGAAAGACAATATGCCTCGTTTACCAGAGGATCCTGTTGTGTTGTGCTTCTGTGTGGAGCACGTCATGGACTGATTAGTGTTCTATGGAAGTGGGATGTCCCACAAGCTAAGAGAATGATGTCTGTGTGTATGTCAAAGGACCAAAGCATATTTCGTGCCTTGCAACATCAACTTTAGCAATAAAACCTGGGGCAGAGGAAGAAGAGTGATGGGGGTCTTTTGTCTTCCAAGGTGGCCGTTGGTGGGAGACTAGCTGGTCATGGGTCTGCTGGTGGGAGGTGGTGAGTGATGGTCTTTTCATTACTTAGGGGTTTTTTGGGTTGTGGTGTTTGATTCAGATTTTGGGGTTTTTGGTTTTTTTTTTTGCTTTCTTCCACTTGATAAACTGTCTTTATCTGGATCTTCAAACATTCTCACTTTTTTTCTTCCAGTTCTCTCCCCCATCCCACTGCAGGGGGAGTGAGCGAGTGGCTGTGTGGGTGTTCAGCTGCTGTCTGAGGTCAACCCATCCGCTTTGGTTAGTCCCTGCGAGGCTGCCTCCCACGTTCAGAGTCTTTATGAGGAGACTCTGCAGTGCGATATTTTAGATTTGCTACAGGATTTTTCACTCCTCTCTTGACTTTTCCTTGTTCCCATTTTCTGGATAGTGGTGGCAAGCAGGAGAGACTGAAGGAGGAAGGAGGCTTGAAGAAAAATAAAACAAAGTGCACTTTTTGTTGTCTCTTTAATAAAAAAAGTTGTTATTGCACTTATTTGAATTCTCCAGCTGTGAGTACACTCCATGTAGTTTTGATGCAGGCTTTTGTTTAGAGGGTTTGTTACAGGATGGTGAGAGCTGTTGTGTTGGCAATGAGGCCTCTCTGGTTGGCAATGAATGTGCAGCATCAGGATGCTGCTAGAGAATTGAAGGTGCTTCTGTCCAAGAAGAGGGAGATGGAGGAAAGACAGAAGAGGCAGCGAGGACAGGGCAGGGTATGTGTGGGCAGTTGGGTCATGCTCTGTTGACTGCCGGAGGCTGGCTGGGTTATGCTGTGATGTGAGGAGGGCTCGCAGCAGTGTGTGGCACCGTGAGCATCACCTCACTGCTGGGGCTGTCAGGAGAAGGAGGCAGAGCTGATGGCAGGCTGCAGAGGCACAGCAAGCCCCAGTTATTCAGTAATATGGGATAAAAGCTCATCTGCACACCCACAAAGGAGCACAGAGGGACAATAGCAGGAAGGGGGGCCCAAATAATACCTTGCCCTGCCAGCTCCCAGGAGCCATCAGCCCATCAAAGGCCCATTTCCTCAAGCTCAGTGGAACACAGGGGCACAGTGGCAGGTGGGAACCCAAATTGAGGACCTAGAGGAAGGGACTCCCCAACACAGGGTGCTATGTGTGACACCTACCACACTGCCTTCAGAACATCAGAAGTACGCTTGTGGTCCAGCAGTACAGAGCAATGTTTCGTTGCACTATTACCAGAACAGTTAGGAAATCAAGGAGCCCCAGCCAGTGTCCCCATTTCTTTGCTGCCATTTCGGGTATACCCACCCCTGCCCAGCTGTAGCCCTGAGGGCACCCACAGCCCTTACCGGCCCTGACTTGCTTACTGCGGTACCTCCCCCAACCTGCCCATGGCCCAGGATGCCGTTTCAGCTACTCTGTTCCACCATAAAGCCAGTGAGGAGCAACTTTGGCCAAGACTTTTCTTTTTTATTCTTTTACCACAAAAACGTCTCTGATACTTAGTCTCGTCTCCCAGAAACACAGGGCTTACATGGCCTCATTGCATGTCTGTCTTCCCTTTTCCCTTTCTCCATTTACTTCCAGAACTTTTGCCTTACTTCAAGCTTGACAGAGAGACAGAGGTCTCATCACATCATCCCAACGTGTTTTGTCAAAATACTCAACCAGGCAGGAAAGAGCGACTGCCTTGACCTCTCTGTGATAGAAAGACTCAGTGCTTTACCCTCCTTCAGACACCAGAACATCATTGCAAGGCAGAGATGCAGGAAAGGGGATTTCATTACTTCTGCTCCTCGCAAAATTTGGTGTTTAATCTTGTCACGAAGCATGTCTTTAGCATTGTGAGTATTATACAGACCACAAATTGGAAACCAAACTGGATAGGAGATTTTATCTTGCCAGTCAGTGACTCACAAAGACTTGGAGGGGGAATAGAGGATTTCATAATCAGCTGAGCATGAGCTCATGGTGTGCTGCTGATGCTGAAAAGACTAATGCAGCCTTTGCAAAGCACATGCATGTGGAAATACTGAGTAGGAGTAGAGAGGTGACATTATCTCTGCACTTGGCACAAGTACGTTGTTATTAAAATAACTTGCTGTTCAGAAAAGCCATCCAAAAACTGGAAGGGTTCAGGAAAGATCTGGGAGAATGATCAAACACCTGGGAAAAAAAAAGATATTATTGTGTGAGACCCAGACATCAGTTTTTTCATTTTATTTATTTTTTCTTGTGGGCGATCGGATTAGTCCATAAAAGAACTACTTTAAATGTCAGATATTGCAATCGCGAGGTGACAGTCAACAGAATAAAACTTCATCTTTGTTTTTGTCCTTTTTATAGTAGGAAGAGATACTTAAAGTGACTGCTGGTGCTTGTATTTAAATGATACCCGCATGGCCTCAGCCTAGCAAACATGCAGCAGCACCTCTGCCCTGCTCTATCCGTCTGTAGGTCACAGCCTGGCTCTGCTCTGTCATCTTCTGTCATTTTTCTGCCACTTCCTAGGTCATTTTGACACTGGCATCAGTTGTTAATGTCCTGCTCTTCAGTTTCTTTTCCTCTCATCCTAGAAACTTCCTCCCCTTTGGAAATTCCTCCTCCTTTTGTGAAGATTTCCAGTATCTCACCAAACACTTCTCTTTTCCTTTTAAAGCCCTAACATTTCCAGATGCTGGGAAATATCCTAAAGGGGCTGAGTTTTGGAGCATCTGGCCTTGTATAGGAAAAGAAAGTAGCTAACAGCCATTGCCATGGACACCAAACAAAATAGTAGCCCCATAGGTTTGGGACACTAACCCCAGTCTTTTCCAGTTTTAAAAGACACTGAAGCTGGACATTTTTCACTCAATTGCTCGCTGTTTCTTTGCAGAATGTCTTTAACTCATTAAGTGGCTTCTCCCAGAGAGCTGGCTGTTTGCTGACAGCTATTGCAACCACAGCACTGTATTTTATGGCACGCTGGAGAGGTGACATGAAGCTATAAACCAGAAGTTTATAAACCAGAAGCTAGTTCCCTACTAGCAAGGATGAAGTATAAGGTGAGGATGCTAAGGAGTGAGACCTGCTAAGGTCTGGTGAGTAATGAAATTTACATTTATAGAGATAGTTTCATATTAGTGAAAGAGTCCCAAATCCATGCGAAGAAGGAGAAGAATGAAAGAGAAGAAAGAAAGAGAAGAAAGAGCAAACACTGACTGTTGATGGAGATTAAAGGGATGGGGTGGGAGGCAGGTGCTCACCAGAGTGGTACCTCCTGATCCTCTGCATGGCTGAAAGGGAGCAGCTCCCCGGTCTGGATGAGGGCAGCTTTGCTGTGCCATGTTACAGCCTGATTAACCCCCTTTCTGTGTGTCCGTTGGATATTTCTGAGGGGCATAGTCAACATTTGCTCTATGAACATTGTTTTGCAATGAATGTTAGACCTCCTGAGATTTAATCGTGCTTTTGCCTCGGAAACAGTGCTGTGCAATGTGTTGCTTACTTCTGCCTTACATATTGCAGCCATATGCTTTGGATTGTGTTTTGGTTTTTAAGGGGGGGTCCATAGATTGGAACACAACAGTAAATATTTTACTGAGGATTTTTTTAAAGCCTTGATGAGAACAGTACTGAACAGAAAATGTGTTAATACCTGCTATGATTTTACACTTATTTCCTTGATTATTTCCCTGTGAGACATAAATTCAGCAGATACTTTACAGTAGGTCAGCAGAGCACTTGAGTTGCAGACATAGCCCAGTGGTAAGTTTTTCATGGTCTACCATTTTGAGAGCTGACTTCAGGGTGGGTAAGGGAAAGGGACAGAAGGAACATCCTGTCAAGACAATAACTGTGTTGGAGTCACCCTCTGAGCATGCAGCAGCAGGATGTTTATCGCGGTTGTAATGATATTGGGGAGTGCTGTAAGAGAAAGGAGAGACTGACAGGCAAATCACTTCAAGACATGCAGTCTAGTGAGGACTTGTGTTGTGGTCAGATCGCCAAGATGTATGTGTAGAGAGAATTTGCAACTTGGACCGAAGGAAAACAGAACTCCAAAACTCACATCTGTCCAACCTGGTGGAGTCCAGCAGTGGGAATGAAAACAAAAAAGCATCACATCTGCCAGCAGGCAATACCAATCCCTTTGTAAAACTAATGTGATATTTTCCTGTCTCCTTTGTGGTCCTGTGAAAACTCGGGTGGCCTCAGGGGATGAAGGATGGTTTTTGATTAAGAGATTAGCCCTGGGTGTCCAACCCTGCCTGTAAAATGCTTGCAAAGCATTTGTTTATGGGAGGAGTCACTTGTTTCTTAATACTCAGCCATTGGGTCTGTGCTGGCATAGCCTTCCAGGAACCTGTCCATGCCATCAGAGTTCTGGTCTCTGTCCTCAGTTGCCTTGTAGGCCACATTCAAATCCTTGATCTTTATGCAATGCTGGAGAGCATCCAAGCTATAAAACCACTCTGCCTCTAGCGTATCGTGATCCTCCACTGGATACCAAGGCTGTCTGTGCCTTTTCCTCTCCCTAGCAGTTGAATTAGTCCAGAACATCAGTTTGAATCCAGCTGGAAATGCGACAAGTATGGCACAGGCACATCTGGAAAAATTGCAAACAGTTCCAGAAAGGCCTGCGGAGTTTCAGTACAAGCTTCACAAATTTAGACTTTGCTTAAATACTGGCATTCAGGCAGAAAGGAACTCAGCCACTGTCAGACTGCAGTGGTTATTTACACAGAAATATAGAGACAACTGATAGCGGGGCTGTGTAAAACAGCACAGAAGACAGGCTTTTTAAAGAACATTATTACAGTATCACTGTCAATTGTTGCTTGTCTTCATTTATAAATTCATCAGTATGATTTATTATAGAAATGACCATGGCATCAGTATCATCATTATTTTGCCAGTACCATTTTCTTAGGAACCAGCAGTACAAAACCCTCCACTATTGGTCCTAGAATCATAGAATCGTTTAGGTTGGAAAAGACCTTTAAGATCATCGAGTCCAACCGTTAACCTAACACTGCCAAGTCCACCGCTAAACCATGTCCCCAAGCACCTAATCTACATGTCTTTTAAATACCTTCAGGGATGGTGACTCAGCCGCTTCCCTGGGCAGCCTGTTCCAATGCTTGACAACCCTTTCAGTGAAGACATTCTTCCTAATATCCAATCTAAACCTCCCCTGGCAGAACTTGAGGCCATTTGCGCTTGTCCTATCTCTTTTTACTTGAGAGAAGAGACCAACCTCCACCTCGCTACAACCTTTATTTGGGTAGTTGTAGAGAGCCATAAGGTCTCCCCTCAGCCTCCTTGTCTCCAGGCTGAACCCCAGTTCCCTCAGCTGTTCCTCATAAGACTTGTGCTCTAGACCTTTCATCAACTTCATTACCCTTCTCTGGACATGCTCCTGCACCTCCATGTCTTTCTTGTAGTGAGGGGCCCAAAACTGAACACAGTACTCAAGGTGGGGCCTCACCAGTGCTGAGTACGGGGAAACGATCACTTCCCTAGTCCTGCTGGCCACACTATTCTTTGTACAAGCCATGATGCTTCCTGGCCACCTGGGCACACTGCTGGCTCATATTCAGCCATCTGTCGACCAACACCCTCAGGTCCTTTTCCGCTGAGCAGTTTCCAGCCACTCTTCCCCAAGCCTGTAGTGCTGCGTGGGTTTGTTGTGATCCAAGTGCAAGACCTGGCACTTGGCCTTGTTGAACCTCATCCCATTGGCCTCAGCCCATTGATCCAGCCTGTCCAGATCCCTCTGCAACACCTTCCTACCCTCCTCAAGCAGATCAACACTCCAGCCCAACTTGGTCTTGTCTGCAAACTTACTGAGGGTGTACTTGATCCCCTCATCCAGATCATTGATAAAGATATTAAAGAGAACTGGCCCCAATACCAAGTCCTGGGGAACACCACTCATGACCATCCACCAACTGTATTTAACTCCATCCACCACCACTCTCTGGGCCTGGCCCTCCAGGCAGTTTTTTAGCCAGTGAAGAGTACTTTTGTCCAAGCCATGGGCAGCCAGTTTCTCTAGGAGAATGCTGTGGGAAACTGTATCAAAGGCTTTACTAAAGTCCAGGTAAACAACATCCACAGCCTTTTGTTTAGTAACAGTCAGATCATCTTGTGAGGAAGTTTACAAAGAACTCTAATGAGGACCCACCTGAGGTCTGTTAGGGACCTTGACTAAATTCTGCATCGACTGATGGATTTGAGTGTCAACCTCCTCCTTTTGTTTACTTCCTCTGCTAAATAGTTTTTAGAGGAGCAATATTTTTGGATGCAAGGTGGGGAGCTGCAGATTCTAATGGAAGCACTTCTTTTCCCCATGTATGCTTTTCCACTGTTCTTATGTAGTAATGGGACAGTGTACAAAATTCCTCTCAAGCACATTCCCATGCCTACATCAAGTTAAACACCAACCAAATTTCCTTCTGATACCATATAATCAAAGAGCAACACAGAGACGCAACACAGACTCATGGTGGCTTTGCACAGAGAAGTGTCATTATGCATCACAGTTTTGCTTGAGTTAGATACTTTCTTGTCGTGGTTTGGGCCGGGTTGGCCAATGACAAGACAACAGATGCTCTCCCCCACCTCTTGCTCCAAGGAGAGGAAGAAGAGAGAGAAAGAGAGTTATGAGTTCAAGGAAAAAAATAATCTAATTTAATGAAACATTAATAATAGAATAAAAATGAAACAATGAAATAGATACAATATATACAATTATATATACAAAACTGTATCAAGCTCCCAGGGAGATGTCACTGTCAGGCACTAGACTGGTCACTGAAACTGGATTCTGGAACACTGATGGGGTTTGTCTACCTACTCTGAAGGTAGACAAACTCACAGGGTCCTCCTCATTGAAGACAATCCCTTGAAAAGAAGAAACAGAAGAGGAGCCAACCCAACCCCTTTGATCCCTCAGCTTTTATGCTAAGCATGGCAGATGGGTTGGAATACTCTGTTGGTCAGTTTGGGTCCCCTGACCTGTCCACTCTTCCCCAGAGGTGCAACCCCTCCATGGGGTAAAAAAACAAGTCAGCTGACCCTGGTTGCCAAAGCAGCAAGGATAAGGAAGAGCCTCTCTCACTGAACAGAGAGTTGGCTCTTCTCCACCCCAAACCAGGGCATCTCTAAACACTTTTCCTCTACCTGGACTGTGTGTGTAGTATAATCAGTGATATCCGATACAGCATTATTGCAGTAGGCTCTTGTGGAGATCCAAGCAGTGGGTATATCAGCAAACTCATTAGCAAACTAATTCTAAGTTTTACAGGTCTATGCATTGTACTCCAACATGCGAAACAGAAATGCCCTTTGTTGCCTGTATTGCAGGAGCAATTAAGGTAAAATAATGAATTTTGGAAAAAAACCCTCAACCCTGAAACTAAGGAAGTCTCTGATAGGGTGGAGTGGGATTTCCATCTGATAACACTAAAAATTAATTTGTTCCTGTCTTAAAGCAAATTAATCTTTGTTCATGCAGCAGACCTGATAAGGTTATTAAAAACGTATACAATGTGCCAGTTCTGTAAACTGCAATTAGATGCTAACTTTATGCAGGATCAGCCTTCTCTTAAAATTGAATTAAAATGTCTGAGTTTGTGAGATTTTTTTTTTTTTAATTAGAAGGGTACCTCAAATATTGCTGAGTGGTTCTGCTGCCTAAAGGAATGGACTTAATTTAAACTTCATCATTCACAAAGGTGAATTAAAATGAGTCATAGTTTCCCCTGCAGCAAGACTGCAGACAGGAAGAGTTTCATAGACCTTCAGTTTGACCCAGTGTGGCTCTCTGAGGTTGGAGTGACCAGCACTTCCCCTGCTTGTTTTTTTGAATGTTTCAACCAATTTTCAGATGTCTCGGACTGTTTTTTACTTGTTGATTACTATGTAAATAGCGTTAGCAAAGAGCTGTGATATGGGACAAATGATCTGATTTGATGGTCACTGAAGCCTGACCACAAATAATACCCTGCCCCAAAGGCTCTCAGGCCCATCCCAGGGGCCATCAGCCCATCAAAGGGTGGTCTGCACCAGCCCAGAGGAGCACTGGAGCACAAAAGCAGGTGGGAACCCAAATTAAGGGCTCAGGAGAAGGGACACTCTGTCTGGACCTCTCCCAGAGCTGTCCCAGGGGAGCCTCAGATCCTGTGTCCAGGCATGAAGCCCATGCAGATGAGTCAATACCAGAGCACCTTTGGGACTGAGGAGCATTGCCGTCTGGGGGCATGGGACACATGGCCAGGGGTGTCTCTAAGAGTGATGCCATAGGGAGTGGGCTGCAGAGGACCAGGGGATTGTGGAGCAGCTGTATGTGTGTGTGATGGTCTGTACCAGCAACTGGAGTGGGGCTGTGACCCTGAGGGCTTGTATGTCCAGGTGCCAGCAACTGAGGAGACTGGGATTTCAGGGCAACTACTGGGTAGACTGAGTGTCTGAGCCCAGGTGCTAGAGGGATCCTGCTGGTGCAGATGTATATATATCTATACATTCTCACTAGTGGACCTTGATCCTGCTCAGCCAGAGAGGGGAGCAGGATGAGGCCGTGTGTGTGTGTGTGTGTGTTCATGTGAGTGCTCTGTGTGTCCCTCTGTTATCTGTGTGGCCAGCTGTGAGTGTATATATGGTGTATACACGTGCTCTGCATGTATGTGCCTACCAGGTATACATTGTCAGCCTCCATGCTGGTGGTGGTGGCCCAAATCTGGGTTCTTTGTCTGGTGTGCAAGCCACTAACACACAGAGCAGAGGTATTTCCAAGTTTACTCCATTAATGCACAGAAATGGAGTGCTCGTCCCAAAATGGCAGCACATCTTAATTTCAAAAATTTCCCTTTTTATACTCAGATTATTACATATTCTAACAATTAATACATATTCATTGTTATTCTCTTTAATGATTGGTTGAGATTTCTTTGCTTCCTGTGTAAATTACTGCACATACTCTGTTTTCTTCTTCCATTGCTCTCTTCTGAGTAGATGGTATCATTTGGGCAGGTGGTCAGTGAGTTGGTGGTCTTGATCTCCCCCTGCCAAAATTACCTTTTACCTGCTTCTCCTCTAATCTTGGCACTTCCAGGTAGTTTTCTTGGTTTGCTGGCCAGGCCTACAGTTCATCACTCTCTTGACAGGAATATCCTGCTTATTGACAAAGCTACATTGTCTAGTAGTTAGTTCCTTAATTTAATCCTTGATAAATCATGTCTAGTTACTATTTCTCTCTAAATGATCAAATAGGGTTGGGGCTGTATTTTAGCAACAGCAGCAGGTTCCCTTGGTTGCTTTGATTACGTTACATTTCATTTTTCCAATTAATATCAATTTTACTATGGCAGTGGGACCTTCAGGCCCCAGACTCACCTCTCTTGGACTGCCAGACCCAGTACAATATGTTTTCTCCTTTATTTGTAGTGTTGTCGAAAGCAGAGTAAGCCTGGGAGGAGAGAATAAAGATAGGGGGTACTTAGTATTGTGATTTCTCATTTCCTTCCTTTTGTGGGTTGAACTTGTAATGTATGCAACAGGCATAAAACTGCTGCACAACAAGCTTGTTGGGGTGTTCATTTCCTAAAATATGAAATCTGACGGTTGAGGTGGGGCTTGGGGTTGGGCAGGAAGTTTGAGGAGCAACAGGTAACAAAAGCAAGTTTTATGTAAACCTTTGTGTCTGTATATAAACTACAGGCTAGCACCTACCTATAAAATACTCACTAATGCACAAAGCTTATGCATCAAAAGCTTGTGGAACAGTGAGTTTCAGATATGAATATTAGTGATTACAAAAGAAAGCACCTCTAAGTCTAAATATGTTGTAGACACAAAATATTTTAACTATATAGATGAACATGAAAGGCCAACGTCCTTCAAAAAAGCAACCCAAGCTTAGAATTAATTGTTTCCCATTGAGAAGAATAAGAAAACAAATGAAAAATACTCCCAAGAAGTAAATTAATTTATGTATAGAAATTCTTCAGTGAGTGACCTAATTTTAAAGACCGTTGGGAATTGATGTCTATTGCCTGTAGAGAGACAGGGTGGCCTGGGAAATCCTGCTGTGATGAAGCCCATGCATCCATAGAAATAGTGTTGGACTAAATTTCCTTATTGGCATAATTTCACTAAATTAAAAGAAGTGATGTGAATAACGAACACCACCTTGTGTTTTCATGTTTGAGCAAAAGGACCTCAAAATGTTCAGTTTTGTTTAGTTCCCAAATAGAAGCTCTTTTGTAACATCCTAATTGCCTAATTCCTATTTTTGTTTCCTTTTCTGTGAGGTGAGAATGTTACATTCCTTTGTTATCAGTGGAAGTATTTCTCCTTCTCCAGGGGAAAAAAAATACAGTTAAATCCAATCAATCATATTTTACTAGGTTTATGCTTTCTTTTTGTCAGCTATACATACAGACATAAGGAGATGTTCCTACCAGCATGTTTTATCTATTTGTCTGGAGATGAAGTTTTGCCCTCTAAGGTTGTATAATTCTTCAGTGTCGAGCGGCTGATTTATATTGCTTTTGTGTGTGATAGTTCTACAGCCAAATCATTTTGAGTGCCAGGACATCTTATTCAGGCTCCATTTCTCTTACATGGATTTTACTTTATTTTTGTGTACTTTAAAGTGTGATAAATTGATACCTTACATAGTATGAAACACAGGGAGTGGAACAATTAATGTTTACAA
Source organism: Numenius arquata (assembly GCF_964106895.1). Classification (NCBI taxonomy): domain Eukaryota; kingdom Metazoa; phylum Chordata; class Aves; order Charadriiformes; family Scolopacidae; genus Numenius; species Numenius arquata. The sequence continues at coordinate 69,100,582 of NC_133578.1, read as the reverse complement.
ATGACTTTATTCCTTTCTCCTTTCAAAGGAACTTATCTTTACATTGCGCGGTATATATTTGCAATAATGTTTTTGACCATGAAACTTAAAACAACTCTGAACTCTCACCAAGTGCATCTGCTTTATAATAGCGCTTTTTGCAAAATGTCTTGTTAATGTATACGGATAGTTTGGTGACGGGATGATTTTCCTACGTCAAAGCTTGTCAGACTCACAAGCATTTCAACAAATGGAGTGATTTGGAGATACCACTTTAAAGTTTTCTGAGTGAGGTAGAAAATTAAAGCCGAAACAAAAGTCTCCATCGCTTTTCTTCATGAGAAAAGCTTCTGTCTTTGTTCCCCATCTCATAATTGGAGTGGACCGTTATTTATAGTGTATCTTGTCTTTTGCAACAGCCTGCAAGAGCGTTCACTGGGCTAATCTTAATCTTCACTTTGCTCTTCAAAATGAATGCTTCTGCTGTGAGGCTACTTCACAGGAAGCGTGACCTCATTCTGCTCCGTGCCGCTGATTGCACGGGCTGTTTTCAAAAGGCAACAGGGGACTTCACCGACCTGCCTTCCCCGAGCCCCAGGGCTAATCTCTGCCAGGAAGCCACAGAAGGAGCACCCTCCACCTCACTCTGAGGCTCCCGTGTTGTTGATGAGCAACTTTTTTGCACGCATGTGTTAATAGTGAAATGGATTTTCCAGGTTTGGAATATTTTTCCACATGCTTATCTCTTAATATATTTGTCAGCTGAGGAATAACTAGGCTTTGGATTCATTTCTATCCTGCTCTTCAGGAAGTTTTGTATTTTTGTGAATGTTGTTATCTTTACCTGCAGGGAGAAGAGACTGGACTGCTCTTCAAAAATGACTGATACGTGTGAACAAATAAAGCTACTTTTGTAGGCACTTGTGTTTGGTAGGTACAATAGAATAAAGCTGGTTGCCTGGAGTTCAGCTATTTTAATAATTAGCACTATATTTTTGTATATACTAATGTAAATATTTAGAATGTAAACATGGACCGGGGGTTGCTGGCTACCGAGTGAGGACATCATTGGCTTAAAGATTAATTTGATTTTTGGAAGGAAAGGTGATTAAAAATGACTGATTTGGACAGTGACTTTTTTTTTTTTTTTTTTTAATATTACGACATGGGCTTTTGGGTGTTATGAAATTCAAGGGGAGTTGTTGCCTTAAGCTATTTTTTGAATTCTTCACATAAAATATTGCCGCGTTCACTTCAGATTCACTTTTAGCGAGATTTCTTAAAGCTGTTGACCTTTTCTCATGTCATAGTTTAAAGGTTGCACATTGATGCTCATTTTGTGGATTACAGATGTAATACTGCTGCTTCGTTGTACAGCGGTGGTTGAGATGCTTTGTTTTGGCTTGCTTATATTGTTACTATAGCTTCTCACTCTATTAATAGAATATTAATGTGAATATAACTGAATATTAAGTGAAAGCAGAACACTGTGCAGCATTGTCTACAACATAATGTTTCCAAGCTTTCCTCAGCATTGATTGAATTATGATTTTCAGGAACCCTCTTAATTAAGTCATGAGACAAAAATTTTCATGATTGAAGGTAGCAAAAAAATCCATTGGACTGCCTGTTCTAGACTATAGAAGCTTCATATTATCATTAGTTAAAATAGTTTGAAAGCAAATTACAACTGCTTATTAACTGTTCTTCAAAAGAGAGAAGGTCATCACCTCCCCGGTAATGTGTTTGCACATGTGCATCTCTCGCTTTCTTTTATAAATACATGTATATACTCTATTTTACCTTAAATTTTACTACTGTGGAAGGTGGCCTTGCAAATTTATGAGACAATTCAAATTAGTAACGGAAGGACTGCGGTTTGTTCTGCCACTTTGATCAGTGTGTGTCAACCCTTTCTAACGAAAGCGCTACCCATATGTAAGCCACTATTTTTAAATGTTGTTCTTTTTTAGTGGTTACTCCTTTGTGTTATCACAACTGAGAGAATCACATGCCGTACAACTGTGCTAAGGGTTTCAGTTGCTGGAAAGTTTCACTCTCAGATTATTAAAGAGTAGTAGTAACTGTATATATATATATATATATATGTATATGTATGTGCATTTGTAGCAGGTATAACTGATGCATCCCTTTTCAAACAAATTTGCCCTATAATCAATCACTTTTGTCTAAGCGAGAATATATTGTAACTAACAATATGACATATATTGATCTTACACATCTTGATTTTCAAACAAGACAAAAGAAAACATACTTCTTTTTAAACTCTTTTACAGATAATCTATACTGCGTGTTACCCCAAGGTGTAAGAGACAATACTTTTCAAGATGTATGGAATATCACATGTTGCATCGGCACCAGGAGCAAGTAAATTTGAGCACATTCATCTGAGATTTTGATTAAAAAAAAAATCTGTCGTGGAGGGGATCTTGTTTGGCTGATAAGATTTGGGATTTTGCAGATTTTAGTTTATATCCAGATCTACAAACCACCTGTTGATTTCTTCCTGTATTTTCTTTTAGAGTTTGGATTAATTTCTTGGTTTTGAGTATAATATTTTTGCACAATTAAAAATCATGATTTTGCCTAAAATAAGAAAAAATATTTCAGGAGCTAATTGCATATGGAAAAAAAAAAGATCTACAACATGTCAGTCTGTGGAATACACCACTGCTCTCACTTTTTCTACAATTTGCGGTGGGACATTCTGACCAATGCTACTTGATCTCTTTGTACCTCCACCAAGCTTCCTCCAGTTGTCTCCTCCTCAACCTGTTTTTGCAAGTGCTGAAGCGTAATTTTCTCATGATAAAGTGAATTTTTTTTTTATTTTTTTTTATCATAGTGTAGGAGAAATGGTATGTGTGGGAATAGGGTAATAGGACTGATTTGTAAAAAAAATACCCTGGAAGGTTTTTCTTCCCTACTTTGGTGACCCTGCCTGGTTCCAAGACTGTCAGGTTTCACATCCAGGCTGTGACTGACAACTGAGCTCCAAATGAGGATAAACAAGATTACCAAAGTGGAAACACTGACCTTCATGTCATTTCTTTGCCTTAGCACATAAGTAAACATTAAAAAAATAGTTCTCCTAGACTTATCTCCTCTTGTATGTGAATGATATGCATTTACTAGCATGTTGTAAGCATGATGCTGTAAAGATACAGAATAGACAAGATAAAATTTGGGAAAGATCATATCTTTTATCTTTCCATGTAATAACAGTTATAAATTCTCCCTATGGATAGCCATTGCTCATATTTCATAAGATTGATTCTGTCAGATGCTGAATGTCTGGCAGCCCTTTGCAGACTTGAGCCATGGTAATCCAGACAAATCCTATTTCCTTAGTCTCCTGCCACCATATTATTGTCAAATCTTTGTCACTGTCACTGTCCCTATACCTGTTGTTCTATGTCTGCAATTTTAATCTGAAAAATACATTGTAATGCTAATGGTGGCCCTTCCGTTCTACTCTGTATCTGTTGCCAGTACCTGTACTATTTTTGGCATGTAGCACATTTCTGGGAAAGCACCATTAAAATTATGGCACTATTATATTTGTATCCATAAATATTTCTCTCAAGGTTGTAAGCTGTGCAGAGTACAAGTATCTGATTATGACTCGCTCTGATTCTGTGTTGTCCTGGTAGAGATGAGTTTCCTATAAACACTGTGTCTTTCCCCCATTGTTTCGTCTGTTTTATTTCCTTTAATGTCTCCCTTAATTTCCTTTTCTTTTTTAGCTTCTTTTATGATCTTTTTGATATGCACAAGGTACCTGTCAGTAAAGACCTGTCAACTGTTTGAGCTGTCAGTGGGTATGATAACGACTCCTTCTTATGTGGCCTTTGCCTCTGCAGGTTCATCAGCACTTAATGGAGAACATAAACGCAGCCTCTCACAACAGATTTTTCCAAGGTACTGAGGAAAATTATACTTGTTTCATTTTATTTTTATTTTGTTGGAGATTTTGTAAAATCCCTTTTGGGCCACTTAGAATTGTAGTGCTGATATTAATTTAATTACTGCTGTAAATGGAAGTTCAGAAGTACTGCTGTAGAGATTGGAAGCATTGGCTTTGTAATTGCAAGGTTTTGGAATATCTCTGTTCCACCTGCTTTTCCCTCAGCTGAAATTATGGTATCCCTCTGTGGCATGCCATATGGGATAGTTAAACCTGCTGCTGAAACCCATGTCAACCACTGAATCAATCCAGTGGTTGATTCCTTTCTGTCCATGGATGTCACTACATGGCCACTTGGAACTCAAAGGTGTGAAGGAGAAAGGACTAACCATAAATCCAATTTCACTTGAGCTAAGTATCACAGAATCACAGAATCATAGAATACCAGGTTGGAAGGGAACTCAAGGATCATCTGGTCCAACCTTTCTTGGCAAAAGCATGGTCCAGAGAAGGTGGCCCAGCACCCTGTCCAGCTGAATCTTAAAAGTGTCCAGTGTTGGGGAATCCACCACTTCCCTGGGGACATTATTCCAACGGCTGGTTGTTCTCATCATGACATTTTTTTCTCTTGCATCCAATTGGAATCTCCCCAGGAGTAACTTGTACCCATTATCCCTCATCTTTTCCATGTTACTCCTTGTAAAAAGGGAGTTTCCATCTTCTTTGTAGGCACACTTTAAATACTGGAACATGGTGATAAGGTCTGTCTACAACATTTAGATTCTTTCACCTCTGTCACTACTTGCTTCTATTTTAAATACCACATATTATATTTTTCTGTGCTACATTTCATCTCAAAGTCAATTGTATTTCAGTGCTGAATGAAGGTATCACCATGTGTGGACTTTTTATCCCATGTTGTTCTAGCTGCATGATATTCTAGGATTTGTGAGAATTAAAAAGTCATGTATGCTTAAATATTCATTAAGTGTGGCTAGGTATAAAAAGCAAATAAATTCTTCCTGGTTCAGTGGCACTCAGGCTTGCTCCATGCAGAGTAACCCAGAGAAACAAACTACTGGAATTCTTCTGGCAGTTCCAGGTAGGTGTAGATCTGTCAGGACTCCTTGGCCAAGAGCACAGCCACAGAAGCACACCATCCACTTAGCAATTCAAGCTGGCTCCATGCGTTCATGAAATAAATGCTCCACCTGGCACGGAGCCCTCCTGTAATGTGAAGCTCTGGAAAGTGTGATGCAGGCACACTCTAGCTGGCCGAAACCCCCAGGTCCAGATGTAATATCATTATCCCCATATTTTACATCTGTGTCATTACCAGCCCCCATTGGCTGGTAATGTGAATTCATTGCTATTAAATCATTGGTTTGCACTAATTGCACTAGACGTTCACTAAATTAGAGGGTTTCAATTCTCCTTTTCAGTTATGCTTGTGCCCTTTTGGATGATGACCCTGCCTATGAGTGTTGTTCCACAAATCCTCTGACCAGCTCCTTTCCCACGTGTCGCCGCAGCCCTCGCCTGCTTTCTAATGGGTATTACCTTTTGACAGAAGACAGTTTTCTGTCTGATGAAGAGGGCAACGTAACACTGACACCATCCCAGACAAGCGTTACATATAAAGAGAATTTAGTTCGGTAAGTGAGTTCTACGCAGATTTTACTCAATTGCCTCCACGTCTCCAGACTTATCTGGAGGTGTCTGCGTGTCTGTCTGCATTTTGCTTGGCATGAGATCAGCCTTGCTTCTTAATGGGAACATCTCAATTAATTTAGTTTAGAGAGTGAGATGATTGAAATAACCTGGTTTTCAGCCACGTCTAATCTTACTACCCAAAAACTCTTCAGTACACAGTGGTTGCTGTAAGTGGAGTTGTGTGCAATAAAGAAAAAGAGCTACAGCTCATTTTGCCAATGGGGTGTTACCATGATAAGCACTAAGAAAATGTGTATATATACATATATATATATATATGCTCGTATATATATATTTAAATAAAAAGGTCTGGTCCAGGAATGCTTACTCAGGGAAAAATCTGTCTTGATTTCAGAAGAACATCAGTTTAGGAAAGTATATAAAATGTAGTTCAAAAAAGTTGAAGTACCGTGAAGTCAAGCCTCGCCTAATGGGGCATAGTAGGGTGAAACTCATGGGTAGCATGAGATCACTCAGAGCAGTATCAGAGCCCAATAACTGTAGTATCATTTGGTATCACAATGTCCAGTATCACCACAGCATGATATATTCCCGTGTTGCTAATACGTTCCCTGACATTACTACAGTGGGCAGCAGTCATTTTTGGTGACATATGCCGGGTGAAAAACAGAGCTAGGAACAACACCCAGAACCTGCTTCTTTCACGTCAGTCCTGCGAGCTTTAGAGCTTTGTCCTTGCTCAAAAAGAGTAATTAACTCTATTCCTTGAGAACGTGTCTTTTCTTTCTAGCATATTCAGGCGAAGGAAGAAAATCCGTCGCTCTCTTGCCAGCTTGTTCAATCTCGACGCCTCCAGTTCATGGTTCAGCAGCACCGTCCTCAGCAATTCGGATTCCTCCCACATGGATGATCCTTGGCCTGATGGATGCGATAAACTCGAAGCCAGTCAAAGCGATATTGGTAAGCCCTGACCAGGTACCAAGTAATTGAGCCACAACACTGCAGTCTGTATTTAGTGGGAGTTGGGTATCTCTTTCTATAGGTTTTATGGGGATTGTCTGCCAAAATGTGCAGGTAGAGAATAAATGAACAACAGAATTTTAAGTGGTGAATTTTGAATTTTTGTGAATCCACAAAAACGTTTGTGCCAAAAAGGCATTTTTAGACTGAATTTGAATCTAAAGTCATCACCACTGATGTTTCTGTTGATGTCATTAATATCTGACGCTGCTTTCACCTGGCTGTTTTAATGACTTCATTTTGTTATGCTCTATGTAGTTTTGTCTTTACTCTGCATATTTTCTCCTGTGTACATTGAACCTGCCAATTCCCTACGCCTAACAATTTGGAAACTTCCCTGTGATTAAGTAATTAATTTTTCTCCCCCACAAAATTCATTAGCACAAAGTCTCAAAGCTCCCTTTTTTTTTTTTTTGTGCAATCTCAGTTACATATGCACTTTTTATAGGCGTTTCAGACTTTTCTTCTGAATGTGACAGCCACGTGCCACAAAGGCAAACTCCAGCAGCTAACGGAGCCTCTCTCACCAAAGATGATGAGTTTCTTCAGCCTGGGAAACCAATTTGGTCTTCAAAATCCTGCTCTCCATTTATGATAAATGCCAACAAAGAGACTTTGAGCAATGCAGGTGTGTCACTTTCTTATTCTGATATGCCTTATTTTTAGAGTGAGCTGAAAACACTCACTTTAAAAATACTGTAAGTCCCCTTGCAGAATAGAATTTATTTCCTGAAACATACATTTTAAATAACCGATTAAAAATAACAAAACACTTAAAATTGGTATTTACTTTTTTACTTCTCCCTGCTCACATCTTTTCCTCTCCTGTTTTCAGTGATAAATGGAAAAAGAAAAAAGTGAAGAGGAAAATGGAGGAAAGGGCATGGGAACAAAAACTGAAACAGGCAATTATTGAGAAAGGCTTGTTTTCTGAGAGCATGGAAGGCACAGAGTCTCCATGGTCATGGGGGAAAAAGACTCCTGAGAGACACCCAGAGCATGAAAATTAGGTTTCCACTTTGAATCACTCTGGGCACATTCTCTTAAAAAGAAACTGAAGGGACTGACCTCACAGGCTGAAGGTAGTCTTTGCAAACACCTCCTGTCATATATTTACTTTCCTGAAAACTCATGAAAATTATTTTCCTGATTTTTTTTTAGGATCCAGGATAGCGCGAAATGTCCTTTTTCAGATGGTTGCACTGATCATGTGTTTAATCGTATCAATATGTACAAGGTAATTTTTATTTCTTTTATTTGTTGTTTCTGATAATAATGCTTAGTCCATTTCAACTGGTGAATAAAATGTAAATTAAGGGTCACATTTTCAGAGTTAGATAAATCTTATTGTGAAAATATATTTTCATATGATAGTCAATGCGGGCAAATAGCGGAGCTGTACAGATATGCACAAAAATAAGAAACGTACACAGAAATGATAGCTACTTTGTCAAGTGTGCTTGGGCAGGAGTTTCAAAAAGCTGGACTCGTGTCTTTCTAAGTGACCAGTATGGGTGTTTCTCTCAGTCTGGGAATGCTGAGGTCTTTATTTTGAGGAAATTATCCTCAATAGCTTAAGAAGTTTAAAGTTTCAAATTGCAGTTCACCTACCAGAGTTCAGATGGTTCACCTGCAAGAACCTTCTCTCCTCCCAGCCAGGCTTCACCTCTATTAACCCAATTTGCATCCCTTGGTTTTTTTCTAACCTTTATGGGTATTGTTATGTTCTCAGATATTTTCTGGGAGGATTGTCTGCCACTTTGTTGCTGATAATTTTAGTTTGTAAGTACAGACTTCCTTTATATTCAACACACAATATTTTACTAATTAAGGACCAAAATCCATCCTTGGATGTACATCCATGGCTCTTATTGCTAAGTAAGAGCAATACGTGGGCATATGGGGACAGACTGTAACCTTCAATCAGTTACAGGATTTTGCATTTAAATTTCACAGTTCTTTTGTCCCAAGATGCTCCTGTGTCATCTTTCTTCAGTCTTGACACATCTTTCAAAACAACTAAGTTTTGGTAAGTGGCTCCAGTGTCGTGTGATGAGTAGAGGAACATAGAAATTTTATATTAAGAAGAGGAAGGAGAGATTCCTCCTGTTGTTTTCATGTCAAAAGATAGAAGGCATGATCTGAAGTTATTGATGGAGGATTTGGCTTTTCATGTTACTGATTTGTTTTCATAGAAACTTTCCATTTCTTTTGTAAAACTTCCTTTCATAAGGTGCAAGAAATGTTGTAACACCTATTTGTTAGCGGAAAAGGAAGATAAACCATAACCATAAACCAGTATGTCACAACATGAAGATGCAGAAACAGACCAAGGATAGTAACTTCTTATGAAAGCAGAGGTGTGAATTCAAGCCTCGCACTGAAGTCCACTCCCAGGCCACAAAATCCAGTCTTTATATTTGACTGGGAAAAATAAAACCAGCTAACTATGATGCTAGCCTCATCACCACCTTCCAGGGACTACAGAATTGATATGACTTGGCCCTACTAACCCCATGCACCCCAGGTTCAGGACAGAGCTTTGCCTTTGGATTATACTGTAGTCTGATAGATATTGTAGAAAGGAGTATTAAATCAGTCTGACCAGTTGAATAAAGGTGCTGATGTTGCTGTTTCAGACTGCTTTAGTTCAAAATTGTGCACAGAGCTGTAGCTTCTAAATCCGTCTGGAGAAAAAGATGTACATATTTAGAAGGCCTGAATTACATCTCTAGAGCAAGCTCACACATAGGCCTTTGTGCTGGAAGTGTGTATGTGCTGGATTTATGAATTACCATCCTTTCACTTTTTATGCAGCAGAAAATTCTTCTGTGTGTGTGAAATCTAAAATGCTGCTAAGACTAAAAACGTTTGGGCTTATCTGAATTTTTACGTGGTAAAAGTGAAGCTCAAAAGGACATTGTTTCTGAAACTGTGTCAGAGTTCAGGAGTTCAGTGTATCCCAAGGGCAACAAGACACTCTGGCAGACCTCTTAGCCTTTGACTGGAGTATATTGGAAGTTAGAAACAACAAGGCACGACTTGGAGAGCCGTATTGCAAAGACAGTCTCAGATTTTGAGCATCCAAAGGGTCTTAGCACACCACCTCAGATACTCAAGGATGGTACTTTACTCCTTGTTACTATGTCATTAGTCCCAAGAAAATCAAAGCCACCAGGTTAGGACTAGCGTGTTGCAAACACATGCTCCAAAGCACTGCTTTCTGACTTCCTGAATAGTTTATTCCTGAGTCAGAAACAAAGCTGTTCTTCACAAGAGGAAAACAAATACACTCTAAGGGCCTTTCAGTCACTGGTATACAGAGAATATCTCTTTTATGCTCAGAACAAGTGAGAAGTTACCTGCTCAAACAAGTAGTCCTACAGCTTAACTAAATTTGGCAATTCAGAACCTACATATATACTGATTATAACAAACTGTGGTTTAAATCAGGACATACAAAAATGTATGCTTTCTTTTTTTCCACTAGGAAATAATTGGAAAGAAAGAAGAATTGGTGAGTATATGTCTAAGTTTAGAAAAAATTCCATACTTTTTGGGGTGAGCCCTATTTTGAAACAGGGTTCAAGCGTGCCAGAAAGGTTCCCTGGACTTTTCATTAAAAGAAGGTTTAGCTGCAGGACCCTTGCCAGTTTCCACTGTGAATTACTTCACTTTGCTATCTGAAACTCCTTTTTCATTTTATTTGGATGAAATATTTTTTTATTATTTGACAACAGTTGCTAAATAGTGTAAGCTTTTAAACAAGTGCTGTGCTTCAGCCCAGAGAAAACATGTTTTTCAGTAATGGGCAAAGCAAGTCTTCCTTTTCCAAGTTAAAACTGCACAGCAGGGCCAGGTGCTGTACAGCTCTAAATTGGTACCATTCCACTGAAGGAGTGAAGCAGCATCAACACGTATCAGTCTGGAATATCTGGAAAACACTTACAGATTCTTCTTTTCCATATTCTTTTTGAGTCAAGCCTCATCCTCAGTCTCCAGTTTCTGTTTATCAAGCATTTCTAAGTCTTGAGGCAGGTTAGAACCCTTAAAACAAGAGCGCTGATTTATTTGCAATTGGAGCTAGCCAACCCAGTCCCGGCTCCATTATTTCCTTTATCTCTTTACTTTGAAAAGATAAAAATGAAAAGAAGGAACTAAGTGGAGCTGTGCCCAACTTTGTATTACTTATAGTGTGGATAAAACAGCCCTGTTCATCAGTTTGCTGGTTGAGTGTGGTTCAGCTTGTGATATCTAAAAGCATCTGCACAGCTGCAGGCACAACCTGGAAAACCTTTCAGTCAGCCCTCAGAAAGAGGATGTTCATCCTGAGAACAAACCATTTTAGAACCATGCACAGGCATTTGACCACTTTGCAGACTTACTAAAGCCTATGATGAAAAATACATCCTATTCCTCCAGTGTGGCAAACAATGGCCACTAAATATGGCACTTCTCACAACCAGTGGAACTGTTTAGGTAAGGGCTGCAACACGAGAACTTTAATGCTGGCTCTGATTTTGAAAGCCGGTATCAATATTAACCCAAGCAGGTGCTACAGGATGGAGTGGAGAACTTGGGACTTGTTGCCTAGCAGGAGTAAACTAAATACAGACTGGCAGAGGTTGCTGCAAGACAGGACCTCCAGCATTTCAAAACAAGCTTGTCTCTTGCCTTTCATAAAAACTTAAAAGCAGAGTAGTTACTTCTGTATATTTTTAAATGAGTTCACTAACCATTTTCATTTTTCCTCCTCCTCATATTTATTTTCCTCAGCTCTTCAGCATCAAACTACTGGATGCCTCCTTATGGCTAACGTTACACATGTTCCTGTAGAAAAAAAAACAACAACGGAATTGTTAGTATTCTTCCTTCAAAATACAATTCATTTTAGCTTTATTTTTATTCTGGTCAAACTGTGAGTACGGCTGTACTTCTTGGTTACTATCTGGAAACAGTCATGCAAAACAATTGCTGGTCTCTTATGTCAATGAAATCCTATGGCTTCCTTTGGCACGGGGTCATACAAGCATTTTGATAATAAATTGATGGTGAGAAGTGTTTTGTAACCCACATTAGATCAGTTTTTTACAAAAAAGAAATGATGTCTTCCCATACTTTACGTATTCATTTCTTGTAACACATGCTGTCAAAGATAATGGATTTGGATAGTGGCTGAGTACATGTGGTAATATATTTCAGAAGCTTTTTGCACTGCCTTTTGGCCTTTATGCTGAGCATTAAAAAAATAAAAAAAAGAGAGGAAAGAAAGGAAGAAATAAATAATATTGTAAGGAAAGCAGTATTCAGAAAACTAGGAACCAGGATGTGGAGAAGCAATGATGAATCTGAATTACCTGGATTCACATACAAAAATAAAAATACAAGACCTGCAGGTATTAACTTTTCTTTGGAAACACTGAGCCCTGTTTTTCAGCTTGGATCTTTGCTACAACAGAGACTAAATTACACATAGAACCTGTGGGTAGCCAAAAACTGTTATCTTGTGACTCCAAGCTTTTAACAATCTGCTTCTTAAAATACCTCCCTGCGTGCCAGTTTAGCTAGGACAGTGTGGATGTCATCCTCCCGTGCAACAATGATGATAATGTGTGAGGATGCTGTTGCCCACCAAATCATTCTATAACTGGTGCCGCTTCTGGTCCGCTTGTCCCCTGGTGGGCTAAAAGCAATGTTTGCACAGCCCCAGGTGGTAAATCAGACATGAAAATTCTGCCTGTGGAAGGTCTGGGTCTGCTGATGAGGTACAATGAGGCTGGCAAGGCATAATGACAGGGATTTGAAAACCGCAGCAAAACCACACAAGCGAAAGGTTCTGGTGGAAGAAAGAACCGACAAAACTGGAACACCACTGTCTGTTCAATTCTATGTCGAAGCCAAACTCAAGCAGTTCACATCTGTATTTCTAGCATCAAAAATCCAAACAAGTGATGCAATGAGGAAAAGGGTACTTGAAATTAAGTTAAAATGTACATTTCTCTTTCAAAGCAGACATATATGCTAGTGTATTTTGAAGATAAGCATCAAAAGCTCAGCATTAAGAGTTCAAAGAGGGAAGTTTCACCCAAATTACCAATTTTGCATAGTAATTTACTTTTCCCCAGTGCATTACATTGACTTTATATGAAGACAGACCACTTGATGTAACAAGACCAGGTTTTATAGTTTCAATGAACAGCGAAAATAGAATGTTATTCTTCATAAAACAGATGTATTATGTGACTATAATAGTAGTTATAATACTCTTCCTCATATTTACTTGCAGTTAATACACTTGAATAATTTTGTAAGTATTAAATAATTCTACTTCTTTATTTACTTTAACTATGGAGACAACTGAGAGTGAGTATTACTGTGCAATATGTACAAATATTTTGTTACCTATTTTATTGCTACTTATAACAGGTCCATTACTAAATGCACTTTTTAAATGAAAGGATTATAAAGATCTTTAGTGTTTAAATGATCTCCTGGAAGAATAATCTGGAAAATTAAATCCTATACTGAGAGAAAAGTCTAAGACTGCAATTATCCTGCTGTCATTGAAGTGATTATGCTGAAAACTAGAAAAACCTGAGTTCACTGTATACTAGTTTGTTCACTCCAAACTACTGAAGAAAAAGCTGATTCAGCTTGCCAAAAATTTGGTCTAAAATGAACTGCTATAATCTGTCTATGAATAAATATAAACTGTCAATTAGAATTGTTCTGATCTGGAGAGAGGGAAGTTCTGGGACACTTTGGCAATTCGAATTCAAGGGCTATAAATAAGATGCTTGGGATCTGTTAGGATGTTTGCTCCATGATATTCATTAATGTTGAATTAACAAAGTTCTGTTCAGTTACCAGACTGATTGACTTTGGCAGTTCCCTTCCATATATTCCAATGGACATAAAAGCAAGAGTTGTATTGTTTCTCTGAAAAGAGGCACAATAATATGTTCAGTCCCCTTGGATGAAAAATTGAAGACAGGATCTGTCTGATGAAAAACTAAAGACAACATTTTCTAACCTAAATGTTTAAATCCAAATTTTCAGGGGTAATTAGTATTGGCAGTTTCTGTTAGTATCAAGCCTAGGATAATAGTGAAATGTAGTTCTAGCAAAGGAAAACCGCTTGTTGATTATGATGAACTGACACGTCTACAAACACAGAAAATAACTAGAACTTTAGGTTTCTATCCCCCATGATTAAACTTTTACTCCACTTTAATATAGCACCTTATTCAGAAAAAGAAAATCAAAGAAGACCTTCAAGATACAGATTTATAACCCCCTGTGCATTATCTCATACCATTTGGTACTACAATTTTTTTATCACTACAACTTTTCTTATACTCTCTTATTTCTTGCTATGTTCAGCTGAATTTCAGGGTCATTTTCAGGGTGATTCCTGAGTATATATCACACAGTGCTTTATAGTGGGAATGTTTGTGTTGAAGGGAACAGTAGAAAGCACAATGATAATATTTATGGCATTCCTTACCTTATAATGTTCTTAGTCTGTGAGCAAGTCTGTTTTGTATTTATTCTGAAAGCATTGCTTATAGAAGCCAAACCATACAAAGATTAACATTTTTTATTTAAATGAGATGGAATAAACCACAGTGGTACAGAATACAGGTATGGCCATTGAGTCCAGTTCTGCAGAATCTGCTCTTTTTGTTTGGTTTGGTTTGGTTTTTTGTTTGTTTGTTTGTTTGGGGTTTTTTTGTGAATTAGCTGCAGTGTTTTGAAACCTCTTTGTATATTTTAATCTACACTGAGCAAAACTGTTACTTCATTTTATATTCTTTCTTTTCTATGGTTTCTCATGGTGCATTTTTTTTTAATCTCTGGCATTAACATATCAGTAAATTTGTTCCTGTTTTCATTTCTTCCTGTATTTGACGCTATTGTCAATAATGCAAATTATTGTTAGGAATTGCATATATTTCAATGAATTTGTTATTTGTGATCTTATGTCCTGCCCTGTAGATTGTGTGCACTTTGGGAAAGGATTTATTGGTACTTTGGTGTGAATACAAAAGCCTCATTTTGTTACAGTTACTAAGTAACTGTTACCACCATAGAATAAAATAATATTAATAAATAATAATAATAACAACAACAAAACCACCCCAATAATAATAATTTAATAAGAAATAAATAGAAAGGCATAGGTTCAGATTCTGAGTGGGTATCAATCAGCTGATTTCCACTAAAGACTCTGACCTGCAGCATCTTAGCTGCTAAGATTTGTCCATGGACATCAGTTTGCTGGGGCTGTAGCACCTTACACGAGTATATACTGATGGAGTGAACACATATTCAGAATAATTCTGGTGCACTGTAATAATAATGCTATAAAGCTTATTTGTGTCATGACATAGAAATATATTTTATATTGCATTGTTTCATGCATTTAACAAATAAACTTTTCATGTATTAAAGGAGTAAAGTGAATTTCTTGAGGGACAGCATGGCATATGGGACCCTTTTTTTTCTTTCTCAACTCCGTTCTCCTGTTTGTAATGTAGCTCATAAAATTTCTCTGTCATGTACATCGCTTCATGCTAATAATTCAAACTTGTGCTACTTGAAGCCCTTAGTAAATAATTTGAGTGAAAAATAAGTGCATGAAAATAGTGAACACAATAAGGTGAATACATGTAAATAAAAAAAATTTGCATTTAATTTGAAAATAAATGAATGTGAAAGTCTCTTGAGAAGTTGTACAACAGCGCACCTGCAAGTTACATCAAGTTTTGTATATTTATATTGTGGTGATGTTGTACAGGCTGCAAACATTGTGTTCAATGAAGCATATTGTAAGAACAGCTCACACATCGGCGTCCATGCTGCAAGCATGTATATACGTGCTGGATTTATGAATTATCATTCTTTCACTTTCTCTGAATCAGAAAATTATTCTGAGTGCATATAAACTAAAATGCTGCTAAGACTAAAAACATTTGAGCTTACCTGAATTTTCATGTGGCGAAAGTGAAGCTCAACAAAGACATTGTTTCTGAAACTGTGTCAGAGTTCAGGAGTTCAGTGTATCCCAAGGGCAACAAGACACTCTGGCAGACCTTTTAGCCTTTGACTGGAGTATATTGGAAGTTAGAAACAACAAGGCACGACTTGGAAAGCCATATTGCTGTTCTGAGCATGCAAGGGTCTTAGCACAACGCCTCGGATGCTCGAGGATGGTATGTTACACTTTGTCATTTTGTTGTTATTCCAAATAAATCAAGGTCATGGATTATAAGCCTCATTCTAAAGAGCTGGCAGTTTTAAGGACAAGAAACCAGTATGATTATCCTCCTTCAGCATTTAGCTTTGCCCCATGTGTGCTAAACCACCAGGTTAGGACTAGCCTGTCGCAAACACATGCTCCAAAGCACTGCTTTCTGACTTCCTGAATAGTTTAGTCCTGAGTCAGAAACAAAGCTGTTCTTCACAAAAGGAAAACAAATACACTCTGAGAGCTTTTCAGTCATTGATATACACAGAATACCTCTTTTATGTTCATCACAAGTGAGAAGTTACCTGCTCAAACAAGTAGTCCTACAGCTTAACTAATTTTGGCAAACCAGCACCTACATATACACTGATTTTAAGAAACTGTGGTTTAAATCAGGATGTACAGGTACAAGAGTTTGGAGTGAAGTTGAGCTGGGAAGAAAGGAAGTGTGGAGGGAAGGTGGTTTTAGATTTGTTTTTATTTCTCATTTTCCTATTCCGTTTAGTTGGCAATAAACTCAATAATTTCCCCAAGTCGAGTCTGTTTTGCCCATAATGGTAATTGCTGTGTGATTAGCATAACAAAATAATACAGATATTTCTATGCAATACAATGTAGACACAGCAGTGAATAATACTGGACAGAGCAAGAACAAGATTTTTTCTTCTTCTTTAAATTGATTGCCTTGATTAGGAGCTATGCTCTCTAGCGAAAAATTCATAGTAATGGCAAAAGGTGCAGCTATAAAAGTCATTATTTGAAGTGGCCTGCAATTTAATATGAAATAAATGGGTATGTAGTGGAAGGCCTTGCCTTCTTTAATCTCTGTGGCTCTGTGGAGTGACCGTGGGCCACGCAGTGGTGCCATCCAACCAGCCGCATGTCCATGTCCTCAGCCTGGATTTGTTACTTACCCTGTCCAGCAGACCTGGACAAATACTACGGAGTTAAACTAAAGCACATAAACTACTTCTGCTCCTTTGTGTCTCATTATCTCCACAAAACTTAGTAGCTTCAACTCAATGGCACCTCCTTTCTCCTATCCTCTAAATAGCAATACAATTCGAAAGTTGCAGAGTGGCTGTGGGGAGTTCCGTGTATTACATCAGAGGTAGATGACTTAATAAATTAATTTCATAATTTAAAAGACAATAATCCTACATCCTTATTTAAACTTAAATGTGAATTTCCTATTAGTAGAAGGTGAATTTAGGTTTGATAATACTACAAGAAAGACACTGAGGTGCTGGAGCGTGTCCAGAGAAGGACAACGGAGCTGGTGAGGGGTCTGGAGAACAAGTCTTATGAGGAGCAGCTGAGGGAGCTGGGGGTTGTTCAGCCTGGAGAAAAGGAGGCTGAGGGGAGACCTCATCACTCTCTACAACTACCTGAAAGGAGGCTGTAGCCAGGTGGGGGTCGCCAAGTCACAGGCAATAGGATGAGAGGAAACAGCTTCACGTTGTGCCACGGGAGGTTTAGACTGGAAATTGGGAAAAACTTCTTCACAGAAATAGTTGTCAAGCATTGGAAAAGGCTGCCCAGGGAAGTGGTTGAGTCACCATCCCTGGAGGTACTCAAAAGATGGGTAGGTGTGGTGCTGAGGGACATGGTTTAGTGGTGGACTTGGCAGTTAGGTTAAAGGTTGGACTTGATGATTTTAAAGGTCTTTTCCGACATAAATGATTCTATGATTCTATGAGTCACGGGAAGAGGCCACTTCCACAAATGGAAAACATGCTTTTAGCCCAAAATGTGCTAGGCAAACTAGTTGATGGATATGCAGGAGGACAACAATACCATACAAATGACAGATGAAAGATAGATACACGCCTGAGGAAGAGGCACTTCATACACGATTGCCCAGCCAGAGAAAGGGGCCAGGAGCCGCCGGAGTTGTAAAATCTTACTTCTGGATGGCACAAAAGTAATTTTGCTTCTCGGGCGGGCACACGGGCACTTCTGGCCGCTCTGGCGTAAGGCGCCGGCGGGTTCCGAGGCTCCAGAGGCCTCACCGACGGCGGGCGGGGCCCGGCCGATAGCAGCGCCCGCCCGCGGCCTCCCCCCCGCCCCGTTGCCATGGCAGCGCGCGGCGTCCTGTAATGGCGGCGGCGGGAAGCTGAGGGGCGGCCATGGTGCGCAGTGAGTGTCGCCGAGAGCCGCTTTCCTCCCCTCCCCAGGGACCCTGCCCTCCTCCCCAGGATGTCCCCCGCTCCCTGGCCACCATGTTCCCTCTCTTCACACCGCCCCCCCCTTTGCTTCCATCCCCCATACCCCTCTCCCCTCTTGCCTCCCTTCCTCTGCTCACCTGGCTGGATTGTTTGGTCTCCCTCCTCCCTGGGAATAGGAACCCATTTTATTTCACCAAGCATAGCACAGGGGTGCGCTCGCCTCCTGAAACAGCCCCTGAGAGGACTAGCAGTGGGGTGGCCCAGGCAGGGACCCCTCCCTGTGTAGGGAAATGCTCGATGGGGTGGCTCCTGTCTGGGCCTAGAGCTGTCAGCACTGGCCTTTCCCTGAAGATATAAATTTTCCACACCACATGACAATATATTTTTTTTTAGGTAGAACAGCCCATGCAGACACTGGATCAGAGACATAAAACACCCCTGTGTGAGGTTAAAATACACCATACTATTACTTATGAATCCATAATCTTTTAGAGGTAAAACAGTATGACCAGAAAATACTGAGTGCTCATACATATCACTCAAGAAAAAAAATACTGAGGAGTTCCCTTCATCTGTAACTTTTTCCTGTAATCTATTTTGATTGTATACTGTCACTGGACTGCCAGTGCCTTGCTGGGCTAAATAGTGCTTTGGAAAGGAATTCCTTCTCTCTGCATGAAGCTGGCACATGCCGGCTTCAAGCAGGCACTGCCTGAAGGAGAATGGCTTCATATCCTGAACACCATGGTATGAATTTGAGTCTTAAAATAATGATTGAATACTTCACTTTTCTGAAACGCAAGTTCCCCCACTTTTTATTGATATACCTGCAGCTGTCCACATGCTTATTCTTTCAATTTCTTTAAAGCTTTCCTTTGTATCTGTTCCTTTGTGGGTAAAACATGTAATTTTTGGAAGCGCAGCTGTAAAATCTTCAAGATCTCTTACCTCCAGTTGATTGATGCCATCTCTTACTTCCTCTTGTGTTCATGAGAACACAGGAGTAGCTGTGATCTCTCAGGTCACTGGTCCATTCTCCTATTACTGTACACAACATCAGATATTCTGGTTAACGAACTTCTCAGTGAGAAGTAATGTTGTAATGTGTGTTGTAAATGTCCTGGGAAAGCTTTTTTTTTTATATATAATTTGTTGTTTTCTCCTGCAAGTTTGTTTCCCTCATTCCTCTTAAACAAACTAGATAGCATATAAAATGTCAAATATTCACTCAGTTCCCTACAGCAGGTCCCCAAAACACATCTCTAAAGCTCCACTGTAGCATCTATTGGGAATGATTGTCTCTGCTTTGCAAACCATCTGGTAATGAAAGTGGATGTTTTTGCATAATCACTGACACAATCATTTCAATTTTCTTTTCATTAGCAAAAGGAAATCTGACTGTAATAAAACTCTGTCTGGAATAGCTTGTATGACTTCTTTTTGCATAAAAGGTATAGAGCATATTGTTGTCTCCAGTGTTTATGTATACAGATTGTGGAATATTGTTTTCTTGCTCAAACCTATTGTTTGCACTGGAAAAACCAGCACTGAAATATCTGCCACAAAACACATTAGTAAGCAGGCATTTTATTTTATTTTTTTTAATTTCCAGCATATTTGCCAAGAAACTTACTAGAAATGCCAATGTTTTTCATATTTTCTGTGAAGTCTAAAATACTTAGTAACAATCATTGCCATTTTTTTTTTCTGTTTTCTCTATTAATTTAATCAGGTTTAATCAATGGGCTGTTGAAGAGAAGATGGTTATTCAGATGCTGCAAACATGCCCAACATGACTAAAAAAGAAAAGGACGCTTAACTTCCCCAATATACTTTATATGTTGACATATATTGCTCTTACATCAATATCAGTATCACCATTATATAATATTATATCACATATAATGGTGATAAGGACAAGGGGCAATGGGCACAAACTGGAACACAGGAAATTCCATCTCAACATGAGTAAAAGCTTCTGTAGCTTGAGGGTGGCAGTGCATTGGAACAGGCTGTGCAGAGAGGGTGTGGAGTCTCCTTCTCTGGAGATATTCCAAACCTGCCTGGATGCATTCCTGTCCAACCTGTTTTGTGTGACCCTGCTCGGGGGTCCTGGCAGGGGGGTTGGACTAGATGATCTCCAAAGGTCCCTTCCAACCCCTACCATTCTGGGATTCTGCGATAGTTCTGTAAATCATGTTAGATTAAACTGTTGAACAGAAGTTAGATTTAACCCTGCTCATCTATAAATAATACAATATACGCAAAACCACTTTCACCTTTTTCCCAAAGGCTGTAGATAGAGGAGCTACACTGTTCAAGTTTGGGCTGTATTGGTACGTAGTTTACCCAGCTTGTAGCAGACCAGTCCGTGTGAATGTGTGCAGCCATTCCAGGACCACTAATAAAACTGGATGATTTCACAAAGCCTCCCCGAGAAGCTTGTCCCTGAGACACAGAAGCAATGAAAGAATAATTTTAATTAATGCATGGTAGGAACAATTTGTTTTCACAGTTCTCTGTATATTTCCTCTTTTTACTTCATTTTCTTCAGTCTTTTTGGAAGGCTCACTAGTGGGTTTTTTTGGCATTAGCCATCAAGAAAATACCTATGCTAATTTGAGAAAACTCTACTTTTTTAATCAGTGCTTCACTGTAGTTCACTGCTTGTCAAGGAGAGGAAAATGCTATTGCTTTTTTGGTGCAGTGGGCTGGAAAAAAAAGTAGTAACATCTAGCTCAAGAGCACTGGTTCTCATAGAATTTCTTTACCTTCATTATACAGAGTCTTTTCACTGTTTGAAAGATTGCCTGGCATTAAATATTACTATGTGAAAACTCCAAACCCAAGTCTCTGGTGTCCTTTGGCCACTGAGACTCCTTTGCTGGGCTGCTAATGAGCTGGTAGTGCTTAAGAAATACCCAGGATTAAATTTCATTCTAACATAAACATTTATAAGCATGAATTAGTTATGGTGTTGCCTCAAGGACTGAAAAAGTGAAAAATATCTGCCCACTTTCAGCATTCATCCTGCTTATTCCTGTGCACTCTATGCTGGCAGAAGAATATGATGACGCACTGTAGCTAGTTTACTTTTTGTGAACATCTGGCATCAGGAAATAAAAGAACATAAAACACTCCATTGCTTGCCTACATAAATCAATCTGCAACCCAAGCTACGCTGAAAATAATGGATGCTGGATTAGTTTCTGCAGGAGTTATATCACAGTCTTATGGAAGACTCAGCAGTTTTCATATGGATTTTTCTAAATATTACAGGTGACATGAGTGTTTCAAAAATGATGTTTACTGAGTGTACTGAGTACTGTTTACAGAGTGGGCTGAAGTTACTTGGCACTTGGTGTCTTTTATAGCAGATTTTTTTTTTTTGTGGTGGTGTTCCTACTGGTTATGTATTTTGTATGGTAGAAGTAAAGTTTTTAATGATTTTATAAGATATTCATAAATCAGATGGCGGAAAATGACTAAAGGGAGATATGACATCTGATGTTTCTTTCAGTCACTGAAGATCTCGTTAGAAGACGTGCAGAACATAACGACTGTGAAATTTTTTCACTGGAAGAAATCTCTTTACATCAGCAGGAAATAGAAAAACTAGAGCATCTTGACAAATGGTGTCGAGATTTAAAAATTCTCTATCTTCAGAATAATCTAATTCCAAAAATTGGTAAGTGTTTCCTGGATATGTTTCTTTTTAAATGGATTTACATGCATAATTTTGAAATTAGGAAAAAATGACTGTTGTGTTATATTTTAAAGGAATGCAGAGTGAGTACATAAAAGTCCTTTGTGGATCTGCTCCTGTAAGATTTCGTTTCCCTGTCTCTTTAATAAATTTCTAAGCAGCTTAGAAATTTGCAAGAGAAATTTTTAATGCAAAAGATTGTACTGAAATAGAAGTCACTAGGATATGTGTGGAACAGCTTTTATTGATTAAAATCTCATAAGTCAAGATATAATTTTAATATCCTGTCTTTGTGGCAAATGGAGAGACAAACAGTTTAGCATATGCCATGAACTGTGATATCATAGGACTAGCTCTCCTCATGCTCATTTTTAAATTCAGTTTTCATACTAATGGTCTTTTTTGTTAACATTAAAATAATTTTCATTCAGATAAAATACTTTGTGCATAAAGGCAACTTTTTACAGTGAAGTCTCAATGGTCTTCCTGCACCACAGGAGAAGGTACAATTTCCTACGGTCTGTGTTTTGTGGTATAGGTTCCTAGGCTCTCTACAGAAAGATACTACATGAGGCCTTGGGCTGGAAAAGCTTAGACTCCACAGAAGTAGATGAAGAATGGAAAGTCAAAAGTGCTCAGAAATTATATTAGCATATTTCTTTGAAGTTCCTTAAGAGGAAGAAAAGAAAATCTAGTTTTAGGGTGAAATTCTGAGCTCAGGACTTAAAATCCTCTGGAGGGGCTCATCAGGAAACCCCTAGGGAGTATCTGTACTGGTAACATCTGCATTTCTTAGAGTGGAGGAATCTTTTCCCAGAGAGAATAAGGTTTTTGCTTTATGCTGCTCTGCTCCATCAAAAATGGGACTAAAATAAGTTGTTTTTCTCTCTGTTACTGTGTCCTTAGTAAGGTACAAGACTGCATCTTGTTCTTTTGTCAACACTTATACCTCCTGTAGGTTAGTACGGTATATCATTCACATTACTGCTTTTTGGACACAAGATTTTTTTCAGCAATCTCATTTCTGAGACATTCAATTTTTATCTTAATTTACTCTAACTGTAGGAGTTGGAAAACTGTGCAACTTCCTACTTCATATATTTTTGTGTAATGTAACAGCTTTCCAAGATACTTCCTTAGTAACAAAAATAAAAAATCACTATATAAGTAGTGACCAAAAGGGTTGCCAATAGGGTTGTGTGACAAAGTACTGAATTTGAGAAGTAATTCTTCCCAGTGGATACCGACATGTTCACGCAGAGCACACAACATTTACAAGCACATTTCAAAATATCATAGCTGAATGGTTTATATTGACTCTCCTGGGATCTGTCTTTTCTCCTCTTAAAGAAAACCTTTACACAGCCCTCAAGATCCAACTTGCCTACTAACCAGACAGCAAGTTATAAGGCACCCACTGTATGGATGAGTCATCGTTCTATTCTTAAATGGAAAAAAAACCCACAAGATGCCTTTGGCTTCAACACTTGTCTCTCCAACACCTTCATGTGTATGGGCACTGCCATTACCAAAATACTGTAAGAAAAAAGAATAGACAACCTAAGCTGCACAGGTCCTTACTGAGAAATTAATTTCATCATGTTTGTGAATTATGAAGAAAATATCTCTCAAGGTCTTAGTAAACTAAGTGGCAGGATTCATGTCACCAAACTTTCAGATATCTATGTTGTAGACAGTTACTGTGGCTTCCCTTTATAACCAGTAATGAAGAAAAGGTGTATTTTTGAGCATGATTTGGTTCACTGGTTCTAGACAGCCAATTTAAGGTAAGACAAATTGCACCATGAAGAGTCTATTTCTCCTTATTGATTATACAGGAGCCTAGACAACTAATTAAGCTGTAGACATGAGCTGTGTTGGTTAGATGAAGCTCCCTCTTCTTGGATTTCTTTCTTTGTCTCAGCAGGACAGTTTGTACAACAGTTAATCAGTGTGGCTTGTGAATTAGAGTTCGAGGTAATCTTCATAACTTAATTAGATAGCTTTTCCAGTCAGATCTTTGAAACATCTCCCCACAACAGTGGGGAGAAACTGGTGAACTGTGACACAAGTAATACTATGTATCTTGTCTCAGATGTAGGTCTCTTACCTGTCATGTGTCTTGAGGGGTATTTGCATTTTTCTGACATTTTTGAGACTGATGAAGATTGTTGCTCCCCTATTCCCTCTTTATCCCCTTTCTGTATTCAAAGGAGAAAATGCTAGCCATTCTGACACAGCCTCACACATTGTGAACCTGCTAATAATATAGTATAATATATAATACTGGTTAGATTCCAGATTGTGGTGATGGTGGGTGTCTTTGTTTTGTTCATACTAAAGCCATATAAATCCTTATTTGCAAAATTTTCAAAAAGGGAGGAAAGGAGATTTCCTGTATTAACCCTTTAGATGAAAGATCTTTAAAAATTAAATGTATACTAAATAAGCCAATCTTTTATATATAAGTGAGTGTAAAAATCTAATTTTATAAAGCTTGACTAAGTATGGCCGGATCCTTTCTGAGTTTTGTGGCAAATGGAATTTTTCACCATGCTTTTTGGCCAGTCCTCTTGCATTATATAAGTGGTTTGGGAAATTGTGATAAAAAAATGTGTTTTTTAACCTTCCTTAATTCCTTATTAAGAATTATTAAAAGAAATAACCTTCCTTATTTCTTTTTATTTTTTAAGTTAATTTGTGTTTTCAGAGATCCTTTTGGTTTTGTTTTGTCATTAATATTAAAATATTAATTCCCAGTAATCTGATACATATTCTGATTTTTCCTTCCTGTTTTTCTGATTTATTGTTTCTTTGAAGTCAATTGAGCAAGTAAAATGTTAATGCCTTTTCCAATGAAGAAAACTGAAATAACAGATCTATGTTTTGTTGCAGAAAATGTGGGCAAACTGAAGAAGCTGGAATATTTAAATGTAGCTTTGAACAATATTGAAAGAATTGAAAATCTGGAAGGTCAGATTTTAAACAAACCATTTTGCCTTGTCATATTGAAACACTTCAGTTGTGACTTAGTGTAAAAAAAAAAAGGGTGGAAGCTATTAAGTGTGTCCACAAGTAAAGATACTTTGTTGATTCTCAGAAAGAGCCTTTTTGTGTGCAGAGTTTCAACAAATGCTTCTTTGTAGCAAATGCTTCCTACTGCTGCAGTTTTGTCATTGAACTTCCTGAAACGTATTTTAACTCGCTTTTTGTATACTCTCTCACTAGTACTGCCGGCTATGATAGCTCTTTTCTTTAATACTTAGCAAACCAAGAATCTGTATTTTTCATGAAATTAGTATTTCCCTGCTCTAAAGATAAGATAATTTGTTATGCAGTTTAGATGGAGCAATGCAAGGGGTTTTTTAATGCTATGCAGGCTGTAAAAAGTCTCTCTTGTGTAATGTTTCAGCAGTCATCTTCACTTCAGCAATCAAGTGTCACACAGAAGAATGTTCTACAGAGGGTGCATTGGCAGTCTGGGGTATTTTTAAACAGTTTTATAGGTTATTCTTCTTTGTCATTCCATGAAGTCCTCTCCATTTTTTCTGTGTTTAATCCTTTATCCCGTCACTGTAATTCATAGAATCGTAGAAAAGAATCATAGAGCAGTTTGGGTTGGAAGGGACCTTTAAAGGTCATCTAGTCCAACCCCCCTGCAATGAACAGGGACATGTTCAACTGGATCAGGTTGCTCCAAGACCCATCCAACCTAACCTGGAATGTTTCCAGGGACCTGGTCCAGTGTTTCACCATCCTCATTGCAAAGAATTTCTTCCTTCTTTCTAGTCTATATCTACCCTCTTTTAATTTAGAAACAATTACCCCTTGTCCTATTGCAACAAGCCCTGCTAAAAACACGTCCTAGTCTTTCTTATAAGCCCTCTTTTAGCACTGAAAGGTTGCAATAAGGTCTCCCCAGAGCCTTCTCTTCCCCAGGCTGAACAACCCCAGCTCTCCCAGCCTGTACTCATAGCAGAGGTGTTCCATCCCTCTCGTCTTTGTGGCCTCCTCTGGATGAGCTCCAACAGCTCCATATCTTTCCTGTGCTGAGGGCTCCAGGGCTGGATGCAGTACTTCAGGTGTGTGCAAAGATCTAGCATTTTCCAGCGTCAAAATCTAAGACTTGGAGTCACCCATAAACACATTCTGTATCACTTGAATAATTTCTGACTTGATTTCTTTCTCTGTCTTGACTCTGACTAGGCCAGTTGCTGAATCTTTAAAATGTCCACCTTAACAAGGGAACAATAAAAAAAAATGCTGGGTTTTTTCTTTGTTTATTGAGGTTTTTTGTTTAGATTCAAGAAGATGGCTTAAATCAAATAAAACAGTAAGCAAATAGGCTAAACACGAATTTGTAAAAGTTGAAGAAATAGGTAGTGCATTACATATTTTGCAATTTGTTGAGAAATTTGCATCTGTTTTTATGCCAGTAAATTTTAAGTTCCTCTATCAGGCAGCATTATTTATTATTGTGATTTGTCATTTACTCAGGAGTCAGAACCTTTGGGAGTGAGCCTTGCAAAAATTTGGGTTATTTAAATCCATAATAAATCATTTTGAGTTGTTTATTTTCTTGCAGCTCCCTTATGCATAAAATACTTGCCAAATAGACCTGCAAAGGAAAAGAAGTGATTACAATGATGGGCACTGAAGTTGAGGTTGCTCTTAGCTAAACATTTTACTCTTAGAGTCAGGTTATGACTCATGGAGAGATTATGATAAAAGGAGAGGCTCATAAATTTTGCATCCAGATTTTCCAGGGCATCTTGTTAGCTAATTTAGAGTTTCTATTTATAATGAATTGTTTTGGTTAACAAACAACATTTTCTGACTGGTGTTTGCAATTTAACCAGCGATAAAGTATTTGCATCAATAACTGAGTCCATAGAGTGGAAACCTCATCTTGACTTGGAGTCAATTTTTAGATAATCTTATCTTTACAATTCAATAATGTTAGCTATGATTAGCAGTACACAGAAATGAAACCCATAATTGATCCTGCTCTCCTAAAGCAATTAGACACTCTTTTAGCCATACCTTACCTTAAACTCAGTTGAGGAGGAGTATCAAGACAATCAGACTGTTAAAACTGAAATCCAGTTTATCTGGAAATGAAACATTTAATAGCTCATCTAATATACAAGCATTGATCGCAAAGTTTTGATAGTGATAATATCTATAATAAGTTTTGATATTTTGTATTTTATTGAAATATTTTTCTTTCTGTAAGTATTGTGACCTCATAAACTTAGGCTGTGAGTTACTCTTTCACTTGTGGTTTGGAGAGAATGTATTCTAATAGGATGAAATTAGTACACAGAGAACAAATGCAGATACTTTTATATCCAAGTATGTGCGTGTGATCTCGTGTACTTTTATATTATGGACAAATTGAATTATGTTTTTTTCAACCAGGTTGTGAAGAACTGAAGAAACTTGACCTAACGGCAAATTTCATTGGTGAACTCTCCAGTATTGAAGCCCTAAAATATAATATACATCTGAATGAACTGTTTCTAGTGGGTAACCCATGTACTGAATTTGAAGGTTATAGACAGTATGTGGTAGCAACTCTTCATCAATTAAAAGTAAGATTTTTAAAATTAAATTTATATCCAGATCAATAACCAGGATTGTTGACTGAATATACTAATCCCAAAGATAACAAATGCCCATGGTAGGAAAAAGGGGTGTATTTTTCTTACTCTCCAAAGGAAATTAAATTGTATTCTGAAAAATAAGTGGCTAGAGTAAATAATGTGATAATAAATTGCTTCTATTTTGATTGAACCACATGCATTTGTTAACTTTTCTGTCATTTTCATTGGAGATCCTTAAAGAGAATTCTGAAAAAATAAATTCACAACTGTACCGTTTTGGCTTTTTTTCTCATTTCTGTTTACATACAAAATGTATTTTTAAATTATTTTCATGATTGCAGAAAGTTGCGTGGTTGGTGGTACCATATCACCATATGTACCAAACCAACAGTGTAAGTAAGTAGAAAGACAGAAATTGATGTAAAAATGTACTGTATGGCATCAACTGTAAATAGATACTTGAGATTGAGGTTTTGTGCTATGATGTACTGATGTAATGATTTCCTGCCATCAAAACAGGCAGTCCCAGTCCTGATCTACGCTCCCATAATTTCCCTTGGAGAAGCACAGACGCTTGCTGGACTTATTAGGAGTATATTCAGCTACTTAGTTGGCAATAAACTATCACATCAAAATTAATAATTTTGTAATAGTTTCATGAGCTGAATCAAGGTCAGACAAATATCAGAAATGGCTGAAGGAACTGTCTCTACTACGTAGTCTAATAAGACCAACTGAAATTCCTCGAAAATGCAAAAAGCAGCTCTCAGACACACAAAACCATTTTCAGATCTGAATAGCAACTCATTGTTAATTTTTTTTTTAATACAGTATAATTTACATAGTGCTATCGAGGTTTGAAAGGCATATTTTTAATTTTGTACAGAAAATAATTTATCACAATTAACCTACAGTTTAATGGGTTTATTGATTTGAATATGTTTAAAATTTCTCACATACCTATATTGATTTTTTTTTCCCTTTGGGAAGTGCTTGGACAGTAAAGAAATAGAACGCTCAGAGAGGATTCAAGCACTTCAAAACTATCCAGAAGTGAAACAGAAAATCAGAGAACAGGAACAAGCTTACCTTCTTAAAAGGGCCAGAGAAAAACAAGAGGCTCAAAGAAGAATGCAAGAAAGAAAGGACAAGAAAGAAAACCAAATGAAATCTAAGCTTGAATTTGACAGGTAACAGCAACAACAGTTCATGAGCAAACATAATTCTTCTCCTTCTTCATTATGAATTTTATTTTTCCTCATTAAACAGTTTATATAACTACACTTAAATATTTTTGTTTGTCTTTATTGTTGATTCTAGCAGAATTATTTTTCCTCATACATGTTATCTCTAATGAAAAATATAATTAATTACAAACATAATTAATTACTGACCTGCAGACAGTACAATAGATTTTTTGTCCCAAAACTCCAAGCTAAATTGTCTGGGTGCCAAAATAGCGTAATTGATAGCTTCTTTCAGGAGAACAGCTGGAAATTGTTATTTAAGGTAATGCAGGGGTTCCAGAGAAAGCAGCTGTTCACCTATAATTTCTTTTGCTTTATTTATTAGATATGAAGACTGGAATCGAATATTGTAGATCTTTTGAGACGCAAAAGGTTATGGAATGTTGATTTCTGTACTTCTTCCACCTAATATCACTGAGATTACCTGGATAGCAGAAGGATTTTTGTCTGGGATCATCTTCCACTGCAGTTGCCATCCATCTTACTTCTAATACAATAGAGACTGAGTTCCATGGAGCTTGCTATAGAACTTGGTCCTCACAGATCATATCTGTAGTATAAATTTAGTTTTCTCTCTATATTGATAGAGAATTTCTGAAGATTACAGAGGCTTAGAGCTAGGGCGGGGAAAGTGATTCAGGCTCCAAAATGACTCTGAGGAAATGTCTAAGTAAAATGTTACTACCCTATAAACTTTCCAGTCCGCTGCTGATTGATATTGGGAATACTTAGACATCACACACCCTGAAGGTTTTTTTTCACCAGGGGTGTCTGAAAATGTTGCTCCTGAAATTAAGTCTGTTGAACTATCTATCGGGGTTTTCAGAATGTTAGGCATAACCATAGTATCATTTCTTAGTTAAGTCAATGAAAAACATTATGTCAAAATACGTTTTGTAGGTTAATGAAAGAAGCAGAACAGAGAATATTGTCCAAATCTATAAGATACTGTTCTTGGTAGGAATTATACAGTTATTATTATTGGGTTAAAAAAATATTATTGTAAGAATTCATTAGCAAGTACTGTTACTCTTCCTTCATTTCATTGGGATAATATTCCATGTGATCTTGTGTAGCCCAGACTCTCTACACAGCAAAGAAAGCCATCAGGCAGAAGGAGACAGAGAACAAGAAACGTGGAGAACAGCTGAAGATGATGAAGAAGACAGAAGATTTTGGGAGGAGCCTACACCGTATACTCCAGAGTCTAGATTAGAAACTCACAGATATATTGAAGAAAAACGGAGAGCTAAAGACAATATAAGGTATGTGTTCATTTTGATGTATTCTGTGACTTGAGGAAGGGAAAATTTTCAAAGGTACAGAGTAGAGAGGGAGGCGACTGCCTCACATTAAATATTACTGACAACTGGCAGCTTAAATCCCCGTTGCCTGTGCAAATATCCTTATAAAATCTAAATAAAATAGTCAGATTGTTCACTTTGTTTTGTTTCAGTTTCTAAAATATATTTATGATACCTTTTATTTTGTTTTTCTCAAATAGAGTTTTAAAATATAATTTCTATTTTTAACTCAAGTTTTATGGACTTTAGAAGTTTCTATCAGCTAACTAATATGTTTGGGGCAGTTCAATGTTTAATATTCTTGCTAAAAGCATTTATCCAGAGTGCAGGTTGCATTACAGAAATGCCCTATAGGCCATGCTAGAAAATTTTTGCACAAGTAGCGTTTCAGCCACCTTTTCTATGTGACTTAGAAATTTTTTCACGCACTTTATCAAATATATTCGTCCCGAGTAATAACACTCTTTGTGTTATCTTTGCTATTTGGCATGGTGGATCTGAAGATGTCTGGCCTCTGAAAAGCCTTTAAAACTTTCTAAAGTTGCCACTCATTTTGCTGAGCATGGAAAATAGATGCAGATGCTAGCAAAAAAAGTTATTTTATTGCTGCCAGCTTATCAGTTCCACAAACATTGTAAGCAATGTCTTTTTCTTTTCCTTTTTTTCTTTTTATTTTTTTTCTTTTGCTTATATAACAGCATTTGTACCAGAGATTTTTCTAGCTCTTCTTCTTAAGGACATGCTTTTTAAAAAGATTTTTCAAGCCTAAGTATTGAAAAAATCAGTTCTAGGGAACTCTCCAAGAAGTCTGGAAGTCCTCAGTACTTGATTCTATTATTAATTCAAAGTCTAGCACTTTCACAGAAGAACTGCTGTGAAACCCAGATTCTAGTTAGAATTTTGGTTTTTTGGGGATGCCTTGCTCTAGTCAAGATCAAATGTGTTCCAAACGCTTCCCTCTAAACATTCAAAGAGAGTCCAAATAGCATTATAATAAAGATAGAATAATTCCTTTCTGGATTTTTCTAAATTTCAAAACAACTTAAAGGAATGGAAACTTAAAGCCTGGATGCAGTCCTGAGTAACATGCTCTGACATGCTCTGGGCAATCCTGCTTCAGCAGGGGAGTTGGACTAGATGATCTTTATGGTCCCTTCCAACTCTAAAAAATTCAGTGAAATTCAGTGAATCCTTTCACAGTTCATTTTGGTTTGGTAGTGAGATTTTTGGTAGGTAACATGAGAAAGGTGAGAACAGAAAAGTGCCCCTGACAACTTAAAATCATCCTTGGTGGATGGTGAAATTTAACTTTAATGTGAGTTAATCAGTACAAAAGGATGTTTATTTCAGTATAAAATTGACATTAACTCAATGAGACCAATGCTAAATTTGAACCTATTTCTGACATGTTAGTACACGTTAAATTTGCCAGCTGGGTTATAGTTGGACAACTGATAATAAACTGAGGAGGTGTGACTGATAGACATGCTATTTAGAGATATGTCAAGCCATGAATAAAATTTCTTTTTAGAATTGTTTGCACATGTATCAAATCAACTAACAGTAACGATACCTCATGATTAATATGACCATTCATAACTAGAAAAACTTCCCATTTCATATGTTTAAGGAAGCCACTGATTTCTTAAGATATACCAGATAAATTTGATATATTACTGTTTGATAATGGACATTTTGACATGCAGAAATTATTATCAGTGTAAGACATGATATTACAAAGCATTTACTCATGTTTATGTGATGCTTTTGATGTGCAATTAGACATTTGATATAACCTGTTTTGTTCCAAAAATAAGTTGTATCCTTAATATCAGATACCAGATAATTCTTACCTCTTACCACCCTCTTCCTTCTTTCTTGCTATGACACATAAAATACCAGATTGTGAAATTATAAACCATTTTTTCTTTCTATTTTGTTAAGGGAATCAAAAAAGAGAGAGAAGCCTCTTCGGACATTGGTCACTGCAGAAGGAAAAGTTCTGAATGTGAATGTGCCTAAGTATGTAACGTGAAGAGGTTAAACAGGCTAATCTCTCTATAGCTGATTCGGGCAACTACTTCAAGATATGTGAGAATACAAAAATTAAAGGGCTGACAAACTCTCGTTGCAGTATTATATTCCTGGTGGGGAAACTGACCTCTAAAATTATGTTCTGATGCTGGAAAAAGAATTAGTTTTCAGTGAGTAAAGTGCTGAAGGTTGTTTAATTTAACATCTTGGTCTCTGATAATAGAAAAACTTGTTTTTCTTTAAAATATATAAGACATTTTACTCTTTTCCCTTCTATGGTAAGGGTCTCTTTCTTGGAGCATCTTGCTAATAGTGGAAAAAGTTTAACCAATTTGACCATTGAAGATAAATGTGTGTTAGTAGCCACTTTAAATGTGGAAAAATATGTCCAAGTAATATTTCTGGACAAAATAATTCTATCTTCTGATGACAGATGTAAAACTGAGAATTAGGAAGGATATGTAATTAACTTCCATGGCATGAGGTCCTTTGACACTGAATGAGGTCTCTAGCAACAGAAGCTGGTGATACAGGGAAGTCTCTTGTTGACAAAGGCACCTGGGTATTCAAGTGTTTTGGAATGAGTTTCCAGAGATATAAGCCATGTGGTACCATTGGTTTCACTTGAACCAGACCTTTCTTTTCTAAGGGAAAACAGGAGATAGAGAGCGCAAACATTGTTTCCTTATAAACAGTTCCTCAAAGAGCCTCCTATAGGAGCCAAATCAAGTGGCCTACTCTACTAAGGGACACATACCTGTTTGCTGTCCTCTGAACAAGTTTTTCCATCATAAGACTGATTTAGCTGCAAAATCAAAGCTAAGAATATGCTTATCCTTAGAATGAAGAATGCTTTCTACGTGTTGTAATTTTATAAATCCTTGCAAATTCAAGGAATTTGAAAACTTACATTATAGGATCAGTGCATAATTTTCAGTGGTATATGGAAAATTAAAGGTAGTACAGAAGAACTCATGTTTTTTTCCATCTGTAGCAGAAGTTACTTACCAATGTATTGATGTACTTTTTTTTTGGTAAAAATTCATTAACTGAAATTTTTTAAAAATAATTTTCCAGTTCAAAGAAAAGTCTAAAATTGTTTAAATCTTGCTTTAGTAGAATTTGATTATGCCTCTAAAAAGCAGAGGCATTTGGAATAAAGCTCTGGTTATCTTTTAAAAAGAAATACAGTCCCCTAGATTTTGCTGTTAGTAGCAGTCCTGTTTGTGTCACCCAAGTCTTCTGGATTAGGATTTAGTCTGTGGATGTACCCATGGAAAGCCAGATCAATGAGCAGTTTTTGTCACGGCTTCAGCAAGAATATCACAGCCCTTCAGCACAATCTGGCAGTGTATTGGAGAGACTTAAATAAAGAGACACAAGTAGACAGATGGTATTCTCCGAAGTTTTTGCTTCAATGTGAAAGTCTAATGTCCATAGCAATGTCCAAGCTTCTCTGATGTTCTTCTGGAAGGTTAGCAAGATGAATGGCTGCACTCTGCTGAGAGCAATTCTGATTAAGCTTCCTCCTAAAAAAATTTGCAGTTCTTTTCTCTTTCTCACCCTTCATGTTTTAGTGAATTCTCAAAATGTGTGATGCAGTAAGAGAAAAAACATAGACAGGAAACAAAGCCGTTTTGTACTCTTTGCAGCTTTCCATTAAAAATACCCATAAACTAAAAGCTCCATAAGCTTTCTTGCAAGTTGGCTGTATCAGAACAGGAGATCAAAGAGTTAAAATGTGTATCTGGCAAATATTTTTATTGCTGAAATCTATCTGTATCATCTAAACTGTTAACATCTGAGCTTCTGTTACCTGAACCCAAAGTATCTAAGGATTTTAATGTCACTGAAATACTCCAGATAAATTGCATTAAACAAACCCCACTCATTTTATACTAATAACTACATTATAAAAATCTTCTAATTTATAGGTGGGTTTTATTTTGCTTTTTTTTTTTTCTCTACTTTAATACAAGAGAAATATTTGAGTATATGAGCAGAACTGCAAAACTTGTAAGTTTAGACTAGATCTCCTTGCAGTTTTAGTAATAGATATTGTTTTCAATTTATAACTGGTAAGATTCCTTCACAATTTTAAGAATTCAGCCATCAGATCACAAACATGCAGCTAATACAATCTACAGTCTCATTTTCAACAAATAGTATAAAGCTTGTAGAATCAAGGATATTGTGGAAATCATGTTTTACTTTGGAAATGCACAGGCAGATATTTATACTCTATGCAAATTAATTGCTATGAAAAAAGATGCATCTTTTTTTAAATTTATGATAAGGTTAGAATTACCAAGTTCCAGGCTTTTCATGAACTTTTTTTTCCTGTGCAGATGTTAACCGAGGAGACAGATTTCACCAGCAGATGTCTCTGTTTCTGCACTGACAGACTGTTCTTAATTTTAACTGACCTTCAGCAGTATTTTTTGTTAGTTTCTTGTGGGTTGGGTGAGGAGAACAGAAAATAAGTGTAAGAATGACTTTGGTTCAAATACCAGTATTTTTGTCTGTTCATGAGGAAAATTGCAACTGTTTCTAAAATTATCATGCAACATATTGCCTACATATGTCTACATATTGTTGTATTTGTATTCATCTGAAATTGCTAGCAGTTGAATTTGAATTATGCTGTAGTGTTTGGTTATTCACTCTAATTGTAATTATCCTGAAGGAGTTTCTTGTCGTTATTACTAGGCTTCATTTCTCATTGAAAGATGATGAAGATAACAACCAGATTATCTTGGATCTTGCTGTTTACAGGTCAGTATATTTTTTTTTTCCTCTTTTTTTTTGCCATTCTTAAGTTCTAATACACAGTGTTTCAAAATACTACTCTCTGTATTGGGGACTTTTCAAGAGGCAAACAAATAACATAGGGGGTAATTGAATCAATCTTGAAGTCTGTGCCAAAGAAATGAAGCTGAATAAACCAAACACTTTTGAGACTCTTCTGTTACTCCTGAATGAGGACTCTTGTTACTACTAGTCCTTTTTGGAATTGATATTTTCTGCAGTTCACAGTCAGGTTTCATCCACACCTGTGCTTTTGTACCTATGTAAAATATTTTCCATTCTTCATTTGGATATTAGGGTTTTAGGGAATGGGGGGTTTTGCCCATTCTATGGCCCTAGAAGTGCTCCAGTACAGTCCATGTCCTTCTAGTTAAATTCTTCTCCTCCCCAGGACAGAGAAGGTTAGCCTTGTCCTACTTTCTTTGCTTACTGGAAAGACTCCATGGCCCATGTTTTTTCCTGAACTGTGCCAGGACATTGCCTGGAAGAACTTTGGTTGAACCAGGCCAAAATACGACAAGGAAACCTGATAACTATTTGGTAGTATATACCATAAGCAGTACAGTGGCCTTGTCCACACTTCAAGAAAGGATTGGAAACCCACAAACTTATTTATCCATAATAGGAACTTGTTAGAGTAAAGTCCGAACTAGTTTTATAGCACAGAAATACTATTCATGCCAGGTATTCTTCACTTAAAGCTCATTAATTTCCCTCAAAAGAGGCCTGCTCCATGTTTCTGAATTTGAAGAACTAGGCTCAAAAAATCTGTTCAGGTGCAATATAATGTTGGATATGTTGTAATAATCTGTGCTCACTTGTAAGAAATACAAACTAAAAAGTTTGAAAAATTCACCTGAGAAGTCACTTTATAAAAGAAGGGAAATAGGGAATACTTACCTGTGCATTCACTAGTAGGTCACAGGAACACAAGTGTGTGTGTCACATGATGAAGAGCAGATGTTAAAGTGGAGCTTTTACAGGTCACAAATTTTGATTGGCAGTACTGAAATTTAAACGTACTGTGTTTCCTGGGAATGTAAAGTATTTCTGTTCATTGTTTTCCAGCAAATTCTGTGCAAAAAAAAAAAAAAAAAAGAAACAAAGAACTCATCATAAATTTACTAGTTAAGCCTTCTGAAAGAATAGTAGCAAAATAGTTTTTTACAATTTTAAATAGCAAATAAACTAATTATCATATTAATGTAAAGCACTAAACTAATAGAAGAAAGACCTCTTCATTTTCCACAAAGATTTTGAATTTTTGCACTTGCACAGTAGCTGATATGATGGACTCTACAGAATTTAGACATTATTTTAATTGGCATTCTGTGAACGCACAGGAAGATCATGCTTTTCTTCCAAGGACATTGAATCCTAATAATATTTCCTAGAACTTAGTCACTGAAATTAAAGTTTGTAGTTTATAAACTGTGAAATCATTATTTAAGAGCTATATAGTCTGCACTGCTTATTTAGTGTACTGTACTCCACTGTACTGTGGATTGATTAATTTATTTATATATCATTCTGAAGACATTTGGACACTTCTCTGCTTGATGTCGATGTCCAGCCAACTTACATACGGGTACTGGTGAAGGGAAAGGTTAGTGTTTTCTTACTACATTCATTTCAAATCAAGAGTTAATCCTTACCATAGTTATTCACTGGACTCGGGATCTGACTTTTATGCATTACCAGCCATGTACGCTTACGCAGAAAAAATGCTTGTTTATACTTGCATTATTTTGGACCACACATGAATTGTGGAAGTCCTAACCAGAAGATGGGCATAGCCTGAAAGGAAATTTCACTCTCTCGTTCCCTCCTTCTCTCTTCTTATTCCCCACACACAGTGTACCATAATTCACTTAAGAAGAGAGCTTGCTAGTTGCCCTAGGCTAGAATTTAGCAATTTCACAATCTGGAATTTATAACTGACAGAAACAAATGGATGTATATTCTTTGGAAAGGGCATTTAAAATGTCATTTCAGTTTTCTCTCTTCTCAGTGGTTTTAATTTTATCATCATTTTTTTTTTTAAATTCAAAGAACTTTAACAGTAAACCAAAATCCCTATTTTTGACTGCACCAACTGCATAAACAAAACTTCAGAATTACTTTACGTCTGAAATAGGCTGGATAATCTTTCTCATTTAATTGTTAATATAAGCCAAGCATCGTTTCATAACCTTCTTTAGAGATGTCACTTCAAGAATGACAGCAATTCAGGAATATACATATGACTTAACTTGTAAGTAAAAGCTGTTTAGCATGCTAATCATTTATTAGGATTAGTAATGCTACATATAAAGTGAGAGGAATTAGACCTATGCTGTCTTTAAGATCAAAGGATGTGACAGTGATGTTTCTGTGTCTGTTCTGTCCAGGTAAAAAATAAAATAAAAAAAAAAAAATATATATTTTAGAATTATATACTCCAATTCCATATTTTCTTATAGCCATTTCAGCTTGTGCTCCCCGAGGAAGTGAAGCCAGACAGCAGCTCTGCTAAAAGATCGCAAACAACTGGTCATTTAGTTGTCAGCATGCCAAAGGTATGTAAAATAATCCGAGGAGGCATCGTACAAAGATAGTTAAAATGTTGTGAGTGTTTCGGGAATGTTTCTGAGTTACAGGTAACATCTGGTGAGCTACAGTTATTCAGTCTAGCCTTTCCCATCAGGACATATCTTCCAAAGAAGGAACATTCCAGAAAGGCAATTTAATCATAGAGCCAAACCTTAAGAATTAAGATCTCTTTAAAGAATCATTATGAAAATCTAATTATAGAAATCTTTGTATTTCCTTTATTTTCAACAAACCCAGCATTTTATATATGAAAAGAGACTCTTCAAAACATGCAGTATTGTGCAAATGTGTAAGAAGATGGATTTTTCAAATAACTGAAAATAAGCAAGTTACGTACTTTCTTTTTCCCATGAAATAACAAAAACAGATCAATTTTTCAAAATTTTTGTGGCACACACACATATGAAGATTACCTTTTGGTTCAAGGACAGGAATGAAATAGTACTCTCCTGTCTCAGGTGATCAGAAAAAGAATTGCTTAGTTCATTTTCCCTTCATGCTCTCCCTGGCTGGAAAGGATCCATGGCCCAGCTGTACCAAGTATATGTAATCACAGAGCAAGAAGGTTGTGGCAACACGGTGTTTCAACTGAAAAATGCTGCACAGCAGTCCCTAGTACTTAAAGAAGCCTCGATAGAAGTCATATTCCACTAATATTTCTAACTCTGTACTCTCCCATCTCACCTGTGCTCTGATGTTTCCCTGTACAGTGTCGTGCCGATCAGGACTTGAGTGAATTCTGCTGGCAAGTAAAAGCAAATTGGCTTAAAGTGTATTTTGTATTCTCCCTCTTCCCTGCCGAGCCCAGTTCTTGCAGTGCAAATGAGAGCAAACTGAGAGCTGTGTCCACTTTATTTCCTCTCCACTCTGTCTTCCTATGGTTTCAGTAAATGTAGCTTGTACCCTGGATACCTAAGCGGTATTTTGATTTGTGGGATGACATAATGGGTAGATGAGGTACAAACAAATGTGGAATCAGGAAATCTCCTACTGATTCCCACACATCTGCCAAAAAATTAGACAATAGAGAAGGAATGACCAGTAATGAGGAACAGTTGAAGACATGGAGGTCACCTTGCCTTATTGAAGTAGGCAGCGAGAGAGGTAACAGGTGGCCAGCCAGAGGAACAGGAGGTCAGCCAGCAGCCACTGGAAGTTTAGAGCGAATTAGAGCTTAAATAGAGGGAATATGCAGTAGTGTGAACCAGAATAAAAGACAAGGGGCAGAGGTACCCTGAAGTTTGGGGCTTAACAGGTGGGATGATGGCAGAAATGGGAAGGTATTTAAGGTGGGACCTGATGTCGTCTGGTGCAAGACTGGGTTCTTGGACCTGCAGGAAGAGCAGAGATAGATTGAAGGGCCTGGAGCAGACAGGGAGCTGGAAGTTTTAGGAAGGTGGAGTTCTGGAGGTGAGAATGGTGGGGTTCTGGGAGCTGTGGTGGAGGTTAATCAACTTCAGCATCACGCTCTTATACCATTATGCCTTTGGAGGGTTGGGCTGCTTTGAAGGCCTCTGGGACTACATCATATATTTTTGGCTTTCAGAAAAAAACAAATTCTTGGTGCTTTAGCCTTACCCTTCTGGCCTCTAATAAGTTTTTCTGCTGTGTAGGAGCAGTGAGACACATATGAGTCTGCCAGGATGTATCAATTGCAACATTTTCTTCTGAAGGAGGAACCTTCGGCTGCTATTAAGCGTCATTTCTTTCTCTTTGGGCTTTGATTTAATTCTAAGACTATGCAACTAGTAGCTGTAACTAAAAAGTTATTTTTCAGCTTTTGGCTTTTTCCACTTGTGGTTCTATACCTTCTATGTTTTCTTCCATACTCCAGTCCCATACCATCTGTCTTTCCTTACATGGACAGCCTCTCATTAAATCACAAACTGTCACTCCAGCATCAAGCATGCAATTTCACCAGGAGCTTGAAGAATGCTGAAAATTGTTACACTTGGTTAAAATCTTTATTTTGTTAATGTTCAAAATTCACTTATATGAGAATTTATGCTTTCCTAAACCTATTTCTTTGAAACAGCGGCCTTGACATTTGCCATTTTGGATAATGTAATTTTGAAATGTTTCTGAACATTTTTGTTTAGTATTTACTTGTCTTTTGGATATTTTAAGTGCTATCAGTTTTTTATGCCATAACCTGCTTTTATTACTCGTATGTCTTGCTCGTCTCTTTGTGGATGATCAGTGCCTTAGAAAATGTAAATATTTCAAAGAGTCTCTGGAGATAATCAAATCTGCTGCCTGCCTAGAAAGTTAAACCTAAATCAGCAAAATATTATCTCTTCGTATGTGATTGAGAACTGCCTTTATTCCACTATTAACTTTATATTTCACTTATGTTTCACCTACCTTGATATTTTAGCTACACCTACATATTTTACCTAGCTGGGGGTCTGGAGCCTGTTTCATCTCAGAATGCCACGATTCATAGATATTTGTGAGACCTGAGGAGAGAGAAGCTGTATCAAAATAACTGAGTTATGTTCTGAGTTTTGCCTTGGTTTGTTTAAAAACTACTTGTGTAGCTGGGACACAGAGAGATATGCATGAATGGAATGCTGCGTGGTCTAATATCTTTGTTGTCAATGTATGCAAAAACTTGCAGTTTTGCAGAAAAGGATGTAGCAGTCTTGGTGGACACCAAGTTGAACATGAGCTGGCAACGTCCTCTTCTGCCAAAGAAGGATAATTGTATCCTAGGCTGCATTAGGAGTGTTGCCAGCAGGCTGAGGGAGGCAATCCTTTCCCTCTGTTCAGCATTGCTGAGACACCCTTGAAGTCCTGTGTCCAGTGTTGGACTACCCAGTACAAAAGAGATGTGGACATACTGGAGAGGGTCCGTCAAAGGGCCACAAAGATGGTTAAGGGACTGGAGCATCTTTCCTATCAGGAAAGGCTGAGAGAGCTGGGACTATTCAGCCTGGAGAAGGCTTGAGGGGATCTTATCAACAGATAAATTCCTGAAGGGAGGGTGCAGAGAGGACAGAGCCAGGCTCTTTTCAGTGGTGGCCAGTGACAGGATAAGAGGCAATGGGCACAGACTGAAACACGGGAGGTTTTGTCTGAGCATCTGGAAACACTTTTTTACTGTGAGGGTGACTGAGCACTGGCATAGGTTGCCCAGGGAGGTTGTGGAGTCTCTGGTCCCTGGAGATACTCAAAAGCTGTGGATATGGCTGCGGGTAACTGGGTCTAGGTGGCCCTGCTTGAGGTCCTGTTCAACCATTCTGTGAGTCTGTGATCTTGTGAACTCCATGGATTTGCTAACGAAAGATGGATTTGTGCTGCATTGCAGCAATTGCATGTAGCAGGTACAAACCTGTTGTTCTTTGTTGTGTATTAGGGTCACAGAATCTGTTCCCTTCCCTCCGGATTGAATTAGAGTGCACATGCTATATTTTTGGGATTCATATCCTTTTCAGATGCTCCCTATCCCTACCCATTTTATTGGTATTAATGGGATGTAATCTAGGAAGCAAAGTATAATGAATAAAGTTTAGCAACAACTGGAAGGCCAATAGATATTTTTCTTCAAGAACATTATGGCTGAGGTTATGAACAATATTTGAGAATACTAATTTGAGATCATCAATTTAATATGAATTCCTTTTAGAAAGTTAATAGGAGGAACAGAGTTCATGCAACTTCTTTCAGCCTATTATCAGTGATAAGACAAGCCCATGACTATATTGCACTATATTTACCCATTTTGTTCCTGATAAACAATTATTATAAAAATAAAGTTACTTGCAACTAGATAAATGGCCTAGCACATTCTTTAGGTAACAGAAATGTTTAAAATGCTATAAACCTAAAAATAGTCTCCTATAATAAGCTTCTTGCAATACTAACCTGAAATGATCTCTCTTTTCTCAGTAACAGACCAGAGCAGTAACTGAATTCAGTAGGTGTTTTTCACTTGCTTTAGTGAATTTCTGATCAGATTACTAAACCTTTCACCATTCATCTTCCAGCCTGCTCATAGTTCCCTAGCCTTTAAAATGAAAAACAAAACCTCTTTCCTTGTCTCTCCGATGACCTTGCCATACCACGGATGTTTGAGATAGTAAATTCCACATGAAGTGAAAGAAAGCAAATAATTTTCACCTTTTCTGGAAAGATTTTTTTCTTAAATATACTGTTTACTGCACAACAAATCACTGCAGAATGGGTGTCTTTCTAAGGCATTGTCTACCAATGTGTTTTGGAAGGTCACTAAAACAAACTGAAGGACACAACACTCAGTGAAATGATATAGAGACGGTTTCAAAGTTTAGTGTTTTCACTGAAGTAATCATCTGTACAGAGATTTTGCATGAGTAAGGAGTTGAGAGTGACTACATTGTATGTGCCTCATTTTGTGGGAAAAATATTTGTGACATGAAGCTTTTTAAACTTCGAACTTCTATGCTCTGGCAGTGCCATCTTTGCAGATGATGCAGAAAAATTAAAAACTGAGAGTTTCTTTAACAGACTTTGACAAAAGTTGGCATATTTAATCAGTGATTTTGTAAAATGTCATCAGTAGATTACAGCAGTAGCATCTTAATTAATGTCTGAGAAACAGCATCAAAACCAGTGTTATTAGCAAGCAGTTTTTATTTAGGGTTCTGAGACATTCTGTGTCATGTTTTAAAACTTCACTTTCCTTATTTTAGTGATTCAGAGAAAAAAATTTGGACTTTTTGATTAATTCTTTATTATATAAGCAGTCACAAATGAATTCTGACAGCTTTTTATTGCCTAGGTCTTCAAAAGCATTTAGAAACTTAAAGATCAATGAGTTAGATTCCTGAATTAATTTAAAAATAGGAGTGGTATACATTATGCATGTCAGTGTAGAGGTTATTTGATAGAATTTCACTATATAATTCTCACTTATCTAGGTATGGTAAATGCAGTAATATTTCATTACCGTCAAAGGCATGTGGAGACATACAGCTGTGGAACCCTAGAAATGTACTAGTGCTTCAGAATGAATGTGCGTCAGGGAAATGCTGTTACTCAGTGGAATTCCTGTTGTAGAAGAAAGTCACCGTAGGAAAAAATTGTGGACTGAAAAGACGACTCAGCTAAAAAATATTGTTTTCACATATCCATTTTGTTTTCTCCAATATATTCTAGATTCTATGTAACACATCCATTTCTAGAATTCTCTGATAATGATATTAAAAGAGCTCTCCTTTCTGTTTACTGACTAATGCAAATATTAGCAACAGTTTCATAAAATCACTTTTGGAAAGCTTCATTATATTAACTTAGTTCATCTTTCTGTATATCACAGGCTTTAAATTTCATACAGTTAT
Source organism: Numenius arquata (assembly GCF_964106895.1). Taxonomy (NCBI): domain Eukaryota; kingdom Metazoa; phylum Chordata; class Aves; order Charadriiformes; family Scolopacidae; genus Numenius; species Numenius arquata. Next base: position 69,057,945 of record NC_133578.1, on the reverse strand, counting down.
CTTCCTACTGAGTCCAAAGTTTTACATTTGGCCACAGTTGAAGCTATGGCAGTTCTGTGTTCCAGAATAGTTATCCTCACTTGATCAGTGTCACTAAGAGATGGACAGTCTTGATGATGGAATGCTTTGATGAAGCTCACATACCATTCTTGCATATGGAGTTGTGTTTCAAAACCAAGAAAAAGTAGAGATTATTACTTAAATATTTTCTTGAGCAGAGGTAGGAGGGCATCTTTTGAGCAAAAGAGCTTTTAGGTTAAACAATATTTGATAATTGATAATGAATGTTCTAGAAGGCAAATCCTATCCCTTCCCTAAGTTCCAGGATTGCTTCTTGTCAAGGAAGCCGTTACTGTAGGTTGCAGAATCAGCAAATTTCCTCACCATCCTTGATGATGTGCTCTGAGGGCCAAGTAAGGAATATTAGTCTCAAGGGGATCAAAGGAATGAATTATTGTTATAAGAACAGAACACTAGAGGGCCTCCTGAGAAGAGAGGGAAGGCCTAAAGAAACAATCTTTCCTTCACCAGAGTATATACAGAATCAGAGGGAATCAGCCCCTTGACAATGAATTTCAGAAATGTAAGACAAACTCCAGGATCTGCTCTATTTCTTGCAGATTTTAGAAAGAAGAAAATAAGCTTACTGGTGGTCTGGAACAGATTACTTTCAAATCAGTTGCACTAGGAAATAGTCAATAAAATTAACCATTTGGTATAGTTTCTGTTGTCCTCCTTTCTTTCAAATGCTTAAGGAGTTCCTCTCCTGTAGTGTTGTTATGAAGCGAAAGAGATACCCTTTTGCCAATAACACGTCTGCCAAAAAATAGCGATGGACATGTTTTCTTTGAGAAGAGGGATTCACTTGGACTTTGAATTTGAGAATTTTAGCAGAGGAGCTGAGGAAGTTTGTGGTCACTAATCCCTTTTATAAAGAGGGAGAATAAGTCTAGACTGCAGCAGATTCTTTAATAAAAAATGTCCGAACTACCACATGGATACCAGAACTGAAATGCAAGTGGGAGGCACACCCATAAGCCAGTTAATGCACATTACTGGTTTTCTCCGTAATTATTAACATGGTATTAAACTAGACAGAATATATTTTCATACAAATATATATATTTAAATACTTAAATATATATAAATATACTCGTATATATATTTTAATATAACTCCATTCAGATAATTTGGTTAAAATTGCCTTATGCATGTGTTTCAGGCTGAGTGACAAGTGTTAAAATCTAACAGAGTAAATGTCACAAGAAAAAATTTATTCAGACCCTCTTAATTTCTCTGGTTTTGAGAGATTATTTAAATGCTTGTGAGCATAAATATCAACTGTTATGAGACTTATTTTTGGTCTATTTTTATTCTAGGCTAAAGAAATAATCCTGGCTAAGCAAAAAGTATCAGCTTCAGTTAAACATTCTGACTGCAGTACACCACAAAAAAATCCAAGGTAATTCCTTCTTTTTCTTTTGCATTATTTTTATGTTTCGTCTGTCTGTTATTCACATGCCGGAATGTATGCTTCTTACTGTGTTCTTGTTGAAAGTATGAAAATATTGATTTGTACAGAATAAAACTGTGTCCAAAAGCTTTAGACTAATGGCCTATCTGGTGCTGTTGATAATGTGATCAACTCCAATAGCAGAGCCATAAAAGCACTTATTTCTTCTGATCAGTCTTTTTCCATCCACCCATTCAGATTATTAAACTGGTACATGGTAAAACTAAATCACCTACTGAGAATCGCCTCGGCAGAGCTCCTTGCTGTATAACTCAAGTCTGAAAACCATTTAGAAAACAATGATTTTAAATCCTTCTCATGAATGTATTTGCTCACTGGTATACAGGTTGAGCTACTGCAATAATGACTAGGTTCAAAAAGCAATTTAGCAATGTTTTATAACATAGACTCATCCTATTAAATGTCATGTAAACTCCGGCTCTTGAAGTCTTGCAGGTAATGACTTGACAGAAGCAAGCAAGTATCAGTGATGCACAGTTTTTTCTTTTAACTCTTCAAGTCTTAATAACCCTTGCTGTAGATAGACAGTAGGGTTGATGGACACTTGGTCTAAATACAAATACTATATCTTTTAATCTTTCCTTTTGCTCTTGCTATGGACAATGATATTCATTCTAGAATAAGATACAGTAACAGTAAAGTTTGTTAAGCCATTTACCTGTTTATATTTGAAGTGTTGCGTTTGTTTCCTTATTCAATTTCATTGTGGTGCATGTTGATAGAAAGACTAAGCAGTTAGTAAAAAGTAATAGTATGGATCATGGGTATTTTTCTTGGTCTCAATATTTAGAAGACTGGCAAAATGGCTCTGCAAGAGTCAGTTGTCATTAATTCTGCCCTTGATTTCTTATTTTTAATAAAGATGAACCATGACTTCTTTTCTTGAATGACCTGCATGACGAGAAGACAGTAGGGGGATTTGCAAGTATTTTTTGAGATTCACAGAATCACAGAATCACAGAATCACAGAATCTTAGTGGTTGGAAGGGACCTTTGAGATCATCGAGTCCAACCACATTAAAAAAAAAAAAAAAACAAAACAAAACACAAAAACACACAAACAAACAAAAAAACACAACACAAAACCAAACAAACAACAACACCCCCCCAAAAAAAAAAAAAAAAAAAAAAAAAAAAAAAAGCAAGCAGCATCCATCAACTAAACCCCACACACAACACCCCACCACAAACCAACAATCCCGGGCACTAGAGCATGCCCTGAAGAGCCACGTCTACACGTTTCTTAAATACCTCCAGGGATGGTGACTCCACCACCTCCCTGGGCAGGCTGTTCCAGTGCTTGACCACTCTCTCAGTAAAGTAATTCTTCCTAATATCTAATCTAAACCTCCCCTGCCGCAACTTCAGACCATTTCCTCTGGTCCTGTCGTTATTCCCTTGGGAGAAGAGGCCAACCCCCGCCTCTCTACAGTTTCCTTTCAGGTAGTTGTAGAGGGCAATGAGGTCTCCCCTCAGCCTCCTCTTCTCCAAACTAAACATGCCCAGTTCCCTCAGCCTCTCCTCATAGGATGGACATAGGATCCTAATGAGCCACAAGCACTGCACCCTTTCCTTAGGCACCAGTGATTACAACAGTGCACCATCTCGATTACTGAGTACTTCAAATATTTTTAACAGCTCCAAGCCTAATGGTGGATACTTACTCTCAATGATATTGGAAAAGTCATGGCAGTCAGGCAAAGTCCCTGGTGACTGTAAAAAGGGAAACATTGCACACGTTTTTGGAAAGACCACAAAGGAGGACCCTGGGACCTGTCAGCCTCTGTGCCTGGGAAGATCATGGAACAGATCCTTCTAGAAGCTATGCTACGGCACATGGAGGATAGAGAGGTGATTCAAGACAGCCAGCTTAGCTTCATCAAGGGCAAGTCCTGCCTGACCAACCTAGCGGCCTTCTATGATGGAGTGACTACATCATAGGACAAAGAAAGAACAATGTATGTCATCTACCTGGACTTCTGTAAGGCCTTTGACACAGCCCCCCCTGAGTCTCTCTAAATTGGAGAGATATGGATCTGATGGGTGGACTGTTCAGTGGATGAGGAATTGGTTGTTTGGATGGTCGAATCTAGAGGGTAGTGGTCAACAGCTCAATGTCCATCTGGAGACTGGTGACAAGTGGTGTCCCTCATGGGTCCGTATTGGGACCAGCACTGTTTAATATCTTCATCAATGACTTAAACAGTGGGATCAAGGGCACCCTAAGAAAGTTTGTGGATGACACCAAGCTGAGTGGTGCGGTTGACACACCTGAGGGATGGATTGCCATCCAGAGGGACCTGAACAAGCTTGAGAAGTGAGCCTTTGTGAACATCATGAGGTTCAACAAGACGAAGTGCACATGGGTCAGGGCAGTCCCCGGTATCAATACAGGCTGGGGGATGAAAGGAGTGTGAGTAGCCCTGCCAAAAAGGACTTGGGGGGTACTGGTGGATGAAAAGCTGGACATGAGCTGGCAATATGTGCTCACAGCCCAGAAAGCCAACTGTGTCCTGGGCCACATCAAAAGAAGCGTGGCCAACAGGTCAAGGGAGGTGATTCTGCCCTTCTATTGTGCTCTGGTGAGACCCCACCTGGAGTACAGCATCCAGCTTTGGAGCCCTCAGCATGGAAAGGACACGAACCTGTTGGAGTAGGTCCAGAGGAGGCCACAAAGATGATCAGAGGGCTGGAGTGCCTCTGCTATGAGGACAGGCTGAGAAAGTTGGGGTTTTTCAGCCTGGAGAAAAGAAGGCTCTGGGGAGACCTTATTGCAGCCTTTCAGTACTTAAAGTACTTATAAGAAACATGGTTACAGACCTTTTAGCAGGGCCTGTTTTGATAAGACAGGGAGTAATGATTTTAAACTAAAAGAGGGAAGATTTAGACTAGATAGAAGGAAGAAATTTTTTACACTGAGGGTGTTGAAACACTGGACCAGGTTGCCTACACAGGTAGTAGGTGCCCCATCCCTGGAAATATTCAAGGTCAGGTTGGACTCTGAGCAACCTGATCTGGTTTAAGATGTCCCTACTTATTGCAGGAGGGGTGGCTAGGTGACATTTAAAGGTCCCTTTCAACCCAAACTGTTCTATGATTCTATTCTATAATTCTACTTTACAAAAGAAATGGTTCTTTCCCACAGAAGAACAGCTAAAACTTTAGGCACATTGAAAGAAACCAGTTAAAAGAAATGTCTCAGCTTTTTTCCAGGAGAAAAATAGATCTTCATTAGAAAACTGACATTATCTCTCTTCCAAATGGATTCTGCCAAACAGCAAAAGAGTTGGCAACTTGTGGATTAGAAATATATATTTCCTTAGAACCCTTTTGGCTACAATAAATGTTTAAGTAGAAATAATAATGAGAACGTGGAAGTAATGGAAGTAATAATGTGAAATGTTCCACTTTCCTGCTTGTTGATGAACTAAAGATACTCCATGGCATAGAGAAACTCTAAGAATTTGTGTTTGATTTCAATGCAGTTTTAAGTAATTATGAATATGCTTAGTGTAGATTTTGAAGGAAAAATAGAAATTTTACTGTTAAAATATTACAGGGATATATATCACAAAATTAGAAGTAGGAAAAAAAAAACTCTGAATTGCAAATCTTACTAAAAATAGTAAGTTTTGACCTCTTTAGTTGAAAAGTTGCTGACTAGCCGGATGCTAAAAATTTGCTGAATAGTTGTCTCTTAGATTACAGAAGAACATTCATTATAGTGATTACACTTGACAGCTACAGATGTCTTAGCTAAGTGCTGTCAGACATATAATCTGCTAAGCTAAAATGTAGTGCTTTAAATTTCTTTAACTCTTGTTAGCTAGATTGCAGGATGATACTGTCATTACTTCTGCCACGTAGGAGATTTCTTCTGTGACTGTGTACAAAACCGTATTTCAGACCTTCAAAGAGACAAGTTTCTATGGGAGGAATTTGACTGATTTATTATACTTGTAAAGCCTCTATTAATATAGCTGCTGAGTGTGCCAGTCTTTACTGTAACTGGCCTAGCAATTCCTCTGAGAGGTATGGAAGCTGAGTTCGCCACGGTTGCATAGGTGAAATTCAGATAGAGGTTAATTTTCTGAAGTCATACTGGAAATTTTAAGAGTAACAGTTACATGAAGTCAATGATCCTTGTCTCACTCCCTTAGCTTTAGACTATTCTTCCTTTAATACATGGCAAAATAAAATGAAATAAAACTCAAAATGTCTCTAAATATAAATATACACACAGTTAAATTCCTCCAGTAAACCAGTAAAGAAAGATACATAGGAATACACAAGAGATACTTTTTTCTTTGTGGTTTTATTGTTGGTTTGTTTTTTTTTTTGGTTGGGGGGTGAGTCGCTTGTTTGTTGTTTTGGTTTTTTTTTTTTCCCTTTTTTTTTTTTTACTGTGGATCTTTATATATAGAGGTTGAGAAATACAGCCAGAGACTGGATTACTTTAAAGAGACAAAGGAATGGAGCAGCGATTTCTAGGGTACTTAACAAAGCAGAATTAAAAACAAATCAGCAAGTTCTTGTCTATACACATTTTGTAATAAAATCAGGAATGCAAAGTAGAGGTTGTTTCTCTCTGAGTAATTCAAGCATTGCAAATCTGACTGCTCTAAGTGTCTTTCTCCTCTTGGCTAAGTAACGTTGCACTGGTTGACTAAACCAGCAGGTGGTATAGAAAACACTGTGTAATGCATTAGGTTAGAAATCTGACTTATTTTCTACTGGAATCAGTTCTTTCTGGAAGTATGTAATTTATGGGTTTTTTGGAGTTGAGAGTGGGGTGGGAGGGGGTTTGTTTGTTGTGGGGTTTTTGTTTGTTTGTTCATTTTTTCATCCAGATTCTTAAAGGGAAAACAAAAGAAAAACATGCTGCTGGAATAGGAACCACTGTCTGCTGGTACACCCACAAATGCTTTTGAGCAGGCTACCCGGTTTCAGCCAAACTTCACTAGTTGGGAGAGACATTAAATATATAAAAATGCCTGTGAGTTATGTTGAACTTGAGGTCAAGAAAACTTGCATGTTTTTAATACTGTATTGGATTTCAATTCCAACCTTTTTCTAACAAACGTGTCATCATAAGACTCATTAACAGAAATCCTTTTACGGTTTACAGTTTCACAGTGATGAAGCACTAATTTACTTTCCTTGGAGAATTTTTTTTATTTTCAATTGAGCTTTTTTCCATTTATTAACAAGCAAAGAAAAAAAGACTGATTATTTAAAAAACACTACAGTTGTCTCACTTGAGATGTAACAGTGATGCTGAAGATGAGGCCTATTTTGAAGCTCTAATTTACTGGATGACCCTGATTTAGCTTAGTTCATTTTGGTGGAGAAGGTGCAAAGAACAAATTTGTAGGAGAAATTTGTAGATTTAAGGGTAAGAATCTTTCTTTGGAAGTAAGAAGTCCTGATTTGGATCCTTGAAAGAATCCTTGTGAAGTGTGGAAATAATCCCTTCCTTTCCACAGACTTGATGGCTGGGGATGTCTCCCAGTCTTACATTTCTACAGTTTACAGAGAGGGATAGAAGTGTGACAAGTTGGAAAGAAGAGAATTTCGTGTTGCAAAGAGAAGTACAGTAGAACAAAATTAATAATTTCCTTAAGAGTAGGAGTATGAGGTAAGATGAGGTCAGAAATTGAATGGAACTGTAGACAAACTAACCTGAAAGAACTGCAAGACGATTTATGTGACCTTTCAAAACCTGAATTCACCTTCACTTCTATGCCTAAACCAAGCACAAATATTTCAACTTGAGGAAAGCTAAGCACATCTGAAGTGTGCCTGCATGACGGATGAATAAATGTGTGGAAAGATCACAAATGGCAAATCAGTTATCAATTCTATTGAGACGTCATGTTTGCCTTCTATAAATACCTGGGAGTAGATCATAAATCTTGAGAGTTGAATGGATTTGCAGAAATAATATTTTCAAGCCACATAGTTTGTTAGCTGTCATGAAGACACTGAAAATTTTTTACAATCCAAGTTACATTTTCTGGGAAAGGAGGAACCATAGGAGTTTTAATTCAATTGACTTCTTAAATAGAAAGTGGGGTCAGATATGACTAAGGAGCATACTGAAAAGGCTTTTTACTCAGGTTAATCTTAAAGTATAGATTAATTTGCATTCTCATTGAGGCCTAGAGCTAATCAAAGTAAAGGGTATACATCTCTATCATTTGACTAATGAGGCAAACAAAAGGTGGGGTGGCTAAGAAGTGATTTGAAAATTGATTTGCACATACAGGCATCTGGCAATCCATAACTGTAATAGGCTGAGGAGACTTCAGAAGTGTGGCTTCTGGAGAACAGCAATCTCAAGAACAGCGTTCAGTTAACTCTTTGATTACTACAATCTAAAGTTATCTCCAGCTGTCCATATGTGACAAGGACAAAAGACTGAGGGCAGAGACGTATTTTAAAGTGTCTTTGTAACATTCCATAACTTTGTAAACAAAGTCTTAACACCTTGTTAGAATAAAGTGTGTTTTCAGTGTAAGCTTCCCTAATGTTTAAACATTAGGGACTCCACATGGACTGACAAATTTAACAGTGCCTTTTGTTTTTCTGGGTTAATCAAGGAATGAAAATAAAATGGTATTATAGCCAGACCTAGAAATTTAGGATCAATTTTCATATTGCAAGTGTTGGAGCATATTACTTGCTAACAGATGTTAGTTTGAAATCCAGTATCTTGAGGTGATTGTGCAAAAGATGGAAAGGGATGGAACAGTGAAGTTTAAAATGTCACGGTGACTGTCATTTTCAGTTTAACTTTTAGAAACTTGGATGCCAGTATTATATACATTGTTAATCAGATGAATCCTATTTGTTAGATGTATTTGTCTTTTAGAACAGAATGACCCAGATATCATCAGCCTTTTATTTATCAGAACTTTTTACTAGTGATTTATAAGTTCTTTGTGATTGTAGTTCAGTCCTTGAAAAATGAATTTGATTCTGCCAACCGTTGTTTATTCATATCTTCCCAGTGATCCACTGATTCTGAAGACTCCAGTAATAGCTTCCTTTCAGATGACACCTATATGGAGAGATTTGAAAGGCCTCTTATGCAATGAAAGAAGTATTAGTATTCCAAGTATCTATAAAACCATGATTATTTGCTTAGATTACCTAATATATATTTCTAAGCCTGTATTTCCAAAAGTTGAGACCAGAGTATGGCCAGTGTCAGACATTCACCATCAGTTTTTAATGCACATAAATAAAGATTTGTCTTTCTCAAAGCTCTCAAATAAGATATAATTCCAGATACTGAAATAACTTTGTTTTCTTTTTCAAGAAAAGGATGTATTAGTACTTTTTCTAAGATGATAATAACTTTTGTGCTGTTTCATTCACAATGTTAAAAGACTGCTAAAAGTGCCTCTGCAAAGCTGTTGGTTGTGACTTGTAAATATCTTTGGAAATCCTGGTGCCAAAAGGAAACTTTCAATCAAATGTCAAAAACCTGTATATTCTGGATCAAACATACAAGAAATCTTTAACAATCTAAATTTTATTGAATTTCAGAAGTTGAAACAGGGGAATGTAACTGTCAAATCATTAAAATATCAAATACGGGGATTAAAGACTGTGTGAACAAAAGTGTAAATTATCAAAAAATATCAAATTATCAGATATGCGCTCTGTCACACACCAGATTGTTCAGCAGGCTGCTATAGTTATGCAAAATGGAAGGACTTTGTGAAGTCTTTTCATTTTCATTTTTAAAGGCATTGTTGAGCTATGCACAGATAGAAATAGCCTTTCAAAAGGAAAAAAAAAATGTCAAGAAAAAAGAAAGACTTTAATTCAGTATTATTATTACTTTGTGTGGTGCTCTAGTCTTTACACTGTAATTTTCTCTCGAGTAGAGAATACTCAGCAGCAGGTAGCAGTGCCAAAAACTGAACTTTTTTTTTTCCTTAAACCTGAAATTGAAATCATTTGCAAACACTGAGATTTCCAGAAATGTGCTCTAGCTGGTCCTGCAAGAAGCATTATAGTTTTCATCACTCTTTTCTTGCTGTTGCTTGTGGAAGAGCTTCAGCAACAAGATTACTTTTATTCTACTAGGTAGAATTACAATGGAAAAAATGTTTAGATGACCTAAAACTCATTCTTTCTTCCCAAAATTTTCAGGTGGTTAAACTTGACATCATCAGTGCCTCTTTTTACATAGATTACATGATGAGAGGAGCAGATGCTCAGAAGGTGTGTGTGTCATAGCTGCACTGACTTCAGCATAACCGAGTCTTGCCATTGGCCAAATCCTTGTGTCATGGTAGTTGAGATAGCACTGTGAAGCTTTACTAAACAAGTATAGAATATTTGATCATGTGCATATAAGGACATAAAAATCCACTTCCTTTCTGGAAAAAAATCACCTGTGCTTGATTCTCAGTTTTTCTTATTGTCTGTTGCTAATAGATTCTCAATAACATGTGCTGATCAAATTTTGAGAATGACTGATGCATATAATCCTTTCACAGCTTGTTGATGTGGACTGTTACTTATGACGCTCACTGTTAATTAATTTCTGGTGTACTGAAGCTTATTCGGCTACTAAGCAATTAGCTATTCAAATTCCATAGAGTTTATTATGTTTTCATGACTAGAAATTTGTACAATTTTAGAGCTGTTGAACAAATGTAAAATATCACTACTAATTAAAATACTACAAATCAAGGAAAATCTTTTCTACCATGTGAGGGAAGCACAGGCTGAGGCTAATTAATTTTTATATTTATGGTTTTTCAGCTTTTTCTGAGGTGCTTCAGAATAGTGATTAGTGATTAGATTAAGATTCTGGACATGGTGTGCTCTCTTTGGAATCTCCCCAACAGCAGCTGATAAAATTATTTCAGATCACAGCATATTTCATAAATTACACTGGAAACAAAAATGTCTTTTACTTTGAGGATGAGCATTTTCTAGACTGTTGCCACACTGAATCCACTTTTATTTCAATTAACTGCATAGTGTAAGGAAAAAATCTAGCTTTATAAAGTGAAGAACATTTAGGGTAAAGAAGTAAGCTCTGTCTTCATTACCCATAAAATTCTCCTCTGAGTAGTTTTTGTTTGTTTGTGTCATTTTTTGGAAATGGTTATCCAGGTTATTAAAGCAGGGTGTTTCTCTTGTTGTTTTCCACTCAGCAAAATGAGCAAATAATTCCTGTAGCCCAGGAAAAATCTAGTGACATAAGGCTGAAAGAGGTGGCTGGGCTGATTACTACCTCTTCTGTTAGTGAGGCTTTCCTTGGCATGGCAGAGGAGGAGAGGAACAAAACTCCCACGAATCCCTCTGCATCTCTCCTCCACTGGACCAGAGATCCTGCACACAGATGTGAGCTGGGATGTCCACTCAGATCTCATGGGATCGTGATAGAGAAGCACTGGTAGAATTTGGAAGCTCCTTGGCAAAGCTCTCTCTCTGTTTTAACAACTAAAGATGGTGTGTTTTCAGTTAAAAATCTTTTCATAGACTTTATTTACATATTTTCATTACCCGTATTGTCATCAAAGAAATGCATTCTTTCATCCACTGACTTTGCTACTTTTTTGTTTGTTCTAGTTCTAATGAGCTTTTCTGATCTCCTGGGTAAACATGTAGTTTTCTCACATCTTTGAAGAGTGACGCACTGTCTTTTATAATGCTGAGCTTGGAACTTTGACCCAAAGTAGGACTCAGTATAAAATGAAAATTAGTATGAAGATGTACAAACTGTGTTGGAATTTGCAGAAATTAGAACATCATTTTATAATTAAATTTCCATGTTGCCATTTTCCCTGTAAACAGTTACAAATTACTTGAAAACATGCTAGATTTTCCATTTAATTGTTGAGCTCCTCCATTCAAAAAGAACAGTGGCTTTAGGGCTGCAAGACAGAAAGTATATTTCAAATCTTCGATCATTATGTGATGTAGATATGTTGCCTTAATGAGTGGACGGTAGACATTTCTAAGTGTGATCTAAAAGAATATCCTGAATAGCGATAGACTTTGGAAATTCTGTTATAGGTCTGACCTTTCTTAGATTTTCATTTAAAATTGTTTTCATAATACAAGCACAGTGAGGATCTATAACGTCAAAGCATAAGAATTAGCTGATAAAAGCAGATAAAGTTCTGCTTTCCAAAGAAGAATCTGTCACATAGAAATTAGTAGACAGCTACTGTGAAGGAAATGTGCTAAAAATGAACAGAAAAAAAAAAAGAATGAAAAAACAATTATACTAAAAAACCCTGTCTTACATCAAAAGCCAACCATTTGTAATGTGATACCAGCAATCACCATGTTCTGATATAAAGAAAATTATAGATGTCAAAAATTAACTTTTGATGTTTGTAGGCTAAGGATTCTTTTGTACAAAATCTCAGAGATTTTGTTCTACTTTTCTGTGTTTACAATGTGTTTTTTATAACAATCAAATTTCAAGTAATAAGAACTCCTAATCTTGGTTTAATTCAGTAACCACTCTCACACTTAAATCAACAGATCTATAAGCAGGCATCCAAAATAGTTCTATTTGTCACTGAAATTTAGTTTTTCCCATTTGTTTTTCTCCTGTTTCAGGAGCATACAAGTTGAGAAATTAGAAGTGGATCCCAGTAAATATTCGTTCCCTGATGTGACAAAGATATTCCAAGAAAAGGACCGAATTGGGCAGGGACCTATCAGGCTACAACCAGAGAAGATTACAGAGACTAAGAAGAGTTATGCTGAGTTTGAAAATGATGAAGATGTTCCTCCCTTAATTTGAAACATTCTTAAATAGTCCATCTATATGTGGCATTTACATTTGAGCTATTTTCATGACCCTGTGTGTAAAGTAAGTATAATATAGCTGAAGTTGCAAATATTATTACAGTTCTTCTCATAAACTTTGTTATGCATGTGTTTTCTGCTGTGTTTCTGTTAGTATATTGCTATATAAATTCTTTTTTCTAGATTGTTTACTTAGTAAGTCTCAAATCAGAATGGGAGTCATATAAGTTAGACTGTCATTTCTTCAAAGAATTTACTGTCTAGCTTGAAAGATGGCATATTACTGTAGAAAAGGAGAGAAGGAAGGAAGAAAGTGCTTGTAACAAGACTTATTATTATTCTGACTAAACTGAAAATAGCAAAAAACTCTATGTATTTCTTCAGTGTTTTCTTTTTCATGAGGGACAACAGTAAAAGAAAACAACATATTCTGGAAGTAAGAAACAGTGCTGTAACCTACCATACATCACTGAATTTTCCAGCATAATGCGGAGCTGCTGGATTCTGCAGCTGGTGTAACAATGCCGCTCCTGGAAGATTCTGGAAGAGAATAGTGCAGAAGACGGTATATCAGATGTGGCACCATGGGGAAACTGGGAGGAATCAGCCAAATCATTCTTGTTCCTCTTCATGCAGCTACTCTAAACTGTTCCATCTTTTTCTGGATCCCCTAAAAATATCAAGGCTAATTTTAACTTGTTGGATGAAATAAGGTTGAGCAGCTGCAATGGGATGAGCTGCTCCTTCCCTACCCTCCAGCCCATTTTTAGCAACCAGAGACTCCATTATCATATTTTTTCCCCACAGCTTCTGGGTTGCCCAATGGCTGAAACAGGACAGCATGAAAGAACAAAAGTTCCCTGGGTTACATTAGCAAATTATTGCAATTTGACAAGACCAAATTTCTTCTGATTTTCCTTTTTTTTTTTCCTGTTTTCCTGAGAAAATAAGGCTCATGTCATTCTTAGCTCTGCTTTTGAATGCCATTTCTGTTATTTTCACCCTATTTGACAGAAAAGAAAGGTCAAAGAAATATTCAGCTCCTCTAAATTTAGTGAAAATCAACACTGAGCGGTAAAAAGGGATTCTCTTGATGCAACTGCTGTTTGGAGGAGAGAACTCAGCCATTATCTATTCTAGCAGTCATCACTCAGCTCATCAACATGTTGGTAACAGAACTCTTTGTCCGTGTTAACATTCTACCTAGGTGATAGTTAAAGAAAGCAGGAGTTATCATAGTAGAGCTCTGGGAACCTGCGGGAAAGCTGAGGAGAGCGTGGGAAGTATTTAGGAAACATGGTTAGACCTTGAGTTACTATGGAAACAAAAGGTGGATATTGAGAAGACAGTGGAATTTTGCAGAGGGAGGGTCACAAAAAATACTTCTGGGCTGGGTGGTTGTTGAAATGAGGAATATATAGGCGACATACAATGTAAAACCATAGGAAATCAAGCCTCGTTAGCGATGTTGTCTAAAAAACAGCTGATGTAAAGATACAGATGTGCTGAACATCTCTTTTGGCCTTTTAGTTGGGCAATTAGCATTCATTTCTATAGTAAAAAAAGATACCTCTGGTTTTTTACTAATTTGAAGGCCACTTTTATTTCAAAAAAACAAAGAGAAACTCCAAGAAAAACCAAGTTGAGTGACCCACCTTACCGTGCTAATGAATTTGAAACTGTTTCTCTGTAAAGGAAGATTTCATTTGGTCCTGCAGAAAGAAAATGCTTCTGATTCAAACCAGCTTTTGCTTTTAGCCAAACGGGATAGAGCAAGCAAATTCGGTTCAGGAAGAATCAAAGAGTATTTTGTGGTTACATCTTGTTTTCATCTTTAAGATAGAAAATTAATAAGCTGCACTTGTAACTGAACCGCTGAAACTGCGCTTAAAATATGTTGTAGCAATCTGTGTTCAGGTAGTGCCCACAATATCCCTCAGCACAGAGCAAGTTCATGACACATTCTTTCAAAGTGTCGTTTCCCTATTTGTGAAAAACATCAAGCAAAAAACTCAGCAGTTAGTTAGAAAGAAAACATTGCTATTGAATTCTGGGATTTTTTTAGCCACTCTAGAGTGCTTTGTGATTCTCCACAGATGTTTAATGTAAGATAAAGATAAATATTCTATCATAAACGGCACTGAAGAGAAGCAGAATATACCCGTCAACTTAGGCTGATGGGTTGAACTGATGCGTTTTCTTTGGTTGCAGTTTGAAATGGATATAGGATAAAAAAAAATGAAGTTTCATACTAATGCTGCATATGCTGAGAGATGAAAAGAAAATGTATATATCACAAAGACCTAAACCAAAGTTGAATTTGGGCATAATCTGACCTATTGTAGTATCATCTTGGATTTTTCTTTTCCCATCTCGTGCATTGACTTGATTTTTCCATTTCAGAATAAATTATTCCATGATATAAACCTCTCAGCCTTGAAATCTACTTAATCAGCTCTACTCTGGTAAATGGAGTATAAAAGCATCATCCTCTTTAGCAATATTCCCCTATTCACTATAAATTCCTAATGGTGCTGGCTAACTATGAAAAAGGCAGTATTATGTTTTACCTTTTCATGTCACTGAATTGTTATAGGCCCATAAGGATGAAGATGGATGAGTGTTTTTCATGATTGCACATCAAAGCACCTACTTTTGAGATTGTACGGGGTGTCCATGCCCATATCTGAAAACGCCCAGGGCCATGCCCAGTGTCTGGCAGTGGGGCTGCCCTGGGGCCTGTGTGTGGAGCGGCCGGGGCTGCCCCGTGCCGGACACAGCCGGTCCCAGCCGGTCCCAGCCGGCTCCAAGGGCCCCACCGCAGGACACAGCCGAGCCCCTCAGCCAAGCTGGGGGCGCCGGGAACGGGGAAAAGAGGTTTGGGAAAGGGCGGAAGGCGGCCCAGGCGGAGGAGGAGGAAGGCAAGGAGGGAGCAGCAGCAGAGGGAGCCCGAGGGCGCAGGAGGAGGAGGGCAGGAGGTGCTGCAGGCCCGGAGCAGGGATCCCCTGCAGCCCTGGAGAGACCCCGCTGGAGCAGAGACCCACCCTGCAGCCCGGGGAGGGACCGGGGGTCCTAAAAGTTGGTGCTATTTTATGTAACTGTGTAGCCCAACAAACAAAACAGGCAACAGATAATGTAACTTTTAGCAGTCAGATGGGCAATTTATGTTTAGATTCCTTTCAAGTCTACTTCCTTTTTTTTTGTGTGGAGGAATGAATTTTGCTGACCTTGAGATGGATGAAATCAAAAAGCTCCACAACCACTTTCATGACAGAAATCAGTAGATTTTTGCAGCAGATCCGAAAAATAGCTTCCTGTAATTTTACTGGTTGCTGCGGGCAATTTCTGGTGTTTCTAAGAAGTGAACGAGTTGAAGACCTTCCTCTTTTTCTTCATTGCTTATTTCCCAAAATCTTGTAGGGACAATCCACCTTCCAGACCTTCAGCCAGTTTGGAAGAACCTGTCAAGAGTTTCAGAAGGTTGTGGAAAACAGGCATCCATACAGCCTTGGCATATAAGATTATTTCATTTTTTCCGAAGCAGAGAGCTACAAAATTTGACCTCTGCTATCAAACCAAAGGATCACACAATTAGATCTTTCCCTGTTCCGACTAATTTCTCCTTTTCTTCTGGTTTGTAGTGAGTAGTTGATGTTCAGTTTTGGGAAGAAAAAAGCTTCATTGAGCTAGTTACGTCTCATGGGAAAATTAATAGAAGGTACCAAAACATACTTGAAGAAAGAGTTGTTTCACATGGTGCCATGATCTTGGGATCCACTCTGAAAATGGGGTATATTCTGGGAGAGAGCTTCAATACAACTCTCAATGTATGTGTGGGCCTTGGAGATTATATGAGGAGTTTGATTGTAGAGGGATGAAGTATACAAACACAAGATGATACCAGTGGCCCACAAGAGCATAAACACACATCACAAAGTATCAGTTATTGATCACTGAGGTAATGAATCCTCGAGAGAGGAAGACACAAGAAAGAGGACAGAGGACATGCAGCCAACACAGACAAAATATCCCCTGTATAGTGAAAATGCAAAGAAGATAACAAAAGGAATACAAGAAAGTCACAGCCCCCACAGGAAAAAGGAAGGGCAAAGAAGGAAGAACATCACCAGTACTGTGTCCCCCAGTTAAGGACATAACAGCTGATCAAAGCCATGGTGCATCTGCAGCAGGCTGCTCCCACCTACAGCAGGAAAAAAAGTGCTGCTTTTTGATTTGCCACTTGCCTCATTCTGCCACTGCAGACTCAGCAATTGTATGTACAGCATTATCTCTTACTATGTAATTGGGTTAAGTAGATTAAAATTTCAGAGAGCGCTGTGCGTGTGTGTGTGTGTGTGTGTATTGTGGTATTTCACCTCTAACTAGATGACTGGGTGAATTTAAGCAGTATGCAGCGGATGGATCTATTCATCGTCCTTTAGACAGGAGATGGATGGGGTTAATGAAAAATTCTAGCATTATTGAGAGGAAAGAGGATGTACAATGGTTTAGAAAGGCCCTTGGATTTGCCACAAAAATCTTCCCCTTGCTCTAAAAACTGGGCAGTGGGATGTAATTTTGGGATTTTTGCAGTCAGAACAAGAGAATTTTGTTGATGCACAAGACAGGAGTCCAGTTCCTCCCAGAGGCAAGTTGATTCAGCTGGGTGAAAAAAAAAAAAACAAAGCAGAAGAGATTCTGTTACACTATTACGGCGTAAAGCTATAGTGCATTTACAATTACAGCTGTATTGCAGAGCAACGTGCACTAAAAAACCAAAGCTTGATTCAAAACTGCCTTTTGTCTTACAGTCTTATATGTTCAGTGTGGATATCAAATACACCCAGTCTGGGTAACAGTATTGGACATGTAAAATGTGCTTTCCCACTGCATGTTTCAAGGGGTAGTTCCCATAAGGAAAGGTGAGTAGCAAATACATTTCTTACTGGTTAATGAATAGTGAAAGAAAGCTGTAGGGTAGCCTCAGGATTACTCTTTTCCTGAACAGTTGCTAAAGACCAGGTGTTTGGTGTCAAAGCTAGACTGTGTTTGTAACTGAAACCTCACCCAAACGAAATTACAGAATCACAGAATTGCTGAGGTTGGAAGGGACTTGTGGAGGTCATCTGGTCCAGCTGCCTGCTCAAGCAAGGCCACCTGGTGCTGGTTGCCCAGGACTATGTCTTCAACCTGCTGGCTTTTGAATATCTGCAGGGATTGGAGACTCCACAACATCTCTGGGCAACCGGTTCCAGTGTTTCAACACCCTCACGGTAAAGAATTTCTTCTTAATATCTACTCTAAATCTTTCCTCTTTTAGTTTAAAACCATTACCTGTTGTTCTATCACAACAGGCCCTGCTAAAAAGTTTGTCCCATTCTGTCCCATCCCTCCAGCCTATTCACTGCACCACACAGCTTGGTGTAGTCAGAAAACTTCCTGAGGGTGCACTCAGTTCCATTGTCCGTGTCACCAACAAAGATGTTAAACAGTACTTGTCACAATACAGACCTCTGAGGGAGACCTCTTGTCACTGATCTCCATCTGGACATTGAGCTGTTGACCACTATCCTCTGGATTTGACCATCCAACCAATTCTTCATCCACTGAACATTCCACTCATCAAATCCATATCTCCAATTTAGTGAGACGGATGTTTTAGGGGACTGTGTCAAAGGCCTTACAGAAATCCAGATAGACAACACCCATGTCCACTGATGTAGTCATTCTATCATAGAAGGCCAAGAGGTTGGTCAGGCAGGACCTGCCCTTGGTGAAGCCATATATTGAACCACATCCTTGTCCTCCATGTGCCTTAGCATAGCTTCTAGAAGGATCTGTTCCATGATCTTCCCAGGCACAGAGGTAAGGCTGACAAGTAGGTATTTGTGCAATTTGATAACAGCTTTTCTAGCATGAAGCATAGGAAAATCATAATAACCAATTCCACACTTGGAGTTGTATGGTTGTTACTGGAAATACAACTTTCAGTGTAGTACAGCCTTAGTGTCTATGGAA
This sequence comes from Numenius arquata, assembly GCF_964106895.1. NCBI lineage: Eukaryota > Metazoa > Chordata > Aves > Charadriiformes > Scolopacidae > Numenius > Numenius arquata. The sequence continues at coordinate 69,039,599 of NC_133578.1, read as the reverse complement.
AAAAATCTTTGAACTTATAGCATATATTATATGAACAGAACCATTTAAAAGCTCCATTGCTCTAAACTGTAAGCAACTTTCTCCTCAGAAACTTCACAGAAAATATGTGTATAAAAGAGGAGACTGGTGAACATTTGGTTAGAAAGATGTGAGCTGTGGCTATGCTTTGACCCTTGTTTTTGTGCTCTCAATCCTAACCATCTGTAAGTCTACCGACAGCATAATTATGCCTGTTTTACAGTGTACATAAATTAGTGTTGGCTCTTCTGGTTTTGCAACCAGGCAGGCAGCCATCTGACTTTTTAATTAAGGATTTCACTGTGATTGATAATAAAGTTCCAATATGCTTCCATATTTAAATGAAAATGCATCAGCAGTATAAAATTTTCAAAGAGAAAAACATTCACAGAAATTTATCAGTCACCTATGAAGTATAGATAAAGTGAAGCATGACATCAGCTAAGAAAGAAATCCAAGCTGTCTGATTCTCCTGCACAGAACTCCATTCTGCAGTGGTAATCCTCTAAGGGAATCAAGTCCATTTTTTTTCACTCATTTTATTTTTATTCCATGAAGCTGAGACTTTGTATTGAACTTGTGAACATATAAAGATGCTGATATCCTGCATAATTTTCAGAACTTCCTGTGTTCTTATCCACAGCATCTAGTTACAGCTTCAGATATTTAAATACTTTTAAAAAAAATTACCCTCCCTTATGTCTATAATAAAAGCTGTATTCATCTCACTAAAATTATTTTTCACTATTCTAAAAAAAAAAAAAATGTCTATTTAAATTTATGCTTACAGTTTAACTCAATCTGGCAATTCTTGCATGAAATTCAGTCACTGTCAAGCATTCTTAAAACTTTTGCAAGTGTGTCTTCAGTATAGGTCTATAGTATTTTAGATCAATTAATTAAACTTCTTCAATTTCCTTCCCACAAATCTTGATATTCAGTCTGAACATTCTCAAAGTGGTCGTGAAGTGTCAAAGGCTGCTGAGACATGTTAATGTGTACCTTATAGATGTGAACACGTAGTGAGATTACTTTGCGCTAACTGTGCTGGGGTGATGTCTATGGGGCTGAAGGTAATTTCTCACACGTTATCAGCTGTGATGAGACACATAATTACATGCCTGTGATCTGTAAAGCAAATTCTCCCTCTTTATCAGTGTTTGACAGTAGACGCTCAACAACCTGGTTAATCAAAACCAGATTATATTGCTAGAATTAATGAGGCATTGAAAGGGTTTAATGACTAATGGAAGTTTTAAAACCTGTTCCAAAGGGATTACTTCGTTTAATATTTGCTCCTAAGTAGTAGAGAAGTCTTTGGCACCGAAGTCATAGTTATTCAGTCATATGAATTTCCCTGGGTCAACTCAACCCTGATACCTCATCATTGAAAACCTGAGATCGAGTTTGTGTTCTTTAAATGAACAAAAGAACTATTTCTTCTTTCCCATTGTATTAGTTCAGGATTCAGTGTAGAGGATTCAAGGACAGCTGGCAAAAATGACTATTTAAATAATCAGCTTGGGACTGAAGTAGAAGTGACTTTAGTATTGAGAATAAGCTGGATGTAATATCTGGATCACAGGATTAAAGCAAATTATGTAGTTAGAGACAGAGAAGTCTGCCTTTTATATGAGTTTCAACACTTGCTAGCTCTTGAGATATCAGACCTTAAATTAACACTAGGCCTTTGAATCATGAAAAGACCCACATACTTTGGTCAGAGAGACTGAGATTCCAGGTTTCTCTCCTTGGCTGTAAAGACTTTGTGTGTCTTTCTGAAGCTTTTCTCCAATTGGAAAAGAGGATCCAAAATGTTGTTCAGTCTGACCACGGAATGAACACCTGTGTGTGAACACAAGTATAAATGTTCTCCCCACTGCCTGTGCTGCAAAACGGTCTCACTGCTTCTATACTTCCTTGGGCATCCCGGGGCATGACAGTGGGTCCTGGGACTCTATTGCCTGGCATTGCAAACAAGAGCATGGCAAATGGAGACAAGCAGGAGACCCACTTCAAAAGTACAGTCCAGTTCTGAACTAAAACAGACTCCACCAGTGTATTTCCAGGCTACAATTGGTTGTGAATGTAGTGCTGTTTTGTATCTTTCATGCTGATTTTAGAGTTCTTGGTTTATGTTCATAGGAACTTGCCATTTACTTTTGCCAAAGGAATTTGAGCAAAGAGCTTGATGTGAAAAGTAACTTAAATTCTGCATATAACATGGCTTATAGTCAAGATCAGAGTCACTTAAGGTAAAACGCAACTGATATCAACTAGCTGGACCTGTGCAAAGCATTTGACATTGTCCTGCACGACATCCTTGTCTCTAAATTGGAGAGATATGGATGTGACAGATGGACCACTCAGTGGATAAGAAATTGGCTGGACGGTTGCACTCAAAGGGTTCCAGTCAACAACTTGATGTCCAAGTGGAGAGCAGTGATGAGTGGCGTCCCTCAGGGAACCATATTGGGACTGGAGCTGTTTAACATCTTTGTTGTGACACGGACAGTGGGACTGAGTGCACCCTCGGGAAGTTTTCTGACTATACCAAGCTGTGTGGTGCAGTCAACAGGCTGGAGGGATGGGATGCCATCCAAAGAGACCTGGACAGGCTTGAGCGGTGGGCCCGTGACAACCTCATGAAATTCAACAAGGCCAAGTGCAAGCTCCTGCACCTAGGTTGGGGCAATCCCAAGCACAAATACAGGCCAGGTGGAGAATGGATTGAGAGCAGCCCTGAGGAGAAGGAGCTGGCGGCATTGGTGGGTGAGAAGCTCAATATGAGACGGCAAAGTGCATTCACAGCTCAGAAAGCCAACTGTATTCTGGGCTGCATCAAAAGAAGTGTGGCCAGCAGGGTGAGGGAGGTATTTCTGCCCCTCTACTCTGCTCTCACGAGACCCCATCTGGAGTACTGCATCCAGTTCTTCATCCCCCAATGTAAGAAGGACATGGACCTGTTGGACCAAGTCCAGAGGAGTGCCATGAAGATGATCAGAGGGCTGGAGCACCTCTCCTATGAAGACAGGCTGAGAGAGTTGGGTTTGTTCAACTTGGAGAAGAGAAGGCTACGGGGAGACCTTGTAGCAGCTTTCCAGTACCTAATAGAGGCCTACAGGAAAGATGGGGAGGGACTCTTTGTCAGGCAGCGTAGTAATGGGACAAAGGGTAACAGTTTTAAACTGAAAGAGGGTAGATTTAGATTAGATATCAGGAAGAAATTCTTCACTATGAGGGTGGTGAGACACTGGCACAGGTTACCTAGAGAAGTTGTGGATGCCCCTTCCCTGAAAGTGTCCAAGACCAACCTGGTCTAGTGGGAGGTGGCACTAGACCTCCCTACCCATGGCAGGGGGGTTGGAACTAGATGATTTTTAAGGTCCCTTCCAATCCAAACCATTCTATGATTCTACGATTCTATTAACACTCTTCGTGAATCTGTGTAGTCCTTATTTCACACTAATTATGCTTATAAACTTCCATTCTGTATCCTGTGGCTACAAGCTTCATGCTTTAATTATGCATCTTGTAAATATTGGTCTTTGTTTATTTTAAGCCTATCAGCATTTCCTTGGGAATTCCTAGTTCCTTTGATTCGTCCTGTCACCTTTCTCAGAATCTCTTCTGCTTCTATGACAGCCAGGTATTAACAGGACAGTATATAAGAAGTGCGTGCTCTGTGGCTTTACATAGCAACATGTTATCTTTCACTTTCCTACATATTCTTAATGGGCTCTTGTCTTTTGAATACTGTCAAGCACTGAGCCCACATATTTATAAAACTATCTACAGGGATCTCAGATTTTATTTCCTGAGTTTCAATAGCTACACAAGAACCTGCCACTATGTACTGACAGATCAAGCTGGTTTAGGTGGAGTTATTTTCCCTTTTGTATTTAGAGACATTGAACTACTGTTTCATTCAATCACCTGACCACTTGGGATTTTCAGAAATTGTTGCGCTCTTCTCAGGCAGTTTGAGATGTGACTACTGCAAGTCATTTTATCACTGCAAAATTTATCTCAGTGAATGCTATCATCTCATTATTCATCTCTTTTTCTGGACTGTTTGAGAAGATGTTGAGAAGCTCAACTTTGAGCACAGGTCTCTCTGGGGATCTACAGATAGTCCTCCTCCATTGTGAAAAGTGACCATTTATTTCTACTGCTTCCTGTGTTTAAGAAACTCTTAATCCTTGAGGTGACCTTCCTTCTTATGCTGTGACAGCTTAGTTCCCTTCCTAATCTTTCAACCTTGTCAAAAGCTTTTTGAAAAACTGAGTGCATTATATCAACTAGAACATCCTTTTCCACACGTTCACTAAAAATATTTCTATTCGAGTTGAAATATTGACAGTAAGACTTTCAAGTGACTAGTGATTTCAGTTGCTTCCATTTTTAGTACCTAATCTTTGATGCCTTTAGAGTGCAGTGATTTTTCACTTTTTCCATAAGTGCTGAGACCCTACTGTTAGTCATTCCCTTGGAGGAGTTTAAACTTGAACATATAGGATTGTCAGTCCCTACTTAAAAACTTGGTTTGGCTACCTGGAAATACAAAAGCAGAAAGTAGAATACAGTGGCATTTCTGATTATGCTGAGGAAGGAAGCTGGTCACAAAACAAAATGGTAAGGAATTTCAAAAACACGCCTCCCGAAAAGCACAAAATGGACACTTCCTACTTCCAATCCACCTTTGGTCAAATTAGATAAGTAAAGTGTGCAAGAGTTTTTTCCCATGCAGGCAAATAGGATGAAAAAAGACGCTACCACTCGCAGAGAAATCAGATGAGAGAGCTAGAGTCCTCCCCCCTTCTGGATTGGAGCTGAGAAGGAGGCAGAACATGCTGAGATGCCAAAGGCACCAAAGTGCAAAAACCCTTCAAGCACTTCTGTCCGTGTCACTTCCTGACAGTAAATAGCTGGGACTTTTGCAGGCAGGTGCCAGGCACCTGCCATCTTCAATTCCTCAGCAATGTTTTTCAAAAATGTCATTTTCAATTGGAAGGTCATTCCAGCAGAAAAATTCTTCAAGTGCTAGCGGTGCAAATTTTCACTTTTACCTTTAGAAACACATTTCCAAATTCCTTTTCAAATTTTTTTCAAAGGTAATGAACTCTTCTGCACCAGAGCTGGAAAGAGCTGAATGTTCCCTTATTCTATTTAGACTTGAAAGAACATATCATTTGCATGTCAATAGTCTTCAGTAGAGCCACTTTGTACAACATTTGCATGCCTTTGACCGTATGACAATTAAAAAATTAGTATCTGCATATGATGTATCTTTCTGGGAAGTGGTAAGAGGTTGGTGAGAAGATTTAACATATTCATCATATTGGCATTTGGGGGAGAAGAAATTACAGTGGCTCCACTAAATTTATTACTGCCCTCTGTCAGGGGATTCAGAACTTGACAGTTTACCCTTTGATATTCCGATAGTGTAATATAGAAATATGGCAGACCATAAGAAATGCAAGTTTAGACCTTACTGAAGAAACCCATTGTGAATTCCATTGTAAAGAGTTTTGGAGTGAAGCATGACTTGTGAGTCTAAATATAGCCTTTCAAATGGCAGTAGCAAATACATCAATGAACCTGAGAAGATCAGTCAGGAGAAGAGTTGTGGTCCAAATGCAGGATTTGCAAACAGGTGCTAATCCTTCTTCCACTAAATCCTTATGAACTTGTGTAGTTTTTATTGATCTCCTTCATTTGGCATTTCAAGACAAGAAAGGCTGTGCAGTCAAGAATCCAACTTGCAATCTCCATGCATAGGTGTTGAGTCCTTGAAAACAAGGTCTAATATGAATTCTCGCAGCATTTACGTGCATATAAATCCACTCATGCACCACTAACTGGTCCTAAGTGCGTATGTGTCAAACCCCACGCATGTGGGACAAGAATAGAATAGAATAGAATAGAATAGAATAGAATAGAATAGAATAGAATAGAATAGAATAGAATAGAATGTCCTTTGCCTTACTGCTGTTCCAGCCTGATTTCTGGCATTGTTTTTGGACTCAGACAATGTGGTCTTGCTCTAGTCCTCACAGTATGGATACATTTACTTGGTCATGGTCCTCACTCCATCTTCTTCCCATTTCAAAGTGGGAACTTGGGGGTTTTTAGGCAGCAAAATTCCTGCCTGCAGTAGTGATAGTAGAGAGCACTATAGTACCCATACCATGGCTGGCTGAAAAATTTGCGGTTCCCACTGGAAAGTTTTCCCAGTTTATTTTTAGGTAAAATTTAGTCCCTGAAACTGAATTTGCAAAATTACTGAAAAGCAGAAGGGTTTGCATGGAATGAAAATTGTGTCAATAGTTTAACAGACTGCTTCTGAAAGTGTGGCTTTGCATTTATTTGCCCTCTAAGTCCATGTTTCTGGTATAAACACAACTCTCTTCTGATTACGAGCCTGCTCTGCTTTTTCCTAGTTGTAGTATTTTATGTTTCATTGGCAGAAAGACCTTGGTTTTTTCATCTATTTTCTTTGGTATTTTTTTGCTGTTTCTGGGATGAAACTCATGCTCTCTACAGATAGTGGTGAGTCTGGGATCAAGACAAGGTGTTGTATGCGCTGAGACAGATTTGACACCAAATGTGTCAGTAGAGTGCCAAAGCACATAAAAGTAATGGTCCAGGAAGTGCTGGCTCCTACCCTGGGGATCTTAAATCTAAAGACTTGGTTACTTGGGAAAAGTGACTGCATGTAATCTGTGAATTGATGTCATCCTTGTTACTCCAAGTGAAATGTCATCCAGAGAGTTGAATACAGGCTATGTCTGAGACACATTGCTTGAGAGCACAAAGTAGGTACGGAGCTCACTGCATAAATTACTGGGAAGAACTTTTTTATAGGCGAGACAGAGAAAAAGATAACTAAAAAATAAAATACGGTCAGAATGTCACTTTCTTAAGAGTGTCAGCATCAATGCCTGCCACATGTCCAGCTTCAGAGCAAATCATGGCTCTTTCAAAGAAGAAGTGAGTGCGGCTTATCTCACCTAAATGTAAGTGATGAGACTAGGTTCCTTCATAGTGAATGGAAAGACAAAGGAACTTCCAGAAGGTTTCTCTGAAGGGTGAGTAGGCTCCTAACCTAGACACTTTGACGGGAATATATGCCTAATTTGTCATGCAGACAAACCCAAATATTGTGTAAGTGAATTTTTCCTGATATCTCCACACCATCTTTCCCATCATATAAAGTTTGCTATGAAAATATCTGGAGATCTCCATGCCGCACCCTGTGGCCAAAGATAAAAGAACTTTGAAGGAAACAAATTTTCCAAGATCTTTTGCAATGATAAAATGAACAGAAATCCATAAACTTTCTGCATTTCTTTCTGACATTTTCATGTTTAGCAAGGTGAGTTCTAATGCAGAAAAGTGCTGATTATTATTCTTCCCCATCCATGATCTTATAACCTTGCACCAGAAGGAAAGATGAGCCAATACTGGAACATGACTTAGAAAATATTTACTTGCATTTATTGGTCCAGCAAAGGAAAATTTTATAATCAGCACAAAGGTGTTTCTCTGCATCCAGCCATTTTTCCTCTAGATTTAAAAATACATTTCCAGGGTAACCTTCACTATGAGAACTTTGCTGTTTGAGACATAGCCGAGCAGTTTAAGGGTCTGAAACATTAAGAGAAAGACCTCCATGCCCTGTTTGATTCTGATACTAGCTTTGTTTTGGGAGTGTGAGTTTGAAGAACAGACTATACCTCATTGTAAGGACTGGATTTGGTCATCCTTAGGGGAAAAAACCTTCTACAAGAGTGCAGAGAACAAAATTAAAGGGACAATGAAGGATCTTGCTAGAGATGATCCTAACAGCCTGGAGGACAGCTGGAGCAATCGTATGAAGCTCCCTCTTTGGACGTTCAGAGGATGAGGATGCACAAAAATGTTGAAGGTAAGTAGGAGAAGGGGACTTGTGGGGAGTTGGGTATGTTAGCAGCCTCTGGCTGACTTATGTTGGATTTCATAAGTAGGATACAGTTTTGACCAAACATTCATGGCTTCTCCCAAGCCTCCCACTGCAGTGTCCAGAGCATCACGCTCCAATGATGATGTTCTGGTTTGGGGCTTGCATGACCGTTCATATAGGAAAGGTGAAAAAAGTGCAGCATCCCAGACACTTGTTGGAAGACTTTTGGCTGGTAGCAATGGAGGGAGTCTGACATCAGGCACTTCATCAGGCAGTGGGAATCATCTGGCGAGTGACACTGGAAGGCTGAAGGCAAGTGATCCACAGCATGTGGTACTCAGCCATTCTTAGAGTCTCTCGCTCTTTGATAAGAAGGGAGGATTTGCAGGACTTCGGTGAAATTAGCTCTTAGAAAACAAACTTTTCCTTGTTAAATGCATGACACATCAGTTGTTTGTACATGCATCTAATTAGCACAGGATTTGAAGACATCTCTGGGGCAGACCAGAGGGTAGAGGAGGCATCACATTCTGCTTCTTTGTCACTTTTTCTTTGTCAAAACCATGTCGTTTATGTTAAATGCCTTATTAGCCAGAGCCTGACTTTCTGACATGCAAAAATACATCCCTTTGAGAGTAAGCTGTCTGGATTATGTAAGACCCAAGACACATTTCTTCCAGCTTTGCAATGGATTAATCTCTGTTACCAGCTCAGTGAACACTGACATCTTTTTGTTTGATAGCTCTGCATATTTAGTTGCTGAAGAAACTGAGATCCCGTATTTTTTTGCCCTCTGGGTGCAGTGCCAGGGTGCAGTGCCAAGGTGCAGTCAAGCAGCAAAATGTTTCAGTCAGGTATTTTATGGAAGAATTTGAATTTGTTATGTCTTCCATGTATTCAGCCATATTCAGTCTTGTTAGTTTAAAATCCTAAGCAGTCTTTAAATTGGACATATACAAGCATTTCGTTTAAATCAAGGACCTTTGTTTTTCAATTGTCTCTTCCTGCCTCAGCCAAATTTTACTTACCTGAGAAATAGTCTCGACAATCAGCTCTTTGCAGAGGCTGCAGCACATCCTAAGAGCTCTCCTGCAGAATGGCCGTGCACAATGCAGTCTCATGTAGTGCCTATGCATGACCTACACAAGGTTGCTTCACCGGTTTACCCATCCTGTGTCCCCATGACTCAGTACCTTTGAACAATGGACTGTCTGATATGTGCATTACCATAACTGACAGTCTTAGAGAAATAAAAGATTTTGCAATGTGTTTTCTGCTGGGAAACCGGGAAGGGAGTTCACTGCGATCGAGAGCAGGCATTAAGTCCCACTAATAGCTGTATTTGCACAGGAGGAGTGTACAGAGGAGCCAGATTGGGTGTGTGGAAAAGGGCACTTCAAAACACCAGACACCTTTGAGAGCACAGGCCCATAGAGATGAAGGTCATCCAGGAAACTGAAGGGTGAATATGTACTGTGAAAAAACTCATCAAATAGATCCTGACATGCTGTCCTGGTGTCAGATAGGATAGAACTAATTTTCTTTCTAGTAGCTGCTGTGTTTTTGATTTGGTGTGAGACGAATGTTGAGAAATGTTGATAACACATGTTGTTTTAGTTGTTGCTAGGTAATGTTTATATTAGTCAAGGACTTTTTCAGCTTCCCATAGAAGCTGAGAGGGAGCACAGACAGGATAAGCTGACAGGAGGATATTCTATACCATAGAGGTCATGCTCAGTATATAAGTGGGGGTTGGCCAGGGGGTGGGGATCTGCAATCACTGCTTGGGACAGCCTGGGCAACCAATCATCAGGTAGTGAGAGCAACTTGTATTGTATCCTTTTAATTTTGTATATAATGTTTACTATTATTATTACTATTTCCCTCTCCTATTATCTTTCTATTCATCTGTCTTTATCTCAGCCCATGAGTTTTCTTTCTTTCCCCTCCTTCTCTCCTTCTTCTTCCTCCCCTACTGGAGGTGGGGGGAGTGAGCAAGCGGCTGTGTGGTCCTAGATGCTGCCTGGGGTGCAGAAGTGCTTGCAGAAGTTATCTGTAGAGCCATTGTAGTCAGAGAGGCCATTACATACACAGGATGAGCACTTTGCAAACAGGACATATGAAGATATTCCACAATCAGCATATCACTGGTAACAGACTTTCCAGCAACCTCCGTCTGTGGATCTGTGGGTGAGGCCAAATAGCGTTAATTTAACCTCAGACTCTCTAGAAGTAAGGCTGATCTACTTCACTCTTGTCCACGTGCTTATTCTAGTGCAAATCGGGGCAGAATATCACCATGACTGTGAGGCTTTGCTTCCTTTGGATCAGGCTCAGAAGATGGTGGGAAGTAAACCAGCAAAAACCAGCGGCCCTGAAGGAGCTCAGGAGCAGTGTAGTTATGGTTGATACCACATAGAGCAGGCACAGTTTTTGGTTGATGTGAAAGGCAGAGGTGACATTTCACTTAGTAAAAATTTTTGAGGACTCCAATGACCCTCCAGCTCACTGCAAATATTGTGCTGGCTCCAGATGTCTGGTTAGCACCAAATTGCTGAGCAAATAAAAAGCTACAAAATGCAAAGAGAAATTAATGGAATATCAAGCACTCCAGAGACAAGGAATACCAAAAGACATGGTTCTCCTCAGAAAATCAACTCTTCTCTAGCGCACACACTTGGCAGTCTTTATTCAGTTTTTCTTGTCTTTATATAGAAAGAGAGAATGAATATATGTATAATTAAGAGATAGGGCTGAATTTGCACTGAAATGAACCATCATAACAGTAAGAATTCCTGATTTTTTGTGTGTATATATTCAAATATCTTCTTCGAACAATATTTGTGTTAATCTTATTTTTATTTTCGATTTATTTAATTCTGAAAATTTATTTAAGTTCCAGAGATGCCTTGAAAGAAGTCACAGACAATTATATGCTCCTGCTTAATATTCAGAAGAAAGAGAAAAGAAGCTGTTAAAACTGTCCATGGTCTGTGCCAGAGCTCCAAATGTCTTCTCTGAAAACTAATTACATCTTGGCATATGGAGTCCTGGCAAAAGTGTTGCAATAAAAATAGAGGACAAGAAAAGAACTAATTCTCTCAATTTAAAAAATAATTCATAGAGCAAAACTCCATGGTCTCCTGCTGCTTGCAAGCTGTTAATATAGAGCAGAGAGGAACGTTTCCTAATTTAGTATGGACTGTCTTCTAAGAACTGCCAATTCTTCAGATGCCGGGGGAGAACTAGAGTAGCAGAGCTGTCCAGAATATCAGATTTATAGTTGTTTTTGTCAGTCTCCGCTGCCTATCAGCAGAGATACTAGCAAGAAATCCAGTTAAATCAGGCATCTCTTATTTGGAGGCTTGAATCCTAACAAGGAAATCCAGGTTCCAATGAAGAAAGTGAGAGTTTGTCATCACCTTCAGTGAAACCAGGATTAAAAGAACTGGTCTTGATTTTAGAAATCATCGATGGGAAAGAAGGATATTTGAAGTATATGCTTAAAATTAAGCTATTAACTAAGTCCCATTGACTTTAAATTGGGACACCATGTTGGAAGTGTAACTGCCAGATCCTTCAAGGAGATTCATTTTATCTACCTTTAGATTTCTACCATGTAGATGCTTGTCTCTCTTCTAGTCACTCTTCACACTTTTATAGCCATGGAGAGAAATAAGCAGCTTAAAGGTGTGTGACCTGCTTTTGGTGTTTAGGACATAGTGCCTATTTCTCCAGATTGACTAGGAAAGGACTCTTGGGCTACATCTGTGCTGTTAACAGTGTTGATTCTCCACACAGGTTGTGGAAACTGTTCCTGGTGCACTTTCTGCCTGGGTCCAACTGACATGTTCACAAGTAGTCCCCAGACACAGCTGAGGAGCTTCCACAAGCCAGGGTCATTCCCCATGGGCGCTATGGATGCAGCTGTTCTATTCCGCAGGGGAAAGAACTCGTTCACACAGAAGTGGGCGGCTGCCCTTTGTGTCAGACAGTAGAGATGTAGACGTAACCTAAGACACTTTGTCCAGTTTACAGGTTAGCTTTTGGGATGTCTGCATTCAGCCACATGCATCCCATTTATACAACTGGGAGTAGCTTAAATTGTTGGTTTTTTCTTCCTCATATAAAAAATATTCTACAGCACAAAATTAAGTTCTAACAAGGCAAGGGCAAACATGGCAGTCAAGCAAATAGCATCACCCGTTGTAAATCAAGATTAACAAGGAAGTCCTGTCAGCAGCAACAGAACTGAATTTCCTTGCAGTTTTGATGCAGTCCTGGGCTGGCAGACCGGAATCTAGGAAAGTCTAGGAAACAAGTTCAACATGTTGCAGTTACTGTGCAACCCTTGGTCTGCATTACTCAGAGCAAATGGGAACCCGATTGTGTGCTCAATGCACGTCTGTATGAGAACTTTCAATGTTTATTTTACTATGTCTGGCTTTTTTACTGTAGTGATATAATTAGTATTTTGACATTCATATAGAAGGAAGGAGAGTTAAAGCTAAATAGATACTGAGCTGTCACATGGTGACAGCACATTCCTGAATGTTTCTCATATTTCATACACTTCGTGCCTTTGAATGCTCAAGTATTTTTCTTCCAAGATTTATTTAGAAGAAAGCTAATCTTGAAACACTTGTGACTTTGGGTATGTGTTTGTGAAATTCAATTTGCCGTAGAACAGAGATATATTAGTGTACCTATGGCCATGGAGAAAGTCAGCTTCAGCGATGGCAATCCCAGATCAGTTCAGAAGAGTGTGATCTTTCTAGAGTCTGAGTAGATATGCTATATAAAGGATAAGGAGAAAATTTTGACCATCCAAAGAGCAATCTTATGGGAGATATTTTCAGAATCAGCTGAGAGATTTTAGGCCCAGTGCCAATGAAATAAAAAATGACAGGACTTCCAAATCACCAGGACTATTTAATAATTTTAATGAGATTGTATATTAATACTTTTTACCTATGTCACTTTTCACCAGGAGTCGGTTGGAAAAGATAATGCTGCATCTTTAAACTATTTTCATGATAAATAATAGAAGTATATGATGCAAGTATGTTACTTTTCATTTTAAAACAATACAAAACATACATTTCAGTAGGCTCGTATTGAATGCACTCTTGGTGATTAGACAAAGCTCTGTTAATACTTGCTACCTTTGCTAGTTTAGGTTTTGATCTATCACAGAGAATTATTGCATAAGGTTCTGGATTCATTTAGACTAAAATTAAGAGGTAGAGTCATACCTGTTATCCTTGAAATTAAGGAGGTGTGTACTTTATTTAGCTTAACATCTTCTGCATTAATGAGGACGGCATAATATGTAGGAACACTGTTCTGGGGAAAACGCCAAGAAACTAGTCCCTTGTATTGATTACACACACAAAATTATTCAAATTTACTACAATTTTATCAAGATCGTATTATTTCTACAGCTTCACCTTGTATTTCATTACCAAGGACAACTGTAGCAAACAATCAAAACATTCTCATTTATGCTAATGTTTCCTTTCATTTTGTTTTTCATTCAGCAAACAGGGTTGTACTAATCTGCCTCAGCAACAGGAACACTTCAGTCTATTAATAGATGTTCAGTGTTCAGCTATCAAATTATGTTAAGTATAATTCTTATTCCAGAATTCAACAGTAATAAAAAGGTATAGAGGGTAAAACTTAATAAAATAATTAGATTTGCACTAACATAATGACTGAAAATGATAACATTTGTGAACATTTCATAAATACCTAGTGGTTTCTCCCATGTTTGCAAATAGTAGATAATAGGGCACCAATCAAAGTCAGAGAATGAAATGCACGCATTAGATTCACAAGTAAATGAATTGGGTTTTAATGAAAGCTGCTTATGGTCATTCAGGGAAAGGCAGGGTGGCCGGTGCTACTTCTGTAAGAGCTAACGGCACAGACTGAGCGTGGTTTGAGCTCTGAAAATCACACGCTGATGTGAGAACCGCAGACCCAGCCTCCACATGGGGACCCCACAGACTTTGCTGAAATACTCACTGACAGTCTGTAAGCAGCTCCTTAAAGAGCTGACAGATAGCCACAGGCCCTCTAATCCAGTGGTAAAACGTGCATCAAGACCCAGTGACTATAAACAGAAACTACACTGTCAGGATTGGAAAAATGAAGCTGATGTTTAACTAAGAGGGCAACTAACCATCACAACTTCCTGATAAATCAGATAAAGTCTTCATTATTTCAGACCTTAAAAACACGGCTGACTGCCTTCCACTATAAGAATTGTAGGTCAACCCTAAGTTAAGTTATGGTACGTGCTGTATCTTGTGATATAATATTAAAACCAGAATTATTGTCCTTTTCCCTACCTACACATTGAGGTAGTTGCTTCGTTTTTTGAGGGAGATCATTTAAGGTTCACTATAATCTGAATTTTATCCTTTGCCCTGTGTCCTGGTGTCAGATAGGATAGAATTAATTTTCTTTCTAGTAGCTGCTGTGGTTTGGATTTGGTGTGAGAAGAATGTTGAAAAATGTTGATAACACATATTGTTTTAGTTGTTGCTAGGTAGTGTTTATATTAGTCAAGGACTTTTTCAGCTTCCCATAGATGGGACAAGCTGACAGGAGGATATGCCATACCATAGAGGTCATGCTCAGTACGTATGTGGGGGTTGGCCAGGGGGCCGGGATCTGCAATCACTGCTTGGGACAGGCTGGGCAACCAATCATCAGGTGGTGAGAGCAACTTATATTCTTTTTATTTTGTATTATTATATTTGTATATAATTTTTACTATTATTATTTTCCTCTTCTGTTCCTGTTCTATTAAACTGCCTTTATCTCAACCCACAAGCTTTTTTTCTTTCCTTCCCTTTCCTCCTTCTTCTCCCTACCCTACTAGGGGCAGGGAGTGAGTGAGCAGCTGCATGGTCCTAGTTGCTGCTTGGGGTTAAACCCTGCTATTCTGCTTCCTTATCAATGATTCTTCTTGAAGACCGCCATGAACTTTACTGCCAGGTGGTGCAGACAAGCCCCACAGCTCTTCTGCACCCTGTGGCAGATGCCCCTTCCACAGGCAGAGCAGGAGAGGAAATCACTCCCATTTAAACAAGAACCGGGTCTGTGGATGCAGGTCAGCTCAGTCACGTTACGATTCTCTGAGAGCCATCAAGTCTTCCTACCATGGTTGTCTTGGATTATTTAATCTAAAGACCAACAGAGAGATCTGGAGTGGAAAAGAAACAGGACCAGTACTGAGTGGTGTGATTGCAGGCCAGGGCTCTGTGTCACTTGGGAGTTAAAACCTAGACTGCCAGCGAAGCTCAAAGGCATCTCATCTCATTGAGAGCAAAATTAGGGTTGTTGTGCATAGTGTTCGGAAATAGCACAGTATGTAAATGCAATTAAACCAGCATCATTGATCACTCTGAGAGACTATGCCAGCAGCATAAGTCCTGGCAAAGCTGCGGCTGGCTCTGAGGCCCCCCTTCTCCTTCCCTTGTGGAGCAGCTACTCCATGGGGAACAAGAAGTGAGCAGCCTTTTGCCCCTCATTGCTGATGTGGCTTTTAGGCTGCATCTCAGTGTGGTCCCTCTGTCAAGTCCTTCCTGTGCCCACCCACACACTATCGGATCAGCCCGGCGTCTGGTTCCCAGCACCGCTGTGGGATCCCCCAGAGCCATTGGGAATTAGAGTACTGAGGGCATATAGAGACAATTTCAGTTCCTCAAGGTCAGACCAGCTATACCCAAGTTTTTTCTTAGCCACAATTTTCTACTGCTTCCCAGTTGATGCTTTCTCCAAAACACTCCCCTTCTTTGGACATTTCAATCTAGCTACTCTTTTTCTTACCAAAAGCTGATGTTGGAATGAAACCTGATTTGAATTTGACTTTGAGATATTATTTTTCCTAAGGGCTGTGCAGGTGTTTGTGGAAGGTAATCCCATCTCAGCAGCTGAATTCAGCTATGTGCACCCACCTGCCTAGCACTAAGCCTCCTTTGAAATGGTATCAGGAAGATGAGTAAAGGGCTTGTTATGTTAAAGAAGATGAAACCAAGGAGTAGGGTGGCTTATTATTATTGTGTCATGGTTTAACCCCAGCCAGCCACTAGGACCACACAGCTGCTTCCTCACTCCCCCTATGGTGGAACGGGGAAGAGAATCAGAAGAGTAAAAGTGAGAAAACTCATGGGCTGAGATAAAGAGAGTTTAATAATTAAAGCAAAAGCCACACACACAAGGAAGGAGAAACAAGGAAGTCATTCACTGCTTCCCATCGTCAGGCAGGTGCTCAGCTGTCTCCAGGAAACCAGGGCTCCATCACACATAACGGGTACTTGGGAAGACAAACGTCATGACACCGAACATCCCCCCCCTTCCTTCTTCTTTCCCCAGTTTTATATACTGAACATCATGTCCTATGACATGGAATACCCCTTTGGTCAGTTGGGGTTGGCTGTCCTGAATGTGTACCCCTCCAAACTTCTTGTGCACTCCCAGACCTCGCTGGCGGAGTGATGTGAGGAGAAGAAAAAGCCTTGAGAACTCAGCCACAACCAAATCCACCAGTGTGATATCAACACCATTTCTCATCCCAAATCCAAAACATAGCACTACACCAGCTGCTAGTAAGAAAGTTAACTCAATCCCAGCTGAAACCATGATGCTAATATTCAATCCCTGTATGGGAAACAAGGACTTCCAAAACCACAGGATTAAAGAGGATTCTATAGACATCCCAACTACTTGACAGCCTGTACATAGAGAAGGGCCGCATGTGAAGGCAGTGATATTTTAATAGTGAACCTTACCAAAGATAAAGATCCAGACTGAAAAGAACTGTCCTACTTTGAAAATGTCTTTTTAGTACACAGAAAGAATATAAGAAAAAGGATTTCAATTAGGATGCTCTACTTCTGTTGCACTCGGCTTGGGGAATGCACTGATAGCAATTGCAAATACTGATGAGATAACAGAGAAAACTGGAGAACATGGAGGCATTTAGGACCTCGATCCCAGTAATGACAGCTGATGGGCATATAATAGGCACAAAGGACAGACCCTGTGCCAGTTAAACCCCTCTTAGAAGTTAACAATAAGAGCAGGAAATAACAAAATAGGACTTAGTGATAATGTAAGTGCATATATGTGGGAAGAAAGAAATAGCTGAAACACTGAATAGGACAAAGACAGTGAGAAAGCAATAATGATGAAGGAGGTATAAGGAAACCACAAGAAGTGAACTAGATATGAGCCTGCAAGGCAGTAGGAATAAAACTTACAGTTTTTTAAAGAAGCCAGTATAATTTTGGACTGGAGACTCAGGTTTCTTCTACTCCAGATTGCGTGGGAAGTAGTTGCAAAGCAGCAGTTCCTGAGTTCCAGTATTCACAAACTTTGCTCTCTGTAATGTGCTCCTCCTTCCATTTAACCATTTCAGGGCTCATGAGCCTATTTACATTATCAAATATAAGTTTGCATCCCTCTGTTCAAAGCTAATGGTATATTGATTTTGCTTTAGTTTCAGGTTTCCTTAGGCATTTTTATTCTAATCGGTTTAAGGATAAGGACAAAGGGCCTTTTTGAGTGTTCTGCTAACATGTAAGTCAAATTCTTATGAAGCTTGTATAGCTCATGTTTAGAACCTTTAGCTGAGGTCTGAAGGACTTTTGTGTTCACAAGCCACTTTCAAAACACTCTCATAAAATTTCTTGTCTTTGGTGCCAGCCCTAATAGAGTTTTCGTGGGTGTACTGACAGGAATATGTGTGATTGTGGACTGAGCTTGATCTAGTTTGACTTCTGCAGCGTTCAACACACTGAGGATGGATAACATTACTTTGTCTTGCTCATTGGTTATGGTCTTGTATTGCTTTAATTCTCAAACTGAACTACATCCAGTTAAACTTCAGAAATTTTAAGCAAGTTGGAAACAAGTAATAACATGATGCTAGGTAGATTTTGGCAGAGAGAAGTGCATTTTGGAGGAGAGAGCAATCAGAGTGGGAATAGATTGAAGTTGGTGACTTAAAGGCAAAAAATATGAAATAATAAGGCAAATCCTACATTACTCTAGTCAGTCCTTACCCCTGCAGAAAAACCTCCAGTGATGTCCCAGGCAGCTGTTGTAACGATGGACACTTGGAAGCATTTAGAAAATTAGTTTGCTTTAATTTCTGTAGCATCAGCCACCTAAACTGCTTTTATGAAGCTGGATTTAAGAAAACATGTCAACTTTTGGTTCTATGTTAGCTTATGTGGGAGATGATTCTCTACAGAAAGGCTTTAGCTTGAGAAGTGCTGTCCCAGATGGATGTAAAGGGATATAGTCCAGAAGCATCACCTTATCGCAGTCTGTTTTGAAAGGATGAGAAGAATGTGACATAGCTATTTTCGTCCAAGGTTGAACGGTAAAACCAAAATAATAAAACATAGTGGTACGACAAATCAAAACCTAAGCCTGGCAACAAGATTTGTCCAGATTGAGGTGTTCACTCTACCTGTATGTTTGACAGTTATTATGCATAATATGAACAAACAAGTATATATAAGCTTATATATATATAAGCATAAAAATGTATGCATATTAATGTGTTCTAAATCATCAGCATGTCTGCCAACATAACTTACCAAATGCAAACACTATTGCAGCATTATGTATTTCTTCTGCAGGCAGCCCAAAACACCTCCTCTGAATAATGTCTGTACCTGCCACTCGTTACTAACCTTGTTGGTAGTAGCTGCACTATTTTTCTGCATTAGGGTATTTATGATATGACCTGCCATCATTCACTGTGCCTTGCAGACAGAGGGCAAAAACATGGTCCCTGTGCTAAAGAGCATGAAAGGAGTATATGTGTAATCATAGACAGGTGTTTCCTGTTTGAGACCTGGAGCTGACTAATAACTGTAAAGCCTAATGTCAAATCTAGAAGATTATATTCCAACTCTACCCATTCTATGATATTAATGAAAGAAAGCTCTGCTACTGATTGCATTGCCGGGGTGGAGCAGGCAGGGAGACTCTGCAAAGTGGGGCAAAAAAAGAAAGAGGCAAGGGAAGCCAAAACAGATTGCAAAGGAGGAAAGAGTAAGAAGATGTACTGCAAAGGGTAGCCTCCATTGCAGCAAGTGGAATGTGTTGGAAATCACAAAGATATTTTCAGAATTTACTCACGACAGGAACGCTTTATTCTGTCTTTCATCTCTGTCCAGATTTCTTCTTGATGTCAGCAGGAGATCTTCTTGCTGTCTTTTTCAGCCTGAGGGCAACCACCTACAAGGATTTTGTCAGTCACTTCCCAGTGTCAGTCACTATCCAAATCAGCATCACTGTGTTTAGAAATTGTACTCTTTCTGTCCATCCACTTTTCCCCCCTTATTGATACATCAGATTACTGATAACAAATGTTGCCAGACCACCCTTGAAGGCTCCAGCTCTTGTCTTTTAAACCAGAAACACCATGGGCAGCAGTGGCGCCGCTTGCCTCTGCTCTTCTCCTAATATACCTTATTCCCCAGTGCGAGGGACCTGCAGAGAACAGAAGGAATTGAATTGCTGCCTTCCCTTTATTTATGTTGCTAATGCAAGAGGCTCTGGACACATTCATTCTGTGACACAGACACCTATTTTTTGAGAAATGGGACTGAGAGCACAGCACACTTCATCAGGGTAACTCATCAGTGAAGACAAACACATTTGTGATTGAACCTTGCAGCCTTCCTCCAGGTGTTTACTGGGAGGGAGGGAAAACTGTGTGACAACATTAATTAATGTGAAAGTCTACGCATAACTCCCTGTCTAGGAAGGGGACCAGGTCTAACTGGAAGGTGCTGAGACAGATGAGCCTGCACTGCAGAGTTAACCAGCTGATACACACTGTAGGCAGTACATTCCACACAACTGGTGGCCTGTTGTCGAGGTCTTTTGGTCATGAAGTGGCCAAGATGGTTTCCATTCCCGCACTAGTGTGCTGCATCAACCAGTGCTAGTTGGAGGGCACATGGAGACAAACTAAACCCCGTGAAACAAAATTCTTGTCCATACTAGGTAAATGCTTACTTGGATCCTTCTTTTGGCCCACAGACCAAGCTTTGCCTAGCTTCATCACTGTGGTCCTGATGTAAGTCTACATCTCAGCTGCATATTGGGAAAGCCGAAGTCTGCAGAGCTTACAAAGGGCTTTAGGTTTATACAGTGGAGGGTGCTTATAAAGGCTCATCTCAACCGCACAGGGAAAGCTGTGACTGTGAATAAAACAAAACAAAACAAAACAAAACAAAACAATTAATTCTATTTTCTACAAAAAATATAAAGAAGAGAAATTCCATGGGTACATTCCACAAATCTTTTGCCTTCCATCTCTTACGAACCAAGAGAAATTCTGCTAAGAAATGCACGTGTCAAAAATGTATATGGAAAATAAATCGCTGCTTAGTATGCACGTGACTGGAGTGGAGGAGTGCTGTCCTTTGCTGCAAAGCTGAAGATGATATTGCACTCAACATGGCAAAGCAGGCTTCTGCGAACAGCCTCGCCCAACAGCATCTCAGAGCAGTCACTTTGGAAAACTGCTGGGAACACATACCTGTGATAACCTAGCCAACCACTGAGTGTCATCTTTGCTCCACAAACCCAGCTGAAGTAGTACTTGTGTGACAGAAAGGAGAGAGGATGCTTGACCCTTAAGGAGAGCTCAGGTATAACAACTGTCAGGAGATAGACACAATCCTAGTTCTAAACTGGAGAGCTTTAATTAACTCACCTGCTTTAATAAGTGCTCAGCCTCTCTGTTCTGCAGTTTCTCTCTGATGTAAAGTAGGTATTTGAACTTAAAGATCACAGCTTGTTTCTAGAGAAGGGAAAGACTAAATTTCTTTCTGCTGTTGACTCCACTGACATCAGCTGTGTGAAACCAGGGATGGATTTGACCCAGTGACTCATAGGGCTGTGGTAATGGGAGCCAAAGCAGTGTTTTTATATATTCCTCTTCATAGTTAGTGGCTCGATCTCACGATGCAGTGATTGTTCTGTTTCCTTCCTCATTAATTAATTGCAGTATATTGTTCTCATGATGTGGCTTGCAACTCTTTTGTATTGCAACAAATAGCCTGACTGTTATATTTTCCACTGAACACTGATCAAGGTTTTCTGTCCAGGGATCAAATGTTATGTTGTTTGAACCAAGACTCTCTACTCAAAGACCATAACTCTCATAATGGACTCGGCCTCCTTCTCAGCTCCTGCTGGATGGGCTTTTGTGGGACTCCAGGACTGTTCCATGCCAGGTCAGAAAATGTTGCCAAGACCTCAGGGATCTACAACATATTCCATGGCTTGCCAGGAGACAAGCTGTGCCAGTTCAGATACTTCCAGATGACCTGGGACTCTGGGCAACCTCCCGTATGTCTCTCCCAGACTCTCTAGTTATGGTTCTTCATGGGTAAGGCCACGGACAAAGTAATTTCCAACTGCTCTGAGATGTTAAAAGTAGTTTTCATCTACCATTAGTCTGCTGGAACACCTTTGCCTTTACGTGGCCATGGAACTCTTGGCACCTTGGTTGTCACTTCCTAATCCCTCTCCTTTACCATCTCAAGATGATCCTAGGCAGCACCTCCTCTTTGTTGCTGTAACAGGAGGTACAGCTGGGCACCACTGCAGTAATCAAAATGTATTTATTGGTTTCTTGCTACTATATATAAGCTGTTAGGAAGTTTGAATCCCTGCTGGGGCCGATCAGGAAATCATTAGACTGAAGTAGAAGAAAATTAAATTCTAGAGGATACTGTTCTTAAAATGTACCATAAGGATTTGGAAAAATATGGAGATTCATGCAAGAGAAGGGCCCTGAATGACAGAGGAAATTCTCCCCCAAGAACTTTTGATGGAAGGAGTAACAGAAATACAGCAGTGTCTGTGGGTATATGTGCCATTTCAGTTTAGTCTGTGTATCTTCTGTGCTGATGTATAAGGAGTTATTGTGTTGAGACAGCAAATGAACAGTATCTGGTTTCCCCAGGAAATTATCATTGGCTAATTAAAACTGTAAACTCAGAACATCCAATGGGACTGCTGTTCTGCAACAGGACAAATCTTGCTCAAACCTGAACAATGGCACCTGAAGATATTTGAGTTACGGGCTTTTAGTTCAGCCAACTGGACAACAGGCTAATTCCAAGAATGCATACCAGTGTCAGATATACTAGTCCAATCTCATAGGTGGAGACCTGACTTTAATTTCTAGGTCAGCTACTGACCCATTGTCTCTTGTCTTGCCCACCATCCCAGTAAAACTGATGAAAAGTCACATGTTTAAGAACATTTAAGTTGTAGGTATTGTCTTATCTTGGATGAGGAAGCACGTGATGTTCCTCTGAGCTGGAGCTGAAGAAATATTCTGTTAATAAACCTGTAGTTTTCTTGTCCATCTGCCTGGAGATGAGAATCCAGTGTGCTGCCATGACCTGTGTTTTCATTCAAGATCTCTGGATATTTGTCACTTCTGATTTTTGCATTCCTCCTAAACCTGGACACAACGCTCAGTACTGTAGGAGGACAGAGAGCCAACATGATGCAATGTGCAGGTCTGCTCCCACTTTGTAGGTATAGATTCCTTTCAAATCAAGCAATTCTTGGAAGTATTCATCATCTATAGGAATCCTTCTTTCATAAAGATTTAGGACCGGATGAAGCATAATTAGATCATTTTTTAAGGCAAGACCCAGAGTCATGTCACTGATTCAACAACTACAAGACAGAACAATCTAGTGTGGAGTTAAACACCGCTTGCCTTTACACCCAAGCTTTTTCCCCTGGAGCATTTTTTCATTATCTCTGATTACTTAGTCATAAAGATTTAAGGAATAAGGACAAAAATCCTGTCTTCTTGGTATGCCTTCAAATTGGTACAGAGCTTGCAATGCCGATATTAATAAAGGGTTGCAACAGTTCAGCTATTAATAAATTTTCTCTGGCAGAGCTTAGCAGAATATGATGAATTCTGGGTAGAGTATGTTATGCTAATTAGCATAAATATAGGAAAGACCTTTTCCCTTCTGAATATAAGAATACTCAAAAGGAATACTGCAGCTAACATATGCACACAGGAACATAAGATTATATGTATCACAGGCAACATCGTCTTATTAGCTACGAACATATGTTTTGTACAAAGAGAGGCTCTGATTGTTAAAGGCAGGGCAGAGTGCTGACAGATGAGGTGAAGAGAAAGAATTAAGAGATGAAGCTCGTAGGATACAGTTCACAGAAACACCCTTGGAGACTTCTTAGACTGAAAACCGCCTGTTTCTATACAGTATAAAGCACAGTCTTCAGAGTTTTTTGGGGACCACCGCCCCCAGTCACACAGCCCCATGCCCCCTCCCCCCCATGACATACATATCAGTTAATTAATGTGGACTGTTTTTTTCCCCCCTTCTAATGAGAGCTATCCTGCAAAGAAAAATGGGGAAAACCAAACCAACAAAAGATATCTTTCCTCCCAATATTCCAAGTATCCGCTTTTATGGAAATGAGCTGCCTCATCTGAAATGTTTCCCTATATCATTCCCAAGAGTGTAATAACTCCATAGGAATAAATGGTTGTGGTTTATTTGTTTTATTATTTTTCCTTTAAATACTGTCTTGAAATAAGAAATGGAGAAACTTCCAAAGCTTTTGTAATCAATGGACAGAATTGGATATTGTGTATGAAATATTTCTTTTAGAGAGATAACCAGGACCGTGTCACAGCAGGAGCTGCAGTAGGATAATGAAGCACAATCCTTCTAATTACAAGACCAAAACAAAACAAAATGCTAATGCTTCTCAAATCACATGTAGTGCACAGACATAGTGGATGTTGTTAAAGTGAAGGTCTTTATATCTTCCCCCTTGCCTTTAGTGTCCCTTTAGGCTAACAAGAAATTCTCTACTATTATGGTTGTTCACATAAAGCAGAGTTCGGCTCACGTTTGTTGATGGCACTGATACAAAGTGATTTAACCACCTGAACCAAAAGTAGGGATTTAATGAGCAGTGGGAATTTTGGATTTGAAGGCATAAGGTTGGGGCAAAGGTATCTTATAAAAGTCTGAGTGTCTCCTCCAAGCACTGCTAAATTTTGTTCCTGTTGACGCTGCACTGAGTTTACTGTAGGTTTCAGTGAAAATTTTGTCAGGTATCTGATGGAAAAGTCCACTAGGAATGGTGGAATTTAGGTGGCCTTTGGGTCAGGCCTAATGAAGAGGCCTTTCTAGTTACTTGAGATTGAATTGTAATTTCTCTGTGAATGCTGATGAGCAATTTTACACGAGAGTAACAGGAGGAAGTAGAAATAAATAGACAGCAGAAGTTGCTTTCATTTTTCATTCAGAAACTGCCAGAAAAGTCAGCTGTCTTCATCTCAGGACTAGAAAATGGCATGAGATGCCATGCTTGAAGGACCCTGGGCAAATAAGGATATGAGCAGCCTGATCTGGCAAAGTTCCCCACTGACTTCCTAGAGATTTGCATGGGGTTTCTGTAAGACTGAATGTTTCTATTTGACCTGTGTTGCAGTGCTGCATCATAAAAAATTAAGGTGATACACAGTATCTTCTATTATTCAGTATTACTCTGAAGATGCATCAAAAGGAGTATGTTTTCCAAACACAGGATGGTCTGTCTGCCGTTATCTATGTTGCAGTAAATTCTCTGAGGGATACATTATATGACTCAGAATCAGTTTGAAATAACACAGTCCCACTTGGTTCCTGGTAATCACATTGGAGATGTGCTTTGCACCATGCTATGCACAGAACGTGTTGTCTTATTCAGATCCATCTTTTTAGCCTCTGCTTTCTTTCAAATACAAAAACCACAGAGGCAGGACAACAAAAATTCAGGTTTTGGTGAGATAGCATTTGTGATTATGGTTCTAGCTTGTGTGTTTGTTTATAGTAAAAGGAATATATGTATTTATAGCTACCCTATAAGCCTGACTGCTCCTTATCCTTTCTTTTTAAGGGTGAAGGTGGAAGGAAAGGGAAGGCACAACTGAACCCAGCCATTCACATACAAAATGCTAGAACTCTTTTTTTTTTTTTTTTTTGCATTAAATCTTAGATCTCTTTATTTACAAAATGCCTCTGTCACCTATTCTTGATCCACTGAGTACAGACTTTTACATTTGATATGATAATAAGCATGATAAAGGCAAAAATAATCTTCAAATTGTTGTGTGGGTTAAATATCTGCTTGTTAACAGAAATACAATAACAATAATTTGCAAAAGGCTTTAGCCATTAAGAGAACAAGCATTTCTCATCCTATCCCAGCAACAATTTATTGAAGGTCTCTATTTAGAAACATAGAAGGTGAATATCTTGAAGAGGGTCACAGAACTACAGTTGCTCTAATCATATTCTGTACAATTTTGATTATCAGGATCCAAGCATAGGACCTGCAGTGCATGGATGCAGTTCTTTGAGCTTCAGGGTGGACTCCTGCAGGCCTAGAATTAAATAGTCTAAGCTGCCTAACAGTTCTTTGAATTTAATTTCTTAGAAGCACGTGAAGATGTTATACATGTTATAGAGGCATTCTGAATACTCTGCTTATTTTTTCTTCACATGTGTTCTCTGTCAACCAGATAGAGTTAAGATTTTCTCTATCTCACTGGTGCACTGTAAACACTGGTTAAGTGAAGAGCTGGAAGTATTTAATTATTGTGATAATATGAGGCCATTATATCCCATTGATTGTAGGTAGCTGGCTCTAGGGAATGCACTGTATAAGCATCTGAAGTGCTTTCCAGATACTAATTATTGCTACAAGACTATCATTCCCATTTGAAGGTAGGGAAATTAAGGCACGGATTAGTGCGTATTGGGGCTTTCAAACACAACAAATCCTGATCTAGACACTGAAATCCATACTGAAAATTTCCAACTAATTGCAGAGTTTTGCTCTTGCCAACGTTGATGGAAATCTGTCAGGATATTACAGAGATATCCAAAATATCTGAATGAGGCCTTTTGGTTTGGCCAAGTCATCTTTGCCCTTAGGTTTTGATCAATTCTGTTCGTGCAGAACTTATGGTGGTTAATACAGCTTGTGTGATTTAAGGGCAAATGTTGGAAACTGCGGGCCAAGAGTCTTGCTCCCTGCTGTGCTGTGAGCTGATGAGGTGAGATCTGGGAATTCCAGATTCAGCCTCCCAGACCTCCTTCCCTTCCAGCTTTCTGTCTCCAGTAGCAGCAAGTCACACTTCTGGTCCAGCACAGCTATGCTGCAGTCGGAAATGCCAAAAGGCAGCTGAGGTAGTGAGGAGGAACGTGGGCTCCTCTCCAACGTGCACAAATATGTAACGTCTTGCTAATGCATTTAAATTAATGCTCTTGTAGTTTCCTGGTAAGAACAAAAATATCTTGTGGTGCAGGCACTTTCCCTTTTAGTGAACAGTGATGCCTGCAAAGAATGAGGTCTTGACAGTCTGAAAGAATTGTCTCTTTTCAAGCAGAAAGGTCAGCTACAGCTGAAGGAGCTGCAGTGAGAATACCTTCAGACTGCTCTGTCACTTACCTACATGATGAATTGCTGGGAGCTCTTTCTCCAAGGCGAGATATATTTAGACATTTGTTGATAGATCGTTCTTTTAAGGGCAGATTGATTGGGCCAAGGGATGATCAGACCAGCTGGAATTTGGCCTGAATGCAGGTAGTGATCTGGCAAAATGGATTCTCATCTGCAACTCTTCCCCTTAGATCATTTTCCTGTGGTAAATCTGCCTTTGTTCACTAACCGGCCTCTGTGCTGAACTCTGCTACATTCAGAAGTGCCAGCAGGAGCAAGGAACAATGAAATGCCCAGGAAGACATTTTAATACATTTAAATCTCTTAAAGTGGTGGCATTCAAGCATAGGCTGCAAGATTCTGCTGAACTGGAGGGTGCAGCATGCTCCTCTGCAAGCAATAGCAAAGTCTTGGGATGGGCTCTGGTCGTTGCACTGTCCAAAGCCTCTGTCCTGCAAGGCACTGTGATTTCCAGTACCTCACTTTGTGGCATTAAGAGAAAGTGGTCCTTTCCAAAACAACCTGAAAACATATTCCCCAAAATGGACCAAACCTGTTATTTTTTTTTACCTGCTTTTTTTTTCCCATGAGATTGGTAAAATGGGTTTGAAGGGCTCTTCTGAAACGGCAGAGGTGCCTGGCCTCTGCTCCAGGGAATTGTTCCCACAGGGATCGCACTTCTGGAATGGTAAATCCCCATCAGACAAAAGAGAGAACATAGGATCCATCGGCTCTTAACTTGTCTTGCATGTTTTGCAACCAAAAAAGGACATCTTTTTACCTTAGTAGAGCAATGACCAGCTTAGGTAGCCAAAAGCTATGGCTACAGCCAGGCTACAGCAGAGTCAGAAGTCATTTCCCTGTAGGCAGAATTTAGCTTGCTTGTGCGCAGGGAGGAAACCGTGGCACGCTGAAGTCCAGCTGCTTGAGAAATGCCCCTTGGCCATCAGTTTTGGCTGGGTCGGTGGGGTTTCAGGTATCTGAGGCAGTTAAGAAGGAATAATTACGCTGATGGATTACGTTACAAACATAGGGAGAAAGAGATGCCACATTGGAAAAGAACAAAACCTGGGCTCTGGGTGCTGTTGGGTTGCTGAATGAGGAGCAGAGCTGTAAAAACCTAATGCAAATTTCGTTTTAAATCCATTAAAAAACCTCATGCAACTTCAACAGTACTGCAAGCAGTCTCAAGGCTTGGAAACAACAGCGGGAGCAATTTGTTTCTGTCTGTTCAAAATGCCGCATTTTGTCTGGCCAAGTTTCTAATTTTATTACTACTGGTTTGAATCTCTAAAAGAGAACTGTGAAATGGTGAAACAAACACTTCAAACAAACCTTAAAATGAAAAATTTTAAGAAGTCTAAACTTCTGCAAAATAGGTAAAAAACCCCTCCACACAAGTTCATCCATAACATTGTTTTCCTGTTAACATGTTTCGAATTTGGCCAAAAAAATGTTTCGTCTCAGCTCAGCTTGAAGCCTCATCATGATCTCAAGAGACAGAATCAAGAGACAGAAGGTTTTGTTCTTATAGCTTTCTGGAAACGTCTATCAAAAACTTCAGTGTGAGGGTTTGTAATGAATCTGGATACCACAAATGATCTGCCTAACACAGAAGATCAAGCTGGAATTAAGTTTGAATGCTCTTCAGCTTGGCTTCAGCCTTCTACAAAGCAATCTCCAGCCACAGACAAAGCCCAAGCATCTCCTGCTGTGAAAATGGGACGGGACAGCTAGATGAACAGACAAGCATGCAAGGACGAAAGATTTTGTTTTTTATCAAAAAGCCAGAGAATAAAACTGATGTCTGGCTTGGGAGCCCAGGAGGTTATGACAGCCTCTTTAAAGGTGAAACTTTACAACACCAAGTGCGATGCCAGGCTGTCTGAAGATTCAGACAGACATGGGTATACGTGGCCTTGCTACTGAACCTCGGTTAAAAATGCATCAAATCTTCCCAGCTTACAGGGTCCACAGATCAGCAAACAGACATTTGACTGACTGGGAACAGCCCGTTCAGTCCCTGCTGCTCAGTGATGCTGCCCTGGCCAGCCATGCACGTCCTCGGTGTCCACCCCGAGGAGAAAGCAGTGCCCTGGTTTAAACCTGCCTGAAGCTCTGAGCATGAGGAGCTGCTCAGACATTGAAACTTTGAATTATTGTTTGCTCAGCCTTTTAACAACCTCTTACCAAACTTATCCATCTTGTTTTTATCTTTTAAATTGAAAAGGAATCAGCTTTCAATCTATTTTTAGTGAACAGAAAGTGATTTCACTTCTTCTCCCAAAACTTGTTTACAAGAAAGCATAATAATTAAAAAAGAGCTTAATTTATCATGTTGATAAAAAAAATTTCTTTTTTGATTAGTTCATACCATTTAAAAGAAAACTCTGAGAGAGTCTTTAGCTTATCGTTGAAGAATTTCCACAGATTTATGTTCTTAGCAAAGTTTTCAGGTGTCAGACCACTATTCTCCTATCTGGGATGTGTCCACTCCTCAGCAAGCCCTGAACTAAATTACTGATGAAATAAATGACAGTAACTTCAGGCGCTGAAAGAAACCATCTGGTGGAGAGGAGACCAACAGATGTGCTTTCACTGTCGGTACCTCAATCCACATACTTAAGAACAGCATTGCTCTATACCTCCTTGTTCACCTGCTTATTAATAATGTAGCATTTCTGCTCTTGCAGTGCTGAGGGATCCCCTTCATCATACTGGGCCCTGCATCGTGCCAGACCTCGTAGTCTCAAAGCACTAAAGTCCTAATGCTCCAGTGAACTCACTGCACTGGCCTTGGAAGAAAATGAAGCACAGGACCAGGTCTTAAGGAACCAAAACAAGCAACTGCTCCCTGAATGGGACCTGGAATGACACTGATCACAGCCACACAGGGAATAAGTAATAGTAAGAAGAGAAAGCAAGATCTTCTAAGTGCTACACCTACATACTAATTGCCAAATCAACTCTGCTCCTGAACAGATGACAGTGAATCTTATTCCTTCCTGCTGTGTCTTCTAGACATACTGTCTCTCATCACAGTTTCTTTTGATATTCCATTCTGAAATCAAGCTAAGCAATAATATGATTTTAGTAGCACATCCATATTGTCACTGGGCAGGTACCCTGGACTCACCCAGACGCACATTTTCAATGTTCCAGCAAGTGCGACTTGCTGGGTAAGGGAGAGGATTGCTCCAGAACAGAGCCTTGTGACCTTTTCTTATGGCTCCTTCCTAATCAACTGTTTTCAGGAACAGCAAAGATATAGGTAGTAGAAACAGGGTGCTCTGTCATTGCAGAGTCCCACATCATTCAAGGTAGGAGATGTGGAACATTTGCTGTTTGGAAAATGAAATAAATACTCAATTTGGCAGATTCATGGTGCATTCCTTGCTCACTAAGCTACAAGCACTATGCCGTAGCTGGGAGCTGCACGAGAGTATAGCCACGCCATAGTTTCTTGCCTGAAGTTGCCTTTGGTACTGTGCAGGTTGATCAATATTTATCTTTGTGCAATAAAGTGCAGTTTTCTACAATAAGTGATAAACCATTCCTCCTACTGAAAACTAGCACATAGAAGGTGCAAATTATGAAACAGAAAGGCAACATTTAGTAACAACAGAAACCATAGATTTGGGAGCATCATTCAAAGGGGACGTGTGTATTAGGGTAGGTCTGTTCAGCTGCAAACCAGGTAGAAAATAATTTGTCAGCTCCTGGCATTGTGCAGCTCACTGTTATTTTCAGCATGAAGAGACAGCATGGGCAGGAGAGCTGTGTCTGCCTGTGCAGAAGAATGTCTGCACTGAGAGAAGCCATCTGAAAACTAAGGTATGTATGTGGTGATGACTTGAAGGCTTTTGCTGGTCCTTCAGAGCTGCAGTGTTCAGGAAGCCCTTAAGGAGCTGCTTATCAGAGATTGCTTCTGATGAGAGGAGAATGTTGGCGATGGTTTTTGTCATGCTGGAGACAGCTGGGCAAGGAAAGAGAGGCTGGAAATAGATTTTCACTTTTACATTCGCAAAGACAGAATCTATCCTAACACAGGGCAATTTCTTTCTATACTTGGGGAAGGTGATAAGTGGCATTTTTGGAAGAGTGGAGTGAAATCTTGCTGCTACCAAAGACAGTGGACAGAAACTTTACTCATAGAATCACTGCCAACCCACAGGCTCTTTCAAAGGATGTTCTCCTCTCAAGGACTGAATGTGGAATAGGGATAGCTTTGCAAACCAGAGTTGGGTTCCACATGTTAAGGGCTGATAGCTGTGAAACATAACACACTTCTGGGTTAAGTTCCTTGAAATTAAAATATATGTCAGGTACTTCAATCAATCCTTTGTGTAACTGGGTGTTCAGAAGTCAGAAATGACTTAATATTTAATTGTGGAGTCTCCAGCCTTGGATATACTCAAAAGCCATTTGGACATGGCCCTGGGCAACTGGCTCTAGGTGGTCCTGCTGGAGCAGGGGTGGTTGTACAAGATGAGCTCCAGAGGTCCTTTCCAACCTCAACCAGCCTCTGATTCTGTGAGTATCTGAAGACTGCTTCCTATCCATCAGAGGGCTCCAACTGAAGTTATTAGGACTGTACTGGAGTAGAACTATTGAGTGTCGTAAAGCAGACTGTACCATGATGGCTTGATAGCCAGCATCACAGTTTCAGTTTGTGTGATTCTTTGTGCAACCAGTTATGGTCCTACCCAGAGCTGGTGGTGATGTTGAACTAGTATTGAATCATCCTCATATTTTACTGGCAGTGATGGAGCTCATGTCATGGACAAATATAATTTTGACACCCAAAACATTCAAATCAAAGACCTCTCTTTGTCTGTCTCCACTAGAAGGGACTTGACTGAGGAATCTGCAATGGGTCAGTTTATAGCAAATATAAACTGATATTCAAAGGTTTCTCTCATATGTGGCCACTCTTCCCCGCTCTTCTACCTCAAACCGTGTGGCCATTCCTATTCAGCATAGGATAAATAGAAGCTTAGAAGCATTGGATAAATGTTTCCAGGAAATACCCAAAAGAGACGCTGTTTTGCTAAGCCAATATGCTTCTTTGTTTAAAAGTAGACGGCACAAAGGAAACCAGTGGGCAGGTCCTCTGAGAGACACATCCTTGCAAATATGACCTCTTAGGGTCTGAAGAGGAGGATTTTGGGGGGAAGCCCTTTGTAAAAGCAGTCACAGGCTGTAACTCCAAGTAACTCCAGAGTGACCTTGTTTGTTGTTGAATCCACAGCACAATCAAATTTCCAGTACTGACATTTCAATGCATTA
Source organism: Numenius arquata (assembly GCF_964106895.1). Classification (NCBI taxonomy): domain Eukaryota; kingdom Metazoa; phylum Chordata; class Aves; order Charadriiformes; family Scolopacidae; genus Numenius; species Numenius arquata. Next base: position 69,007,798 of record NC_133578.1, on the reverse strand, counting down.
TTCTGACATGTGCGAAAATATTTGATTGATAGACTCACTTTAACATGGAAAGGCTATATTATATTAGGCACAATTTGGAAACTTAAAAATTATCTGAAAAGAAATGGAAAAATCATTTCAGTCAGTAATGATTCCACCACATAATCCTCAGAGCTGCCAGCTGTAGTGATGAGAGTTCAAAGGTCAGGATTTTGGGCTGATCCTGTGATGTCCCAGCACCTGGATGTGTGACTCTCACTTTATTTTCATTCACTTACAGTCAGGAGGGGAAGTGAGAAATATCATAGAATCATAGATTGGTCCAGGCCGGAAGGGACCTCCAAAGCTCATCTAGTCCGACCTCCCCGCAGTCAGCAGGGACACCCCCAACTAGACCAGGTTGCCCAGGGCCTCGTCGAGCCTCACCTTGAATGTCTCCAGGGAAGGGGCCTCAACCACCTCCCTGGGCAACTTGTTCCAGTGTTCCACTACCCTCATAGTAAAGAACTTGCTCCTAATATCTAATCTGAATCTGCTCTTCTCCAGCTTAAAGCCATTGCCCCTCGTCCTGTCACTGCAGGCCTTTGTAAACAGACCCTCCCCAGCCTTCCTGTAGGCCCCCCTCAGGTACTGGAAGGCCGCTATGAGGTCTCCCCGGAGCCTCCTCTTCTCCAGGCTGAACAACCCCAGCTCCCTCAGCCTGTCCTTGTAGCAGAGGTGTTCCAACCCCCTGATCGTTTTCGTGGCCTTCCTCTAGACCCGCTCCATCATATCAAGCGGCCCAGAAAAAGTTGTAAAACATGAGCTTAGATGAGGGAAAGCAAAAGACCCACGAAGACTCACCTTTATTTGCTTGAGTTCCTTCCCTGAAGAACCACGCTATTTTTCAGGCAGCCCGTTGGCGTTTAATGTTACAGGGCTGCCGTGCCTCGTGTGCTAAAGGGGCATGTCTGGAAGTGAAGCATAGTAAGGCAGCTCCAAAAGCCTGGAAAGTTTAAGCATGCTCTGCTCAGTGGGTTGAGGAATAAAAAAGTTTATGACAAGTACTTTCTTCAGGAAAGTCAAGGACTAGAATGGTCAGGGCTCAACAGAGCAAGGAAGGACCCAGCAGTCCAAGGTTTGGAGCTGCTGCTGGACAAGGCCCAGCAAGGCCCATAAATCTTGCTGGCTGAAATGCCTCCTCCTGTCTCAAAGACAAGGACTGTGCAAAATGATGGGACAAGATTATGGATGCTCACATGCTTTCTGCGCTATGCCATGGATTCAGTAAGGTGAGCGTGAGTGAATTATGGATGCTCTTTTGATTGGTTTGCAACGATCTTTTAATGGCATTGAGACAGTGTGAAGTTACAGTGTATTGATTTTCTTTTGTCCATGCAGTAACTTGTAGTGGTGGAGATTTATTCTCCTCTTTATGTTTTCCATAAAGGTAGTAGGCAGCGAGGCCAATGACAGCTGGCAGTTGGTGTCCCATTTCTATGGATGGCACAGGCAGCCACCACTTGTGCTCACAGCATCATTGCGTGCCAGGGAACTAGCTTAGGGAGAGCAGAGTTGGCACAGGTGATTTCTGTGGACTCATTTCCACCGCTGACACAGTGATACTGTCAGCTAGGTCAAAGCTGCTGCAATAGCAATCCAGAGAACGTTTGACCTGCCAACTCTCAGACCAGGGGACCTGTCCTGCTAAGTCTTTCCCTCAAGTAAGCACTCTTTCTATAAAGTATTTTACAGTTGGAGTTTTATTTTAGTGTGGGTTTTTTTTCTTCTTTTAATGAGTTTTGTGCAGTTTGGGACCAGCAGCGCCAGCCCCACAGTTACTCTGACCCTGAATAACAGCTAATGTAGGCTCTGGTTTCCAGCTGCACCTTGTCGCTGCAGAGAAAAGGAAAACAGCTTGAGGCAGCAGCTACTTTTCATCAGGCTCATTTGCAGTCTAGGGAAGGAAGAGCTGGCTGGCAGAACCATCTTTTATATTTCTGCACAGCTTTGGGATTTCGTGGACATCTTCACCCCTCTTCAATCAGCAGATTCAGGGAGCTGGCACTGGTTTCGGTCTCCCCCACAAGAGTTTTGTGTGCCTTTCTGCCTAGCCTGGTTTTGTGGAGTTCATGCAAAGATCTGCAAGCTGTAAAGTGACGTTTTGGTCACTTTGGCCATCTGCAGATCACAGACTGTAACTTCAAGTTAAACTAGGCCATGACTTTTAAAAATAAAGATCAAACCTACAACTCTGACTTAAGACTGAGACTTAGAGTGTTTCGTGCTTGACTAGGTTGTTCCACTGGTTGACTGTCAGGCTTTCTTTTGTGTTAGCTCAGCAGGCAGGAGCGATAGCCACAGCTTAGATTCCCTCAATGCTAAGACCTAAGAAACACGCCCTAAAATAAAGAGCTTGACATGTAACTATAATGAAGAAGGAGCCCATGGATGCAAAAAGAGGAGAGAGGAAATGCTTGAGCATATCTACGGTGCTGAACACTGAAGTCACAGTACACAAGCTAAGTTGGGTCTTTGAACAACATAGCTGTGGCAACACAGTGCTGCGCCTGCCAGAGCAATCCCTGAAATCAGCCCCCGTGGGACTTCAGGTCCCTTTTATGGCCAGACTGTTCCTACTGTCTGAATTAGCTGGGGTATCAGCACTGGACTTTGTACTTACCCTGCTTCATTTGGTATTCACCAGTAGGTGCTTCCAGACTGTGCGCAGGCACGTTGGCAGGTTTTCTGGGCATCCCAGTAGTGAGTTTTAACAAATTGATTGAATGGGATTGCGAGGTAGGTTTGTGTGTGGATGGAGTCCTCCTCAAAACCTTTCGAGCTTAGGAGGAGAGAGCATGAGGGTGCTTGATGGAGCTTTTACCAAAGGTTGAGCAGAGGCTGGTGTTAGAGACCAGCTAAAAATGGGATTAGATCTTGTCACCCTAAATGAGAAACAAGAAACCTTGATGACGTTTTATGCTTGATGAGATAGAGGAGCCAGCAGAATGATAGAAAGAGAAAGGCACCAAAATTCAACACCACTTGTGTGCTTAGTGACACTGAGATTCCCACTTACTTCTATGGTTATTTACATTCACCCTCCATGTGCTGGGTCTTGTTATTGCTAAGTCTGCAACGGTAAAGAGGTCCTCAAGCTTCAAATCTTTCATCCCAGAAAATGATCCATGTAGTTTTGCTCTTCAGAACCCTTCTCAAAGCATGTCCTAATAAAATAGGACATGACATTTTAATGACAATTTCACACACGCTATAAACAGTGTTGCTTTCTGCTCCCAGCTCCTAGATATCCCCCTGTCCATTTTTTCAAGTACCAGATCTCTGTTCCTCTGTCACTGAACCTCATGAGCAGCTGTTGCCCATTTTGTCCCTGAAGTCTTTTAGTCTTTGCGGAGTAACTAGTTTTCTGTTTGCAGCTTTCCTTCTTGTAAACATGATCCAGATGTTCCAGCTGAATGTGCGTGTGGCTCTACTAAAGCACACTCTCTGTGTTTGTGTGTGGTTTATGAAGCAGTCCTGCGCTTTGTCATTCACAACAATCTGGCTGATCTATGAATAAGCCAAGATAAAGCCATATTATCTTGACCAACAGATGTAATCCCTCCTGGTTTCCTCTCATTTTAGACTATAGCCTCTCTGACTGAACCAGTTTTCTGTTTGACAAGGGCCAGCGTAACCTACTGGGAGATGCTTATCACAGGTCCCTCTGCACACTCCCAACAGAGCCTGTTACAGCCTCCTGGCTGCAAACTCCAGCTCGGCAGAAGCACTTGCTTTGATTACAGACATCTCCAGTGTCAGCCAAGGAGGTGGATATCAAACCTGCGCACGTTGGGTGCTGCCAGCAACACATCATAAATAATAGTAATGGAGCGTAATTGCTCATCAAGCCAAATCATAGCCTGGAGTGCTCCATCTGGCCAAGCTCCCTTTGACGTCAGCGGGAGCGTTGCCAGCAGGTGTGCGGTAGGGTTGGGGTCCCAAGCAGCGCTTCCACCAATGAGGCACCGCAGCATCAGCACTAGGGGCTGATTCAGAGCCCCTTGAAGGTGCTGGGTGCCTTTGCACTGATTTAGAAGGCTTTACCTGACTCCCCCTGCCTTGCTCTGCTTCCCTGCCAGCACAGCTACATCTGTGCAATAGTTATCCCAGAAGAAGCATGGAGGAGGACAATTCCCAACACTGAGTGATGGGATTTTAAATTTGGAGAGGAGATGGAGACTCTTTCCTGTTGGGTCTTAAAAGGTGTTTTGTACGGGAGTGATTTGGAACTTGAAAATGTCTGAGCGCCTGTCTTTTGGGGGATGCAGCTGAAAAATCCCAACATGTAGTTGATACTGAAATGTGTTGTGTCCTTGACGTAAGGGCTATAAAGGCCAAACAAGCTGCAGTGCCTGCCTACCGATCGCCTATAGCTATTTGACATTGGTATAACCCTTTGCAAGTGAAAATAATTTACTGCCCTCCACACACCCCCCTGAAAATTATTTACCATCCCCATTTCGGTTTGAACATTTACTGTTGTGGTTCAAAACTGTGATGAATTGGTTAGCTATAAATTTTCCTTCCTTCCTTCCCCCTTCTCCTCCCACCTCTTCCTATGTGATGCTGGGATGAAGGTTAAGGCATAGGGTGTTATCTGAAGTAAGTGCTCTATTCTCAGTGCCCCATACATCCTCGCTAATGCTTATAGCTCCCCTGTGGTATTGGGAAGTATCATCGCTATTGTACGGAGGTAGAACAGGAGCTGGAGAGAGATAAATGGCCTAGTTATCAAAACTTCCTAGCCTCCCACAGCCCTCCTTGGGAATACAGCTATAAATGACATTCAAATGATGCTGATAGATGTTAGCTGAGCGGGGAGTGGAGCGCGTGCGTTCCCGGTGCCGCGCTCGGGCCAGCCACTTCTTGCTGATAGTGTCATGGAGATCTCTGTCAACCTGACACTGGCTGCCGAGGCGGTGGCCGTGTGGGTGAGATACCGCGCTGTCTGCTCGCATCTGCTTGTGGACAAATCCCGTGGGGTTGCAAAGGTTTGAAATCAGATGGAGCCTGAGACATATTAATGCTGGAGCCTGCAGAGCTGGAGGCAGATGTGCTAGCTACAAACTGGGAGGGGAAAAGTAGCAGGGGGATCTCCAGGCTGTGAGCACCATTTTTGCTTCTTTGGCACTGAATCTGCTCAGTTTGGACCCTCGGAGGATCCAAATATCAGAGACGAAACAGCCCTTCTTCCACCCAGCAATGAGATGGCAGAACTGTCATTTTTGCATGACCTGGGATGTCTCCAATAGTGACCTGTCGTCTGGTCCAAGGTAGCATGGCCCCTGGAGACCTGTGGTAGGTCCAAAAATCACTTCCAGGAGCTCTCTTTCCATCTACTGTCCTTTCTGGTGTGTGAAACAGAAGGGCTCCTCAGCTCACATATCCCTTGGGGAATGGAGCAGGAGCAGTTAGAGTAGGTGGCAAATCTGGTTATGAGTCTGGAAGGGGCTCTTGGGTGTCTTGGCAGCTCTTCAGGAGATACAAGGAAAACTCCCCCATATGGAGGAGGACCTCTCATGAAAACAACCAGCAATCTGTAAGGCTTTGTCTTTTGTTAATTTTTTTTTTAATTTAATTTTATTTTTATTTTTATTGTTCTTATCTGGCAAGAAAGAAGGGCTCGAAAGAAAGGGATACAAGATCCTTTGTACCCTCCCAAGGTGTAGCTATGCAAACGCTCAGCCCTGCAGGCGGGTTTCAACTCAAGAGCAGCTCTGTGAGGAGAGGGTGACGATGTTTCTGGTGTGTTGTGGCAGAAATCCCAGGGCACCAAAGGTGCAGGGCACACAAAAGCTGCCTCTTCCCATCTTCCTTCCAGCCAAAATCACATCCCTTCGGGACTTAGATCCGAGACTGGACTGGGATGCTAAAGCAAGGGGGTGGGCGTAGCTGTTAGGTCCGACGGTCGGGGCAGACCCCCCCGGGGCTGCAGCTGGGCTCGGCCCCCGGCGCTGCTCCCTCGAGGAGCCCCCGGGCTGGGGACCGCAGCCGGGGCTGGGGCAGAAGCAGCATCTCCCGCAAGACACCCGTGAAAAAAGCCGCTCCCCGGCGGGGCTGGGGGCTGCCTGCCCGTGCTGTTCCCCCCCGCCCCAACCCCCGCTCCGCGGGCGGAGGCTCCGGTTCGGCTCGGCTGGGAACGAGCCGCCTCGGCAGGCAGCGCCTCCAGCCGCCCACCCGCCGCCTCTCCCGGCATCCTTCATCCCCATCCTCCGCTCCTTCCTGCTCCGGCGGTGAAAGCAGCCCCCCGCCGGGGGCCGGGGATGCCCTCCCCCTCCCCTCCCCTCCTCTCCCTCCCCTCCAGCCGCAGCGGGGGAGGGGGGCTGTGATGCTGCAGGGGGATCCCCGGGTGTCGAACGGGGTCTCCCCTTCCGCCGGCTGCCGGGATCTCCCCGCTCGGCTCCGGCGGCCCCAGCGGCGGCTGTTGGGGGCTGGCAACCGGGGTTGGGGGGCAGCCCTGTGGCGGAGGGCCGGCACCGGTACCCCACGCAGCGTGGATGACTAGACACCCGGGGCTGGGGGAGCGGGGGGCGGGCGCCCGGCTATTTGCTGGCTGCATACAATGGGCCACTCCCTAACGTGAGGGCTTGGGGGGGGAGGCAGGAGCTGGGAGGAGGAGGAAGAGGAGGCGGGAGGGGGGGTTGGGGGGGGGTGGGGGGAGGAAGGGGCTCGGGCATCGGGCTGGTAAATAAACTCCGCGATGATTTCCCTCCCTTACGCCGGCCCAGGTGCTCGCCGCGCTCCTGCCTCCCCGCTGCCTGCCGGCGAGGATGACCTGACGGGGATGTGAACGGGGATGTGACTGCCTCCCCCCATCCCACCTTTTTTTTTTTTTACCCCCCCCTCCCTCCGTACATATATATATATGCATCCATGTATATATATATACACCGATAAAGAAATCATTTGGGGGGGGGGAGGGGCGGGGAGCTCGGATCATGGCCTTGGGGCTCCCGGGGCTGCCGCCGCCGATCTGCAGCTCGCCTCCGGGGCCCGGCGGCGACCATGGGGCTGAAGGCTCGGCGCGGCGCGGCGGGCGGTAGCGCGGCCGGCGGGGCGGCGGCGGCGGCGGCGGCGGCGGCGGGGCGGCGAGCGGCGGCGGGCGGCGTTGGCGACCCCGAGCAGGGCTCGCTAGCCCTGGGCACCGGAGCCGACCGCGACGGGACGCTGCTGCTGGAGGGCGGCGGGAAGGAGGAAGGCGGCAAACGGAGCCCGCCGGGGCTGGGGCTGCTGGCGAAGACCCCCCTGAGCCGCCCGGTGAAGCGGAACCACGCCAAGTATCGCCGCATCCAAACTTTGATCTACGACGCCCTGGAGCGACCCCGCGGCTGGGCGCTGCTCTATCACGCCTTCGTGTGAGTAAGGAAGGCGCGCTGCCCTCCGCGGAGCGCGGAGCGGGGCGGCGGGGGGCGGGGGAGGGGGGGGGAGTGCCCCGGGGGTTGCCCCCAAAAGATGCGCCCCGGGGGCCACCGTTTTGCTTTATCATTCTCGGCATAAGGCGCTCCCGGGGGGGGGTGGTGGTGGTGGTGGTGTCCCTCCAGCACCGAGGCGGGGGCATAGCAAGGGTCTTATTATGGGGTGTGCTGCCGAGCGGCTTTATTTATTTATTTATCTGTTTTCTGTTGTCGGGTTTTCCAAAATGAGCAGCGGCTTTTAAGTCTGTGTCTCTCTCCGCGTGCCCCGGCCGCTGTGGCTTTAGACCCTGGAAAAGGGATGCCAGAAAGGACCAAGCGCTGAGCAGTTTTAAGGCTCAAAGCGGGACGCTGCCGGTTCCAGCTCAGCCTGGAGCACTGCGTGCGGTTAAACTAACTGGTATAAACCCCGAGTGAGCTGACTCTTTCGATAGTTGAAAGTGTCAACTGGAAACAGTCGGCTTTTGGTCCGGTAAGCGTCACCCCGCAGTGCATGAGAACTGAGCGTTGCAGCCCCGTCAACCAGAAAGTTAAACTGCCCACAAGCGAACTGAGATGAAACAAACCCATTTTGTTGCCCAAAGGTGACAAGTCAAATAATTAACCACTGTTTTGCATTCCTAAAAACTCTGTTCCCTTAAGTTCTTATAAGTAATATAGAAAAAATAAACGTGTTTACAGCACAGAACGGAGTTGGCAGAGTCCTATTAAAATAAATGTGGGCTTTAGTGTTGTGAATGTGTTTGAAAACCCGAGGGATTATCAGTGATCATGGTGTTACTGTTTTTCTTTAATGCTATAACGTGTGCAGAGCTCTGTGTGACAGGATTTCAGCAATGATTTCTGAAATTGGTTTATTTGCCAAAGACAAACAAAGTGCTGCATGGGCTGTGAGCCTGGAGCTGGATATTGGGAAGTCCTGACCATCGGTGGTGTAGTCTTTGCACTTGCAAATAAACACATTGAGTGTAGGGCTGTGATTTTACCTTCAGGCAAATTTCTCATCGATGTTTGCAGGGATTTAGCCCTGGGCGAGGAGTAAAAGGCAGCATTCACTACTATTGACGGCGCTGCTGTGTGCCACTCACTCATTGCTGCTCCCCTCTTCTCAGTGTTTTCATAAAGTCCATCTTGGGACACAGGTTCCTGCTTTCCAGCTTAATTTCTGTGAAAATGTGGACACTGCATGCTGTGACACTTTTTCAGTTCTTTTGCCCCTTTTTTTGCCATAGGAAATCTTGTGCTAGCCGCATTTGGGAGGGAGCGACAGCATTTGGGGTGTGTTATGTTGGGAAGACTCTTTGGTCTGGAGCTTGCTGTTTGATTGGGCTCAGTATTGCATAACGCTGCTTCTTGTTGGGGAGAGCCATGTCCGGACGGAGGGGCTCCCCGTTCATCCTGCCTTGGTCAGCCCCGACACACTGCACAAGTGAGGCTTTATGAGCAGTTTGGCATCTCTCTGTGCCCAGTTGTGGCCGCTGGGTCAAATCCATGCCCAGGCTCGTGTCTGGCTATAAGTAATAGGATGGTGGATGAGTCCACAGAGGCTCAGGTGAGCCGAGAGATTCACATTTATTTGCAATGGTCTAAGAATTTCCAAGTTGCAACATTCATTTTAGATAGCTCTCCAGATGTGTGGTTAACCTTAAGATTCTTATGCAACATGGATCATAGAATGGGAAAAAAATCAGTATGTTTGTAAGGTTTGATCCCTCTTAGGAGTGGACCTGGTGCTCTGTGTGGCCAGCTTCTCTTTGGTGACTACTCAAAGAGTGAGATGTGAGTCTGACCTGCTCTCACAGAAGGCAATAGCAGTCTTGTTAAGACAATCAGTGGCCAATTCAACATTAATGAAAAAAACACTTTTCAGAGTCATTATCCTTAAAGGAAGTAAAATACACAGGTCCTGGTGTGTCTGCTCAGCACAGACATCCCATCCCTTCCCAGGACACCCAGGGGGGGTCAGCAGTCCAAGGCTGCTGTCAGCCACATGGTGTTTCTCTTCAGTCTCAGCTTCTTCTGAACTCAGTAGAAGTTGCGGACCCTTACCTCGCTGTAGGATCAAACCCTACAAAAGAAATATGCCAAAAGCAATGGAAGAGTGTGCTGAGATCTTGCTGAGTGACTTCAGAGCTTTTTCCTGCGACTGGAGAATGATGACCTGCTCAAGAGCAGGAGCAGTGCTGTGGGGAAGCAGCACCTAAGTTGATACCCAAACTCTTTGTTCTTGCTTTCAAATGAACTCACTTTTAATGTTTTTCCTTCTGAAAAGGAGTCTCTCTCATGTTGGAGGTGCTGCTGTGACACCACGTAGTGCCATCCCAGCAGTCCCCCAGTGCTTCTTTTCACACTAGAACAGTTTACACTTTCCCTCGGGTAGGTGAGAGATTGCCAGCCTTTCCATAAAATCTACAAATTTGATGTTGTTTAAATTTTCAGGAAGAGTCCCATTTATCTTAATGACATGCTACACTTTGTCTCAATCTTCTGAGTCACTTTGCGATAAATACCATGCAACCAAAATTAAGAGTGAGAAGGTTGCTCTCATATACAAAAAAACCCAGAGAATAAACAGTTGAGGGCCAAAAGGGTTTGCATCATGGGCGGATGTGAAGAAATCCTTGTAGATCCAAGCATTCAGAGGTGTTTAATGAAGAGATGATGCAAAGGACTCCAGTGCTCTGTATATCCCAGGGTTTAGGAGGTGGGAAGCTGCTGATGGAAGAGGGTTGCAACTTCCAGGACACACCGAGGGTGTTGGGTGGGAGCAGGAAGGAGTTTTGCAGAGGCCTTTGCAAAAGCTTTGGATGCCAGGACAGATGGGATCTCGTTAAATCGTACAGTGATACCCATATGGCTGCAAAGGGGTCATGATCCTTTGTGTATCTCACTGCTATAATGTGCACATAAATAAGGTTTGACGCAGTGCCCGTTGTAAACGCTCACTTTAGTTTAGGTGGGGTTAGAGCTACTGAAATGATTCAGTCTATGTAAATAATCCAATGAGAATGCATAAAGGTGACCGGGCCCTACCAAGCCCTGGGGACAAAGATGCAGGGGAGAAAGGGAGAAATTCCTGATGGCAATTTTAGTGTTGAGCTTTCTCTGGCAGTGATTTATGGAAAGTGACATGAGATATTTCCCTTGCGATTTTTCCTCCTTCTTTGTTCTGCAAAAGTGAGTTTGTCCAGGCCTATCCTTATAGCAAAGAGAAAGGTGATTTGGTTGCAAAGAAGCTGACTCTGTTTCCTTCACCATCTGAAAACGTTCATTCTCTGGCAGCTCTGCTAGACGGAAGATTTACCTAACACCCGTGAAGTTCCCCTCTGCTAGGACACCAGGGTTCACAGACTTCTTGGCAATATGGCAATACCTTAATGGCATAGTTGGGAAGAGAAAATTGATTTTCCCATGAAAAAGTTCACCTCTGTAAAGCTAAACTCCCGCTGAACAATTTCAGTAAAAAAAAAAATAATAAAAAAATTCTGGTTTAAGCTTTGAGGTTTTTAATTTGGAAATGCCTCTTGGGGCTTGCGGGTCAGGCTACAATCTATCACTGCTCCTTTCTGAGCTGGTCTCCCTGTAGGTACAACTACAGCTCCTGTGAGGTACTGTATTTCCCTTTGTGTTGAGCAGCGCAATATATTGCAGGAAACCCCTGCGGTTGTGCCTCGTGGGATGTGTACTTTGGCCAGGGAGACCAATGAGACCTGTTGGCCTCCACCAGCCATCCAAACACTTTATTTACGCACAGAAGCATAAAGGAATCAAATGAAAAATTGAAAACAGGTAAGATTTTTATTTTCCAGTTTATTTTTAATTTTAAGCACAAAATCTTTGATGGATAATGGACAGAGTCCAGAAAGGTAACAAATTACAAATCAAGTTTGCAATTGCAATTTGTGGAAAATTTTCAACCTGACTTAAAGAAAAGGGGTGCTGAAAGAGAGGTAACTAGGAGATATTCTTTTTTTCATACCATCCTCCTAGACAACTGCAGCCTTTAGTTTCATGGAAAAATAAGACTAAGAAAAGGCTCGGGATTAGATTTTCTTTTTTGGGAAAGAGTGCAATATTGGCTGCACTCTGCTGGTGTAGATTCCCATGGCAGACCTGCTGATCAGAGAGGGAAACCATGGGGAACACTTGAAAACCCTTCCCTATTCGCCATGCATTCTTATTTCAATACCATTTAGTACCTGGATTAAAAAGAGGAGGCAGAGTCATGTGATCCATCAAATCGTCAGTGTTTCTGGGAAGAACCAGTGAGCACTTCTTGCATGACTATCGTGGGCGGGTTGTTTGCGGAAAAGAGTGTCGAGGGACTTGGGGAACAGGTTGAAGGTCGGGGGGCTTTCCATTATTTTCCTCTTTGCCTGTCGGGAGCTGCCCTGTAAGACGAGTTGATCCACCAGCCTGTGTCAGCCACCTGGGGTGAGACGGGAACAGGCTCAGGGTAAGAAGGACGAATAGGAATCCTTCCCTGGCCTGTTTGGCATGGACTTGTCTCTAAGTGAGTCCCCGGAGCAGCAGAGCAAGCCTGGTCCATTAGCAAGTGCCCTTTGCTTATGTGTTCGCCAATACGAGCTCTGTTTTAATTATTTATGCTAATCCATCGTAATGCATGGATAAATATTCTGCAGTATACTTTGTAAAAAATAATGAAGTCTTAGTCATTGGAGACCTCACCGCACACCTCTGCTATTGCATCTCCGCTGAGGCTTGTGGAGTCCGCCCTGGGTTTTCGTGCGGTTTTGTGAGATGCGACTGTATCATCTCAGCTGCTGGGACCAGCTGGCATGGCAGTCTGTGGTCACCGGCTGCTGACACCTGGGATTGCTAGTGGCAATGAGAAGGGGCAGCAGAGCCTGGGGAAGCCATGGGATGTATAATATGAGTGGCTTAGCCATCCCCAGCTGTAGCTTTGGAATCGCTTCAGTAGCTCGTAGGTGCCCAACGCTTGTTTAAGCATTGGAGCTACCTCTGAAATTAAAGACCTGGCACTTTGGTGGAGAAAGGTGTATTTTCAGCTACAGCCTCGTAACTCTTTGCTAGGACATTCCCAGAGCAGGTACCCATGGGTCAGGTTGGTCAGTTCACTCACTTGGCTTGGCCATGGCTACACTGCTAACTTGCCAAGTTTTGGTGCTTCTTCACGCCTGTTTGATGGGCTTGTGGGAGCTGCAGGTGCAGGGCTGCCTGGAGCACAGGGTGCACCTTAGTGTCCCCCCAAACCCCTGGGGAGGCAGGTCCGTGAGTGTCCTTCTGCAAGTGCAATCCCCTGATCACACCGCACAATGCAGCCTCATCTGGACGGGTGTGGAGATCCACCACGGCCTGCGGTGCACGAGGGAGGGTGCAATGTGTGGGCGAGCATCAGTGCTGCCAGCCACAGCAAACAGTCAGCAGCTGGTCTTTTGGTCAGCTCAAAAGAATAAGCCCCTCAGAAAGAAGTCATAGCCCCTGGTGTAATTTCTATAAAACTAAGCAGTCCCAAATTTCATCATATTGACCAGAGGTGATACAGCAAAACCGCTCCAACAGCCAGCAAATAGTGTTGTTCTTCTCTTTTGAGAAACTTGGTAGTGAAGAGTAGCATCATCTCAGTGCTGCCCCAGCAGTCCTGGAGGCACCCTCAGCGGTAAAGCCCAGGACTAGAGTTATCGCAATATCTCCAGCACAGCAGCTGGAGGTCTGATTGGAGGTGCCACTCGGCTCATAAAAGCCATCTGTTTCTTCTTATGCCTCTCTGCTCCTCACAGCAAACATCATTTGATCATCACAGGGCACAGCAAGGTCTGGGCACCTCTGGGTCAGCTGCCAGGTGAAGAGGCCACATGGGTTTTACTTCTTGTTTTAATCCGAGATGGAGATTAGGAAAACGTTTCAAAAGCGAGCAGGGAGAGACTTTCCACACCCATTTTGCTCATTCTGGTCCAGAATGTAGAAACATTCCTAACGATCCTAATGGAAATAATAGTAGCTAAAGACTATGCATATTAACAGTTGGATTAAAAAATCCTCACATACATATAATGCCAGTTACATATCACCATGTGGCTGAGTGAACATGAAGGTGTCCCCGCAGTTCCTGCTTCGCCCAAACACCACCCCAAAGGCATCTACTCACCCGGCACCTTTCTGCTCTTTTTTTGGGGCTCCTTGTCTTCCAACTTCACTTGATTAAATGCTCTTTATTCATAGTTTAGCCAACATATAAATGTGTGTGTATGTAGAGCACAATTCTGTACTTCTTGGTCTTTTCCAGCAAGGTCAGGTGATGGCAAGTATATTTAATGCCAAGGTCTGAAGTTGAGTAATTTTGGTCTAATTTAACATCTGTAAGAAACTTTCCAAACAAAATCAGTCAAGTGAGTGTTAAGATCATTTATATCTTGTTTAGAAACTTAATAGATTGGTGACCTTTGATATAATCAGGCAGCTGGGTGGTTGGGTACTACTGTGATCAGCCCTGCATGGTATGAATAAATGATAATGTTTGTTCTTGTATTTAATAATGCTATATTCCCTTCTTGCACGTGGAACTTTACAGAAGGAATGAAGGCACAGAGACATTGCATCTGCCATTGCTTCTGGCAGATACTGTATTAAATGGGATAACTTAAATATTAATAGCTTTACAAGGAGTACGGTCCACAAGAGCTGTTATGTATATGCTGCCTTCTGTCTTAGGATGATAGTTGGGAAACTTAGCATTTTCTGTGGAGAGGGACATGCCCAGGGATATTTAGGTTCATCGTAACCTACTTTGGAAAAAGGCACTGTGGGAGAACTCTCAGGCTGGAAATCTGTAAATTACTTTCCCCAGCCTTAAGCAAGGAAACTACTTAAGAACGTGTTTAACTTGGAGCAAGTGAAATTAATGCTTATAAATACTTAAAGGGTGGGTGTCAAGAGGACGGGGCCAGTCTTTTTTCAGTGGTGTCCAGGGATAAGACAAGAGGAAATGGGCACAAACTTGAATATAAGAAGTTCCACCTAAACATGAGGAGGAACTTCTTTACTTTGAGGGTGGCAGAGCCCTGGAATGGGCTGCCCAGGGATGTGGTGGAGTCTCCTTCTCTGGAGACATTCAAAACCCGCCTGGACAAGTTCCTGTGCAACCTGCTCTAGGTGGACCTGCTTTGGCAGGGGGGTTGGACTAGATGATCTCCGGAGGTCCCTTCCAACCCCATGTGATTCTGTGATTCTGTGAAAGGTCCCACTGATGTCAGTACGAACCTATCCAAGGTGACGCTGAGGTCATCCAAAGCAGAAGAGCGTGATGCAGATTTGGTGGAAAGCAGCACTAAGTATCATCACCTTCCTCTGCACAACTAACTTGCTGCTCTACTTGGGCTGTGTGAGGTCTTCCTAAGCTAGAGTTCTCCACAGGATTCATCACAGGCCTTCATCCCTCCTGTACCTTAGTAGCCACCTCTGGTTACAGTCACCAGGATGACATCTTGCCCTCCTTACAGGTGCTGCCTTTTGCTGTTTTGTGTGGGTTTTAAAAACCATGCTGAAGTGGAGTTGCCTGTCTCCAACACTGCTAAATCTCAGTTCATAGAGATGCTGAGACCCTGACATGAGAAGCATCCGGTGTCTCTTAAGGTGGCATACGCTCTCACTCCCTTCTCCTACATGCATTAATCTTGCCATAGTGTTTCCTACTTTACTTTTTCTGGGTTGCTGGTACATGATGGTGGAGCATCACAGGTCCATTGTATGGCAGTGGCAGTGGAAGAATCCTAATCCTGTCCGGGTTGGCTTGTTGTCTGGCTTCATTCCGCTTTGCAGGCTTTATTTCGTTTTATGGATACTTGCACCTTGCTTGTCTTCCCTGTTTTCAGAGTTGTTTCTGAGAGCTGTATGGATGTGTTTTGCATTCCTTTGCCAAGCTGCATTAGTTTGTGATTGTCATGTTGACTTTCCAGTGGTGTTTACTAATCCCAGATGCTTTCAATATTTAGTTTCTTCTGTCCTCACTGGTGTTTTGATCACCTTCCAGATTAGTACCTCATAATTTTGTTAACATTTAATTTAACTCTTTTTATAGATCATTAAGGAAGCACTTAATAAGACCAGAACTAAGAAAATCCACTCAGCATTTCACTAAATAACAACTTCCCCGCTTCCTGCTTAGTACAATGTCATTTGTTATGGCTTTATTTATAGCTCTGAAGCCAGTTTTTCAGTTCATGTAGTTTCTCCAGGTCATCTGAATTAATACTAGAACCAAGATTTTATGAGACATTGCACATATGTCAAAACAGCAAATATTTCCTCATTTCTTTTTGTTCAAACCTGATTGTTGAGCTATGTTTATCTATTTAGTTCAGTGATATGCATTTAATTGTTATCTTCCTATCTCAGATTTTTTATGCTTTTGACATGGTAAGTGTGTATCTTGTATAACAAAATAATGCAATGTTCCAGGTGCCATCCACCGGTAGAGTGGATCTAAAGCAATGCTGAAAGCTTAAATGCCCTCATCTATCCAAGTCTTAGTTCTTGTATATTTTATGGGAGCCATTAAATTTGGGTTATACCTAATTTCAGGTGAAGGGTAGGGATGTTAATCCTTAACCAGAAGATTCTTTACAGGGCATTCCCCACTGACTGTAAATACAGAGAGTCTAAAATTTTCTGTTTTCAGTGGGAACGGAGGAGAAGCAAGTACAGCTGTTGGGGGACTGATAGTGAAATCCCCAAAGCGCACGGTGGGGAGCTGCCCACCAGGCTCTCAGCAGTGCAGCATCAGCTCTGCTTATCTTTGTTCCCCTCGTGCCTCTCCATGCACTGCTCAGAGTGTTTATGAGGAGGGATTACACCCTGAGGAGGGAATGTCAAGAGCAGCTGATTGAAATTGCAGGGGAATTAATTTAGGAAGGTAATTACAAGAACTGGAATTTGCTCTTCTACCTTTGCTAACATTGCTGCTCTTGTGAGACGTGCTGGAAGAATTTCAATGCACACAACTGGTTGAGGCTCCCTGATCAGACCTCAGACACCATCTGTACAGTGACACCAGATGCATAGGGTCACTGCTCAGGACCATCCTCGCACTGCAGGTATGGCAGCAGCTTTTCTCATGCCTAGAGTAGTCATTAGACTACTATGTATATGTCTAGACTAATTGGCAGAACCATGCTGGGGATGTTCCCGAACAGTGGCACACACTGACCAATAACACTGTGAAGTTGCTGGATGACCTGTGCTATGGTTTTAGTCTGAGACAAATAAGTGACCAGGCACAGATGAGGTGTTACCACAGACCTGGGACCACTCCCAGTAGGAGTCTGCATTTGGCTCCCTGCTTTGCAGGTAAGTGAGGTCAGTGATGTGGACACTGGTCACACCAGCTGGCCTCATGGACAGAGAGCAGGACTGAGCGTCTCTGGGCTACTAGAATAGACATAATCATTATATGCGAGATCTTGGCACTTTGAAGATATCCTCCTGGGTCTATGCAAAAAGCCACTTTGCTTTGAGATAACACCTTTCACTTAGATAAAACCCCAAGAAATCCTACCCCATTGAAATAATATTTCACCCTATGCTTGTGTCCAATAACACATTTTATTTTCTATACCTTTTCCTCTTCCTGTTCATGGGACTTTGCCAAGGCTTTTGCTTTCTCTGTTTCAACATTCCTTGTGCTGATCAAACTCCCATGGAGGTTCTTGACATATTAAGAAAAGAATAACTTTTGTGGTACTAATCCAGGAGGAAGAGCCCACTGACCATTCATTACCAAACCTTATGATTTTTGTAAAACACAGAAGAAGATATTGCTAGTTGCATTGTTGCTGATATATGGGCATTTCTGCTGATTTTATCTCACTTGTTATTGTAGATGTTGCTCCATTATCTTGTCAAGTCCTGGGTGCAATGACACTGTGCAGAGGTGGGGTCTGGCAGATGCACGCCCATGGCACTCAGAATATGGCATTTATCGCATACTAAATTCTCAAATACGCTACTCTCTTCAGTGCTAAATTACTTAAAACAACTGTATTTCCCTGCTTTTCCTCAGGGCTTGAGAGGCCATTCACAATGGGATCCATTCGTCTAACACCTTATCTGAGGTAGCTGTCTGGACTCCTTTTAGAACTGCTGAAGAAAAACAGAAAATAGAAATTTCTGGAGTGCAATTAATCTCATCCTAAGGATGATTCTAAAATAGGTGAGATTAATGACCTTTTGCAGTGCCTGAAACTTTCCACTGACTACAAAGGAGACCTCGGGTGACTAACTTGAATATAGATATTTAAACCGAAAACACCTGAGGGACTGGAAACTTTTTGCCTGACCTGCCTGAGAGGCAGGACTCAAAGCCACATTAAGGTAACTAAATTTAGATACGCTCATGTATGGTTCTGTGTGTGCAATAGGCATTTGAATTCTCTTTATAGTCAGTAGAGATCTAGTCAATACAGTCAATAGATTTTATGGTGCAATTCATCCAACCAGATGTAGGGGTCTGCTTTACATGGAAATAAATCACAGCTTCAGCTCCATTGAGCAGCTCTTCGTTGTCTGTAACAGGAGCCGAGGTGACTTGATCTCTGGTAAATGAGTGCAGTAAAAGCCACTTTCAGACAGACGAGTCCTACCTTTAAAGGTAAGAGGAGTATGAGTCTTACTGTTACACAGGCTTTTATTGATACTAGGCTCAACATAATATTCTAATTTCCTTTCCTCAAAGGAAAGCTGTACATATGTGGCTGCCTATTATCCCAGGCTGTGAGGGGCCTACAGTCATCCCTGACACTAAGTCAAAGAAAAATATAGTGGAGTAGTTGATGTTCTCAGTTTTATCATCCTACTTATGCTGCTGATCTCAGTAGCTTATGAGCTTTCCCTAGTTGGGAGTCTTGAGTTTAACTTTCCACCTTCCCTTTGTTCTGGGGTTTTCTATGGAGTCTGTCTCCCTGAGCCCTCCCAGAAATGTTCTCTTGATTTGTAATCATAGTTGCAGTCAATCTTGAGGTCATACTCAATCCCAGGCTTAACTACCTCTTGCACTGAGCTTGAAATCCAAAAGCTGTGATTGACTCGGTTCTCCCTGTATCTTCTTGTGGCCATTTGTGATTTACCTGGGCATTTACCTGGGCACAGGAGCTACTGTGGTAGGAGTTTCCCAGCGGCAGTCCTGCTTCTTCCTATTCCTGAATTTCTGTCCAATTGCATTGCTCCCTTTGTCTCCACCAATCACAATTAACTCCCGAAATAAATGAACAGACAACACAATTTTCTAGAAGGTGTCTTTTAAGGACCAGAAAGCACTTGGTGAGTGGCTTGTCCTTTTGAAGCCTGTATCAAATGTAGAAGGTCGATTTGAATGGCCTGGGATGAATGAGGTTGATCGTGGGGGACATTCATAGGCTTAGACTGTATTTTACGTGCTCTAGTTTTCTCTATAAAGCTGGAGTCTTGGTAAGTATGTAAACACCATTCAGTATTTTAGAGGACACGCTCACTTCCACACACCAGCTGAATCAGTAAACGAGCATAATTGAACCTAATACTGAAATCATCAGAGAACTGTACAAAACCTGAATGCGTGAAGATGCCTTGTCATGAGGAAGTGGTTTTGGGTGGTGCTGTATTCCTTTAACAGCTGCTAGTTTGTGTTTTGCTTGTTTTTGCAGAAATACTGAGCCAGCAACCTCTTTTAGTCATGTCAGTGCAAATGTAGAGTAAATCTATTAAAGTTAGAACAATTGGATTTGGCTGCTGCACTGCAAGCTTGTTCTGGACCCGCTACAAAATCTTTTCATTTTTTCACTGATATTCTGCTAGTGCCAGGGGCCAAGGTCAAGGTCCTGGACCTCTGGTGAGGTACTTTCCTGCCACCACAAACTCACCCTCCCAATAAGGTAAGACACTTTGAGAAATGGGGGAAATAGGAGAGATGGAGATCCCCTGGCAAGACAAGAAGTGAACACCAGTCTGCCCCAGAATTGCCAGTAATCACACCATGGTGTTTGCAGCTTGTTTCCTTCACTTTGGGAGTTGGCTTATACAGGTATGGAGTCTTTCCTTCTCTCCCTGCTCTCTGAAGTGGAGAGAGGTTTTTTTCTCCCTCATAAATGCAGTTTTTTAGTTAAAAAATACAGTTATTTAGTTAACAAATACAGTGCAGGTAAGCTGGGGAAGTTGAGCAAGCAAAGCACTGTCTGCCCATTTCTTGGTGTAGGTCTTCTCTGCTGTTGGGGCTATAAGAGGCAGTTGACAATTGCAACCATAAAACCATTTAGTTTGGAAGGGTTTAGAGGTCTCTAGTCCAGCCCACAGAGCAGGGCTAACTTCAGAGTCAAATCAGGTGGCTCAGGGCCGTGTCCAGTTAAATTTTGTGCATCTCTAAAATTTGAACATCTTTATATTGTGAGGAGTGATAGATTTTGTCGCACTTCACAAAATATGCTGTTTATATATTTTTCATAACAGGCAGACTTCTGGGCTGAGAATCATGGAGAGTCTTCTTCCCTTCCCACTCCGTTCAATCCTGAATATGGATGGACAGAAATGAGATGTAACATCTAGACAGAGATACTGGGCAGGTCAGCCCACAGTGGAGGAAAGAATGCTCATATTAACCACATAGAAAGCTGCTGGCTGCAAGGCTAACTAGCACCAGCGTTGGCTGTGTTTGGAGTACTGGCTCTGGGGAACGCTAGGGATAGTCTTTAGTGAAGTCAGTAGAGTTCATTGAAAATAGGAAACCTTTCCCAATGACTTCTCAGTTTTTTTACTGATGTTGTAATTTGACTTTTCCACCAATTTTTCATCATTCAGAAAAACCATTCGGTCTCCAGTAATTTATCCCCACTCCACATCTCCTCCTGACTTTCCCATCTCTTTCTTCCTGGCACTGGATCATCCAGCTGTGCTTTGTGTGTGACCCCTCAGCCTTTCATACTTTATGTCACTACGACAGTAGTTCAGTCTGACTTCAATTCAGTTGGCCTAAGTGCTGATAGCAGGTCGATGGAGCTGACATGACAATTTGCCTCTTACCCAGACATATCTGTATTTACTTTTTGGTCCTTTTTATACTTTTTTTTTAACTTACTGGACTTTGACATTGACTTCACCTATGTCAGGATTAAAATTGTTCCTCTAATTCTCTCAGAGTAGGGATTCAATAGGAATTACTTTGTCCATATGGTGTTAGGTAGTTTAGGTGCAGGAATTATCTCTGAATCACCTTGTGTTTCATCACCATTAGTGTTTCTTTTTTGGTTGCACATCTCCTTGATGTTGAATTCAGCATCTGGTGGTAAGGTGCTCCCTCTGGACCAGCCTATCGCTTTGGGCACAGCCCGAAGTTGGAGTCCTTACGCAAATAGGATCACCATAGGAGAGGCTGTTAGTGTCTTGTGATTCAGACCCACACAATTCTGAGTCACTGCTCCTGATCACTCTTTGCTCTAGGGGTGGTGGTGGTGATAGGGAAAGAGCGATTTATTGATGACCTTTGTAGGTAACAGATTTCTTGCAGTGACTCAGCTGTTCTCTCCAGAAAAAGGGAACATGAAGTGGAGGTGGACATCCATCTCTCTTCTCAGAAAGGATAAAGACTGAGATAACGTCTGCCCCTTGAGTTTATCCACATTCCTGGTTTCAGTGGTAGGAGGAAGAGGTTTAGGAGCACCACATACAGGCTAATCCAAGATCTGCATGCTACCTCATACACAGCCCGAACCACACCTGCAGCTGTTGCTCCCAGAGTCAAGATGATAATACAAGGTCCTGGTTTGCCACTCTGTTTGCTGCCAATGATGTTAACCAAGAAAGATAAAGGATGAGAGCTCCTGGTGTAACAATAAATAGACAGCAAATTTCTCTAGTGAGTGAACAGATAGGCAGGACTGAATGCTGTTCAGTCTTACTGCCTGAATCACCACATTCCCCAGAAAATGGGATGAGAACACAACATTGCTCCCAGAGACCGAAGCAGGACATTATCTCCTCCAAAGCAACATTTTGCTGGATACCGTAGAAAAGCTCTTCTATTGTAGAGCAATGTCTTATATTTTTTCTGGAAACAGTAACTCTAAAGAAAATATTATTAGGATGAGTGAAGAAAAGAGACTTTGGGCAGATGGAAATGTGTCAGTGCTCATCTTCATTGGCAGTTCTTGTTTTCACTTATTCTACCACGAGTTAATTTCCAAGCAACTTGAAGTAGATAATGTGTTTATAAGTGTTAATCTGAGTGCTCCATCAATGTTTGTTCCAGGCTATGAAGGCTCGGAGTTTCTGTTATAATAGAGGGCTTTTTAATTGCATAAATGATGATATAGCAACGGTTGGAAGATGATGCAAGATAAACTCAGGCTATAGATAAGGTCTAATAGGGGAGCAGATATCTGCTGGAAGAATTTGCACAAGAAATTATAAATTTTCCGCTTGTCATTTTTAAACCAAACTTGGAGAGTTTTGCAAAAGACAGCCACAGGCTGTAGCTTAGCTGCAAAATATGGGCTTAAATTAATAATTCTGTGTATTCTTGGCTGGTGATTAAGCAGGACTTCAAGTTATTACCAGGAATATGTTGTGTTTGGGGTTTGGTTTTTTATTTAAATTTAGCAACAGATAAGCAAACGAGATGAAGTAACTCAGGAAGAAGAGATTCAATTGTTTCTTAACTGGATTGTCAATGTCATAATGTAACATAGCATAAGTAGTAGCAGTAATAGTAATTGGGCTGGGATTCTTAGGACTAGGTGTAGGTGTTTTCCTTTTAAATGTCTAAACATGGCCAAGTCATTCCAATCTACTCAGTAGCCAATATAGACAAGTGCTATAGGAGTGTTGGTGATTGTTCAACTCATCCTGAATAAACGGTGACACTAATAAATTGCATCCTGATTACTGGAAATAATACCAAAAAAAGAAAAGTTATATCCTTTAACTGTAACGGGATCTTCAATAGTTGGCTTAGATGTAGACACCTACATTACAAACACCAACTTTGAGTGAGATGAATCTTATCCTAATCACATTGTTGAGGGCCTTGTGGGGATAATAACTTTACAAAGTACTCTGTACAAGAGGTTAAAACAGAGCCTTCCTTTCTGGCCTTGAGATAACTTCCCCAAATATTAAAATCTCATTCAGTCTTAAGTCTGAAACACCTTTCTCAGAACAGGTAAATACATGAACCAAGATCACCAAATTTCTGCAGTGCTGGATTCTGATTCAGTCTTGTACATAAATCTTGTGGTTGTCTCTTAGGTTGACCTCATGCTTCTGTGGGACTCTGCTGATGTCCCCCAGGCTCCACATGCATGCAGAAATGAAAGCTCATGTAGTATAGCTTTGCAGGACCGGCATCAGAAATTGTTGCTGGTCCCTCTGGCAATATAGTCCCTACATTAATAGCCAAATAATAATTGCCAGAATTTTTTTTTTTTTGTTATTTTTTTTTTTGTGTGTCTGGAAAGGTCTCCAAGTCAATGTAATCCTTTCCAGGTCTCTGTATCTCTGTATCCAGAGAGCTGTGTCTCTGAGTTATTTTAAAAAGTAAATACAATATGGTCATTCCTTCAGAGCTGACAGCTCTGTTGAAGAGTGGGATGTAATTTTTGGGTGTCCATGCAGTCTCTTTGTCACTGATCCTGCAACGAGAACAGATGGACCTGTCTGGTTTCTGCCTTGTCCAGAGGGAAAAAAGAATGGCTTTCGGCCCACTTGGTTAAAAAAAAAAAAAAAAAAAGGAAGGAAGGGGGGAAATAAGTAATAAAGCCAGTGTTTTTTTAGAGTAAGGTAAGAGCAGCAGTGGTGCAGGGAAGAAACCAGCAGCTGTGAATGCAGTTCCAGTGACGATGATAAACCAGCAACCAAGCTGGAGAAGGAGGCAAGGGAGATGTTGGAAATAGAACTGCAAAAGGGAGAAGGAAGAGGAGTAACTGCGCTGTGAAAGGGAAAACAGAAGGAGGAGGGGAATTTAAGCTACTCTTGTAGGTGAACATATTAAGAGCTACTTAATGGAGGTGTTGCTTGTATAGAGAAAACAACTTAATTGCCCTCCTGGTGCTTTGGTGCCTGTTTCAGGCAAGTTGCCTATTTTCCTCTAATTGCAAAGTGTCTTCAGTGTAAAACTTGTTGTTGCTTTTGGCCTACATGGAAGACTCTGTGTGCTCTGGGTGGACTGAGGACAAGCCCAAGACCTGGTCAGCGGTGTGGCATCTTGGCCAGGTAGTGGTGAAAAATAGCTGTTTGTTGCTTGAACTATTCCTGCTCTGGAGGCAGCCAGGGGACTGTGATTTCTCAGGTGTATCCATCTTCTTCATACATATTACAGTTGTCACCTTCACTTGGCAGCATAGAGCTATGAGTTACATGCTGGTACCTGAACAGCAGGAGAGGAAGATAAACTTCATATTTTAGTGCAGAGAACAGCCCTCAGAGCTGAAATCCAAGGAGAGTGTGCTTTGTGGCATTTTGGGGCTGATCCTGGGGCAGTGAAGCTCCCACTCCCCCCTACACGCTCATGCTTTGGCTGCAAAACCTGAAGATGGTCTAAAGAATAAAGAGGGAGACTGAAGGAGCCACATATTCAAGGCATGGGAAAGCAGTCTCATGTCAAGCCAGGCCTGAATACGTCTGCTTTAGACATTACTGGTTGAAATGACTACCTCTGAGAAGGTTTCCTTTACCAGTTGGATTGGGGTTCTTCAGGCTGGTACCACATTGACAGGTTTTCCAGATTTTCTTTGCATCTTCCATGACGTATCCTGGCTCCACACACTGGGGATTAAGAGAAAAAATAAACCTAAGAGTTTGCAGCATTGTGAAAGGCACTACCTGAGGTGATGATTTTAGTTGTTCTCTCTGTTCTCATGTCCTGACAACACCTCTCTTCAATGAGTTCCTCTACTTCTGTGGCTCATGTAATGCCTTGCCCTGCAACATGGTATCAAGGTGCAAGACCTTTTGTAATTCTCTGTTTATGGTTTTATATTATCTACAGGACATTCCCTGCAGGTTGATGGTTTGTTGGGTTTTTTTATAAGATTAGGGACAGCAAAGTCACTGGCCTCATTCTGAGTCAGAAGATCTAGCATATAATCAGCTTTTTAGTTGGAGATTAATCTTCTTGTCATGGCACCCTTTCTAAGCCCCCGAATCATTTTTAGTGGAGATAAGGAAATTATTAGCAGTGTGCAGTCATGTGATAAGCTGAAATGAATGGGAGGTGAATGTGAGGGCAAAGGCTATGGCTGACATACCTATGAATGTGTGTCTGAAATGGCACAGGACCACACAGTCACTGCAGTTCCTATTCCTATTTGGATGCAGCAAGTGCCTTTGTGCTAACCCAGAAATTATTTATAATATATTTATACGTTCTATAGAAGTACCTTCAGGGACAAGCAGAGATGAAAGCTCTTTGGGCTATGCTATGCATCCTTGTACCTCCCAGAATATCCCAGGCTCCTTCCAGCACTATTAGGTCCCATCACATTGCTTCATAACACCTCCAACCTTTTCCTGAGAAGCTGATGAGATGCAGACACACCTGATCTCCTCAGCAAGATGCAGTCCACCCTTCCCAGCTGCGTCTCTTGTGCTGTGCCCTGCCCATACGTAGCAAAGAGGATCCTTGCCCCAAGATGTGTCCAAGTTTGTACACAATGAGACATGGAAAATGAATCATGGAATCATAGAACGTTTAGAGTTGGAAGGGACCTTAAAGATCACCTACTTCCAACCCCCCTGCCATGGGCAGGGACACCTCCCACTAGACCAGGTTACTCAAAGCCCCATCCAGCCTGGTCTTGGACACCTCCAGGGATGGGGCATCGACTATTTCCCTGGGCAACCTGTTCCAGTGCCTCACCACCTTCAGCGTAAAGAATTTCTTCCTGATATCTAGTCTAAGTCATAGTTTTCTTTCAGTTTAAAACCATTACCCATCTTCCTATCACTGCACTCCTTGATAAAGAGTGGCCCCCACCTTTCCTGTAGGTCCCCGATAATACTGAAGGGCTGCAGTAAGGTGTCCCCAGAGCCTTCTCTTTTCCAGGTTGAACAACCCAAACTCTCAGCCTGTCTTCATAGGAGAGGCGCTCCAACCCTCTGATCATCTTCATAGCCCTCCTCTGCTCCAACAGGTGCTTGTCCTTCTTGTGTTGGGAGCTCCAGAGCTGGACACATTCCTCCAGGTGGGGTCCCACCAGAGTGCAGTAGGGGGGCAGAATCACCTCCCTCCACCTGCTGATCACACTTCTTTTAACGCCACCTAAGATGCAGTTGGATTTCTGGGCTGCCAGCACACATTGCTGGCTCATGTTGAGCTTTTCATCCACCAACACCCCCAAATCCTTCTTGGCAGGGCTGCTCTCAATCCATTCTCTGCCCAGCCTGTATTTGTGCTTGGGATTGCCCTGATCCATGTGCAGGAGCTTGCATTTGGCCTTGTTAGGCTTGGTATGACTATGATTACCAGCTGGGGCAGATATAGCTTAACAAGAAAACAGTTATGATTACTGTAATAATCAGTAGTCTCAGTGCTCCAGAATTATTAGTGTTTTGCATGCATGGCACAGACACAAGCCTCTTGCAAGGGAAGACTGGAAGGAGCGTAGCGCTGGATTTGCTGATTCTCACAGACCTCTCCTTGCTTGCCCAGGGGACAGAGAGTGAAAAGCAGAGTGTGAAAAAAAGTGGGCTAGTAAGTAGAAGAAGTTGGTATCACTGGTGGAGAAGAGTGGTGTCACTCCTGGGATAGCAATGGTTCAACATTAGTAAATGTTCTCCAAGAACTGGGGTTTCAACCCTCCATGGTGTGTTCTGGGAAAACATTGGAAGTTCAGGGATCATTGGAGCGACTGCTCCCTCTAACTGGCCTTGAAACAGTATGCAAAAGACATCCCCAAAGCTGACGTCCTCACTGGCGGTGTCTTTGGTTATGCAACAGATTAAATTACTTTCTTAGGCTACCTCTGCTTTGTCACGGTGCCTGAGAGGGTGGAGTCCAAGCCCAGGTGGGGCGCATTGGTAGTGAAAGGTGTGGACAGACAAACTGTTGTTGATCTTGCTACTTTCACTCCCAGGGAGAGAAGACAAACCAACTAAAGGCTGATGTGATTCAGGGCTGCTAATTCGGCTTCTTTTATATCAGTTCAGCTCACCAGGAATGAAGGAGCCACTGACTTCAGGACTTGGGGACTGTTCTACTCATAGTGCTGGAGAGTGTGATGTTGAAGAAGTGATGGCATTCATTCAAGAACATATATTGGTTTATGGCTGATGTCTCATACATAGTCACGCCACTGGCTTTTCCAACACTGCTGGCTGCTCATACACAGCATGTAATGGGATAGAATATTTGCACCTAATATATCTTCTTGCCAGGGGCAGCTGGATTTTTGTTTCTGACCAGTCTGGAGGTCCCATCCATTTGCATTCTCCAACCATGCTTTTCAGCCACAACTCACTCAGATACATATACAAGTTCCAAATGGATTAGGCAGATTTGTTTAATTCACTTAATTGAAATCTGCTGTTCCTTCATGTTTCCCTGGCCCTGCTGACACTGGGGGCCTGGAGAATTCATGAAATGCAGCCTCTGTGCATTGTCTGCCCCTACCTGTGGTCTGTCTCATCTCTACCCTTCCTGGGTTGCAGTGGCTCGTCTCTGATGGATGTGCAGAGGATTTAGGAAGGTGATCGAGAATAGAGAATTTTGTAACACTGAGATTTTCTTCTTCTTCTGGGCCACCGTGAGCTGATGAGCAATAGCATTTCATGGCAGCTGCTGCAGCATTTTGGGAGATGTATGGGCTAAATCCTATGCACAAATCTCAAGGTGGGTTGTGATCCTTCTCATGGCAAGTGCTCAGCTCATGTACATTGTTTATGTTGTTGATTTATGCAGATAAGGCTGCGCTTGGCTTTGTTTCTGGCAACTCTGGGAAGCAAAGCCTGGTTTTGAATGTGTGGATGCCATGTGTGGTGCTGCTGTGTGCAGGCAGCGTGGGCAGTATTTACACAGGTGCTGGGTTACACCTGCCTGTCTCACTCCCGCAGGCAGCAATCTGCATCTTCTCAAGAAGCAGGTCTTGTTGTGAGGCATCTGTTTTAACTGGGGAGGAAAGCTACAGTGAGGAGAGATGGGCCAGAAGGGCTGGCAAGGGAAGGCAGTGGATTGACTTTGTAATTTCAATGGCCAAAACCTGTTACAGTAGAATGACACTGATAACTGAGGTATGGAGGGTCAATGGTTGAACTTTGCTAATTTATCACTAATTAGGGGAGTGGAAGCAAGCAAGGGAAATGAAAAACAAGAAGTAGGACTTTAATTAAAAATATTTGTGTTGCAGCAGCAGCAAGAACCTAGTTACAGTCTGTGATCTCACTGGGCTTAAAGCTGTTCAAACTCAGAATAACGATCAGGTCTTTGCTCCAAAGACCTTACAATTTCAGTGTAATAGAGGAATTAAAGGGGGATCCTGGGGAAGAGGGGTGAAACAAGAACCGCTGGCAGTACTCCCAGTTTGCCCTCAATATAAGCTGTTAATAATGTTGGACACGCCACAGGAATGGATAATTTGAAGAAAGGCTATTAGAAAAGTCAGCAAGGTAGCTTCATGCATCTTTGTGTCTTCCAGCCTATGCCAGAGCAACTAATGCATTTGGGGTGTGGGCAATAAAAATCTGAGACGTGATCAGTAAGGGCTGGCACAGATCTGGGAGAAGCTGCTATTCCCAGAAAAAGGCAAGAGAAAGCGCAGGAGGAGTCATGACTCAGAGGTACATTTCTCAATCAAGTTGGTCTCCTAGAATCTGGGCCATGCTCTGGCATCAGTGCTGAAGCTCAGCCCTTAATGGCAAAGCTTCCCTAAGGACAGCGTGCTGTGCTTTGCAAAACATAGTGGAGTGCTTCTAGTGGGGCATCTCCGCTCAGCGTCTGCTCCTCAGTCTTAGCTGTGAAGTACGGGGAGATCCTGGATGAACCTTGGAGGGCTCTGAAGGGCTTGCTTCAGCTGCATACGAATTAGCACTTTCTGCTGTAAGATGTTTGTTGTGTCTCAGAAAAAAAAAAAAAAAAAAAAAGCCCCAGTACCTCTCTCGATTCAACTCCAGATGGTTTTTCCAGAAGGATCCTTGTCTAGTCTGTTAGCGCATTGGAGGTTATCATTGACACCATGAATGGAAGGAAAAATGAGTTAGCAGCTCTGAATAGCACGTTGAAGAGGTCTCAGAAGAAACAGTGGTGTTTCCATGTACCATAAGCTGAGCTGGAAATTGGCTGGGTCTTCTGGTGAAAATGAAGTGAACTAAGAAATGAACTTACTGCAGAGGCCTGAAGTGGCATAAATGCAAAAAACGTGTTTCTGGCAAAGCCATAAGACATTCTGCCTGTCAACATCTTTCAGAGTTGTGTCTGTTGTCTTTGTAGTCTGACTGCCACAGGGAGGAGAAGAGGTTGGAAATCAGAATTATCAGTGTGCAACTAATTTTAGAAATGCCAATATGGCACACCACCGCTCATGGGTTTATTTACATCTCTGGCTAGAAAATTGCTGGTTGTGGAGGAATTAATAAAGAGAGCTTGTTCTGGAGACAACAGTTGAAAACCATTAAAAGTGAGCTGGATAAAATGTCTTTTGGATTTCCAGCATTTCTTGTAGTAGTTAGTTATTAAAAAAAGCAAAAAAAATCAATCCAAAAAAATCCCAAAAGTCTTCCAAGGTACAGAAAGCTTTTATGCCACGCCAGTGACTTGGCAAACTGCAAAGGTTCCAGGAGAGCCTGCCCCGTGTATCTACACATGGCTTTAACTTGGAAGTGTAGCCATTTTGAATGTCACCACCGATTTCACCAATGACTCTGTTGGTGTTGAACAATGTGGCTGGATAACATACATATTATAGAAAAGTAAAATATGTTTGTTTGTTTTTTTTTTTCTCCATTTTGGTGTGTTAAGGCAATGCCATTAAAGCAGCCATTATCCTCCACTACTGAACATGATGGAGGTAAATGTTTCCAGGACTATAGTTCAATGCTAATATCTCCCTGTGGATAGTAACTATCAAACGTATTTCCTGGTGTGCAATGGGCACTGCCACGGGTAGAAACAGGGACACCCCTGTAAACTCACAGACCTGCAGGGCACAGACTCAGCCCTTTCCATCTCAGACGGGAGAGGTGTTTGCAGGTTGTCATCTCCCCTTACGCGCTTCTTTTAGTCACCTCCAGCTATTCATATGACTGTATTCCCATCACCTCTCGGGACCCTTTCTGGCTCTGGTGTGGGTGAAGGAGGTACGATGGCTGAGCCAAAGCAGGGGATGGTCCCTCTGAGTAGTGCCACAGCCCTGGAGAACCTTGCTGTGGCTCCCGTTCCTGTGACCCCACTTGCCCTCCACAGGCCTCTGGTGCAACCCCAGGTAGTGCTTCCTCACAAGCTTCTTCTGTTTGACAGGATGGTTAATTTAATGACATTGTTGCCATGGCATGAAGAGCTGAATGGGTGGTTGTGTGAATAGTGAGGATTTGCTAGCTGTTTCCACTGTAGGAGATGTAAGCCTCCAATCCAAAGAATATTTTACCCAGAATTTTTATTTCCTGCTTAAAATTACCAGTGCTTTTTCGAACATATTGTTTTCCATAAATCATTTTTTTCTGGATATAAAGTGTTCTTGGGCATGAGGTATTTTCTTTGGGGAGGGATCTTTCCTTGTTGTTTTAGACGGCATAAATCCTTTGATATATGAGCACCTAAATTCAATGTAAGGTAGAATATTGTTAGCAAAAGAGGTTGATAATCCAAATTTGCTAGACTACCTGGGGAAGAGTAGTGAGTAAAAAATGTGCTTACCAGACAGAGGGAAAGGAGAGCATGTAATGGAGCACGTATCTTTCACTGTTGTGAACCGAGTCATTACTAGGCAGGTAGAGGCTGGAAACAATTGACTGTAATTGGCCTGTTGGGATTTTAATAAAACCTTTAAAGCAATTAAAATGCTTTTATTGAAAACAGGTTTGGGCATCTTTTCTAAGGAGGTCTTGACTCTAACTGCAGTTTTAAATGCTAATTATGGCTTTGTGAAAAGTCTCTTCCCAGCAAGCGCTATTGGTGTGGTGTGCTCTGCAGTCCGCACCGGGTTCCGCAGCAGAAGGGAGACCTGCTGTAGTCAGCCCTGTGCCTGTGAGATCACTGCCCTTTGGAGCACATGGTTCCTCTGGGGTTTCTTCTTCTCCATGCCCATGCCCACGTGCGTGCCCATATTCTTCTTGAAACTCGGATAGCTCAGGAACGATTTGTAAACCGCTCCCTCAGACTCCTTTGGGTATCTGCAGCGTGTAGAGAGGCAAGGGATCTGTGGGTACACTGTGTCATGTGAGGGAGGAGTATTTATAGCCAGGAAAGCTGAAAAGGTAGGTATTGAAAATAAGCAGATTATATAAAGATCAGTCAAATATTTCAGTTTTCCTCTGCTTTATAAAACAGCCTTTTTTAAAATAGAAAAGCGCAGGCTTTAAAATATTTTTATATTCTGCTGGTATTGCCTGTATCTTAGTGTTTGGAAAAAGCACAGG
Organism: Numenius arquata; assembly: GCF_964106895.1. NCBI lineage: Eukaryota > Metazoa > Chordata > Aves > Charadriiformes > Scolopacidae > Numenius > Numenius arquata. The sequence goes on along the minus strand of NC_133578.1, from coordinate 68,976,800 downwards.
GTTCCTTCTACAAAAAAATTAGTTTCATAGCTGTTGATGCTAGCACTAATTTAGGAGTTAAAAGTTGCAAAGCCATTTGAATGAATCTTTCTTTTGTATGAGCTCCCAATTAGAAAAAAAAATATATCCCTTTAGACCTATAGTGTCTCTATTTTACCACCATTAGGCATACACACTTTAAAAGAAATTTCAACACATTTGTTTATTGAATTTTGAATTACGGTTGACCTGCCTATCTTTTAAAAAATATCTCTTAGTGGTGCTGACTCCCAGTTTTAGTACAGATCCCAAGATACTTGCAGTGTTTCTTGCAGTCTGAACCACAAGAGCCCTTTTGTGATAATTATAGCAGCTTTTTACATATATGCTAATCTTCTTTATTTATTCTTTTTGCCTTTGGAAGGTTTACATTTCCAAGCAGTCACAGAGATGTATGTATAAGCTTTCCAAGACACAAAACTGGGAAATGAATACATCCAGCTCTCTCAAATATGCTTTTTTTTTTTTTTTAAATAAGAAACTTTGATTAAAAAGAAATCATAATCTTCTAATTTCTCCTGGGGACTCAATTCTGATTTTGCCTGTGAAGGGCTGCTGCTATTGTATCTTTCCAGAAGAGCAAAAATGCAGACGTTTTTTGAAACATAACAGGTTCATAGTCTAAAAAAAATGCTGTGGGTGAGATTATGAGGGCAGAAGGAGAAATAGCTGATGTAGTTAAGTGGAAAAAGTGACAAGTCTGTTCACTAGATATTGTGTGAGACAATATCCCGTTTACTTGTGTGATATTACAGGAGCACCTGGCAAGTGTCCTGCTGAATGAGGACTGTGTTGGGCTGTGCGTTGTACAGCCATGGGGTAAAATTGGATCCTTCCCTCATGCTCTCAGAAAGCTCTGCCTTCATTTTGTCATCAGGACAGATTTTATAGCTCTTGGACTCCCTTGGCAAGCTAATGACAAAGATATTGGGATGAAGGAGATTTTAATTTGTTTCTCTGAAAAGAAGCAGCCAGCAATGTAAGAATCCAGGACAGGAAGGAAATCTTTGCAGGGACTGAGTTCTGTCCTCTTCTATCTGAGGCAGGAACATAATGTGATCTTTTCCTTAAATGAATAAAGTCTTTGTGAAAGCTAATTAGAGGCTGTCCATACTGGACTCAGAACAGGACTGCAGTGCAGTACTGGACTGGCACTAGTTTTGAATGATGAGCTCAGGTGTCAGTAGCAGCTGAGAATGGAGCTCAACAGGGGCCGTGAAGGAGGCTGAGAAGGAAGCAAAAAGGCTGAAATACTCAGCAAATTAACCTGAACTGAGGTCCGTGCTTCTGTAGGCAGGCAGTTCCCAAGAGTGAACAGTGTACAGAGAGCCTGGGCACATCTGCACATCACTGCTGGGTACACGGATCCCGCTGGTTTGCTCCCACGGCTGCTATTTGAAGGCTGTTCAAGGCTTTTGCTATTTTAGTGGCTCAAAACCTTTCAATTCTATATCTATATTTATGCGCAGTCTGTGTATATTCATTTCTGTCTTTTGCCAATGCTGGTTTTCAGTTCAAACAGCTCTTCTGCTTCCCCCATTCCTCACTTTCTCAGCATAATTAAAGGGAGCAGTCATCTTCTATCTTAACGGCTTACTGAAAAGATAATATTTATGGATCTAAGAGGAAAAGACCCAAAATCCAACCTTGTGACTTTCTTTGGACCTCTCTGCCATTTTTGCCACCTTGTTCTATAATATATGACCCAAAAGTTAACTCGGGCAGACTCTTAGTGTCTTGTGATTTATTGACATCGGTGTTTTTAAGTCCTCAACCAAGACCAGGCTTCTAATTTTCCTAGGCACTGCATAAGCACAGAACATAAGGACTCTCCTCCCACCTTCCCAGTTTATGATTATAACAAATAAGAGAGACAACAGAACTATGGGGCATGAGAGACCTTGTTAATGGATGCACTTGCTCCTCTTACAGGTTTCTTGAAAATAGTTAGTTAAATTTAAACTTGGCTTCTTTTTTTTCCCATATGATTTATTGCAGGAAAAGTAACACAGGCAGGAAGAGTGCCTAAAAATATACAGATTGCTTTTTTTCTTACTTTATACCTTAGGATGTTGGAAATGTCAAAGCTAATCTTTGCTCCTCTGGAGGAGGTTCTGGCATGTGTTGGAGCTGGAACACCGGATACTCCATCCAGCTCTGTTATCCTAGTGCTGGGAAGCAGAGCCAGTGGCACCTCACCTGCGTCTCCAGTAAAACCTACAGGTCTTGGTTCACCCACTTTACAAAAGCAGACTACGATGTTCATTACCTACCTTGAGGTGGTGTCAGTGAGTGCCTCTGATTAGCAGTTCCCTGTGAATTCCTTATGATTTCCCATAATTTCCCCTATGAATTCCCATAATTTCCATTATGAACACCTCCAAACTGTTGGAAGAGGCTCCAGGTATAATTCTGCTGATGTTTTGCTCTTTGCTTAATCAATTTCTTTTAACATCTCCTCTTTAGACACTTCTATCCTTGATTCCAACTTTTTCATATTACCTAGAACAGATTAGTATTCCTCTAAGTGATAACCTTAATGGGACAAATTCGCTTTTTTTTCAATTTAACTTCACATCTGAAGGATTCAGTGCCTGGTGTTGTTCAGTGAAGCTAAGCCCCAGCTTTAGGAAGGGATCAGTCAAACAGATTATCTTTGTGCAGATGTCAGATTTATGGTCTTCCTTTGCCATAAAGTGCAGAATTAATCCTGGACACAGGCTAAGGTGTGACTGGGATTCGCTGATGATTCATGGCCAGAGCAATCCATGTTTGTAACTGTGCTGCTCTGTCAGCAGAGATGAAGTTGCTGTATGTTCGTGACAAGGCTGGGCACTGATTTTACGGCATTAATTTCAGACAGTGGAAATGTATTAATTACAGCCTCCTCCTTGATTTCTTCTTGTTCTTATCACAAGGTAGCTGCAGAGGTGGGGAAAATGCATAAATCATTTTGCAGGAGTGCTTAAGACTCCCATCAAAGATTTAACAAGAGAAGCGCGACAGGTGATGAGAGCAATGCACAAAGGGGAAGCATCTGACGCTGCCACGTACAGCTTTTGTTTTTAAAGCTGTGCAGATAAATGATGACAAAGAGATCAGATAAAAATGACTGTGATTGACTAGCCCCTTTGTGTTAAGTTTGGGGCCAATGATTTGATGGAGAAAGAGGAGGAAGAAACCCCAAGTAACTAATAGGCATCCAGGATATTTTAATCTTTTTTTTTTTTTTTTAAATAGCTTCTAAAATTTCCTTAGAATCCAGTGATTATCCTGTGTTATTAACAAGCTTCGCTAGACATTATGTGGAGTTTAGGAACATTAAAAAGCCACTGTAGTGAGGTAGAGCTGAGAAAAACATAGGAAAAATAACCTTTTCTCTCCTTTGGAGTTGAATTTTATTAAACCATCTTAGAAGGTAATTTTTCCACTTTGGAAGGAAATGGACTTTGGGAGGAAAGCTGTTTGAAACCTCTGATTATTTTACCTTTTTATAACACTTTCTTGAACTCCTAATCTTTTAATGTTCTGACCACTGGGAGTAGACGTGTTCTGGAGAATACAGTCTCCCCTACACTCAGTATAACCTCAAAATCTTAGATTGGGTGGAACCTTAGCAGGTCATCTACTCCACCCCTCAACCAGAAACCAAAGTACATCAACATACCTGTGTCATTTCTGAAAGGTATTTGTCCAACCTCTTCTTAAAAATCTGAAATCATGTTGAGTGAATAATGCCTTAGACCATCTACCTCCATTTCATTACCTTTCCTGTCGGACAGTTTTTCTCCATGTCTGTTTGAAGCCCATTTCTTCTTAACTTGTCTCTATCTATATTCACATTTGTTTGGTATTCTTCTTCTTATAAATTACACATCCCCCTTTTTATTACTGCAGCAAGAGCTCATGTTGTGACACTAATCCATGAGGAATTTCCATCTGAATCACCTTATCTGGGTTCATGGTTGGTTTTGTAGCTGTGGCACTTGGTGTATTTTGTAGCGGCAACTTTCTACCTACTGATCTGTGTATCACTGCAGACTTGACTGGGAAAGACAATCCATCAGTGACCACAGTGATGAAAATAAAAACAGTGCTAGACCAAGAACCAGATCTTGGGACTTCTAAAAAATATCTCCCATTAACATCTATCTTTTGAGATCTGTCAGTAAGCCAATTGTAACCCATTTATTGTATGCGACTGCAAGTTTTTAAAGTCAAAATGCTGTGTGGTACTAAGACACATGCTTTTAAATACAAGCACTATAATTAATTGATCCAAAAAAGGGATAGCCTGGAAAATGCACTTGCCATGAGATCATGCTGAAGGGTTTAATTACACTTTCGCTTAATTTTTTTTGTTGAGATAGTCTAAAAAATCAGCATTATATTATTTACCCAGGATCAGCATCACCTTGGTTGGTTTTTAATTCCCTAGTTCATTCCTTTTTATACTTTTCAATATTTAAATGATGTTGGTAGTCCTGCAGTCATATGAAATTTTCTTTGTTTCCCAAGATTTCTTGAAATTAACTTTACTGAGAGTTCCTCATCCCTTAAAGGCTCTTGGTGCAAGATATGTGTCTGTTGTTTTTAAAAAATGTTTAATTTTAGCAAAAGCTACCTCACATTCCCTTTTCATCACAGATGGCAATCTTTCTGTTCCACCCTCGGTATAAAATTCCTGCTCAGTTTGATATACAGACAAAAATATCCACCCTTTGAAAATTTCTAGTTTTTCTACTTGCCTGAGAACAGTATTGCTGTGCGCCTCAAGCAATAACTCACATTGAAAAATATGCTATAATTATTTCTAGCTGTATTGGTCATTTCATTGTTCCCTTCATTTCCCCATTACCAGTCATGTATTTTGTAATTTATATTAATTGCCATTTCCTTTCCATTTTCTGCTTGATTCTACAAATATATAAAAATTAATGCCTTACTGACACTTCCAGATCCCTTTTCGATATTTAAGAGGATATTTTTTTCCAGCAGAGCACTGCCATGACTGGGGGGACTGTGGATTTTGGAGCCTCCAGTAGGAAATTTGAGAACAATTCCTACTACAGTCTTCTCTTAGGATTTCTTGCTTTAAATTTGTGTCCCTGCCAGTGATGCTGACTTATCTCACTAGGTTTGCAAAAATTAGTCCTTTCAAAAATTCTTTTACTGCTGGTCACTGGTGTGTTCTGTTTTCACACAATAAATGTAATAAGATCACCATCATAATCATCAGTATCTAAGCAACCGCTCATTTTTAGGTCATCAATTGATTTTTCTTTGTCCATCAAGATGAGATCTAGTATTCAGTTACACTATGCTAGGTGGAAGATTTCCTATTTCAAGAAATTACTTATTTTTTTAAGAATATCTGAGGAAGTTTTATTACTGATTGCACCCACCCAAAAAAGGGATCTCAAGTGAGGTCACCTATAATGAATATGATGCCTCTGGATCAGGTCACTTAATTCTCCATTGGGATTTAGAAACTGATAACAGGTAGTACCTAGTTCTCCTCCTTTATGTGGAAGTATGAACCAAAGGGGTGAAGTAGCTTTTTTGTTGTCGCTGAGTGAGTTGGTGGCAGATTTAGGAGAGCTTACTCCTACCATGTTATAGTGCTATAGCTGGGAAATATAAGAGCACTGAAGCCAGAGGCTGTGGGTGCCTCTGGAATCAGTGGGGTAACCTTCACACACATCCCTGATCGGGACTCATCAGCCTGGAGGACTTTATCCCAGGTTTCAAAAGATTTTAGGTGCCCATTTCTCATTGCAGCACATAGTTCTTTAGCTCCTTCTCAGAGCCTGGAAGGGACAGGAAATCCTGAGAAGGTGAACCCCATAAGCTTCCAGTCTGAAAGTCTCCTGGACATCAAATACCTCTTTCAGGCAGCAGAGAAGCATTGTGGTGGTGCTTGTTTTCTTTGCAGAGTACTCCTGCAGCAGCAAATTAGAGCTACTGTAGGCTCTTGGGGGCCTGCTTAGCTATTTAGGTCTCGGTATCTTGGGCAACTCTTCGTATTTGATGCAATTTCTCTTATGTTAGGTAAATATTCACCTAAGATGAGATTTAGAAGAAGACACTCTTCCTTGTAAGGTAACAGCAAACCACCAAAGTATTGTACACCATGAGCTTTTGAGGCCTGAAGTCCAAAGATAAGGGGCAGTATATCCATAGTGTGTGATGGCACACGACACGAGATAAAGCTCCAGAGCTGTTTTCCGGTACATCTTGAGACTGTGTTTGAGGAAAACCAGAAAGATGGAGCCCCAGTCTTGGTTTCAGGCTGATGACATCAGGAGCACCTCCCAGAAGAGACATTGGCACCTCAAAGGATCAACTCATCATGTGCATGGGACGCTGGGTTGGATTATGCTGTCGAAGCATCAACCTCTCTGTTGACAACCGAGGAACCCTGGCCAGTTTACTCATGCAAACCTTTTGCTTTTGGGGGCTGCAGTAGTGAATTGGCTGATGCATCCCAACCTATAGGTCATGAGACCATGTCCAAAGTCACACAGAAATTCACTGCAGAGCTACTAGTTAGACCTGGGTCTCTTGGTCTAGATTAACACAATATAAACCTGGAGTCTCTCTTCTGCTTTTTTCTTCACCCTGTCTGTGGTACCTGGCTCATACAACTGTATTTCTACGTGTACTTGAATATGCCACTGTGTCTTAACCTTGGCACGCTGGGGATGGAAAAGCAGTTCTGCTCCTGAAACTCCAAATGAATATTTAAACACATATTTTTTTATTAGATGCTAATTAATATTATGGGTAAGGGATTCTAGGGGATTTTGGGAGGGGAATGGTTTTAAATAGGCAAATTATTTCATTTGGAAGTACATTTACTATACATAATAATGGGTAGCTTTCTTATGGTGCTTTGCAACTTCAAAGTGCTTTGCAACTATTAATTAATTAACATGCATGCTCTTTTGGAGGTAGGAAACTAATTATTAACAGCCCTGTCTTGCACACAGGGAACTGAATGATAAACATTCATGTTATTTAAACAATTTAGCCATTGTATTGCATGCTTAATTTGTCTCTGCGAGTACCACTTCTTCATACATAATGTGGATTAATGCATATGCAAATGAATAAATTAAATAGCTGCATTCATACAGTGCATGGTGATCGGCATGCATAATTTTGTGCCCAGTGCCTTACATCTCAGGACTCCCTTAAAATGACAATCACTCATCCTTTCTTGTGTTCCCTGAAAGTCATTTGAGATTGATATTTGTCCCCGAATGGGAGATGAAAGATGACATGAGCCAAGAGGTGTCCGGGGAGGTGGTCCCTGATGCAGTAGGTTCTGGAGAAAATCCTGTAACACAGTAGGGAAACAAGCTTAGACGGTTTGAAGCTAGTGCTGCACATAGTTATATACAGTCTTGTGCCAAAAAACCCCAACGCAGTCCCAACTAAGACAAAGGGAGAAAGATCAGTGAAAAATTCAGCCTTGTTTTATTGGTAGCAGACCAGAGACACAGTCAACGGCTCGATGTCCAGATGGCGACTGCTGATGAGTAGAGTTCCTCAGGTGTCAGACCAGTGCTGTTTAACATCTTTGTTGGTGACATGGACAGTGGGATCAAGTTCACCCTCAGCAAGTTTGCCAATGACACCAAGCTGAGTGGTGCGCTTGACACATTGGAGGGAAGGGATGCCATCCAGAGGGACCTGGGCAGGCTTGAGAGATGGGACCATGCCAGCCTCGTGAGGTTCAACAAGGCCAAGGGCAAGGTCCAGGTTGGATGGGGCTTTGAGCAACCTGGTGTTTACCTGCAGCAGGGGGGTTGGAACTAGATGATCTTTAAGGTCCCTTCCAATCTAAACCATTCTATGATTTTATGATTCAGGTTTCTCCTGCAGAGAAGCACTGGCAAAGCTGGAGCAATGAAGTGACCTGCTCAGGCTCCAGCACTTACACACTTTCACATGTCATTTGAGGCGGGTTCCTAATTTTCCCTCCAAGCAGCTGTCCACTGGGGGCTTGAGATGCTGGTGATGGGAGGTGATTTGCGTCACAGACACGAGCAGATGCAGAGCCCACCCTGTAGTTCAAGCACGCACCCTCTCGCTGCCAGGAGCAGAAGGCAATGTGTGTAACTTGTGATGAACTTCCCACCTCTCCATGATCAGAAGAGAAGTTGCGCTGTGAGATTTAGGACTTGCTAAACAGAACAGAAAGGACATAAGGAAAGCTGAGGAAAGCACCCTCAGGAGGGCACGGAAGGAGTGTGACAGCTGAGGGAGGAAAAGCAACTGCTAAGTAAGCAGAAGCGTTACCAGGCTTAGAGACTTGAGGAGCTTAAAAAAGGCAACAGGAATGAAGCACCTGGGATTGTGCGAGAGCCTGTGGGATCTTAACAGAAGTGAATCTGTGCAGACCCCCCCCAGGCTCCCAGGACATCCACTCTGTGGGCTGGTGAGAAATCACCAACATGATCTTCTGATCTCTGCTGCGTGTGCTCCTGTAAGGCTTTCTGTGCTGGAAGCTGGACTGTCCTTATCTCAGCTCCCGACTGTTTGACTAACAGTTCACTTTGTTTTTTCTATTTGCCAGTAATCCCACTTCCTTCCTCATGGTCTTTTCTAACTCAGCATTGCTCCTCTACCCTTTGGGCTCCCCTTTGCCTTCTCATCAATGTCCACTCTCTTTCTGTTTAACCCATGGTTAGACAATTTACAACACTTCAATGACACTTGCAGCTCTCCTTGCAACTCTCCTGCTACCTGCTCTCCCTCCCCCATATTTTTCTGCCTCTTCTGATGTTCTCAGCTTGTTCTGGTGTACATTTCCCTGTCCTCTATTTATACAGCTCCTGGCATGCTTGTTTCTGTTCTGAGCAGATGTCTCTAGGCATTGCCTTCATACTATTAACAGTAAAGACCACATAGCTTTTTAATTTCTTGATACATTTTTAAGAAAGCCTATGTTTAGCTCTTAATCCTGGTGTAGACGATGTGTTCTTATCAATAATTGGCCTATTAAGTTATGGGTACAGCTGAGTAAATTTCACGCTTATAAAAATGTTTGAGCAGGCAATGCATTTACTGTCCACTGACTGTGGACTGGTATTTATGTAGTTCCAGGAGAGTAAATAAAGCCTATTCGGTGGCCATCATTATAGCATTATTTTCTCTCCCTCCTTCCTGCGCTCTCAATTTGATGCAAAAGCCGAACCTCACGCACAGAGTCAGGCCACCCAGAGGGTATTTAATTTCTTCAGCTGGTACTGAAATGAATGGCACTGGGGATGTTCCCTGCCTTCCAAGACCAGGCTCCAGTTCCCAAAATATAAGCCTGAAAAGTTATGAGGCTGTTTCTAATGTTAATTCCCATCGCGACTGATGATCTTCAGTACAGGGCTGATACTACCTTTGCCTGTCCAGCCCCTTTTATGGACTGTACTGATAGCACTTATTATCTGATTCATAAATTTATAAATACAGCATATAGGGGAGTGGTTTTGAATGCTGGGAAAAGTTGAGATTCCACATTTTTTTTCCTCTAATATTTCTTCTTGGAATAACTTTTCTGATTCTACTTTCTTTATCTTGTAACTCATTTACAAAATAGCCTTTTCCAGGAAATACTTATTTTGAAGTCATTAAAAAGACACCTACACCCCTCTGTAACCCCTAGAAAAGTCTATATGTTTGTTGATATTAGTGTTTGAATGACAGCTCTGTAAAGCACTCAACTTGTGCTTTGCTTTCTTTCAGTTTTAACAGCTTAAGGTGCATGAGTGGACCTCTTCAAAACTTATAGGTAGGTTTAAAATTAAGCACATCCATGTAATGAATGTCTTCTAGGTCTGGGTCTCCAAAAAGGGGACCCAGGCAAAAAGTGAGCAAGAGGTGGTTCCCAAGAAAATGAAATCTTTCTATCTGTTTACCTCCCCACCCTCCCACCCCCTTTTATTATTTAGGACTTCATCTGTCCTGATGCTCAAAATAAGATGATATAGGCAGAGATGAAAGCATCTCTTTTGATAAAATTCATCAAAACTAGATTAGTAATGGCACTTAATAGCGCAATTATAAGAAAGTGACACTGAGATGTGGAGGGTTTGTGGATGTACCAGAACCATGGCAGTTACTGGAACTTTGGAATGATCCTTTGCAATTTCCCAACGGAGATTAATAACTTCCTATCTTATACCAAAGCAGTTGCTCAATTTAGAGTTGCCGGGTACCAAGCTGCAGACATACCATTTGCTTGGACAAATAAACTGAAATTAGGTTATCGTGTCACAAAAGGTGCTTGTAAAAGACTATGTGGAGCCTGAGGAAAAATGAGAGAGTCAATCAATACCTTTGGAAAGAGGAAGACAGCTGGAAGGAGAGTGAGTCTACATAAATAGCCAACAAACCAGATAAATACATGACAGCATGAACAACATCTCTGCTGTAGTTAAATACATTTGATTTTATGACCCCAGCATTTCCCAGTCTAGCACATCCTTTCATGAGTATTCCTTCTGCCCGCACCTAGGATACTGCATTCAGTTTTGGGCCCCTCATTACAGGATAGACGTTGCGGTGCTGGAGTGTGTCCAGAGGAGGGCAACAAAGCTGGTGAGGGGTCTCCTCTATGAGGAGCGGCTGAAGGAGCTGGGGTTGTTCAGCCTGGAGAAAAGGAGGCTGAGGGGAGACCTTATCGCTCTCTACAACTACCTGAAAAGAGGTTGCAGCCAGGTGGGGGTCGGTCTCTTCTCCCAAGTAACAAGTGATAGGACAAGAGGAAATGGCCTCAAGTTGCACCAAGGGAGGTTGAGGATGGATATTAGGAACAATGTCTTCACAGAAAAGGCTATCAAACATTGGAACAGGCTGCCCAGGGAAGTGGTTGAGTCACCATCCCTGGAGGTATTTAAAAGATGGGTAGCTGTGGTGCTGAGGGACAGGGTTTAGTGGTGGACTTGGCAGTTTTAGGTTAGTGGTTGGACATGATGATCTGAAAAGTCCTTTCCAACCCAGATGATGCTATGATTCTATGATTTTACCATGTTGTGGTGCAACAACGATACTAACTGACTTAAAACTTTTTGGCTTCCATCAGTGCCCAAATGTTGTTTTCCTTTGCATTTTTTTTTTTTCTTGAAGTTTTTCTTCTGTCTTTCCACAGTTAGTATGTCATTTCCACCAGTAAGTGGAGAAGTACCGTGCTGCAGTAAAACTAGAGTAGAAGTGGGGAGTGAGGCCCTTGTATACAGGGACAGGCAAAGTCACATCGACACAGTTTGAACTGAAGGAAAGGTCTATGTATTTAGAGTGTGAGTGATTAGCTGCTATAACAGATTAACCAAGGAGGTGCACCCAAATGCTGTCTGCCAGCAAGTCTTTTCATTGAGAATAGCTCTCTTTTGCTTAACCAAAAATAACTGAATGGATTCCAGAAAAAAATATGTGTTAATTGCTGCATTACACCACGAAATCTGGGCAGATGATCCTAATAGTCCCTCAGAGGTTTTCCTGCATTTCCCCCATTACGATCAATTAGTCTGACCTCTCACGTTGCGTGGATCAGGGATTTCACTGCAGAGCTTTTCCAGCATCAACCCAGTCCCTTCTGATATCGAAATCGATGCCTCTGAGTCTCCCAGGCTGACACACGGAGACAGTTGGTGCTTGGAACAGAGTAATCCAGATCTCCCCACTCCCACACCCCTGCTGTGGTGCCGCATTTGCCATCTCTCATATAGAGCAGAGCTATAGGCAGCAGAGCGAACGCACTGATCAGCTCTTCTGGCTCCAGGGAGCTGGTGGTTCCTCTTTGGCTGCACAGACTTAGAAGAGCCAGGGCGAATTTTTCACAATGAATAATTTAAAGTGAGGCCTTTTTAACCTCATTTTCTATATGCATCTCCTAGCAGAAAGTTGAAGCTGAAGTCATTTGTCACGGCTGAGTGTAAATCCAAGGGGAGCAGATGGGGGTTTCCCTGCCATGTAGCTCCGCAGACACTGTGTGCATGAAAATGGACTGCCTGGGATGAGACAGGCAAAGACGCCACAAAGAAAAAAATGTATCTGCAGCTAAATTTTTCAAAATCAGCCCCCTGAGTTTACTGGTGGGGCTTTGTTCTCCTGTGAACCTAGTCTAGGTTTGTTAGCTAGGAGGCAATGTCTTCATTAACTAATTCAACTGATTATTTAGGGGTTTTTTGCTTTGAATGTTTATTGCTGTCCATTAAGCTGTTTTTCTTTCTGGGATGTGCTGGTAAGAGCTTTGTGGCACAAGGTGGAAAGGGCTGAGGATACTGCCCAGGTAGGACTTATCACTCCCTCCATAGTTGCATCACCAAAAGATGCTCAAGAGATCTGCGTGGTTTTTGAGGGGGCAGAGGCTGCAGTGCCACATGCAGAATTGCTGGCCACGTTTGAATGCTTGGTTAGAAACAGGACCAAGGTGGAGAACATCTTTCTTCACCCATCATGTACTCTTTGTGACCTTCAAAAGTTGCTGCTTTGACTCTGGACTTAGTCGTTTGTGAAATGGGTGCAATGCAGCTGGTCTGGCTGGAAGTGTCCAAGTGGCTTAGTAAGAGTGGGGAAGATTGTCCATCATTTGAAATCCTTACATCCAGTCTACTGTCTTCTCAAAAACTGTGTTGTAAGCTCCATTTACAGACTCAATGAAGAAATTATTATCACATTGTTAACAATCCCTTACCAGTGGGGTCCTAATGGTGATAGAATAGCTTTCTGTTTTCCTGGGAAGCCCCAGCTATCTTCTTTTAGCTTTCATTATTGTGCATAACTGCGTAGCCTGCCAAAGCGCAGTATCGATTCCAGCGCATCGAGCAGATCAGGGCTTTGTTTGTTGTGCAAATAGCAAAACAGCAGCAGCACTGCAGACGGCAGGAGTGAAATGAGACAAGGGCCTGTCTCAGGCGTTTGAATTTATTCATTGTGCCTGGTGTTTGCAGTGCGGCGTGACGAGCTGCCTTAGTCTCGATGCACGTTTTCAACACGAGCTCGAGGCTGCTTTCTGCGCCGTGGGGACGTCTGGCTGTGAGCTGCAGGAGGCAGCTCTCGCTGGATCGTGCCCTTGGAAAGGCTGACATGAGCTCTTAGAGATGAATTATTTAGACAGCCTCCCAAGCATCCTCTAGCCAAAGCTAAAGATACATCTGCTTGTCATGGGCAGCCATAAATCTGTGACGAGAGCAGAGGGGTTTCCCTATGACACAGCCCAGCCTGTTGCTCGCTGCTGCACTGCTGCACAGCCTGTGGATAACAGGAACGGTGAGAAAGGGAGCGCTTTCCCCATCCAAGAGACTTGCTTTGCATCACTGGGTTACAACAGAATATATCACAACATGAGCTTCAGCTGAATCAACACATCACACCATTAGCCCAGGATTTTGCTGAGATTCTGGCTGATCAAGCGCGGGACTGAGGTCTGGTGAGGGTCTGAGCAAAAGGTGCTGGTGCTGGGAGCTGTCACTTGTGCCACCCCTATGGCAGTTTGTACACATAGACGATGTCTTTTAATCTGAAAATAGACTCCAGTGGGGTTTGCAGCAGTTCAAGCCCTGCCCTGAGCCAGCACAGACGACTGCATGACGGATTTTCCACTGATGAGGTCACATTGTAGGGAGTTTCCTCAATATAAACATAGCCCAAATGCCTCAGGCAAATCATTTAGCATTCCTGACCCCTTTAGCTGTCAGATCCACAAGGTACTACTTGTCTGCCTTGGGTGAGGACCAACACCTCATCATTTTAGCTTTAGCTTCTGCATAACATGAGGTTAGAAAGAGAATTTCCTTGAGGTTAGATTCCCGTGTTCTGGGTAGCTGTGAGATTTCTTATACCTTCCTCTGAACTCTCCTGTGGGAGATGAAATGCTGTAACTACGGAGACCTAAGAGCTGATCTGAACTGGCAGATCCTCCCCTCCTGCTGGTGTGGGAATTAATTAATATTTTTTGTGCTACGTGCAATCATGAAGTGGTAAAGCAAAATGTGACAGTTTGGTGTTTCATCACTGAGCTTGTTTTAAGGACATTTCTTGGTGTAAAACCTCATTTTGACTGCTCAGTGCTGTATTGTGCAGTGCTAACAAGCCTGTCTGAAGGACTTCCAGTAATAATAATAATAATAATAATAATTTCTAGCTCTTATATAACCCTCCTTTGCAAGGTTTTCCAATGGGCATTTCATAGGAGGTTAGTGTGTAACAGAAAGAGAAAATTCTTTTCCTCGGGCACCTCCAAGCTTGTGAGATGCAGGTAGGAGTGGAAGTGAATTTTTCAAGCTCTGCATCATGGCAGACACCACCTCTCAGGACACCAGTTAACGTAGGTTAACTCTAGAAATTGAAACTAGGTATTGCTTGTACAGTGGGTTTGGGCAGTTTGTGTAGGCTACAGCTTTGAAAGGGACTATGGCTTTTGGGAAAAGAGCAGCAGTCTTTCTTATGCCTCTTTGCACATCTCAGTCTCTGTGCCCCAATTTCATTCCTTATTGCATGGGTACTTCCATAGCTTCAGTCATTAACATCCTGAGTGGGAAGCATTAAGTAGAGCAATAATGACTCTGATGGCTGACTCAGTTTGATATTGGGTGTCAGGAAATGGTGTATTTCTACTGGGAAATAATGTATTCTTAGTCAAAGTTAGTCTTAAGTAGGATTAACTACGAGACCACGTCGCCACTGGTACAAGGACTGTGCAGAGCAGGCAGAGGGCTCAGACCTGCCAGTGCTCCTCGACCGAACAGGCCAGTACGTTTCAGGAATATTTGCAGACAAAAAAAATATCAGAGGAAGGATCAGGGCTAATCCCCATCCCAGAGGTAAAAGCTTTATCCCAGAGGCCAAATACCTTCAAAGTGGAGACCATGAGCGAAAAAACTCCATTCCTTGAGGTCCAAAAAATGGGCTTTGCACAAAGCTGTTGGGAGCCTTGAAACCACAACTGTGAGTGAGGTTACAAAGTTCCCTATATCATGTCTAGAGATGCGCCCTCCCAAGGGCTTTGATGCTTGACTTTGAGCTGCCAAAATATACCCCATTTTGTTTTAATTTAAAAAGTAGAGAAATCATCAGTCTTATTTGGAGGGATGATGTTTTTTCATTCATCATGGCCCAACAGGGATATACGGCTGGTGTGGGTTACAGGAAAAGAAAGATCCTTGTAGGTGAGAAGAGTGACAGCAGACAAGGGAAGAGAGGGCACATATGGACAAGCCCAGGAGGGGTGCTTGGACCCAAACTGGTGGCCCATACCTCACTTGGACTGTTGCAGTACCCTAGTGTTTCACCCAAAGGAGGGATATTTGAGCTGATGACTCTCTAGAGGAGAATCAGGACCTTCTGGACATGATCAAACTTAAGCAGGAGTTTAATGTCTTGGAGAAATGTATTGCTGAGAAGAATTAGACTGAATTCCCTGTGCTTGCAGTGATGTACCGAAATTGTTTTAGGGGATTTTACTCCAGGTACATTTTGACAAGAATATCTGAATTCAGCTTTCAGTCAGATGTTACATTTTTCCCTTTTATTGAACATACATGTTGGTACTTTGAATGTTGCATATTAAATGCTATGTACATGGCTTGTAAATACATCATGAGTCAGCATCATCAATAGATATGTTGGAGAATTCATGTGGAGCTCACTGCTTTTTTAAGAGCCGTTGCTTCTTCCTTGAGTAGCACATTCTGGTGCGATACATTCCCTGGCTGTTCACAGAGGAAAGGAAGAGGAGTAGATTTGAGAATTCTAATTTTTTAGGAAGATAAACAGGTTATAGCTAGTATCTTAGAGTTTCTTTCCCTATTCAAAAGGAAAACACATATGCCAGCTCTTGCTGTTTAGAACAAAAGATTAAATAGTTTTTGTGAAGATTGAATATATTATTTTAAAAACCATTTGGTTTTGATCTTTTGAGGAACAGGGATTGTACATTTGAGAAGGGTTTAATTTTGTTAAAGAATATTTTTGTTTGTTTGATCTTGCTTTTTTGTATTAGGATATTGCCAATCCCTTGTTATGCATTATTAAAACAGATAATGAGATACAATTCTTGCTCTGGGGAATTTTCAGTCCTCACAACTGAAGACTTTACAGCCAAAGAAACTGCAATTAACAAGACAGACAAATGGTGGAAGGAAGGAAAATGTTATTGTCTCCGGTCTTGAGGTGGGGAGTGAGCTACAAGGAGATTAAAGCTTTAGGTTAGCAAAACTCTTAAATGCATGTAACGTGCCTAGATCCAGCCCACAGAGGAAATGAGGATGTCTTTTAAGTCCTGCTGACCTTGGGTGGCTT
This sequence comes from Numenius arquata, assembly GCF_964106895.1. Taxonomy (NCBI): domain Eukaryota; kingdom Metazoa; phylum Chordata; class Aves; order Charadriiformes; family Scolopacidae; genus Numenius; species Numenius arquata. The sequence continues at coordinate 68,960,459 of NC_133578.1, read as the reverse complement.
CTTAAAAGGACCACGGAATCCAAATAGCACAAACAGTCAGATATGCAATTGTTAGTTAAAGAGATGCTTTTAGACATTTGAATTTTATTGCTTTAATATTTAACCTGTGTTTAAACACCTGCTTGAGCTTGGACTAGATTGTTTCAAAGATATTTTGGGCAGGGATTAGATGGAAGTCAATGGGAGATTTCAAGTTCTGATTCTGTTTCAGATAGTGACCTTGTGAGTGCTTCTGCTGGTATCTCTTATTTTCCAGGCTCATCTGCCAATGAACCTGACAAGTGTCCATCTCATTAATGTGTTTATTCTGATATAACAATTCCTGTTTCTCCTTTGTCCGTGGAAGAATGCAGTTTCATAATTTTGAGATTTGATCCACCGTGACATTAAAATCTCTGCCGAAGCAGGTAGTCTTTCCCAGGCGTGCAAAGAGTATGGCTGTCCACATCAAAAGGTCTACTTCTCAGAATAAACACCTGCAGTCTCTTCTCCAAGCACACAAAATGTAGGTTTTGATCTTTTTGATCTTTTCAGTTTGTGAATCCTGGATATGCATTGTGCCTACTCCCATCTTCCAAAGCCTTAAAATCTCTCTGAAAATGGCTCCAAAAAGAGTAGATTACTCGTTTTTTGCATCCATCGAATTATAAAATTTCCTCTGGATCCTTTCTGCTCTTGCAGACAGAGTTTGCATTGGATTTTGCCTTTGTCATTTGGTCTGTAGTCTTTTTTCTCAGCTTTTATCTTCTATATAAAGGATGTATCAGCTGCACGGCCTCTGCTGTGGGACTGACTGAGTCATTCCTGCATTCAAACAAATAATCTCGGACCTGCTGTGCATTGATAATATCTGTGTTCATTGATGACCATAGCTGGAGCCCCTGTATCTGTCTCCTACTGGTGTTGTCTCTCTTCCCTTTCAGACACTGCACAATATGTCCAAATTTTCCTCCCCCTATGCACTTTGAGCACCTTTCTTCTCCAGGGGATGGGACTGCAGTGGCCCCTCTGAGGGACCCATGTATAGCCAGATAATCGTGAGGTGTTGACAGTGCTAATGTGCCACTGGGAGGTGACATTAAAGTGGGGGAAATGGTCCACCTAGGAGGCATCTTCTGAACATTAGGTCTTGTTATGTGCCATGCTCCTCTCCTGCCGCAAACACCACTTCTCTTGAGGTCTTTTCCCTGGTGTACATACTGCTCACAGTCCCCTTTGGGGCTCAGTTTGATCAATGCAACTCTTGCTTGAGATCCATCCTGGTGCTCCCCTTGCTGTTGCTACCTCTGATGCTCTGAGTTAAGCTCCTGCTGCCAGTGACAGTTCCCAAATTCCCTTGTTAGCCCAGAGGAATCTGCTCCTCAGATATTGCCCCTTAAGATATTGCCTCAGGAGCAATGATCCAGCAATCTTTCTAGCTTTGCCTTTTGTATAGCTACCCTTCACCTTGTTTTTCTACCCTATCATGCAACTTGAGAGCTTGTATCATAGTACGTGACTTGAGCTTGTGGCCCAACATCTTCTGTAGTTTTCACAGGCTTTTATCTCCTGCCTTCTGGACTGGTAATTAATTCCTAAGGATGAAGTAAGTGAAGAAAGTTAATTTCAGTGTGTCCTTCCCAATAACCTCATTTGCAAGAAAAGAGCCCAAATACTGTCATTGATCATTCTTTTACGCAATCAGTTAGCCAGCTGACTTTCTTCTGTTTTCCTGGTCAAAAATTTTATAACAGGACTGCTCAGTTCACCCAAGAGCTGTTTTACCACAGACTGCAATCTGGATGGTGGGTACAGGAGTAAGTTGTCCTGATGACCAAAGAATGGGATGGGGAGGGGGGTGGTAAAGGACCGGAGTGAAGCTCCATCCCGTAATACTCCAGTGAATGCTGTTCACTTGATAAAGAACATTTCCTACATGCAGATCAGGCACCTGAGGAAATACTTGGTAACCGGTTATGGTCACAACTCCAGCTGGAGTGACACCATTGCAATTATTGATATTAAGCTTGGGTAAACTGATTGTAAAGTGTGAAGCGATCTGGGCCAGCAGCAGTCCTTGCACAGAGCATCTGGGGCCAGGGGAACTGGCAGTAAATAGGCAGCTTTTTGTTATTTTCCCAAGTGCAAACACAGAGGTTTGTTTTCTGTCATTGTTTACGTAATTCCAGCACATATTTTGAGAATGTCTTTCCCTCTTCCTCTCATTTTAATTAGCTTCTTGATGGGAAATGCAGAAGATTTCCCAGTCTGTTGTCATATGACGTATGAAAGGGATAACCGCTGTATCTCAGTTTTTCTATTCATGTTTGAAGCTGCTTGCTGGTTTCCGTTCAGCCACAGATACAATTAATTCTTAGCATCTGGCTGTAAACAGTGTTATGTCTTGCTGTGGCAGGGAGACAGGGAGCCCAATTAACACAGCCTTGAATATCGGCTAGTTTGCTTTCCGGACCCATTTATATATTTTTTTGGAAGGCTTAAAGCATAGAGGAAAAAGAGGAGCAAAAGAAATTTTAGACATGGTCTTGCCTCATTTAATATTAATTTGGTGAATACAGTATGATAAATATTGTTGAATTCATAAAACGACTCTTCCCCTTCTCCGTAATATGATGATGGTAATTCTATGTGTAGAACGTAGTAAAATAGGACTTCCTCCACTGAATTACTTTCAGAGTCATTTGCTGGGGACTCTTAGTCAATCAATTGATAACAGGCAGAACAGGATCCTGACTGTACGAGTAGAAGATAATCAAGGAGACAGCTTAATTTGGTGGATGCTGTACTGTGTCCAACCTTAATAGAGGTTGTTGAAAAAAAATAAAATAAAGGTTTTGGCAAAGTGTAACGAGACATATCTGAGGTTTTGAGAATGTCCTTTTTGAGAAAGAGACCTAAGAAGATTCAAGTATTTAATTTACCCAGGGAAATGTTCGCTTTATCTCTGAAGTTCATTTAAGAGGAGTTTGTAGAAAGCTACACGGGGAAGACATTGCTGGGAATAGATTGCTGTACCAGAAAAAGCAAAAAAAAGAGCCAGTGGGTAGAAACTGAGGCAACTGCTATTAAAAAATACACAGAAAAACTATTTTGGCACTGATATAACTTAGTGGATATGATACTGGTAGGTTCTCCACTTGTTTTAAATTCAGTTTAACTTACTTGTCTTCTACAATGATATACAAAATGTCCAATAGAAGTTGTGTGCTTGAAGCAAGCTCTGTGGGGAGAACCTATGGCCTGTGATGCAGGAGATCAGAACACCCTACATGACCATAAGGGTTCCCTCAAGGCTTAAAAACTCCATATATCTAAAATAAGATTTTGTTTCTCCCAGAATGTGTGTTATAACAGACCAAGGCAGCATTTTCTGTCATGGTGCCCTCAGGAGAGCATCTATGGAAATAGAAACTTCCTTCTTTTCCCCTTTTCTATATTTTAATGAATGAATCACACCAGTTTTGGAGGATAGTATCTCCACTTCAGCGACTTAAACCCCACCATTCTGTGAGAAAAAGGACATCCTTTGCAGCATACTTGTTTTAAACTATTTAAGATGCATTAGCTCCTGTTTTCCAAGATTGATGCATAAACATAAGGATCAAAAAATAAGGATGGGATTCAGTTTAAATTTAAGACACCTATGTAGAAGTGCCTACTAGTCTCAGCTCCCATGTTAGTCGGTGGTTATCTGGGGCTTCATTCTGGGTCTATATGTGAGCATCTCAGTGTATGAGATACCCCCATGGAGTGGGCAGGTGCAGGCCTTGGGACCTGCAGGAAACCCAAAGCTTTCTGGACTGGAAGCTGGAGGCCAGGTGGGATGCCAGAGAAGCTCGAAGGGCATTGAATGATTAGGTGTGAACACAGCATAGTCAATGAAGTCCAGAGCGTGACTCAGCTCACCCCACAGCAGAAGCCTACTGACCTCAAGAAAGGGCAGGAGGTGGGTTTGCTCAGCCTGAGACTGTACTTCTGTGTGGGATGATATAATTCACGGATTTGCATCATTCATGCTGATGCAGATGGAGGGACTTTAAACCTGGGGTTGATCGGTCCAAGGAGAAGGGGGTGATAAAGCCAGGAAACTTATTGGGATCCCTGATTTCAGCTGCAGGTCAGCATCAAAAAGCCTGCAGTTGGGGAGGGCATTTCATTACTCTGGTTTTTGCTTCCCAGCCCCAAAACTATCCTGTGACAGGAGAACACTGGCAAACATTGTCTACCTTTCAGCTTTTCTCAAATATTATGCAAATATTCAAATATATTCAAATATAATAAACAAGACTGTTATTCCAATAGTCCCAGTGACTCTCCTGAGGGGGATTTTCAGGATCTGGATTAAAAGGCCTTCAAGAATGAGCCCTTCAAAAGGAAGTCCCAGCACAGTACAATGCTTCGGAACCATCATAAGGGCTCAGAAGGAACCTCCTGAACTTTGAGAAGTCAGGTCCCAAGTGCACAAATATCACAAGACTTCCAAAATTCAGGAGATAACAAAATCTGTGGTTATTCTCCACCAGTATTTGAGCCATTAGGCTGCATGGGCTTCCTGTTTTCTGGAAGCTGTGACATTAGGAGCACAGTGGAGACTAATCTCAGAACAAGGTTCATCCCCATATATTTTCCTCACAATCAGAAATTATAAAATGTGATGGAAGGTGCTAATGTCACCTCTTTGGCATGCATAAGAAACTCTGCTGCAGGATCAGACTCTCCAATTGCAATCTTAAGTCGCAGAGCCATTTTTCCATTTTGGACATGTATTGCATTTACAGCATGACCCTGAATACTCTCTGTTAAGTTTTGTGACACAGACAGACCTAGTGGGGATATTTCTGAAATGAGCAATTTTCATGCAGCAGAAGGAATGTTTCATGGAGCATTTAATATTGAAGGTCACTCTAGGAATCAAATCTGTTTTGAACTTTTCCCGGCTGTAGGTGAAAACAGCAGCTTTCTGCAAGATGGTTACACAAAAGTGGTCCATGCAGGAATTAAATAGTCTTACTGTAGCATCTGCCCTACATCCCCTTCACTGTCTGAAAGCTTCTTACTAAAGACTGGGAACTGAGTATTTTCTAGGTGACACTTGTTGGGAGAGGGGGTAAATGCATCCTTAGTCACAACTGAGTGTCAGCAGTAGTATTATGAGAAAAATAAAAGAATTTGAAAGTACAAGTTGCTTTGTATGTTCTGAGATTGTTAAATTTTACATCATCTTCTCTGCCAATTGCTAATTCTTTTTCTAGGCTTGTTAACTCTTCCTCAGTCAATTAATAAAGTTCATTTACCTAAGCAAGAAAACTGCACAATCCTCACTGATCTTACACCAGATTATATCAGCAGCTGAGCTGAAAAACAAAATATGCAAAACTTGTTCGCTATGACAAGTTTCAATGTTTTTGTGCATTTGTCCATAACTGGAACTCAAAGTTAAAATCTTTTTTCATTTTAGAAAGAGTTCAGGATCATTTTGAATGGGAAACAAAACCAAGAAGTATCATGTTCTTGGACCAAACCAAAAAATATTGTTGACTCATCACTGAGCATTTCAGATACAGCTTTGAAAATGATTTTTAGCTGAAACTGACATTCCTGAATTTAAATTTCTTTGGATAACTTGAGGGAAGAGCAGTTGAGGGAAGAATAAACTGCTGTCATATCAATCTTATTTTGCTTGTATCAGTGTTCCCAAAGCAAAGGTTGTGTCTTAAATTTCCTCTTAAGACCTTAGAAACAGGTCATGCAGAGTCTCACCGGTACCCAGCTGGGAGTTCCCAAAGTTACCCAAACCGCAGCTGAAGTTAAAGATGCCAACTGATACATCACCACTTCTGTTGGGTTTCAAGCTGTGGTCAAGAGCTCTAAAATTTGATCTTTGGCTGTAAAAGCAAGTCACAGAAAATAACTGAAACACCTTGGCTGTGGGTTTTTTTGCTGGCAGGAGGGAAACTTTCCTAGTGTGAACCAGTTCACTGATGTATTATTTCCATGCGGCTTGAGAGATCCTGACAGAGATATGTAGGGTGGGATGACTGTATTTATGTCAGATTTTACTCACATACACTGTCATATTGATTGCTTGTGTCAACAAATATAATATACAACATTTAATATCTCATTTTGGCATCCCCAGCTGACTGCAGCTGAGAGCAGTACTGAATATTTCTTTTTTGAGTGAAGAAGGAGACCACAGACAGGACATAAAAGTTCTGCCTTGGAGAAGCAAAGCCCAAAGATCTTAGAGACCAAAGTTGAGCCAACTGTAAGGGCTACATCTACCCTGCTGTTCCAGGTAGTGGTCACCTGGGCATGAAGTGCGGTGCTAAGCTGTCTGACAATATAAATGTACTGAGAGCAGCCAACAGAACAAGAACGTCGAATTTTCTGGAAGTACAAGCTGCTTTTTGCACATCAGTTGAGTAAGAATAATACCCACCTCCCTCCTCACCCATTGCCTACCTTCCTGCTCCATTCAGCCATGAATAGGACATTGTGCAGATGCAAACAACTGCCTACACACACATCCTGTTCAAGGTTTACAGTATAAAGCATTAACATATTTTAATAAATCAGCAGATTAGACTTTTCTTCCCACCTTTTCCCAATGACTGACACTTAGATCTAGCACTTAGCTCTGAGGTGACGGAGATAAAAACCTTAGCATACAAAATGAAGGACTAAGTCCAAGATGTTACACAGGTATATTTTTTCCCTTTCTGTTTGGGTACCCTGCTCTCTTCACTGCCTGTGAAAAGCCCCAAATCTTAAAACAAATAGAGATGAGAAGAGTAAATGGAAGGTTCTTGCTGATATCAACCAGAGTACAGTGGAGGCACAGTGAAATCAAATAAAACCAAACCACTCTATTTTAAATGAGCCTCCTTCCACCATATTATTTATCCCTCAATACCTAGGGAATGTTGTTTCCCTGAGTATTTCTCCCATCTTTTCTTAGAGCTGCCCGATGCCACCTGCCTCCCCATGGTCACACAAGCGGAGAGGCAAACCTTTGAAATGTTAACATGGGGGGGACAATTTATAGTGCAAAAGGATGCGCATGGGATTGACTTTTAATTCATGAAAGGTGAGAAGAATGTGCTTTGAAGGTTGAGCAGCAAAGAACACTAAAAATTTGGCATGGGTTCATTCTTATTGAGATATCCTGTTCAATTGAATGTTGACGTTTAAATACTGATGCAGAGTAGCCTTTAATGCAAACCCAGGGGTCTTTGGGCACATTAACAAAAAAAAAGCACAGTTAAAAAATATTGCCAGCCAAGCACTGTGGCTGTACAGCACAGTTTGGTACTCTTGACTTCAGCCTAGAAGAACAGCTTTCAATGTTCAGCTTTGACACTGCCTTGCTGGCTCGCCCAGAGCATGTCTTGGCTTCATCAGTGTAGGTGGGATATTGAGCCTTCCTTTCCTGGATGCTTCAGATGTGCTGATGAAAAGAGCAGTACGAGAGCCCACAGAGGAAGCCTTGGCCCACTGCAGGAAGGTGGGAGTTGTTTGCTCAGCCCAAGCTGACTGTGCATCAGCCCTTGTTTAATGCACCCATCTCAGCAGGCTTCTTAGCTCAGGTTTGGTGCCATGCTGGCTGCTGCTAGCTACTGCTAGTCAGCGTCTGCTAGCCTCAGGGTGAGCAGAATAATGTTGTACCTAACTGGAAAAACTATCAGGAAACCCATACCTGCTTTGGCTCACACACCTCTCCATCTTACCTTTCCCTAGAATATTAGGAATGCACAGTGCCCTGCAAACCACCAAATATAAGTTTTGTCCAAACCCTCAGAACAGATGACTTCCCTGCAGAGTAACTCAGACCCGCAACCAGATATGCTGTCACGATAATATTTTTCACGTATGTTACTGTCAGCTCTTTTGCAGTCCCCTTTTCTCCTAGTTTTAATGTGGCTGAGGGCATGCCCTTCCTGACCCCAGCCCTGCTTCCATGCACAACCGAGGAGAGAATTGCCTTTGGCTGAAGTGGCAGCTGGAAGCAATGCTGTAACTGTTAATTAATGAGCCGAGTCTTGACTGCCTGAAGAAAACATCACACATCGTATTTTGGGGCAATGGCATCAACATGAGTGATAAGAGCGCATGGAGCCAGGCTGCAGCAAGGCAGGAGCTGGGGGTGGGAGCATGGGGCTCACACGGCCCTTTCAGTCTAGATGCAAAATCCCCCTTAAGTCCCTGGTGCCTTGAGACCTCAAATCTCAACTGTTCTCCTGCCTCTTAAAAGTTGGGTAGCAGGAGAAACAAGAGGCTCAATGAATACAGGAATCTGATCTTTTTTCCGCAAAAAACTGCTGTGCTCCTAGTGACAGTAAGTAGCCAGGTCCTTTTGTATTAGATACAGGCAGGACTAGTGCTGATGTCTGTCATTAATTAGACAGTACTGGCAAAATTTTGACCACTGAGCCCAGCTGAAAGTCTGCCTCCAGACTGTTTTAAATTTTCAACAAAAAAACCAATCCATTTCAGAAAATGAAATTAGGAAATATTTATTCTGCATGTTAAACAAGAATGCTACATCAGAATTTATAGCATCTTTATGCAAGTGACTTTAGTACTGGTAAGAAATGCTGCCTTTAGTCCTGGGATATTTCATTTGCTGTTCCTGTAGAGGTGTCCATATATGGAGAAATTGTGAGTTTTGGAAAATTCTGGTCTCTCACAAGAAACTCATTGAAATTTGGCAGCTGACTTCTTCCTGGATTCTGACAGCTTTGCTTCTGCTTGAGCTGGAGGGTCTCGGCTGGACTTCCCTGGAGAGGTTTTCTTCCTGGGGAGCGGCAGGAGGCTGGAAGAGGAGAGTGGGCTGACTTTCCTCCTTGCCATCCCAGAGAGGAAGAGGAGGAGGAGGGCTGTGTGTGTGTGTGGGAGGAAATGGGACAGCACATCTAACTTGCAGAAGTGCTCATCACTTCTAGCTGCAGCCAAAGTCAGTGAGAGCTGTGCTGTGGACTGATAAAACTCTGAGAATAGAAAAATGAAATGTGGTGCCCTTATCCTAAGATGTCAAAAATTAAATTGTTCTTTTGATCCAGTCCTCTGGGCCTCGGTTCCCCCCTCAATAAAATAAATCTGGGACCTCTCGGATGTCACAGCAGATTTATGAAAAGAAATTTGTGTGTGTCTGTGAAGCTTTCAGGGGTGTGAGGAAACGAATAGTCTTATTTTCCTAGCAGGGTTTTGAAGTGTGCAACAAGTTATACACAGTGCAGATACAGGGTGCAGATATAAGGAAATACTATTTAGAGGTTTGCCTGGTGTGCCCCATTCTCCATGTGCATTGAGTGAGTTGTGAAACCTGTAAAAATAATAATATATGTTCAGTTGTAATTAAAGGCTTCATCATAATGCATGAGCACAGGGGAGGCAAATGAAGGTTTGTGCGTGTGCAATTATTGAATAACTTTCTAAATTACAGCATCTCGCTAAAGCAGCTAAAGGATCAGGCTGATTTAGTGAGTGATGGAAAAGCTCTGTAGTGCCATTCCGTGCAGAAGTATTCTTACTCCCTACAACACGATTTTCTTTTCTTTCCCAAGTCTTGGTGTATTTGCTTCATTTTTTATTTTCTGGATTCAAAAAAGGGAATGTGAAAATAATTCTTAGTTTTTCCTTCAGGGCACAGGACACTTGCTGCTTTGCATGTGGACATTACTTAACACCAGGAGCACCATTATTGGTGGCTGTTTGGTCCTACCCTATCAAACATGATAAGTGATGTTCTGAGCTCCAGATTACAGTGTGATTGTATATTTATACGCATATATGAACATGTGTGTTTTAAAGAGCCCTGTACTACAATTTATTCTGTTAGGCTTGGCCACAGTTAAATGAAAAATATCCTTTTTTTTTCTATGGAAATTTCTAACAAACTTTTTTCTCAAAATGTGTGTACAAAATTTAATAGTGAGGTCTTTCTAAAATCTCAGAAGCTGAAAATATTTCTTTACATTACAGAAGGACCATTTGGATTTAATTTCTACTTTTGCCTGAAGACATAGTAGTGCAGAAAAGAAATAGAGGTGAAATTGTGACTCCACATAAATTGAATTTTTCCATAGCTTTCAATGAAATTGGAATTTTGCCTTACGTGTAGGAAGAGGCATTTAGCTGTAAATATTGTACCTTTGCCTGCTAAATTTCATTCTCTTGACAAAGTTTATACAGATATTTTTAGCCTCACGTGTATATTCTTATCTATAGCTTCTGAAATTGGTGCTGTTATGCAAAAGCACTACCTGCCTTCCATTTTTCATGCGCAGAAACCTCTATAAGGCTGAGATATGCCTGAAAGGATAAATTAAGTAAGAAAGCGCAGCCAAATACGGTGCAGGGAGCTGGGCACTTAATTTCCTCTAACTCTTTATAATCCCCATCTGTACAGAGCACACTATAAAATCAGTTACTGCCTTCCCGTAGTCTCAGTGGACATCACATAAGTCAGTCTATACTCCCAATACGAGGAGTATGAAACACTACTGTCTTTCTGGACCATTTAAGAGCCTTGGGCAAGGTTATGTCAGCATAAATAGTTCTGTGTTTGTCTGCAGTGACCTTTCCTGGGGTCTAAGAGGAAATCACTGTGCTGGTGTCCGGTTCAGTGTAGGTGACTTGGGTGCAAATGTCATCTCAAAAAAATTTCTCTTAACTGCTGCAGCAACCCAAGTTGAACCTGGACAACTTTCCACGGCTTTTAATCTCCAGCCCCCACCGGTCAAGTTCTTTTCCAAAACAGCTGACAGACACCTGAGAAAACTCTGCTGGGAAAGGGCAGTCATATGGGCACGTTTTGGTGTACCATGCAGGCAGGTAGTTTGCAATTTCCGTTGTGGAATCATCTTTCTTCAGCCCTTGTAAGACGTGAAATGTTTCATACAGGCAATTGTATTAGATTACCCTCTGTTCCTATTTTCAAACTAGAGACAGGAAGAGCAGCATATGGTGAGGAGAAAAATAACATTTTAAGTCTTTATGTTGTGTCTTTGGATGCTGGGTTTTTCTTAGGTGCAGGACATGTCAAAACATTGACTTAAATTTGTTCCAAGCTAGTCCTTTGCTTGGCATAATAAACCATTAGAAAGATAAGAAATGTAATAATAACATAATTTTTTTTTTTGAGTTCCAGAGGCCCCAAATCTAATAAGAGAGGAACACTACATTGCATGTTATTTATTTATGTCAGGACTTTGATCTGAAGTAACTCCAACAAATAAGATCAGTTCACAGCAAAGTAGACGGACCAGCATAAAAGAAGAAGAAACATCCTGCAGGAAAACAATTTCCTGATCTGGGCACAAATCACATTTATTATAATTATTAGGGTTATGGACTTTGAGAAAATACAATATCAAAAGCAAGGTTTTAGTCTATGAAATTGTGGATGGTGAACTCATTAGAGAAAGCCTGTTCCTAAATCATCCAGATGGGCTTGCTACAGAGAAGACTAATTTTTTCAAAAGCTAATTAAAAGCATTCATATTCCAACCATGAGATTATATTATAAAGAAAATTTAAACAGCAGGATCTTTGAAAGTCTATGCATTCATAGCACTGCTATGCTTATTAGGTGATCGTCCAGCAGATTATTAGGACATAAGTAATTACATATTCTCACTCTAATAAAGATGGCACTGAAGTGGAATCAAGAAACCTGGTTTCTGTCATTGAGTCTTTCATTGATTTATTGACTATTATAACTTTTTCATTATGTCTTTTGGCCCCAGTCTGGATGTGGAGATTCATGAGAGTAGTTGTGGTCCAGACAAGATGACACTGTCACCAAAAGCTCCCAAGTGGAGCGGCTCAGAGCACTCTACATTGTATGGAGACCAGCAGGATAGTGACTTCTACAAACCAAAAGAAACGCTTTTCTCCAAAACTGAAAATTATTAAGCCACAAAGTGCTGGAAATTGAGAGAAAAGAGCTCTTTGGGAGGCCTGAGTTTTCAGATGAAAAATCTGATTTTTCTCAAATCTGTTTTGCTTGGTTGAGAACCCAATTTGACATCAAAACGAGGTGTTGACAGAGAACTTTCTACCAGCTGTACCTCAGTCTCATTGGAAGAGACAGGTGGTTCCTGTGAACAGATGTAAAGGCAGAAAACAGTAGCGAGGAGACAATCATCTGTGGACTTCATGTGCTGTGCTGCCTCAAGGAATTCCTGCCAAGTATGTGCTCCTCTCCTTCTCCTGGCCAGCAGGAGTATCCTGAGGCATCTCTGGTACTCTGCGACCAGAAAGATAAATTACTTCTGAGGTATCAGACTTTTGCAAATTCTGTTGAGCTCACTCTATAGTTTAAAAAAAAAATAAAATTTGATGAAATTGAAGCATTATTTGTATTATGATATTATACTTACTCTATTTCATTAATAAATTGAAGGAGTTCTTGGGTTGGGTGTATGGATGAGAATATTTTATTGGTTGTTTTATTTCTATGAATAAGATCCACTTTAATGGGAGCAGAATATTTATTTTCTCACAGAGGGATTAATATGGCATAATATAGTACAGGTTTTGTCACATCGCTATATTCAATGCCACTATAACCTGATTTGGGATAAAATATAGAAGTACACAAGGGAACATCTGATTTTATAGCTTTTAAATTCAGTATAATATAAACTTAGCTCTCTCACTGAGAATTAAAGCCATTGCAGGACAGAAAATTTTTGAAGAAAGAACAAATCCATTATTCAATATGCAGAGTTCCAGTCATGGTGTTTTTCTTTAGATTCATTGCCTCTCTGTAACGCTGTTTTTGAGAAAGTTTGGAGTTTTTTCATGGTATGAAAATAACTTCTCTTCAGTGGTGTTTTCTTAGCTGTTTTTTTTTAACTCCAGGACCACCTAAATGTTTTAAAGAGATTTATTGACCGTGTAATGCGATACCAAGAAGTCAAAAGAAGGAAGAGTAGGTCTGAGTCACAAACTCTTTGGATGTTTGAGACAGTTGCGTGTTATGGGCGGCACTGTAACCTACACAGAAAATACTAATAACCTGTGAATTAACTCATTCCTGAAAGAAATGGTTGCCAAACACATTTTAAGTCTGGTTAAAGACTGGTTTTTGAAAACACATCAGGAGAACTAAACATTAAGGAGTCAACAGTAAATGCACTAAACCCAACACCACCACTCCTGTTTGTGGAACCCTGACTATGGAGCTCAGTGAAAGAAGTGGGCACGGTTTCTGGAAACTTCAACATATATTAGCTACAAAATGTTTCTGCAAATCAAATGCTTGGTTTCCTGTCTAAACCTGAATGAAATAATTTTGATAATTGTGGTCCCAATTTTGTTTTTCTCTCTGGCCCAAGGCCATGCTAGACCCCAAGAAGAAGCTATGGGCCTTGTTCTCTGTTCCTTTGCCTAGTGGTAGCCCTCCTATCAGCCAACAGATGTTAATTTCTCCTCCACTTCACTTAACTTAAACATATATCCTAACCACTTGTTTTTAATACAATACAATGTTTTTCAGTCTGCCTCATCATCCCATGTGTTAAAAAGGGAAAAATAACGTCTCTGAGGAGAAATCTCTGAGGGAATGTTGCGTTAAAAGTTTTTCTGAACTAACAAATAGCCAACAACTTCCTTTATGTTTTTCTTTCTGGGCTTGCACTAATGGACTTGCAGTTCCTAATGTGGATGTAGCCTCAGAGTTTGTTTTACCGTTTGCCGGTACTCCCACATTCATTTCATATTAGGGTCCTCAGGCATATCGGACCTTTTTATATTTCATCATATGTTAAGATATTTTCCCATTTTAAGTGAATAATGAAGTGCATAGTGGCCTCTGATCACATGCATTTGTAGAGAGACTGAAAACAGAGACCAAGGTTCGAGGCTCCAGGTTCTGCTCTCAGAGGTTGCTGAGAAACCGCAGAATGTGTCACCAGGTCCTTAACCTCTGTCACACCCATGTTCCTTTAGATCACAGAGCAGACATTTTGCAATGTACAGAAGTGTACGTGTATCAAACTAGAAGAAAACTGCTCGTAGTAAGGGTATGAATGTACAGTCTTTGGATACCTGCACAGTAGGATTGTTGCTATTTTGGGACTTGCCAGTTGGTGGAAAACTTGATGAATGGTTTGAAAACATTTTTTTTTTTTTTGCAATTATTATGTACTGCATAATAAAGATGAGTGCAGCTTACTGCTATATCTGTGGTGTATCCAAAGACATGTTTTTCCCTGCAGATACCAAACGGAGGGAGAGAAATCATGGCACTAGACTGGAAAGAGCAGCTGGATACAGCTGATTGCCCTACAAATTCAGGAGTGCTTTGTGAACCAGTGGCTGACAACTTATAAATGACACCTGTGCTGCCATGAATGTGAAGCTCGTTACTTGGGAACTACCTATTTAATCACCAGTCCCGGTCTGGTTTGCGGTAATGTCCATAAATAGCAGTAGTAACATAAAGGGCTTTTATAGCCAGTGGTGGAGCTGCCTTTGACACTGGAAATCACATTTGGGTGGCTGGTGCAGATCAGCTTGTCTGAATGTTGTTTAATTGAGTCTGAAAGTAGCTGAAAATTTGTTTAAAAAAACCTCCTTTCACAAACCAAGCAGACATCTGAAACCACTGCTGTTCAGTGGGCTCTGGAAAGAAACTTTTGTTGTTGTGATTGATCTGAAGAGTTTAGAAAAGCATTTGCTTTCGGCAGTTTTTCTCCCTCATTTTATCGGGGCCTCTGTGTTTTCTCCTGTGATCCCAGCTTCTGTTTCCTCTTCTTTTTGGTTCCATTTCATCACTGAAAAAGAAAGGGTGATACAAAGAGAAAAAACATGAAAAGGAAAAAGAAATGGTATTAATTTAATGTTTTGTTGGAAACTTTTTCATTTCTAAGGAGGGTGGGGTTTTTGGAGACCCAAAGGAAATAATTCATTTTTTAACAACCTGTAGTGCACAGACTATCGCTTTCAGCTTTTCCTGTGGAAAATAAATGCAGTGAAGCTAAAGTACCTCCTTAATATGCAAATGCAAATAACTAAATTCACAGTGCTTAGGAAAAAAGTTGAAGGGACTCAAACCTCCCAAACAGAGAACCTTCGGATAGCTCTGCAACTGGCCTCAATGCTGACTCCATTGACTGAAGATGCTTGGGGTACTATTCAGCTCTCTGAGCCATCAGAGCTGCCCTGGGGTCTCCAGCCCAGCCTCCAGCTGCCTGTCCAGACGGATGTGGCTTGCTCAAAGGTCCTCAGACACTTCAGAGCATCTAGATGGCACTAGCAGCCTATATTTAGGCACCTGAGCAGAGGCCCAGGGGTATGATTCAGCTTCAGACATTTGGATGTCTACAGTGTGCTCTAGGTGTCTACACTCTCATACTGAATAGACACCCAGGTCTGAATTTCTCTACACACAAACATCTAATGTTACTTGAAATGCCCTTGGAAATCAGAAGCAACTCTGTGGGGCTGGCAGATACCAGTGTGGGTGAGCAGAATTGCTTCATAAGCTCCCTCAACTGCGCTGGGTTTCCGCACATTGCTTCCAGACAGACACCTCTGCTGTAGATGTTTCCATTGAAGCATCTCAATCTGGAGCTGGCAGCCTCCCGGGTGGCATCTGAGCTCTCACACCCCGCATGCTCAGCCAGGAACAGATGGGGAAAGTACTCATGGTGCACGTACTGCAAACCAGACCCTGACTGCCCAAGTGGCAACTCGATAAAATGACAGTCTTGTCCTCCTTTCTCCTTTCTTGAGAAATCATGGAGGAGGGGAGCCAGGATAGCACAGTGATGGTCTCACTGTACTGCGAGGAAGGAACATCACTATTCCCTTTAACCTGATGGCTAATAATAGCTGTGGCTAGGTGACTCCCACTAGCTCTGACTATCTTGTAGCACTGCTGCTGCTCTGAGTTTGGCAGGCAAACAGTTTGTAAAATTGATTTATAAGGGAAGAGGTCACAGTAAATCCTTCTTATACAACACAGTTCCGCTTGTATATAACTAGGACACCGGGGCAAATTTTTGGCACCTGCTCTCAGACTACTTTTTGGAATGGTGAGTGGGTAAATCAGCATCATTCTCTGAATTGCACTGAAGGAAAACGGTACTGAGCAGTGATCTACTTGTAGAGGTACTTACCTGAATCCCTGAACTGTATCAAGGCTAGTAGTTTCAGGATCACTTTTCCTAGGTATAAGCAGCCCTTTAGGTGAAAAGTGGAGAGAAGTTAACCTTTAACTATCTCAGAAGCATTTGTCTTAGAAAACAAAGTTACTACATTTGCAAGGAGAAAAAAAATAAAAATCACCTGGACATCCAGGTCTGACATAACACTTCGAGGAGCTGTGTAATCCAACCTTAGATCACAATTATTTTCTGTGTTTTCTCATGCAATGGATAGGGAAACTGAGGCACGTTACAAGTTTTCACTGGAAGGAACGAGATGCTAACATGAGCCTCACACATAAATCTTAACCCCCATCTATTCTGTCCAGGAGTCAGGTTGAAGTGGGAATGTGCTATGACCATCTTCTCTAGTAAACCCTGAAACGCACCAGGAGAGTGTGTGCAGTTAATTACTGAATCTCAATTTAAACTTCGCCTACTAATTCTTCTTAGTGAGAATGCAGGAGCCCTCCAGATTTGGAGCCCTAATGAAAGAAAATGCAGTCCTTTACTTAGTGAATGAAATAAAGTGGACACTAGCTCTCCTCTCCATTGAAATCTTGATGAGGAAGAATAAAAAGCAACCCCAAGACTAATTTCCTAAGTTTCCAACTGTGAAATATTGCACATTTACTATTTTTGTAACATTGCAACCCTCCTGCACAGGGGAGGAATAGATTATGACCCTCCTTTCCACACTATTCCTGATTTATACCCATCTGAGAGGTATTATTATTAGAGGCTGCAGAGGTTCATCATAAAAGTGCTGACCCAGCCACTTGTGGGGCTGTGATAAATATTGCATGAGATATCCATATATGCAGAAATCTTTTATGGAACATTAATCACTGCTAACTTAATGGTGTGGGATGTTTTACTATTTTGTAAGTACTAAATGATTCATTAAAAAAGCTGATTTACTCTGAACTTTGACCCAAACTTTTAGTAGGGTGAGAATGCAGAGATGCAGGAGCAGCAGAACTTCACTTTGAATGTGAGCTCTTTCAGGATAGGGAATGGGCAGAGGTCAGCTTTCCTCTCTTTTTTCTTGTTCTTTTTTCTCTCCCATAAACTTTCTCTGGAGTTCCCAACCTAAAGAAGGGCTCATGTACCACTTAGAGCTACAGAGCATGAACACTCACCCCTTTAATTTATAATGCTGGACCTCAGATGCTCCAGCAGCACTTACTTATTTTCGCTTAGTTGCAAATCTTTACTCTTCCTGGTACCTTTTTTCTTGCCCCAGGCTTAAGCCAAGCCTTAGGCAATATTCATCTGAGTGAATGCAAAGGCATGATTCATCTCAGGAAAGGCAAACACCTACTTTGACACGTATGACACTGAACTTGCTGGCTATATGACAAGCCTTTCTTCAACCAGAAGGGGAACGTAGAGATGAGCCGTCACCTTGTGTAGCCATCAGCGGCAAACGATGCTCAGGTGATGTTATGTGCTTGCAATTTACATATCCCACCTTTAGTCAGGCCACCTCACATCTGAGCTCCCTATCTCATAACAAAGAGAAACAGGTCTTTGGGGAAGAATTCTCTCACCCTAAAATAGGGCAGAGAAGCTGTGAAAGCTATGATCTAAATACACCTGCTTCTCTTCACGGTCTGTAAAAAAAGCCAAGGCAATTTGCTCAGATACAGACATTTATAGATAGAAGGGGGGATCTCATCCATAAGCATCAGGTTTAGCCATATGGACCATATGAGATGCCCTAGGGCATTGTGGCTGCCCCCAGTTGCCCTCTCAGGAAGGCTCTGATCTTCTGCCATATCACCCAGTCCTGCAGATGTCTCAAGGCCCTCGGACGCTTTCAGTGACACCAGACAGCCATGTATGGGTAAGTGAATTGAGTCCTTGGTGTCATTCATTTGTACTCCTCCCCATGCTTTGCAGGGTTTCTATTTGAAAAAGGAAAATAATCCCTTTTGTCAACATCTTAAGAGAGTAAGAACTTATTTTTACAAGACCCTGTTGCAAGTTCTGGAAATTAGAGTCAAAGCTGAACTTCTGAACTGTGGTCTCAAAACAATGAGGCTTCTTTCTCCTCTTCCTGGCGAGCAGATCAGCAGCTCATGCAATGCAGTTACAGGCCAGCGACATTTAAGATAGAAGGGTTTTGGCTGTTTTTTGGTTACTGGGCTTATATAGATCATGGACATTTTCATCATCCTGTGGACCATGGCTGACCTTCACGTGCTTGTTTCCTTCCTTGGCTGACTCCGTTCATTTGCTTCCCACAGTTTGATTTCCTTGGGAAGTGCGGAAACTTTCTCCTTCCTTTCACTGCTACCCCAGCGAGCAACATCTGATGAGCTGTGTGCATCTGCCAGCTGGAGCTGCTGGCACAGATCTCTGCTGGGCAGGTGTCTTCATTGCGCTTCCATGTAACAGCTGAACACCTGTGTGGCATAAGACATTCAAGGATTTATGGAAAGCAGGGCTATATTTGTGTGGGAAAACACCTCTGGTTTCAGACTTCCTCTCTAAAGCTAGTTTTAATTTTTGGTGGGAGATGTTGAAACAGAGAATTTGGGCGTCACGTGTAGAGTTTGTTTCTCAGCAGGGCTTCTCTTTTGTTCCAGAACACCCTTAGTAGCAAAGTGATTGGCTAACTAAAACAACTGGAGTTTGTGGCTGCACCGGATTGGGAAACACACAGACCAGTAGGATGAGCAGCGCTGATGGAATTTCTTGTATCTTTTTATAGAGGGGTCATTATACACCATAATTTAGACTTGATTCTCTATACAGAGTGCAACTTGACCACAGACAACCTGTAACATAAAACAGAATGCACCGATGTACTCTTATTTGATGCTAGAGAAACAAAATTTAACAATAGCAATCAAGGCAGCTAATTGAGAGAGAAAAATACAGAAAACCTACGCTGTGTTTTAGCAATGCTGGAAACTCTTAATATTATGTCTTCCATTTTCCTGTCAATATCTGTGTATTTAAATTCTCTTAATATATAACTGCATAGAAAAACTCATACTTTAGTCTGGCTTAAAAGAGAAGTAACCTTGTAAACATCTTGCTGGAGGTTTTAAATGTTAATGAGCCAGAGTGAAGTTCTTGCTGTGGGCAACCCACGCATCTCGGAAAACTGTAAACAGCAAGGCGGAAAGGGAATTACAGAGGATGGTACAAGGTGGTATAATTATCTATAATGGTCTGGAATTACTGAAGGGAAGATGTAGGCGGGTTGTAGGGGAATGGCTGTGAGCACTGGTAGCATGAAGCTCTGGAGCAGTCCCCTGGTTTTCTTGGTCTACTGTTGTTGCAATGGACAACAGAGGACCTTATTAAAGGACAAGAAATTGTCTGTTAAGAAAAAGTTGTGCAGCAACAAAGTGCTATGTTTATACAGTGGGTCTACACACCTAGCCTTCTTTGGTCCCATCCTTGCCATGTGAGAGTATGTCTAGCAAACTGGAAAAAGAGGAGTGAGGAGCTGGTTACCACCATTGGAACAGTTCATTTCTCCTACTGCTCTCTGCCTCACCCCAAAATACTCTGAAGAACAAGATTAACTGTTCATTTTTGCTTCTGAGGTCGAACCAGAACTATTGTTGCATATACAATGCAAACAATGTCCATTGGATGTCCAGTAAATTCAGCTCTTCTAAGAATCCTTAGATTTACTTAACATTCACTGTGTTGTCCATATACCAGAGATCTAAGCTACCTGTTAGAGGAGAAGCTATAGCTTACAGACCCTTCATGCCAATGCAACTTGATGAGCAACTCTTTCCAGACAAAAAAACACCTGAAGCATCATTGGTCAAGACTAGATTTTTTTTTTTTTTTAAGGAAAGTCCTTGTTCCTTTTGATGTTTTGCTGTCATGAGGAGAAAAGAAACTATATGATTTGCATGCAAATTTGTTAAATTTGTTAAAGAGAAATTGTAATGGCTATTACTAGAGTAAAACAAGTGGTTGTGCTCATATAAAGTTATAAAATACTGGAAAGGACATCTTGAATCTGAAGTCAGACTACACTGGAATCTAATTGCTAATGTCAGTCTAGAAGGAATTAAAGCTGTTACAGAAATGTTTTCCCACTTGGGAAAGTCTGTGGGAAGCCAGATTTCTCTGCCTCTCATCAGAACTAACAAAGCTTTTCAGAGAGGGAGTCTTCTCAGGTGATGGGATAATGATAGGAGAAGGGCCCTGAAATTCTGCTTCCTGCTCTTTCTGGTTCAAATCATGGACCTGACCTTCAGGCTGTAATTTCTTAGCTAAAACTAAAGAACCACAAAAGCAGGGCCAAAATAACCCTAAGCTAAATGTGGGAACCGTGGAACCGTGTCACAGGTGGTGGGCATGTGTGACAGTACCTGGTGTTGACGGGGAATAAAAGAGGCCATGGTAGTAAATGCTCAACATCTCTCTCTCTCTTCTTTGGGCTGGCAACGATTATTTATGCAAAGTGGAGCAATTTCCGCAGGAAGTTGAAGAGACCGAGGGGAGCCTGGCTGGTGGAGGGGCTTACAAACCACTCTCTTTGTGCTGTCCCTCTCTGCCTTCTTCATTTTAATCATATGCTTTGTTTCTGTTGAAATTGGTACAGGCACCCCTTAAAAATGGCTCCATTGTGAATTATTCTCATTTTCCTGCCAGAAGTCATTTTAGTGGGAAATGCTGGAAAATCCTCTTGTTTGCTGGCAATCCCTCCTCGTGGAAGACCAGCTGCTCATTTATGTTAACAGAGCAGGTCGTGATTCCTCAAGGGAAATGCACTGTACCAGCAAAGCCTGCCCAGATGCAAGTGCAAAAGCATAGGAAAGCCATTGAGGAAGAAGACAAAGATGATTTTTGGCTTAAAGAGTGTCTGGCTTTGCTTAGGGAAGGATTCACGACCTTGTGAAAGTGTGTGCACCAACGCTTCCTTGTTAAGAACATTTTTGTCCCTGCTGGGCCCATCATGCCAATCCGTGCTGATTCTTCAGGCTTTTGATCGTTCTCCAGGTTAGGAGCTTCTGATTGACACCCAGTTTGCCCATTTCTTTAGAAGGGTTTGTGGGAAATGCACCTGGACAGGCTGGCCTCGTAGGGAAAGATAGAGATGGTTGATGCCATCTGTCAGGAAATCAGGCAGTAATACACAAAACTGTGAATACTGCAGACTTATTGGCAGAAGGTTTAGATACAGGTATCACACAGGCACCAATGAAACCATGACACCTAATGAGGCAATTTTCTCACCAGGGGCTATTTCATTCCTTTTGTCTAGTGTCTGTATTCCTGTCTTCTCTTCACTTCCCTCTTCCCTCCTCTCTCTTTAGTCAAAATAACCAGAATTAATTTCTTTTCTTTAATGTAGATGTTGCTTGTCTTGGGGAAAACCTATTTCATCTGTCACGGTAATGAACACTCCGTTAAGAGCTACGGTATTTTTAGGAGTTGCTTGCATATATAATCATGCTTTGCATTGCCAGGTATTTTATAGCACACCAGATTTTCCAACGTTGTCAGACTCTCTTTATTTCTTTACTGACAAACAGGCATATATCTCATTCCCAGTGATGATAAGCTTAGCTGCAAGAGATACAAGAGTGGAAATCGGAGACCAAACATGGCTTTTTTTGGTACCAGCGATCCTATTCTGCTAATGCTGGTAGAGAGGTTCTAGACTTACACAGGGGAATTTAAAGATTTTAGATTTAAAGGTTTTTAGATTCCTGGGAATCTAAAAGGTGTCACAGACAGTGTCAGCAGCTACCCTACACTTAACTCGGTGAATGCTGGACTGCTTTGTTTCTTAGAGGAATTAGCTGTCTGCCTCTACAAAAATAAAGTCTAATATGCAATTAAAATGAAAGATTTTCCTTCTGAGGGTGTGGGGAGTTGTTAGATAAAATTATAGGAGGACCAGATGCGAAAAGTACTGTTGTTTGAGATATTTAAAAATGAGGATAATTAAAAGAAGTGAAACATATAGAGTCTGGGGGAATGTGTTTGTCAGTCCCCATGCTAGTATCTGTGTCATTAGGGAGAACGTGAGGACTAGTTATGGTATGTGGCAGATAGAAGACTAATTACAGAACACACACTTGGTTTTCCGTAATATAATAATGAGAGTTCATTAAACAGCGGCAAGAAACAGCAAGATCAGTGCTGCAATCTTATTATTATTTATTTCTATTACAGTGCTGCATTGTAGGAATCAAATGAAATGGGAACTCCTATGGTGCTAGGTGCTGCATAAGCACAAATTAGGTGATTGACTCCCGCAGTTTAAACACCGCTCTCTGTAGCCATTTCCTCTGGGGATTAGAGTCCAGTTCTGACCGTGTTGAAGCAAGTAGCTTTTTCACTTGAACTCATGGGAATTAATTTTCCACTAAATATGTCAAAGTTTTGCCCAGTTGAGCACTAGCAGAGGGATCATCTAGGGCTGAGGATGTACGTGAAAGGGCAGACATGGAAGTAGCATTGGGTAAGCGGGATAGCAGAACAGGCGTATAAATAGAATTATTCGTAACCCTTGGGTGAAGAGGTTGGATTATTGCAAGAACTTCTTAATCCAGAAGAAAAAGGGGAAATAGATATATTCAAATTTCCTAGAGCTTCCTGTGTGTCCCGGAGACTATGAAATACCCAGCACAGTGTCGTCATGGTGTAACCAGTTCTTAATCCTCTCCTATTTGTAGGAATAGGATTTGTTTGCCTTCCTGGAAAAGAAAGGGATTCAAATGAAATGAGCCCTGGACCAGCCAAATCCCAGGTGCTGGGCAGGAGACTCACATGATTTTTCCCCAGCTCTGTCCTCTGCCTCGGCAGTACAATGCCATGTTCTCCCTGGTCTGCTGAAAGCCCTGCAGCAGGCTGGATGGTCAAGACAGGTCAGAGGAGTCCCACTGGTTAATGCATGTTCCCAGCTGCACCCTGTGCTGTAATTCTTCTACTGTCACCTATGAAATGAGCCAACATGTAAAATCTCACCTGTGGGGTCAGAAAAATATCAAGAAGTTTGTCTACAATTGAGACATCTGTTAAGAGGAAAAAAAATTGATGTGGATGGTATTTCCTCACACTAAAATGTCTTGTGTGTTTTGTGCTCTTGCTGATTTGCATCCTATGATGTAGATAACCTGGAGTAAAAAAGAAAAAAGGAAATCAAGACGCATTTAGGTCACTTCTGTCACCAGTATTTCTTTCTTCCCAGTGAACACTTGCAGCATTTATTACACAAGCACTTTTCTAATATATGTCTTCATTATCAGAAAAGATCTACCAGCTCAGGATCCTCTATCTGAACTGGATACAGAGAAAGAGATTAAGACTAGGATAACCATACTCTGATATTTTCCAAGAGTACTTTCCCAGTTTCCTGAGACTTCTGGCTCAGATATTTCTGGAGGTAAAGGTGCCTTCTGGATTCTTATGTTTGCAATGCCTATTTGGTTTCTCTTCCATTAAAGTCTAGTTAGGTTTTGAAATCATATAATGGCTTCTATCTATAGCTGCCGGTAAATATGGTATACAATCTATTAGCTCATTTTTTCCTTTCTTTTTTTCCCAACTCGTACTTGCTATTTTTGTTATTCCTTCAATTTGGTTGGAAAAGATATCTGGCAGTTGTCCACCCTTTGACTGTTTTCATGCTCCTCATGACATCAGAGACCTTTTTCATATCAGTCGTTTCATTTCCAGGCAAAGAAATGAAGTAGTTCCTCAAATGGAGAACATAACTGTACTTTGGGAGATACAATCCTATGCTGGAATGAACCGTGTTTGTTGGGGATATTACAGATTTCCTTTGGCAGTAATTGGAGTATATACATAATTGTTTTTACTTTGAAAAGATTGTCTGCAGTAATCAATTCCTTTTACCAGGAACCAATACCGGTTTTCCAAAAGTCTTGAGTTACCAGCATTCCCTGAAGATGCAGTGTGGTTTGATGGAAATGATTCGGTTGCCTAAACATAGGTGTCTAGTATGAGCAGTTCTAGATTATCTAAGAAAACTACATAGGGTAGCAGAAATTAGATGGTATCTGAAAGGGATCTAAACCTCTGGAATCTGATCTGGACTTTCTCAAGGTCAGATGAGATAACTCAGGACATGTCAGGTCCTATTTATTGCCTCCTTTTAGCTAGGTGATTCTTCTCTATAGCACTGAAAGTTAACCCTTCTTTATGAAGGTACACACATAAGGAATTAGATGCTGGATTTCAGGTATTTCATTTTAATAAAGTTTTTGCTGTGTTTTTCACTTACACACAATGATAATTTTTATTCCAATCCATATGAATAAAAAGGGAGCTCCAGCTGCGCTGTAAGCAACTGTTTAATGAATCTACATTTGGTTAGCATTACTGTCATTTCTCTGGATGTTCTTGTGTGGCTTTATTTGTACATTCTAATTAAAAGAACTTAGAAGCTTTTAGATGTCTTCTTTATTTATGCTTTTTTTAATTAGAAAATTCAATAGTTAAGAATTGGGGCATGTGAAGATACAGCCATTTCATCTCCTGCTGTGATCTTGTTATATGTCCCAAATTAATTGATATCAAGCCAAGTTAGAACTTGGATAAAAATGCCTTTAGGGATTAATCCTGGGTGTATTTGCAGGTCAAGTTGATGATTTAATATGTGTCAGCTGTACAAGATCGCTGAGTCTTGCGTTTGTTCTTGTCATGTGGTGCCAGGCATCCTTGTACATCCTAGTACAATCACTAAAGATCCTGTGATGCATTTTCCAAAAAAGGAGGTTTCTTTTGGTCTGGATGGTCCAGTCCATTTCCAAAGGCCTTGTAACCTCCAGAGTTACAATCATACCTGTGTCAGTGGGGCATGCTCTCATTCTTCACCTACAAGGCCAAATCCTCTGGGGCCAAGGGAACTCTTCCAGCTGAAACGGACACACAACCATCCAGTCTAATTGGGTTCTACGGATCACTTCACAGGGGCCATACACAACTCCCTACAATAAACAATTTCTAAAACAAACAAACAAAAAACCACAAAACCAACCTGCTTTTAAAATGTGCACATATGATGTCATTTTCTTATGGAAGACCCTGTGCCCCATTTTTGTGGTTGTAGGAATGGCAAGATGCTTACAGAAGATATGGACACTTTTATTTTTCTGTTGCCACGGATGACTGAACCTTATGAACAGTTCTCTCAGCTGCTACTGTTTAGCTGGAAAGAACAAAGACGTGGACAAAAGACTTGGCTGGTTGAGTACCCATTTACTCCTGGAAGAGTGAAGAGAGGCAAAGGGCTGGGGACTCCCACAGGTTCCCAGTCTTTTCAGTTTTTCAGTCTCTTCCTTCACTTGCAGACTGTGAAAAGGAAACACACTGATAAGTATCATGAAAGACAGCATAACTTCACAGCAGTTTTCCTACAGAGAGCTGAAATGATTTTTTTCAGCTTTTCTCTTGTGCTACCTCTGAAAACAAGGACAAAAGACCCGTTGTTTTTGGCAAAGCCAAGATTTTCACCTGCATTCTCCTGACAGTCATTCCGTGTAGCACAAATAATAAGTTATGCAAGAAGAATGCCTTGATACCATGCTATTTATATGTATGCAATGCAAAATGAATAAGAAGCTATACGTAAATTATTATAAGGTGTCAGCACTTAAGAACTGATAAAAGTAAATGACATCCTTGCTCACGGACACAATGCAGAGGCAAAGGCTTGAACGTGCAAAAAACATCAGGTTCCCATTTTCCCATAAGGAGAGGAGGCTCACAGTAAAGTCCATGGAGGCAAATCTTGCATCATGATTACTACTGCTGTATCTGTTATAGAGCAGTGTAGCTATGTGGAGGAGGACTCGATTGCAAATATTATTTACTGTCAGATCCTTTTCCCTGGTATAATTCTGCTCAGCATATTCTTCTGATTTCTGCCTTGGGTCAGGTCTTCATGCCATTAAATAAACAGTAAATCCAAGTAACCTCTCCCTGCTCTCATGCAAATACATGGGAAAATGACAACTGAAATTTATCAGAAATCCATGGTCAGGTTCTCAGCTTTATCACAACACCGGTTTGCATTAGCTGAGAAACTGATCCTAGCACTGTTTGTTTTTTTTTCTGTCACCTAGATTTGATTAGAAATCCCTTTCTTAAAGCCTTTGTAAACATGTGTTCTTTAATTCTATTTTGAATTCTCAGTGCAAGAAGAATGTGTCTAATTTACCCCTGCAGAATGTGGCTAGAAGAATGCTCTTCAGTGCTGAAACACTTTACAGAACATCTTTAAAACAGTTTATGGACACACTAATGGAATTTTCCTCCTTTCTAGCCAGCATTCCCATTTCTAAAACTTCAAAAATATACCAGCAAGCGTAACGCAGAACATGAATTTCTTAAATTCAGGCATCTTTCCTTTCCTTCCCTTCCCCCATGTAAAGCAATTTTCTTTTTAAATGTTTCAAAATTTGCAGCTGTGCTACTGTAACAGGATGTTCTTAGCTATGGGAAACATATGAGCATCTGTATGCTTTCTGACTCAAATAGTTTTAATTCAATTTTAGTGTACACTTGACGTGATGAATTCAAGTCATGTAACTATTGAATAAGCATTGGGGAAGATGGATTGAGATGGGGAAAAGTAATGTGTCATCAAATGACACATTTTCTTCCACCCTATCTCAGTTTCAAGGACACAAAAGAAAGGGGATGAATTAATTTGAACAAATATACTGAGACGTGTATTCCGGTACCTATTGCCTTGCTCCCGGTTTGAATTCAGACTGTCAGGGAAGCATCTGGGTACTGAACTGAAGATTTACAGGGAAGAGGTAGCAGCTCTAGGTAAGAGGTATGAAAAATGGAGCTCTTGGTGACCTCTCTGTAATGTTTTATACTCATTGGAGTTGCCAGTGTTGCCTCTGTCCAGGTTTCCTTTGAGACGATTACAAACGAAGAACAATCCCGTGATGAGAATGCTTTCACCAGCCAGGGAACTCCCACAGCCCGTTTGTTTTTCTGCCACAGAAATTCCATGTGATCTTGGGTTAACCACACAGCAGGGCTTGAGGCACGGTCACAGGAGAGGTGGGGAGTGAATTAGTGCAGGTTAGTGAGCGCTGTGATGGCCTGGTGATGGCTGGTCATGTCTGTGCTTTTGGCTGCCCCCAGCATGAACGTGTCACCGCAGCCCCCAGGAAGCGGTGGGTAGAAGCAAAGTGCATGTTTTGTGTGCTGTCACCACTGAGCAGTCATCTGTGATGCTGTGGTAAACAATAGCTGTGAATAAAATGACAGTACAGATTACAATATATTGTCAAAATAGTTATCCATGGGCTTTAAAATGAAACTGACAAATATAGTTAAATTCATCCTGACTTATTAATGACTCAACAGCACACTTCAGTTCCAGTAAGTGAAGAGGCAGACAGCCACATATTTTATCCTTTGAAGGACTGGGGTCTAAATTCTGGTTCAAGGAAGAGCCTGGTTATTTAATATTCCTCTTTAGTACCTAGTGCTGCTATAAATCCTTCCTATGTTGGTTAGTTAAATGCTATTTTGTATTCCTGATATATTGATTAAGAGACTAAATTAAATACTTTCTGTTAGGTTAGCATTTTCCTCTGGGAGCAGTTGAGCAGTGAAGGTTACATGACCTATTCTGAGATCTTGGGGACGCCCCCATTGATCTGCGAAAACTTGGGCTTGTGATGGATATGGAGCGAATGGAAGAGCCTGCCATGCGTGCCTCAAAGTTTATATGGAAAAGCTTCATAAGAAGGAAAACATGGTAGGGTAAGAGCATGAATCTGCACACAGTTTCTGCTTTCAGAGGGTTAAGGAAATCAGTCATGATATAGTAGGGAACTATTGAATGGTGGTAACATGTGACCATTGTCAAGAAACATCATCTCTCAACAGCTTTTTCCTCTATGAATCACACTGATTGCCTTTCTGAATAGGATGAGGCTTCATCTATGTTTTGCAAAACGCATTGCAGTCCTTCTCTGAGATATATTAAATGCCTGATATTTGCAGGACATGCTGCTGCTTAGTAAAGATTTGTCCTTTTGTTAGCAACAGCTTTCACTCATGGCCTCTATTCACCGACAGTAGAAGTGGCCTGATTCGAATGCATGCTTGGCTCAGATTGGGCTTTCCCAGTATTTTTTTTCTGTACCAGGTCCAGCAATTGTTTTGAGCAAGACTTCTCATGCCCTCCTGAATCTGTTGGGCTTTTTGGTTTGTTCTGTTTTGTTTTATTAACAGTGACTGACGGGAGTTTTGAACAAAGCTGTTCACAGCAAACATTTCGAGTTTTCCTTTGCCAGCTGCTGCTCCTCAATGTACAGCCAGGAGACATTGTTGGGAAAGTACCTCTGCCGAGATGCACGTGTACATACAAACAATATCCAGTTAAAGAGGTGCTCCCAAACAGAGCCTTTCAATGTTGCTTTTAAGAAACGTATTTTAATGCATGTGAATTGGGATATTACCTGGACTGAACATGTCACAAACTTCCCCTCCCTTTGTCTATACCTGAAGCTGTATCTCATAAGCCAAATTTATCACTCCTCATAGTTCTTTTAAAGAATTTCCATAGGTAAAGCCAAAAAAAAATTGCTCCCTGTCCAAAAGTAATTGTTGTTCTTTTAAAAAAGATAAATATTTCACTATAACTTTGAGTACTAAGCAGATAACCAAAGTTATAAGAAAATCTGATTTTTTCACAGAAAAGATGTAGAAGAAAATTGCAGCCTTGTAACACTGAAAAACAAAAACAAACAAACAAACAAAAAAGCTGAGATCTCCAAAGTGGAATCGGGATTTTAGATACATACTGTATTCAATGGATATGTATCTGAATCTTTAAGATCACTTTCGAAATTTCATCCTCAAAATGTATGCTGCACCTCTTACCTTGTTATGCAGCAAACTCTTTCAGGGAGAGCCTATTTCAACAGGTACTGCATATGGTTGAAATATTTGATAAATATGTAAGGATAGGAGACAACAGATATAAATCATTGCAAAGGAAGAGACCACACTAGAAGTATGATGCTTTTATAGCTGATGATGTGGTCACAGACTTTGTGACCTGCTTTGCCTTAAACAGCAGCCCTTGGCAACAATCTTTGTGCCTTGGGTCTAAGGTAAGGATGGAAAATGGCTTTCTAAGCACAAATTAATATACAGCAGAGAATTCTTCTACAAGTTCACTATTGAGATTAAAATCCATAGACAGGAGTGCTTTGCTAGGTCCTTAAAATTTTAGTTATCTGCTAAGTCAAAAAATAGGGTCAAAATACACTTGAGGAGAACTTGCATTAATTGAAAGCCATGTTTTTTCAAGTCAAAATGACTAAAACTTTTTTTTTATTACTGTTTTTTTCCCAGCATCTGGAGGTAAAGACTGAAAAATGTGTCATGTACTCATCCAGGAAAACCTTACACTCTGCAAAAGCTTTATTTAACAGCTTACAAAGTGATAACTTCTCTCTCTCTCTGGGCTTGTTATGCCATCAGACACTTTTCTATACTTCCCATGATGGTGTCAGCATCTCTTACACAGGGTAGCAGTTTTGTCAAGATAAAATATATGATACCTTAGCAGCACTGTTGTGCTCTAAAGAAGTTCGTAACACTGTCTTGGATTCTCCCCACCAGGCACTGCTTCAGCAGTGAAGTATAGTGGATGATTTTACTGCTGTGAGGAGAATTGCTCAAGCATACAGCCGGGCTTGCCTCATTCCTGAGGAAAGAGTGAGGTCCTGTTCCCCTGCCTCAGCCTCCCCGCTGCCTTTCACACCCAGACGCCTGCTCTTGCTGCTTCCCATAGCACCCCCCAGACCTCTATCTGTCCCATTTAACTCACTGCACCTGCAAAAACTTCTTTCCTTTTTTGCTGAGGTTCACTTTTCATGCAGATGGCTCGGTGTTTATAGACATTCGTGGATGTCTCCACTGGGGTCAGGTTCACTGAGGGATTCCCTCTGTTGCCTCATTATAATTTTCTGAGTTTGGAGAGGAATAATTCAAAGTCTGAATTTTAGGTTTTTTTTTTTTTTTCTATGTTGAGTTCTCTGTTATTCTAAGGACTTTCCCCAAGACATTTGAGAAGGCAATTTACCCCTGTGCACTTTTTATCATGACCAATTGTCCCATGTGTTTCTTGTCAGCTATTATGCCAGCTCAACTCCCCGAGGACTTTGCTGTTCCTGTTAGTGGCAAATGCTGAAAAGTTACCTCAGTGACATAACTTGATTTGCTGAGGAAGCTGGTAAGAATTGGAGTCATGTCTATTACCTAGACCATCCATCCTCTTTAATTTTATGAGGCAGTAGCATTTTGTTGTCAGCCTGTTTCATAAAAGTGTGCAGGCCAAGGACGCTGGCTTGGAATAGGCTACAATAGTTGATTTAAATACCTTTTGACTTTTTGTGGAAATAGAAAACAAACTTCTGGGAAGGCATATAGCTTCAAGTGAAAGGTGGGGACTACAGAGGTTTTAGCCTTTTCTGCTTGCAAGAAGGTTTTGTTGGTTTTCTGCTAAGTAGCCGTGAAAGTTAATCCTAAAGAATACCAGGACATGATGGGAAAACCTGCTTTCATGCAATAGCATAATAGGCCTGAAGGTCCACCCCCACAATGAGATAAAACTCCCTCCAGGGTGAAGTTTTGATTCCTAACAGTAACAAAATCCATCTTGAGATCTGTTGCAAGTTAGAAGAGAGTTGAAATGCATTGGGAGAAAAGGGTGGAGGAGTTTCTGGGAGACATATCATGTAATCTTTGGTTTCACAGGAAACCAGGCTGAGACGTCGGGATGTGCTACTGACAACAGAGGCTGATTTCATTGTACAAAATCAAAATATGGTTAAAAAGTAAAAATAAAATAAAATAAGAGTTATCTAAGCAGAGGTATTTTTTTACAGTCTTTTATATACGTGCAATCATCACAGCATTTTTGTATTTATTTTTCTCTCTTTTTGCATTGTTCCTTGCCTCTAGTCCATTTTCCTTCTAAGCTGAACAAGTTCTCGGTGTCTCACCTTTGCACCAGTTGCACTGTTCCTTTATTTTAGTAGGAAACAGACACCCCAGTGCACAAGATGCTTCAGATGGACAGCACTGGACTTTGCTGTAGACATGAGTATTGCTCTCTCACCAGTCAGAAACTACAAGTCTGACTTGCAAATACTTCAAAAGGAGGATGTAATGTGAAAGGAGCTAGTGAAAAAAACCCACCCTCCAACCATAAAAAGCATCAATGCCAAACTGTCCTTTTATGCCTTGAGAACCAAAATTAACAGCATTAACATGCTCCAGCCCGTGGCTTTCCTTCAGGATCTGCCCAGGGCTACACCGGGGCACCGTCTCTGCTCTCCTGGTGAAAGTAAGGCTGAATGTCACCTTCTGATTTCTCTTTCCTCTCCCTCTTGATAGCTCTCCTTTCAGTGCAGGCCTAACCTAATTCTGCTTAGTTTGTAAAGCTTGACAAGATCACCACTCAAGGTGTTAAGTTTTTAAGGTGCGTTCATTTTTCATTTCAAATTCTGCCTCTCAAGCTATCTATAGTTCAGCATTTAGCCTGCAAATAAAGCTGTAGCTGGTGAGCTGAGCAGAAAAAAGGGAAGATGATAAATGAGTTAATACTGAGTTTGTCACAAGGCCATTTGCTGCATGAATTAAAACACAAATTGGCCTATGGGTTTAGGGTTTACCAGCCCTGCTACAAAATATGTTAGTGTAGAAATCTGGTGATAGTGTGTTTGAAGGTCTATTTTTCTTAAAGCTAGGCAACTTGGCTGTCCTTTCTCTCACTCTGGCACAAAGTCAAGTGAATAGAGAAGAACACTGTGCTCGTATGAGTGATGCTTTAAAAGGGGATTGTCATACGTGCATTAAATTAATCTCCTTGGGTCAGGGGAGCTGTCTGCTTAGCAGCGTCTGTAAAGTATTATGTACTTGTGGTCCCATTTCCTGAGATTTTTTTTTTTTTTTATGTTAAATGATGCTCTTAACTGGCCTTCTCTCCTTTTGGTAGTCACAGCTACCATTGTTGTTAATTAAAGTAATACCTGACTCCATGGTAGAGAGCAGGACCACATGCCATGACAATAGAACATTCCTACAACTTAGGACAGCTCCTATCATGAAAAACAGAGGACAATCCAGACCTGTAGGAGAAAGGATCTAACATGGAAAAGAGCAGGTCATGTACTAAATGCCACATTAACCTCCATTTTTATTTCAATTTGATGTGATGTGTGCGTGTTACCCTTGGCTAAGGGGGCTAAGAGAGCAGCTTAGGTTTCACTCCCTCTCTTGCAGCCTGCAGACGTCAGGTCTGGGTTCAAGAGTTTTCTGCTCCATCACAGTGTCCCTCCCTCTCAGAGACTAAGTCTCTATAGGGCTGCACTTCTCAGCCATGGTCTGTTTTCACTTGGTGATGAAAAGTTCTTTTCTTCCTTTGACAACCTCTTCAGGACAAATCATTATCTTTTTTTACCCAAAAATTCAGGCAAACTGAATAACAAGGAAAGGAGCACAGGACTGAGTGTATATTTGGTTAACGCAAACCATAAACGTCCTGATAAATTCTTACAAATCCAAGTCATCCAAGTAAGCTCCATCTCAATGAATGAGACAGTATGTAGTGACAAATTCTTACTTCTTCTTCTGTATTTTCCTTGGGCTCCTTGTGCCTGCACAGCATCCACCACTAAGGCCTTTCACCATGGGACATCTGTGGTAAAGCATTCCGTATGATCCCTGCTGGAAGCATGGGAAGAGAAGACCGTTAATGGCAGCGAGTAGCTTTCCATGAACTACATCAGCCCCTTATTTTGCAGGGAATTCATTGTTGTTCATTTAACTTTGTCGTGCTGCATTTCTTTTATTTTGATTTAAATTTACCCAGCCATCCTGGGCATGATGCATATGGGTAAATTAAAGTGTTTGTAGTACTGGTAAAAATAATAAGCAGAACTTCCTCAGTCTCCAGGCTGCCTGTTGAGTTGTAGACCGTGTTACCAGTCACGGTTCATTTATCTTCCTTATTCTGCCATAAGGTCAGGGAATACTGTCTCTTATCTTACAGATGGGAAACTGAAACAGATTGGGTAAAACCTTGATCTTCAAAGGTTTGTGGGTGAAATGGGATCCAGAGGAAAGTAGACATTTAAATTGTAAGCAGATTCTTAAATAACTTTGAAGCTCTGGGCCTGTGGGATTTCTCAAAGTCATGCAAGGAAGGCTGTGGATGAGCAAGGAGCTGAGCCCAAATTTCTGCGTGCTTAGACAAACACTTTGTAATGATCCCAGATTTCACTACATCCAGTTATGCATAGGCAAAGGTGAGTAGCTATTCAAGTGCTAAATGTTATTTTCTCCTGGGTGAGCTTGTGAAGAGCTTTGCCCTTGTCAGCTGCAAATGTGAAGATTAAGCCAGCAGAAAGAGGTGGTACTTTTTTATATGTCACCCTGAGAAGTTTCTTAAGAAGTAGATCAGAGAAAGAACCTCTTCTGCCTTGAAAGGCAGGTTTCAGCTGTGGCTTTTACCTCCTGTTTGGGTGTTTCATCTCTGTGAAAAATTGCCCAAATCTGTCAAAGATCCGAGATCTTACTTTCTGTGGCCTTCCTGGAGACTGTGGAGATGAATTCTCCCTCAGTTCTGACTATGTTAAACTTACTCCATCCTCTGCTGCTTCTGCTTTGTTATAGTGATTTGCATTCAACCCATTCCCCACGCTACTGAACAACTGCCAGACCAGAGGTCCAGAAAGATTTGTCCCTTTGATTTTGGTCCTTGACACTAGGATTTGTTTGCAAGCACTTAAAAGCAGAAAAGCAACTGCTAGCGTTCTCAGAGCCTCTCATTTTGGTACCAAGACAGTGTAAGCAAGGAAGGGAAGGAACTCCGTCTCACCTCTGGAAAGGCTGTTTTATTATAAATTTTATTCTAAACTATATTAGTTATACAACTGTGAATCCTAGTTGTATAATGACTAAGGCAGGGGACAGCAAGATTTCGTGGTTAACCAGAGAACCGCCCATGTACACACCTGATTCAGGTTTAAATCATGCCTTCATTTAACACTGATAAATTGCACCTTGCTCAATTGCACTTGAGACTGGGGGTTCATCTGAAGAAGTGCTGGTATGTTCAGCTGAAATCTGTGGGAAACGGTGACAAGATTTATGGAGCTGAAGTTACTGGTAAGTTAAATGTATGAAAAGCAAGTTTTTAAGTTATAATCGTGGTGTAGCTGGACTGTGCCTGTGTGTGAACATCCGCTGTGCTTAAGGCATTAATTTCTTGAGCAGTCCAGGAGCTCATTGGCTAGTTGTTTGTGAAGATGAGATAATGAACTGGTTTAAGGCAATGGACTGACTTGAAACTAGGTATTAACCTTCACACTTAAGTATTGACTGATGACTACAGGAGCCACCCAGGTGAGAATTTTGGACAAAACTCCCAGCAGCTCCTGCTGCACTTAAATGTGTTGCTTATCATCCTGGTTGGAATGACCAGGCAGAACATTCCCAGAAGTGATCAAATTGTGCTTAGATAAGACACTTGTAAATGTATATTATTCCTCTGGGGGCAGAATTAGTTATATGGGGCAGTCTTCTTTTTGTAGTTATTTGTGAGATATTTTATATACAGTTATGATATATCAGCAGCAATAAATTATGCTTGCTGGGGTGTTCACACAGGATCACAGGCCAGCTGGAATATAGGAACTGAGCAGTAGAGCCTTACCCAACGCAGCTGAAGATGTAGCTGCAAGGATATTCACAACAGAGACTCCCATCATCAGTGGCAGCAAGCAACTGCCCTGTTTGAGAGATCTGATTCCTCACATGGACACTATCCTATGCAAAGATCCCAATAAACTAGTTCTCCTTAGATAAATGCTCTATCCATGAGTGTCTGTGCAAAAAACT